>NW_024104731.1:782590-1982590 GCF_003945595.2 Pipra filicauda
ACGTAAATCTCCATAAAACAGCCAGTGAAAACAAACAGAACTCAAGGCAAAAAAATGCCTGTGGAAGACATCCTTAAGCTCCTTATATGCTCCTCTTCTCTCAAATACAGAACAAAATTATTACATTTAATCTACATTTAGCTATGTGTACTATCCTCAAAAACTGGGAAGGCACACAAATATATGGAGTTTTAGAAAAGATGTTTAGAGCAACAGGACACTCAGCTGGTGGGGCAGAGAAAGGAAGAGTCCTAAGTTCCTCTTCCTGTGGTAACAACTACTTATGTGGTTTTCATTATGATGTCACTAGATGAAATACAAAGCTTTACTAAACTCAAGGTGACTATATTCAGCATTAAACTCTGCCACACCACAAACCCTGCAATTTCCTTTTCCACACAAAGGCAACTTTGACTGAAGAAGTAACGACTACCTCTCGCTTTCTTCTTAGCATGGAGGCTGGTGTATTTTTTGCTAGTTAAGGGAGGGTGGGTTTGAGTCTCTTCAGGAAATTAATCTTAGTGTTTCAGGTGGTATCCACACTAGCAACCATTACAGCCTACCAGGAGCAAGTCTCTGCAGAGCAACAGAGTAGGCTGGTAGTGAGCACCTGATATTCACACTCGCACATTTTGAGAGTTTTACTTCAGATCAACCCTAACTTGGTTCCCTGCTGCCCCCGTGTCCTGCTGAACACCATCTTTATTTTAGACTCATCTGAAGGAAATACAGTTAATGTGCTGCAAGACTACTCCACAGTGCAAATCACAGGGCAGTAATTAGTGAAAACTGAAAGTTGCTCATCCTTTTCCGTTGACATTAAAAACTATTAGACAGAACATCTAAATTGTAAAAATGTAAACAAACAAAACCCCTGATGGTGCTGAAACTCGTAGGGAAAAGAAAATTTCTGGATGTTTTTTTTTTTCCTCCAAAAAAAGAAAAATAGCTTACCTGAGTCTGGAGTCTTTAAAGGTGTCTAAATATGAAGGGTAGTTCCAAGTAACATTACTCCCCTTACATCGCAGTTCTATGCTTTGTCCTGCAGACAGGCTTAAAGTGGCAGCCAGTTTCTGGATACGACCTTTATCCATCACCTGTGTCAGTATGGACTGGGACTTCAAAGAGGAGTCAGCAGATTCTCTCTCCTTCATTTTGGGAGTTTTGGGTTTTACTTTTTTGTTAAAAACCTTGTTTTCCCCGTGTTCTTTTGGACGCTTACTCTTCGCAGGCTGTCCAATAACTTGTAAAATAAAGAAAAGAAAACAATGTTACCGATTAGAAAAAAGTTATATAGTCTTTTTGCAAAAAAAGATCTTCCTCATTATCACAGAGAATAACTGAAGTTTTGTTCTTCCTAGAAAAGATTCATAAAACTCAGTAAGAGTTTATTTCCGTAAGTTTTTGAAGTCTCTGCCATGACCCATTTTCCTGGGAAAAAAAGAGCTTTCAACAACATGTGGAAAGTCTATACCTATAGTTACATAAACAGACAAATATGTAAGGTATGAAAACTTCACAAGTGGTAAGGGAAAGAAATACAGCATTTCTGTCTCCATTTACTTCTGTCATTTCTACCCCATGGCACTGCCAAGCTGTACACAAGGCTACACAAGCCCTCTGTCTTTCATGTCACACACCCGTCAATTCTGCATTGCCTTTTCACACACCATGCTACCATAGGGGACACATGAAGAAAAACTGGCAAGGATGGAACTTTGTGACAATTTATAAAATACTGCTAGTGATGCAGTTTTCTTCTTTTACAGTAAGTACTGTGAAATGCAAATGACACTAGAGTCACTTGAAGGTAGTATTTAAGTCATCACTTCTCCGTAACAGCCATTTATTTTGACAGTGCAGCTGAAAATAGAACTTAGATACAAACAGTAAGAGATTTCATTACCTCCAAGATACAACAGGGATGCCCAGCTGCCTTTAGAAACAAAGGAAACAAAGAAAAAGTGAGGTGTCTCAAATTTAAAAATAAATAAATAATTCAATAAAAACCAAATTATCAGAAAGCACTGCGAGCACAAATTTAAAGTCCAGGACATTCCTGCACTTCTTTCCTGCATTACATGAGAAAGGCTGCAGTGGGTCAGGCCAAAATTATTTGCACTGACACCACCTAGTGTCAGATGCCAACCAGGGAACAGGGCAACCATCTCTGCTCCTTCGATACTAGTCTCCCAAGCTTCCAAGAACCCTTTAGGTCAAGGGGTCTGTGAACCACAGTAGTCATCATTTTATTGTCCTTGGCTGTTATTATTATTTTGTATTTTTGTATTTTATTGTCCTTGGATATTTTCCTTCATTGATTTGTCTGGTCAATTTTCAAAATCACGAACTAAACATAAATATTAGATGCCTCCCAGTTTTCGTATTAAATGAATAAATATCCATTGTTTCACCAACAACATTCTCTGAGGCGCTTGCACTTTTACAAAACTTGAGTGTTTTTGAAACATATCCTTTCCAGACTTATATGTCCTACTCTATTTAACTATTCCTTGTAAAGGATATGCATCTCACAACAGTTCAGTTACACCACGTTTGCATAACAGAAAGAACACAAAAGCAGACTGTACATCAGGTTCAAGACACAGTCAAACCACAGTTGTACATACTAATGGTGTCTTCCCTCCTGTATAAACAACTCATTAATTTTCAAGATGAGCAATACTAGGAGCTGACGTTCTCTAGAATAATCAAGTGTAACTTCAGTTACACTGTCCTAAGTAGGAATTATTTGTTAGAAATACCTAAGTAGGAACCCATCAATGTGTATATGAAGTTAGAATCATTTGTGTTACTTAGCATCTATCAACACAAAATTTCAAGTACAATTTTCACTGCCCAGTCTTTCAAAATTGACTATATCATAAAATCATGGCACTCAAACACTGTTTATGTTGCTGATTTTCTCTAAAGCTGATTTTTTTGGCATATTAATGAGACATCTCTAATGATTCTCACCATAGAGAAGGATTCTGTCTCAGAGTCTGCAATTATAGTGCTTGGTAGGATACTGCACTGAAAGTTTCTGCTATGCTTATCATGTCACCATTTTCCATTGAAACCTTCAGAAGCACCTCCATAGGGAAAATCGGTGCACACAAATAATTAAGTTTTTAAGTTTTACTTTCTACAGGTGTTCTTTCTTATTCCCCATTCCTACCAGCCCTACAAATTCTGTGGCCACCTCTCTATACCCCACCCCAGTACCTCAGAAGAAGAAAAGGATTTATGGCTGGGTTTATCCCTTTTGTAAGCTGTTTCTCAAACTCTTTTTGTCTGCTTTATTCTGGGTTTTATATCTAACCCATATGTGAGTTCAGGAGCCTTCTTGTCTTATGTAATTCCCCCTTCCAAAATTAAATGCATCAGTCATTTCTTTGGCTTTTATTATTCCTGCAAGAATATTAAAACTACAGTCTGGCTGCTCTACAGTAACATCTGAATCCAATTACCTGAATACTACTCTGGATCAACTCAAGAATTGCTGCTTTTCTCAGGGCCTCTTCAAGTAGCAGCTCTAAGTCATCATCATTTGTGGCATCTAAACAATTGCACTGTGCATCACACCCCGTGTGTGATCCAAACTACATTAGGAAAAGTAATTCTTCCTTTTGCTTTGCTATTCAGTCCTTGCTGACCCTCTGATCTTCCTTAACAGAGGCATCATTACACATTGGGTGGTCAGTTTTCAGGTTGTTTGTTCTCCACAGGACTGGTATTTCAGTCCAGATGACTTTTACTCACAAAACCCACCAGGAATCAGACTTAACACTAAATATTTCTTCAACACTTCTCCTTTGGGTTGAGTTATTCCATCTTAGTGGAATTCCATGACAGCATTGTGCCCTAGTACTGGAAGGTCCCACCAACAGGCCTGATAAGCCTTTTGGATGAGCATTCCCATTTCAAACTGGACATTCTAGTTCCTTGTTGAACTTTCCAGTTTTGTCTGTAGAAGAACACAAGCTCTGGTTCAGCCATCTTTTTTCTTTTTTTTTTCCCCATCAAACCCTATTGATATAGGACTATTTGTCCAAACTACTCTTTGCCATTTCCACTACTTTCTGCCAACCTCAGTCCTGACACTATTTCAAAGGCACATGGATCTTGCAACCTCACCCCAAGGAAACGCTTCATCCCACACTGTGTGCTGTGCCACATCTGATACTCTGCCTTTAAGAAACTGCTAAAGACTCCCCTACGAAAGCTTTTCAATTTTAAGTGCCAGAAGCCTGGTTTTGATTTGTTTTGATGAAGTTTTTTCTCTCCACACAAGCTTCCTCTGTTCCGTGCTTCTGTAGTTACCAGCGAGTCTGAACACTTTCCTCCCATACCACACTCCCAGCTGCACAGTGAGATCCTTGTCTGTCTGACCTCGTATTTCCCTCCAAGAAATGCCCCGCAGGGGCGTTTCAGGAAACACCATCAGAGGAGCTTTTAGCTTTCTACACAGAAAACCTAGTTCTCTGCTGCACCTCCCACGGAGGTGTTTCCAAGCAAACTGTGGCAAGGCTCCTCCGCAACACTCCCTTATAAGCCTGCCCAGATATCTACTGACACCACCACTTCTGCACCTCACAATCCTGCCTTCTGTCATCACTCAATTAAGTATCTGTATGCCAGATAACTAAATTAACTGCTATAGTATCAACCTAAGACAGAGAGGACACACAATCAAATCCCTCCAAGAACGTAGAAACCACTACCAAGATTCCTCCATTTCCTTGCCCAATCTGCAAGATTTTCCCAAGAAAGGGAATAAACTCAACTATCCCATTTATGCAAGTACATGAACATGCCATTTTGGGATATTTTACCATTTCACTAGATTGATGCACAGAGCCCTCACCATTTTAATCCAGCAACAACATTTCTTACTAAAAAAGATAATGAAATTAAGACAGAAAAATATTGAGAAAACGCCTCGTTTCTACCTCTGATCGGCTCTTGTCAGTTCTAAGAGGCACTGTACTAATTTCCTCTGCAACAGTACATTCAGGGTCCCTACTAACTCATCACGCCAGAGTAGGAGACTAAGCACTGGTAACTCACAGAAATACACCATGCGGCACTTTTGCTCCTGGTTCACAGCATTGTCCCATTCTATCCTTTAATGTTTGTCTGCCCCTTGTTCTCACAAATGTTACACATAACAATTCCAAAATGGGTGTTAGTTATATAATCCTAAAGAGCATCCATTTTTCATTTGAGATATCACCTATATCCACACGCACATTGCACTGGCCCCTGATCTTCAAGTGTCCACCTAGAGAACTTCAGAGGCAGAGAGTGAGCAAGGTCTCCCACAAGTACAAAGAGATTGTGTTCATTGTCCACTAGACATACCTATTCCACAAGGCAGGTCCCATGCTACGCCTTGGTACCATCAGAGATCAAAAAACCTCTCATTAAGACTGATGAATTCTTCCAAAATCAAGTGTAAAGTTACCATAAAGTCTAATTCCTAAACACCAAGACTAAGATAAGAGGGAAGAAAGTGTATTTGTGATCACAACTAATGTAACAGAACAGTTATTCTGAAGTTACAATGTCTAGATTAGTATTTCTACCTCTACCTTTAGACAAAAAACTTATTATATGTGCTAGTTTACTTTCCGACTGAGTAAAGCACCCAGTCAAACCTCAGTATAAACTGAGGAAAACATAGACTTGGGAAATCTTTTACCCAGGTTCAAGTCCGTTCTTATTCTGCATTTTTATTGTCTATTTCTCAAACAGAAAACACTTTTTTTCATGTGGTGGTGCACACCCCTAGATCAGATCTTTCAGCAGAAATTCACTCCCACAGCACTCTGGTCCAGAGTGCAATTCCTTAGCACGTAGTCATGAGAAAAACTGGGCTGGAAAGGGCTTTCTGCAGGTCCCCTCCCATCTCTGTTCAGCTGCTCTGAGCCTTGTCCAGTTGAGCTGCAACTTTCCCAAATGCTGGAGACTCTACATCTCCCCTTTCAGTGCTTAACAGCTCCCAGAGTGGAGGATTTTTTATGTTCTTACAAGACTTTTTTTCCATATGACCTCCTGAACAACTTGTGTTAACTGCTTCCCTGTCCTTCCCCGCGCACCTCAGAGCCTGCCTCCCATTTCTCTACAAACCCTTCCACGGGCTACGGCAGCCCGTGATCCCAAGCCCTTCCGCGGTAGAAAACTATGGAATTTTTCTGCTATTGTTTCTTCTGGATAAGTATTAAGAAGTTTATTCACATTTTTCAAGAAAGAAACAGCATCTCTTTTGTCTAGTTAACGTCTACGTAAGTCAAGCACTCGTTGTGAATTTCCCTTCCCAGTCAAGCACTTGCCTCTCCCCATCAAGACTTCATCACAACCTGAAACGGGATTATGAGAAAAGTTCGGTGCTCTCTACAAACGAACAACCGTGCACGAAACCTTTTGTGTTTGTTTTTCAAATCAGTGCTGGAGGGACGTCCAGCACCGTCCCTCGCCCAGGGCCGTCCCTCCCCGGCGCCGCACGGGACCAAGCGCAATTTAAACGCGGACCCCGAGGGAGCGGGCGGCGGGGACAGCCGGGGCTGCCGCAAACGCCTCTCTCCAAACCCACACTTTGGGCAGAAAGCCCGGGCGGAACACTGTCCGCCACCGCCCCTGAGATGGCTCCCGGTCTTGTCCCGGGGACGGTCGGCGCGGGGGGACGACAGGAAAAAGGAGAGTCCGAGGCGACTCGCAAGGTGTGGGGACGCGGCGCGGCGGGGGCTCACCGTGTGGCAGCGCTTCCTGCAGCAGCAGCAGCAGCAGCAGCGGCAGGCTGAGGAGCACCCAGACCCGCATGGCGGGAGCGGCCGGGGCGCTGCGCTGAGGGGCGGGCGTGGCCGCGGGGCCGGGCCCCGGGCGTCTCGGCGGGGAGGAGCCGGGAGGGGCCGGAGCTCCTGCGGGTCCCGCTGCTGGAAGGGCCGTCGGCACTGTGCTGCCCGGGGGGCCGATGCCGCGAGCACCCGGTCTTCTTCGCTGAGAACCCCATATTCTGAGCAGAGCTGCACCCTAGACACGCTCGACCTCGGGGGCACCTGTAGAGCGTCACTGCTCGCAGCGGCTCGGCGGTGACAGCCGCGCTTCGCCACGCGTGGCTCTGCACAGGTGCAAAGCTCTTGGCTGCCTTCGGGCCCGTAGCTGGCTCGGCAGAGGGGAGCGGGGCAGCGAGGGCTGTGCAGGTGGTGCCACAGGTGACCCTGCAGGTGCACGTCGGGCACAGAACAGCGCTGGCCTAAGACAGCAAGAGTACGTTTTGAAGTCAAACTATTGCACTCATACCAGCCACAGCAAAGAGACTCCCAGTAGCTCAGGAAAAGCTGCCTCAGTGGAAAACAGAGGAAGTATCTATGTTCCCATTTGGGGCTCCATAGTCCGTGACAATTTTCATGGATGCCTGTGTGAAGCACACTGAGAAGGTGTAGGCATCTCTTCACTGCTTAGAGATGAACGTGATAAGCTTGACATTTGCAGCATGTATGTTTATGCTCACGCTGGGCTGTCAAAAACCGTTTCTTGAAATTTGAGGGTTTCCTTGGAGGAGAAGGGAGCAGAAAATATGACTGGAGGGGCCACAAAGGTAGATACAAAGCAAGGTGAAGACACTGGACTGGAAGGGGGGAAAAACAATGGCTGTCAGAGATCACAAGTCTGAACTGTAGTAGACAAGACCACAGTTCAGTGTGAATAAAACTAAACAGGGAATGGTGTCCCTGGCCACAGCTCCATGGCCATAGCAGATGTGAGAGCAGAACAGCTACAGACCTTGAAGGAAGCAGAGGATTCATCTGCATCCACACACACACGCACAAATTAGAAAGGATATGCTGCCCTACTCTCATAAATACAGAGACATGCAGAGTTTGGATACCTGCTTGCCTGAGCCTGCTCCAAGACTTCATCTGGGGTAGTTGGTTAGTGTGAAAAATCCAGTAGGGCCCAGGTGTGGAGTAAGATGATGAAATTTCATTATTTCTTTTTCATTTTATTATCGGTATATCCTAGACTTGTTGTCCATTACCTGTAGTAAATTAAGAAAAATACTTGGGTTTTTTTGCTACAGCATATTTTAAAAGTCTTTCCCCCTTTAAACATGCCATCAAATATTATATTCTGAAAAGGTTATCAGTCTTTGTTTTAAGGTAAATGAATCTCAGAGATAACTCAGAAAATATGTGTAGTATAAACTGCAAATTTGCATTTGGAAATATTAACAGTTCCTGCTTATGATGAAGAGTGGGCTTTTTTCTTTCATCTGCAAAACTGCTATTTGCAATTCTGATGTGCCTTCTTAGGTCAAATATCCCTTTTTCTTTCATATATGGGGTAGGTCAATAAGCTAATGGTGTCTGAGCTCCACATATTAGTGTATTTTGGAAAACATGGTAATAGCACATGGAAATAACACTCAGACTGCACTAATTTTAAGACATATTTAAACTGACATATACCTTTTTCCTATGTAGATATATGCAATGAAGAAGGAAAATGATTTTATGAATTTTGTGTCCTAGTTTTAAATGAGTATGCGTGAAAAACCGGCCACATTTTCATTTATCGCCATCAGAAGAACTAATGAAAATCTGCATGTAATGACCCCAGTTCTCCACAAGAGTAAGCCAATAGCTTAAATACATCTTTTCAAGTAAATGTTTTAAATGTGATACTTGCGGAATGACTCTCGTCCTCATTTAAATCAGTGGCCCTGTTCCCACTGCTTCATGGGACCAAGATTTTCAAGACCAGTCTTAGTAAGTCTGTATGTACAATACAGACTTACATGACTATTAATAATTTGAAAACTTCATGAGGAATTATATAAGAGTTGCAGTATACCTCTGAAAAAATCCAGTCATAACTCCTCTTAAGTCTGTGAACAAAGATGATTACCCAAATGTCTCTAAAAACAGTGCGGAGAATAAGCTTGCTTTGGCAGTGGGGTTCTCATTGTCAAGGCTATCGTTATCCATTGCCCAGACACATGCTTTTATTCTCTTGCTATACCCACAGTACTATCCAAAGTTGAGGAAGGTTTTGGGGTTGGTTTGCTTCAGTTTTTTGGGGGAGTTGGTGTTTTGTTTTTGTTGGATTTTTTTTTTTTGCTGTTTTGGTTTGCTTTTTCACAAAAAAGGGAAAAAGAAGACAACAATGAGTTTGCTCATCCAGCTTTGAGGTTGGGTGGATACCAGGAAAATGCTTGGTGCTTCAGAAAGTTGAGCAGCATGAATGCTGAGGGCTACTCACTCCCTCTGGAAATCAAACCTAACATCATCTCTGGCTTGGCACTGTACCACAAGATGCCTAAATCTATTTCAGTGACTTCTTCAGTGCCTTGAAGCAAGCAGGAAACAAAGATTGCTACTATCCTCATCTCCAGACCGTCCTCATTTAAACATAAAATGTGGTTGTGTTTTTCCTCTATAAAAATGCATACAAATTATCATGTTATTTATTTTAAATGTTCTGTGATTTGTATAATGTCATGACATTAGATATCTGGAATACTAATGATTTGAATTCATTACATTATTTTAGTGTTAACTAAAACTATAGTGGTGTTTAAAGTTACAGCTGCTGTATGAAGTACATACAAGTGACATTCAGCTTTATTTAAAAAATATGGAACAAATACACAATTTTTATCCCACAGAGCACATTTTACAGTAAATGAAAACCAATGCAATTTTCATCAGAATTTGGAACTAAGGTAACTAAAAATGTCACTGATAACAATTCTATTGTAAAGTGGGAAAAAAGCACCATATTCTTAAATATAAGCATTTTTACATTCATAAAAATTCAAATATTTTTAATTTTGGTAGAGCACTTCAAAGAAATAAAAATTTGTAGTTTAAGTTGCATCATAATCATCTTATCAACATTTTAAATGCTCAGCAGCATATAATATAGAAATAATCACTAGAATGTACATATGAACAAAAAGGAAAAGTTAAAATGGATATGAATGCTAATGTTTTTTTAAAGTGATGCACACATAACTGTTTTTAAAGATATGAAACACATATTTCATGCTTTACTTTCTGGTAACACAAAAGAGAAAAGCCTTCCTAAACATCCAAATCTTGGTGAAGCTGGAGTTTACCTGGCAAAAGGCTCATGAAACATAGAAAGACAATAGAATTTGTCCAACTGAAAATTTAAAAAAAAAAAAATAATATATATATACATAGTTCTGCATGTCAATGCACAGCAATCCTTCAACTTAGCTAATGTTAGGGAGTTTGATTTCTAAAATCAAATGGAAAATAGATCAACACATGGTAAAGGCATTATATTTAGCTTTGGAAAGGTCCAACTATTAAAAATGCAGAGGTCCTCAAAACATATACCTGAAAGAAATGTACTAAAGGTACAGGAAATTAAAAACAAATACAAATATCCTATACCATATGAAATACCTCCTGCTTTTTCTGTAAAATATATATTTGCTTAACACTGAGTAACCTCAGTGCTTTCAGTGAACATACTGCAGTTTGTACAAACTTCCTAGCAAGTCTAGGAAGAATTAGGGCCAAAGAGCATTAAAAAGGTGCTTTTGTTTTCTTTTTTATGCACTCAAGTAACACATGCCAGCCTTTTTGTGAATTAACTTCCTACCGTAAAAAATGCACCTCAATGTCAAAGGCCTCATATCTGAATAAAATGATTGCACAGTCCCACACAGATTTCCTGCATTGTCAAGGATTTCACCATCTCAGGATGCTTATGGCACACTGATATTGGCACTTGTTAAAACTTCCATGAAAACACTATGCCTTATATTTCTTAAATATATATATATGTATATATATATATTTGCATAAATTTTAAGGAAAAGGGGACTAGACTTGTATATTTATCATCTAATAAAATAGGAAATCTACATTTAAGCTTTACCAAGTTTTGCCTCTAAATTCATTTTATCATTTGAAGTTTCTGGATGACACAGTTAAATTCATATATGTAAGTAACTCTGTATCACTACTATTGACATTTATTCTGATAGTTCTCCAACAGCAGATAATATAAATGGCTTTAACACATGGAGACATAAACATATTATGACAGATTTCAGGAATCTAACCAGCATTTGTTGTGCAGGAAAAAGCATACTTATAGAATAGTTTCATCCATGATAACAAGCAATGAAATCTAAGTTACCTCATAAAACTTTCTATTGCAGAATTAGGACTGGAATAGCACGAGAACATCAGTTCAGATAACATGAATGATTTGGAAATGTTTTATAACTCTTATTCCTCAGAACAAAAAGCACATTTATTTGTGCTCTGTTAAATATAGTTTTGGCTTACTTTCTTAAATCCAACTAGGTAAAAATAATTCTTTTATCTAATGGCATATTGAGAATGTACCAATGCAAATAAAGTTTTTGGAGGATTTTTTTTCTATAAAGGAAGAAAAATCCCAATAGGCTACCTCCAAAAATAGATATTTTGTATTAACACATTCCATTATTATTTGCACAGAACAATTTACAATATCAACAACTGTGTTAAAAAATAACAACAATTTAGTTCCACTGGACTTGTGCTTTCAGCTGCTCTCTCAGCAAGTACAGACATAGAGCAAATGTGAGGACAAAATCAGGATTTGTTTCATCCATAGCTCTTGTGTAAGGACTAGCATGGCATGTCCTTTGCTTCTGCAAAGCCCCACTAAAGCATCTGGAATTTCACGACTGCATATACAAATGCATATCAAACTTACCATAAATATCTTACTTATGGCTTGTCTGGTTTTACTCAGTCACTGACTTATAGTTACTTTAACTATACACACATATAAATAAGCTTTGCACAGTTGAAGAAACCAGGAGTACCCAATTACTTTCCTTTAATTTCATTTTATATCTTATTAGTTATGTGGATAGTTCCCATGCTGCAGCTCCTTCCATCTCCTTTAGCAACATTTGTACAGGCACATTCTATTGTTTTTAAATAATTTCTCTAACAAGGAGCAGGGAGGAGAAATATTCATACAAATAAAAGGGGACACTGTCAATACACAAACTGCTGACACATCCATTAGGTAAATAAGCTAGAAAATTTATTTCCTTTAGTTCTCTCCAGAGGCCTTTGCTAGCCTTGCTTTAGTCAGAAGTTTATTATATTGACAGTATCCTTTCAAAGGAAAATTCCAGTGCAATATAGAAATTATTTTAACCAGTTCATCAGAATCACTATGGGCCAGACAGGTGCAAATGCATAGACAGGTGTGCACACATACATTCTATATGAGGGCCTTGGGAGGGAATGCAGTCTTTCTTGCACATCAAAGAGCAGCAGCAGTTTGCACCTTGGGAGCCTGGCTGGCCTGCTCTGTGGCATCAACAGCCATAGGAAAAAGTAAGTCTGTGCTTCCCACACACTGAGATTTGTAAATCATTTTCAAAGAGCTGTGTTTCACTGTAGGCTTGTAAAGACATCGTACAAAAACTTTACATGGGTGCTGCTGACTTGCTCCTACAGCAATGGCTTTTTTTGCAGCTGAGGATTTAAGACTACTGAGAAAGAAGTAATTTTAAGATTAAAAAGAGTGCTGTATTGCTCTGAAAAAAAAAAAAAAAAACAAACAGGAGAGAGACAGAAGCAGCCTAACTAGTTTGGGAGTTTTTTGTTGTTTTTCTTTTTTGGGGGGTTTGGTTGTTTTGTACTTTTGGGTATTGTTGTTGGTTGTTGTCGTTGGTTGGTTGTGAAATTCCAGCTATTATAAGGTGCTTTTCACTGTCAACCAATATAGCTCTCGTGGCATCTAAAGTTTTTACATGTAATAACAGAGATTAATACTAATGATTAGTACCAGCAACTCTCCATGACAAAGTCCAAGACAGTTCTTAGTCTAGGGAAACTGTTTTTGTAAATACATTCTTGCAAAATGACTTCATACTGTAGAATCCTTCATGGGACTTGAGCCTACTATTTGCTGAGAAAAAGTGCTAAAACGTCTGGGTGCCTTTGAGAGGTGACATGACTTGTATTGAAAGAGGAACAGTTTCTATTTTTATCAGCATTAAAATAACTGTTCACCCAGCACTGCCACAACAATTTCGTTCTTTACATAAATTAGCATTTAGACATCATACCCACATGAATGGATTTGTGGACGTAGGTAGGCTTTGCTCACAAAAAAGTGCTGACATGTTTAAGGCTTAGTGAAGTGCAGAAATACTGTTCTGACAAGGTTTTTTTCCAAAGCTCATACCTCTGTTTTTTTAAACCTCCCCTTCCATCTGAAAAGAAAGCTGGGATTTTGTGCATTAAGTCTTCTGAGGAAAAGCCACGTGTAACACCAATATCAGAAATATCAGTTCTGGCATATGATAAAGGAAAAGAAAGTATTACTAAATGAGTAGTAAGGAGAAAAACTTGATGACTGGTGTATGTAAGTACCAAATTATGTAGTCAGGGATAAAATTCTGGCCCTTCTGAAATCAAAAGCACAGTACTTGCTAAATCACATATGACTGTCACTGTCAATACTGTGACCAACAGATTAGTTCCCAGATGCTTTTGCAGAAAACAACATAGCTCCTCTTGAGAGTATTATTCTATACACACTTCTATACAGCATCTTTTAAAGAAAAGGCATTCACATAAGTAGAAATCTTGAATATTATTAGAGGGACTAAAAACCTTTGAAGTATCTTTACTGCTTGAGTTCTCTAGGACTACTGATTAGTAGTCATGATTAATAAAGGTAAGCAATTATTTCTTTTTACATAAATATATGGTCCTCTACTTTTTACAAAGTATCTGATCCATACAATTACCATTCATTTTGCAAATAGTTTCCAGGCTTGAATGAAATTTATCTCCAATGAGAGTTACTTCAGTAGAAAGAAGAAAATTTAGATTGTGACCAAAACATGTAACAGAGATAAGGAGAAGGTATGAAAGGCACTTGTGTCCACAACACATTGTCAAATATTCAGAACTTCTGGCAGACGGTTCTAAAATTCTTCATATTTGATGATTGCCAGTGATTTTGGATGACACTTCAAACAATGCCTCCAAATTTTTGCTTGCCAAAGGGTACTTTTCTTTTTTTTTTATATATAAATATTAATCTCCATGCTGTCAGTTCTGAAATGATGAAGATGGATTAGCAGCTTGTCCAAAATATCAGTCAGGCCTTGTAGTAAACACTTTCTAGAAGCACAATGTTGGCAGAAAGCTTTTGAAATTTCAGTCTGCAAATGTCAATTAAAGGTTTAAAAGATTTGTGTGTTGGCAGAGATTAACATTCACTTGTCCTTTCATGTGGAAGAAATTGATCCCTTTCATTTGCATTTTCAGGTTCATCCAGTTCTTCCACAGGATTCTTCTCTTTCAAACCACTATTTTCTGAACAAGAATCATCATCTCCATCATTACGATGACCTTCAACACTGTGTCTGATGCCATAAGCGAAGTAAATGAGGAAGCCTTCCAAAAGGAAAAAAAAAAAAAAGTTCACAGAGTTTTCAGTCAAGTAGTGCATTAAAAATGCATATATTTCTCTCTGGCTGAATATATTTTGCAAAACAATTTTCTTCTTCAGGTATCTGAATCAGAGCTCATGCTTCAGGTCTTTCCTGTTTCTATGGGTAATTCCAGTGCATCATTTTTACATAATTAAATGCTCTAATAGGTCATGGAAACTACTAATTTATGTCTAGATGGAATGAATACAATTTCCTAGATCTAAAAGGAGAATGACTGATATACTGGGAAGAAACCTTTTACAAACAGGTTTCTACATAATTTTGGCTATACTTACTAGGAAAAAAAATTGTGGCTTATTGGAATTCTTCTTTTTACCTCAAAACTATATCTACGATTTTGACTGCATATAAATACTTCTTCTGAAGCATGCTCTTTTTTGATCAGAAATATAAGCTGACTTTTAATACATCACAGAGGTTTTTTTCAAATATTTAAAGGAAAAGAATGTTCTAAGATGAGATTCATGATTTCTAGTTTATGAAGTGACTGAACAGAATTACTTACCGAGTGCCATCCAGAAGCTAAATCTAATCCAAGTTTCTCCACTTAACTGCACCATCAAGTAAATATTTACCAGTATACTGAATGATGGCAAAAATGGCAATAGTGGAACCTAAAAGGAAATATTTAATATATTTATATTAAATATATATTTTTTGCATATCACACTTCTGTTATATAACAAAAACTAGAGGTAACACATATAACCACTAATAAAGAATTGAACTTTTATTTGCTGTTGTTATATAGTGAAATTGTCTTTTTCATTGGGTTTAACCACCAGTTTCTACATATCTTAAAAACTCTTAAAATACATTGTGTTTAATATATATTCTCTAAGGCTGTGGAAAAACTTTCCAGTTTTCTGCTGAACTTATACTAATAAATTCTTGTATTTACAGCTGAAAAATATATTTATGTACATATCACTTCTTTCTGAAATGCATCTCCAGCTCCACCAGATTCCTTGACTTTCATCACTATACTTCATTATTTCCATTAAATAATTGATCTTAGAACATAAGTGAAAGCACAAAATGAAAGGACTTATACTCTGGGAGGTATGAACTATATTGTGTGATTGTACTCTCATCAGTTTCTGAACTGTTTTCCAGTATCTGAGTTCTCTGTCCCACTCGTTAGAATCCATCAAAACCTCTCATTAGAGAATAACAGAGTAAATATGTTATTCACCATAAAGGCCATTTTCTGCTGGTTTTGAGGCTGTCTTTGGATGAGGAGAATGGTAACTATGAAGGACACTGCTAACACAGCAAGAAGGCCAATACTCCAGGGCTCCAAGTTAGCAATGAAATGAATCCCATATGTAGTGAGGACACTCAAGCCACAAACCAAGCAAGCTGTATGACAAACAAAATTATAGAAAAAGTCAATTTCTGCATTGAAGAGGAAGTGACTTTTAAGAAGAGTTGATAGCAAGTCTTCAATATGTAGTATTATCATGAATATATTTAATTAAAAGAAAATATACTAGACTGCAGATTAGATCGATCCATCAAGAAGTATAAAGGCATAGAATCATTATATAAAAGCAAATTAATTAGGACAGAAAGAAGGCATGTTATCAGTGAATTTTTAATTCTGTCTTTAATAAAATTCCATTATTTATGTTAATGCATATATGAGTTTGGACAGCTGAATACTTACCTAAGAGGCTCACTAAAAAGTTAACAGTAGTTGCTGTCTGCTCAGTTGGTAAACTGGATGGATTAATCAGGGCCTGAAGACTGAAGCGATTCTCTTCTATCATATTTATCTGTGATTCACTTACTGCAGATCCCCTTTCAGCTGCAGCCAAAGCTGCTTTTTCTGGAGAATATTTTGGTTCCTCATAGGTTACAGTGGGTTGGTATCTATGCATAAAACAAGCAGGATAATAAGAAAACATGAAGCTTACTTTGGGTTTTGAAGCAATATGAATCTAGGAATGTATTTAAATACTAAATTCTTTGCAGTAGTGCATAAGAATTTCACCATTTATAACTGTACTGCAATAGTGTAGGAGTTGGATTACAGGAAGGATGCTGGATGAGGCATCCTGGGAAATGAAGCCCCGAAGTACTCCCACACATGGGCAGTGAGATGCCCTTGGTAATTGGTCAAGGGAGTCACATGTTACTTTGAGGTGCATATAAAAGGTGTCATTCAGCATCCTTCCTGTAACCCGATTCCTACACAATAGCATCGTTAGTCAGTATCATATATAAAAAAACTATAGCAACTCACTTTTTGGATGGGTTTTTGGGGGATTTTTTGAACAGTTTTTAAAGCTACCTGAATGCACAAATGGGTCAGATAAATGACCAGTCCCGTATAGAAAGAGGGGACAGGCTCTGTTCGTCAACAGCAGAGAAAGTTCCTGACTTGTTTCCCATCCTGTAAGAGGCCTCCTAACTGCTTAAACTGAAATTTTACATCTGCTTTGTTAGCATTTAAGTGTATTTTTAAAAATACATATGGTAAATGAGTCACTATAGAATAAAACAGTCTTCTCTTTTAAAGTGTAGATTATTGCAACAATGAATTTTAACTGAATTTAAGCTGTTACACTTTTCTAAGTTAATCACTTACCCTTAAGTAATAAAGACTGACTTTTCAAGGACAATTTTCTTTTAAAAGAACAATACATAATAAAGTGAGCTATAGCTACCAATATATAAATTTCATTCCACAGTTTACAAACATGATAGATACCAGAGTTTTACTGAGAAATATTTACAATCTCTTTCTTTGAGAGATAATATTTGTTCTCTCTTTGAAGGCTTACCATATCTTGAAGCACTTCTCTGATCTTACATTTCTGACTAGTGTAAAACAAAGCAATTATTTGAACTTGTTCATCCTGTGAAGGACCTAGAACATCTACACCTTTCACATATAGTCCCCAAAATGTAATAGGCATGATGTAGAGCAAAGACTGTATTCATATCAAAATATCATTTGTTGAATTCTGCACACAAGCTTATATTTAGTACCTTTGGGACTAATGCTTGGACCAATACTACTTCTGGAAAATAAAAAGTGTCTAGATTTCACATGAAGTTTTGACTTGACTAACTGCTATACTTCCATGAGAATATACCATTGCTTTCTTTGACGGGTCACTGCTTCTTAGAAATAATTTATACACTTACAGCTATTGGCCATCTAGCAAAAAACATGCCCTGTAAATGTGACTTCTCTTTATTTACTGACCAACACAAAATAAATCACAGTAGAATATGAAGGCTGTGTTTGACTCACCTAAGGATGAGGACACAGGTTGCCACAAGTGAATAAGCAAGAAGTGTACCAATAGACATCATGTCCACTAAAGCCTTTAGGTCAAACAGAAATGCCATTATAGCTAAAACAGAAAAAATAATGCAAAATTTCCATGAGATTGACATAGAATCATTCAGATCGGAAAAGATGTTTAAGACCATCAAGTCAAACCATAAGTGCCAAGATTAATATTAAGACATTTTAAGCTAAGATTTTCAAATTTGTCCAGAGTCTAACTTTACATTGTTTTATGGACAGCAGTATGAGTGAAATCATGGTAATCCTTAAAATCACATTTTTGAAGCCACTGGTATAGTTCCCAAACCTAACTGCCTACAGTTGGGAATCTAATCTATATAGATAGGTACTGATGAGCCGTACAGTCATGCTGCATAATCAAACGCTTCCTATTGAACTTATTTGGACATAAGTATTTGCACACAATGGGGCCATATTAAAAACATATTTTATAGGATAAGGTTCAGATCCTGCAGCAGAATCTCACTAAAGCTGAAAGGATGGATCCCACTGTCAGACCAGGAAAAGTAATCCGACCCAGTTAGTCATTGGGGTGTAAAATTTCTGCTGACCTGGGAAAAAGCTCTATGTAGAGAGGACTTCCAGAAGTTGTCTCAAATAAAATAGTTTTGCGTTTTGGGGTTTTTTTTAATGGTTATCCTACTAAAAATAGTTTTCAAGTGGCCTTCAGGAAAGGCCAGCAAAATCTCACAAGAATTAATTTTTTTAAGATCATTCAACTCAGAGGCAGAAATTTTTATGATCCTGAGAGTAATTCTAGAAATCTTGTGTCTATAAAAGCTAATGTCACATTCCTTTGGAGATTCTGGAATGTATTTGTTTGTCTATGCTGTCTGCACACAGATGCACATAGTTCATCAAGAAATTAGCAGAAGCCATCACTAAATGAAAGGCTAATTCCAATTTGTATTTTATTAACATTTTTGAGATGCAGACTTTTTGAAGCATCTCAAACATCAAATCTCAACATCAAAAGAAACTTAAAGGTAGCCTTTATTCACTGTGTTTATATGCACACCCAAATTTTTCTATATTCAGAAATATTTATATTTAATATTTGTTACTTTTGTTATTTTTTTGTTAATATTTGTTATTTGTTAATGTATTTGTAAACGGGTGCATAAGTGCACAAACACACAGACACATTTTCGCCTGGTATTTGATCCCGAAGGAGGAAGCAAAATGTGATATTCTGAAAACAAGACTGCTGGATTACAGAATTTTTATATCATTTGTGAGTCTCCTTTTCCAATTAAGGAAGGCCATCCTGTTTTCTTTAATGACTGCGGATGTTCCTGAATCAAAAAATTAATCTGCGGAGTAGATTTCTGAATACCTCACTGCTTTTCATGCTCAAAAGTGCATGGGTAAGCAAAGCTGAGGAAGAACAGAACCTACTATAACCTCATGTACAGTAGTTATATTTAACTTTTAATCCTAGCTTCAAAAGGCTACTCTGTAGTCCAGAATGTTCTTTAGCATAAGAAATAAAGTGAAAAATGCCTCTGTTTCTTACTAAGGGAAAAAAAAGGCACAGTATCGCTTTTCCACTTCTCTTAATTCTACTCCAAGAGACAATGGTAGATCCATTTATGATGAAACTGGACTGACACCAAAACATTTTGCTAGACTTTCGCCATTGCAGTTATCACCTGTGAAAAGGTAAGTCACATAATACCATGAGACAGTTACCTCAGCTGTAGTCTTGACCTGGTAACTTTAATTAAATGGCCAAACATCTAATTTCCTTAACATTTCTTAAAGCTATAAGACTTTCATGCTACAAATGCATAGAAAAATCAGATCATATAAGCTCTTGCATACATCCATAACTATTCTGGCAGAACTATTTTTGGCCACAAGTTACCAAGTATGTTGGGGTTTTTTTAATAGAAGAAGAAATTACTCTTTCTCCAGCAGTAGATAAAGCTGTTTTCAGATCAGCTGTTGACACACCAAATGCCCCAAACTCTCTAAAAGCAGTCCGATGAGGGTTGCAGCATAGCTACAGTGAGGGCTGTGTAACTGCATCAACCACTTTACCAGCTGGGGAATACGGTTTTCCTTTT
Organism: Pipra filicauda; assembly: GCF_003945595.2. Classification (NCBI taxonomy): domain Eukaryota; kingdom Metazoa; phylum Chordata; class Aves; order Passeriformes; family Pipridae; genus Pipra; species Pipra filicauda. The sequence continues at coordinate 802,512 of NW_024104731.1, forward strand.
TCTCATCATTACTGTGATTTCTGATAAAGATCTTGATTTTATCCCACAAAACCACACTTCCAAATTATTGTAGGAGAATATGTCGATAAGATAAATAATATAAAGTTGAAACAATAAAAGTAACCCTAAGCAATTTATTTGTACTCTGACCAAAGAAAAGGGAACTGATAATAATGCTTCATGTGGGAAGTCTCCAGGCAATGACTGTGCCTTTCCACATAATTGTCAAGTACGTGGTGTGAGCAGTTCCAGTCTTGTGGCATCTGAAAATACCCTGCCTATAAATGAAAATATTGTGGTCTCATTTCTGAACCTTTTATTTGAGATAGCTCAGTTGGTTAGAGCATGGCACTAACACCAAGGCTGTGGGTTTGATGCCCACATGGGCCATTCACTTAAGAGCTGGGCTCGATGATCCTTGCGAGTCCCTTCCAACTCAGAATAGTCTGTGATTCTGTGACAATCCACTCAAATGACAGAATTTGGGCACAGCTACATGTACCTCTGCAAGAAGTATGGACAGAATTGAAACAGTTGTATGTCAAGAATTAACATTAAGAGTTGGCAACAGCTCCCAAAATACTGTTTTGCTAAAATATATGTAGGCATGTATGTGTGTACATATATGTGCAGACACACATAACCCCCCAACATACACACATATCCCTCAACCACAACTTGGTAAGCCTCTACAAAAACAGAATCATTTTCTCTGAAAGACAATTAAAAAATCTTTGTATTTTACACGAAAATAGACCCTGCTGAAAATATAATTTTTTTCTTATATCTCATAATAAAAAAATGTGTCAGTTATTTTCCCCCTCCCTTATAGATGTGATAAGTATATTATGAGTACATCAGACAAGGAAACCCTGTCAGTAGAGCATCAGCCTAAGGGACTCAGATTAAGTAATAAGCTTATTCACCTACAATGGGTTAATATTTAAAAAAAAAATTGAATTCTTTGACATTAAGGCCATCATCACCACCACCATGATTTGCATGATCGGGACTTCTTACACCCTTTGATTACTCAGTAATTTTATTCCCATTGTACATGCAAGGATAATTAACAAGCAGCCCTTTTCAAAAATATAAAGTACCATGCACGTGCATAGAGTGTTTAAATCTCAGCTTTAAGTAACACGGGCTTTGAGAGCTTACCAGAGATGACCCCTGCTGTCAAGGTGGCAGAAACTGGTGCCTGCCTCTTACTCACTTTGGCAAGAAAACTAAAGAGTAAACCATCGCGTGCCATGGCAAACAGAATTCGGGGCAAAGGGAACATAGAGCCGAGAAGACTAGAACAGAAAAATGTATAGTTCAAATACAGGTTATTAAAAGCACAATGCTTTATTGGTAAACCCAACTACACAAAAAGAAAGCTTGGAAGAATTAATGGGCTCAGGCATAGTTTTCCTTAGGCTCTGTGTTGCTGCTCTTGGTTTTTTATTTGGTTGACTGATGTTCTTGGTTTTGGTTGTTGTTTATTTTGAACCTAGGCTTTGAAAGCACTCGAGATTAACCAGCAGATACAAAATCTGCAGTAGAGAAAAGTTTTACTGGTAGCCTACTTTACCTAGCAACAAGTAGATTTGACCATTTCAGTCCGAAGCACGTCACAGCTGCACAACAGTGGTTTATTTTCATATATGCAACATGTTTAGCAGTGCACCTTTCTTTACAATGATCAACTCTTAGTCTCACCTGCTACTGCACCAGACGATAGAGTAGCAACTAGTGGGGTCTTCGTTTTGGAATTGATTTGAGCTAGACATTTGAAAAGCAACCCATCCTTCGCCATAGCATAGATTACACGTGGTATTGGGAAAATGGATCCAAGAAGACTGAGTAAAAAGCAAACACATGCAACATGGCAAACAGTTCATGCAGAGTTGTATCATGGAAAAGGTAAACCATGTTAATTAATGGCATCTACAGAAACAAAATGTATGGCTGTAAGACAAAACCAGAAAGCCCCATAGCCCAAGGTACTACAGGTCAGACACAAATAGAATTTTTTTTTTAACTGCAAAGTTGATTGCTTTTTTTTAATTATTGTTTTTTTTAATTGATTTAGGTAATGAAATTGTGTCATCAGGCAGAATTCAGATTAGCAAGATAACTCTTGCCATCACCATAGTTCTTGGGTGTTAGTGGACCAGAAACATGTTCCAGATCACACTAACTATGAAATTAAGCTTTAGTATTCCTGGAGAAAGTCTGTCAGTCAGAAGCAGCAGCAAATAAATAAGCATTAGTATCATCTCTTTCACGCTGTATTTTCATGTGAGGCTGCTGATTAACAGTAATTCAAAGTAAGCACCATACAAGTATATTGGGCAGATTTTTTCTTTCGATTAAAGCACCTCTAGGCAAGCTTCATTAAGATTGTTCCTTTTTTTTTTTTTTGGAAGAAGTAAAGCTAATTAATTTAGATTTGTTATTAGTAAGACACAGAACGCTTTTAAACTATTGATAACTTGAAGCTCTTAAACATACTTCTTGAATTAGGTGATTTCTTTCACTCAAAGAGAAATAATTTTAATTAAGAAAACAAAACGCAAAATTATAGCCAGTATAACCTCTGCAGCAAGCACACTAGTTTTTAACCAGGTGAATGGTTTCTTTTCTTACTTTGCAAAATTGACTGTATCACTTAAAGAAGGCACAGCTTTTACATACCACAGATGCTAAATACATCCAGTAATACTTGTGAGACACAAGTGTTTAAGTTAGACATGAGAGAAGTTTTATTGCAAATGAATGATTTTGATATATGAATGTACCTTCCAAAAAGAATGTTTCTTTGCAGCTGTAGCTTTGTAAAACTCATTTAAACTGCCCTTCTTCTAGTACATTCATATATATAATGTAAATATTAACATCTTTACCCTGAGGAAACACGTTCATGAAATAACATAGTATGAGGTAACTGTATAAATCAAAAGAATCATCCCAGAATTTTTTCTTAATTATACCTCTACACTGAGGAATATGAAGTACACTTTCATTTGTTTTGTTCTAAACTGACATCAGTCAACAGACTGAAAGATTAATCTCTCCACAGAAGAAAATATAATTCTTCACCGGAATACACTGGAAAAATAGACTAATAGTCCAAATTTCTAAAAAAGCATTTTACCATCTCAGTTCATTTTGCTTTCCAATATTAATTTCTTTAACTTAGTTTCTGCTTCTATGCAACTTTCATTATTTATCAATGTAAAGGAAAAAATCAGTAAAATCCTCCAAACTGAGGGGACCATGACAACTAGATAGAAAATAACTATAATCCCAGGATGAAATGTCTAACTGTGACATTCTTCAGTCAGCTCTACAATTCTTTTAACATCATTCTGGAACTATTTCCTTTTTCTATCCCCTCCTACATCTAAATATTCCTTTCCTTTAAACCACTGTCCACAGTCAGCATGCTCATCATCTTCAGGCTGCTTACAAGGTTATCTCGGAGCGCTGTTAGCATTAGTGCTTCCACAGGCATCATGTTTGCCTTTGTGGAAAGGCAGCCAGTATTCTTACCACCAAAGCTCACACAAATGGCTCCTTACTTACATAAGCTCAGGTAAAAGATTGGCATCAGCATTTTTCAGGCCCTGAATTTAAGTATCGAGCAATTCTCTATTCTGTGAAAGCGTTTATACCACATCAAAATTGGGGTGTAATATATATGAATACATACTAATATATCTCATGCCCTCCCTGATCTTTTTAATCAAAGTAACATGTTAAGATTACATCCACAGTTTCACAAAGGGGAATAAATTATAATATTTTGACAGTTATAATCTATATCACAAATACCCACACAGAAACCACAGGAAAGGATGATGTCAGAAGACAGAGTGGCTACTGGAGGAAAACAGAGACAGGCAACAAAGATGAGGAGTGGAGTTTAGTTAATCCTCTCTTCAATTTTGCCTGTAAATGCACAGAGCCCATAGAGCTGCTGAGTCATCAGGAATGGACAGCAAGAAAAGACAAAATGGGTGAGGTTGATTTTACCAGTTAATAAAGATAACTTGCAGGTCATATGTTTGAAAATACATACTTTAATAGTAAGTTTCTACCAAAGAGATAGAGTTCAATAACAGTACAGTTAAAAAAAAAGAAACCTAAATTAATGCAGCTACTGTGATGTAGACCTGCTTAAGTATAAAACTTGCTTATAATACTTACTGCTAATTCTTTGCATGGGCTGAGCCTTCAAAATGAACATGTGAACATACATATAAATGTAATATATTATTCATCAGCTTTTCCCAGCAAAATCAGTATTTCAATGTCTTTACCTTGTAGACAAAGCACAGAGGGATCCCACTGCTACAACGTATTTAGCAGGACCCCATGCAACATATTCAAATGCTACTGGCAGAGGACTTTTCTCATCCAGCAGATAGTATGGCATCATAAGTGTCAGTGCAGCTGAAACCCCAAAATAGGCCATGAAGCAGACAAGCAGGGACACCACAATTCCTATGGGTATGGCTTTCTGAGGATTCTTGACCTCTTCTCCTGAAAAAAGGGGGGAAAAAAACCCATCAAAAAATTCTTATGAATTTGCACCTTCAGCTTTAAAAGATAACATCAAAGACAAATTGTTTGTTAATCTAAGTCATATCTGTAATAGAAGTTTTAAAAATCTGAGTGAAATAAGCTGAGAGACACAGAACAAAACCCACTATTTTGTTGTCAGAAATAGCATTAAAATAGAGGTAAATTAAAGAACATAAAATACATTATATTTCTAGACTACTCAGAGCCCAGTATTTCTAGTTATTTACCTACAATTCATAGTTCAATGTACTCATTCCCTATCAGTCATATGCAAGCCAGCCTTTAGAAGAGACACCTCATGTCAGAAAATTGTAAAAGTGAGCAAGTGATTAACATTATTTGAGCGGAAAAATTGTATGCTAAGCACTTCTCCGACTTAGAAAGCAGCAATTAATTTCTTTAGAACAGGAAGAAAATAAGCAAAATCTCCTACTTCCTCCCATAACTATAGCCACATTCAGGAGTGAACTTAGTTCACTCTACACAGACTGAAGAAGGTTTGGAAGAAAGCAGAGTAAGAAGAGTAGACAGATTGTTATGTTGTTTGTGCGTTTTATGGGGGTTTTTTACAAAAAAATCATGTTAAACATAAATACACAGACATATAAATACTATACCAGTTGTTGCAATGCAGTCAAATCCTACAAAAGCATAAAAACACGTTGCAGCACCAGCCAATGTTCCTGTGAAACCATATGGCATAAAGCCACCACTCCCATATATACTTGTCACATTTTCATAGGATGAGATGTTCCTATAAAGAAAAATACAGCAGAAGGAGAACTTATTTTTTCATTATTGGTAGGACAAACACATGCACTCTCCTATCCTATCACTCTAGAGAAACATGTTAAAATGTTCTCGTCAAGACAGAGTTCTGCTTTACAAAACTGCACGAGATGACATTTTTATGTCCAAGCTTGTAAGAAAGACAAAAATAACAGCAAAAGGAAGAATATACGAATCAAGTAACCATCATCTTACTCACTTTGAAGTCTGTGACAAAACATATTAAAACACCAATAGTGTATATATCAATAAAATGTGTAACAGAAAACTGCTTGGAACACGAGCAAGTAAATAGATTTTTAAAAATTACTTTGTTACTGCAGTAAGGTTTCTGAGATATTCTTCACTTATTTTCCAGTTGTCAGCATCTCCTTTCACAAAACCAGAAATCATAACGAAGAGTAGGACCAAGATGTTAATAGCAGTGAAAATTTTATTCACCCATGCAGATTCCTTTACTCCAAAAGATAAGAGACCTGTAAAATAAAAATATTTTATAGATGTGAATGATCCATTAAACTGATAAAATAGCATTTTAAAGAAGGTATATATGCAAGTAGTGTTAATAATACTAAAAAACAAACCAAATTTTATACTTCTAAAAAGCAGTAGCACAAATTTACTAGACTCTTTAACAGCATGACAATAGGAAAATGTATTGGAAACCACAAAAGAAAAAGCTTCTTTAATGGTATTCTTTAAGTATTTAAAAATATTTTGAGCAATGGCTACTTACTGCTTCTCTGAGATGCAAATCCATATCTCTATTTTAATCCATGGAGCAAAAATAGCTACAAGAATTCTATGCTTTGTAAAAACAGGTTGGTGGAATCTATTGTCCTTACAGAACAATTATTCTTTAGATTAAGAATAGAAGTAAAATTATTAGATTAATAATGTAACCTATTCACATTTTCCAGGACACGTTCATCACAGAGTAAGTCCCGTTTCCTAGTTCAATAATGAAACCTTTAAAAGAAATCCTGTTCATAACACTGATGCATACAGATCCTAGAAAAGAGTATGATATGAAATACACATCCTTTAGCTTACAGAGTAGTGCACTTAAACAATCTGAAAGTTATTCCATCAGGATTATACTGTGTCATTAGATTTATAACAATTTTAAGTGTACTAACAGCTTAATGGAAGAGCAGGCAGTGAGCAGATCAGGAAAAATTAAATACAATTGGAAAGCTTTCACAGGTCCTTTACGCTCTAAGCATTTCCACTTATCACATACATACTTTACCTCATTATTTAGAGATTAAGTCTGAAAATTTTAAGCCTCTCAAAATCATGTCTGAAAAGTTTCTGACTCCAGTAATGAGACATTTGCTATCTTATCAGAACACAGAAATTATCTTATGAGATATATTTTTCTTCACCAACAGCATTTTTATTGGAAATAAGTGTATGGTTTCTTCAGCTCAGTTTTTTCCCAAAAAGTTAGTGCCTTAGTCAGCCTAATACAGTATGATTCATAATTTGTGCATTTTTTAAGTCCTTTCTGTAGAAAAAAAAATCCCAAACCAAATTTCTGTGTACTTTTCCTTGTGCTTAGCACGTAATATTTTCTGTAAAACATCACCTGCTATTCCTATGATTCAGTTTTGCACAGCTCAAAATCCAATTACTGTGTCTTGCTCAGCCTACACAGCCCTGATCCATCCCCACTGCCTCTCCTCTCAGCAGTGAATTCCACCCAGTTTGGTGGGTTTGGCTCCTTGGGACAGACACCAGGAGAGGCAACTGAGGATGAAAAGACAGGACACAAATGAAAACTCAGGGGCAGTGACGAAGCACAGGACAAACACTTTGTCTTCTATCAGGAACCTCTAATTCTTATGTTCTGAAGCAGCAATGGTAATGGAGAAAACATAGAAAGCGGTAGCATCTGTACTAGCACTGTATAGTTCAGTTTGTGGAGTTTCAGTGCTCTGCTATTCAAAGTGTTACTTTTTCCTCCTTTATTTGGAAGAGGTGAAGCTGAAATGTCCATCCCACCTGAGGACATAAGGATCTAAACTGGTCCTATAGGCAATTCTGAGCCACAAACATGGCAGGATGCTGGACTGAACCTTGTCAAGTAAACTCCCGGATCTTCCTAAGTGTAGGAACTCATCCTTTTGTGTACAGAGACCTAATAAGAGCTTCAGATGCACTGGTCAGTCATTCTAGCATTAGGAGTCAAACAGAAATGTTTTCCTGGGTCCAAAAAAAGCCACTCGTAATAGAACAAGAGAACAGGAGGTTACATACATATAAAAAGTTTCACTTTCCAGAGAAGAAAAGCTCCTGCTTCGGTTTGATCTATAGAGAGGCTGAACATGACAAGACATCTGCTGAATAATGAAATGCTTCTAGTATTGCCTGAAAACAAACTCTTCCTGCTTCCTTCACTCCCAGTGGCAGTAAGAATGTTTCCTTGTGGAAAGCAATATTTAATGCAAACAGGAAATAAGTTGCAATATTTTTGAGTTTTCTGATCTCTCAAATAGCATGTAGTTGGTGTCAATTTTTGTGATTTAAAAACATGATACATGAGTAAAGATGAAAAAGAAACAAGACTGAGAAGAGTATAGACATGAAAAGTTTACTCAGGTTTCAAACTGGTCTTTTGCTTCATACCAGTACCTTAGAGTGCCCTTTAGCTCAAATAAATTCTAGGATAGACAACTCTTTTGAAGACTTAAAGAGAAGAACATTATTTTATACAAAAAACCACGAACAATTTAGAGAGCAAAAACCCCTTACAAATGCCCACATTTCTTTAAGGAGACCACATCACATCACCGAACTACAGAGCTTAACCTTAAGGTCCCTCCGAAAGCATTTATCAGTGATAAAGCCATGAGAACACACAGAACTGTATAATTTTCCTGTTACCATCAATCTGTATCATGGGTTTTATAAAAGAAGTACTGGCAAGTGATTATGTCACGTCTCAGCTTCAACAGAAGAGGGTACACATGAAAATTTGATTATATACATTTAATTCACAGAGCCATTCTGCCAGTACAAAATGTGCATCTGAACTTCCTTAAACATTATTAAGGCATTTCTAGTAAAATACAAACTACAGTTTGGTATTTTTATCTGTAAAACATCACAACCATCATGAATGAAGTGATATATTGTCTTACCTGCTAAAAGTAATATAAGGAATACAGCAAAGAAGTCAGGATACTCTGCTAGCCCAGAGTAATTCATTTTGAAGTAGGTACCGAAGAAATGACCAATCCGTTTTCCAAGAAGTTCATCAAAGGTGCCACTCCAGGCTCTTGCTACACTTGATGTACCTTCATAAAACACATGAATGTTTAGGGTTTTGCATACATACAGCAGGATATAGCTATTTCTAGTGAAAAATAAATAAAACTAAGCCTGTTGCTATTTGCATTTTAAAAAGCAGAGCTTATGCTACAATTGAGTTTGTTTTGCTGAAGAACTTTAATAGAATTTTTGTATGTAGTTAAATGGTAACATATTATTCTACAACTAAAATATAAAAATTTGTGTGCCACTTATTCTCAAAATATTGCAGAAATTATTTCATTTTCATAATTTATATCTGATGTCATTCTGGAAGAAGCTTGTTTCTAAAGGTACAATATGACATATTTTAAACAATATAAAGTAATGTAAGAAAGCACTTTAACAAAGAACATGGAGGAAAGTTTGCCCACCTGGAAGTAAAGCAAAAAAAAAATCATTAGCAAGATATGTGTTGCTACAGTTAGTATTTAAAATTAATACTCTCCTGTGGTAAAAAGTGCACATGGCCATGGCCAAATGCAACCTTATTTTTACAACTCTCCTATCATGAAATACACTTCAGTACAATACTGGGGCATATAAATTTTTTAATGATTTGGGCAACCATCCTGTAGTTAGGTACAGGAGCTAGGCGTGTTCATACAAAACACAGTTTGTATGAGTGAGGCGTGCTAAAACAAAATATAATATAATGGAAGTTAGGAATGTGTTCCTTTGGAAGAAATAATGTTTGTATCAAAAAATGTTATCTCTGCTGTAGCACTGAGGTAGTTATTTGAATATCTGCCACATAAGCATTGGGTTTTTTTCAGATCTGGTCAACTTTGTATTTTATGGGATTACCTGATAGGACAGTGCTTACTTAGCATGATGCTATAGTAGCAAATTAGTACTTAAACACCATGACTTTCTTGAAGTGAGACTGGGTCCCTGTAAATGTCCTTGCTGAGTATATTCTGAAAAAAATGCTTCTTGATTTTATTGAAATTATTCTTGCTGACCAAAGACAGCAGTGAAATCCTGTTTATTCTTGTGCATCATCACTGAATTGTCTGACCCAATTTTCATACAACGTATGTGGTTCATACTTCTCAAAACACACTCTTACAAAAATATCTTGCAAAAAAACCTGTTTGCAATAGGGATGCACAGGAGGAAATAACCTAATCAAATTACTTTGGTTATTTCATCTCACCAGGACTAAAAAGCAATAGCAGCTAAGTACAGAGACAGAAAAGAAAGACAGACATAAATCTTTATCTTATATCTGCTGTCTCAGAAACCACCAAGACCCATGTTTGTTCTTAAGCTTACCTATAATATAGGACAAAATGAGATTCCAGCCAGTGATAAAAGCCCACAGTTCTCCAACAGTAACGTAAGTATACAAATATGCAGAACCAGTCTTGGGGACGCGAGCACCAAATTCAGCATAGCAGAGACCTGCCATCACAGAGGCAAGGGCAGCAATGAGGAAAGAAATAATGATGCTAGGTCCAGAATCAGATTTGGCTACTTCTCCAGCAAGGACATAAACACCAGCACCAAGGGTACTTCCTACTCCCAGGGCTATAAGGTCCACAGTCGATAAGCATCGGCACAACTTGGTGTCCTCAAGGCTTTCACCACTGACATTCTTCTTCCGCACCAGACACCTAATAAAGGACAAAGCTGGTCCACAGGGCAACATGGTGGATGTAGAGCTGTGAAATAAAAGAAATCATTGCAGAATGTAACAGATAGCACAGACACTGGTGAAAAACAATGAAAAAAGTATTTACATAAATAACTTTAATCACATCTACTAACTAATACATTTACACTCTTCTGTGATGTTAAATAAGCTAGCATTTGCTTTTTCCCCAGGAAAAAAAATTAAGGATATAATATTCCTAATTTAATATTTACCACTTATGTCCCCAGGGAAAAAGATCTTCTGTTATCTTTTGGTTTACTACACTGCTGTAAAAAAGGAAGAGATTTTATCTATTTATCTGCTAATGGCCACTTCTTAATCATTTCTAAAACAGAAACAGTATATTATCTCATATACCATAAGGACTTCTAAAATAAGGATCAACACCAACATAAATAAGGATTTTTGGCATCCATCAAGGCTATAAACAGCAAAAGCTTTAAAATACAGCATTCTGACAGAGTCAATTCAATCTCCTTTTGTCTTCAAACACATCGCTTTTGCCTTTACAATTTGCTCAGTGAGAACTGCTTGAAATCAGATTAAAAGTGTTTCTACTCTCTCCTGCACCAGTGAAGTTTCCCAGATCTAATTATCCTTCAAGAAATCTTGTACACCTCTCCCTGACAATTATCTAAAAAAACCTGATGGGCTAACTGCTCATCCCATGCCAGCTGCAGTTCTTCAATATTCTGAGTGTACATCACAGTGTGGGGTGCAATCAGCTCTTGCCCACAAGCCCAGATTCTGTGACCAGCCTGGTCCTGGAGGCCAGCACGTGAGTAGCACTTCTCTGGCCTGTGACATGGGGTACTGGGTCTTGCTGAGCTGGAGTTCATTTCCCCATAGTAGCCCTCACAGTGCTGTGCTTTGCATTGGTGGCTAGAAGAGTGCTGATAACACACCCATGTTTTGGCTTCTGCTGAGCACAGCACCAACACTGTGACATTCCTTCCTCAATCGAGGGCAAGATCCTGGGAGGGGACCCAAGTAGGCCAGCTGACCCGAACTAACCTAAGGGATATTCCATACCAAATGACATCAGCTCAGATATAAAAGCTGAGGCAAGGAGCAGGAAGGCAGGCATTCACTGTCTCCAGTGGCTGCCTGCTGAGGAGCCATTACGTGTGCTGAGGCCCTGCTTCTCAGAGGTGGTCAACCATCATTGCTCATGGGAAGTAGAGAATAAACTTTGTTATCTTTCACTTCGCTTTTGCGTACACAAGCTTTTGCTTTAATAAACTGCCTTTTCCCAACCCACGAGTTGTTTTCCATCTTATTCTCTCCCCTGTCTGGCTGGAGAGTGATAGAGCGGCTGGGTGGGCACCTGGTGTCCAGCCAAGGTCAATCCACCGTACATGGGTGCCTGTCATGAACAGCAATGATCCTGCTTCCCAACTCAAACAAATTATAGCTGAGGGTCCAAAGCATTTGCTTGGGAGGGAGGACACAGTCATCCCATAGAACATAATATCTCAAAGAGGCAGCATTAATGTACAAGTTCTGTCTTTATGGTTTTGTTTGAATTGTACTGTTGATGGCTAAGAGTTTGGTAAGAATCAAGCAATACGATCTGCCATCTCCCCAAACTGATGTTTGTCTTTCCAACTCATATCATAAATATCTATACTCTGCTCATGATTTGTTAAGTGGAACTCTCCTGGAAACTGAAAATCTATTTAATTTATCATAGAATTATAGAATGAACTGGGTTGGAAAAGACCTCCAAGATCATCAAGTCCAACCCTTGATCCAACACTGCCATGGTTACTAGACCATGGCACTAAGTGCCACATCCAGTCTCATCTTAAAAACTTCCAGGGACAGTGAATCCACCACCTCCCTGGGCAGCCCATTCCAATGTCTGATTACTCTCTCTGTAAACAATTTTTTCCTAATATTCAACCTAAACCTCCCCTGGCACAGCTTAAGACCATTCCCTCTTCTGCTGGTTGCCTGGGAGAAGAGACTGATGCCCACCTGGCTACAGCCTCCTGTCAGGGAGTTGTAGAGAGGGATGAGGTCTCCCCTGAGCCTCCTCTTCTCCAGGCTGAACAGCCCCAGCTCCCTCAGCCTCTCCTCATAGGACTTGTGCTTGAGTCCCTTCACCAGCCTTGTTACTCTTCTCTGGACCTGCTCCAGCATCTCAATATCCTTCCTGAACTGAGGGCCCCAGCACTGGACACAGTACTCCAGGTAGAGTAGATGATCATATTCTGCTGGTATGTACCTTCCTGGTCTGTATCAGTTTCCTAGACCAGTAAAGAACATTTCTACTCACAATAGTTCAATCCGCTAACAGAAATGACTTTGCATCAAGATGGATAGCTCAATTAACAGTGTTTGATCCTAGAACAGAGTCAGAGCAAGAGAACTGCCATCCTGATACAAGAGTGCTTGAAAAAAAAATCCCCTTGTGAGAGAGAAATCTATGCAGACACAGTTTCTCCCTGTTCCTGTCATAGCTCCCCAAGTACACTCAGACATGCCACTTCTGTCTTCAAGGAGCATCCTGAAGAAAAAAGTAAAGGGAATTTGATAAAGGATAGTGAATGGAATTGAATAGCTCTGGGCAGAGATGCTTAATGCTCAGAAAGGTGATACCTGGCCCAGGACAGTAGAAGGAGGCAGACAGGCAAGTTTCCAAAGCTTTTCTGCAATTAGGTAGGCCTTGCAGCCTGCCAGACTCCCAGAGATAAGTATCTGCCCATGGTATGTAGACTTCATCCACTTAGGAGTTTCAGAACTCAGATGATATTCATGTCAGCAGAGATCCACAAGATCTTCTGAGGGGAATCAGCATTGAAGTGTTCAGGCAAAATCCCCTGCTGTGTATCCTGAGCTCTTCAGAAAGAGCAGCCGCTTTTTGGGCATGAGGCTTAGGCACTCCACTCCCACAAAGTCAGGTTTATCTATCCTGGGCTGTACTTAGACAAGTATTCCTGACTCCACTATCATGTTTTTTCCTCATAATGACACTTCTGAAACTGTAGCAATCACTTAGGATGTTATATTAATATACTTATTAGTCTGTAGCCCATAGTGACAGGTAGCAATGCTCTTGTGACTCCATGCCATTCACTTTAGCAATTTCAATGTTGCAGAAACATAGCTTTTTTAAGTAATTATTTCCCTCTCCCCTCAAATGATATTTCATTTGGTATTTCATTAACACGAAAAAATACTCTGGCAGATGTTGTTCTCAGAGCACTAAACAATTTCCAAAACTCCTGTTATTCAAACGACATCTCAGATTGCTCTGCTTCTTTGACATTTGGGACAAGGAGGTTTTAGAGTCATCTTGCAGTGGCCAGGTGAGAGATATTATGGTTTTCTCTGCTGAGAAGAAATCACTGTGACAAAACAGAAGGAGTTTTTCTGCTTTCTCTGATTCTTGTGGAGAGGACAGGAGGCTGGTTCTTGGTGGCCACAAGCCAGTAAGAGGAAACACCTCTTCTGACTCAAATCCAGCCTTTCTTCTTTAGCCTTTACAAACTGCAGCACAACCAAAGACAAAGTTCAATATAAAAATCCTTTGTTTGTAGAGAAAAAAAACACCTCACATGCCTGGGAAACATATCTTTTTAAGTATATCCATCCTAACATGGACTTGATGAACAAATGTTCTTTTACAACAATCACTGCAATCCAGAATGTCTTGCACTACTTCCTATACTTACTATGCATATATGCATAGTGAGCAATGTCTGAACCCAGCTTCACAACTTCTGTTGCTGTGTACCAAGAGCAGTACTCTATGTCAGACATGGCTGAGACATTCCAAGACTTCCTACTTGATGGGATGGTGCAGCAGGAAGAACTGATGAGCTTACAGAGATATTTGGCCTTCACACAGGACCAAAAGACATAAGTAAGAGGTGACAAAGTGTCTTCAGAAATCACTGACAAGTGTAACCTTTTCCTGAGGAGTCACTTGTAAAGCAGATCCATTAATGCATTACCCAGTGCAAGAGAACAGCCTGGGCAATGACTCAGTGCTGACATGTACTGACTCACAAGCACAGTTTGTCAGAACACTGGGGCTAAGCACGTCTCACGCTCAAATACAAACCTACAGAAGCAGAAAACTTAGCAGCCGGGTATGCCTTTTGGTGGCAGTATTGTCCTAGATAAGCTTACACTGACTGCCACCACACGCTCTTAAAAATGGCCTTATTGCTTCAGGCTCACAGATCTTATTCCTTTGAGACAAATCTCATGGTTTTCTTTTCTGTCAATCTTTAGACATAGAGGAACGTGAAGTAGGATAAAGTGGACACATTAAAAAATTATCTGTCCTACTTTTTGACCAGCAGGATTCAGTATCTTCCTAACTGCTCCTTTTTACTTCTTCCTTTCCCTGCTGCAGCCTAAGCCTGCCTTGTCCTAGCGCACTGTAGCCTCTGCTTCATCTTGGCCTCTGCTGCCACGAGCTCTGCCAGCACTGGCCTGGGCACTTGTTGAATATCCTGCATAGTTCTTCTCTGAGCACTGGCTCTTCTCTGAGCCTTCCTGAGTGTGGGGAGGTACACTCGACAGCTTGGGAAAGGGGGTTTTTGTCAATATATTGGGTAATCAATCAAGAAGGAAGAGAGTGCTTTCAAGGCATCTTTGACACACCTGTCCTACAGTTCTTGGAGCGGACTTGGATATCTGCCTGCCTTTGAACAACGGCATGTAGCCTGCAAGTAGAATTAGTCAGGGTGGGCTGAATTGTTCATGCAGTTTAAACAGAGAAAAGACTGAATCCTGAGCTTATACAGAGTTTAAGCACAGGCAATTAGAGAAAAGAAACCAAAAATGGAAAATGCCCTTGCATTCACTAACAGTGTGCAGTTACTTCTAATTAAGGTGAGGAGCAGACCCAACCTGATGCTTCTCTCATGCATTCAAACCTGTCCTGGGCTCCACTTTGGGGAAGTCTGTGTTACAGAGACATTTGTCACAAGCAAACACCTGTGAAGTCCATTTGTCACCAACTGTGGCACGTCCCTTTTGCTGTGTACAACTGAGGTGGCACTTCTCTGGCTCTGCATGCGCTGGGCCACTGCACTTCTCAAATCTCTTTTGGACTAAGTTTTAATTTAGCTACAGATTACTCTGTAACACAGAATACGCCTCCAACAATCCTCTGTAAAAGGGAGGTCCCAGTTCAACTGCCTTAGTCTTGAGGACCAATGATCAGCCCATATTGAAACCTCCTCCTTCCTTGAACGCATTCCTAGAAAGAATGCCGTCCACAATGTTGTTTACAGTTTTACCCTTTCAACTGCATTCAACAAAGAGACAGGCAGGAGAGGAGGACTTAATTTAGACAGGAAAAGAATTTGACAGATATATCTAACATAGGCAGGAAAAAAAACAACAAAGCTTCCTCATGTCTGATGAACATTCATGGTATTTGTCAGAGTACCTGAATAAGCACAGGCATTTTGCCAATTACTTTTGTTCTTTATTGTCTTGGGATTTTTTTTTGTTTGTTTGGGGGTTTTTTATGGGTTTGGTTTGGTTTGGCTTTTTCCCTCTACAGTAGCTGCTAATAGAATCTTCCTAATTTCAGCCTTTCCTGGCCAGCTGTAAACCAGATCATTTACTGTTTGACCACTACACATCTGATTGCCAACCCAAGAAGAAGAGTTCGGCCTTATAATTCATACCAGCTCTTCATTCAGGTGAATGATCAGGAACATTTAATAGTCATCTACTGTTAACCCTCTTCTGGCACGAAAAGTTTGGTGTCAAAAGACTTGTAACTACAAACACAGTGCAAGGAACAAAGTCTCCATCTGCAAGGACTGTATTCATATTTAAAACTGCTTTGACTGCTTCACAGTCCTGTAAAATCTACCATTTCTGCAAAGTATTTTCCATGTAAAAATAACCTAACCTAGACTCCTATCCCAAACAGGAGTCAATAAAATGCAAAAAAAAAAAAAAAAAAAAAAAAAAAAAAAAAAAAAAAAAAAAAAAAAGTGGATATGGGAGCAAAAAAAGTAACTTGCATCATGCATCACCAATTTTATTTCTATTAAAATCACATTTTAATTTAATTATGTCTCATAAGCAATTTAAGTTAGTACACATTAAACCCAAGCTACATGTGAGAAAATACAAAGTTTTCCTGTAGTTACCATTCAGCTTTTCCTACAAAATTTTCAGTTAAGAGCTCTAATAAAAAAAGATAAAAATCTCATATGGAAGGCAACTGTTATAAAGCAATATAAAACATCTGAAAGTTTTAATACTGTTATTGAGAAGTATGTTTAATGATTCCTGAAGCCAAAGTAATGTAAAGATATTTTACTTAAAAACTATTCTGTTGAGCTAATATTATATAATATACTATAAATTTTAGGTACAATAATTTAACATGTTAAACAGCATACCAATTCAGGAGACAACACTCCAATAAGTTTTTAACATACTGAAAATGGGAAAATATAAATATATACCGGTTAATACAGGTTAATTTAGCCTCTTCCTTTCGCCTCATTTTCCTGAAAAATCTGTAAAAGTTTATATATTTTCCATTTATAGAATTGATTAAATTTTTTTTTGTTTGCCCTTAAGTACATTTAGCCTTATCCAAAATTGCAGTATTGCACTGATTAGATCTTGTGCACTAATATATAAAAGTAAAAGAATTCAGAGATGAAGCAAAACTAGGTATAGTCTATGATTTCCGTATGTATGTGTGTACACACATGCACAGCCAACACATGATTTTACTGCAAGTGTCCTAAAAGTTCATATTGTTCCAAAGACTTTCACAAAACTCCTGATGCCTTGGAATATTTAAAGTAATGTATTTCAATAATACTAAAGTGCTAAAACTGGAAAGCAGCACTCTGTAACAGAAGTCTACGATGCGTAAAACAGTAAAGGAAAGCTTTATTATCCAAAAGCAGAAACACTTTCCAGTCAGACAGGGAAGGAAAACATAATCTGCATCTTCTAAATATTAGCACTGTACTTTGCACTTTGCCAAAGACAGAATAATGCTGTATCGTAAACAAACTGTATACCACAGCTCTTGCTACTCAAAAAGCACGTATGTTAAAGGCAAAGTTTCCTATGATAAGCTATGTTGCTTGCAGGTTACTTCTTTCAGCAGTAAACATCATTACAAACCTGATTCAGAGCAACTTCTGCTGGGCAAACTTCTGCTTTTCTTACCCAGTCCCGAACTCCTGCCGTTATAAATGGAAGAGTAATGACTGAAAGTCATTTTATTAACATACTTGCTTTAAAAGCCAGCTGCAGGTAGCGTGGAAGCCATTGGTGACAAGGGGTGGAGGCTTGGCAGCCCAAGCGATTGGAGGGCTGAGAGCTTGTCAGCTATTCGCCCGGCCAAGGCAGGCAGGCAGAGAGGGAGAGAGAGAAAGTCTTGCAGGTGTTCTGATAAATCACATGACTTTCTTGAAGACACAAAAATCCAACTGGATTGCCATTCTCTACGTTAAACACACCTATGTGTGTGCATACAAAATGCACGCTGTATACTCCCTCATGCAGTGAGAGAGTAGCGTAATTTCCCCTACAGGGAAACCTTTCACACATCCTGGAGGAAATGTAGATGTCAAACTTGGTATCCCACTGGGATACCAAGGCAAAATCTTTCCACAGCCCTTGTGAAAAATAAACTGGCTTTCAAGCATGTTGAAGGATACTTTGCAGTAGACCTAAATGCAATAGCACAGCATGAAAACTGGTTTTGTTGAGTAAATTTTAGAAGAATATAAAAAACTTTAAAAGTATTGCTGTGGTAGAAACAACACAGGAGACAGTATATTTACAGAGCCTGGTTAGAGCCCATTCTGTTGAACTGGGTAGATGTACCATAGATCTTGTACTCCTTTATATGGCTTGAAATGCAAAAATGCTGAACAGTGGAATTAGAACAAACCAAATATTCCTGTGACACAACCAATAAATAAACCTCAGTTTCTTAAAAATTAGCTTCCAGCATAAACCAACCCCCAGTGTACAGTTTGCAGCTGTATTTTTATTAAAACCCCACTCCAAACATGTAGTAGTATTTCCAGTCAATATTATTCATGGCATATTGTTTCCTTTTAAACGCTCGTGTTTAAATCACTTTATTTTTGTTCAGCTAAAACTCAAAAGATAAACCTTGCAGATAAAAGCCCTTTGCTTCTCATCATTGAAAAGTTTTCCCTATGAATATATGCAGAGAAACACGTTATTTGACAGCCTCTGTAACTTTCTCTCAGCTTTTAGTTTTCTGTGAGTGTAAACTCTGCCAGTGCTCCAGAAGCAGAGAAGGCTCCTCTTCCTTCCCTCAAGAAAAGTCCTGGTTCCTGCAGCCACATGCAAGGAAAGAATACAACCTTTCATCAGCTCTCCCACATCCAAGGAGAAATGCCTCCAAGAAGAGTGTGCTCCACAGGGGTGGGCCATGTTTCAAGACCAGGAGTCCAGCTTACATTATCCAAGGGAATTCTTAAAGTGCAAAAAGGTGTTAAGAGAAAGTTCTTGTTTGTTGAAGCTTTAATGATGACAATACTAATTCTTTCCCTTGTGTTGACCTCATCTTTATTAATATGAACTTTATCTCTTTCACAATTAATACCCAGTCAGAAGTTGTGCTACAGGGTAGGCTTCTTGTGCAGAAATACATGAAAACTACTTTTAAGGAGCATCACTCTGACCTGTGACAATATCTAGGCATTTTTTTACCAAACTAGCACTCCCTAACATAGCCATGAATAACTTGAGAATTACTCAGATGGTTCTTGAATATCTCCAGTGGGGGAGACTCCACAACCTCTCTGGGCAATCTTGTTCCAGGGTGCAGTCACCTGCACATTAAGGAAGTTCTTCCTCATATTTAGGTAGAACTTCCTGTGTATCAGTTTCCGCCCATTGCCTCTTGTCATATTGCTTATCTCCTGGCTGTGATAACAATTCATCCCAGGTAACACCAGTAAATTTATGGATCATTACAAAGACAGAGGAGCTGGGCTGCTGTGGTTCATCTGACTTTCTAAAACTTAATCCTGGGAACAGGAGCACACAGGAGCTACACTGCTAAAGGCATTAAAACCTAGAACTGTCCTGGCTGCCGGTCAAGAGGCAGGGAGAGTGCCCTGGCTAGTGAAATAAAATACCTTCCATCTGTCACGCCTTGATCTAGTGCACTGTGGGGTGGATTAGTGTGTCCCCCTTACGTAGTGTTTGGATCAAAGGTCCTATGGACAGACACTCATAGTTTTTGTGTGTGTTTTCAGTAACGCATGCTCGAAACAAGAAGACCATGTTACCACCCAGCAGAGCGTTGTTTTTGTGGATTCAACTGCAAAGTGTATTTGTGCACCTCAGGGTGTGTGAGAAAGCAGTATCAGAGAGATGTTCATGAAGGAATGGAGTCTAATGGGGTATCAGTGAAGGATGCCAGACCTGGTGCTCTTTGGACAAGACTGAGCATACAGAGTGCTGTCTGGTGGCAGTTACCTGCAATAGCATATCCAGCTTCTCTCTCAGAGGAAATTTTTGTTTCTCTCCAGGAGAGAGCTGTGGTACATCCACTTTGTGGCTCCCAGTTTATTTCCAGTTACAAATCCAACTGTGTTTTGATCAAAAACATTACTTTATAGCTTAAGTTCTGATTTTAGAGACTTAGCAACTATATCATACTTGGATTAATATAAAATGCTTCATCCAACAGTTCTCTAACTTGCATACCCCAAGGGCTTTCATAGCACATTCTTTCCATAAAGAAGTTGATCAGTTATTCTCTTCTTGCCAGGAAACAGTTGACCACATTAGAGAGAATGAACTGAAAGAGAAAATTATTTTATTTATTTTATTTTCCTATGGAAGGCTTCTTTTAAGACTTTCCCGTAGAGTGGTAAAAAGGAACATATTTTTATAGAGTTATGCAGACATTCATGTTCAGGGAATTTTAAATGTAAGAAAAAAACCCCCAAACCATTAATTTGTGCAACTCTTGCACAGACTGAACAAAGTACTGCAGGTACCAAAGTGATAAACTCATTAAAAGCTGCTCTGCTGTTGACTCTGAATTGTCTCACAGGTGCAGTCTCACAGCTACAGGCCAAAAATATGTAGAGTTTTACATAACTAGAGGTGCTAACTTTGCACATGAAGATCCATGTGTTTGCCCCCTATAACTACACATACTTCATCAGTTAAACATGAACAAAAGTGCTAGCAGGACTGGGCCTTAGTGAACCATGGCAACCCCTTGACTTTGCAACCAACTGTAACAAACACAACTTTTGACATGCACAGTGAAAAAGAAACACATGTTTTGTACAGTTTGTGCAGCTCTGATGGGTTATGAGAAGATGTACTAGTATTCATAAGGGGATTCATGAGATGCCAGCAAGAATCTTTTCTAGATAATTACATTTTAGTGGTTCTGACATGCTTCTGAGAATAAAAATCCAGTGCAATCTATGTGTAACTGTGCTTAAAATGATCACAAACATTCAAGAGAGAAAAAGAATCTTTATATAGCTCAACAGTAACGTAGGCTATCTCTATAATGTTACGACAGCATAAGTTCTGAGGAGAATAAATTATAATTCAACACTTTTTAAAGGGCTTCCTATCTATTAAAATATATTTATTTTATATTTTTGTGGTTTAAGCAGATTACTGAAACTAGTTCCTACAGAATGCTGTACAGATTAAAATAAAATTATCACTTATCAATTCTCTCACCTTTTCTTTAATAATTCTTTTTGAGTTTGTACTTGGAAAAATACCTCAAATCTTGACTTCTGTAAAAGAAATATAATACATCCTATAAATATAATCATATACTATTAGACTAATACAAGCAGGAAGAATAAATCTGCAATCCTGCATCATTTCATATGTGAAAAGAAGAAGGGCTACATTGGCACAAATTCCTATTATTTATTCTAATCCAAGAATTAGTCATGTAACCTAATATTAAGCATATCCCAAGAAGCTACTAGCTATCATTTGTTGAATTCAAAATATTCTCAGGGGTCTAAAGAAAATGTTTGTAGTGCTGACTCACAGTGCTGTCCCTAAGTCTAAAATCAGAGTTTTGGAGAAGCTTTGGAGAAGGAAAGTAACTATTTAAAGCCATACTATCTGTAAAAAAAAATATCCACACATACTTTTTTGGCCCAAATCCACACCTTGAATACAGGATAAATATAGACAGGAAATTCAGATAGAAAAGTCTGTAATACAAACTTTGTAAATACAAAGAAGAACTAGGAAAATCCAAGTTAAAACTAACAAACGCTTGATCTGTAATTGATCAAGTAACTGAAAATAAACTGCAATGCTATGTCTTGCCAAGACTGGGAATGAAGCTGTTTCGCATCTCCCTGGACAGCTGGGAAAGGAGCATCAGATGCAGCTCCACACTGCAGCTTGGGAAGGAGCATGAGGAAGGCACCACCACCATTTGAAGCATGAGTACGCTTCTCCATTAGAGCCATGAAGTTACAAACCTTCAATAAGAGCAAGCAGAAAGACCAGAAAACAAATTAATGCACTGTGCATTTTTGAGATGTAAGCTATTGGATAACATTCTGCTTTTCCACAAGGCTGATGGAACTCATAGTGAACTGAAGCCAACTTAAAAAAAAAGGTATTCAGTTTCTGACAATTAGTCCATGTTTGATCCAAATACTAATGACCATGTATATTTTCTTCTAATGGCAACTTAGGTAGGAAATTAGGCACATTTCATAGAAATTATCCCAGCCTATGCAAATGCAACTGGCATGGAAAAGTAGTACTTAAATCTCAAAACTTAAAAAAACAAAAAACACCAAGCCTTTTACCCAAATAATGAGGATCTGAGTTATTATTAGAAGTTATATAAATATGTACAGATATAATAGTTTTTAATTGTTTTGAATGGGCTTCCTTTATAGTTTTTTAAGGTCACCCGGTTTTAGTTATCACTTTCTTCATTACCTGAATTAACCAACTGAAAATTTATTTTCCAGTCCTACATATAGGACTATCATCCTTCAACTTACTCTTTTTCACCTCAGCCAATCTCTTTTTTTCAGTTTACTTGGATTTTTTGTGTTGTTGTTGGAATATTTGTGAGGAGGTTTTGATGGGTTTTCTTTAAAAAATTTAAGGAAATCAGTTTTTCTTTAAAAAATTTTTAATTGGAAAGGCTAATAGTGATCTTTTCTCCTGTATCAAAAAAGGGAAATCTTTCCAGTTGCTGTGAACATTGTTTTCCTATAAAAACTTCTAGAAAATTTCTACTAATTCCATTTCTACTTAACAATCATTTTCCATGCTGGAAAATGCCTGCAAAATGATAGGAAGGTTGCTGTTTTACTCTTTTTAATCAGTAACAGGGCTTTACCTTTCACCCTCCGTTACTAAGTTTCCATTACAGTCTCTTGTGTAAGACACAAGCAAAAGCCTCTTAGAAGCTAACATCAGATCACTTCCAGGTATTCTGTTCTCTTTAAACCAGACAAAATCAAAACATAAAATTCTGAAAAACTAATAGAGATATATTTACAAATACAACCTTTTTCACTGATAATAGGAAAATATAAGCAGTGATTGCAGGATCAAAATTAAATCCCAACCCTTTCCCTGCTGAAAATTTTTTTGATTTGCACAAAAGTTGGTGATTCTTTAAAAGGACTTAGCCACTGATTTTAAAGTAGGAGTAACGAGAGCCCTTTCACATGCCTAAACTCCTGAGGTGGTTTTTAGAATGTCTATAAAATCTGTATTTTTTAATGGCTTTGTCTTTGTGCTCCTGTGCACTTCCACAGGGGAGTCGAATAGTCCAAAATAGTCCTAATTTTCATGGTGCAAGAATGAAAATTAAGCAAAGAACTAATGATTCACCTAATTTCCCTCCTCCCTTCCCAACCTCAGTTGGCTGGTTTGATAGCACAAGTAGTATCAGATTCAGGGGTGCCTACTCCAGTGAGGTTGTCCAGTCTCATCCCTGGGCACCTCTCAGCCCATTTGACCAGTGCACCACACACTAATGGGCTCCAGGACGTCTTTTTCTTTTAAAAAAACAGTGCAACTAATTTTCTGTGTTGAGTTACTGGAAACTGTTTAAGGTAACTCAAATTTATAAATATAAAAAAGTGGACTTTCCCCCTTTTTTATATGGGGGCCAAGAAAGAAAGGAGAGTGGAGAAGAGAGAAAGGATGAATATATCTAATTTAAAAGAAATCACGGACAATACTGGAAATAGCCTTACAAAAATATCATGGAGCAAGGGCAGGAAAAGAATACCTATTACACACCTTACTTGTTTCTATATGACTTTTTGTGGAAAAGATGGACATGGAAAAGATGCCATCTTAAAGGGATTACAAAAAAACCAAACCAAACCAACAACAACAAAAAAACCCCTAGGTCACCCAATCAAGATGTCACAACTTGCTCATAATGAAACATATAAAATGTAGCATGTATTAATTATCTGCCAATTTTAAGAATTTTCAGAAGTTAAGTTTGTTTTCTTTTGCTTACAGAAATCCAACAATTAGATGCATATGTTGTTTATATTCCATACTTCTTTTATCTTAAGTCAAAGGCAATAAGAATTAATTTAAGAGATTCTTGCTCAAAAGTTTTGAGAAGTCTCCTTTGTAACCAAATATTGCTTTAAAATAATGGCAAAGTATTTAAAGTAGGATCCATCACTTGATCTGTTCTGGACTTTAAATATTAAATCAGAGAAGTATTTTGCTTCCATTCTGTGCAAAAACAGAACTGTGACAGCCCAGCGCCACTGGCAGACATCACAAACACCAGACAAAACCCATGTGCTCAGGGCACAGCTGTGATTTATTTTAGGTTTATATATCAGAACAATACAAAACAACATAAATGGGAATAGTTAATTCACATGATACAAATAAGCTCCATCTGCACTGCTTAGTCCCAGAAGCATTAACCAGTGTTCTGTGGTCTGAAGGTACTGCTGTTAAGAGCACCCCACATTCTTTGCAGGTACTTTCTGCACCCTGCAAAATCAAAACCACTTCTTTCAAAGATGAAATCCCCAAAATAATAAGTCACTGCAAAGTCACTATAGCAACCCTTTGACATTAAATGTGGACAATCCAGCCAGAAGTGGTGTCAGACGCTCCACTCTGAATATTTACTGTCCATATCAAGATAACACAAATCCTAACATCTAACATGATGAATGTTGCGTTCTTGTGTGTTGTGGGAGGCAATTGAGTTGTGGACAGCTTGGGCCCTGAATTTGAGTGGTTGCAGCTGTGAAGTTGTGAAGGAATGTAAACAATGAAGATGAGAAGGTGGACAGGGAGGATGGAGCTGTGGGGTAGTTGTGATAGCCAGAGAGCCTGGACTGTTTGCTGAGTGACCCTGAGTTGCAGAAGCTATAGAGCAGCCAACCTTAAGATGTGTATGTAGTAAGGGCACCAATGGTGGTGAAACACGCCGGCTAGGAGAGACTATAAATTGGCCATGTTTGTATGAAATAAAGGCTTTTCTGCGTGAAATCCCAGTGTGGTGTCCATCCCGACAACGACAGTGTGTGTGATTGACTGCAAACTACACTATTTTTTTGATTGCTTCTCAGTCCCTACTATGTAGGAAGGTACTGTTATTATGGCTGGATCACAATTTTAGAAGAAAACTATCCTCCTTCCTCACTTTCTTCTCATGAGCTCTGGTGGCAATGACAGCAAATTGAGTTCCTGCTGCCTGTGTGTGCAGAGGCAGGATCTGGCCACAAACCATCCCTTACTTGCCCCAGGAGAAAAAGGTGGCCAGGACAGATTCAGTCTCTCAAGGGCCAAACCCAGAAAACAGGTTGCCAGTTGAAATGCAATGATCTAGGAAATTACCAGCAGGAAAGACATCTCATTTTACGAACTGTTTGAAAAAAACTTCTGAAATCGAATATTTCCTTAATTTAATTCTTTACTTTAACAGGGTAACTAGAATACACATAACCTCATTTGGGTAAAATACTGAGTTGCAAAATGACATAGAAATTACTTCTAATTTTGAAATGCCACCAGTTCCCTTACTAGAACTAAATGGAATATTTCACCAACTTACTGATTTTTATTGAACCTGATCATTGGTTAGTACCACTTGTAAATGATACACCTTTTCATAATGCAAAAAGATTTTGGCACAAAGAGTACGTATATATTCCTCATGGAAACACTATTAAAACATGAAATAGTTCTACAGCAGCAACAGATACTCATATAATGAATTTTGTTACATAAAATTAAGATAATCAGTGTAAAATCCTGCATGGCTAATCTAAAAAAAAATCTTAGCTAGTTTAAATGATAATCAACATATCAGCAAGTATACTTTGGCTAAGATCCTTTTTCACCTATGCGTTGCTTTACTGGCCTCCAGAAAATGCCACTTTGGCATACAATTGTCAAACTATTGCTTTTTATTTCCTTAGACACTTAGCCAGCAATGCATCTGCATTTCTCACGCAGAACTTGAGTTTCCAGCAGCTGAAGAGGCTAAAGCAAAACCAAACACTCCCTGTGATCAAACTCCCATAATTTCCAGTTAATTTGTTTTATTTCCCTTTAATTTTGACCTTTTTTACATTTTCCATAAATGCTAGCCTCAAATTTTCATTATTTTCTGCCTTTTAAAATTATTATATGCAAAGAACAGAGTCTCATCTTCAAATTTTTTATGGACCCACTAGAGTGGCCTGGATATCTTTTATCCAAATAACCTTCCCTTTAACTTTAGCCCCTCATGAAAATATAGCTCTTCCATCACTGAAATACTTGCGTATTCATCTAAATATTAAGCTTGTTTTCCAGTAGAAGTGTGCAAAGAGTATCACACGCCAGTAGGAACTTTCAGGCACATTATCCATTAGCGCCAGAGTCCATCTTGTAGCATGAAAAATGAACTGGATAAAATGTCAGTAATATGAGACTCAAACAAAATGTCTCTGTAATTTTGCAACAATTGATTTTTGACAGGTATTGAGATGCATCATTATTGACCATCCTGTTTAACTGCAGTTGCACTCATTTTGTGAAAAATCTGGAAAAGAAAGACAATCTCTGTGATAAGTGTTCTTCAAACATTAGTAGAGAGTTCCATCTGTTTCAGTAGAGGCTAAAACAATTCCATAAACATCTTAATAAATTTTAAAATGTGCTTGGCTAAAGCAATTCTAAAATGTTAATAATTTACTCAGTAGACTGAGTATCAAAAGCCAACACAATATATATAAATAATCAATTGCAAGTATTCATTTCAAAAATAAAACTCACCTCAGAAGAAATTTTAAAGAGGGAGTTTTGGGAGGGTTTTTGTTTGGTTGGGTTTTTTAACCTAGAGCATTATATTAGATGAATGCAAGAAGACTGATTCATTAGACAGGAAACTAATGAGATACAATAATTGCTCCACTCTGAAAATAATCTTTAAAATATTTTATATTACTTCTGGTTTTATAATAAGAATCCTTTGTCTTGACTCAAAAAAAAATCCACAATAATTCTAATTATCACAAGAAAAATAATTTAGAAATACTTTAAAGATAGTAGAAGGATAATCACTGCTGTTCTTCAGCATTTCTCCACTGAAATCTAGAAATGATTGGTCAGAGGACCTGCAGTTTCACAAACTTCATGTATCCTTCTCAAACAAAGCATCCAGAGTTCAGTGTCTTCTCAAATGCTATCAAGCTGGTATACTTAAAATACAAATAACAAGCTCTAATTAAAGTCCCAAAAAGCACAGAAGTTTGGAAATCCAAGGCAAGAAGTCTGTGTCTCAATAAAAGGATATGAAGGACAAAAAGTTCCTTATGATTTTCTGGATTAAGGACAGTGACAGACTACAGTCTCTTGCTGACATAATGTTGAGAGAAATCTTTGAAAACTCTGAGAGTAAAAGTCTGAAAAAGTGGTGTTCTTCTAGCCATGCATCATAAATAGGTATTTCTTCTGAAATTTCCAAGACAACTTATTTTACACGTCAAATAGAGCTGGGTAACATCCTAAGCAGGATGGCTAGGACTTCACAAGGATACAGTTGAACATATTTCACTTACTCTGAAATTCCCAGCAATTGTGAAGAGAAATGAAAAAAAAAATCTCCAAAGCATTAGAACTGATTCATTATCTTCAAAGCTGGCCTTAAAAAGAGATTTTTTCTGATGGGAATTACAAAACCCAATACAAACTGCAGACAACTGTGCAATGGCCAGGAATACTTCTAAAAGGGTGTTTAGGGCAGGCAACAGCAAATGGATGAATTGTCCAGAGCAGAAAAAATTGATTTACTCTTGAAGGACATTGGTGGGCTCAGCACTGGACTGCAATGATTCATATGAAACTGGTGACAGCTATAAAGCCAAAACATGAGAAAAGGAGGAAAATCCAGTAGAGCTACTAAGCCAAGAGATCAAACAGATCAAAGACAGCTACTCCTTCAGAATAAAGACTCTATTATTTTTTTAAGTATAATTTTGCTCTCTGCTGTGATAGCTGTATGAGTGTGTCACATTAGAAATTTTGTCATGACCTAGTCATAAATCATCCAAAAGGGCAGAAAATTCATCTGAGAAAGCAGAGACAATTGCTCTACCATTTCATGCCCATCAAAATATACACCGCTATCAATGATGTGATGACGATGCCATGACTTCTTCAAGAGTTAATATCAGTGTTTCATTCTACCTGTTCCTAAAACTCTATAACGCAAACTCTGAAAAAACCAAACCTCTCAAAAAGATATTTCATGTGATTAAAGTTATGTTCTGCTAACAGGTTCTCTTCAAAGACACAAAAACAGAGCATGAAACTGGGGAAACTATGTTAAAACTATGAGTCTGGCTCTTCCTAAACTTAGCTTAACTCAATTTATCCATACTACTTCTTTTCTTCTCCCCTTTCTCCCACAAGGGACAAATGACCAAACAAAATAATTTTCACAGTCTTAAATACCTGGAAGTACAAAAAAGCACAGTCGTTAAAGCTTGTGTAAAAGACGGGAGATGGACTCTACGTGAACATGAGCAGCGTTCAGTGGATTTCTTTGTTCAAAGTTTATCAAACTGAGTATAAAGGCACACAAAGAAAGCACAAATAACAAGCACATGCTGGATCAAAGGCTATTTGGAAAGTGCAATCAAAACCAGATGAGAAGTCATGGATATGGAGGAGTTAATTTTTTGCGTTGGTATGAATTTTGGATCAGTATAAAAGATCAAAGAGAAGCTACTGACTATTAAGAGCATGACAGCTCCATCTCCCCAAAATGAACTGGACATCTCCCTGAGAATATAACTGGGCTCTACTCTTAGGCTTGGCATTAGAAGTTAGCAGAAATTATTTCTCATGACTTCTATGCTTAATACAACTTAGCAATTCCCAGAGATAGACAAAATTATTATGCAACAGAACGCCCACTTTGATGGGAAATATTTTTAACACTTAGAGAAACTGAAAATCTTCCTGTTAAAAAAAAAAAAGAAAGAAAAAGAAAAAAAAAAGAAGAAAGAAGAAAAAAGGAAAAAAGAAAAAATGAAAAAAAGAAAAAAAAAGAAGAAAGTTGGGCTGTAGCTGATAAGTAATTTTCTTTTCTGTCAGCTTTACAGATTATGAGCAGTGTTTTGTATTATAGCTAAGAGTACAATGACTTGGTGACCCCATTTATTTGGATAATTCTTGAGGTTGATGTGACTCAAATTCATGGAACTAATTTGTCTGGATAACAGCTTTACAAAGGTTCTGAAGAGTCTAGACATTTTCACTGTGGGAAAAAAAAGATGCACAATCCATTTTATACAACCTTTAAAAATAATGTCCTACAGTCACCCTGTCATATTGCAAATTGTACTTCTAAAGCCAACAGCAGATAAACTAAAGCAGTTGAAAGTAGCTGTGTTTGTACAACACCGGAAGGTATCAAGGGAAATGGAAACAGCCTTTGATTCAACTATTTTGCAAGAAATGACATAGCAAAGAAAAAGATCATTTATCTGCAGTGCTATAGGCTCCACAGAACTTAATTTTTAAGATATGTGAAATTTTACCTAATGATGATATGATTAAAAAGTAAGCTACTTCTCAAAGAACTACATAACTATGTAATTTCCTGTTCACACTGATTGAGGCCCAGGCAGAAGAAATGTAGGATTTATGAGAAGTTTGAGCACTGTTTCTAGCGGCCTAGCACAGCTTGACTAACTGGAGAAAATAAAAAGAAGGCAAAGGAAGAGACAAACATTTGAGCTTTACATCATTGTCTCTCACTATAGCTATAATTTTAGCTTAGAATTAGGTTTTAAAACTGTAACATACTTTGGCCTTATTCCATTGTGGTCTGCCAAACCGTTTTCCAAAACTGGTTTAACTGTAACTGTGTTCAAACACTGCTGCCAAGTTGTTTTAGCTCCAGAACAGGAGAGAAAGGAAGAGTCAGCATTTATTTCTTTAAAAAAAGAAAAAGAAAATACTTAGTTCTTTATCCTTGATCCAGAAATTCAAATTTATGCTTAACCAAAAAGACTGAAATCCCTTCAAAATTAAGAGCTTCATTATAAAAGCTCTTGAATTTATGACAGATTGTAGCCACATGGCACAATTCTGTCTATAAATACACTTTGAGCCCCAGTTAGTGAAACAAAAAACTTTTCAACTGTGCTAAGATAAAAAATATCTCTGCAATTATTCATACTGTGGTAACACCCAGCTCAGAGTCAAGGCCTTAGAACTTAATCTAAGAAAAATCAATAGTATGAGAACAGCAGAGGTAAACAACAAAATGTGTGTGGGTTGGTGTGTTCATCTGTCTTCCTACTGGTGCACAATGAATATGCTTGACTATCAAAATACCAAGAAGCTGCAGTGTAGCTATTGCTGCTAACACCTTTAAACAAGAATGGAAACAGTTGGTAAAGTCCACCTTTCAAACATACATCCAGGTTTCTTTCACCGGTGTTTCTTAGATTATTCAGATCCAATATTTTCCATTACACTGCAAATGCAACACTTTCAAGCACTATCTTTACGCTTCTCTCTTTTGGCAAAGCTCCTTGAAGATGGATACTCCCTTTTTATGTGGAGTCACATGGAAAAGACAAGGGGCAAGGGGTACAAGTTATTCCTGGGGAGATTCCTATTAGACACAAGAGGAAAATTTTTCACAATAAGAACATTCAGCCATTGGAATAATTTCCCCAGATGGATTCCCCAGCATTGGACACTGTTAAGATTCAGCTGGACAGGGTGATGGGCCACTTGTTTAGACTTTTGCCAATAAAGGTTGGACCAGATGATCGTTGAGGTCCCTTCCAAACTGGTATTCTATGATTCTATGTTTTCATCCACTGAATCACAGTCAGTTTGGAATAAGAAATTCCCTTCTTTGGGTACTAAATTTCATGAGACCATACATGCACATCAAGAATACTCCAGCAAAAAAGTTTTTATTTGACTTAGACTTCATGTTGTCATACTTAGCTCAATTTTCATGGAATACTGCCACAGTAGATAGAGATAAGGGATAAAATTGTGCTAGAAAATATCTCTTTCGGACCATTACCACGAACATAGAGTGAATGAATGCATCAGTTTCAGAGCTTGGAGAGTAACAGTGGGATTAGCTGCTGAACTGTCACAAAAACAAGTTTTGAAATGGAATCAGAAAGAATGATAGAGTCATATACAATAAGTGAAATCCAACTGATACCACAGTGCAACAGTCTGACAGCAGCATCTATAGGCAGAGCACTGGCATTTTTGTTCAGATCTGATGCATAGTTTCAAAGACTTTCCCAGTCATCCTGACCATTCACTGTGAACAATCCTGAGATATCCTTTCATATGAAAGGAAATTCAGATATGTACTCCAGAACAGCACCTACTACACTCCAACTGGTAATGGAAATTCAGTCTGTGAGACCAGACAAAAACTAAACTGAATTCCTCCCAATTCCCCCACACATACCAAAACCTAAGTGGTATGGTCAGTGAATCCACAGCATTAGAAATTTTCCTCTACAGCTTCATTACTGCAGAGCTGCACTACTGCTGAAGTAGACACTGCCACTGCACACACATAACAGTGAATCCTCAGCTGCAAAGGCTGCAGGCTGTACTGCAACCCACCTGAATTCAAAGATGTTTGCCAGACAGAGAAGCTCTGTGCTGCCATTGCTTTATCAGCAGTCGTAGCATAACAACTAACACCTCAAACTGGTATTTCCACCACAATAAATGCTGTACTCTAACTGGATGCTCCTTCCTGCTTTCTTCCCTTGGGGCAAGAGAAACATTTCTGTGGCAGTAAAGTGAATTAAACTGGGGAATGAAGCTACAGTAACACTGAGTAGGTACGGAGTCAATTTTGACTCAGATTAGTTTCCTGATACAATTCACTACAGAACTGCACAAGTTCTTGTACCAGCATTACTGCAAGGTACATATGGAGAAGGATTAACTGCTGTAGGCAAGACTTAAAATATAACTCTTTTTGGTGCAACCGTAACTCTGAGTATGGACAAGCTTATTCTCAGGCAGAGCTGTCAGGCAAGGTAAGAACCTATAAAGGCCACAACAGTCTGAATGGCAAGATTAAAGTCTAGAATGTAACACTGCAGCAGTGTTGATGGTGAATGACTCATAACAATGCGTCAAATCTGATCCTGTCACTGGCAGAAACACCTACAAAAGACAAATTGATTTTAAGCAAACTTGGACAGTTCAGTTGTTCAGCATGCAGCATTACTGGTACATCTTAGGGAAATAGGGATATTTAGAGAATAATGGCTATAAAAGTTACTTTAAGTCTTATTCCATTCCAAGTTTTGTGTAATGAATTGAATACTGACACCACACCCTGCACCCTGATGTGGCATTCACTGATGGGAATGCCAAATGAAACTCTGACCCCAAGTTACTTGATCTGAAATTCAAAAAGCATAATAAGGATACTACAAAAACAATACAGACACGATCAGTTCTGCTTTACGTATAAGAAAATACAGCCCAACTTCTATTTCAGTATGCCTTTATTTCAGTATGCATACTCTTATTTCAGTGTGAACCATACGAAAAAGCAGCTGAGAAAGACAAGGACAGAAACCTACAGAGGTTGCATTTGTATAGGAGAGGTTTATTTACTTCTTTATTTCAGTCTTTGGTTTCCACAGTTTTTGGAGAAGACCATTATGAAAGCTCATCCTCACCACATGCTGAGATGCTCTTAGTACATTAACCTGGAATTCAGGTAGGAGGTACTGCTGAATTCTAGGGGTCATTTATCTAAATCCATAAAAAGCAGACTTCTCCCCCTTCCCTTCAGTTATAACTTTCATACTCATGACTGTCCACCTGATTCACGGGGCTTGGTATATGCCTTTTTAGTACCTAGCATATGTCTGAGTATAACAAACGGGCTGCAGCAGAGATACAGGCAGTACCTTCCTCCTACCATACAAAAGCAAGCTGATACACTGTACAAGCCTGAAGACACACATAAAACAGTCACACACTCATCCTCATACAAAAGTGGTCTTTTGGTGTTCTTTGGATCATCTGGTCTTTGAATGCTGACTTGCCAACTTAATATTCACTGCATAAAATAACTCACTCTGTATCAGCCAGGATCTCTTTTTTATTTGTAAAATTTTCCAACATTAGACTGCTAAATCTCCACAGTCCATTACACAATACAATGCTGCCATATTAACTAGGGAGCAAGATCCCAGAAGTGGCTGAAGGTTCAGACATGCTTTCTTGATACAGGTGTTCAATGATACATGCGAAGGATGAAGAAAACCTCTCTAAATTGTCAAATCAGTACCAAAGGCCAGCAAAACAACCCACACAGGATCCAAGCAACAGTTTTGTGATTTCCATTCTTCACTGCTTATGATGGTCAGCCACTCCTCATTTTGCAGCCTCGTGTGGCATCACATTCTGAAACATCAGTTTGAACACATGGCATATACTTCACATTTATACATCTTATGGTATATACTTTAACATTTTGTAACCTTGAGTGGGATTTTAACACTTCCATTTCTCTCTGCTCATTCTGAAGCATATCCCACTTCTCCACATAGTCTGCGCTCAAAAAGCTATTCTTCTGTTCTGTCCAGTAATTTACCCAATTTATTAGCAATACTGAACCAAGCCAAATACATTTCAGCAGAATTGCATCAGTCAAAAAAATGCTAATGTCAAGGACTGCAGTATTTCTGATGGGGCAATCCAAACTTTCCCTTCCTGGGCCTCCAGAGCAGAAATCTGTGGTAAAATATTCAGCCTTATGCAAGATCCCTGGATGACGCAGTTCCAAATCCAGGCAGACAACTTCTATAGCCTACCCAACTCACAGATTTAATTCCCAGGATTGTGGAGGCTTTGTTGTTGTTCCTGAAATCCCGCTTTCTAAGTTTGCTAAGAGAAATGCAAAGATTCTTCACTCAAGCCAGCAGCTATGCTAGCTGTTTATGAGAACCCCACAGAAGTAGCACTGTGAGTAATGTTCCCGTATACCACTGTTTCAGATCTTCCTTCAGCCTTTTGGATGGGGTTTCAAGGGGTGTGTTTACTATCAAAGAAGAGTCCACATATAGCACTTGGAAGCTTTTCCCCCGAGAAAGCAGATGCTCCACCAACTCCTGAGGTGATGAAATTCAATGTCGCACATCTCACATGCCCTGCTCTGCATTTCCAGAGTCCTGTTTCCTTGAACATAGGGGGAATCAAAGTATCAGGACAGCTTCTTTGCTTACAGTTCCAGGCTTCTTTCCAGCCACCCCAAGCTGTCCCTCCAGGGAACACTATGAACAACATTCACATCATTCTGTGTTTCTGCTGCCTTTCTGCCATTTGCAAACAGTTGCAATTAAACCAACCCATTGTCTAACTCTGTGCTATCGGCAATGTTTGTTATCAAATCCTTAGAAAGCATATGGAACACTGAAACCCATATATCTATTAGCTAGGTTTCAGCCAAGCTAAAATGCTGGATTTCACTGTTCTTCTATGTAGATTAAAGGAAGATACTTATCCTACTAACCATCTTCTGCAGGAGTAATTTGTACCAATCATCATGCAGTTGTTTGGACAAATATACTGCCAGTTTTCATAAACAAGCACAAGAATATAACTTGGAATATTTTTTTAAGAAATTCCAATAGGTTATAATAGCCTACTAATAAATGCAAATGAGAGTTGAGAGAGTGTTTGGAATGGGGAAGAGACAAGAGGGATATTTTGCAACTTTGGTAATTTCACTGGTTCCTATGGATATACTTTCTATTTACAAGGCCAAACAGAGATCAGAATCAGGTCAAAAATGCAGTAGTGGAACTACAGTTATAGTAAAGATGTAACAAATTAAAAGTAGGAACTATCCAAAATCCTTCATTCAATACAGTTTCACACAAAAGTCATTTACCAAGCCAGTCTAAAGGAGCATGAGCAAAAATACACTTGGTAAGTGATATCTTCTTGATTAAAAAGTTGGTACTTTCTTTAGCTCCTGTCCAAAGGAATGAGACTGAACTCTACAGGAGTTCCTATGTTGCAAGGAAAGTATGATTCTAAATGCCAAAACTTCCTTAAAAAGTTTGAGGGATACTACAGTCCTATGATGAAAGTTTTTGAACTAATGCTTTCTTCAGTAAAAAAGACAGTCTAAAAGGAAGGGAAGACAAACATCAGAGGGGATAAGTGAAATTTTGGTATGTTTTACAGCTTTGTGGAGCATATTAAATAGTTTCTTCCAATGGTGGCACAATTGAAGCAGCTCATACTGCTCAGTCTATTCTTTCCTCTGTATCCATCCCTTAGTTGTGGCTGCACGACCATGTGTGTGGCCATTCCAACTGGAATAGGGAACTGATCCTTAATCAAAAGTATCCCAAGATAAAAAATGAATGTTTCCTAATCCAGTTCATTGCACTGTACCACAAACAGCTGTGCAGGCAAGAGAGATGGTTACTAGAGCAGGAACAAGAGATAGCAGCCCAGAGCACAATACAAGAGCTTCTTATGCAGACATGGCTTCAGTAACAAATGCACAAATTGTACCTATGAGCCCATCCAGACTGGGAAATCTACTTGTTTCACAGAACGTAGAGGATACATTTTAATTAATTTCAATGAAAGAGTGTAAACATTCACTTTACATAATCAGAAAGCTGACTTAATTTATTGTGTGGGAATAAAAATGCAACATCAACAGTATTTTACTGCAAATTCTGCTCTTTTTGCATCTGGTTCATTGAACTAAGTGCAAGCCATCTGTTACCACATAGGACAGAAAAACATTCAAATGGAAAAAAAACCCTCTTATTTAATACAAATCTAAAATTATTTGCTTAGACAACTAATGAAGTGGAGGATATAGGCAATTAAACACCATAGAAGGCTTTATGAAGTACTACAAAACTGCAGGAAGGTTTATAAATGTTTATAACTGGGACAATTAGAAATACAAAATGGGGTTATTAAGTCTGATGTTGAAACTAATTGCCTCAGAATAAGACACATACACGTAATAAATTAAAAAATAAATTACAATGGTCTAATAAAATATTTCTAATAGCTGGACATTGCATGGGAGACTGCAAACAATTCTGGACTGGATACTCAGAAGTAGTGTCCCACTAAGGAATAAATGTTGAATCAATTAGAACAGATTTCCTTCACTTAGAGAAAGTATGTTGCAGGGTTGATTTTTCCTTCCCAGTTTCTTCTCTACCGTGAAAAAACCACAGTGAATACCTCACTGCTCTAAGGCAGTTGTTCTACCGGAACACCTCATAGCACATAAAACTTGCTACCACATGGTATTTTTCAGCATCAGGCTCAACCACAATGATGAAAGCTGCATTTTCATGGAACAAATGAGATTTCTCCTAATGACATATGAACATCTATTTTTTAACTCCTGAAAACTTCTTTTAAGTGCCTTAAAAATCTAAAGGAGTCTCAGCAATAGTTGGTTGATACCACAGAGTCAATCAGGTTAGAAAAGACCTCTGAGATAATCAACTCCAACCTATGACTGAACACCACCATGTCAACTACACTGTAGCACTAAATGCCATGTTCAATCTTTCCTTAAATGCTCCCAGGTGATCTGGGTCTATTACATCTTAAACCCGCTCAAACAGGAGCAAACAGCATGTGAATCACCATTGTTTCCCTATGCAGCATCTCATCTTTCGCTACAGAGAACAAGCTGCTACAGAGGACCTTGTAATACTTTTTTTTCCTCTCATAAGTGGCATAACATAAGTTTGCCACTGTTCCGCCTCCATACATTCCAAAAGGTCTTTCAGATACAATGGTCTCTCTCATTATTTTCCTAGATGTTGTGTTGCACCAACCATATACTTCTCTGAGCAGAAAACAGATCTTGGCAATATGGGAGCTCTGCATATCATCTCAACTAAATATGATGAATGCACTTAAATTCTACTCAGTTGTTTAGGCTCCAAGAAGAGTCAAGGATGTCAACTTTCTGTCAGGCATTTACATTTTTCACATAAATAGACAAATCCATTTGGCTTTGGACAAGAAGGCAGAAAAATACAAATATTGGGAGAAAGCAGTTATATACAGACCTTAGGAAAAATACTTCACCTCCATAAGTCTGTTTTCAAACACGATTTTAGCTCTGTCATGGTCAGGTTATGGGGGGGTAGGCATCATTTGTTTGTTTACACCAGCATGAAACTCTACAGACCATGGAGTTATTCTATACAAACTGATGTAAACATGAAATATAGCAGTCTCTACTGTGCTGAAAACTAGGTTGGGAAACAGGAAAGACAGCACTATAAGAATACGAGGAACTGCAATTCACCATTGAGGCTTCCTTAGGAGATATGTGAATCTTTATTCATAGCAACTATTCAGGCCAATTCAGATTTGGGGCACAGAATTAAACTAACACAAAGGATGAGATACATATCAAAGGATAGTAAGGTTAGGTACACAGGCCACCTGAAGACAGTGAAACCCTCAAAGCAGGCCTGTTAGTTACAAGAGGAAGTCTCCTCATAGATGGTATTTTAAAAAGTACTAATTTCAACTTCTCTGGACTTTTTCATCTGACAGTGAATATTATATTTGAAAATCTCATAGTATTTCTAATGAAGCAGCATGTACTACTTGGTAATCCATATGACTGAATTTTTAATACTGAATCTTTTTACCAATCTAGTTGTAGATAACTGCAATTTTTCTCTTTTTAGTTTGTCAGCATAGCAATTTACCTAGTGCATACTCATGCCTTATTGAAAAATATTTAAAAAAAACCCCCAAATTCATAGATGTAGGAGGCATCTGCTACACACAGGCCTGAGGGAAGCCTCCAGCTCAGGACTTCCCTCTTCACATAGGAGACCTTGTTATACCCGCAGAACAGCCCCTCCTTATCAGTAACCACCCAGGGGCCCTTCTTGAGTGTTTGTAAAGAAAGAGGGTGGACACAGGTTGGTAAGCAGTGCATAGATGTAAGGCATCAAGATTTTTCTAAAAACATATTGCTGAGGAAAAGCAACAAACGCAGAATGTATAAATTACATATTAATGTACCTAGTATTGCAAAAACATGTACGAAGTTTTGCTGGCCTAATTTCCACATAACAAGCCTGATGTTTCATGATACTTCTTCAGTACTACCCTTAAAAGTTCTCCCTCTCTTCAAATCCTTACAGCAGAACACAGCAACTAAATCCTGCAACTTACTACACTCAAATACTTACTACTACTTTAAATCTTAAAACAACTTAGGCTGTCATTACAAGGATCAAAAATACAGCCTAGTCATCTAAACTATTGCTTCTAAAAAGCACACTGAAGCACTGTACCTTTGAAAAGAATCACGCATGCATGCTAATTCTATATATCCACAAGATTTTCATCTCATTCACAGTGGTGAAAGTATTTAATGGCAAGTCACATCCCATTGTTTTCTCTCAACTGCATGACGGTCCAGAAACATTCAAGGGCAAAATAAAATCAATATTACACCAAATCATTCATAAACAGTGAATTCAGAGGAATTAATTTAGGTCCTCATATGAGTAATCAGATATCTTCACAATATCCAAATGTTACATTTTCCTTAAATGATATGGAGTTATTTCTCTATCTAAGGAAACTTAGAAAAGAACAATAATAATTCCTTTGAAATTCTATTTCAATTATTATTTATTTCATAACCACAATGCATATGGTACTGCACAAACAAAATAAAAAAAAACCAATCATTTTCCCATGTTGTCAAATAGCTTGCAATCCAACTCCAAGCAAAGAATTAACTAATCTCAAAGAAAATGGGCAAGGAGTAGGGATTAGCTACATGAATTCACACAGCTATAGAACAGCTTATCCACATCATTCACTGTTTTCACGGTAAAGGTGATGAAGATTAGATTGCATTGAACCCAACTCCGCCTCTCCAAAAAGAGTCATATAAAGCATAATGTTCTTTAAAGCAAAAATAAATGTATTCCATATATTTCTAAAAAAAAAATCTGGAAAGCAAAAAGCACAAGTGAAGTGAATTTGTATATTAAACACAGATGATGGTAGAAAAGTCTGGCAAAATTACTGGTACGGTGTGTCTTTTCCCCTCAATCCAATCTCAATTGACAAATGTTTCCTGCATAAGTTAAGTTCCCTGCATAAGAAAATTTATTTATCTGCATTTTGTCAGTTGACACCTTTCTACATTTTGTTACCCTTCTACAGCAGTTAGACTCACAAAAACTCCAGTAAGCACTAAATTGTATTAATTTAATCATCCCTTTGTGGTAGGACATCTGACAAAGTAATTTTCAGAAATGAGGTCATTTAGTGAGAACAGCCATCCAAGACCTCTGAAAACTGATGTTACCATCACGAAGAGGTAAAACTACCTTGTCATTAATGACAGAGGGAACAACAGCAAAACACTGAATCACAAACACTGACTCTGCCCATTATCAGAAACAGCAGATGTTGCGTGCACTCCACTGCATTTCTGATGAGTTGTCACAGGGAACTGAGGGCACCAAAAACAACCTTTCTCTAGCAACTGCATGGAGGTCTTTATGGCTCATCTACATTAACTGCCGGGTATGGTAGGACAGGGTAGTTGCAGAAGTGAGATGGAAGAAGAACCAGAACCAATGAACAAGCATGACAATAATGTGATGGTTTAGGTATGATTGTTTCCTCCATTTTTTTCCTGTGTGACTGGCTTACTTCTACTTGTCAGAGGCATGCAGCCACTTAGAAGTATTTGAATAAGAGATTCTACCCTTCCATAATCAGTGTTGTAGAAGTCATTCTATAGTGGCCTGGATTTTTATGTAAACTAGTTTTAGATAATTAGATAATAATTTCTAGAAGCCATAACCCAAACTAGAGTAGCTAGCTGTCATCAGAACTATGGTGTTGCTATTCCATACCATTAAAAAGTTCATTGCTGCCTGGGCAAAATTTTGAGAGCCTCCATCTGTCTTTGGGATTCTATTAACTTTACAATATGTGAATGAAAGTACACTTTATTTGTGAGGACCTCTTTTATTAACTTTAAACCATAAAATATTCTACTCCAGTTTAACGGTTACTTCCTTATAACACGTCTTGGGGGGCTGCTTACATATATACACAACCATCACATACATGACACGTACACGGGAGTCTATGCAGTCTAGGACAGAATCTTAACATCCACAGTAAAGAATGCATATTCCAGTAGCACCTCTCCCCTAGTAACATTCAATAAAAATGGATTCAACACCAGCCATTAAAGTATTAATTTTTTAGACTGTCACAACCTGCCCATCCTCATTTCTACTGTTCATGGTCAAGTAAGACGGAGGGAACTAAAGGATATCTATCTGTGTATGTAATTGCTATAGCCCATATATTGGCATTAAGAGACCTTCAACAATCATCTCATAAGCAGAATGTTTTATTTGAGGTAATGCTGTATTTCTTTTCCAGATGTCCGTAGAACAAGATGTCCTGAGCTCATTCTGTGGTCAAGCACTTGCAATACATTTCCCATCAGTATTTCACAGAGATTCAGAAATCTCATTCCACACATATGCAATCCTATGCAGGAACTCATAAGAACAATGACAACATTCAGTGTGTTTCTAAATGATCTTCCTCCTGGAGTATGCCCACTCAGATAAATTACAATGTTGAGATCGCACAAGATAGTACTGCAGATCTTAGATGACTGTCAGCAATGACTAAACTTAGGAATCCCAGAAGCCACTTTTACTAGTAACCTTTATAACTCTCACTGGAGTTGTAGTGGCAGATCACTTATACAAATGCTTTTCCCAGCAGAGAGGAGGACACGTTTGTCATTTTCTGAAAGCTCAACTGTTTGCTTCCAACAGCCCTGTCAATTGACTTACCACCAGCGGAATGAAGATGAGTCTTACTCCAAGTAGAGAACAAACAGAAGGATGAGAATCGACAAGACTGAGGATCAGTACTGTATCATGACACTGAGGGATCAAAGGTGATGTGATAAACAGCAAAGGTATCACGAAGCTGGGCACTTTCAGATACATGAAAACTTACAGACACAGAAACATGACTCCAAATATTTTTATATACTTTTTAATAATTTCGGCAGCATATAAAATAATTTTTAGTATCTTAGTATGGAAAAACATGAACACATGAAGTTCTGATTTAAAGTCACAAATATGCATTAAAATGGCATTGATAGCTCTTTTCTACACCTTTGGCTATATGGCATTAATAGATCACCAAATGCCTGAGAGGTACCTGAGGGGAAAAGAAATGGCAGAAGATTGCTCATTCTAGTATAAAAAATGAATAAGTCAAAGACAGGACCAGTACCCTACAGTGCATGCTATATTTTTATGTTAGTGCCCTAGCTAATATTGCCTATGTGAAGGAAAATTTCCTAAAGGGTTTTCTCCTGAAGCATATAATTGTATGAGCTAGAGAGGGTTCTGGTTAAAAATAGAACAGCAGGCAAACCAGGAAAGCATGCCATGTCTAGCTGGGGAGTTTTTTTTAGTGTCATGTGATACCTGTATCATGATGGATGGATGCCAAAATACCTATGGAACCAACACAAGTGAAGATGATCAAAAGGTGTATGGGTAAAGCTGTAAGAGCTTTCTGATCTTAAACTTAGGGAATGACATATAGCTTAAGTTCCTTTTTGATCATTTGCAGTCTTTCCCCTTCATTTGCCTCTGTCTTAAACATATAGTCCACTGCAAATTGAACAAAAATCTGCCAAGGTACGAAAGGAGGAACTAAATCTTCAAGCACCTTTCAATACATCTCATTTTGCAATGAACACCAGTCAGTTTTTCTCAGTTACTCTGCAGTACATGCAAGCAGAAACGTAGAAGTAATATGCATTTTCAAACAAGTTAAAACCCACACTGACTTAAGCTGATATGTGTTTTCAATCTCTGTCCCATTTCTGGTCCCTACGCTTGTAAAACTAAGTTTCACATATTTTCACCCAAGATAGGTGGATCTTTAGCAGTTCTCTTCACCTCGAGATCTCCTGCTGGATTCTTATATCCAACATAATTACCCAGGAGTCTTGACTAGCTTGAGTCTCTGTCACATCCACCTGCAATCACTGAGTTACAAAAAGAAACCTCCTCCTTCGAAATACATTGTTGCCAAAACACTTAAAAAGTGAAAAATTTTAAAAAGTTTTAAATTCTTCTTCTTTTATCTTGCCTGTCTTTCTGTACTCACTGCCACGTATTATGCCAACATATTCATATATCAAATATCCCCATAAAGTAGCTAATAAATGGCATCAATAACAACACATTGACTCCAAAGTCATTGTCATCCCTGTGTACCTTATTAACTAAAATCTTAAACTCAAAAAAATTAGAAGTATATACAGGCAGATGGAAAATATGCTAAGTACATTAATTTATTAACCCAGTGCTCTCAGGCATGGTGTGATTCTTGGGGCTGTCCTGTGCAGGGCCAGGATTTGGACTTTGATGATCCTTGTGGGCCCTTCCAACTCAGGATATTCTGTGATTCTGCGATTATTAGGCAAGTTGAAACTGATTTT
Source organism: Pipra filicauda (assembly GCF_003945595.2). Classification (NCBI taxonomy): domain Eukaryota; kingdom Metazoa; phylum Chordata; class Aves; order Passeriformes; family Pipridae; genus Pipra; species Pipra filicauda. The sequence continues at coordinate 844,940 of NW_024104731.1, forward strand.
GATTTAATCTGTGTGTACAAAGCTAGAAACAGCTACACAGTCACGCATCTTATCAAGTACATTTTTACTGAGGTCAACAACTTTGTTCGGACCATTTACACATGCACACGCTAGCCAACATACTGAGCTTCAGGATCAAAAGCTTCATTGCATTAACACTTCACAAAGTGCCAGTTTTCATCCACGTCTGAAGAATCAAAAGTAGTATTTGAGTAACATCAGTTAGACAGAAGATTACTCCATGCATGAATAATCTTCATCACAACATGTGGCAAAAGAGTAAAAATGTATGCCATTTGTACAAATTATCATTGCACTTTGCATAAGATATAAAACTAGCTACTTATGTCTCTGTGGGGTTGTTTTGTTCCTGTACCAATTTGTATCAGAGCCCAGTGGGGTTTAGAATTGTGGGGACAGGGTAGAGTCAAATGGAATTAATTGCAGCAACGGAGATCTGCTTATAGGAGCAGGACAGGCAGTCTTTTTATGTCTGACTATATTGTACATTATATGTACCAATGAAAACAAGTTTTTTTATAGGCCTAATGCCTATTTTTACAATCAATCTTAATGTTTTAATGCCATTAGGAGACACAAACCAGAATTCAAAACATTGTCCGCAGTGTGTAATCCAAATTCTAATCCAAGATCCACTGTGTACTGAATCTGCACAGTGTCTACAGGAACTTTTCATACAATGTGTTTTGTCTTTCTAGCATAAACAAACTACCACCAGCTTGTTTCAATATATACAAGTTCTATATGCCATGATCCCTTGTCTTATGTTCTCCATCTCTGAAACATCTGAATGCCACTCAATATATTTGTTTTGGTTTTAATACGAACAATACAAAGAGAAACGTTTGAAAGGTTTTCAAATAATGTCAGGTATTAATATACTTGAAGCAGATGGTAGGCTTGAAGTAATTCCTTTCACACTTGAGGCCAAACTTCAGGAAACTTATATTCCTTTTGCAAGTAAGTTACTTTTGCTGGAATCATGTGTTAAGCACCGGCATAAAAATCAGAAGAAACTCCATGCACTGTCAGAACCAAGCGGTGTGATAACCCTACTCCCCCAAACTAAGGTAATTCAGCCAAATTAATGGAGTTCACCCAGACCCAAGACTTCCATCAGATCCACAACACTCTACCATCCAAATGTTATCATAAATCTCGAGTGATACTTAATATTTTAAACATAAGGTTTATGTTCTGTTGCTTCAGACATCTCAAATTTTAAATTTATTTTATTGGACTACTTTTCTCCGGCTGCCAGTTGGGTGACATACTTCAAACATATTTCTACGTTTAAACATGCAAAGTTGGCAGAAGGGAACAATCTCACGTTTCCTAAACTTGCCTTACCACAGTTAGGGACCTGCACCCACTTCATGCTCTCCACTGCAGTGTGATTTCCCCAGTGTCTCAAAACGCAGTGAAGAACTGTGGTTGCACTGTGTGCTTTGAGTCAGTAAACCCCTGCATACGGGCAGCACCTGCATGGACAGCAACTCCAGGTAAAGTCTTAGATCGAGCTCGTCGGAAACCCAGGGAGCGCCGTTTCACCCATCCACGCCTCCAAACTTACAGCAGCAGCAGACGCTGCCCCAGGACCAGCAGACAAAGTCCCACACCCGCTGCCCAGCAGCGCTCGGGTGCCTTTCCCCTTGTGCCCCGCCCGCAGGTTCCACACGCCCCGCGCCCCCGGCTGCAGCGCCCAGCGCTGGGGGGACGCGACCAGGGCCATCAGGGAAACGCCAGCGCCGCTTCCCCCCAGCGGACTTTAAAAGGCAGCAGAAAAGTCCTTGCCTCTCTCCCCGCGCAAGTCGCCCGGCGCTAAGAATAACTCCTCGGAGCAGGCAGAGGGTCAGCGGCCCTCCGGCCGCACACCGGGGGCTCTCGCCTGGCTGGAACGTGGGAGCCCTCGCCAGCACCTCCAAGCCAGCCGAGAGGCCCCGGCAGCGGCACTTCCTCCAACCCCTCGCCGACCCGGTCCCGAGGAAGGGAAAGGCGGGAGAGAGGAGCCACTTACGGGACCCGGGCACGGCTCCCTGCGGGCTGCGCCGAGCTGCGCTGACAGCGGCGGGTCCCTCTCGGCGGCGAAAGCCGGGGCGCTGTTCCCGTCACAGAGCCCACTTTGCCCGGCCTTCCCACACTTGCGGGCCGGCAAACTCCACCCCGCCTCCCTTTAGGAGGCGGGGGATAGGGGTCTTCCCTGAAGGGTCGGACCGTGTTCCCCGCCGTGTGCCTCGGGGAAGGGAGGCCAGGCAGCCCCGACCCCACGGCCTCAGAGCCTACACAGACATCCCCGCGCCCCCCGCCCTTGCAGACCCGCCGCACCTCCGCGGGAGCGACGTTCAGAGTCCCCGCCGCGACGTTCTCCCTCTTCTAATTACGAGCAACCACGGGGCGCTCTAACTTCGTTCAGCCCCGAGTGCTTTGATGTTCTGCACGCGAACAGCCCCGGCGGGGGGTTCATGAGCCGCCCTCTGAAACAATTTTTCCCGCAGCTTCAGCCGGGTGAGCCCGCGGGCAGGGGGTGCCTGCCCTGGCCTTGCGCTGGGGGGCGGGAGGAGCGGCTGCTCCCGGGCCGGCCGCCTCCCAGCCGCCCTTTGCCGCTTCCTGGATCAATTTTTAGGGGCACCTGTCAGGAACATGTGGTGGGGGTTTGTGGAGAAGCTCCAGGAAGCGGTGGGAATGAAGGTGGAAAAGTCGCCCCGTCGGTCCTAGCAGATGATGCTTCGTATGCTTCCTTTGGGAAGACATCACAGGCAAAATTTGGCTGAGAGCAGCAGAAAGTGTCACAGGATGAGTACAACTGGTTACATGCACAATGCAGCTTCTTTTCATTCCGGTGTTGTCAGTCTTCCTCTCCTCCAATCTACCTCTTCCTACGAGCCTTGTCATATTTGTTTGAGATACCTGGGAACTGGTAGCTCTATCTGTCCAGGTTGGAGAGTTTTTTTGCCTCCCTCTGCTTCAGCCTAAATAATTCAAATAATTTTGCTCAGCCAGATATCTTTAAAAACTCATTTTGAGGCTAAGAATAGCCTTAGGCTAAGAATAGCTAATGCTAAGAATAACATTAAGAATAGCCAGAATAAAACTTACGATCATCATCTTTTTCTCCCTGCACATATTCTACTTATATAGGCCCTCTCCTTTCGACACTGTAATCTGAATCTCCCAGCCGACTGGGGAAGATGATTGTCCATCTCTGCTCACTGGTACGGCCTCACCTTGAATATTATGTGCAGTTTTGGGCACCACAATATAAGAAGAGTATAAAGCTATTGGAGAGTGTCCAAAGGAGGGTACAAAGGTGGTGAAGGGTCTAGAGGGGAAGCCGTATGAGGAACAGCTGAGGTCATTTGGTCTGTTCAGCCTGGAGGAGACTGAGGGGAGACATCATTGCAGTCTACAACTTCCTTGTGAGGGGAAGAGGAGGGGCAGGCACTGATCTCTTCTCTGTGGTGACAGTGACAGGACCCAAGGGAATGGCCTGAAGTTGTGTCAGAGGAGGTTTAGTTTGGATATTAGAAAAAGGTTCTTCACCCAGAGGGTCGTTGGGCACTAGAACAGGCTCCCCAGGGAAGTGGTAACAGAGCCAAGCCAGACACAGTTCAAGATGCCTTTGGACAATGCTCTCAGACACATGGCATGAATCATGGCATGATTCTTAGGGCTGTCCTATGCAGGGCCAGGAGCTGGATTTCGATAATCCTAGTGGATCCCTTTCAGCTTAGAATATTCTGTGATTCTATGAATACATAAAATCCATTACAGTCCTTTACAAATTTTGGCTATGGATCTGCTCGTCTCTGTTCTATGATATTCTGTCACCATATATAGTGCGTATGTCTGTATACATCTATATGTGCATACGTATATTAAATATACATAGACACTCACACACACATGAATCCCCACTGTAGGCTTTCAGAAAACAGAGATTGTTCCATGAACACCAGAACTAACATATAGCTGACTTGTGAAAAAAAGTCTTATCTTTGAATTTCTATGTGGCATGTTTAAATATACCTCTTTTTGCTTAGATCACAACTTTCTAACAAATTTTTCATAATGCCCAGACCTGGTGCTGCCAGCAAGTCTCATATAATTAATATTTCACTGCTGAGTTAAACTCTTATGTAAATTTCTATGAACAGGCCTTCAAATTTGCTTCCAATAATATTTGAAAAAGACCAGTGATTACATATCATCGCCAGCTTTCCTCAGTTCAAGCTAGTCAATGAGCTTACATTTCACAAAAAATTAAACTAACATATTTCTATGCCAGCCCTAAGTTCTTCTACCCACTCCATATCCATATGATTTCCTGAAGAGACTAATACCATGTTCTGTCAAGGATGCAGGCAAAGCCCATGAAGGTTTGGACCATTTTCAGCAACCCTTAGATTTCTATCTTTTTTTCTGGTAGAGGACTTAGAGATTGAATATATTTCCTTCTGTTTCATTTTTTATATATAAATGTCATTTGTTCTTTGAGCAAGGAGTTGCCTGTCTTAAACAAGTTCTATCCACAATGGCTAACAATAGTACTTACTGTTAAAAATTAGTTCCACCTAAAGCAGTAAGTGTGTGTCTTCTTCTGTCAAAACAGCCTGTAAAGTGTGAAATTAAATACTTACATCTAGTATTAAAGGGGTATTATTTCAGCTCTAATTATACTACATGGTTCTGTTAACAACTGAAATATCTTTCCCTGCTCTCTCAGTCACTGTGGTGCCTTTGAAATGTTGACAGATCCATAACTGCTTTTATAAAAGCAGTAGAGTGTCACAAACTTCAGCAAGCATGTTTCTGGGGGTTCTGATAGTCCTGTGCAGCCCTAGCTTTCCTTTTTCTTCAGTAGTAAGTCCTTTCCTGCTGACTGTACAGCTGAGGTAAAATACCTGCTTCTGGAACATTTTGAGTTCCCATTTTGAGGGTGTCAAACTCAGGTTCTCAACCTTCAATTTATTACTGGCAGCTTGTAAGTATGTCAGTTCTGATTCAAATATTTGGTATGCACTAAAGTACCACATAATTAAAGCAAATAGCAGTTGTTCCAATTCACTGGTTTTGCAGCATCACAGGGAATGCATGCATGTATCCAAGCTTAATGTGTCATCAGCCTACTAAGAAATAGCTACATCAGTAAGATAAGCAGTACAGCGAAGATTTTTTCACAATGCACATCAGATATCCCGAGAAGTCATGTAACTAACAGGAAGCCTATTCAACCAAAACATTGGCAGTCAGAACGTTACTTGTTCTTGCCCTTGCCATGTGTGCAGGACAACAAGTTTTGACTAAATGTTCTAATCCGTATCAAGACATTATATATGTGATGCATAAAATCTTCTGAATACTATTGAAGGGTAATTTTTGAGCAACTGGATTTGTAAATACAAACATTTTACTAAGTCCTCTATGTGATTATGCTACATTACATGTCAGAAGTCAGATGCTAAAATAATTAAGAGCAACAAAATAAATTAGTGTCACCAAATCTGTGATTCAAAATTAGTTTTGTGAAATTTCCAGTTACCCAGCATATTCTTGCTGTACTGTATGTGCTGTAACTGCATGAATACAAAATAACCATTCTTCACCACATTTTTTAGCTGATAAATGCAAAGAGATTTTTACTATGTATGCAAAACAAAGGCAAAAAAAAAACCTCATTCTTTCCCCCCCCCCCCCCCCCCCCCCCCCCCCCCCCCCTTCATCTTCTACATGTAGGACTGTGTCTCACTCTGCAAATTAGTGTTTTCCTCCATCAATGTATTCTTTTCACCTTCCTGTTTTCCACTGGGTTTTTCTATTTAATTGTTTCTGTTCTGAGTAGTTATTGTCCTGTGTGGTCTATTGACAGGAGGAACTGTTGAAGAGATGGTATTAACATGCCTAATGAACACATAGTAAACAGTGTCTTGAAGTTTAAACATGTTCTTTTTCCATTTAATCACATAAAGTAGCCTTATTTTCCCAGTTTTCAGTCTTAGTGAATCAGTCTGCTGTTAAATGGTTTCCACCAAATCAAAATTACTAGATAGAAGCATGAAAGAAATGCTGGCCAGTCAGTGAGAATATGGTGGTCACCTGTGTCTGGGAGGGTACGGGGACTGAACCTGGGAAGAAATCCATCATATAATGGATATAGTATGTATACAGATATACACCTCTTTTCCTCTGAATTTCAGACTGCACTGTAGATTTTTGGGGAATTCAGAGAGTTGTGCCATGATAACAGGCATCAGTACTACCAATTTCTACAATCTCATCTGAAGTCTTTAAATGCTTGATCTTCAACCCCTACAGTCTAAGTCTGGGAGAAAATTTCCTCTTGCATTGTAAAGAAAAACATGGAAAACATATATCTTGATCCAAGTGAGGCTCAGAAAACAAGGCTCTGAAGATAAATAACATAAAACTTAACATTTAAAGTCCAGGTGACTTTTAAACAACTATCACAATCTTTGGAGCCTGACATAATTTTAGATTCAGTTCACAATACTGATTTTAACTAATGTGTAAAGCAGAATATAGGATATTAGCTCAGAATTAATACATCATACAAAAAGGTTCAAAAAAGCAGAGAGGTAGGATGGCAGAGGAAAAAGAAAGGGAAAAAAATAACATTAACCAACCTAACTTTTCCAACGAAGTTATTACACCTTATAAAATAAAGTTGACTTATGGGTACTTAGCTATGGGGATAGGTACATTAATTCTATTAATGTTTTCGGAGAAATCGTGTCTGAAGGAAGGTACTTAGTGGTGCCTTTAACGCCCTTGTGACCTGTGATTGCTGGTGATTTGAGGGGAGGAGGCTGAGCTCTAGCCCCTCCCCCTCTTCTCCACCTAGTTCATGGCAACGTTATTCATAGTGATCCCGTGCAGGATATAAATTCCATAAAAATGAAGCTGTTCTTCCTTGCAAACAGGTTAATTCTCATCAGATCATGACAGAATTATGTAGCAGAACAGAAGCTTCATGTTTTTGCTACCGGAAATACATTTAGCCATTAGATAACTAAGGACTTTTATTATGCAGGACAGATTGTCCTTTAAACTTTAAAAATACAAACACAGAGGGGAAAGAAGCTTGCAAAGGAGAAAAAGAGCTAAGAAGTATTTTTAATCTGTGTTAATAAATAAAAAACACTGTATTTTATTAGATTGAAAAACAAGAGCATTTAAATAAATCACAGAAAAGCAGTGTATGTCTGTAAATAATTCATTACTCATTTGCAGGGCAAAAAAGGTATGAAGATTTAAAAGAATATTTACGTGAACACCGGATGACAATTTTTAACAGTTTGGGGATTTATTTTCTTTAGAGATCTTGGCTATGTAGAGTCAAAAAATGAATTATTGCTTTTCCACAGTAGGAAAAAAGTTCTAGCAGGACTTGATCCTCAACTGCCTAAAGCAGACTTGCCATTTGAGACTCCAAGGGGGTGTACTGAGGGGTGTGTAAGGGGGAGTGGCAGGAGAGCTGCAATCATCTCCTGTTTTCCAGTGAACAACACTGAGGTAACAACAAGTACCTCCAGCAACCTATGGCAAGTCTCAGGTGTTGAGCAACTGAGGCCATATCAATTAAACTTCTAAAAGTAGAAGGAACTCATGCCAAGAAACTTTCACAGCCATATCAGCAAAGAAAACATACTTTTTGTTTCCATTATCAACAGGTTGCTTACATATTAACCACTGCTATACAGTCCCTGTTCACAGGCTCAACATATTCTCTTCTGGGGTCAGAATTTGCCTAAGTACTTAGGGTTTGACTAGCTATAATGAATCACATGAGTTGCCTCAGTAAGATAGTATTAACTGACTTGCAGAAGCTGAGCTGGTAACATGAGTTTTGGCACATTTAGAGAGAGAAATGTGCCTTATGGGATTGTGAGGGTTGGCTCCTTTTCATCTCCTACTTTTCCACATGAGCTGTACATCAAATTGACACGTTAATTTGTCTGAGAGAAGTGGAGGAGGTAATCTCTTAAATTAAGATGGGGTAGTGATTTTGGTTTTTTACTCTTTCTAAGACATGAAATAGCTGCAAGGTTTTCAATCTGATCTGTGTAGAGACATTAGTTTACTTTAGAAATTGTATGCACTGTTTATGCATATATGCATTACATGCATTACTCAAAGGAGTTCTGCATAAAAGTAGCATCTGCCAATGCAGGCTTATCTGGTATGGGGAGCAGCAGAAAGAGAAAAATAATATGTTCCAGCAGAAGTGAAGTGCTAAAGTTTAACTGGAACTCCTTTCTAAATATGGTCCTGGAAAAGTGGTGCTGTCAGGTACTGTCATTGTTATAAATTCTTAGCTATGGCTTAAAACTTAGCTAAAGCTCAGAATAGCTTTTGAACCATAAACTCTTTTTCTTTCCCAGCACCAACAGAGCCCATGGACTCTATGAATTTATGTCCTCAGACACTCAGCTGTTTTGAAGCATCCAAACTTTCAGTTTAGAGAGAAGAAAGTATCTTTCTTGTGATTTATAAAGAAAGCTCAGATAACCAGATACAGATGTTGTCTCACTGAGCTTCTGGGATTCCTGAAAAAAAAAAACCCTTCACACTTGAGAACAAACCTCTATGTAAAGGTTTATATGTTTCTATGTAAAGGATGCTCAGGTTATCTTTTAACAAACGAGTCTTTGGTTCTGTATTCTGATAACCATTCATATAGAGCTTTGTGTCTCTGCTGTGTCTCAGCAGATTTTTCCTGACATGAACTTAGATCTGCAAAAGTTTGGTCAGGCACTTTGACAGTCCATGCCAATTGTGCACTATATACACTGTGAGAAACATGAGCTGCTCTACACGTTTCAGTCAGATAGTTCATTTTAATGCCAAAGACAATTCTACATCAATCTCACTGGTCTTTAGTTAATTAACTAACAGTGTATTTCTTTGATGTTCACCATATATTTTCATTTCAGTTCAGTAGTTTTACACTGTATCCTAGAGCTCCGACTTATCAGAACCTCCAGTTGTCCTAAATTAGTTCCTGTGATTCAGCATGTCTCTGTCACTCAGATAACTGACCAAAAATTTTTAAAAATCGCTTTTCAGAGTAAAGCAATACTTTTAATCAGCTTTCCCAGGAAGATTCCACTGACCTTTGGGTTGCTGTGTAGTCCCCTAAACAGCTATTCTTCCCCTTCTCTGTGGCTGAAGATGTAAGAGAAGAACTTCCCACAGGAAAAGGGTGGGAGAGAGCAGCCAGATGTGGAAGACTTAAACAGCCCTTCTGCCCTTGGAAAAGAAGAAGTATAAATATATACTGACACATTTTCAAGTTCAGCTCTGCCTAGTGTGGTGGGGAGGAAGTTATCTGAATCATTCAGTCCCAGTTATACCACTGGGGAAACCATAATGTCAGCACACTCTGCTCCGTCTCCACATAACAACAGCATTCATTAATTACTGAAATATTCCCCAAGGAAAATAATGTTTACAACTGGGGCTTGTAACTGACTACAGAGATGCCACAGATTCTACGACTAGGTACTTTGTGTATGTGTTTGCTCCTCAGTGTTTGCATGTGTATACTTTATATATAAGTATACATTATGCATATATGTACTCTGAAGCTGATGAAAATGACAACGTTTGCAGATTTTTGATGAGCCGAAGCTAAATTTTTAAGTGGTAAGGAAGAACGCAAAGGTTTAGATATTGCATATAATTTTTCTTCATTTGCTCTTTTGAAGTTTTTTCTTCAAAGAAAAATATCACCTAGATAACTTCCTTCAACTGCTGCTGGATTTTGCTTTTGATGTTTTTGTTCACTTTCTCTTCTGAACAATACAATAGAAGGCATCAACAACATGATTGTACTGGTCGACTCCTGCAGTTACTATTCATCAGTAAAAGATGACATGATCATTGAAAATGTATCTTGCAAAATTCTTTGATCCCACCAGAGGAAACCTGGTAGTAGATCTAGGGTATGGATTTGTATACACCATCTTTCTGCACACTTCTGTTCATTTTCTTGAATAAAAACTATGATTCATGCAATATTATTCTTCTTTCTTTTGATACCTAAATTGTGGTGAGCTTAACTGAGCAACAAGTGATAGAAGACTTTATTTTTCTCATGGCATCAATACTTTATCCTCTTTAGCCACCCACATATGTAACTCTTGTCCTTCAGGATGAGGGGAGCTAATGTCATTCTTTATGCTGAAGGAAATCAGTCTTTAATCAATACTTATTAAATTCATTAATCAATATAAGAGACTGCTGAAAAACTGGAGGACCTCTGAGGCTTAAATCCAGTAATTCTGGTGATCTAAGTTTCTGCTGGCCTCTGAACCAAATACAACACCTGAGGCTTTAGGCAGAATTACGAATGCTTGTTTTAACCAAATAAGCTTATTTGAGTGAAATGTTTTCCTGGATGCAAACTGTGATTGGGAGTGGAAAAAGCTCATTTAAGTTCAGAGTTGCAAGCACTGAAAAGGTAGAGGATGTGAGTCTGATAGTTACAAGACTTGTTTTGTCCCCTATGTTGTATTAATTTTAAAGATAACGTGTCCAGTGATTCAAAAAGCAGAGGAAAAGACTTAATTTGGAACATTTTCTATCTACAGCAGTACAAACAGATGCACATTCTTTAATGATGCGTTTTCACATTTTTAAGGACCTCTGTAGGACTCTGGGGAAGAATGTGTCCCTCAGAGCTGATTCCGGCCTTATGCAGCCACTTACACAGGAGGGATAAATGTTCTACATGAATCATGGCTTTAAATGTGAATGTGGAACAGCCTTCTCAGCATAATGGTCAGAAAGGCTGAGATTAACTTTCTCAACACTGACTTTCTAATCTTCCAAATTAAGTTTGCTTGGTTTAGTACATAAATTAATTAAATATTTTATACAGATCTTCTTGCATGTAGGAATCAAACGACTGTTTTAGCCCCCTTGATTGGTTTCTGCTTGCACAGAAACACAAAAATATATATGTATTTGCTTAAAAAATTTGTGTATATCTAAGTTTGCATAATAATTTCTTATTCGTTGGCTGATCTTTACATTTGTTAAAATGCTGATGCACAAGACACAATATAACAAACCTACTAAATATATGGAAACTGAAAATTAAAATCTAGTCAAAGAGCTGCCAGCTGTCACAGGGCAGTTGCCCTCATCAAATGCTGCCTTGTGATGTATATATCTTATACTGCAATCTGCATTGTAAATACTCAAAAAAGAGTTTTTATCATGGTAGATTGAAGGCTGACAGGAGATATGATTGCAGCATATATTTCAAAGGCTAAGTTTTGGGAAGAGAGGAACTGTTTAGATTGGCAAAAGAACATGTTGGCAAAAGATGTTGGCAAAAGAAGATGTTGGCACAAGAAGCCCATGAATACATTTTGGCTGGGACATATGAGTCAGTATCTAATTTTTTTGTAGAATTGATGTATGTGGAGAGGGGAAATAAAGTAACTGGTCTCAAAATGGAGCTAGCTGATTTATGAAGAAGATCATATAATGGAGTAGTTCACAATAGCTTCATGATGATCCAGAAGGTCCCCTTCAGTCCTTTGTCTTTCTGAAAGGGTGAATGTATTTTTAATTACTAAAGTAGTTTTGGAAAGTGCTGTGTCTATGTTTATTACATTGCCTGGGAAACATTAGGCCTGAGCACAAGGATTTAGAGACAATTTGTATTTTTATTTTTTATGTATGCTTTTTATAAGAATGAGCACACATGGACTGGATTTATTTCCCAATTAAAAAGAGTGCAAGAAAAAGGGGTTGTGTTAGTACTACCCAAAGAAGGAAGACATCCAACACAGAGCAGAATTAAACTTGTTTTAACAACACTATAACTACTGGGATTAACAGCTTGGCTCTAAATGCTGTGTAAAACACAGAACTCAGCACCCTTACAAGTGACTGTGGGACACTGGCTGTACTGGTTGAAAAGCAATTCTTTGCAGGGTAATTTGTTCATCACTGCTCACTGTCAGAACTAATATAGAGCATGACCTATTAATCCTGGTATTGAAGACCTTCTCGTCCCAAGCTTTGTGGTATCCAGTTTGCTTAAAAATAGCAGATTTCTAGAGCTACAGCTAGTGGCAATGGCTAAGGTGCAGTTTGTAGTCATGCAGTTATTATGGCTTCCCTAGTAAATGTCTGCAGATGTACAGACCAGAAAAGATACAACTCTCCCTGTAATTTATGGCTTACTCTTTTCCTAAGGAATCCTGAATTGATATAAATTTCACAAAACTGAGAAACTGTGTTCAGGATAGATACTTTAGGCTACATGAGGCAACACAACAACTCACCATACCCAGATTGAATAGGTAGTTTTTCAGTCACTGGAGTACAAAAGCTATGAGTTATCCCTCTGGAAGGGTATTTTAGAACTTCACTGCTCTGATGTTTGGAGATATTCCTGTTTCATACTCAGGTGAATCCACAGACAATTTATACTCTTTTTCTTTTTTTGAGTGTCAATACTGTCTTCTAGTTGAGTAACTTTCCCCCTCCTTTTCCTTCTCAAATATGTTTTCAGGAAGGTATCATATTCTCTCTCCACTTTTATTTTGCCAGGCTCAATAAGCAAAAAATCTGCCAGTCTTCTCTTGAGTGGTAGATTCTTCACATTCAAGCTTCATATCCAGATTCTTCATATTCAGATTCTTCAAGCTGATGGCCTTTTCTTATACCCATTCAAGGTTAGTTCCTATGTCTTGAATATGGATGAAAAAAAAAAAAGTAGACCATTTAATGTAGGAGGTCACCAGGACCTCTACACACAGTGCCTACAGGGCACTAATACTTCCTGTATTCCATATGGAATTCAAAACAGGATTGTATTGGGTTTTTTTGTGTCTGAACTACAGCTTAAAGAAGTTAATACAGTCTTCTTACGTGCAGTTTCAGATTTGCAGAAAATTTCTCATATAAACTGCTGCCTCATGGAAGTATGAAAAATGGAATGTGATTAAGTCGTTGTCTTTTATTCAAGCAGGAGGACCTTAAGACAAGGGGATAATTGAAGCCTAGATTCAGCCAAGATTGCTTAAAAGGAGAAATTGTGAGTCCATTTTAAATTAATTGAAGAGTTCAAACCGCTAATACTGAACCTTCAATATGGTGTAACTTTAGACATTTGGTAGGAAAACATTACAGAAAGCCTAAGTAGTGGCAAGTGAAAAAGAAACAAGTTTTCATAGTGAAACCTTTAAGTTTTAACTCTGGCACCACTCGAATGAAAGGGAAACTAGCTGCAGTAGAAAGAAAGAAAATGTATATTGTTTGGTTTAGAAAAGTAACTGTTCAGGAAGAGGAATCTTGAATTTCTCCAAGGAACAGCATCTCTTGTGAGCAGATTCTCTGGTCTCTAGTAGACTTTATGCTCACATTGCAGTTTATTGTTTAGGTGAGGCTCTCACTTCCTCTGTGCAGCAGCCAAAATTTGTAGAAATCAAATCATCTTTCTTCATCTCTGTCTCCTCCTCTCTCTCTCTCTCCCCCCCCGCCCCCCCCCTCCATCCCTAATCCCATTGATATATTCACTGCCTTGAGATGTTAGTGAGGAAAATTGACTGCCTTTAAAAATCAGACCAGGTACAGTTCCTGACTGTTACACTTTTTATAACTCTCCAGTTTTGTGGGAAAAATCTACCATCAAGAGCATGTAGAAATTTGCCAAAAAATCAAGAATGCTGAAAAACAAAATAGAATAAAAAAGCTAACAAAAATTTAAGACTTTCTGTATTGCTAGGCACACTTCCAACACATCAGTCTATTCAGTGTGGACTTTCCCATGCCCAGTATAGAAGCCAGAAGTGTTACTGCACAGTAATAGTTAGCCTCTACAAGCTGTGTCAGCCTTCTTGTCCGCAGGGACTGATGCTCACATATGGGGGTGGAGTGGATCTGGCAGCGCAATGTGGGAGCCAGTTCCTCTCAGAGAAATCTGGAAGTGGTGAAGGTCATCCAAAAGTGGCTTAGACTGTCACTGCAGCCTGCAAGAGCAGCTTCCCACTGAACTTGATGCCGAGTCTTGCTTAGCTTGTTATCAGAATACTTTGACGAGACTGTGATTCAGCAATGTGAGAGAGGTAGATCAGTGTTACTCCTCTTTTAAGCTACATGCAACATTCACACTATAGAACTACAGGCCTCTAACTTAGCTAATCTTCCTCTCTTATTTCTGCTAGAGCATCAGTCAGAGCAGAAGTGTAATGTGGATGCACTGAGTGGATCCCTCCAGCCTGCACTGAGTACTTGTGGAGCTTTCCGAATCGGCCCCTGAAGTTCTGGGCCTAAAGTGGTGGTGTGTGAAACGTGTCATGGAATGACTTGCTGCAAGTTAATTGTTTTTTCTGTCCTTTTTGGAAAGGAGAGAGCATCGGAGTGACAAAAGAAGCGAAAGAGTTTTCGCTGCTGACCCCCGCATTCCCATATCACAAGGATACAACAAGAAGTTCACTGCTGTTCTGATTAAGACATGCAAAGACTAAAGAATGAGGTTTGGACACTGACCACTTGCTGCAGGAGGTATTTAGGTAAAACCTGCTAGTAAAAAGGTGTCAAAGATTGTAGATATCATAATATTAAAGGTGCCAACTTGGAAATTCTCATTCATCGAATAGATGTACTAACTGGAAACTTACTCAAACTGAAAGAAAAGGGCCTTTTATTCAGGTTTCAATGTTGTAAGTTGCTGCACACCCGCTAAGAAGATTCTCAGGGTGTTCTGTGCAGGGTCAGGAGTTGGACTCAATGATCCTGATGGGTCCCTTCCAACTCAGCATATTCTGTGATTCTGTGATGCACTTTAATCCTACCATTTCAAGCCCCTTGGGTCTGGGTGAATTTATTGTAGAGCAGAATTAGATTCTTGGTCAAGAAAGAAAATGAAGGGAAAGAATAGTTCAGGGTGAACGAGGATGTGGGATTGCTCAGAGAACTGGAGACTTTCAGCTGCCTTACACAATGTATCATCCACCAACAATAACAGAAATATATTTTCTATTCTTAAGCACTACTTAACATTACTTTTTTCTTTTTTTTTTAAAATTCAACTTGGAAGAGATTTTGGTGCACTTCCTCCCAACAATACTCTGATGCAGTTATTATGACTCCTTCTGCTGAATAGGAGCTTTCATCCTATTCTCATTCACACCCTCCAAATAAGGCTAATTTTAGCAAGATGTTTCTTCAAAGAGGCTTCAGACTTGCTGCTATTTAGTTCTATGTCAGAGGTTGCATTCAAGAGAAGAAAGGGTGGCAGAAAACATCTGATTTCATCAGCTTTCATTTTAAAAACTAGAAATGTCTCAATTTGTACAGATCAGAAAAGTCACACAGTGAAAAAGCAGCTACCTCACTCACCACAGCCATTAAGAATAAGCACATGAAAACTCCTGTGACTTAAACAGCCTTGTTAAATGCACATTAAAAAAAAAAAGAAAAAACAAACCATAGAGCATTCAGATACAAAATACTGAAACAAAATATAGTTTTGTATTTCTTTTGATATACCAACTTGTTATCTCTGACTACTGCATTCTTCGTCCTTTGAGTAACATGACAGCTATAAATTTTCAGGAAAAAAAAAATCACAATGTGCACCAGGCTCCAACAAATATCTAGCATTGAAATCTCTTGAAAAACCTGTTAGTACAAATCTTGATTTAATTCAATGTTGTAAAGTCATCTTCTTGTATGGAATCCTGAACCTGTTCAACTTGATCAGAGTTTTATAGGGAGAGGGCATACTGCCATTGCCCTTATGGTATTTAAAATACCTGCTCCAAGATTTACAGTTATCAAGATGATGTAAAAATTTAGTGTGCTTGTAAGAAGAGAACTACTGATGAAATCATGAGAAGCACTCTCTGCTACAACCATGTTACATCCCGCAGTAGAAAAGCTGTGTGTCTCCTTTCTCAGTTCTGCTCAAACGTGTGGAACAATGGGGCTTGGTAGGCTGACTTTCTGACAGTAATTTTTGGAGCAAGGCTTGGCCCTGGGCAGTATTATTTACATGTATCTATGTGGACATTTTATTGCTGGCAATGCTACTTCAGCGTATATTTTCCTGAAGACTTCTAGTGCTTGTGCATTTGCTGCTATGGTAGCAGTGTCTCTAAGTCGTTGTGACTTGACTCCTCTATTTATTTGGTGAAGAGGAACCTATCACACTTTTTAAGTGCAGAGGGTTACTGGCTCAGAAATCAGTTAATCCTGTAATTTGTTTCTATTTAATAATACAAAAATCATTTAGGAAAAGAAGAATCTGACTGCATGACTTTTGAGTACCCATTAAGCTGTCCAGATGACAGACAGAATTCCTAATCCCTTCAATATGTATCAACAAAGAGAATAACAAAGAGAACAATTTGGCGCTCACAAATGGATTTCTCAAAAGTCTGAAAAAATCCCAGCCTTCTAGTTTGTAATTTACTTTGCAATTCACTTACTCATGTTAATAGTAATGTACTGGATCATATGGCAAATGGAATCAATTGATGAATTATTAGTGGAATGAATGCTGGAAATATGAGTTTATGATGGAGTCAGTGCAGATTGTGAAATTTTATTTCATAGAAATGATGGGGCATGAAGTTTATTATTCTTTATGCCTACAGTTATTGCTGTATCAAAATCTAACCAAGGTCACTGTTGTGAGGGAGAACCACACGTGATTTACCAACTGGAAAATTACACAAGGTTCTAAATTACACAGACCTTGGATTTCTACTCTACTAAATCCACACCACATATTTCTCTTTAAATAAGCCCTCAAGGGCTTTGTTTGACTTATTGTTTAATTAACTGCAAAACATACTGATGTAATATATTTGCTAATATCAAATATGGAAAAAGATTCAGACAATAGAAATGAAGACTGTGTAGTTTCATTTAGTCATCTGCTTTCATATCTTCCACTTATCTCCCGTC
The DNA here is from genome assembly GCF_003945595.2 of Pipra filicauda. Taxonomy (NCBI): domain Eukaryota; kingdom Metazoa; phylum Chordata; class Aves; order Passeriformes; family Pipridae; genus Pipra; species Pipra filicauda. The sequence continues at coordinate 861,914 of NW_024104731.1, forward strand.
AGTTACCAGAAATTACGTTTTGATGATCACATTAAAATGGTCACAAAAAAGTCACAGTGATATATTATCCTTCACAGTAAAAATATATTTCTGTGTTAATAAGCAGCAGCCTAGCAAAAACATCATGTCTTCCCAAAAAAGTGCATTTCTGCACTGTTTAATCAACTCAAATAAATCTCAGGCAAATCAGTGAAGGACCCCCTTATCTTTCTTAACTCAAAAATTTTTTACGGTCATGCTAAAAATGTTCACTTGTGAAGACAGACCTTTGGTACCTTTAAAACTTCATTTCAAATAAATGTTTAACCATAGGATATCTGGAGGGTTTTTTTTTCTAAAAGTAAATTTTTTGATGTTTGTGACTCTTAAAAATTCAATGTACCAGGAATATTTCGTGTTGTCTCTGCATTTCTCTCATCTAGTTCACATTTCTTTTGACCAGTTCTGCATTGTACTGAGAAGATAAACAAAAGCCAAACAAACAAAATAACCATACTTTTCCACAAATACAGAATAAAAGATGAAAATTTTAAAAGTTACAAAAGAAATTAATTAGCTCCTTTGATTTTAGAATTATTTCAATAAACATTTTGTCCAACAACAAAGAGATACCTTGACAAGAAAAAATAACACCAAAAGCCAAAACATCTAAAAGAGACAATCTTATCTTGAATCTCAGTATTTTCTTGCATGATTCTGCAAACACTGAACTTTCCCTCTTACAAAATACACCAGTAAGATTGACTTCAAATAATTCAATTAAATTTAAATATTTTCTAGGATTATAGAGATTGTAATACAGAAGCTAAGCTTGTACACTTATAAATTTACAGAAATTGTTCTCTGAAATTTATTTTCTATGTAACAATATGTAATAAATATTAGACAGATACTTCTGAAGTTCAACTTATGTTCCTTGAACACCAGTCCACAAGTACTTCTACCTTGTCAGTTTGGTATTTTTTTTTTGCTCTTCCTCCCTCTTCCTGTGCCCATTAGGTGTTGTCAGAGACAGTGGAGCTAGATCCACCTCAGGCTTACTGGGAACTGCTGGGAGGAAATTTCTGTAGTTGAGCACTCCTTGACAGTGGAGAAACATAAATTGCCAAGTGCTGTTCTCTCTCTCCCTCTGAAACAATCCCAAAATTTTCTGAGAGCATTCTGTTCTCAGGAAACCCCTGAGATGCCCTCATTCCTCGTGAGAACCACCAAAGAGTATGCTAAAAAACTTAAGTTCTGTGTGCCAGAGAGCAGCCAGTTCAGGATTTGGCCCTTATCTTTACTTTGCTGTTCATTCTCAGCAAGAAAGAAGATGTCTGTGGGACACAGAAGAGTGACCTGGGGGCTAGAATAAAGCTCACATAGTTACTCAGTTGTGTCAGCAAAGGGTTGAAGAGGTTGGCAAGAGATAGACAAAGAGCTTTCTGGGTTTTGTGTATGTCAGGCTCACCAAGGGATTCTGATTCACACTGAAGAAGACAAAGGCAGGCCAGGAACCATAGCAGGTGCCGTGGGGCAGCTTGCCTCACATATTCACAGCACAAGAATCTGTAACACCACATTTGCAATAAGGAAAACACTACATTAGAGGATTTATCACCTGATCTTTATGTGAGGGTCCAGACTGACAACTCTGGCCCATTTGGGATGTCTTTAACTTGGAAATGCTATCACAGCAGCTGAATCATTAACCTCCTTCTCAGCCACTGTTCGTGCAACATCAGGAAGGACAGAAAGGGGAAGAGAAAGGCACTCTCTGCTGGGCAGGGCATGAATGCCTCAAGCAGCTTCCAGGACTAGGTATTCTATATACCTCATGCTGACATAAGAGGAGTCCTTAGTGGCAGTTTCTGGTGCTTTATAGAGCACTGCCAGCTTGGCTTTGTGGCAGCTGTGGATGAAGTTTATAGTCCTACTGGTAGTTTTCTAATAAAAAATTATCCATATATGCATGTGTCCCCCCAACCTAATCATGTGCTTTCCTCTGCCAATATGACACTGTACCTTGGGATTATGGCAAATAGCTTTGCATGAATGAAAAAAACCCCAAACAAACTACAAAACCCACACCAGTTACAACTGGAAGAAATTCCATGTGTTCTGCTTATGAGTAAAAATACGGTGAAGTAGCATTTGCAACACCTCTTCTTTTCAGCTCTGTTTTCGATAACTTTTCCTGATCACCCTGGGGGCTTAAGTCAGGAATATCTTTCCCCATAGTCCCCCAAGCAAGGGAAACATTTTCCTGCATTTCAGTCACACCGACAGACTCCTCAGTCCAGAGCTGGGTCACTCAAAGATTGTAAAAGACCTTGCGTCATTGACAGTTCAGCATAAAAAAAAGGCTGAGGGTTTTCTGTAGCTTCAATCAGCTGCCTGACTGCTGTTCAGCTCCTGCTTGGCATGGCAGGGATGGCATTGTCCAGAGAACACTCTCTGTAGATTTACAGAATGAAGGACCTCAGATGAAAGAAGGAGCAGGTGCTATGGAAGCAGACCATCTTCCTTAGGAAAATGGTCCATCTCTGGAGTGTGTACATTGATGGAATGAAAAGTTAAGTGTGACGATTCACAAAACAGCCACAGAGAAGGAGACAAGGTAAAAGATCAAGATCATTGTGGAGGAGACACATGAGTTTCATTACCCAGGAGGCTGAGGCACATCAGGTTCAGTTTCCTAATATGGTCTCACGTTTTTCTCTTGGGGAAGCCACTAGATCCTTCAGGCCCTCAAGAGTCCAGAGACAGCTTCACTACTACCTCCTAAGCCCATACCAGCTGTGGATGAGGTAATGCCAGAGCATGCACTCCAATCCCCAAACTGAGTCAAGAACAGCTTGGAAGCCACATAGGACATAACAGTTAAATCCTTTCAAGAAGAAAGTTTCTTTTCTCCTGTTTCCACCCTCTTTTCCACAGAGATAAATGATGAGAAGGGAGGATATTGGTGCTGAAGCGTAGGAAGTAACTAGAAATAGAGGCTTTCTGATGTGAACCTTCATATACGTGAGTTCTGCCTCCATTCCTGACAGCCAGCTTAGGCTACAATGATGCTGTCCTATTCCTAGCTTTATAGAGGCAAAATATTTTCTGACTCTGAGGAGACCACAGGAGACTTCAACCAAGGCCCAGACCAGGACCCAAGATTCTGCTCTTTAAGGAGTATTTTCTCAGCAGATTCTTGCAACTGCAGTAGCAGCAGTTTCTGCATGATGATCAAATTCACATATATGTTGGGTTCCCCTCTGGGGGCTCCAACAGCATCAGGCCAGTTGCCATAGCCTGACTTGCAAAACAGCAGCACTGAGCAGCAGCTCCCTGAGGCAGAGGGAAGGACTAGAAAGGACAAGACTGAAGCATTGCTCTTACATAACCCAGTGATGCATAAAGTGCACAAAGCAGATGGCTAGTAAGCATAGACACAGAGAGGTCTGCCCTGTGTGGGCACCAAGACCATGGAATAGCTATTGAGACAGTAGGTTCTTTTGATACTAGTACAGATGTAGATCAGCATTAGACATGTAAGCTGGCAATTAACAACTCGCTCAGTTCAGTGGCTCATGTTGTGACATGCAGCAAAAAATACAGTGTAGACATGTGCTTTATGTGTTGACTATGATCATTAAGTTAGTTAACTGTTAACTAATTTGCTTTTATAAGTGTCCACTCACAGTGGACAATTTTGTTCAGCTATCTCTATAGCTATCTGAAGTTAATGATACATCTGATCTCACAGATATTTTTTCCTAGAGATAGCATCATTTCCACTCAAATGAGGATCTTTCAACCACAATAATTTATGCACCCTCTGATCAATGTTGGAAGAATACTCTGGACATTCCACTGTGGGAACAGATTACATCAAACACTGTCTTCTCATGAAAATAATTGTCAGAGATAAAGAACACAAATTTAATACTACACAGGGTGAGAAAAATTCAAGAGTTAAGGAAAAGATATTTCCTGAGCTTCAGAGCTTCCAGCCCAGGAACACCAGAGCTGTTCAAACTTTCTTCAGGACCCATCCCAAAATTTATTTTTTTTTTCCCAAACCCAAGCAGCGGTAATAGAACCTGGAAAATACCAACCAGGTGAAAGTGAAACCAAGTGAATTCAAGTATAAAATTGGGTAAATTTTGGAAAAGCACCACTGAATTCAATCATAACACCCTTTCAGTCTGAACATTGAAGTTTCTATGACTCTTGCTTTATCAGCTATTTCTCAAAAACTAAATTGCTTGTCAGTAGCCTAAAGATTGTCATGTAATCTGAACCTCTTTATCACAGAAGGTTAGCATGTGAGACTTCGCTGACAGCTTTCACAGTGCCATCTTATTTCCCTAATCCTATAGTAGATAAGGGGCCAAGGCAATCACTTGAAATTAGGAAGGATCTCAAGAGGCACAGGGCAGCCAAAACTGATTATGGACACTTACTGTGATGGCTGCTTGTCAGTAAGATGGTAGAAATCACATTAGTTTCAGTTGTTCTGCATAGACATTCAAAGAACTCTTCTGTTTTGCTTTAACACCTTATTAATAAAAATGGGGGGAAAAGTACCTAATCTTAAGGTTTCCTTTTCAAGGCAGAGAGAAAATAATTATCTCAGAAATACACTTTCATATGATGTGAATTTGGGATATGAAACAGCATTTCAGTGAAGTTTCTATCACATATTTTTGGGAAACAGATGTATTTTTTTATTTTCCTATGTATAGCATAGCTTCTGTAAAATTTGGAGAATAATCAAATTTAATTCACAGCTATCACACACTCATGCATAAATCTTGTAACTGGAATGTCCACAATTGCTTCACTGAATTCTGATCATGTCAATGGGGAGCTTCAAGATAAACTAACTCGTCAGTATTTTAAACATAGTTTTAGCTAATTCTTATACAAAGGCCAGGGAATACATTTCCTCTGTTATCCACTTTTTCATTATTCTCTAAGAAAAGAGATTTTTTTCCCTAAATCCAAATATACCATATCCATTTCTTTTCCTTCATGTTGGGAAAAATGCTCTAGGCAGACTATTAATATCATCCAATAAGTTAAGAAAATTTTCTTTGTGAAAATGCTGGAAGCTGCCTTGCTATGATGATTTTAGGTTTCACTGAACAATACTGCTTCAAACTGTACACAGTTGTGGTTTGCTTTGAACTCAATATCCTTATTTTCTTCTCCTAAGTTGTTGCTGAGACTGTGACTGAATGTTTCAGTGGAAATAGTCTGAGAAGATAAAAAATACTTTTAAAAAATATATTTTTAAAATTATTTTTTTTTTTTTTAATATCAGTTAAGGGAATATTTCCTGTCTAAGATTCTGGACAAGATATTGCAAAGGTAGTCAGACTATCACAGATGCTATGGTTTGGAGAATCCCCACATGACTGGTTAGGAGCTGTAAAGCCGTAAAGCTTCCTAACACTTCTCAAAAACAATCCAGTTACTCACTGTTACTTATGGTTGATACCTGACTCTGTAGTAAAGTCACTTTCAAAATATCCAATTCCCATTTTTAAGTGGAAGAAACACATTTTTTCTGCTAGATTTTAATTAAAAGTGATTTCTTTAAAAAGTAATAACTCATCTTTTTTTCTACATTTCTCCACATAGTTGGAGATTTAACTTAAGAGCGGGCCTGCTCAGATAGACATAGCTACTGTATGGGAGGGGTGGGGGCCACACTTACAGGTTCCCAGTTCCAAATATAGTTATCCCTTACAGCAGTATCCTGCTGAGAAGCAGTGAAGGCCAGGATGAAGCAATTGCTCTTCATTGAGCCATCTAACTGGCAAAAGAGCTTAGATAAAAATATCTATGCCTATGGATTTTCAGAATGAGATAAATGTCTAAGCAGTATTTACACTACTTCAAGAGTTTAGGAGCTTTAAATCATCTTGTGGAAGAGTGTGTTTCTCTTCTGCTGTATGAGGCATACCGAGTATATCACTGCTGACCCCCCCCACTATACTCTCCAGCTGGTTGTGCTGACATACTTCATTATGAAAAATGCAGCATTTTCCAAGTAACGGGACTGAGTATTCTAATCTTGTTGAAATGCTCTTATTTAATCAACAGTTATCACTTTGCCAAAATCTGTTTCCTCAATCTGAGGAATCTTCATGTAAGTAACTTGACATACATCCTGAGTAATTCTAGAATTTTGCCTATTTTATTTCTCTACTATGCATTTCAGGCCAGTTATTATAAAAATGGGCAGATATCATGTATGATGTATTATATATCATGTATAATAAATGTTATGCGATATATGATATTAATATCACTTTGTTTAACTGCAGAATAGCATCAAAACCATTCCAGTTTCCAGAGGCTGGCTGGTATTCCTTCCTGCAAAAGGCTTGTTTTTATAACAATGTAACAATGTTTTATAACAATGTAACAATAATTTATAACAAGTCCAAATCAAAGACTCTTTGAGCAGTTCTTGAAGGAAATGTTGAAAGGTCAAACCTAGTAAAGGCAAGTTAAACAATAAAGTGACAGCTGCTCCTTGCATCCTTTACCTTGTCACATGCAGCTCCTGCTAGATTAAGTGGGGGTGAAGTTTGTGTGTCCAAGTGTATTTGCCACGAGAAAGTTGCATGTCCCCTGAAAAAGTTCAAAAGTCATGAAACAAATATAAACAGACATACTGTTTCTGAATCCATGGTACTGATTATCCTGGGTGTCAACATGTTCCAAAAGAATTAATCTTTATCATTTGGCATGAAAAACCTTGACAAAAGGAAATAAGAAGAACAAATCTTATGAGGAGTGGAGTAGCTGAGGGATCTGGAGTTGTTTAGCTTGGAGGAAAGCGGACTCAGGGGGGCTCTTATTGCTCTCTACAGCTGCCTCGAGCTGAGCCAGGGGAGGTTTAGATTGAATTTAGATTTAATGGTAACATCTCACTGTTAGGTTAATGGTTGGACTCAATTATCTCAGAGGTCTTTTCCAAACTTAAAGATGCTATAATTCTAAGAAATTATAGGAGGTTTTTACCCTATGAAGGGGTTAAAGCAGTAGAACAGCACAGTGAAAATTGTGAAAGAAAAGAATTTTGAAACTACAAAGTAGTTACAAGTTCCATGACTCTCTTTTGTCTAACTGGTGTAGATACATTATGTTAAAAAGTGTACTAATGTACTGTACTTTATGGTAAAAGATGGTACCACTTCCCTTTTTTCTAATATAAAAAGTCTATTTTTCCATGGATTTTACTGGGTATCTCCATTAGAAGAAGACTGAAAAAAAGAAAAATCAGTTGGCTTTGATGTAGTCCTATTTGGTTTGTTTGTTGTTTTCAACAAAAAATGTACAAAGACCTGTATGCTGGATTGTGTGAGAAAGTGCTGTTGTGCACAAACCACTTTTTTTGCCAACACTGGGTCCAGAAGCATTTCCTTGGTGAGATGCCAAGCAGGTTTTTTTTTTTTTTGCTCCATTCCTTATCCACAAACCCAGGGCTACACTCGAACCAGTACTGTTTGACTTCAGCCCATGGTAACATGATAACATGGGCTGACCCCAGTCTCCACATCTTCATCCCATATGCCAGATTCTGTCACCCTGGCTACAGCTGTCCTAGCACCAAAGCCTTTATACTGCCAATTTCCAGTTAATTTCTTCCCTATATGTTAGCATTTAATATATGTTTAGAAATCTGTAAACTAAACTTTAAAATAAGTATTACTACAAGTACATAATTTTTTGTTTGAGTTGTATTATATTAAAATGCAGCCTACAGGAAAACACCTTTAAACAAGTAAAATACAATTGGAAAACACAAATAAATCTATAAACTCTTCCAGATCTAACATGATGATTCAAATTTAGGTCAGGTAGCTAGTAACAGATGCAATATATCTGAGCATTCAGGTGATTCCATTGAATGTAACAGAAATGTTTACATATTGGAAGTGAAATATGTGCTTTCAGGTTTTACTGGATGAGGCTAAAAGCTGACTATTTCTTATGCATATAGAAAATAATTATGCTGGTATCATTCTTGTCCTCAGTGACTGGCCTTCTTCAAGCGGCATTAATTAAGAACTTTGTTGCCACTTGCAGCAGATAGGTCAAAACCTATTTAGGCACAGCAATTTAATTTTCCTGCCCCTACATCTTAGTTGAATCAGAGCAGTAGTCTATGGAGTCTATGTTGTTGCTCTCACTGTACCGCTAGAGAGGATTTAATTTCCAGGATTGCTAAGGGAGCAGTCTCTATGAGCCTGCAATGCAAATAAAAAATGTAAGAGAATTTTTAGGTTGTGCTTACTGCAGCTTTCTATGACAATTGCAGTAGGCATAACTTTTATCTAAACCCAAGGTCTGTTTACAGCTGCACTTGCCCATCAATTATTTTACCAGCCCAAGACAGGTCAAAAACTTTGGAGGATGTTGAGCAACTGATTGCTACATAAACACTCTTCTCTGAGAAATGGCTTAGTTTTGCAGCTATTGATGAATGTGAAGCAGAGTTAAAGTGCATTCTCTCTTAGGTCTGAAAGTTTTCTTCACTTTACCAGTAGGACTTGAACTTGGCTGTGATGAATTACAAGACATACCAGAGAAAAAGTAAATATTTCTGAAAGGGGGACTGAAAGGATGAATGTGCATTCTTCCAACTTTACTCACTGGTGGTGGCAAATGCTAAAAGATGATGATGTACGCAGTGAATCACATCAGCTGTAACTACAAGCGAATATTCCGTGGTTGATTAATTCTTTATTGATTCTGATGCTCTCACCTAAAATAGAGAAAATAAACCACTGATCAAGAGTCTTGTGAAGTCCACACTTTATGTAATTCATGCACTTTATGGATGCTATCCAGTGAATTTTGAAACAGAAAGTGATATTTCCAATTCTCTTTTCAGATCTGAGTGAACAGTGTGAAATGCAATGATTAAAAACTCCAAGAAGAGTTTTCATCCATATGATGGTGTCTCAGACTATGGTCATTCCAGCCACTCCTGCTCAATAATAGCAGTTGAACTATAAGAGAAACGAGGGCAGAAATGGGCCGAAACAGGGGAGAAGCAAGCAGAATGGTCACATACGGAGGTGACTTATATTACACTCATGATAGTACAGCTTCTGTCTCCTCTAACCTAAGAGTTGACATAAAAACCCCTCATGATGCTCTCGGTTTGAGTATAAGTAATGGAGCAAAAAAACCCATCATCTAGCTATTTCTTAGTAAGAGATCAGCAGCATTGGAAAAACAATGGCATGACTGAAGCCAATGCAGCTGTACCCATTATTCCCTTTCCATTGGGGTAAAATGCATTTTTGTTTTTTGGTAACCCTACCCATATTTTATCTTTCGCAAAATATATTAAGCTTACTGTGTTCTGTGCAAGCAAGAGGTTATGTGGGGAGCTTCTCCTGCTCTGGAGCAAAGCACTCTTGCCATGACCTTTGTGGGTTTGAGAAGTCTCACATTTATTTCTATGCCTCGATGAGGCTAGTCCCTATTTAAGAAGAATTATTGGAATACATCGATCAGTATAGACTATCTGGGCATTTTACAAGCCTCTAAGACTATGGTTTTTCTGAAATAATATATTAGCACATCTAGTAATTTGTACATTGGCATAAACACTGAGAAAGGTTATCTTTTTGCTTTGAATATGATAGCAATTCAGAGACAGCTAGATACCCGTTCTTCATCTTCACACAAGTTAACTGGGGAAGCCATCTCTGTGGCATTTCTTTTTGCTCCAAGAGGAAACATGTCTTTTGCAATAGGTAAGGCAAAAGATAGGGAAAGGAATTTCTGGTGTAAGACTGAAAACTGCGTGTTGCAAAAAATCCTCCCTTGTTCAAATCTGAGGATGCAGCAAAGTTGTGAATTACGGAGAAACAGACAAGCAGAGCTTCAGATAAACAAAATTCAGTGCTTCAGTTTCAGTAAGTGCAGCTTTTGTCTTTGAGATACTGTACATGCTGGGCCAGGGAACAAACAAAAAAGGGGGGAGGCGATCTCAGACAGAGCTTCCTTTATGTTACCGATCTTATCTTCCCTGAAAGAAAGGACAAGAGCGATGTAACTCTAGATAAGAGAGCAAACCATCCAGGTTGCGCCTTCGGGTGCCGCGGGGAGAGGCAGCGGCCGAGGAGCAGGAGGGTCCCCGCGGCTGCGGGGACGACGCGGCCGGGCCGGGCGGGAGGCGCGAAGCATCCCCGCCGCCGGGCAGCATGGCAGCTGCCGGGGAGGTGGAGCCAGCCGGTGACCTGCCAGCATCGCAGCACGGGCACATCATCTGCCGGGAGTAAATCCTCCCTTCTCCCTCTTATCTGCGCCGGAAAACGCGAGATCAAGATAAGATTAAAATATATTATTTAAAAAAATATAGGTTTTTTAACAGCAGGGCTGGCAGGAGAAAATCGGAGAGAGGTCAGGTGCGCAGGGCCGCCTCTCCGCCGGCGGCGGGAGGTGCATGAGGAGCTCGGCCGGGCGCCGCCGCCATGGAGCACATCCGGATGCCCAAGGTGGGTCCCGCCGGGCGGCCCCGGCCGCGGCAGCATCCCCGGCACCCCTCCCGCCGGCCTCTGCTCCCGCTGAAAGGAGGCTTTACCGCAGCCCCGCGGGCCTGAGGCTGGGCATAGCCTTCCTCCGCGGGCTTCCTAGCTGCTGCTGCTGCTGCTGCGGGATGGTTTTCGGCCAGTATGCCATGAAATCCGCCCCAAATACCGAGAGGTGGGCGCATTGCTCTGCAATGTTGGCCGGGGATTTGTCGGGCCTTTTCACTGCTTTTTATTCAGTGCCCCCTGTTAACGCTGGCACTGTCCATGATATACGAAATGAGAACCGTATTATCTGCTTTTCAGACGCCTTTAGTTTGCCCCAAGATTTCAGACTCCACGATGAATTGGTTTAGTGTTTGTATTAATATGTTTGATGTTTAACCAGCCTAATCAGTGTTTCTCTGTAGCTTTCTAAGCACGAGGCCTGTATTTGTTAAGAAAATCGCCACCTTGCTCTAAAAAAGAAGATGCAGTTTCGACACATAAAAGAATTAGATTAAAAATAATAATAAAAAAGTGAACCAGAGCTATATGTTAATTTAAAATGGGGTGGGATATATTTTCATATTTATTTATTTATGTATTTATTTACCCAACCCCATGAAATTTATTCGTATTTGATTTGGGCCCATTTATTTATTAATATTTAGTCTAATGACTGAATTTGAGACTAGGGCTTTGTTCTTTCTTCGTCTATATTTTAGGGCCTTTAGGTGTTAACCTGCAAATCTATTAAGAAGTTAAGTATTTATAACAACTGCTTTTCTTCTCATCTCATTTCATGATCTATTGTCTGCCTTTTTGGGAAGGAAGAATCTCAGAATGGTAAAAATGTACCCTACTGCAGGTGGGAAACAATCAGTGAAAGTTGTTTGAACAGATGCTTCTGATTATTTGCTGAAGAATGCTGAAAGCATGAATGAGGAAAACGTTGAAAACAAATAAGGGTAGAAGAATATCATGAAAGCAAATGGTTATATTTGCTGTGAATGGAAGATCTGGACAAGTCCCTGTTGCAGGCAATGGAAGCCTATCTGTTTGCTTTTTTACAACCAGGTCCTTAATATGTTAGTCTGCATATGTAAAAGCCATTTCAGTATCTGACAGCTGTGAGAAGGGACTGTACTGATGCCTCAAGTCACTGAAAATCTTACTCAGTGTGAAGTGATTCTGCAGTCCTGGATCCAGGCAGTCCCTTACGTTATAGCTATGCTAAAAGTTATCTGATGTAATAAAACAGTGCAGAAGGTATGATTTAAAGGTACAATTGGTACAAAAATTCCTTAAAATTTCCTACATAAATGTAGAAAATCAACGTGAGTCACTACTGAAATCATTAATCTCTTCAGTTACTCCTAAATACACTGACAAGTGCTACTTAGCAGAACTGATATCAGATATTTTTCTCAAGAAAACCTCAGCTTAAAAACAACCACCAGAACAGTGTTGGGATTTTTTTTTTGTTTGTTTGTTTTGTTTTTATTGAATTTGGTTTTGGTAATTTGGAATTGAACATTAAATTTCAACGCCAGGAAGGTAAAAATAGGTAAGGGCAAGCTATGTGACTATAGGGATATTCTTACAGTATGATGTGTTAGTCTCTGGTGTCGCATTTCCAGACTTCATCCAATTTTGTCTTGAGAGAAATTTGACAAGTGACTACCTTACTCTGTAAAGGTATTAATCTCAGAATAATGACACTTTTCTTGATTTGCAAACCCAGCCAAATGGAAAATCAAGATAAATCCCATACTTAGCAAATTAATAATTTTAATAATATCTGAAAACAGAATTCCTGCCCCAAGTAAAAGCTTTTTGTTCAAGGGCAGGTCTATATTACATGATGCCCATTAGGTCTCAGCAATTGTTTTAATTTTAAGTGAAATATAACTGTAGCAGAATGTGATTTGATACCAATTGGACCAGTAGTTCATTTAGGTCACTACTCTGTGTCTGACAGTGACAGAGGAGAGAGAACATTTAAACGTGGCCACATGCTGTACCTTCTCAGCATCTACAGTTGTATTAGGGTCCAACCCCTCCTAGTTCCATTAGTGTCCATTTATGGACCTCTCTGTGTGGCTCCACGGCCTGCATGGAAGCAAGTTACAGAAGATCATGGCTTTACAAAAAAATTACTTTCTTATGTCTGTTAAAACGTTCTTATTAGTTTCCTTCAGGACTCCTTGATTCTAGCTTCAAGGATTTGTTTGATAACAGTTCCATGTTCACCTTATCCATGCCTTCACAGTGAATCTTGGTCACAACCCACCAGAATCTGATAGTTTCAGAGAAATGTCATCAATGACCCCAAAACCTTTTTCCTGTGTTGAAACTATCAATTATGAGTCCGTGGTTCTGTATATATGGTCTAGGTTGTTTTTCCTGTAGGTATTCTACTTTATGTCTATCTCTGTTGAAACTCCTATGTGTCTCTTTTGCCCATACACTGTTTTGCAAGGCTTCTCTGGGGTGGGATTTCCTACTGCAAAAACCATTTTGATTCTTTCCCAACAGACTGTGTATATCCACCTGCTAACACAATATTTTGTATACTGAACACTATTGTTCTAAATATGAATTATATTTTCAGAAGTTAAATGTGATCCTATGTATGAGGGCTGTAATTTAAGCACATTTAAGAGTTGCAAACAGTCACTCATTGCTAAATAGAATTATATGTAACTCCAATAGCCTTTTAAAAATTAGTAAAACCAGTGACCAACATGAGTTTGGATTGAGCAGCAAGATAGTTTAGGATAACTCTCCAAAGCCCAAATGTGTCAAACTGCTCATAACAGTCATAAAAAATAAATAAGCAATACTTCTGCCCAGATTAGAAACACGTTTTATGACCATGTCTAGAGAGATGTCTGGCCATGGACAGGATGACAGGCATAGAGCTCTGTATATATGTTTACTTCAGAGGGCTCCTTTGTGCACTGTTGCTGCTCAGTTACTTTATTTTATTTGCTACTCTTCATATCATTTGTCTTTGTATATTGGCAGCAGGCCTACTGAATAGCCTTCTTATAATAAAGAACACATATCCCTGGTGTAACAGCTGTATTTAGTGTCTTCATTTAGCCCAGAAATTCTTATGGCTCAGTATCTCTTTCTAACAGAATACTTTGGATGACTTGTGTAGCTCTAGTGCTTTCATTTTTGTGATGTTATGGTAAGGTATTTCCTTTAGATGATGCTTGTCTCAGGCAGAATTTAAGATATGCTACCATGTTAATGACAAGTCTTTCTAACAGATGTATTGATTTCCAAAACAAATTTCCAACATGTGTAAATGAGTTGTGTTTGCATTTGTTTTCAATCTATTTTCCTTTCCATAGCTCTTGCTTTTCATTTGCAAGTTTTATAACACATGTCTATTTTTACAAACTCTCCATCAGGAGACCCATATAATTTACATCCACTCTATATATGACAATGTAAATGGCAAAATGTTTGTTTGGGTGCTTATGTAGGTCAATAGCAAAACTGAACCTAGTCTTTAGTCTCCAACTAATTGTTCTGGGTTGCTGGATCTCCACTTTTTTTTTTTTTTTAAGATAAGATGGGATATTCTACCACTACCCGTGATATTATAGTTACGTTCTCCATATTCAGGCTACAATTCCTTATGGAAAAGTTTGATTTTACTTTAGTGAGGTAGGAAGGTGCCAACAGTCCACAGGCAATATCAGAAGTTACCTGGGGATGTGGACTGGTTGTTTCTCCCCCAAGCCAGGGAATGGAGCACCACTGGAACTTCACTGTAGTCCTAGTGCTTGGCTAAACTTTAGTTTAGTTTGCTACTTAGAAGAGATAGAGGAGGTGAGGCTAGCATGGCCCTTGCCTGTTACTGATGCTTTGGGTCATCAGCTTACAGCAGACACATTACTGACACGTCTTTTAAGTGCCAAGTTGATTTTTTGTTTTTCAAGTGTTGTGTAGAGGTGGTTTCTGTTCTTGCCTCCAAGTGTACAACTTAGAGCAGTGCACCTCACAGTTCAGCTGGTGTTTTCTGATTCCATAACTGTTTTCTCACTTTACATCATGGTTAAAAAATGTTTAACCTATTTTGGGGCCCGTGATGTTTAATGACTTTGAATAGTCACTCTACTTGACTGCTTTAGTCAAGTGATGCTTTGAAACATCTACACTAGTTGTGGACACTTTTAACTCCAATTTTTTTTTTCTGATTAATAAATCTTCCCTGTTTAAAATGCAATTTAGTTTTCTTAAATTTAATACAAATGAGCTTTGTAATATACTGTGCCAGAAAATGTTCTGTGGTTTGACATTAAAGACTGGAGGTGGATAAAATGAAAATAGGAACTGCAGAAAATATCTACATGTTGTGGGATTGGACTTAAAATATCTGTTTGCAATTTGGTTCCTAAAAGACTTGTTTTGAATTAGGGTCATCAAGATACCTGCTTATTAGTGTGAGTTTTGATTTGAACAAAATGTTATAACAAAATATTTAGACAGCAAATGGTCAAAAGATCACTTTCATATTTTCAATAATGTGAATCTCAATGAAGAGGCAGCTGGATAAAATCATGAAACAAGCTCTAAAAAACATGGATAGCCACATACTTTAATTTGCTGTCTTGGTGTCTGTGTCTAAACCAGTAACTCAAAAACTTATTGCGCTTGAAAAATGGTACTGAAAATCATTAAAACAGCATGTCTGCAGGGTCCTCTTTGATTTTTGTTTATGCATATTAGGAGACTGGGGTTTCAGTGGAGGATTTGGGAAGTTTGGCTCTGGGGTGGTCAAAGTGGAATCTCTAAGTCTGCTCTTAATGGACTCGAGTAGGTGGTACTTAATCCATCAGTGTCTGTAAACTAAAGGAACTATCTATTTGCAATAGAAAATGCACACTGACATTCTCTGCTGTGCAGGTGTACTCTGCTGAGAAAGACAGATCCCCACCATGAGAAAAAGGAGTCCTACAAATCCATTTTTAATGCAAATCTTTCATGGCCTGCACAGCTGAAATGACCTGGTACTGCTGCTCTTGAATAGGCTGCTGAACAGGGCATAGTTTTAAACATGTAACAGAAAAGCCTGCATCAAATACAGGAGTTTAAAGATACATTTCTTTTCAATATGACTTGGCTGCATGCAGAATTCTTTCCCCCTATATATTTTTTAATACCTAAATCTGAACAAATTTGGCAAGTGTAATAAGACTTACTGCCTTGAGGAAGCCCTTTTTTCCTAAATTAAAACTTTTTTGATTTCTAATAGAACACATAGAAAAATTAGGAAATTCCTTAGAGTCTCTATTCTCCTTTTCTAGATAAATGAGATCTAATATAGACTGAAAGAGAAAACATTATATATGAACTTTGTGTTATGATATTGATACCGTATTGTAATACTCTTTTAATAGTTTCCTGTTTACTGCATCCCTTATACAACTCTTTCTCAGGTATATCTGATAACATGATGCTCACTTCACACTTTTTACAGATCTTAGTAGAAAATTTTTTTAAGCCATATTGTTAGGTAGTATGTTTAGTCTTGCTAACATTATGAGTGATTCCTTATTCTTTTTTCATCTCTTTTCCAGTATTCCCATTTCACTTTAGTCCTCTAGTAAATTAAACTTCCTTAGATTTTTTTTTTAAATTTTTCCCCCATTCTGCTTTGCCCTGAGGAAACTTCTTACAATGAAGAATTTAAGGTGTCTGTACTTAAATTTAATGATTTGTGTATTTCTGGCTTGCTTTGATTCTTTTGACATGTGCAAACATCTAACTCTATAGATTGATGGTGTAACATTATTTTACTGCACTTGGGAAATCTTTTCAGAGATGGAAATATAAAAAAGTAACATGGATCAAGTACAGTTTTCATGATTCTTATGAAATAGAATAGAAACCGCATTAAAAGGCAGCATCAATTGGCAATTCAGTTTTCCTTTATTCTCGTTCCAAGATTAAGCAAAAAAATCACTTACAGTATATTTTGTTTAACAAGCACAACACTACTATCTTTCTGTGGAAAAAAATTTAAAGAGCATTTGGTCTTTTGCACGTTGTCTTTTTCACCCTCAGGAAACACATGGATAGCTGGGGTCAACCAGGGTGAAAAAAGCTCAAATATTCCACTTGGCCTCAAATCATACCAGCTGTGCTCCTTTTTTCTCATTAGGCTCAGGCTTTTGGCTTTCACAAGCTCTTCCCTTAGGTTTTATGTGCCTGCAGTGCTGAAGCTAGTCAGTCTTTTGTCACTAATTCCCAGGATTCAGTTTCTTCTTGCTTTTACTCATGTGTATAACATCACAAGGTGAGTAGGGAAGGCAGCTGAAATCCCCAGTCGATCTAGGAGCCTGAGCGGGTGCACGAGAAGAAGCCTTTGTAGGGCTAAGTGTCTGCTGTTAACCCAAAGAGAGCCAAGCCCCATTCCTTGGCTTTGGGTCAAGCTTTTCAGTAGCACAGATTGTTGTGACAGTGGCCTTTCCTTACCCTTGGAGAATCACTGAAACTCCTTTGGACAGTCAAATTTCAAGGTACTTGGTCAGCTTTTATCTGGAACTTGCTTTGGCAGGTTGTTTAAGAACAATGAATTTTAACTGTCTGAACAACAGAAAAGCTCCTGAGAACCTGGCCTGAGTGAGGACATTCCCTGCTTACCCTTAATCGGCTTACTTCTGGCTAGGAAGGGTTTTTGGCCTTTCTTCCTCTTTTGCGGTAAGGAGTTAGAAGAATTAGTCACGGTTCCTCCTAAAGGAGTAGGGAGCATTTGGTAATATGTGGGAGCTGAAGTATTTTGTTCTTGGCTGCTGGATAGGCTTTTTTGCTTATGTTCTCCTTCCAGATGCTCAGTGTTAATGGGTAGCTCAGTGATTATCATGACAGAACTGGCTGTTCAAGGGTCTTCTACTTCAGGTTAGCTAATACTTAAGAATAAAACACATAGGCTTAAAATCTATGTAGTGAGAATGAAACTCTTGGAGATGGTTTTTCCTAGTTTAAAATTTCATTTTATTTGAAAATCCTACAGCAGAGACATTTTTGTGTCAGATAGTATCTCCCTCTGTACATGAGTTTTGCTGTGTCAGGAAGCAAAGTGATATGTAGAGATGTGGGACCAAGTTTTCCTCCAGGTCTGGCCACTCTGCTCTACAGTTTTACTTCTCCTTTTACTCTGCTTTCCCTGCTTGAGTCTGAGTCTACCATCAGAACTGATCCTGCATTTATCTGAAAGAGCTTTCTGATGTGGCACGGGGAACAGCCTGAAAAAGGAGCAGTAACTTCTACATTGTTTTGCAATGCTATTGTGTCTGGAGACACTGAAACATCTTAAAGAAATGAGAACGAAGGTAGCATATTCAAAACACATTTAAAAATAGGCCATGCAGTCAGAGCTTATTCAAGAAGTAATCTATACTAAAAATGAAAACAAATTAGAGTACATGAATATTTTTAGGAATAACATTTTGGCACGCTGGCTTTTCAGAACGCTTTTAGGGTCATATATTTGCCATTCTTCCTTAGGTGGGAGTCCCCTTGAAACTGGAGGAAGTTGTGTCTGAATGAAACTGTGACCCACGATTTTCCCTAATATGACATTTTTTTCTTGAATGACCTCCTGGCAACCTTGTTCATAAGTCATTTGTCATGTTTATTCTCTGAGTAAAAAGTGCCTTCCATCTGTTCTTAATCTGTGTTCCCTTTAACTTCTATTTTTGCCTGCTTATTTCTGTCATCTGTGTTGCATTGAAAATACAGTTTCTAGCCAAATTTATTTATCCCCATGTAAGGGTTGTAGTCATTGAAATAAATCTCCTGGCAGTCTTTTCTTCAGGCCTAGACAACCACAGTCATCAGGGGGAAAAAAATGATGGGGGGACAGCTTGAAATAAATTATTGAAGTTTTACTTAGATACCCCTCTCTAGACTCCCTTGGCTAACACTTTCTTTCTTGCTCATTGAGGTCTTCCAGCTCTCAGCTTTACAGGCCATTTTTGCTCTGTTTTATTTACCTCATATTTTCTGATCTGGTCTCTCCTACCAGCTGTTCATTTTAGGCAAAGCACATGTGCATGGTCTGTATGCTTTTTCCTGAAATGTGTCAGTACATACATGATTTTCTAGGTTCTCCAATAAAGTCTATGGTAGTTTTGGTGAAAAAACGGAGAAAAAAATCCCAACTAATTACTGTATTGTCTCTTTCTGATATTAAATTTAAATTTTGGCTATTAATGCTGATTTCTCAGCATGCTGTGACTTTTTAGATAGAAAAACTCATCTTCTTCCAAAGTGCTATTGCAACATGTGTTCCTCTCTTTTGCAAATGAACATATTCCCATTCCCTCTAGACCATTTAAAGACACTGTTTGACTTGGCTTTCTTTTCCTGATTAGGAGGGTGCAGAGGAAGAAAGAAGTCTCGTTCTTTGAATCCTTCGATCAGCAGAATGAAATCCAAGATTGAGGCTAGCTCTATTTTACTTTTTTTTTTTTTTTTCCTACCCATGGGTGAAATAAACTGCTTTTTCAGAAAGTTTGAGTAACTGGAATCTAGGCAGAAGAAACACAGGTGAAAAGCATCTAAATCCATGCAGGAGGTTATGCAGAGAATTTTCAGAACAACCTCCTGAGAGCTTAGAGATCATTACTGCTCCTGAAGGCATGTAATGCCACTTAGTCACCATAAATCATAACTGTGGATTTGAATCCAGGTAGGGTTTAGACTTTAGGAGTTCCCTTTCTCTTTAGAAATGGTGTTAGACATGATAAAGTGGTTCATGAAGCAAGTTATTAGTAAACCTGGTTTATTTTCCTCATACTACAATCACAGATTGACACATTCCACCTGAGAGGTAGGCAAGGCTAATCAACTTATACTGCTAATTTTTATTGAGTCAAATTTTGAAGCTCTCACTAATTTTAACTGACTCTTACTTTATTCTTTAGGATCAGCAGAAATAGGGGCTACTTAAAAGTTCAGTCGTGCATCCTCTCTCACATTACTTTTTCCTTGTTGAGCCTGGTAGGAAAGTTGATTCTGAGTTGTGCTTATCCACACTGAGGTACTGAAGAACTGAAAAGCTCTTGTCAGAATGCAGAAAATATATGATGTTTTGGATGCTGTGCTGTGTCACAAAAAATCGTCAGTATAAAAATTTTTATATTCTCAGTAAATGGAAACCACAGCAAATGAAGGTAGGCAGTTGGGCCAAATATGTGTGTATTTCACTAGAAATATTAAAAATCTAGAAAAAGTTCTGAAACTAAAGTATTAGTTTAGAAATTAGAATGTTGATGTAATAGACATGTTAGAAACTTAATGGAAGAAAAATAATCAATGTGACAGGCACATTGATGACAAATTACATGAGAAATACAGGTAAAGCACAGATTTCTTTTGTCTTGAAGTGAACAGAGTCAAATGTCATGGATTAACTACACCACAAAAGCCAAGAGTGCCTACAGATTGAAATTACAAGATTAAATGGGAAAACTAGAACTGTAGCACCACAGGACAGCAGTCCGATATTAGGACTGCAGTAACAACTGTCCTACCTAAATAGTGACATTGCCCATGAAAAACCTGATCAAGATCAAAAGGGGCATGAAGACAAGAAATGCAATGGCAGTAGGAGACATAATCTACCAAGTGAGATTGGGTAAATGGGCTGGGGGTTGTGATTCTGCATAAAAATTTAGGTTTTTTAAATGCTTGCTTATACAAAAGCTATTTGTTTATCTTGGAGAAAAAAAAGTAATTCTAAGTAATTCTAAGACTTGGTCTTAGATAGCAACAGAAAGATCTGTTTCAAAATACAGCTGGAATATCTGTGTGACAGCAGCTAACGCATTTAGAGGCAGTGTTCTTGAAATAGAAGAAAAAAAATGGGAAAAAATCTCCCATGGCAATGTTCAACTTTAAAGAGAAAACTACATAAAAATGTGAAAACTGTTTAAAAAGAAAGGGAGCCAAAATTTAAAATGTTTATAGGAGGCCTGAAGTTTGTTTAAATATGGGAGCTCACTGTAAGTCAGCTTCCAGGGAAAGGCTTTAAAAGACCAAAAAAAAAAAAGGTTTGCATAGCTAAACAGCAGGATGAAGGACTAAAAGGATGTCTCCTATTAAAAGGACTTCTTTTATTGGAAGTAAAAGGGTTTTCTTCAAGTTGAATTTCTGCCTAAATGAGGAAAATAAAACATAAACAATTTAAATATATAAATAAAAGAAAGGCCAAAAGAGATTTTGAAGAACAACTTGGCAAAAAATGCTAGTTAAGTAATTTTCAGTCTCTCTTTAAGTAGGTGAAATCCTGACATAAAATCTACAGGACTAGTAAATTATCAAAGTAGAGAAGGTGTTTGGAGATATGTACATTCTGACACATTTTTCTCTCAAGAACATATCAGAAGATTTGTCAGCAATAAAAGTGTTATAAGAAGAGATTTCAAAAAAATTGGCAACAATGAACAGTAAAAAATTACCAGGACAGTATGGTATCCCTGCAAATTAAAAAAACTAAAGTACTAAACTGTGCTTAACTAACAAATACTAACTTGTACTTACTAAACCAGTAATGATGGTGTAAGGCTTAAAAGTTTCTCACTCTGAAAAAAATGGAGGTGGTAAATATGACAAGTAATCTGAGAGATTGGTAGGACCTGCAATGCTCTCTTAAGCCCACTTCTAAATCATAAGATTTATGGGTAAGTATGATTAAAAAAGGGGGAGAATAAGCATAGCTTTGAAACAGGAACCCAGAACCTCTAAAATTTCGTTGAAAAAGTGACAGGACATATGGATGAGGATGATCCATTTTGTAGAAGCTAGTTGGTCTTCCAGAACTCATTTGAGCATGTTCTTCATCAAAGGGTCTTGAAGAAACTTAAGTATCATAGGGTAAGAGATTCAGGCCTCTCAGTAATAACTGACTACAAATTGAGAAAAAAATAGCAGAGGATATTGTTCATTTTTGCAATGGAGGGAACTCTTCATTAGAGATCCCATGAATCTGTAAGAGCCTGTGATGTTCAACTTACAAATGTTTTGAAAGATACAGGGAGGGGAGGAGATGCCAGAGATGGCAAAATTCACTGATGTTATTCAAGGTAGGAGACAGGTAAGATTGCTGTAGGGGCTTGCAGCAACATCTCATTATACTGATGAACTAAATTTATCATTAATAAATATAAGGTAATACACATGGGGGGTAGATCTTAACTTGTACATCCAGACACGATTTAGAGTTACAATTGCTAGTTCTAAAAAACCACCCCAAACCCCACTGTGTTCAGCAGAGGACAAAAAAGCAAACAGTGTTTGAAAACTTCAAAAATTTGAATAGAAAACAAAACAGCAAACATCACAATTCCCCTACACAAACGTATCACACATCCAGCTCTTGAATTCTGTTTGCACTTTTGGCCTCTTCTCAGGAAACAGACCTCGTGTAGGATGATCAGAAGTGTGGAAGAGCTTGTCTGGAGTAGCTCAAAATAGAGTTGGGCTCTTCACTCTTGGAATGTGAGGACAGAGGGAAGGATCGGTAACAGTATGTGTGGCACAGAGACAGTAAATGAGGAACATTTCCCTGTTTGCCAAACTGTTCACCAAACATGTGGTGCACCTGTTACTGGTGGCAGGTTCAAAATGAGCAAGAGGAAGGGGTTTTTTTATACAATACATAGCTGGAACGTGAAGTTCACTCTTAGAGGATGTTGTGAGTTATTCAAAATGTTATTCAACAAAATTAATGGAATTTAAACACCGTTAGGGCTATTAAAAAACATGACCTCAGCTTAGGAAGGCCCTAGGGCTGGGTTAAGATCCTGAGAGAGTTTGTCCATGACTGTAAATCCTTGTGTCTTATATTCTTCCCTCAGCTGCTGGAACTGTCCTCTCTTAAGAGACAAACTGCAGGGCGAGGTGAATCTCTGATCTCACCTGGTGCACCCATTGCAATTGCTTTAATGAAATCAGACTTACTACACAGCTCTTAATTCAACTGTTCCTGTTTATATCCAACTTTTATTTTATTTGTAGCTCTACATTAAAAAAAAAATACCACAACCCAAGAGAGGCTTTGTTGGTTAGCATTGTTCAGTCATGGGGCTCAGACTGATGAGTGGGGAGAGGATGTGACTAGGAAGCCTGGAAATTCATCCCTCAGCACTGCCCCACTCTGTGGATACCTATTTTGCTTTGTATCTCATGGCCCAAGCTACCTCAGTTTGTAGGCCAGAGTGCTGAATACCTTATGCAAGTTGAGTGCCTGTACAGCAGAGTCCTCATTGGCTGGTCTGCAGTGTAGGGACCTTTTTTCATTTGGACAAAGCTAATTTTTATTGTTGTTTTTGTGGGTTCCGTTTAGAAGGGCCCTGCCTACATTTTTCTTTTCTATCATCCCTCCTCTTTTGCTTACTACTGAATGCTTGCTGGGTTAATGTTGTATTTCTTCAATTCCTTCTCAACACAGTATGTGACCTCTAAGGTAGATGGTCCTGGGAAAAGGCTCCATCCATGCTTTCTAGCTGTTTTCTTTTTGTTTAAAGTGGATTATAATTGGTCTTGAGGGAGAAGACTCGGTTTTAATAATTGTTGGATTTTAGACATTTTGCTATCAGACATGCTTATTTTGATTTTAAGGTTTTTGTTATTCCTATTTTTAAAATAGTGCATTTGGAATACACATCATAAACACATAATTCTCGTATGCTGGCATTATTCTGTTTTTTTATGAAAAATTAATTTTAGTTTTAAAATTGTTGTAGCAGGAAACCCATCAAACCCATGGTTGTAAATTGTTAACTGTTTTAGGCAGGTTTTATCCCATTAAATACCCACCTTGTTGATTTTTTTGTTGTTCTAGTTTCTCAGTCAGAAATCATAGAATGTTTTGTGTTCAGAGGGACTTTAAAGATCATCTAATTCCAACCCCTGACAGATGCCTATAACACATGCTATATACAAAATATTAATGGTGTACAAGCCACAAGATTGAGATCAGAGAGTTGATAATGTGTTATGGACTCACCTGCTGTCAGGATTGTAGCAAACATGCCCGTTTTATGCCCAAGGTGGGAGAGCAGTAGATATGATGTCTTTGATTCCCACTGAAAAGTGACTGAAGGTAAAAACTTGTGGTGTGACCTCTAGTCAGACCTAACAGGAGTGTAGGGACAAACACTGAACAGAGATTTGCCTGGGAGCCTGAGTGAGACCTGATGAAGGAAGACACTCTACCACTGTTATCTCTGCTTATTCTTATTTTTTAAATTTAGCTTTCTGTGTATCACTGATAATTCTGAAATTACTTGAATGGAAAACATGGGGCTAGAGTTTAGCTGAAGGCCAGGCCCTGCCTTGCTATCACAGAGTTTTGATAGGGTGAGATCACAAAGACAAGATCAAATGAGAAATTGTGTTTGGAAGTCTTTGCCAACAAGTTTTTGGATATAGAAGTACCACAAGAGGAGGAAAAATGAAAATTAAGGTACATCTGGAAATAGATCACATAATATAATCACATTTTCTCACATAGTTATACTTTTTGATATTTCATATTGCAGTGAAAAGAACTTAATTTGTTTGTAATGAACAAAATGTGGACATGGAGCTCTCACTGTGGCAGACTCTGTCATAGCCTAATTATTTTTTTTTGTCTGTCATTTCTGTATATAGGTGGAAAATGTTCGGTTACTTGATCGTTTATCTTCAAGGAAAGCTGTTCTGGGAACCTTGTATTTAACAGCTACCCATGTCATATTTGTGGAGAATGGTTCTGAAACCCGTAAAGAAACCTGGGTATGAATTTTTGTCTTTTCAGTTATCTTTAAGTGCATGGCACTTTATTGATGGTAATTTGAAAATTACTTGCAAAACAGTTTAGACATAGTAAATGAGTTCATATGGATGCTTTTGTAACTTCAGGGCACGTGAAGTTCCAGCCTAGTAAATTCTGAAAATTTTCAATGGATTCTGGATATTGCAGTACAATAAGAGGAGTAGAAAGGCCTTCTCTATATGAATACCACATGTATTTGAATGAGGAGCAGCTGCTGTAAACTCCAATATTGTTCCTATCATCCAGGAAGAACTGAAGAGAAATGCCTTGAGTATGAACTACTACCTTGGCTCTATCAGCTCTTGCCTCTCTCACTGACTGCTGGTGCTGAATTAGTAATTTTCTTGTTTTAATATTTTAATTTTTTTTATAATGTAGTGTTTTGAATTAACTGTTTTGACGGATTGATAACAGACGTTGCATGTTGTCATGGTTTAACCACAAGCCATTAACCAAGCCCCACGTAGCCACTTGGTCACTTCCCCACCAGCAGGATGGGGAGAGACTTGGAAGGGTAAAAGCTATAAAACTTTTGGGTCGAGATGAGGACAGTTTAATAGATAAAGTAAAAGCCTCACACACAAGCAAAGCAAAACAAGGAATTCATTCACTGCTTGCCATGGGCGGGCAGGTGTTCAGCCATTCCCGGGAGAGCAGGGCCCCATCACACATAACAGGTACTTGGGAAGACAAATGCCCTCACTCCAAACAACCCCCTTCCTGCTTCTTCCCCCCACTTTATATGCATGAGTATGATGTCATATGGTATAGAATATCCCTTTGGTCAGCTGGGGGCAGCTGTCCTGGCTGTGTCCCCTCCCAGTTTCACATGCGTCCTCAGCTTTCTTGCCAGCATTGCAGTATGAGAAGCAGAAAAGGCCTTGATTCCATGGAAGCAATAACAAAAATATCTCTATGTTATCAACCCTATGTTCAGCACAATTCCAAAACACAGCCCCATAACAGCCACTGTGAAAGAAATTAACTCTACCCCAGCCAAAGCCATCACACATGTACCTATATAGGTACAAATATTTCTCCAGTGCCGTATCATTTGAAAGTCTTTCATATGGCTTAACTGTGCATCCTGTGTCCATTTTTGTACTAATTAAATCCATCCTTTTCTGGTCCCACTATTCCTCACCTGATTTTTATTGTAATGTTTCATCTCATCTGACGCAGCATGTAAAATTATATCATCATTACCATTCTATCCATGAGAAAGCCCAGTATTTTAGCCATATCTAAGTGGTGCTGGTTCATCTTTTCACTGTGCAAATAGATGAAAAGTGCTCTTTCTCTGACAACCACTAGCTTACACTAAAGCAAGCAAACAAAAAGCTTTGGATAACACAAGCAGGCTGATATTTGAGCAGCTGAAACACTCCAGAAGCGCTTCTTTGTCTGCAGGTGATGTATCAAGCACTGCTTGAGCCTGAAGGTGGAGATTGAAACCAGACTACAAGAGGAGAAGTGTAGGGGGTTTTGTGAAACAGTGGTGGAAGCCACTGTGCCTGCCCTGGCACATCATTATAAATAATTATTTTTCTTCTTAAAGATTTGATTGGCATAACAATTTTCAATTCCTTTACAGGTTCTCCACAGCCAAATTTCCTCTATTGAGAAGCAGGCCACCACTGCCACTGGTTGCCCATTGCTGATCCGCTGCAAGAACTTCCAGGTCATCCAGCTGGTCATCCCTCAGGAACGAGACTGCCATGACATTTACATATCTCTGATCCGTCTGGCACGGCCAGGTATGGGAAGGAAATGGCACAAAAAGTAGTCCTCATCCTGAAGAGGGAGAATATAATGGAAGAAATGTATCTATGTGTCTTTGTCCTTTGCAGGTTAAGAAAAAACCTTCATTAGAGGTGTGTTTTAAAAGAAACATTAAAATAATCACTTATGGAGCAATGAAGAAAGCACAATATAACAAGTAGTTTGTTCCATAAAATATGACATGAGCTTCGTTTAAAATAGTACTCTATGGGCCATAAAATATATTATAATGCTATTTTACATGCAGCTGTTGTTTGCTGGATGCCTTGTGTAAGTGTGAATTTCGGAAAATACTCTAAATCCAGGGATCTTTTGTGCCCCTGCTGTGACAAAAACCTTACAATATATTAATGGTCATGTCAAGATTTGAATTTTGACTTTCTGTGCTGTGCATAAATTTCTTAAAATCAGTGAAAGGTTTTGCAGCAAGTAGTTGATTTATTCCACCAGCCTGCCCATGTTTTTGTCTATTATTGTCTACATTTTGAATGTGCCCTGTTTGAATTTCTGAATTCAGTTCAAGATCCTTTTGAAACCTTTCCTCTTTTCAGTGAAAATCCAAATGTTGCACCAAAGTCCAACATCTGATCGCCTACATTATAGCTCCTCTCTGCATTACACTCTCCTAAGAACCAGCTGACAAGGGTTCTGGATTGTTTCTTTTTAAAATTATAACTGTAGAAATACAACACTGACTTTTGTCCCTTACTATTACTTTAATAGAATGCAAAGAAATTGTCTACCACACTGTACAAAGCTGAAAACACTGGCTTTAATTTTTATCTTGCTAGGAGAACACCAATTTCATCTACTGTTTAGAGGGGGGAAAATTGCGTAGTCAGCCAGCACAACTACTGAACTATAAAGTACCTTCTATAATTAGGGTAGTAGGAGTAGTAGGAGTAGTAGTAATGTACAACTGTAACAGAAGTAACTTAGTAAGCTAGGTGATGCTGGTTCAAAGTAATCAGAAAAATTTTAAAACAATGAGACAGATCCAGTCAGTGGTTCTGCTGATAGAGGTCTGGATTCATTCCATGGACCTCAGCTGCAAGCATGTGTTCATGTGTGCTGGAAGAAATGCAGTTCTGGAATGCTCTTTCCCTGGAGGCTGAAGGAGGTGTGCGTGCTGCTATGCACCAGAACGGGCAGACAGAAGGGTAGCTATGGACCCTGAATGCAACTTCAGTGGCAAACTGCAATGGACAAGAAGGTTTGAGTAAAGAAGATGGAAAAACAGCACTGTAGAATTAGCTCTTTCAGTAGTTCAACGGCATAGTAGTTTTCCTTCTCCAACAAACTATCCAGTCTTGATGTGAGGAAGGATAAAATTGTGCTTACTTACTCAAAATTAGAAGGCTCTGATTACAAGCTGAGCCATATGTGCCCTGACAGTTCTCGGCCATGTCATTTTGTCTGGGTGTGAAGCTGTACTTTCTTTAGGTAATACAGTTACTCAGCATTAGAAAGTACCCTTTGCTCCATGAGGAGAAAATGAGATTCAGGCTCTACTTTCCATTCTCTGCCTGTTCTTTTCATTCATTAAGCCATAGCGAAGCCTGAGTGAAGCCCATGTTGTGTACTGGCTTAACATGTTCTATGCCAGCTGATGTCCTAGTAATGTTAAAGGTGAATTTTATGCTAGAATTTTATTTTTGCTAGAATTTTAATAAGATCAAGCTGTCAGCTGAATTTGGACTTTTTGCTTAATTAAGCCATTTTTTTAAAACAAGCTGACTGTAAGAGTAGTTACATGCTTATAGCAAAATAACTGTAAAAGATTAGGAAAGGTCCTATAAGTACTGGCAAAGGGGTGGTGACTGAGCTTTAAGGCACTGCTACTAATACTTGAACATTTTTGATACCACCTATAGATACCATCATGTAATAATACTTGTAACATTGAGGCAGACTTCAGTTGTATGTAACCCAGATATATTTTAATAAGTGAATTTTTAAAGGGTTTCCATGTGCCTGTAAACAGCAGGTCCATCAGGAAGAAAATCCAGATGTTTCTGACAACGAAGCAGTGAAAACAAGAGCTCAGATTGCTACCAAAAGCACTTCAGTAAAAAGAGCTCAGATTAGATTTATGGATTATGCTAAAACTTTGTGTTAGCAGATGAGAAGTAAACCAGACTGTCTTCCTCATCTATGCCATGCCACAAGTTTGAAATTAGAGAATACAGAAAGAGTTTAAATTGTTGGACAATTTGCAAATAATTCTTTTCTTTTTCCCTACTCAAGACTTTGTTGACTTTTTGTACAGTCCTAACATGAAGTTTTCTTTCCTTATGTTCATACTTTTGTGTATGTGTGTATACAACAAATTTAATGAAATTAAAAAAGGCAAAATAGAATTTAAAGTAAACCTTTAGAAGACATAGTCAAAATACAAGTAAAGACTTTCTATAGAAAAAGGTGGGAACCTTATTATTAATATGGGGGAGTATTATTTTTATACCTCTATATTCTGTACAGTACAGAACACTGTAGTGTTCTAAGACTGCTTATTAGCTATATATTATTAGAAAAAGAAAGTGTGGTATTTAAATTTACTGATCTCCCTAAAATTATATTGTAGAGCAAGTGTATCAGTGGAGAACTGTGAAATCATAGACTCAGCTTGTGATTTACTTTGCCTCAGTTCTAAAGTTAAAAACCTGTTGGTCAGAAAGCTTTAAGGAACTTAGAGCAATGGAATGAAACACACCCTTGTGACATTGATTAAATATCAATGAAAATGTGAATTTCAAATTGTATGCTGAATAGTTACTCATGTCAGTAACAGCTGGCATTCAATGGCAGTGGTGTCTGGCTGCCACTGATCACCAGGATTAAGACACTCATTAGCATAAATACAGATATATTCCTAAAAAAAGTCAAAAACTCCAGCACCATCAAAGTTTCCTATATGGTCCTTGATCGACAGAGACAGGTGGCATAGCTACTTAAACAATTTCATGGTCATGATAAAATGATTGACGTAGCATATGCTTTTTTTATGCTATTACGTCATCTGTATCTCGAATGCCTTTGCCAATAATTCAGGGACAGAATTTTGCACTCCGCAAAACTAAGATTTCATTGAATCTATTGGAAACCTTCCTAATTAGGAACAAAAACTACTGAGTTCATTTTTGTAAGATTGTGCTGCATAGTCCATTGTTCACATCTTATGTCTTTGCCACAGGATAGATGTTACGTTAATAAAGGGAGTTCTGAACTAGTAGACAGTAAATTCTTTTGCAGATCAAGTGCTTACTCTGGCACTGACTGCAGTTTTCTTTGGATGAAAGCGTATCACTGACATTTTGTCTGTGCCGGGGGAGGCCTTCACAATTCTACTGAAGTTTAGCAGAACAGTATATTTGTAGTAGCACTTCTATTTCAACATATACAAATATCAAAAGAGCACAATACTTTCAAAGTTAACTTGACAGTAGATATAAACCAGGACATGTGCTTTTGTAAAACAAAGCATACTGCTTTAAAAGAAACTGCATCAAGGCCAACACCAAGTTCTGCTTTTAAAGTGTGATTTCTGGATAAGAAATCTGAAGCAGTTTACTGTTTTTGTTTGTTTGCTTATTTTTTTCCCAGTGAAATATGAAGAGCTGTATTGCTTCTCATTCAATCCAAAATTAGATAAAGAAGAACGAGAACAAGGCTGGAAGCTTGTGGACCTCAATGAAGAATATAATCGGATGGGCGTTCCAAACAACTATTGGCAGATTTGTGATGTAAACAGAGACTATGGAGTGAGTCATTGTGATTTTTCTGTTACAGAGGCTGTCTGTAAAACAAATCAGCAGCCTGACTGTGCTTAGTTGCAGGATCCCTTTGTGCTGAGTGCTGTACACACATGTCACAAGGTGCAGTTCTTTCACATAAAATGGCACATAGAGAATGAGAGAAAGGATATGTCTTTATTTAACAGATGTGAAAATGAAGCACAGAAAACAGTGTTTTAAATGTTAGAGTTTGGCTGCCTGGGAAGAAGTTTAAATCATTCCTAATGTTATGTGTCTGAATAAGATTTTTCCTGACATGTAGGGCTATATAAAATTACTACACAGTCATTTTATGAAAAAAAATTGCTCAAAATAGTGAGCTTAGCAATATTTTTTCCTCACTGGCTATTCCCACACTCCTTTTGAATCCTGTGTGATTGAGTGTTTTCACAGTCATCTAGTAGGTCATATATCTTCCTAGCTGCCTGCTGTCCTGCCTCATTCAGTCTTGTACAACTGAAGACCCTAGAATGTTAATTAATTGTGAGAAATAATAACCAAAGGATTTTTGAAGGAAGTTTGTCCATGCACTGCATTGGCTCTGTTGCTGGAGCACATCCATGTTAAGGAAGGTCCGTGAAGTTCTCAGAGAAGACTGAATGTGCTGTCAGCATTTGTTTTTGTTAAAAGAAGTGGAAAAAAATGTTTGGCCTCTTCTAAGATAAAGTGTAGGGAAAATGGCATCATGAATAAAATCCAGTTCACCGCAGCAGCATCTGTAACCACAAGCCATAACTTTCCTTTCTCCTTCATTACATATCTCTGTCTCAGAAAATAATTTTTTCCTGGGCATTCTAATTCCTTTAGTCATCTCAGAAAGTCACAGGGAGATACTGGATATCCTTTTGACCCCAGTCAGAATGTTACAGGCAGTACCAGGACAAGGAAGTTAAACTAGGGCCCCATGCGTGGTCCTACTTGTCTCCAGAGGGATTTCTGGGCTTTTTTTGCAGGCTCATAGGGTTCCTCTCAGAAGTGATAGGCATTGTAAGGGCTGCTTGCCTTTTGGTATCCTCATTTCACATGGTTTAATTTTTTTTCTCCAAGTCCCTATTTTTATCCTTATTTTTTAAATTATTATTATCGGATTTGCTGGAAAATTCGTCTCTATAGTCGTCTCCCATTATAAAAGGGTGTTTGAGAACTTCACCCACTCCCATCCTTACTCCCAAATTGTGCTACAGAGAAAACTGCAGTTGTAAATACAACCTTGCTGTACATAATGATAGATGTTTTCTGGTATGAATGTATGTTAAACCTGTATGTTCTCAACAAGGCATGAATCAACATTTGGAAATACAGCCCTTCAACCCTTCTCCTTCAGTTTTTCCATCTGTAAGTTATGATTAATACTTTCCAGCTTCAAAAGAATGTTTTGAGAAATGTCAGTGATGCATATACAATAATGATGGAACATTTCCCAAGATTTGAGTTCCTTGGTATTTTGTTTTTGCTGTGGAGATGGCTAATGTTACTTGTACTTTGTAGACCAAATAAGCAGTTTCCTTTCACAGGTCTGTGACTCCTATCCTACAGAAGTGTATGTACCAAAATCTGCAACTGCGCACATCATAGTGGGGAGTTCTAAATTTCGGAGCCGAAGGCGTTTCCCAGCTCTTTCCTACTACTGCAAGGGTAACAATGTAAGTGCGAATTTGAAGCTTTGAAGTGTTTGCTTATTTTGGCCTTGGTTTTGTAATTCTTCTAGTAAGGTTTTACAAGAAATCTGTGATTATTTAATTTTTAAAAATGATTACTGTAGCCTGGTTAGTGTGGTTAGTTCATTAGTAGGCATTAATAGGTATTTAATGCATTCATTTAAATCTAGCTGCATCACACAAAAAAAAGTGATCCCTGTATCATAAGAAAGTGGAGTAGTGCAAGAGGCCCTGAAACTTGGTTGGCAGAAGAATGAAGTAGCAGGCAGCTTAACAGGTGATTGGGAGGAGAACAGAGCAATTTTGGATCTCGTAGCCACAGACTGAGTTGAGGAGGTTAAAAACTATACTTGCAGCAATTAGAGAATCAGGAGTAGCTTTTCAAGAAAACATCTGTGAAGAGACCCAAAAAAGATGGATGAAAGCGCTATCAAGTGTTGGCTGAGCAGCATGTTGTGGGTTTGTTGAAGAGTCTCTCCTTGTCTGCAAGAGTGAGGAGTGCCATCTTCTCTGATTCATAACACATATTCTCAGGGTAAGCAAGGAACTGCCTCACTTGTCTGTAACCTTTTGGAAAAAACCCTGACCTTGACCTGTTTGCATTTCTTTTTTCTGGCAGCTGAGGTAAAGGACTGAAGGATCCCATGGACTGGGTGTTTTTACATTTGTGTTCCAGCCCCTTAGAGATTGGCTTAGCTCAACTATCATTACCTGTTAGGCTAATGGTGTCCCTTTTGTGCTGTCAGAGGATCTGTGTGACTCCAGTTTCAGTCCCAGACTGGCAACTGCATTGAGAGGTCTTTTGTAGTGCTGGGGGACAGGCAGGACCTCCCAGGAGACAGAGCTACTCTGAGATTACAGGGCACCTGTAGCTTTTGCCAGGCAGGATGGGAGGTAGAATGTAACAAGCACAAATCATAAATTACAATCTCCACAGAAATCTTTTGGCCCCTATCATAGTTTAAGCCTCAGAAAGAAGGGGTAAGATGTTATTTTCACTTCTTCCTTACCCTGCATTTTATCAGAATATTGCTTCCCTAAAGATCTATGATTTTTACAACAAAAGTGGAGGATAGGAAGATTTGAATAGTAAATACAATCTCTGCATAAATTGCATAATTTTTTTAACATTTCGTGAAGGCCAAATTTTTCAGAGTTAATCCCTTTGCATAATCAACTAGGTCCAAATATAGATATCTAGGATTCAAAACACTTGGACATTTCCAAGTATCAGTGAAAGAAAAGGTCTCAGGAGTCAGCTAGATTCCAATATATAGTGATTGGATGAGTTTCACGGTTTCAGCCTGAATGTTTTCCCTGTTATATTTGGAGTCCAGGTTAAGGTTCAAACTACAGGATCTGAAGTATTGTGTTTACTTGTGGATCCTTCATGGTTCAAAAAGCTGGGGAAAGCAATGTTGAAGGAAATACCTCCTTGTGAGTTTGGAGGTTGCCATGAGTTGCCAGCTAATAGAGTAATGGACAGGGGAGGGAAAAGGTTTATGATGCTCACAGCAGGTTAGGAAGAGGTGTGCTGCATGCAGAAAGAGACAGGTACCACTCGTTCAGTCTTTCATATCCAGAACTTTCCCACAGCTCTTTTGTCCTGACAAAAGAGGTATAAGCATGTATTAAATTGCTGGAATTTGCGCTGATCAGGAGGCAAGACTGCATAACTAATAACCTGTTTGCAAAAGCTGTTAATAAAGTAGGAACAGGCTCTCACACAATTCAGAGTTTCTATCTTAAAGATCCATATTTTACTTACTAACTACTGACAGTTCAAAGACGTGACTGAAAAAAAGCATGTCCTTTCTCACAGTAATAAATAATCTGTAGGGCAGTCTGCATGGGACCTTCAGCAGGCAGATTCTGTTCATGCTTGTGTTCAGTGCTTAGAATGTGCATATATTAGCCCTTTGTCTTCTACAAATCTAGCTGCCCTCTGCCTAGCAAAAATAAAAGCCTCCTTGATCACCTATTTCACATTTAGTTCCTTCCTTCCTGATTTCATCTGGAGGGGTCTGTGGAGAAGCTCTCTTGCCTCCTTCAATAGCCATGATTAATAAATGTACTCCAGGAGTCAGGCTGCCTGACCCACTTCTCATGCAGTAAAGTCTTTCTCCAGAGACAGTGCTAAAAATATATGACCATTAGTGATCTGGCTGCATGTTACATGTTTTTGTTTCCTTGACTCCTGGTGTCAGGCTGTTTAGTAAAGCAGGCACTGGTGTAAATTGGGTGTAACCAGTATCATACCTGGTGTGAGTGACAGTGCAAAAGAACCTATTCTTTATGTTATATCTGTGTTCTTGTGATTGCAATTCTGTACTCATCCTCAAGATATCACCTTTCAGGAGTTATTCCACGTTAGGCAAATACTATATTTAAAATAGCTCTAAAACTTGGATTCGAGACTAGACTTGGGCCAAAGGTGTTGTATTGTTTTAGTATTTCCTTGCCTTTTTAAAAATAATGTATTTATTATCATGTAATTAATTTTACCGTTCTGCCCTTCTCATGTAACTGTACATCTGTGCAAAAAAATGGTTTTGTAAATGCTTCTGGATGCTAAATAATTTCTACTTAATAATAATGTTGGGGTTTTTGTTTGTCTGTTTTTCTGCAGGCCTCCATATGCAGAAGCAGCCAGCCTTTATCTGGCTTTAGTGCTCGGTGCCTTGAGGACGAACAGATGCTCCAGGCCATTAGAAAAGCAAATCCAGGAAGTGATTTCATATACGTTGTTGACACTCGGCCCAAAGTAAGTGTATTAGATTTCTTGCATATAGCAAGACTGAGTTGCACCTGTGTAATTCCACAGATTGATCAGGGTTTATCAGGGGAATCTTAGCTAGGAACCTTACCAGCATTGTTATCTTTAGGGGAATTTTTTCCTTTACGCTGAGCTTTTCTCTTTTTGTTCTTAGCAAAATGTTAAGATACAGAAAAGTAAATAGCTTCTAGTTGTAACTATTTACACACACATAGGAGCTATCTGTAACTATATTTCTGATGAGACTAGCAAAATCTAATTCCCATTATAAAATATTTTTACAGTTGTTCATAATGTTGCAAACTTCTGCCTACTTATACTAAAATTTTCCATGGGTGTTTTCTCTTGCAAGTGGGAAAATGTCAATGACCTGTGCATAAAGACAAAGACCAGTTACTGATGTTACAAGAATGGAGGAGACTTTTTTGAATATCTCCAGCAATTTTGTGGTTTTGAGAGAGAATTTGAAATTTGGTAAATAGTGATCTCAGATGCCATATCTCTACAACTGACTGAAAATCTCTGGCCAAGATAAAAGCTTTAGAAAAATTACACTGTGCAGAAACATAGAAACTCAGTAACGATCCAGAAGAGGTTAGAAGCTAAAAAAACATTTTGTCCAAGTTATCATGCTAGCAAACAGCTCAAGGTGATGAAGATTATATAGACTTCATTATCTGGAGGTGGGAGCAGGGATATGTTCTTTCTTACACTATGAGCAACTTCCCTGTTGAAGTGACCAAAGCACCTGAAGAAAAGAGACTAACAGGGCAAATCTTCATAAAATCCCTCATAGATGTAGGATGAGTTATAGCATGGGAAAAGAAAAAATGAGAGCAAAGGCTTGAGGAAAGGGAACAAGAAAGCTGTTTCAGTATTCTGAGATCAGGAGACAGACCCTGAAAAGGCAAGGTGGGTAAAGCTGAGAAACATGAAGAATGGAGTGAGGAAGGGCAACCGTGGCAGAGCTGGAGCAGAAGAGAGGAACCTGCTTGGTTGGTGAGTGCCTGCAGACGTGGGGACTGGAGGAAAGGTGCTGAGTGCTCACAGCTGTAATGGAGGCAGGAGCCAGAAAATCAGGGCCTTGGTCTGTCTCATTGACCCAAGTCACACAGAGGACTGTAATCTGGGGACTGATTTGACCTTCAGTTCCCTCTTTTTTTTTTGGAAAACGAGGATGGAAAACCACCTTACTGGTGGTCCTGAAGCAAGTGGATAGTGATGATCACTAGGAAAGGATTGGTATACCATTGTGTTCAGAACAGACTTTAGATATGAAGTACAGACCTAGCTGCCTAAATAATGTTTAACAGTTTTCTAGATGTAATAATAGTTACAGCTTGTTTCCTGCCTGATGATATTGGTACTCTTCCCCATTTAAGGCGCTCTTTGACTGATGGGATTTATTGCTAACGACTTACTGACTTGGCTATTAATAATGTTTTACAATATATTAACAGAAAGGTCCCTTCCTGTAAACGTTTCTGATAAATTACTTTGAGACACCTTCTGTGTGCAGTGAAAAAAGCCTGTACTTTTTGGAGACTGTGGAGAGAGTGGAATTGGCTTGCTTAGCTATGAATGCCAGCGTATTTCCAGCAATGCTGGCTCCCTCAGGAGCCAGTCAGGAGGTGAAGACTATTTCTTTTCACTGAACTTTTCTGTAAAAAAAGGTTTTGATGTAAAGAAATTTGTATACCAGGTTCCTACTTCGCTCTGTGTTGCGAAAATGGACTGATCTACTGAAGCTGCTGTGATCCCAGGTGCCAAATACAGCCTTGTTTCAATTTTGCACCTGCTGATGCATTTATAAATCTAGAGCATAGAAGGGAGAGGTATCAGTGGAAGAGGTTCCTGGCATTCCTCGAGGAACCTTAGCAAATGTAAAGCGAAGATATGGAGTCTGGTGCAAGGTTTCCCATTGCTGTAGGAGGCCAAAAAACTATTTTCTTCTTTTCTCATCAGAACCAGCTCCTTGCAAAGATTGTTAATATTGGTGGGTGCTTCAACTGAACATTCCCAAGTGCTCTTCATATGCTGTCCCTTATTGCACTTGGTAATCCTCAAAACAAAAGATTTGGCTGTACAAGAAAGTTTTGTTTCCACTTCATTTAAATATACCAGGATGACCAAACGCAGAACTTTACGTAGGCCACTGTCTTTCCTCTATGTGATTCCAGAAGAAGCCCATACAAACTTACTGTTTATAGCTAAACCACATTAGTTCTATACTGTTTATAAAAAGACACAATTTGGTTATTCTCCAAATTAAAGAAAATGCCAGGAAATCTTGCAAGTGGGGTCTGTTACCTTTAGAGGTTGTATCCTCATATTCGCTGAGATTAATCGAGGACAGGCACCATTTAGAGAGCTTCACAACAACTACTTTAAGAGCAACAGATGGGATTTTGGTAGATGATGTGGAAAACTTGTTAGTAAATATTGTGGCAGCTGCAAAGTTTGGCAACTGATAGTATTTAAAATAAATGAGTGTCAGAAAGCCCTGCAAATTTAACCTTATATTTATTTACTTTTGAAGACGGCTATTTCAGATTTTCTTTTAAGAAAGGATTTCTGTGATAAAATTGCTCTGCTGCAGAAACAGTTAATAGTATTTATGTACTGAGGATTAGGTCAGTTAGAGGATAGCTGTTTTTTCTTTAGGATTTCAGGGGCTTGTGCTGGCTTGGGCTCGTGCGTACAGATCTTTCTTCCTGAAACTGTAAGGCTATTGCAGAGAGAGATTGCTTCATTTTGTTTGTTAAAGAACACTGATGTCTACTTCAAAAGAGAAAGATTAGGATTCAGCAGATAATTTATATCTTTCTATCAAGTCACACTGAGGATTCTGTCCTTAACTGACATGCTGTTCACAGGCTGTATCTTTTTTTTTTTAATTATTCATTGATAGTCAAAACATCAGCAGACTGCTGGTTGATAGACAAGCATGGGTGTTTTTGCCTGCACTTTTTCCCTGAACTGCATACTACAAGTTAAAAGAAGTTTTACCCAAGATTTAAATAAATCAAAAATGCTAGTGTTATGCTAGCATAACACTAAGTTAAGTTCCTATCTTAGAGTGTGGTTTCTTCTGTTGTATCATGAAATTCATGCAATGTTTCAATTCCTAATGGTGGTCCACAAATGTAACTTTTTAGCTGTTTCCTCTGAATGTTAAGATGTCAAGTTTGGTCCTTGGAAACCTATTTTGACATATGATGTAAAAAAGCTAGGCTTATTCATCTTGGTTGGAGGAAAGTTGGCATGCAGTGGCTCCAAATTAAAACAGAATATCAGGCATATGTGTGTTTGGGGTGGAAGAGGTCAGAAAAAGAGACATTCTTGTTTATTCCATGATGCCATTAGTCAAGTAGTGAAGTATATTATTGTGAGTTTCAGAAGTGACCACAGAAGCAGCAAATCAATAGTACTGCCTGAGATATTGGGAAATAAACCGGAAATGGAGTTATCGGCATAGCCTCCTGTCCCTTAGGCAATGCCTAAAAGATACTTTGTTTTGATTTTTTCATGAGCATTGGCTCTCACTGAAATGAAGATGAATCACTGAGTAGAACTGATGCCTCATGAAGCCTTTCCAAAAGCTTTATTAGTGCCCTCCAGTTTCAATGTGCCATATCCTTTGTTACTTATTTCTTAAATATTTCCTGGGCAGAAGCTGTTAGTTGTGCTTGGAGGCATGGAGGTCCTGCATTTGGACTGCTTTGTCGCTCCTGGAGCCTTCATATTTCTTGGGAAGTTCAAAGGCTCCCCAGCCTTACAGCATGGATTTCATAGAAGAGCAGGGACTTTATGCAAAAAGACAATTTCTTTCTATTGCACAGTGACATTTTGCTATAGGAAATTTTAAAAAGTAGATGGGGTAATGAAGTGAAAGTACTCACTTCATTTCTATCAGCATGAGTTGTCAGCCCAAAGATCAAAATTTGGCATAAGGAGCTTTTCTTTTCCACCCAAGGATCTCGAAAGGGGGGTGAGGCAGGGGGGAATAAGCATTAAAACAACCTTAATTTTATGATGGGGAGAACTGAATTAAAGAAGTGTTTTATGACTTTTCCATGTCAGGAAACAAGTAACAGATTTAAAAACAAAACTTCAGCTTCCAGCTGAATGTATTTTTTTTGCTGAAGCACAGCAACTTATTTGATAGCACCACATTACCAATGAACATATCTGTGGTAATTTTGTCAATTCAAATAATTTGTGATCTTGCACAAGTCGAGCCAAGATATTATAAAATGAGGAAAAACTACTCCAACTCTCTCTTCATTATTCCAAGCATCTGTCAACTTTTGGATGATCTGAGTAGTAAAACACAGTAATTCGGCAGCATTAGTGTGCACATGCTATGAAACAGTGGCATGGCAGATGAGACGCTGCCACCTGCTGGGTGTATTCTGCTAGTAAACATGATGCTGCTCTAATATGAAATCAAAATAGGCTTTTAAAACCAATTTAAAACTTTCATGCTCTTGCAGAGGAACCCTACCTAAGCTATGTTTTTTGTGTTTAACCTCACTAAAGAAGTTCACTCAAAAGCTGTGAAATCGGGATATCAGAGACTCAGCAACCCAGCACCCTGCAATAGCCTGGAAACAGATTCCTGATTCACAACCCGTTGCGTTGACATTGTGATAAATGCTTGCCTGACTTAAATCACTCTGATTTATTGCTGTAGACCACAAGCTTTGTTTTGAAAAGAAATTGCTACTGGTTTTCATCCAGTTTTCCATATGTTTTTCAGCTCAATGCAATGGCAAACAGAGCAGCAGGGAAGGGATATGAAAATGAAGACAACTACTCCAACATCAAGTTTCAGTTCATAGGCATTGAGAACATCCATGTCATGAGAAATAGTTTGCAGAAAATGCTTGAAGGTAATACTCTTTTTCATTGGAAACTAGAGGAAAGAATTGATCCTTCTGTCACACAAATCAGGGTAACTGCTCTGAAAACAGCAGCAGTGAAAACAGGTATGAAAAGAAATCTTTGCCTGCTGCAGCTGCATGCAGCTGCTGCTGGGACTTGGGCAATGGAGCATCATGGCAACTAGTGGTGATTTCCTAATTTTACAAACATTTTGTTTCATGGCTGAAATCCAAATTGCTTAAATGACAAAATTCATTTGACTTCAATGCACCTTACTGCTACTATATCTTTTTTTTGAAATTTACACTTCAATGGTAAAATGAGAAAAATCACAGCTGACTTTGAGGCTAGTGGAAAATACAGGATTTTTATTTTAAAGCTTAGAAAAACTATGGTTTGATTTTGCATGTGTAGAAGGCAGTCATGCATTTTAGACTGTGAATTTTAATAGATGCTTATTCATGCTCTGTATAGAACATGACACATCAGGGCTATTCATGAAATTCACAGTCAATGGGCATAACCATTCAGCACCTTCATAATCCTATCCAAATTAATAATAATTGCTTAGCAGTATGTAAACCAGCACATCTGTTCTTCTGTTTCATATTTGGAGTGCATGACTGTTTAGAGGTCATCTGGGAAAAGAGTAAGGATAAATAAGCCATCCTTGACCCTCAATGGCTTGTTGATTTTTAACAAGCAAATTGTAAATAGTGCTCACTCCAGTGTCTCAGTATTTCCTTCATGTACATCATCAACAACTATCACCTCCTAGATCAGCCTGATTTAGCTATTCTTGACTTGATGCTCTGTCCATGCTCTTTTATTCTTCATCTGTCTCCCATCAACTGTATGCAAATGTAAATTGGAGATCTAAGAAGGGTTTAAATTTTTCATGACAGAAAAGCTGTGCTCTAGTTTAAAATAAGAGCATTTTATGAAAACCAGCATTAAAATGTGATGCAGATAAAATGGTCAGTCTCTTCATGACATATTTTTACTTAATTCCTTGGTCTAAGGGTCTCAGGTAGGAAAACAGAAGGATTTTTAATTCACTAGGAAGTCTTGTTTGGCTAGGAGAGAGGCTGGGCCAATGAACAAGTCCCTTTATTTGTTCACATGAAGACCATCAAAGATAAAATAGTAAACAATCAGCCTGGCTGCATGGGGCAGTACTGTGTATACTTTTTGAGCCAAAAGTTCATGAGACTGGTCCATGGCCAAAACTTACATGTAACAAGATAATTTCTAATGCATTTAACACTTCAGGCTACTTGGGGAGCATAAATTCTTAGCATCTATTTTCAAATGAGCTTATGCTCAAAACATTTGCTTTTCTCCTAAGTTTTATATTTGCTATGTTGAAATCTCATATTTAGCAACTTGACTGATAAGATTAGAAACAGGAGTGAAGGGTGGAGGATCTTCCCATGACAGACTGCAGATATATATGATTTATTCAATATATGATTTTAAAGAACTTCAATGCTGAGAACATTAGAACAAAATTTATTATTCAGTTTTCCATTGGAAAATGCACTTATATTAGGACTGTGTTCATTTCAATGATGTTTCTTTAGGAAAAAGCTGAAGAAATTAATTTATACTTATAAAAATGTCAATGTTTTCTTTCAGTAGGTAAAAAAATGTTGTTTTCAGGTTTATGTTTTTACTGACTATTCTACCAATTTTATCTTAACTTTAACATGTATTTGTCCTCATATAATGTTAATTTTTGGCAAATTATATCAGCGTTATAAAACGATTCGATTTATAGGATAAAATTTTTTTCAGAATATGCAAAAAATGTTGAGATTAGACTGTACTCTGGAAGTAAACCGCAATTCCTTTTGGAAAAAGAAGGTTTTACTTTTTTCTCTGCTGCCTCATACTGCTTAATATAGTATAGTTTGTTTTTTTTTCATTTAAAGAGAGGTATATGTGAAGATCCCTGGGACAATTTTGATTCTATGCACAACCTCCTTGAAATCATTTTTAATATTAGAAGGACATGTTACAGAAGGAGTTTTCTCATAAAGATTCAAGGGCTGAGCGAGGCTGCTATTTGGCATTTGTGATGGGATGGGCTGTGCCGCACATCCAGGGGCCAGCCAAGACTTGACCTCCATTTGTTGTGCATTGAGGTGCTGACCCCACATGCTTCCTGTCTGTAAAGAGTAAATGGGAGCTTCTCCTCCCCTCATACCAGGAGCAGTTGTTGCTGATGTAGGAGCAGCCCTCTGATCCTTGGACTTCAGTGACAGATCAGCCAGTAAGAATGCCTGAGAGTTTGGCTCACAGCAATTATTCCTTCCTCTGCTTATGGCCTTCCTGCCAGAAATGAGAGAACTGGTCCAGCATCCCCCTGTGGTACTTTTGCTGGTGGAAGAGGCAGTTTCCAACATGTGTCCTGTTTCCTCCTCTCCTCCTGCGAAATGGGCACACCACTGGATTTCTCAGAGCTCTCCCCAAGGGCTCTTGATTTTCCTGTGCCTACACCATGGATGCACCAGGCCTTATTTCTCAGATTTTGGTACCTTTTCTTCTGAGATGGAAATGCCTTTTCCCCTTGGGATAAGCCTCATAATTGAATTCATAATCAAACTCAGTATTGAAGGTCCAGATCTGTTGCCAAAATCATGTGAAATATACAGTGTCTGCCTTTAGGACAGTGTGAACTTTGCTCAGTGAAGTGGTCAGTAAATATTGACTCTAATTGGGCAGCGGGAAGGAGCAAAGCACTGTTTCAGCCTTACCTTGGGCTTTTGTAAACAGAGACAGCAGCTTCAGCCAGAATTCAGCCACTAAGTGGTCATGCTTCCATCTGCACAGCAGCATTAATCATATGAAAAGCTGTTTGCTTTCAGTGCTGCTATCTCTGCATCTTTATAAATATCCTTCAAAAATTATTTTTAAAATAACCATCTGGAAAAGGCCTTACATACAAACATTGTAAGACTTTGTATGGATACATTAGGCCATTTTATTTTTTAATTAAATGGAGTTAGGACAGTCCAATAGACCAGATATGGTATAAAATCTGACTTTGGCTTATAAAATTAAATTTCAATTACAACGAAGGAAACTAAAATTATCCCAGTGGCCATAAATAACTGAGTCTTTTAAGATTTCTGAACCACAAGAGACCTACTAAGACATTAGTTATTGACAGATCATACATTAACGTGGTAAAACCCATGACATTTTTCACTGTATTCTGAAAATGAATTTCACCGGCTAATATTTTTTCCTTAAAAGCAGTATGACACTACATGGATCAAAAGAAAGGTATAGTCTATTTATGGGGTGAATTTAGTATCTCACTGTTGAAAACAGACTGCACCAAATTTCATTGAGTATTTGTTTGCTGCTGGGCTGAGGTATTTGATTTAGATTCCGATTCCTCTTTTTTTCTTCTAATGCCTCAAACTTTCTAATATTAAAAGTTAGACACTTGGATACAGCCAAACCTAAACTTAAAGTAAAAACTGAGAGATTATAATTTTTTCCTTCAAACATGGCATAGAATTTGGAAGGTTTTCAGGAAAATATTTTCCTTGATGAATTATGGCTTGTCCTCACCATCGGAATACTTACTCTAAGTGA
Organism: Pipra filicauda; assembly: GCF_003945595.2. NCBI lineage: Eukaryota > Metazoa > Chordata > Aves > Passeriformes > Pipridae > Pipra > Pipra filicauda. The sequence continues at coordinate 904,786 of NW_024104731.1, forward strand.
GGCTTTAGTAAGCTTTCATTCTGGGATGGAGAAGTGTAGAGTGAATTGCTTTAATTCAACCACCATCATCTATGGTGATGCTGGGAGTAGAAGGCAGTGGCTGTCTGCCTGTCTGCCAGTAGAAATCATGTGCTTTCTGTTTCCAAGCCCTCATTATTAAATACACAAGCCCCTCCCAGGAGTTCGAAAACTTCACTCCCGACACAATTTTGGAAAATCTGTGCTTCACAGAAGGATGCATTTGGTAAACTATTTGCAATAGACTTTATGACAGCTTCTCTTTTTAACTTAAATCAACATACTGGGTGAAATTTGACCAAGCCCTGTTTCTTAAATATATGTGCTTTTTCAATGGTGAGGTTTGACTGTGAATTAGTCATTCTTTTGAAAAGATGCATGTTTTACACAGGAGATGTCTGAAGAAGAGATAATTCTGAGGCTGAACAGTCAGTGAAGCTTAAGGGACTCTAATTACTGTACGTTTAAAATGTAGCTTATTTTGCAGTTTGTGAGCTGAAATCACCTTCAATGAGCGACTTTCTATGGGGCCTAGAAAATTCTGGCTGGCTGAAGCATATCAAAGCCATTATGGATGCTGGCATTTTTATTGCAAAGGTAAAGTGTGTAAAATGAGATCAGAACTTGCAGTAACCAGACACAGAAAGTGAGGACCAAATTCGCTGCTTGTGGGTAACTTCTTTTATCTCTTCAGTGATGTTATACCTGAAAATAGCCCATCTTGCAATGCATCATGTATGAGGAGAGATGTTTCTTAGATGCTGTTGTGTGGACCTTTTGCTAATATGATAAAAAAAGCTTGTGTCCTTTTGTACTAAAGCCTCTACTAGCCCTTAACTTGTTATGCCAGGCATTTGAATGTCCTTACTTTACTCCCCAGCAGTGATTGTTACAGTTCCTTTCCCTATTTCCCCTGCCTCCTCCACTGGTTTCTGGACATTATCTTTGTTGAAGGTTTCTGGTATTATATAAAATTAACTAATGTGTTATCCCCTCTGAGTTATCAGGCAACCAACTAAATTCACCTCCTGGACCAATTCCTGTATATTGCCATGGCCAAACTCTCTAGCAGTTTCTACTCTTATATAATTGAGAAATATTCCAGAAAACAGTTGTTGGCTTTAATAAGAAATTACTTCTCCTAATCCCACCCAAAGTAATGCAGATATTTGTCATTTACCAACAGTAGCTTTAATTTTATTACTTCCTTCCTTGTACTCTGTCTTTTACTGCTATTTTTGAGATTACTATTACAATTTCTTATAGGGCATTTTATTCAAATGATGTGCTACATACAACTGTATGATACAACTGTGTGATGTGCTACATACAACCATATAGATAAAACTTCATGGATTTCCCTCCTCACTAACTGCTTGTTTCTCTTGCTCTACTACCTTTCATTAGCTAATAGAAATCAGGTCTTTAGCTTTGCCAACTTTTCCCCAGTGGCTAGTCTTAAAATTCTGTCAAAAAATGTTATCCTTTATTGATAAGCTTGTTAGCCTTGTGCCTCCTCGGACATGCATTTTGAACCATTCTTATTTGTACAGTTCCCAGTTCTTAGTTCTTGGTCCTCTGCCCACAGGGCTTCTATTTTAGTAGAATTAACTTGTCTCTTGAGATAAACATAGAAAATTTATTATTATTCCTCATTCCCTATTAAGCCCAAACTAACTTAAATGTTTATTTTTCTAAGCAGTGTCTTTCCTAACCTATTTTATTTTCTACTTCCTAAATTTAGTTCTCTTTAGAAATGACAAAGGCCAAAACCTTTAGAACTAAAAAAAACCCCAACAACCAACCCTCAAGTTCTAAAAATAATGCAACACCAGACCAGAGAACTTAGTATCATCTCTTCTTTATGTGTTTATGCATAAAATGGGATCCTCTCTCACCAGTTTTTACATTAAAGATACTGATAAAATCTCGCTTATTAGATATGGAAGTTTACCACTACCACAGGTTTCCCCACAGATCTTTGCAGTATGTGCAATGCAGTGTACTGTAATAACATCCAGGCTAGTGCTGGCATTGGAAGCAAAAATTGCCCTTATTGACATTACCATCAAGATGAGAAATTAAGAGCCATATTTTAAGTGTGGTGATTCTGTTACTGGTATGTGAGTTAGAGCATTAACTCCATCTGAATCTGCTGTAGGCACTTGTCCGCTCTGACAGATTGATGTATTCAATTGAAACAAATCCCATATCCTCCTATAGTGGGACTTAAACGGGTGATGCTCCACCACCATATTGCACAGGATGGAATGAATTAAGACTTTTCAAATAAAAGGAATAACACGCAACATTATTCAAGAATAATTGCAGAATAAAAAATTAACCAAGTTTCCCAGTTCCCATATTAATACTCTATGGCGCTACCTCACTGTTCCCCTCTTACCATTGTCTTCCTCCCTGCTTGTGAAATTTCTGACTTTTTCTGTGTCCTTAGGCTGTGGCTGAGGAAGGTGTGAGTGTGCTTGTTCACTGCTCTGATGGCTGGGATAGGACAGCCCAGGTTTGCTCTGTAGCAAGCCTTCTATTGGATCCATATTACAGAACTATGAAGGGATTCATGGTAAGCAGGTTATTTTACAGAGTAAATAAAGTAATATGGCATCACTTAAGATTAATATCTTTTAATGGGAAATGGGAAATAAACTTTCCTTAAATATACCTTTTTTTTTTTTTTTAAGTAGGAAGGCAGGTTTCTATCCGTCCACAATAAAGTCTTCCAATTTCTGTATGAAGTGTTATCAAAGGTGGGGATCAGTTGGGCACCTTTTTGTTTTTTTCCTAACTTAGACCAAGAAACTTTCTTGCAGTCCAAGGAGCTTTTGTGCAAGCAAGAATTTGTATTCATTTGCAGTAAACATTATAAATTTGAGTATCAGAAGTGTGTTTTCTAGGCATTAGATTGCAATGAGCAGCTATGTTGGAAAATCTGTTCCTTTCCCATGTATATCAGCAGTGGTAAAGCATCTAGGAATGCTTATCAAGTTACTGGTCACATGTTAAAAAGATGTTTGAGACATTTATAAGTTCTTTTTAGAAAGTGAGGAAGCAAGCTAATTGAAGTTGTGCTGAAATACTGGCATCCTATTTGCATCCATGAAGAGTGCTGCTTTCCCTGAGCTTGCAGCAGTGCTCATCACTCATTGTTTTTCTGCTAATTCTGAAAATTATTTAGGATTCTAATACTGCTTGCTTACATCATTCTTGCTTGTCACTGCTTATTCTAAGAATTAATTGGGATTCCAATGCTGCTTGTTTACACCACTCTTCTGCCTGTTTCAACATGTGTCGACTCTACTCCACAACACTGAACACAATATTCTCATTTTAGGTGTTAATTGAAAAAGATTGGGTTTCCTTTGGTCACAAATTTAATCACAGGTAAGGTGGTGGTAAGGTTTTCATATATATATATGTGTGTGTGTGTGTGTGTGTGGTTTTCATATATATATGTGTGTGTGTGTGGTTTTCATATATGTGTGTGTGTGTGTGTGTGTGTTTACGTTGTCAGTATCTGCTGCCACTCCAGTTTTACTTCTTCACTGCCTTACAAAGCATATCAACAGAATGCCCTCAGGAAACTGCCATACCTTTTTCTCCTACTATATAATTTATCTGTCTAGAAAAGTCAAAGGGAAATATTTTTGTATCAATCTTTTCTTGTATCTGCACTCCAAAACCACTGTTGGGAATCCCGAGTGCTGGTCTTGCAGTTGCTGTGAGCACTGAGAGGTCCATGTCAGTGAAAAGTAGTATGTAAGTGGCTTGCAAAATCCCTTTGGACTCCAGCAGATCTTTCAGTAGTGCCAAGGCTCCTCACATAAGTCCCTGTTCAGCAAAGTCTACATCTTCCAAGACAGTACTTAATCTTAGGCATGCCTGTGAGTTATCTCTTACATAAAACATACTCTTCCTATTACACTCTGTTCTAACAAAACCAGCAGAATTTGTTCAGAAACATCAGGCAAAGTGAAGTGGAAAGTAATTTATTTGGGCAAGTTATTTTGAACATCCATCCAATGTAAGTGCTGTAATGTTTGAAGACTTTATATGTTTAAACATGGAAAAATATTCACATTTTCTTTCTTTTTTGAATTTCCTTTTAGTTTCTGTAAAAATAAAAAGTGCAATTTTTATATTGGTGTTTAATTACATTATATAGCTTGATTTGAATATAAATTTGTTATAGTTTCAAAAAACACAATAAAGCTTTCAGGAAATCTGTGCAGCTCCATACCACCTGTGAAATTCCAGCAGGAATTACTTCATTTAATATGATACTGTCAGTTGTCTATGATTATCAGTGGTAAAAGATACTATGAAATGCAATAACCACTGGTAGCTTTGGTTTGCTGTGCAGTGTTGCTATATTTTCTTGGATAATAATATCAGAAGTTTCAAGTTTAGATGTTTAAGGAATTCCACTCTGTTGGCATGTATATATATATACATATATACATAAATACACACACATGACAAGAATAATAATTGATTGAAAATGCTTCTTCCTATTATGTAGACTTATATTTTTTACCTCTATGTGTTTTATATTTTCAGGCTCCTTTTCTTCATTGCAAGTGGTTCCAAGAGGCATTTTTATGGATAGAAAATTTGATGTTCACTTGACAGTTACAGCATGTAAACATTTCCCACCTTCTAAAAATTTCACCAAGAGAGGGCAGCTTTAACCTGTTTTCTGATGAGGTTATTCTGTACCTCTCCTGCTGCTTTCTGGTTTGGGGAATGGTCTGCTATTAAGAGACTGTCTTAAGATACACTTTTGTCATTAAGTCATAGCAGTCATTCTTATGATGACATATTACTGTGGTATAACTTTATATTAATAGCATTAAAGCATGGCTATGCAGCAGTCAGCTGTTTGTAGGGGGAAGGTAACAAAAGACACCCATAAAAGGCTTTTTTTGTTAGTAATTCTGCCTTCATTCTACTCCATGATTCTTGCATCACTTTTGTAAGTAAAAAAATATACTGGTAGTTGAGATTTTAGAAATGAATGCCTATGATGTAAGCTGCACACTAGAAGTGAGGAGTTTGTTTTCATTAGTGTTAATTCAGTTTTCCTACAAGAATTCAGGTTTTAATTAAATGTATCTTGTCTCGTTTCAGGTATGGCAATTTAGATGGTGATCCAAAGGAGATATCACCTGTTATTGACCAGTTCATTGAATGTGTTTGGCAATTAATGGAACAGTTTCCCTGTGCCTTTGAATTCAATGAGAGATTCCTCATCCACATACAGCATCATATCTATTCTTGCCAGTTTGGGAATTTCCTGTGTAACAGCCAGAAGGAGAGACGAGAGCTGAAGTATGAAAGTAGCATATTATGCATTTGATTTCTTTAGTAGCATATTTACATATGGGGTCTGTGGCTGGTGGTGTATTGAGGAGTCAGACATTAACCTGCAGTCTGACTCCAGTCTGATATTAACATCCAGTCAGCATGTATGTGTTTTCATAAGGCGTAGGGTGCCTGTTGTCTTCTGGCAACACAGATTAATACCACAAAAAGTTGATCCTCTGCAGTGTAGCTCTGCTGGGAGTGTAATCCATGGTGTGCGTGACAGGGATTAGTGAAAACAGACAAGAGCATTAGTCCTTCAGCCATGTGGGCCTACCTTTACTGCAGCACTAACAACATACAAGGCAAGCTGTCCCTGTAGCTCTAATATAAGATGATACTAACTCTAGTTAAGTTCTCAGTTCAAGAGTTACTGCTCTTCTGTGTTTTAACCTGTCTTTGGATCTCAAGTCAGGCCATTTAGTTTTGTTCTCTCAGGTACTTCCTCATGAACAGCCTTTTTGTCTGATAGCCCTCCCTAGGACTGAGTCAGCAAAATATCCGTCTGCTGCCCGGCCCCAAAGCAATTATGAATTAATCTTCCTGCCCTTAGGCCCAAACAGAGACAGCATCATCATTCCCGGCAATGCTGATGTTTGTATCCATTTCCTGGGGCCCTGGGTCCTCAATACAGGATGATATCCATCACTTTTCTCGTGTACCCTGATCATGTCAGCAGTAGCAATGAGACGAAGGTGGCAATTACTGCTGGCTGCTGCCATTTGGTCCCTTTCACTGCTTATGTGCAGAGTAGCCACAGTGCCACAGTCCATTTAAAATCAAAACCTTCACAGATCATCATATCCCAAGACCCAATTGCATAAGAAATTGCAGTTCAGTGGGGTAGGAGTGCTTTTAAATGTGGGCATTCTTTTGGTGCAGAGATCAGCCTGAAAGCTTACTTTATGCAAGTGATCCTCTTCACCTAGCAAAGGAACCAGTCTCTCCACCTTTTCTCTCCAGCTGCTCTCGCTTCATGGGAAATGGATTGGATTTTGCCTTTCGTAATCAACAAGGGAATATGGGTCTCTGTTTCTCTATACTTCTTACTTAAGTCTGATTTTGGTAAGGAAGCTGATTGTAAATGGGGAGTACAGAGGACTAGAATGCTCCATCTAAGCTTTAGCTATTCCTGAACTGTAGCAGACACTTTAATATTTTTTTTTTTTTTTCAGAATCCAAGAACGAACATATTCATTATGGGCTCACTTGTGGAAAAATCGTGCTGATTACCTGAATCCTTTATACAGGTCAGACCACAGTCAAAACCAAGGGACCCTGCACCCACAGATAGCTCCATGCAACTTCTTGTACAAGTAGGTACTATCACTTGCTACAGAAAATCGTAGGATGCGTTAGTACAGAACAGTGACTTCATATACAAGTATTTCTCATTCTGTAAGGCAGTTTATAGAGAGTAAATTCAATCTCAGATACAATGTGTTTGCTCCTTGTGTGCTCATAGTCAGCAAACACCTCTGCACGATTCCACAACAGAGTATTAGTCTGAAAAGAAGCTTAAGATTAAAGCTATATTGATAGTTGTGTGTCCTAATTTCATGGTTACTCACTTCTTCCACCGAGATATGCCTCTTTCAATTCTGTTCTTGTCTGTGATTTCTAAATTTATAGTTGCTTTAACTTCTTCCATCCCAAGATTTTTTGATGTTTATTTGGATCAATTGGTGTCAAAAATAAAAAGGATCTTTTCAAGAAAAGATTGCTAATAGATTGCTAAAATGAGTGTTTAGTAAAACAAAAAGGAGACTTTCCCCATGTTGTTGTTATACCTCAAAGTAAGTTTTACTTGATATTTTTTAAAAAATGTAACAAAATATCATCCTTTTTGAAACATTACTATTGACATTCTGACTTAGTTGTGCCATTAATCTTAACACATTTAAGGAGAACTTTAATAAAAATTCATGAAAATTGTGATTTAAGTAAAACTGATCAGTTTGTTTTCCAGTTGCAAGTAATAGCACCTGTTAAAAACTCAATAAAAATCCTAAATTACAGAAATTTAATTCTTTCATGTCTACTATACCAGACTTAAAAAGAATTTAAAAATAGTCATTAATCGTATTCTTTGGGAGAGTGGGATTTATAAAAGAAGTACTGATACAACAGATCCTCCAATGGATGAGTAATCCTGTTGATTTTAATGGAATTATTTGGCTGCGTAAAGATTTCCAAGCAGGAGCTATCAGATGATAAACTTAAGGGGGAATGTGATTAAATAGTATACTATTGGGATAGGAATAATAAGCCACCAATGAGCACGCACGTGCTCCAAAAATATCTGTCAGCTACTTGGCTAGACAGCTGCAGCTGATGGCAGGGCTCAGCTACTTAACCTGTCTGCTGAACTGGTTACACTCAGAGTCTGGCTGTGGCCATAGTGTCAGGAAGGCAGAAGACAGAAGAGCCCTAGAGTAAGCTAGAGTCCTTTCCTCCTGAAAATGAAAAATCAACTTAACTGTTTAACTAAAGGTTTGTCAAGTAATTTCACAGAACAGGAAGAGAAATTGCCAATGTATATAATTGCTTCGTCCATAGGCAGTTTAAAATGTCAGTTTAAATTGTAAGAGAACAGAACACCATACTGGTTTTTACTCATGATTTTTAACCCTTTTTTACAGTGGACCCCCCTCCCATTAACTATCTACACCTCTGTCATGGCTTCAGACTACAACCTCTCCGCTCCCCCAGCCCCAGACAAAAACAAGCATACAGAATCTCAAAGTCGACTTCATGAGAAGTTAAACAATTGAGAACTAGGAATATGAAAAACTCGTCTTTACCCTTGGCTGTTTTATAAGTACCATTTTGCTGGAGCCCATAGTGTAGAACAACAAAATAATACAAAAAAAACCCACAAAATTTTGCATTCAGCTATGTGATCTAAGTCAAAGCTACATTCATCTTTCTTTTTATTACATATCAAAATTGGTTCAAGGTGCTTATGTCCACAGAGTTGCACCTTCAGGACAGAGCAAATGCAAATGGACAATGAACCTTGCCAAATACTCTATGAATTTATGTGTATGCACTCATAAGCCATGGATGGATCATTTAGAACAATGTCTGAGGGAAAAAAAAAAAAAGAAAAAAAGAGTGTGCATTTATGTCTCATGATGCTACCTCACTAAAAGAAAATTCCTGACATTCCCATTAATTCCAGGTTCTGGAGTGGTATGTACAACCGCTTTGAAAAGGGGCTGCATCCTCGACAGTCAGTTACTGATTATCTGATGGCAGTGAAGGAAGAAACTCAGCAGCTGGAAGAAGAGCTGGAGGTCTTAGGAGAGGTAATAAACACTTGAGCTTGATACCCCAGACTTGGTAACTGATGATAAATTAAACCCAATTCCATATGCTGCGGAGTCACCTACACACTAATCCTTTTCTGGAATGAGGATGTCCACGTGTCATCTTTGTTTTCAGATAAATTGTCACGAATGTTTTGCATTAAGACACAGAAGTGGTCTTTTATTCTTTAAGGATGAAATTTTACCTGTGTTGGTGCACAAGTACTACTGAAAGTGAGTTTAATCCTTCTGTAATTCAGAAGGAATTGTAGCTCAGAAGGCTGCTGTAAGTCAGCGTTGGTTTGTGAGAAATTGTGCACTTCTCATACTCCACAGACAGTTTTAAAGGGTGCTAGTGGGGTTGGGCTCTGAACTTATATTTAAAAAAAAAAAAAGGCAAAGACATAGAAGAGGATTACTGGTCCTAAATGTGTGCATGTAATACTGTTTCCTTTATTTCAGCGATTGGCGAATCTTCAGAAATCACAATTAGGTGATAATAAAGTCAAGAGTAAGCAACAAGACCGAAGCAAACAGTTAAGGCTGTCTACTTCCAACAATAGCTTAGCTAACACTCCCCAGGAGTATAGCAACGATCTGAAGTCATTCCCATCCCGGAGTCCTTCACAAGGGGATGAAGAAGATTCTGCTCTGATTTTGACACAGGACAACCTGAAAAGTTCTGATCCTGACCTCTCAGCCAACAGTGATCAGGAGTCTGGTGTGGAGGACTTAAGCTGTAGGTCCCCAAGTGGAGGTGGCTGCTTGCCTAGTGAAGACAGTGGCAAGGACTCTGATGAGGCTGTATTTCTGGCAGGCTGAAACACCTTCACAGCAGCAAGGATCCAGATGAAGTTGAGTCTTACACAGTCTGGAATGACATCTTTTCATCAGATGAAGAATGGAAGTGGTCTGTAGCCTAAAGAAATAATCCAAAGAAAGGGAACTGTGCAATTGTGTAAGTAAAGATCTAAGCAGAACAAGTTCATTAATTTTAAGACATAATGCTAAAAAAGGTAATATCTGCTGTTATATTTAGTTAAGCTAATGTGATATTTGTTTTATCAATGCTGTACATAATTATTCCTTACTTTGTACATTTCCATAATTATATATTGTACAAGATAATAGTTCTTCTCCAAAGATGTGAAATTCCAAAGTACTCTCTTACACAAGGTTGAAGATGCATTAGTGTTAGCCTTACTGGTGAAGCTGTCAAAACTTATTTTTGTAGAGTTCTTCTGCCTTCAGACATATATTTTTTTTTTCATAAGAGGTGTTAAATTTTGAATTCAAACAATTATTTTGCATATCCTCCTACTAGAATTCTTTTCAGCAAAGTAAAACTAACAAATTGACATGCTGGCTAAGGGGACAAATGAAGCTTTGATCCTGATAAAAAAATCCTTTAGTAAGCAGTTTCTGCTGCTGCATGTGAATTCATCCCATTTGTACTTGGTTCTCAAGCAGTGTTGAAAGTTCAGTAGTTTCTGTGACCAAAACTCAAAGGAATAGAACAGTATTCACACAGCCTTTGTGCTAAAGCATCCCTTTATAACAAAAGGTACATTAGGCAGTTTACTCTAGCCTCTTTATGTTTAGTTCTCAAGTTTGTTTCTATCTTACCCTAGTTCCAAACCACCTACCTAAAACTCTAAAGGTAGTAAAATCCTAAATTCTCCAGCCTATTCTGATTCCTACTTGAAAATGTTTTATTTGAGTCGAGTGAGGTACACATACAGTGCAGAGGATAGAGAATATAAAACCACTTACAAAAATCACTTACGAAAGCATCACTTTGAATTTCTAAGTAAAGGAAGGTTGTTATGCCCATAAAGGAACTGTTATAAAGAATATTCCTTCCAAATTCTGTTGTTCAAAATAAACTAACCATTAGCAACCAGTTTTTCTGTCTTCACACAAAATTTCCCTTTTAGTATTTGCCAAACTGAAGAGCATGGCAATACTAATTTAAGAACTGATTCAACATTTACCAGGAAGTTTAATCTTGTTATCATATTTTTAAGAACAGGAGTAATAGTTTTCATAATCATCACTACAGAGGTAAACAAGTGAAAAATGTTTAAAATTTGGAATGTCTTGAAACTCACTAAAAAGGTGGCCAAATTAAGCTGCAATTCTTCCAAGTTTCTTTTTTATTTTTAAATATTAGTTAAAGCAAGCAGTTAAAAATATAGTTCACATGACTGCTCTTACCTGCTTGGAGACAATGTGGTATTGAACTCTAGTAAAGCAAAGTGGTAGTAATGTTAAGTTTACTTTGATTGCATTTCACATTACTCCTCCAAATACAGACTTACAGACAGAGTTGTATTATATAAATATGCTTCAATTTAGAATGGTTAGATTTTATTACATTTATGGAATGGTTTTCATTCTGTTCTGTGAACTTACATCATTAAAAGTGAGTATGTAAACTTCAGTATTATTAATATCCTCCTAAGGGAGCTGCTGTCTTTGAACAAATAATTCCTAACAGCAAGGTTTATCTTAATGTTATAGTGGAAAGGCCAGATCCTCAATTTGATAAATCCCTATAGCTCAATTCAAATAAATACAACTCTAAGGTATACTCTGTTGAGAATCTAGCCTTCTGTTTTTAATCTTTATGAATTTTTAATGAATGAAATCCCTGATTTTAATTGCACTTTTAAAAATGTTTTGTATTTTGAACGTAGCCTGTAAAGTTTATGTTATTACAGACTTTGAATGTACTTTCTCAAACTAAAGAAATATGCTGCAAAGTCAGAAACGAAAACAAACCACACAAATATTCTACCTAAAAAGGAGTTTGAAAATGGGCAGTGTTATTGCACATCTTTAAAATATAAAATTATATATGATACTGTGTCCTATTAGACATGTCCAGAAATAAATGCAGAACAGCAAGATACGCAAATTCAAAGCACTCTTTGTGTCGCTTATGCAACTCCATGTAACTAGCTTTACAACTAAAATATTAACATATTAACATTTTCTTTATCAAGCCTTCACTTAGCAGCCCTCTGTGATGTGTCTTTCAGCCTTTGAAATTTTGCATTAGCTGCTACTGTTTTCACTGTACTGCATGTATTTGTGGCATTATCAGGCTAATGAGAAACACTTTCAAATAAACACTTAGGTGTAATTTAATTTTATTTCACACCAGTGAGTGAAAGAAAGGTTTGCTATCCTGATTTGTGTACTGTAGTTTTTCATTTACTCAAAAGTCACTTTGCCACTAAGAACAGGGAATTTTTCTATCTTCCCTACTTTGATACTTTAATCCAGTAGTTTTAAGCTGTGGAGAAATCTACAACTGATAACTAAGAAAACCAAGACTCTCAACAATTGTGTTAATAATATGGAAGCATGTTACAGCCCTGTATTTATTTTTCTTAGGAAATGCAAACCAAAAAAGATTGAGAAAACCATACAATGAACTACACTGATTTCTTGTAGCCTTGTGCTGCAAACCTTTGCAAATTTGGCATAAGCCCACTGTAATTTAAAATATGACACAGATGAACATAGCTAAACTGCTGAAAAGGCCTCTCTAGGTTCAGGCTGGTCTTTAGTACGAAAATGTGCCTCTAAAGGACACTGAAGGGAATGGGATCAAACAGCTGAAGCCTTCTCTACAGAATATCACCATCTGAAGCACAGAAGGAAAACCTATTCACTACTGCTTTTATTGGTAGCTCTGTACAAGAGAGAAAAAGGTGATAAACTGCTAAAAATCTGAGAAATAGAATTAAAAAGTTGGAGGGCACAACTCAGAGCAAATGATATCATTAGAAGTAAGAAGAGAAAAAGAAAATAAGTAAAAGGAGGGAGGCAGGGAAGGAAAGCTCTTTGTAAAATCAGCAAGTAAGGCAGGGAACCACATTCTTTGAAGACGGGGCAAGCCAGAGCACAGGTCCACATAGCATAGAATATGTTTAATGACACAAACTAATAACAATTAAGCCCCAGCAACAGCTAAGATATAGAGACTTTGCAATGAAGATAAGCATGTCATCACTGTTGACTAGCTAACTTGATGCTTTCATGTGGATGTTGCCCTGATCTGCACAGAGTTCTCAAGTAGATCACAAACATAGTCAAGGTCAGGGGCTGTTTCTGGGTGCAGGCTGAAGGCTGAGTGTGGCTTTTAGGTTGGTTGGTCACTCTTATGCTCTGTAGTGGAGAGACAGGTAAACACCACAGTGATTGAAAAATCCTCCAAGGACAGGAAAGTCACTGACAGTTCATTTAGGAAGGGAGAAACATGTGGTGGGTCATCAGAGTACTAAGACTCATGAAAAATCCACCAAAGATCTAGAGACAAGCGTATTGCAAACCCTGAATTCAGAGAGGCCAGAAACACTGGCAGAGTGGGGCAATAAGAAGGTAAAATAAGCATTTAACTTTACCTGTCATATTTAAATTGCCAGTAGAGCACCTGAAAACAGCAAATCAAATCATGCTAAACCTTAAAATAAAATATAGTGGTCTTTTAATATAAATTATTCTGGAAAGAAGCTAATGAAACCTTAGAGGTCCACCAGAATTGTGACTGAGTTCAGGCAAGGACTCACTTTTTTAAGTCTGCTGGTTGCCAAGGTTTTTTGGATGAATTTATTCCCTTTGTGGAGACTAAAGAACACAGTTATTTTATGTAAAGTATTTCCTTATTATTAATATACTAGCTTTCTTCATAGCTTATTACTGTAAGTGTGATGTCTACAACGTATCTGACCAAAACAAGGTGCTTACAAAAGCCAGAGATCCAGTATGGGTTTTCAAAGCCTGTTTCAGTGAAGGTGGCTCCAAGAATTACTGCTATTGAGAGAGTTAAACATGAAAAGCTCACATCACTACTCATGAAGATATTAAGTTTCTCCTTGAGCAGCTTACTGCATCCATTTCCAACATAATTCTGTATCCACTCAAGAAGTCCTGCAATGTCAAATGCCTGACTCTATCCATAAGTTAGATGATTACAAGCTATATAAAAATCCCAAAGCCTTTATTTGTAAGTTTAACATATTACAGCATTTACTGTTCAGAATAAAGACACAATTACGGCTGATAACTTTGTTGTCAAGAGTTTTAATTCAGTTTGACCTGAAGGTCTCTTAAATCTCTCTTTTAGAAAGATTTATGCTAGTCTTTGAAGGGGGTAGCAAGAATTTGGACATGAATAAAACTGTAAGATTTCTAACTAATACATTTGGTCCAGGTCCAAAGCAGCAAAACTGCAGGATTATGTACAGAGCAAACAGAACTATAGTACATACTGCTTAGAACTGACTTTACCATAATAGTCTCTTGCTTGCAGTGGTGCCTAGCACAGCAGAGTGCCTCCTGAGGAAGTTTGCTGATGACGCAAAGCTGGGAGGAGTGGCAAATACTCCAGAGCATTGTGCAGCCCTTCAGAAGGACCTCAATAGGTTGGAGAGATGGGCAGAGAGACCTTCTGAAATTCAACAAAGGTAAATGAAGAGTCCTCCACCTGAGAAGAGTATTTCTGGGCTCCTCAGTACAAGAGAGACATGGAGCTCCTGAAGAAGGCCCAGCAGAGGGCAACAAAGATGATGAGGGGACTGGAGCACCTCAGTGATGAGAATAGGCTGAGGGAGCTGGGCCCGTTCAGCCTTCAGAAGAGACGACTGAGAGGGGACCTCATCAATGTCTGTAAGTATCTGAAGGGAGGGTCTCGAGGATGGAGCCAGGCTCTTCTCGGTGGTGCCAAGCAATAGGACAAGAGGCAATGGGGAGAAACTGATGCACAGGAAGCTCCAACTGAATATGAGGAAGAACTTCTTTACTGCACAGGTGACCAAGCACTGAAGAAATTGACCAGAGAGGTTGTGGAGTCTCCCTCAGTGGAGATACCTAAGAACTGTCTGGATGCAATCCGGTACCATGTGCTCTAGGATGCCCCTCCTTGAGCAGGGAAGTTGGACCAGATAACCCACTGTGGTCCCTTCCAACCTTACCCATTCTGTGGTCCTGTGATTTAGCTGCAAGATCAGGTACTGAAATTAAGCAAACCCCAGGCTCAATTAGCACTTACAATACAGAATGTGCTTCCCCCCAAAACTACTGCAACATCAGAGACAAGCCATCTTCTTACTCTTATTTCTTGCTCACTGAGTTCTCTTTCTCACTTGGCAGAACACCTGAGGGTGACATAGCGCAAGGCTCCCAAGAAACAAGTCACTGTACGTAGCCTGTTATTCCAGACTGCTTAAAAGTTCGCTTGACACATTTCAAAAGCCTTCAGAATATGCATCTAACAGCAGCTGCCGTTCTCTTACACTTTACAGGGAGTTGTTTAAAGATGGATTTACACCTACACTCCATATTTTAGCAAAATAATGTAAGGAATGCACTCAACAGTGAGCTACCAGCATGCTAGAAGCAAAAAAACCTAACTCTTGACAGTGTTATCACCATTCTACTAAGTCTTTTGGTGAAGGTGCAACCAGTGTAGGACTAAAGAAAAAAAAACAAACCTCAAGGAGAAAATACAAACCTGCATCAGCTTGGCCTTTAAAGCCAGAAAAGCCAGAAACAGGCTGGCTTTTCTTGGATGTGATGGGATTCCTGCAGCTAACCCAACATTATTGAATACAGAGACTTTTGTACTTCTTTTCCAGAGGATGGGTTTGTGTCTGCAAAGAGGCTAAAAAATAAGGGAAAAAAAATCTAAAGAATAGGAACGATAATATGAGAGAATAGAAAGGGAGAAAAGGGGAGATCTTAAACTCTCATATCCCTGAACAACAAACACTGAACTTGCATTGAACAGTGACAATTTCTTCCAGACTCTACTCCACTACCACCAGAAAGACTCCATCAAGTTTTGAATTTGTAAATTTGCTAAAGTCATCATGGCTGGGCTTCACGAACTAAGATTTGGGAAGGACTCTACCCACACTTGCTACAAGTGTGCTGGTGGCTAAAAAGGCCAATGCAAGATAGACAAGTCCAGTTGCAAAAGGCACAGCAGAAAGACTCCTTAGGTGGTATCGACAAGACACGGTTCTTTCTACGTTGTCTTTTCTCCTCAAGAGTGATCCTGCATGCATTCTCAAAAGAAGCAGCAGCATTATAGTGTGTCTCCAGGCCTCCCGATTGGAGGCCAGAGTAGACCAACAATGATGGATATGGCCAAGGCTGAGACATTGTTTCAGGGAGTCCTTGTATCTCCTCTTCGAGGCTCCTCTCTTGCAGTAGCCGGTGGCAAGTTCACCTTAGAGCACAATCTTAGGGAGGCAGTGGTCCTTCATCCTGGAGACATGCCCTGCCCAACACATGTTGCTGTGTTCTCAGCAACATGGCCTCAATACTTGTAACTGCTGCCTGTTCTAGAACAGATGTATTGGACGTTTAGGATTGTAGAGAGGCAGCATTGATGGAAGCGTTCTAAGAGTTGCAGGTGGTGGCAGTAAATGACCCATGATTCAGATCCATATAACAGAGTAGACAGCACTATGGCTCTGTAAACGCTGATCTTTGTACTTTTCTTCAGGTGTTTGTTTCGCCAAACTCTTTTGTGGAGTTTTCCGAAAGCTCTGTATGCCTTTGCTAACCTGTTACCTCTCTCTCTGTCAATCTTACCATCCGAGGAAATGATGCTTCCCAGGTAATTAAACTGCTGGACTGATTTGAGCTCTGATTCACCAGTGGTGATATGAGGATGGAGGAAGACTTCCTGAGGTGCAGGTTGGTAGAAAACTTCTGTCTTCTTCAAGCGGACTTCCAGCCCAAAAAGCTCAGCAGCCTCTGCAAAGCAGGATGTTAAACGCTGCAGAGCTGCTTCTGTGTGGGTGACAAGGACAGCGGTGTCAGTGTAAAGCAGCTACCGGACAAGAGGGTTTAAGGTCTTAGTGTGGGCCTTCAGTTGCCTTAGGTTGAATGGGCTTCCATTGGTATGATATCAGATGTAGATACCATTTTCTTCGTCGAGGTCTGCCATGGTCCTTTGGAGCATCATGCTGAAAAAGATTGTGAATAGGGTTGGTGCAAGAACGCAGCCTTGTTTCACACCACTGGTTATTTGACAGGGCTCGGAAAGTGCATTGGCATGTCTGACTTGGCCGTGCTGATCCTCATGGAATGAGATGATCATTTTAAGGAACTTGGGGGGACAACCTAAATGTTCCAGAATCTGCCACAGACCTTTTCTGCTCACGGTATCAAAAGCTTTGGTGAGATCAACAAAGGTTACATAGAGACCTTTGTTCTGTTCCCTGCACTTCTCTTGCAGTTGTCTGAGAAAAAATACCATGTCTGTGGTACTCCTGTTGGCTCTGAAACCACAGTGGCTTTCAGGCAGAATTCCTTCTGCTATAGCAGGTATTAGTCTGTTCAAAAGTATTCTTGCAAGGATTTTGCCAGCAATGGAGAGCAGAGCAATACCACAGTAATTTGAACAGTCTGATTTATCTCCTTTCTTCTTATACAAGGTGATGATGACTGCATCACGAAGGTCTGATGGTAGTTCACCTAGTTCCCAACAGCACACCACAAATTTGTGAAATTTAGCATGAAGTGCTTGGCCCCCATGCTTCCAGACTTCAGGTGGAATTCCATCAACCCCAGCTGCCTTGCCAGTTTTCACCTGCTGTATGGCCTTAAGAGTTTCTCCCAGAGTGGGGGCAATATCCAATTCATTTTTCACCAGTTGTGTAATATACTGAATTGCTGAGTCTTGAACTACACGGCTAGTACTGAAAAGAGTTTGAAAGTGTTTGCTAAAGTAACATAAGAGGAAAAGCTGAAGTGTGCAGAACTTGTATTAGTTTGGGAAGCAAATCCCCTGAAGGTGACCTGGATAAAGAGTTCAGTGGTAGTAGAGCATCACAATACCTGACAAAACATTCAACATGAGGAGGCAGATGAGAAGAGAAGCCTGTCATTCCATGCCATTATAAAACATATAAAGAAAATACTAGCCCAATACAGCAAGAACACCAGATGTCTGGTCATCTGTTCCTTTCTCTGCTTACAAGGAAGAAACAACAATAAAAAAACAGCCCTGTACAGAGGTGTGAGTCTAGTCTTTAACGACAGCTAGATCCTCAGAAAAAGGTCAGAAACAACTTATACATCCAGCACATAAATAGATGAGAGTTTGCCAAGAAGGTGACAGTGATGACTTACATCTAACTCTTCTCCAGAGCTGCAGAAATCATGCTACTCAGATACAGAAATCCAGAACCATTTGGAAACCTACATGATCTCATTTCTAACCAGGGCTTTAGTTAGCACATTAGCAGAAGTGCTATGTCAATATACAAGCAGCACATTTTTTGGAAGAAGATATTATTGCTTAACCATGGCACTTATAAAGTGTTGATTTTTTTCAGACACCCAAGTATCTTCATTTGGTCCTATCACTTCTCAGCAGATATACCTACATCCTAAAAAAGTCAGCTTACCAGATGCAAGATTCAGTGGGCAGAATTAAATCTCACTTCCAAATTCTATCCCTTGCCTTAACATAGCACACAATGTAACTCCAACCACATTAGTTTCTTTCTTTTTTAAAATTAGGAAAAAATAACTATTTCCCACAGAACTTCAAAGATAGTTTTTGTAAAGTGCTTCTGAGTTCCTCACATGATGAACATATTCATATTGCATAGAACAGAAACTGGGAGGTGACCCGATTATTAATCCTTTAAGTACAAAAAAAAAAATAAGAAAATTAAATTGTCAGATGAAAATTGTGTTTAATTATAGTGGTAGATACCAAGCCACTCCTGAAATCAGTGCATCAATGTTACTAACCAAGATACGAAATCTAAGCAGAGATCATTTATTCTATTTTGATTCCAGTATAATTTGTTCCAACACATTCTTTGCTTAATTCCAATCTATTTATCCAAAACACAATATAAGCTACACTTAATTTTCTATTATTATTTGGAAGTAAAAAACTTGTTCTTCAGTATTTTGGCTTCAAGAAAAGACAGCTTGTGAATCCACTGACCATCTCAATTAAGAACTTTTCTTCAGTTTCCAAAGCCCTATCAACACTTATCTCAGAGTCTTCCACAGATCAAGCCAAATCTATGTTTAAAGTTCAGAATACAAAAGATATGAATTAAGTTTTTATAAAAATGTAAAAAGCTAGTCAAAATTACATGTTTAGATATTTAATTTCTGAAGAATGGAGTATAGCAGCAGGGAACTTAAATATAATAAGAACTATCAACAATAAATACAAGAAATTAATGCAAAGATTGCAATAGAAGGATTCTTGAGTACAATGAGAATATAAAGAGACATTCTAATTTGTACAAAAACCATTCCAACTTTGTATACAATCTCTTCTATAAATACAACCATATAAGATGAAATGCTTATTTGCAAATAATAATTATTAAAAAGTGTGCTTTATTGGGTTTTTCATTCGTTCTCTTGGCAGGTGTAGTTTGCAGGAAGTCTGTAAAGACAAATATCCATAATTAGATATTTTAACTCCTCCAGAAGTTATGTTTTAAATACAAATAACAATAGATCCAGTACATACTTGATTTCCACAGCATCATCAGAACACTAAGCACTCTAACAAATCCATTTGCAGTTACACAGTGTGGAACCTTATGGTAAATTGTTTCAAAAAAAAAGTTTACCTATAGCGGTGCATGAAATTGGCTGTGCATTGCTATTGCCTGTTGAAGTTTTTCCTCTTTGGCTCGTCTGCAGTGGCACAGCTACAAAACAAGAAGTACAAGACTGAATTCTGAACGCAATTTTTTATAATGCATACCAGTTTCTCTTTAATTATTTAGCTACTTTTCTTTTTAAAAAAGAAAAGCCCTCTGACCTACCTTCATTGTTCAAGCTGAACAATGGTCTATATTGATAACATTATTCCATCCACAATTGCTTACAAGAGGATTGTTTGCAGTGTTATGAAATGCACTTATTAGGCATCTTTAAAGAAAGGTAAACTGTCTGCTAAGTTGCTTCTGTTACAGCACAAGCAAGAATGTTGTTTTTTGAACCTCAGTTACTTATTTGGTGATAGCCATCAACAAAATAATTAGTTTAAAAAGTTTAACAGATTAAACATTAATGTTGTTTAATACAACATGTCGTTTTATGTCAACCTTCCAAATTTGAAATTTACCATGTGGCTATCTTCCCTGTATCTGTATATGATATTCAAGAAAGTGGCACAAAAATATTTGCAACAATACACCAATAAGGTCTAATGCAGGAGACCTTTGCACTCCTGCCTTAAAAATACGTGCCTTCAGAATGTAGATTATACTCGAAATACACTGAAGCCAGTTAAGGATAATTTTTTCTTCTGTCAAAAGCTCACTACAGCACTGTTCTGTACCACAGGACTGCTCAAACTCAAAGTCCTAAATTTATTTATGTGTCGTACATATCTCAGATTAGAAGTATTTGTATATTACATACCGTTCTCTTTTCCATAAAACTACTAAGAAAGTCATCTATTTCTGTTTTGCCTTCCAAGAAGTCTTCTGCAATAGTGTCAGACTCCTCTTCAGCTTCATGGGCAGCTACTTTAAGTCTGGCTTGCAGAGCACTTGGACTGCAACTCTAAGAAAATAAAAAGTCCTACGTAATATTAAACTGTCCATCTCAACCTATATTTTCAAGACTATATAAATATGGAATATGTGGATAAAGCATTATTATTACATAAAAGCCAAAGTGACCAGATGAAGCTTCATCTCCAAGAAACAGTACAGCTTGTTAAACTAGAAAGGATTCAATGTGAGAAAAGCATTGCTAGTTTAGGTCTTGATACACAATTATTCTCACAAATGTATAAAGCTTTTCAACTTTTACCCTACACTGCAGAAAGCATCCAGCTTGGAAATCTGACAGGTTCTCGAATGCATGATTTCTCAGTAGAACTAGCGTTTCAAGTGTCTTCAATAAATAGGGTCTACTTTTGAAACTCAGTTGTGAATCTGAGAAGTATAAAAAGGTAAAAAAGCACTTACTGTTCAGCTTTTAAATACCCTTGAAATGACTGTGGAGAGGAAGACAGGAAAGCAAAAAGCACCTACTCAAGAATTAGATGGGCTGCTAATCTAAACTAGTATACTTATTTTTCTGTTCTTATAAACCTCAAACCTTATTTCTGCTTATTGCACACAATTTCATTATTTTTCCTCTAATATGCTTGAGCAGTTAATCAGAACATGATTCACATCCAGTAGGAGTCTGTGCAGAGACAAAACTGCAAAATTAAGATATTTATACATTTTAGATGCTTGGCCTACCCTTCCATCTACTGCATGAAAAATATTTTACTTAAGTATTGTAAAACTTTAATCAGAAATTTCCTGTTAAATTAATCTTGTAGCAAATAAGGAGATTCTGCTCTAATAGAAGATTACTAAAATTCACTCACAGTACAAGTAAAAAGACTTGTCTGGAACTTTGAAGGACAGAGAATAGGAGATACCAGGTAGAGCACAGCAAACATCAATACATGAAGATATAGCGTATATGGGAAAAAACCAGAAAAATTCAGTTGCAACTCTCCAGCTCTCAGCCTCCTAACCATCATTAAACTGAATCAGCAAATCTAACTTAGAAAAAAGAAAAGGTAATGCAAAAGTGGGATATTATGTCCTGTTCTTAAGTGGTTTCTTACAGAAATAAGTTTCTCAATGTCAACTATCTACATCCACTTCAAAGACAACTTGCATCACACGGAAAGGAGGCATTAGAAGTCAGACTACTCTGATTTTCCAGTGAGGAAACATTTAATACTTTTAGATCACGTATGAAATCATTCAGTTTGCTGTCATGCAATTTTTTCATTGTTATTTTGTATTTTGTTACTTTGGGGACATTCTGAAATTCAGGTACTATGTGTGCTAATTTGACAGATTGTTGTATTCTCAGGTGACAAGTCTAGCAAATAATTTCAGTGCAGGAACTGGTTTGTGAGAAGTTACATCTTCTAATGCATAGCCTGGTAAACATACCAAGAAATTGTCTTCCTTCTTTGAATTACTTTCTGAAGTAATAACTTTACCCAGCTTGTGCTTTTGAATGTGCAATGTCTGACAGCATTATCCAACATGTTGCCCAAAGTAAGCATACCTAGTGAATCACAGAGTTTAATTTATAAAGTCATCATTTTGACCATTTTCACCTGGTACAGTTTTACAAGCTTACTATGTTAAATGAGTACCATTAATTAAACAAGCCTTCTTTAAAGATCATTCTATTCTTAAAACTGGTTTGGTCCAGGATTGTACTTAACAGCTCTAGACCCACATCACTCTCTTCGTCCAACTTTGCTTCTATCATAGCATTAAAAAACAAAAACCCAACCAAAGAAACCCCTCTTTTGCTTTTAACCTGTTTGGTACACCATCCCATTTTTTTCATACGTTATATGAATCTATTTCATACAAAATTAGATTAACCAGAGGAATATTCTTAATGGTTAAAGATACAAATCAAAACTTCCATTTTATTGAAGTATTCTTAAAGGATAACATGTAGAAATTATACCTCACTAAGTTCATGCTGTCTTTGCATCTTTTTTTCAAAGGCTGCTTTCATCTGTGTAAGTTGTTCATACTGGAAGGAAAAAGAAAAAGAACATTTTCCCCTTGAAAACCACCAAATATTATTCCTAACATTTCTGAAAAAGATTTTATTGCTCACTTACTTTATCCAACACTGTCTGTCTTTTTGCCTCAAGACTAGGCTCCAGCAACAAGTTCTTTTCTGTAAAATAAAGTCACTATTACTACTTTTTTTTAAAGGATTCAGTTCACAGCACACAGCCACAGATGATAACATTTTGACACCTTACTTGCCAGCTCTTCGATGCTTTTCACTAACTCATCTCTATCAGTAATGACTTGCTTCAGTTGTGGTAGAGCCACAAATTGTTCCAGTAATACCTCCTCTTGCTCGTTCATACTGGTCAGCTGCGATATGCTATATTCAAACAGAACAGGAGTAGATTTAAATCTAACAGCAAACACCACATGCAGAGTAACTCACCTCTGCCAAAACTTTGAGGCATTTTGGGGGATTTTACAGACACGTGACACTTGACTACAACTTCTTTTTCCCCTTTCTCCTGGATTGTGGGCTCTACTATGTGCAGAAGTAAGCTTAAAAAGTAGCATGTTAAAAAGTATCACCCATTTTAAGGCTTACTTCCTAAAAAGTGCTTTTTAATGCTACTACAGTGGGTTGACCGTCCCCAACTACCAGATGCCCACCCAGCTGCTCTCTCCTCCTCTCTCCCCCTCCTCAAAAGAATATAAACGAAAAGCTCAACGGTTGAGATAAAGATTAGTGAGATCACTTATCAATTACAATCACAAGCAAAAGACACTCGGAAAAATTTAACTGAATTTACTGTCAATTACAATAGGAGTTGGATGGTGAGCAAGAAAGACAAAAACTAAAACATCTTGCTCCCTTTTTCCCCAGGCTCAGCTTCATTCCCAAATCCTCTACCTCCCACTGCCCTCTATTCCTTGAGGCAGGGAAGGAATTGCAAAGGTAGCGGTCAGTCCATACAACTCATCTCTGCTGCTCCTTCCTCCTCACACTTTTGCCCCTCTCCAGTATAGGTTCCTCTCCACAGATTGCCATCGGTTCCTGGCAGGGGAGACTACTCTAATTTGGGCTATCCATGTCTGCAGGTTCCTTCAGGGCCTATCTGCCTGCTCCAATGTGGGGTCCTCCATGGACTGCAGTGTGGGTATCTGCCCCACCATAGCCCTCTCCATGGGCCACTGTCCTGCAGTGGATTTGCTGCCGAGCCAGCCTGGCACAGGGGAAGCCCCTGACCCCTCTCACAAAGGCCATCCAAAAAGCCCCCCAGCTACCAAAACCTTGCCACCTACACACAATATAGCTATTCAGAACAGCTGCATTACCATTTGTCATTTAACTCAACTATCACCAGAAAAATCATAGAATTTTAATCCAGTCTTCTTGAAAGGATCAGGCTTGATTACAATATTTTGTTTAAACAAACAAATTAGACTTCCTGCAAAACTGCTAACTTGCTGCTATATAAGGATACTGCTAGAACTTACAGCTGATTTAGCGAAATTAAACCTTTGGAAGGTGTCAAAGGAAACAAAAAAACCACCCCAGAAGTCCTTCTTGCAAAAGGTCTTCTCCTTTTTGAAAGGACAGAGTTTTCAATCGCTTAACTATGACACCACCATAAAGATATGAGATCCAAAGGAAACAAATCTCCTAAGACCCTCAGAATTAATAGCCAATTTGTAATCTATTCTATCCCAGATAACTGATCTAAGAGGCTGTCTTGTTATATCTGAGCAAAGTGCAGGGAACAATTGCTAATAAAATTTGTTTGAATTGTGATGAGATAATGAAAGTATTTGTGCAATATGTATATAAAGTACTCAGATGTAGAAGTGATTTGCACTGGGACACCTAGCACAGTTACCACCTGGATTTGTCTAACCCAGCCCACCCTGCACATGCTAAGCTGCTCACAAAACAGTCCACTGCACTACAGTCCTTTCGAATTTAAGAGAATGTAATTTGTGAACCAGTCTAAAGCTGTCCCATTTCCTCCTTCAAAAGTTATGCTTATTGTATTAATAGAAATTAAATCCCTGGCAAGGCTTCAGAAAACAGCAGAACACTGATCGTTAGGAAAAATAAAAATAAATGCTCTTTTTCCTGGTGTTGAATAAAGAAGATTAGATTGAAAGAATCAAACAGATTAGAAACCCCTAAGCAAGCCGCACATTTGAATTCAAGGCTGGCTTAATTTCTGACTCCACAATTTTGGTATGTGGCAGTTCTCCTCTCCGTAATTTTTATAAAAATCTCGGTAACGTGTACAGACTTATGACAAAAATCAGACACAGACCAGCAGTAACTGCCTTTAATAACTATGGAAAGTTTAACTACCTTCTGAAAATTTACCTTAGTTCTGAGAGTTCTGGAAAGGTATCAGGAACATCAGGCATCTTGTAAGTAAAACCATTCTGGCCAACCTAAATGTAAGTTCAGAAATGCTTAGTAGATTTTTGAAGAGTAATTTCTTGATATTTAACCGGCTTAATCCAAAACTGGAGATGAATAGTTGCCAGCAAGAAGAAAAGCAGGAAAAGTGGTAAGAAGCAGTAGTACTAGTCTCTGAGCAGAAGACAACTCAACAATGGCAACAAAATGCTCGAGGATGTTTGGGGAGGCATGTCACAAAAGATAAGACAGTTTTGGAGGCAAATAATTCTGCCTTGCCATGTCCTTCACTTGAAAACAGTTGGGTGACCAAGGAAATACACATGAGTACAACTCAGAGAAGTGAGAACAAAGAAAGAGACTGACATTTTGATCTCTTTCATATGGTTTTTAAAGCTATAATCCCTCAGAAAAAAAAGGTTTTAGACAAGGAAAAAGCCTTTGTCTTCATAGAATGCAGAAAATTTGAGTTTCACAAAACCAGAAAAGTGTCTTCAAAGATTAAGAAAACTTTTGTTTCTAAAGACAAGATTTTATTAAAGACAAAATATTTACATATGAAGTTTTTAGAGGACATTAAAAAAAATTCCTTCCACAGTTCATCAGAGAGAGGGAGTTTGATATACACATACAAGATAGAATTCTACATATAGAGGCTTAAGATTGCATATTGTTCTCATCTGACAGGTTCTGGGCAGGAAAAAAAATAAAAACCATTTTTCGTGGTTGGAGAAACAGTTACAGCTGCACTATGGGAAAGTGCAGCTCCAAAAGAAAAAACCCTCTATATTCAAAGATATTTAGTGTAACACTAGTTTCACTGAAACTCAGAAAGACAAACTTGTTGCTTCAGCTTCCAAGTTGTAAAAAACTTTTTGTCAAAGGCAAAATAACAGTTTTGCTTTCCTAACACCAGCAAAACAATGAAGTGCAGTTACACATACTGCTTCCTTGAGTTTTGTGGCAATGCCCTGTGTGCCCTCGAGGGAACTCATACTCAGTGTCTGACAGCTTAAGCAGCAAAACTCAGAACACAGACCTGAAGCACAGCTTCTGCTGTGGGAACAGGTAGTGGCAGATCAGCAATCAAGCCATAGGAGGGAGCAGCAGGCTTGTCTGTAGTGTAGCTTGAAGAAACTGATTCAGCAACAGGCATGGCTGCCATTGTTCTATTTGTTTCTTGAGGTGGGTATGGAGGAAGAAATGGAAACCCCTGAGGAGCAAAAGGAGGCATTCCAGCTGGTTTGTTGAAAAGGCTAAAAACAAACAAAAAAACCCCACAACCATGAGCAACCAACTGCTTACAGCACATTTCTTATCATTTGAATTATAATTACTAGACCACATAAAAGACATGACTGAATTTTCAGATGACCATAAACTTTGCTTTGTCTGTTACTTCTAATGTAATAAGTCTTTTTCTCTTATACTGCAATATAATATAGAATTCCATTAAACTATATTCTTGTAGAGCAGCCAATTACACACACTCTTAATTATAAGAAAACTGCTTCACAAAAATTTATGAGAGCATAAATTTCAATTGTTTCCATCCTGAAGTTGTAAGGAACATATTTGTGTCATACATTAGTTCTTACTTATGGTATAGCATTTAACAGTTTGGGCAACACACACGTAGTTACTTCTAAATAACAGGAATGTTTTTTTTTAAATTCACAACTGAATTAGAGGTGCCTCTAATCCTAGTATCATAGAAACATAGAATCAGCCAGGTTGGAAGGGACCTCTGAGATCATCAAGTCCAACCCTTGATCCAACACCGCCATGCTTACTAGACCATGGCACTAAGTGCCACATCCAGCCTCATCTTAAAAACCTCCAGGGACGGAGAATCCACCACTTCCCTGGGCAGCCCATTCCAATGTCTGATTACCCCTTCTGTAAAAAATTTCTTCCTAATATCCAACCTAAACCTCCCCTGGCACAGCTTAAGACTGTGCCCTCTTGTCTTGCTGATAGTTGCCTGGGAGAAGAGACCGACACCCACCTGGCTATGACCTCCTTTCAGGTAGTTGTAGAGTGATGAGGTCTCTCCTGAGCCTCCTCTTCTCCAGGCTAAACAGCCCCAGCTCCCTCAGCCTCTCCTCATAGGACCTGTGTTCGGGTCCCTTCACCAGCCTCGTTGCTCTTCTCTGGACCTGCTCCAGCACCTCAATATCCTTCCTGAACTGAGGGGCCCAGAACTGGACACAGTACTTGAGGTGTGGCCTCACCAGCGCTGAGTACAAGGGAAGAACCACTTCCCTGGACCTGTTGGCCACACTGTTCCTGATTCAGGCCAGGATGCCACTGGCCTTCTTGGCCACCTGGGCACGCTGCTGGCTCATGTTCAGCTTCCTGTCAATCCAAACTCCCAGGTCTCTTTCTGTGGCTGCTCTCCAGCCACTCTGTCCCCAGCCTGTAGCACTGCAGGGGGTTGTTGTGGCCAAAGTGCAGGACCCGGCACTTGGCCTTGTTGAACCTCATCCCGTTGGAATCAGCCCAACTCTCCAGCCTGTCCACTGAGAGCAGCAAGAACCATAGTTGTACTGATAAAGTTGGAATGTCTCAGACCACTTTTGCATATTTAATGCAATCCTTTAAATTGCACAATTTATGTTGCACAGTTGTGCAACAGAAACTGCCCAAAGCTTGGGAGGTTATGAACAGAATATGAAAAAACACAACTGCTCAAATCATGATCTACAGCAAATTCCAGATTTCATCTGATAATGTAAATATTGTTTTTCAAGAAAACAGGTATAAAGTTACATCAGCAAGTTGATATAGTAACTTCAATGAAATTCTAGGTTTCTTCTCAAAACAATCATGTCATCGAGCATGCACATGAAATTGTGCAAGGACAGGGAATATAATTCTCCCCATATATCCATTACATTATTCCTGTCCCTGCCCTCCTAATAATTGGTTTAGTCTCTTTTTTAAAAGTTAAGTTAATACACATAGTTCCATTCATCATGTTTATAGATAACTTACTATGGAAACGATGTTGAGCTAGGAGCCAGGACTGGAGGATTCTTCCAAAACTCATCCAGTAAACTTTGAATAATTTTTCCAAGATCTGAGTGCATTGTAAACTGGTAAAAGCACAAAACAAAACCCAATGCAGAAAAAAAAATTATATCTGGAATCGAACAGCTCCAAAATGTGCTGAACTTAACTGTTTAATATACCCACACAGCAGTGCTGGAAGCTATTTCAGACATATCAGCTACTGTAAACTGTGTACACATAAGCTCCAAATAAAGTGATAAAGCATCCCAGAATTGAATAGAAACTAGAAGTCTTTTGTATATTCCATTATAAAGGAAGAGTCAATGAAGTACTACATATCTGATAAACAACCAAAAGAAATCCACCTTAGTTACCAAGTTACATTTGGGAAACCAACGGAAGGAGGGGGGGAAAAAAAAGATTCAAGGACAAAGGCATTAATTGCCTTCTGAAAGAGTCAAAACCTCTCCCCCACCCCAAAAATCTACCACATCCTTGTTGGCAAAGAAAAGGGGAAAGAACAGCATATTAAAATCCTGAATATTCGAGCTAAAACCCTGACGTTGTTCTAATAGGATTAGGTTGGAAAGAACTATGTTACAAAACACTCTTAAAGCATCCCTCTCCTTTATTTGGAATACACTGTAAAGAAACAAGAACTGTGTTATTGATACTGACAAAAAAATTTGATAGGAACTTTCTAAGCCACCGTAACTAAAATAGTTTCAGATATATGGAATACTCAACTCAGTAACAGCAGCAGTAAAAGAATAAACAGAAGTATACTGAACACCTGAATTTTTGTTTTCAGGTCCCCAAAACACAATTCGAGAGAGATTAGGATCTGTACTAATCTTTTTTACAAGGAGAAATTAGCAATAATCTAGTGTGACATGTATTAAAACTTCTATTAACAGTACATCTATATGAAGCTACAAATTATACATACATTACTTATTAATGGACCGGTCACATATACTCCCTGCTTGTCCATTAAATGATGTCTCACAGGTGGGAAAACACTGATGACTGGCTTTTCCTGAGGAAACTGAGGTGGAAGCAAGCTGCAAATACAAGAACAATCATTACTACAGCTATCTCCCACGACAAAATTTGTGTAAGAAGGCTTATTATGCTAAGAAAAAGTACTATTAATTACATAAACCTACTTTTCTACACGAAGAGTTATGGAGAAATATACAGTGAATGAAGCACACAAAAGGATTATTCAGTTATAAAATTAGAAGTAAGACAGAACGGAATACTAGACTTCCATGGAACTGAAGAGAGCATTTACTGGGCAAAATTGTAGTATAGCAATGGAGTACATACGTCCATGGACAAAGAAAAACTGTAGCGTAAGGAGAGTATTTTCAAATACAAATGTTATTACTATAAATACAATGCAGTGTAACCTGTAAGAATAGACCAAGTCAGCAGGTGAAAGTAATAAAAAACTTGTGGACAGAATACCATCAATATTTGCCACAGCAAAAGCACCCCCCAAAACAAAGTAACGGGAAATGTTACAATAAATCACTTAAGTTATGATCCAGAAGCCTCACTGGGGTAAGAGTTTGGAGTTACAGTAGACTAGTAAATTACTAATCAAGTTTATTTGCAGTTGTAAGGGATTCAAAGTCAGAAACCCTCAAGTGTTGTCCCCTAGTTACCTTCAACTAAAAACATGCAGCTATCTTAGGAGCTGAGCACAGCAAAATACACTTTTGCTCTCAGCTGAGCATTTGCATCTTGTACAGGACTAGTTTCACTCATATCACTACAACACTAATACAAATCCAGGTTCCTGAAAGTTAGCTGGGAGCCACTTATGTTCTATTACTACTTTTTTTTTTTGAGAACAATTTTAATTTTCAAGATGTGCATAGACATATCTCACTCTACTTACATGTTAATATTAATTGTCAAGTTGTTTACAGTGAACGGCAGTCGATATTCCACATCTTTCTGAATTTCTGCAATGCTGTCAAAGAAGAAATGGTTAGCATCCAATTCATGGTCAATATAATAGCTTAAAGTCTAAAAAAACAAGCATGACCTCAGACCTTTGTACTTAGTTTAGTTTTGAAAAGCCCTGTAAGAACAAAATTGAAAATGCTGGAATAAGTTAATATGCTTCAGCATGTCATATTGAATATTAAGATTAAAGCAAAAAATAGGAGGTTCAACTTTTAAACCTCATACAGGATGACAAGCAATGGAAACACAGTAGGAGAAATCGCAGTACTCACTATTCTGACAACAATCTCAACTTACTGGCTTAGTTTAAGGCAAATGTGTGTTAAAAGTAGTGCTAGGAATGTTTTGTGTCCTTCCCAAGCATTATTTGGACATAGAATTTAAGACTCTAGCTTTCAGAGCTTGGGGAACAAATGGGTAAGACATGAACTTAGTTATGAACCTTGCTTTCTGCAGGCTGATCTTATTCCTCTCATAGTCAACTCAGTATTTGCTCTTGCCCTGTGAAATCACATGTTGTTTGAAGAAAGTATCAAGTATCTTCAACACAAGAGAATTCAAATCAAGGGCTCCACTGTGTTACACCACACACCAAAATTGGCACTTCCTCATTCTTAACTGAAGGATTCTCCCTGGAATCTCTCACACACATTCCTGCCCTGTAATCATCTGTCACACTTTTTAATAGCCTGCTGCAAAATCCTTTTGAGAAGGGTATATAATCATGCTCCACTCACAGGCACAACCTATAGAAACTGGGGAGGAAGATGAGGACAGGGAGAGAGAAACAAGAAAGACAGAATCATATTGAGCTGATCAAATGGTTACAACCTCCCTTACGGAAAACCTTGAACTAATAAACTTAGTTGCCCCTTCCCTAAGTGGGAATAGGTACACTGGAACTTAACTTTGGCTAGAACAACAGCAAATGTAAGAAAACTCTCTTTAAATACAAAGACTTTATTTCAAGCTCCTAACCTGTGAGGGACCCTGAAAAGGAAGTGTAGCTGCTTTACTGAAATTAAGATCACACATAGCTGGGCTTTTATGACCTAAGACAATACAAATCAAACTTGAATAACTTAGTTACCTACACTGTGAGGAGAATTTTGAGCATTTCAGTGAAGAGCAGTCAGGATACTCATAAATGAATGACAAAGTAGACTTATCAGACAAAACAAATACTAGAATGACATTTACTTAATCGCTGCTTAGGAAACAGTGCTGCTGCAACGCTTAATACATATTCCTATCCTACAGATCTGTGCTGCTACAGAGTTCATGAGCAAGGACATCAGTCCCATCCAAGAAATAAACCTTTGCACTTTTGAAAACTTGCTCGAGTTCACATACCTTTTTAAAAGCAAAGAATTTAAGGCGCTGATATTCAGATTTGTTTATGAAAACTGAACACTTTGTCAGAATTTACTCTGCTTGCCTGACTTTTGGGTTTTAATTATTTTACTATGATTAAAAGAGATCAGACAGCTAGTTTACAGGGCTGTAAAGTTACATTTGGGCAGCTATCATGTCCCTACCCCTCATCTCAATTCCTGGCTGCAGGAATTCCCCCTCTGCCTGTGCTTGTGCTGGTGCCTGCACAAACAAGTAGCAAACCAGTTCAGCAAGCTGACTGACAAACACTGATCACCTTTTTGGGGACTTAACTCAGGATGAGCTTCTCTTCCTGCCAGGAAAAAAGTTCACTAAGCTGCTGCCTGCCTACAGAGACAACTCCTTAGAAAAGTGAAGTCTCAAAAATATTTGCAAAACTGGCTCTGAACAGAATTAAGTTTATGCAAGCAACAGTATTTAGAATACTGTCATATTTATGTTCCCTGTGTGATAAATATTAGGATGGTGAGCTATCTGCAGTTATTAAACTTGGAAATACAGTAAGTATCTCTTCCACTCCTAGTCTCACTCTGATGTGACAGAAAACACTCTCCTTCCTCTTTCCTGATTGTTTTGGAGGTGGCATCTATCATTCCAGTTCTACAGAGATCCTAGGAAGCTGTACGTCTATAGAATGCTTACTTCACTGAAAATATAATTTCGAATGTATGAATTGTGGATCTCCTTTTAAAACGTAAATAGCTTTAAAAGACTAGGAAAAATGGAGGGCAGTATGCCAAGAGGGAGTATCTCAGGATGAAAGGAAGTGTTTTGTTTTAAAAAGTGTGGATATTGAACAGAAATAAAAACAACCGGCTTCTGCTGAGCATATAAACAAAAACAGTACCCAAGGAACAACCAGTTATTAGGAAACTAGCACTGAATATCAGAAAAAATAGTCAGTAGACCCCGTAGGGCTGCTATGCCACTGCAGATAGACCAGTGTGACACACAGCTCCTTGGTACTCTACGTTTTAGGGTCAACTTTTAAAGAACAACACTCTCACAACCAGCTCTGAGAGGTTTTATCCCAACAATCAGCACGTCTTTGCAGACTTCAACCCATTAAAGCACTTAGTTGGCTTTCTGGTCAGTGGTCGGTGTCACTGGGTACGGCGACCTGCGCCCGCTCCCCCGGCCAGGCCACACCGCCGCCAGCGGGGCCGCCTCCCCCGTAGCCCCGACAAACAACTCGGCGTTCGGTTTCTCAGTGCCGCTTCCTGGCCCGCCGCGGTACAGCACAGCACACCACACCACAGTATAGTCCAGCTGTCCCCCGGCGGGACCCTCCGCCCCCGGGACAGCTGAGGCTCGGCCGGCCTGGCTGTCCTGTTTACCCGCACAGCCGCGAAGTCCCGGCCGGGCCTCCCCGGGTGGTGACGGGGCGCAGCCAGGTCCTCGTGTGGGGCCACGCCGTACCCTTCCGACACAGCGCGGTCCCGCCTCGAGCGGCGCCGCGCCCGGGCCGGGCCAGGCCGGGCGACACAGCGCGGCCCTCCCGCCCCCGCGCTCTCCCGCCCGGCGGCCGCGGCCACTCACGAGGCGTGCGCCGCGCGCAGGGACTCGACCTGTCGCTGGCGCTGCTGCTGGAGGCCGGTGCGCGCGGGCGGCGCGGGGCCCGCGGCGGAGGCGCCGCCGCCCTTGGCGAGCGGGAACAGCCAGTTCATGGCGGGCGGGCGGGCGCGCGCGGCGGCCCCGGGCGGGCGCGAGGGCACCGGTGGCACCGCGCGCTCCGCACCGAGCGCCCGCGCGCGCCTGCGCGCGAACGCGGCGGCCTCGCCGCCACCACCACCCCGCCCCGGCCCCGCCGGGGGGATACGTCACCCCCGCGCGACACCGATCGCGCCGCGGCGGGGGCGGGGCGGGATGAGGGCAGGGGGAGGGGTGGGGCGGGCGGCGATTGGGCCAGAGCGGAGCGGGGAAAGGGCGCGTCGCGCGGCGATGACGTAATGGCTTTGTGCGCGCGGCGGCGGCGCCGGGGCAGCAGCGCGTCCTGCGGCTCGCGGGGGCCGCGCGGGGCCTCCCAGAGCCGCCGGGCCCGGCCCGAGCGCCAGCGGTGAGCGGGGTGGGGGCACCGCAGCTGGGCCCGCGGGAATACCTCGGCTTCCGCTCCTCTTGCCGCTCCCGGGGTCTTCCACACGCGCGGGGACGCGGCCGGGGCCGGCCGAACTCGCGTCCCTGTGTCGGTCCCCGCGCGCCGGTTCAGCGCAACCCTTGGGAGCTGGAGGAGTCGCGCACGCCTCGGGAGGTCGCCCGTGGTGTCCCCGGGTTTGGCGTGACGCTGGTGTGCCGCTTCGTTCCCGGCTGCACGCAGCCCAGGGTTCCGCGGGAACGCGCCCTTCCGACCCGCGGGGCAGCAGCGCCCGTGGGCTCGGGTGTCCCTTCGGTATCTGCGTTACGATCGCGCCTCCCCGGTTTGCCGTCTTGGCGCAAGAAATAGTTGCTAACCAACTGTAGGGTTTTAGTTTCCGATGGTAATATGAACTCGGCAGAAATTCACGTGGCTTCGGTGGCTGTGTTGTCCTGCTTTTATGAAATCTATAAGAATAAAGCTTGGTCGTGGTGGTTAAAGCCTTTTTTTTTTTTTTTTCAGATAAGTGAAGAGTAAAAACGCTCTGATGCTTTCCTTTCTCTATCTCTTAGGCTAAAAACAATAAACAGTTGAACTTCTCTTTATGAAACTGATCATCACTCAAGTGTAGTTTTTGATGTATGGTCTCTAAAGCCCCCCACTATGCCAGCAGCTACTGTAGACCATAGCCAAAGAATCTGTGAAGTTTGGGCTTGTAACTTGGATGAAGAGATGAAGAAAATTCGTCAAGTTATACGGAAGTATAACTATGTAGCCATGGTAAGTGGGCACTCAACCTCTGTACCAAATTATCTCAAAAACCATCATGACTTCAGTTGAGTTACTAAACTTCTTCATCCAATTTGGTTGAAAGCATAATGGGTTCTTAATGTATGTGAACACCAGGATGGTGATTTGTTACCTTTTTAAAAGCTAAATTTACACACAGTTCAGCTATGAAACTGTTAGATATTACAAATGAGCCATGTAAGTCTTTATGCTTGTTGTCCGTTCAAGTTTTAATTCTGCTCTTGCAGGACACAGAATTTCCGGGAGTGGTTGCAAGGCCTATTGGAGAATTCAGAAGCAACGCAGACTATCAGTACCAACTCTTGCGCTGCAATGTCGACTTGCTAAAAATAATTCAGCTAGGACTGACATTTATGAATGAGCAAGGAGAATATCCTCCAGGAACTTCAACTTGGCAATTTAATTTTAAATTTAACTTAACGTAAGTATACAATTTCTGTGCTGCTGAACATACGTTTCTGACTTACTGAAAATAAGTAATATATACTTTTTTGTATATATCTCAACTTTCTTTTTATCTGTCTGATTGGAATATTGGAATACCGTAGATACTTCATTGTGAGGAAAATTTTGTCAGCCAAACAAGTGCTTTCTTCCCTCCTTTCTGTATGGTCTGTCTTACTGTTGGTGACTTGGTCAAAAACCGCTAAGCAGCTTCAACAAAAGTTTTCAAAAGGCCTGTTTATACTTAGTGCATGTGTTAGCTCTGTGCTTTCGTGTTCAGTATTTCAGAATGCTTCTGCCTTAATTTAGTTTACTTCTTACTAGTTATTACAGAAATCACATATTGTTTGTTTACATACTTTAAATGGAAAATACCAACACTTGAACAAAAAGAAAAGTTACTGAAGTGACTAAAGAAGTATGTCAGATGTTACCTGCAAGTTCTGAATTATTTTGTCTTAAGTGTTGGTTAAAAAGCAAGCAAATTTTTACGGTCTATTCATTTCACAATGTGATTTTTATTAGTGATAAAACTTTAAGCATAAACCTCCCTTTTTCACAGGGATCAAACACTTATGCGGCACTCTAATTATATCTTTAACTGGTGGTTTACAAAGTTACTAGTATCTTGATGGTTTTGTTTTCCTGAAGTAAACATAATTGGTCTGATAGATTTTTGTATGTTGATTATCTATTGAATATCAGTGCAAACACTTCTGGCACATTTAAGAGTGTTGAAGCCTTGGGGTTTTTTGGCAGTTTGTTACAAGCCGGTAACTGGACAACTTTATATACATGAGTTAAAACTGTAGTCTGCAAAGGAGATTTAGAGAAGAGACTTTTTTTTCCTGCAGATAAAAAGGTTTGTTTTCAAAGTAGTGGGGGTTCTTAAAAAGAAGAAAACTGCTGCTGTCTCCCTTGATCTTTCTGCTCTTTTAAACAAACAGTGCTATGGCTTGTCACAAATCAGTTTGGTCTGAGCAGTGACACACTCTATTTAGTCTTGTTTGAAGTGTCTCTTGAAAGAAAAGTAAGTGCAGATTTGATATTTTGGTATGTCTGAACTTACATGGCTATATGCATGCTGGGTGGAAACTATCCATTTTCTTGATAGAATATACTAATCCTGCTAGGTAGGGGAGAAAGAGGAGTGAATTAATAACTTCAAACTGTGATCCGGGAAGAAGAGCCTGTGCTATACTTTATTTATTTTCTGAGCTTCAGAGGCCTACTTAATGTCAAGTAAGTGAAACCAAAAGTGGTTTTCCATCCATTTGTGCCACATACTGCAGAGATAAGATGGCTTAGTAAAGCAAGATACAGATAATCACCCAACTAACTTGTTACTAGTTCACTGATTTTATAGAAAAACTTAACCTTGGTAAGTATTGCATGAAACATGAATATATATATATATATAATTTTTTTTTCATGGAAGGAGAACTTAATTATTTTTATCTGTTTCTAAACATCCTTTTGGAAAGTGGCACTGTGCCAAGTGTTCTGCTCCTAAAGCAAAACAGCTGTTGTTTGTTCATAGAAGGTAATTTTTTTGTGTATGTGTGGTTCCAGCCAGGTCTTGTTTTAGTGTGCTTTTAAGGAGCATAAGTATTTCTCTAATTGAACTGTGCACCTGATTAGTGCAGAGCAACAATTAGAATTAAAACTCCTTTTTGTAAAATGGTGGGTTTATTTTGGATGGGTGCTTTAATGTGTTATGGAGATAGACAGGTGTTGGGAAGCTGATGCCTTAAAGCTGGAGAACTAAAGAACATCTGTGTGGGAGGGAGGAAAAAAGATACAACACATCTTGAGAATGTATCTCTATGTTCTGATGAATGATGACTTGCTCTTAGGAATAAGGAATATAAGCCTATGACTGATTCTAATAGTCAAGTTTGATATATTGGTTGTCTTGTCTGGATTTTTTGATGTGTTTTGTTTCAGTTGTTTTTTACTAAAATTTAAAACTTTACACGGAAGAGACTGTGGAATAGTATGTTGCAGACAGTAAAATGAATATCATCTAAATAGACTCATGTTTGCATGTTTAGTTTTGTTGTTTTTTTTTCAGATAACCATTCTATGTTTTTGTTATGATGATACAGATTAAACATCAATTTCATCATAAAATCCTTAAAACTTCATGAAATTGTTAGTGGTAAAGGGAATAAATACAGTAGTAAGAGGGCATCAAACAAGGAATAGAGGAATTTTATTTCATCCTGTTAAATTTTAGGTCCAAAATATGGCTATTGAAGTTGAAATTGGTTGTTTAGAAAGAAAACATTAGGCTACCTGAATTTTAAGGATTGAATAGATGGAGCAAGTACTCAATTTTCAATTGTAGCAAGAAGGAAGTTTTGATGAACATGCGTCTAAACATTTACGTATGCTTAAATCATGAAAAACCTGTGGGAAATATTATCCAGCACTGGGATCTGGAGAGTGCTGTTCCTAGTTCTGTAATGTGTTAGTGCTTCAGCTGTTACATGCAATTTGTCACAGTTCAAGTAATGAATAGAGATACTTTACTGCTTAAGATCCACAGATTCACTTTCCTCTGTAGATTTGCAGAAGAGGGGTTATAGATAACTGGAAGAGAAGCAGGAACTAGGTTTTTTTATGAAGATGGCATAGATGGAGGTGCTGGGAATTTTTTTACTTGGTAAAAAAATGCTTTGAAAAAATGGTTGATTTTGTAATTAACCCAGAACAAAGTCAAGTTGCTCCTGCTCTATGCTAGTGAAGTCTGTGGAATAAATAGCAAAAAAGAGATGTTACCAGGTTTATAATCACTGAGATTTGTAGATTTTGGAAATTTACTCTTCCTCTCTGTTTTTAGAGAAGATATGTACGCTCAGGACTCTATTGAACTGTTGACGACATCTGGTATCCAGTTTAAAAAGCATGAAGAAGAGGGAATTGAGACACAGTATTTTGCAGAACTGCTCATGACATCAGGAGTTGTACTGTGTGAAGGAGTCAAGTGGCTTTCCTTTCATAGGTAAATTCTGCATGTTAAGTATTTGGGGTTTCAACATTATGTATTGAACTCTAGAGCTTAGATTTCACATCTCGTGGGCTTAAGTGCTGTGCATCTGATGGTGTGTGTAGCACATAGCTCAGCCGGTACGAGTTAGAAAATATTTCTGCTGTAATACCTCTAACACCATTCTGTGAATAGAGAATAAAGGGTACGGGAGGTACTAGTGTTTTATATTTGATGTTTACACGGTAAAGAGAAAACTGTAAAGCCGAAAGATGTGAGACTCCTCGGCCAGCTGGTGGCGCTGCACACGTGCAGGTAATAGCGGTGATGGAAGAGAACTATTCCTAAGCAACTGTTGAGCAAATTATGGGAGAGACCACTGCAGAATTAAAAAGCACTTCTAAATTTGCTGTAAGTCTCCTGGGAATCTGGGCACCAAAAATTACTCAGCCTAGAAGGAGATCCCTGATAAACCTTAATTCTAGTTGCAGTAAGGAATATATCTTACTGTTTATTCCATCACAGGAACCCATCTTTCAAGTAGAAATAGATTTGTGAATGCTAAATCTCTATGAATCTGTCAAGATACAGAAGATTTCTGAGTGGTAGTAAAATTTTTAAGGCTTTAAAATATATGGAGTGGTCATTGTGTAGCCGACTAGGTGCCAGAGATAATTTGCACTTTTCGCAAGCAGCAGTGTCTTTAAAGGCTTATTGCTATGTAATGCCCTTGAATTAATGTCTTAAATTCTGGCTGCTAAGGAAGTTAGCAAAGGTAGAGTGAACGTTTTAGCCTAGACTAGTTTCCTTACAGCTTTATTCGTGTTTATCACTCATGCTATATTGGTGGATGGTAATATGTAAATGATGAAATGAGAAAAAAATCTAATTCTTCATCCATAAGTATTAAATGTTGGAGGAGACAAAGTCACATGGAATTAGAGAAGTATTTATGCTATAAACCAACTGAAAAATAAGGATTGCTTTGGTAAGGAACGTAAAGTGGTAGAAAAAGGGTGCATATAACGTTCTGTTGTAGAAGTCGTTGTTTTGATTTGTTTTGTAGAAAGAAGTGTTAGGCTGAGTTTCCAAAGGAGAGAGGTTGGAAAGAAAAGACAGTTAAAAAAAGAAGGATCCTCTGAGTACATTTGTCACATCTTCCACTTACAGCTGTCTCAACTCACAATATGAATCCAAAGTAATCTTACTCTTGCTATCTTGCTACTGGGGTAGCAGCTGGTGGAAGAATACTGCAACAAGAATGCCATAAACTACTTCAAAATAATTACAAAGGCCAAAACAGCGAATTAAGTTTTTTTTCAGCTTCTTAAACCCATTATTATGGGCTCGTATGTGTATATTTGTGATTAACACTTGACTTGAGAAATACAACTTGGATGCTTCAAGAGAAGGGGAGGCAGGTTGTGCATGTAAAAGGTGCATCAGCAGAGACTGGCATGTTGAAGCAGCTTCAGCCCCCAAATGGTGTTTTTCCAATATTGCCTGATGATTTAAGGGCCCGGTATAAGGTATACCAGAGCCATTTCTACAGTAAGGATTCTTTTTTAAGCATATTTATATTTAGCGTGTGTAATTCCTGACTAATAGGCTGGTCAAAGTGTAGTGCAAGCTGTGTGCAATAATGCCATTTTTACTGGTTTAGCCAGTGTATTTCACTGAACGTGTCTTTAGAAATCTTCTTAAGACAGCTATTCCAGCAAATGTTTGTCAAACACTGATTATCAGAGTGTTTAAAGGCTTTTGATCTTTGCCAGGGCTTGTTGATACTATCTTGAGCACAAAACCTGGGAGTAAGTGGGTTACTTTCCGAGGAAACCAAGATTGCACAAAGCTATAAATGAGCACAGGTCATATAAAATGTGCCACAAAGAATAGTGAATAGCTGTTTCTAAATATATTTTAGATTGATTGTGATTATGTTCTATCAGCAGGACGCTCAGCTGAAAATTTCTTCCATGTAGGCCCTCATGCAATAGTTCTTTGACTGCTGAAAAAGCTGTGCTTGATAGTTGCTGACTCTGCTATTACTTCCATTTCCTTAAAATGCTTTAATTACTACTAACCCTTAAAATTTAAGTCCCATAGGAAGTGGACAGAGGGGAATTACTCCTTTCTTGTTGTGAGGTTATGGTTTGGTTTTTATTTCCCAGTCCTTGATTTCCTTGAACTCTTATGCATTTTATTTCTAAGCTCTTCGCTTCTCAAATAGTTTTCTTTGTGTGCTTTTTATCTCTGCATTTGATATAGCTGCCTTAGCATCCTGACATATATTGGCAAATCTGTATGGACCTGCAGTTCTGACAGACATGAGTGAAGAAACATTTGCACTGTCATCAATTCTTGTGTACTGCAACTGCATAGGCAACTCCATCAAATCTTTTGAGCGTGTGTGTGTGTTAAAATGTACTCGAGTCAATGAGAGAGGAGGGGGGAGCCCTGAATTTCTGATCCTTGTCACGGTCAAAAGAGCTGTGAGTGCTTGGCAGTCTAGCAAGTTATAAAGAAACAGCTCAAATGCTGGTCTTGTGGATGTTCAGCTGACTGCTCTGCTGAAGCTTTTTAGTGTCCACCTGTGTGCAGCCTCCTCTGTCTACCTTTGGAGGGTCTGTGAAAACATGCTTTTTTGAAAACAAAAAACCGCGTGTTTTTGGGATGCTGGAAAGTTCCAAGCTGTTGTGTTTCAGTAATCATTTGTCTAACTGGTTTTAGTAGAATTTAATCTGTTGGCTCATATCTGTTAGCTCATTATAAACTGAAGTAAAGTGCTCTCAGCTCTCACAGGTTTTGATTTATTTTAGAGACTTGGTGCTTG
This sequence comes from Pipra filicauda, assembly GCF_003945595.2. Classification (NCBI taxonomy): domain Eukaryota; kingdom Metazoa; phylum Chordata; class Aves; order Passeriformes; family Pipridae; genus Pipra; species Pipra filicauda. Next base: position 945,012 of record NW_024104731.1, read on the forward strand.
AGTAGACTTCATTGTTAATTAGCTATCTGAATTATTTTGGATAGGAAGGGAAAGAAATACAGGCCTGTTTGATCTTCTCTATGGTCTCGTGTCCTACAGCTGTCCATGTTCAGTGAAAAAACAAAACAAATGTCTGTAAGAGTGCTTATGTTGTATAGCTCCATGGATTGTGGCTCACTGCACTAAGCAACTTCAGGTGATTATATTAGAAATGGTGAAAGGCTTTTGAGGAAAGGAAGCCTATGTGCTTCAGGGTATAAACCAACCACTAATTGCCTGTTAGAGTATTAGAAGAAAACTTTTTTAATGAGCAGGTAATTACATAATTGCTCAACGTGGACTTTCTTAGCCTTCTGTTAGCATTCAAAATGTTTTAACTGGGTATATCTTAGTCTTGAATTGGAGTGACAGTTTTTATGCCTGTGTAAGCTTGGATCTGCTACAGTCTCCCAGAGAAGAAAGTGTGTAATTCTCAATCAAAACTGCACATTTGTGGTAGCCTGCTCACTCCCAATATGTGAATAGTAAGTGCATGTTGACTTTTCTTTTTGTGCAGTGCTTCCTTCTCCAGAGAAAGTATAAGTGTTTAAGAGCTTCTGTTTTCTAGTAATTCATTCTTGTACATAATTTTTTTAGAAGAGAAGTCAAATATTTTTGAAGAGGAGGAGCACAAATACTGGGGTTTTTTTCGCTTTAAGAGTTTTAATATGACTGTTACATTTGAGCCACGAGGATGATCAATGTCAGGAGTTCAGTGAGTTAATAAACTCTAGTCTCTAGAGCAGTAAATCTCCTTAATCCTGAACAGTCTTTTTTTGCATCTTTTTGAACAGCCTTTTTGCTAATGTGGCTTTTTTATTTTTTTCTGTAGAGGCTTTATGCTGATCCAGGTTTTCCCACCTTCCCTCCCCCTTCAGATGATCTAATAAAATTCCAAGCTACTGTTTCGCCAAGTATGCTGCAATTTTTACTTTGTAAGAATCGACTGAAATCCTTCTTTATCTTTGACTCCTTTGCTCCCTGGCCAGTGGCTGCTGCTGTGGAGATTGGAGGGCAGCCAACACAGCTTCAAAGCACCAGATGCAGTGCAGGATTTGTTCAACATGAAATTTTTAGAATACTGGAAAGCCCCGTGGGAGAGCTGCAATAGTCTGTATCTCTTGTATGTTTTATGTGAATGGACTTACTGGGAATAAATGGACTGTTTCCTATATGTTAAAGGTTTTTCTACCCTCTGTCTAGAAATTCATAATGTAAAGATGTAGAGAACCTTATATATATAGAAAAGATAAAAAAGTAATCCTATTTACACTGAGTATGCAAGCTGAAGCCTTGAGCCTACATCAGAAGTCACCAGTGTTTGTGGATTCTAAATATCCTCAGGATAGTGGTACGGTGCTCTTAACTGATTTGTCTTTTCTATTGCTCATCTCACAGTTAAAGATCTTGGTCAGTATTTACCAAGCTGCAAAATTCTTGGGTTTGAGTATGATCCTTGTGTAATCAAGAATGAACACAAAGTCTTAAACTTGGAATTTGGAGTCTGTGGTGGCTACCTGTTCACTTGAATCAGCTCTCAACTCTGTGCTGAGGTTCCTTAAATAGCAGAACTGATGCAGCCTTCGGTAGAGGCAGCCCTGCTGTGTGTTTTCATCTTCTTTGTTAGTACAGGCATTTTTATGTATGTCAGTAAAATCTAGGAACTGGTTTGGTTCAATGCAAACTTAATAACCTAGAAGAGAATATATCAGTCCTTTATCTAGTTCAGTGCATATGTGCATGAGCAGTCCTGCAAGTACAAGGGATCAGAACAGATCAGATTCATGATAAGGTCATGAATAATCTGGTTTGTAATTGCCCTCCTAGGGAAAAGCATACCTAGTTATCCCTGCTTTTTGTTGTGGTGTTCAGTCCTGCTTAATATACCTGAATTCTGTCTTTCCTATACTTTAAGCGCTCTTGTTTCCTCTCATAACCCTTTGTAAAAAGTATGCAGTTTCTCCTTTTACTGCCACACCTCATTCCAATGTTCTCTTTCTTCAGTCAAGCTATTGAGGAGGAAGCCTTTCCAAACTCTTCTTTCCACCATGCACACAGTATAATACCTCAGTTCTTTCTAACAAATGTGTACTGCTCAGTTATCTTGCTGCTTCCTGCAGACTTACATGTACACACAAAAATTTTTCCAACTTGTTTTGTCATTGCCTCCAGAAAGAGAAATAGTCTACAAGCTATTAATTTTTTCAGTTGTCTGTGTGCAGATTTAATTGGTAAAATTAAAGATAATCCCTCTTTTTCTTTGCTGAGGCTTAAACTTTCTTCCAGGCATAAACATGCATTGGCTCTGGAAACTCATCTTTTGGATTTCAAGAACTGTAGACGTTTCTCTCTGTCTCAGTTTGTAGTGAGAAACTCCAGTCTGTGTGAAAGAAACTAGCTTAACAGTCTTTCTGATGTGAGTTCTTGTTATCAGATGAAGACCCAGCAGCACTACATTATCTCAGGATTTAGAGAAACTCCTGTAGACAGATCTTTTTGCTTCTTCACTTTGCCTCATGCAGACTAAATTAAAATGGTTTTTCTGGAATCTGCAGTGAGGCCATTTACATTGAGGTTTATTTTTTTCATAGAAGTTGGTCTTAATTGCATTGAAATTAAACAAAATGTCCAGTTAATGTGCAGTAAAGTCGTGATGTTGGAAGTGAGAAGTTATTTGCTTATATTGTTTTTGTTGTTAATTTGCAGCGGGTATGACTTTGGCTATCTAATCAAAATCCTGACAAACTCCAATTTACCTGAGGAAGAGTTGGACTTCTTTGAGATACTGCGGTTGTTTTTCCCTGTAATCTATGATGTAAAATATCTCATGAAGAGTTGCAAAAACCTGAAGGTAAGTAGTCTGTTAATATCTCAGAACAAATTTTGCGTTTGGAGACAGAGTACTTTGTGCTTAAAAATACTTATTTTCTATATTTTTATTGTCTGGTTTTGCTCTGATAGTGCCTACTGAGCACTGTTGTCTCAAGCTTCGTATGTTTAATATTAAAGGCAATTTTTAGAAGCAGGCAGGAGCACAAATCTATTTTTATAACTACTTACCAGTTAAAAATATCATGGTACTGTATTTACAGTGCTTTGTTGATAGATGATAAACCCATGTTTGGAATTAATTCTTCATTTCCTTAGCCATGAGAATTGTTAGGTTTCATATACTCTTATTTCCTTATTGTGCAGCCCACTAAAGGACTGCAGTCATCTAGGCAAAGGTAATTGCAATGAAGATGATGTGGAAATGTCTTGGGAAGAGGAATGGAATGAAGAATGTTTCAGATGGCCCTATAACGAAAGATAAACAACAGCATATGTTCAGGGACAACATGTGACTTCTAGGAAAAAAAAAAAACAAACTAGAAACTAATCTGTCATGTCAGGCCAGTGGGGCTATTAATTGGCTTACTCTATCAGGCATGAAATTTGGATACTTTATTGGACTGGAGAATTAATGGGAACTGGAACTGATTATGTGAAGGGGAAGACAGCAAGTGAAAGAAAGATGCTAAAGGTACTGTTAACAGCCTTACTTGCCAAAGAACTGGACTACTGCTGGAATGAGGTGCATTGCTCATCTGAGGCATTCAGTGACTTGTTGCTCTTATGGAAAGTAACTTTCTAGGCTTTCTTAAATGAAAACCTGCAGGAAGAAGAGAACACTCACCTTAGTAAAACCAAATCCTAACTAAGGAATGGCTTGCCGCTTTGTTGTACTGAACAAGTGATCGTGTGCTGTTTATAGGCCTCTGTTTCCTTCTGAGAAAAGAGTGTGTCACTTGAGTGAAACCTACTTGTGTGAGAAGTAAATTAACTTTGTTAATGAAATTAATGATGAAAATGTAGACCACTCTTCCAGTTAGTAAGAAAAGTGTGGCTGTGTTCATCTGCAGTTGTTACTGATATAATCAGCTGTACAAATGGCTGAGTATTGGAGAACATCTTAGAAGCAGTTTTTCTTCACGGAGGCCAGGAACAAAAATCAAATACTCCTAAACTTCAGGAGTCTTAAATGAGGGGTAGGGAGGAGGCCCCCCCCCAGAAAAAAACCCCTCATTTCTCACTCCTGATAAAGCAAAGTAAAGCATCTGGTGTCTTAGTGGTGGTGACACACTTAGCAAGAACAGAATGTAAATTCTAAATTTAGTGACATAAGGAAAGGTAACAGATTGATGTTCTGTGTCACTGTTCCAGAGGTGACATTCCCAGTGAGTTTGGGGAGGAGAGGATTCAGTTCCTGACATTTCATTAAGACATAGTTGTGTGTAACTTGCATTGTTTAGAGACACTAAGATCTTTTGGAAGACAGGAAAAACCTTCACAGGTCTTATTTCAGCAAACCATAAGAACAAGGGTGATATTTTTTTTTCTAGAGTTGAATATGTAGGTCAGCTTTCCTGCAGTAAATTTTGATCCTGTCACCTCATCTGCAGACTAATAGTGACAGCAGGGGAGTGGGAATGGACTATCTTACCCCTCCAGATTTACCAGTGATGAAATGATGGTGGACTTGAGCTGTACTGAGAGAAGCTGCCTGAAACAAATTACTGAACATTCAGTGTTGTGACTCTAAAAATGCATGTACTGTCTCCTAATGTGTGTCACTTTCAATCTGTATTAAATGAATTGAACAGTGAATTGAACAGCTGTGCCATTGTCTTTTATTGACTTGTCTAAGCTATTTTTCATATGAAAGTCACTGACCTGCTATAGGTCCCCACTCTCTGTTCCCACACAACCCAAAAAGATTTTTGGTGTTGGAAAGAGAAGTATGTTTCAGGATTGGAAAGATGTTTGATGCTTTTTTTGTGGAATTAAGTATTCTGTGAATTTATAGTATATTATTCTGACTTTACTGGCATGCAGATTGGGAGATATTAATGTAGTATAAGTTAAACTTACTTATTCTCTAAAAAAAGCTTTTTATGTAGACAATTCCAAACCTTTTGATAATAGTGGCAATCCTAAGGAATGTAGATTGATTGACCTTGTCAGAAACTTGCTTTTAATATGGGGGTTTGTACAGAACAGTGAACTCTGGGAATGTGCCCTGAAATGAGAATTTGAACTGGATTTGCTGTTGACCATGTTTGTGTGATTATGTAAATTATTCTGTGGCCTTTTTCTTGGAAGGCCGATGCTGTGAAAATTTGGGAAGAACTTGTCCTTCTCCTCCAAGAGTGAAGTATACTGAGCCAAGTGCAAAAGGCGTGCCTGAAGGAGAATCTCAATAACCTGTTAATTTTCTGTCCTGATTCTGGTCAGCACATGGTTAATTTTTGCAGTAGCCAGGAGGGGGCATGGCTAGGACACAGAGGTTATTCTGTACCACCTAACATCATTTTCTGGGTCAGGGGGTAGAGCTCGATGCTGTGGTGGAGTAGCATAGCAGAGGAAGCAGTCAGATATTGTCAGGGGTTTCTGCAGGGTGAGCAGTAATGTGTCTTTTCTTGTACACGCAGTCACTAGTATTGTTGCTGTTACTGTGCATTTTCTTAGCTCATTGCTGTTTTCCAGTAAATTGTTCATATTTCAACCCGTGATCTTTACCTTTTTTGCCTTCAGTTCTCCTTTCTAGCCTGCTGCAGGGGAAGGGCAGTGGGGAGTGAGTGAGTGGTGTGTGTTTTGGAGTGGTTTCAGTGGGAACACTTAAACATTCTTAAACCATAACATTTTCAGAGACAGCCAAATTTTATTCTGTAATTATTGCACTTACAGACCAAGAAGTTCCACACAAAAATGGTATATATTTACAAATATATATACACACACCATTAAAAGCACTATTTTCAATGCATTCTTTGGTAGGCTGCTGTTACTGTAATTTTTGTATTACTAAGTCTGCATTCTAGAGCTTGCAGCTGCTGGGTAAATATCATTGATTTTTATTCTGGAGTGTTCCTCAAGGTTATTTGGAGCTAGAGTAGATAGTCTTACAGCTAGCAGAACCTGATAATGAGGCACTGCTAATTTGCTGCTTGACGAAGTAGAGAGTTAGGAGCAGAAACTGGTACCTTTAAAAGGGTTTGGGTCTAACTGCTGTGGTGAATTAGCAGCTCATTATTGGAGTTAGAAAGCAGAGAATATACTTGTGCCTGGGATGTACCCTTTTCCTTGCTGGCCACCAACCCTCAGCATGATTTTGAGAGTGTAAGTTAACCAAGCAAGTTCACAGTGTTCAGATGCTCTATCTAAGCACATAAAACAAACCAGCTTGAGGACTTAACTGTAAAGCATATAGTCTAACCTTAAACTTTTGTAAACTGTATTCCTGCTGCTTAAGACAGAATAAATCTATCTATACCAGTGCTGTCGGTTTGTAGGTTTTACTTAGGAATGTTATTATTGAAGATTCCTTTTTTTTTTTTTTTTAACAAAAATGTGGACCCAAAGCTGTTGCCATAAGAGTCATGGGAATTTTCATAATGTTTGATCTGAATTTCAGGTCAGACTACTTTATTGCTCCATGAATTTTACATTCGACTTGTTGTGCTTTTGCCTCTTATTGCTTCCCTTTGCCTACTTGAAACAGATTAAAGAGTGCAAGGAAAGGTGAACTCTAGGCATTGAAAAGCATTGCTTCTGTGCAACATTTTTGCCTCACAGAGCTTATGGCAGCACTGAGGATTTTGTCGGTCTGTTTTTTTTAATCTTTCTAGACCTTAAAGAATGTGCACGTGCTTTAGTCTTTCCAGTAGCTTTATAGCTTAATGAATTAAAAAAAGAATTGTACAGTCATGTGCTCACAGCATTAAAAGATTGCAGTTACAGTGTAATGTTTGTCCTTCAACTGATCAGTGTTATCTACCTATAACCAAACCAAATTCTGACAGGTTTGCTCCCACACGTAGCAGTTACTACTGTTTTGGAGCGGACACTCAAAGGGGGTTTATTTAGTCACTCTGCAGTTAAGGGGGCAGTTTTTCACATCAGCTTATTGGGAAGAAAATTTGTCTCAAAAGTGAAGTCGTCTCATCTTTTAGAGCAGATATGATTTGCAGCTTTGGTGTGTTGTCTACAGCTTCACAATCTGTCCTGTTCTATCAACATTCAAAATGGACAGTTACCATTTTAAATTTTTTCCTTTTTTGTATGTCAGATATTGATATAATTTTTTTAAGAAATAGGTTTTGTTGCACATGTCTGTTAAATGTATATTTTTAATAGAAAAGCTGTTAAAGATGGCTACACCATAGTACTCTAATATCTTAGAAAACTAGTTGCAAGATGGATTATATTTGCATGTTTTTCCCCTATTCTCTTACAACAGCTAATGAAACAAACTGTTAAAAGGGATAGAATGTCCTGTAGAGATGGAGGGAGCACTACCTTCCTCTTTTAACTTTGCCACCTGGTTTCTATATGTCTGTGGTCTAACATATTCCTGGGCTTCCTGTAGCGTTCTAGGTACTTAAGAATACTCTTGGGTTTTGTGAAGGGATGTGGAAAAACCCTCAGCTTAATTGTTGAAAGGCTAGTGGGGAGAAAGAAGTCTGTTTCAGAGGAAGCCTAGACACTTTAACATATGGAAGCATACAGGCATGTCATTTGTAAGCGCTTGAACTGTTGTGTTTTTAAAAGGCAAAAATGTAATTCTACACTTTTGTTCAAATAGAAGTATAGGAACACCTGGTTTTGTTCTTAAGCATTGCCAGTCCTCCTTTCAACATTTTGAAGAAATTGTTAAGTAGTATCATCTGGTTACTGGACAAACTGGAACATTAGTAGTCTTGTTGGTCACAAATACTGTCTTATTTAATCAATTCTAGCAGAATTTTAATGCTGCTATTGATACAGAAAGTTTGATTCTCCAGGTGTCAATTAATCTAGTACAATGACTGTTTCAACAACTGAGCAAATGTTAAAATATACCTGAGGTTGTATGACCTGTGTAACAGATTTTTCCCAAGTATAGCAGTTCAGTTTTGATTTAACTTTTTTTTTAGCAGTTAACAAAAGTGTTTTCTTTTTCAGGGTGGATTACAAGAAGTGGCTGAGCAGTTAGAGCTGGAAAGGATAGGACCACAGCATCAGGCAGGATCCGATTCTTTACTCACAGGAATGGCCTTTTTCAAAATGAGAGAAGTAGGTGAATGTACTGTTTATATTTCCATGATTGTAACGTGCTGTGATAGTCACACAGAATTGCTGATTCTGATAAGTCTGTGGTATTTTAAGGAGGTCTCTAAAGGGCTTTAGGGGTCAATCCTTTCTTGACAGAAATAAGACTTACCTGCATTTTCCCCAGAGTAAGTGTGAACCACCTGTACTGATTCCCTGCTTAGCTGCTGTGATTATTGCTTCACATTTCCAGCCTGTGCCTGGCTTTTGGATTTTTTGTGAATTTTGTTTTGGAGTTTTTTCCTTACCTGTTTTGGAGGGTACCTTTTTTTAGGTGAGTGCTGCAGTGAGTAATGAGCTGCTGGAGCCAGACTTCCTTCTGGGAGACTATGCTCAAGACAACCTTTTTTTTTTTTTGAGCTTCTGCTCAGTGTAATACTCAGCTGGTGTGCACTGCTGCTTGTGACAGGCTGAGAGGTGGGGAAGGAATGTTGACTAACCACTTCTAGCTAAACTTTCAGGCTACAGGTATATTAAATAATGACTTTCAGGCTGTTGTGGAGAATGTCCATGTGTTTCTTCTTCCTTACCATTAAGCAACGCGTAGATTGCTAATGTTCTAAAAGATTATATATCAGTCAATTAATTCAAGGTTTACAGCAGGGAAAATCAGCTCTTATAAGCTTCACACTTCCTTGCTGCTTGTCCGCATACAATAGGAAGATATTAGGATATTTTGCATTAGCAGAACAATCAAATACTGAACAGGCTTCTTCTGGAAACCAGTTCACTGGACAAATGCCAGTTCATCAGAACATGGCATTCTGCCAGCAATTCAGTGTCATTTACCATGTTGAAATAGATGGTAATATCAAACCTCATCTTTTAATAATTTTAAGCACTGTAGGCTGAGGTGTCTACCTTCTGTAATGCAGCCTTTTGTATGAAGGAGAAAATGATCATAAGATTCTGACAAATACTGGTGAGACAGCTGGTGAATAATAAATGATGTAGTTTAAGCTGGTTTGCTCATCCTAACACTGTTCTGCCTCTGCTGGAACTGTTGTAGTTGTCAAGCAGGTCATGGGCTACAGATGTAATGAAGAGGATTATGTTTTTGGTATGATCCAAGCCCAGTGCAGCTAACTGCTGTCTGCCTGGTTAATTTTTCACTCTTGAATTTGAAATGAAATGAAAGCAAAGAAAGGGTAATACATGATAGTCATGTTTAAGAAGATACAGACTTTCAAATTACTTTTATAGAGTAAAAGGTTCAAAGTCATAATAGTTTCTTAAATGAGATCACAAAATCACAAAATATCCTAAGTTGGAAGGGACCCACAAGGATCATCAAATCCAACTCCTAGCCCTGCACAGGACCATCCCCAAATGCTGCACCATGTGCCTGAGAGTATAGTCCAAACACTTCTTGAGCTCTCTCATCCTTGGTGCTGTGACGACTTCCTGGGGAGCCTGTTCTAGTGCCCAGCCACCCTCTGGGTGAAGAACCTTTTTCTAATACCTAACCTAAATCTCCCCGATGCAATTTCAGGCCATTCCGTCAGGTCCTGTCATTGGTTACCACGGAGAAGAGATCAGTGCCTGCCCCACCTCTTCCCCTCATGAGAAAGTTGTAGACTGTGATGAGTCTCCCCTCAGTCTCCTCTTCTCCAGGCTGAACAGACCAAGTGCCCTCAGCCGCTCCTCATACGGCTTCCCCTCAACACCCTTCACCATCTTTGTTGCCCTCCTTTGAACACGCTCTAAGAGTTTAATATCTTTCCTATATTGTGGTGCCCAAAAGTGCACACAATATTCAAGGTGAGGCAGCACCAGTTTACCAAAAGCTTTTACCAGGAAATCTTTGAGGGCTTTTTAGTGCAAAATACTCGCTTAATTAAGCCAACAGACGTGGTTTGTTTTTTTCCCAGTATTTGCAGATATTCTTTGCAAATACAGTATTTCTAAATAAAAATGCAGTAGTAAGCAGAGAGAAGTACATCAGATGTTGATTTTTAAAGCCTTTTCAGGAGAGTTCAGTATTTAAAAATGTATTTCTAACTGAAAAGTCTTCATTTTACAGTGCTTTTAGAGGTACAAAATTGCTAATTACTGTGAAGGAGCTGCAATTTGCTTAGTGGGTTTTGGAGTGCCAACCAAAAAAAGTTACTGCTCTTTTTCTTTCCATCAGAAATACTTAAATAATTGTACTACAACAGTAGAATTATTTTGGGGTTTTCCTACTGTTACGACCCACCCCAGAAAAAGGGGAGAGGGGTAACCCAGGTTCTTATCAATAATTCCCTTGGGGTGGATTAGAGTGAAACGACACTGAATAATCAGTGTCTGAAAACATATATTGGTAAGGTTTATTTTAACAATTTTGTATCAACAGGTATGCTAGCATTTTGGGTGTTGTCATATAACAACGTGGCATAGAGAGAACCTTTTGGGGGGGGAGAAAATGCATAGGGGAGAGAAAGACAGGATAAGAGTAAGGGAGAGTAAGGAAAAAGAAAAGATGAGAGTGGAAAAAAGGTATATAGTCACCGCCCATGGGGTCCAGTGATGAAACTTGTAGTTGCCACTTCCATGTCTGCCAGTTGAAGTGGTGGCCTTGATCTGCTGGGGGTGAAGGAGGGAAGCCCCCACGCGCCAAGAAGTTATGAGTTATTATATCCATGGTCAGTGTCACGGGCCATGCCTTGAGCTTCCAAACTCTCCCTGGGCCTGCGCAGAGCTTCTGTGTCTGGCCTGGTTCCTGCCTTTCAAGATTGGCAGAGGGGGGGATGGGCTTTGATGGGCCTTCAGAGGTCCTGCCTTTTCAGGGCTTGACACCTTCAGCACTGGAGGGAGGGATGGGTCCAACTGCCCATCAGAGGTCAAAAGCCTGCAGAAGTCTCCTAGAATGCATAAATCATTAACTGTTTCAGTCTCTGACACCTACCTGTTAATTTCTTTAAAAACTACGGGGGGCTTTAAAACTTTTAATTGAAGTCTCTGATTCCTGCAGTGTGGACCTTTCCATCCTGACTGTGCTACTAAGAGGAAAGCTTGAAGGGAGAAGTTTTGAGCCTGTGTGGTATATATAGGCCTCTATGTTTAGAATTGTGTATTGCATCCATTCTGTTCCTGCATACTTCTGCCTGTCTTAGATTTCTGATGTTGATGATGACTCAGCCTGTCAACCACAGCAGTGTCCAGGGTTGCCATGAAGGTTTTAGGGTGAAAAATTTGTGTGTGTGTGTGTGGTCTTATTTTTGTGACACAATTTGTGGTTTTGTGCTTGAAAACCTAAGTCTAGAAGATAGAGTATCAGAACATCATGAGGTTTCATATGTCTTCCACTGAAGGGTTCCATTTGCAATTTAGACTTGTAAGGTGTAAATTCAATCTTAGTACAAAATTTTACTCCTTATTAAATGAAGTCCCCTCCTGTGAAGAGCTGGAAATACATCTTTCTGCATTTCTCCAAAGTCCATAATGGGTTTTGTGCTCATCCTCCCCACCTCCAAACCTTTATAACATAAATTAGGACATACCACCTTTCAAGTCAGAGTGTGGTGAAAACCCTACACTGAGGAGTAGGTAAGAAAACAGGCGCTGATGATGGATGCTAAGCATATGGCTGTTGTGAGAAACACCACAGAAATCAAGTGGAGAAATATCCTTGTTGCACTTGAAGAAAAGTGAGTGATGACTAATAATATAAAATTATGAAAACATTGCATTTGGCCATTTTATTGGGAAGGGTGCACAGTAAGACTGATTATATTTCTTGACAGTTTTAAAGAATCGTGTCATATAGCACATTGTGATAATGTGTTGAGATTAAGCGTATTACTATGTTAATTATATCATCTTTTGCACCTTGGGATTTAATATCTTATTCAAAAAGAAAGTAACATTATAAAGCCTTTCTATAGTTCTATTTAAACTGAACCTTTTCTAATAATTTGTGTCTCTCTTCTAACTCTTTAGATGTTCTTTGAAGATCACATTGATGATGCCAAATATTGTGGCCACTTATATGGCCTTGGTTCGGGCTCATCTTATGTACAAAACGGCACAGGAAACGCTTATGAAGAAGAAGCCAACAAGCAGTCATGACATGAAATGAAAGGCCATCTTTTTGACCTCCACATGCTTGTATATAGGTTTTATCTCTGGCTGAACCCCTTGGACAATAAGGCTTTTTTCCCCCCTTTCTCAGTACACTTTCTTTTCTGCCTTTCTATGTACTAAACTTGACTGTTCCTATCACAGATTTTGATCTTGATATGTAAAATTTTCTGGGTTACATTTTGGCCTCTTAACTAGCCCATTTGTAAAGAAGCATGTATAGGATCAGTGTGGAAGAGAGAGGGGGAAAGTTGAATCATAATGAACAGTCTGGTAAACTTATATTGTTTTTCCAGTTTTTTTTCTCTTTCCCCTCCCTTCTTCAATTAATTGGCTCTGATTGTAATTAACTTCCCTCTTCATGTCTGTTCCTTCCACTTGCAGGCGTTTTAGCTATTCAAGATTGTGGACCATCAAATTTGCACTTTAGAGAGAGACTGACTCAGATCCTCTGTTTTATTTGAAGTTTGTTTTGGTTTTTTCTCTTGCCCTCAGCTAGAAAACAATCATCTGCCAAGTTCAGCAGCTTCAAGCTGTATTTCCTTGGCATCTCACCCCGTAATCTCTGTTTGTTAAAGCGAAACAAACTACTGAAATCATAGTAACTGCTCTTATTTTACTATTGTTCAGTCATCTTCAAACACATCCTGCACGTGTCAACTGCTGTTTGGCCTGCTGCTTTAAAACCGCTCTGTGATGGGGGAAAGAGGCTTGAAAAAACAGCTTTACACCCTTCAGGAAAAGAACAGCTATGTCTTTAGCCTTTTTGCCATTAAGCTGAGAGTTGAAGGATATTGGAAAAGTAGAAGTCTTGTAATGGCACACTTCCCTTGATTAACCTCCTAGCTTTTATTCTAGTAATGTGCACCTCAGATATTTTTTATGAAGTCATATTTATTATGTACTTGATTTCATGATTTTTGTAAGTCAGTTTAGTTGAAGATAAAACCCAAAGATCTGAAAAAATACTATTTAATTGAAATATTGAATTAGAAGGACAATTAAATCATGCTTTTTTGTAGTTGTTACAAAGACAGATGTTACAGATACTTGTTGTAAAACAACAAAATATGAATAATTTACAGCTAATAAAGTTACCTGAGGAGTGTAATGCTAGCTTATTTTTGAGTATATTTTACAATGTATTTTAGATATATTGTTTTAAAGGACCCTGGAGTATGTTCTCAACTCTGCATAGCATGTATACAGAGCAGTTGTGCAGGAAGGAGTTTTGGTATTGAATAGCTAAATCCTAGCCTGAAATGATGGAACGTGTGACATTGTGTGTCTGCGTGTGCGCACGTGTGTGTGACACAGAAATCAATGGTAGAAAAATCTCCAAATGTTCACCAAATATTCTGTTTTATCCTGTACTTAAAAGCAAAAGATCAAACACCTTTCTCTCATTGAATTATGATGATGTAACTGGGCAGTCCTTTTTAAACAAGTAATTTGCATAACAGAGGGTATTTGTTTTTAAAGCTTTTGTAAATAAATGCCTAAGAAATGTTTTCTTACATAACAACAGACTGGTGGTTTTGTTGCAAAATTTTTCCTGGAATGTGAATATTTAGTCTGTTCAATTTTGTATTCTGTTTTGTTTAGGCATCATAGTTCTCTTCCACATGCTTATAATCTGAGCAAAAATCATGCACATTGAGCAAAATTCTGTTCATAGGTTTCTAGTAATTTCATTTTTATTGTCCTGAATTGAAAGAGTGGTAATCACAATTTACTTCTGAGGCATCCTAATCCCATTATTAATTTTATACCATTATGCATTAGATGATGATGACTTGTTGGTTGTCTTTGTCTTTAATAAGATAGTGATAGTGAAAGCAGGATGAATTCTTACATACATACTGGGAAAATTTGCATACACGTGGAATTAAGAACCCTGAAGTTTGATGCATTCACTTTAAAGTAGTAGCTTTGCCTAAAGCATACCGGTACAGCTATCTGGTTAACTTTTGAATTGGATGACTCTTTGATCCTCGATTAAAAAGTTACTTCAAAACAAAAACCCACTAAAGTCCTTCAAAGGAAGTTTTTAGAGCCTTCTAAATATGCGCCTAGAGTAAAAGTTCTAGTGCCAATGGGGATGTGCTTTTGAAGTGACTACTGAGCATCCCAGATGCTCTGCTGTGCTTTTCTTTGCTTCCTGTCCTAGAATTACAGAATGGTTTGGGTTGGAAGGGACCATACAGTTCCAACCCGCCTGCCATGGGAGGAACACTTTACACTAGACTAAGTTGCTCAAAAGTCCTGTTCATCTTGGCCTTTAACACTTCAGGGATGGGGTATCCACAACTCTGTCATGGACAACCTCTTCTGGTGCCTCACCACTCTCACAGTAAAGAATTTCTTCCTAATAATCAATCTAAATCTGCCCTCTTTCAGTTTAAAGCCATTACTCCTTGTCCTGTCACTACATGTTGTGTAAAAAGTACCTCTCTTGTAGGCCCCCTTTAGGTACTGAAAGGCTGCTGTTAGGTCTCCCTGGAGCCTGCTCTTCTCCAGGCTGAACAAGTCCAACTCTGTCAACCTGTCTGCATAGGAGAGGTGCTCCAGCCCTCTAAACATCTTCCCAGCTTACTCCAGCAGTCCATGTCTCTCTTATGTCACAGGCTCCAAGCTGGACTCAGTACTCCAGGTGGGGTCTCACAAGAGCAGAGCAGAGGGGCAGAATCTTCTCCCTTGACCTGCTGGCTACACTTTCGATGCAACCCAGGACATGATTGGCTTTCTGGGCTGCAAGTGCACATTGCCAGGTCATGTCAAGTTTCTTGTTCACCAAGAACCACAAGTCCTCTTCAAGGAAGCTCTCAATCTCTACAGCTTGTACTTTTGCTTGGAATCGCCCCAACCCACGTGCAGGACCTTGCATTTGGCTTGTTGAACTTCATGAGGCTCACACAGGCCCATCTCTCAAGCTGACATTTTTGTCCAGTTTGTTGACTTCACCACAGAGCTCGGTGTCATTGGCAAACTTGCTGAGTGTGCACTCAGCACTCGGAGGAAGTTTGCAATGCCATGAAACTGTCAGAGCTCACTCCTTTTGGAAGAAGCTTAATCCAAAGATGCACAATAGGTGTGTGTCTCGTGTCCCACCTGCTAATGGGCATGCAGTCTGCAGGAGCAGGCGGAGTTTGTTTAAGCCCTAGCCTAAAATTCTCACTGGGTATTTGACTTAAAGCAATTCTACTCTATAATAGTTTTCTTGCTGTAATAAAAGCTTTTCTCAAAAGCCACATATCAGCATGGAGCTAAGATTATGCTTTATTCTGTGAGAGAACTCTTGGTCTGATCACTGCAATCTGTCAAGAGTTGATTATAGCTGGGGAGACATCTGTGAGTCATTCATTTCTTTGGCAAAATTAGATTTAGTTTCCATTAAGGGGTCACTTAAATTGTGAATTGTAGAGATTATGAAAAAAGGAATTTCTTCTTATTTGTAGGACTATTACTTGTAAACTGCAGAACCTGAAATTTGAATCCGTTTCCAAAGTGGACAGCTTTAATTGCTTTTCCAAAAATGAATGTGCAGGCAGAGTTCCAGCTGTCTAGACATGCACCTTTTTGTTCAGAGACAAGAATTCTCTTTCTAGGCCTCTGCTTTTCCCAATTCATTTAAAATACATCATTGTTTGTCAGAAGAAATGAAGTATCAAAACCTGTTATATTTGATGTTTCTTTTTTTAATCCACTTGTATTTTTAACTTCTGGAGTCAGATCAGTGTTCTAGGAACCTTATGTTCTCTGTCACTATTTTTTTCAATATATATAATTTTTATTTTAAGCATTTAACCCTCTTGCTCATTGAAACTAGGCAAGGATAATCTTTGAGGTGGAAGAAAATAGGTCTGGAAAATATTCTGAATACTTGAAGCTTTTTCCCATATGAATTCAGGGATGACCTATAATATCTGGCATCCAAGAAATCTTACCTTATCTGACTGGTTACTCTAAGCTCAAGAATGGTTCATTCCCTCATACAGGAAATCAAAGAAAAGTAGCAGGAAGCCTGCATTGATAAACAAGGAGCTTCTGATTCAACTCAAAACAGAGAAAGGTGGAAAGCAGGACGGGTGGCACTGTCTGACATGTGGATTAAGGGCCTGGGTTAAGAAAGCTAGTCTCTCTGAAGTTGAACCTGTTGAGGGACAAGAAAAGATTCTACAGGGACTTCGGGAGCAAAGAAATATCAGAGAAAATGTGAGACCACTGCTAAATGGGAGCAGGAGACTTATTTACAAAGAACATGGAAAAGGCCAAGCTACTCAATGCCTTCTTTGCTTTGGTTTTTACTCTTAGGATTTGCCTTCAGGAATCCCAGGTCCCTGACATGCTTAGCAAAGTCTGGAATAAGGAAGATTTATCCTTGGTGGAGGGAGGATCAGGTGAGGAATGTATAAAAAAATTGGACATAATGAAATTCAGGGGACCTGATAGGATGCACCCTCAAGTGTTGAGGGAGCTGACTGATGTCACTGCAAGGTCATTCTTGTTATCTTTGAAAGGTCATTATCATAAAGGTAACTCCCTGACGAGTGAAAGAGATGTCATTCCTACCTTCAAGAAGGGCAAGGAGGACACAGGGAATTGCAGGCTGGTCAACCTCACTTTGACGCCTGGGAAGGTGAAGAAACAGATAATAATAGAAATGATTTCCAAATATAGAATGGATAAGAAGGTGATTGGAAGTAGTCAGCCTGGATTTATAAAGGGGAAATAATTTCTGACCAGCTTGCTGTATTTTACGCTCCTTTGGGCATATGTATTGGATTAGATGATTACACAGATCCCTTCCAATGCTTTCTCTTGTGTCATATGAGAGCACACTTAATGTAGATGGTACTGGATCCTTGTGATGGAAATAGATGAGGCATGAGTAGGGGTGTTCTGTGCCCACAAGGTTACGGGGTGCTTATTAGTCACCCAGTGGAGACCAAGTGGGTACTTTATGTTGTATAGCACGGGCTGGAAGACGTACTCCACCTGGCAGGTAGTATAATTTTACAGTAGTTTCATTTAATAGTTCCAAGTAAAATATCCTAGCTTAGAAGTATTAGTGCTTAAAAAAGCTTATATTTAATTGTGTTGGCTTAAGTTCTTGAGTGGCAGTACTTGTTTAGCTCTATAAAACTCCTCTGTAGTCATTCAGAAAAACAGGTGAAGGGCTAGCTAAGTCAGCTGGCAATGTGGGTCACAGTCCATGTTCTCTGTCCAGGTTCTTCTAGATATTCTACATGAGGAAAGCTTAATGCTGTAGAACCAAACTTACTCAGTTGAAGATATTTGTTGCTATGTGGGATTTTGATTTAGAAAAGTAATGGAGTAACACACTGAAATCACAACACAAACACAATATAGCAATTGTATATACAGTTGAATCACAATACAAACATCATTCCCTTTACCATTCTCTATAGCTTGCTCACCACTGCAGTGCTGGGTGATCCCAGCTGCTAGAAGGACCACATGGATTGAAGCCAGCTCAAGCCTATTGCTCTCCTCAAAGTTGCTTTTGCTGGGTGTTCAGGTTTTATACTCTATGTCATGCTGAGCCATGTTCACACATCCCCATGTTGGTGTGGCTGACTCGGGAATATATTACTTTCTACTGATTATTTTAGGGAAGATCTATTTGCAACCAGCTGACCCCTTCAACTGATACAGCTGTTTGTTTACAGCAAAGGCCATCTATGGTCACCTTGGTGTGAGATCAGTTCAGCTTCTTTGGTGACAGCTGTTGTCACTTCCTACATTCTTTTCTGAGCTTCACACACACATCTGTCTACTCTGAGCCTTCTTCCACTGAAGATGTTCATTGATCACTCACAGAACAAAAGTGTGGCTTTGTAAGGCCAGATGTTGCTGGTTTTTTGGGTTTTGAAGAAAGGGAAAACCCAACAAACTTATGCTGCTGTGTCTTTACTTTGGCTTCCCAGTGGTTTATCTTTTTCTGACATGTTTTGGGTTTTTTTCCCCCCATTTTCTCAAGTGTCATTTTTACTTGAGAACATGTGTTTCTGTGACCTCTGATTTAAACTCCCAATTGTTTTTTCAACCTTGAATAACTCACCAGGGTGCACTGGAAGGAAGAAAACACTCCTGGTACTGAATCAGTTTTTAGAACTTCCTTGGAAGTTTAATATTCACATTATGTCAATGGATTTAGGGTGGTGTGGGTTCATTGCAGTTTATTAACTTGTAAGATAATTATTCTAAGAAGTGAATTTTTAAATAAAACAGACTTATAAAGATACTGATTTAACAACACCAACTCAGTGATGGCAAAGAAAGCTAAAAGCCTCCAGTAGAATTCTGGATATTTCTCTGACTACCACAAATTGTTGAGTTTGAACAAAATCTCCCAAATAATAAACTTTTCTATTCATACCATGAAGTTATTTTTCTGGTATATCTGATCTTTAGTGTACTGTGATTGGTTAACAGATTATTTTGGTATTTATTTCCCTCTTCCGTGACTAGGTTACACAGGTAGTGAAACAAGGATGACTCTCCTGCATTATTTTAACAGTCCTGAGTTGGGAATGAAATGTGCCCATTGATGTCAGCTGGTTTCTGCAGAGGCTGGTGTGGTCCTTCTTCTGCCAGCACAGATGAGAGATTATTTTCCCACTGAAGTGGGAGAGTTGTCTTGCCCAAGTGTGCTTTCTGTGCTCAATTCACTCTGCTGGATAATGTGAGGGAGAGAGGGGAGTGAGTGGAAGCCTTCCCTTCTCCACGCACCAGGCAGAAGTTGGCAACAGATGAATTTTTTGAGCTGCATTATAGAGAACATGCTTTATGTTTTGTAGAACAGCAAATCAGAGCTGGGTTACATTTGACAATATCCTTCCTTCACCTTTCATAATAGCTGAGCTTGGCAAGCTCTGTTTTCCTTCATTCTTGTCTGTCTGCATGGAGTGTAGCTGTAGTATCTATGATAGTGTTTTATATGAAGATTGATTGCTAATGTGCTTATACCATCACTAAGCTATTTTTTTCTATTGCATCTGTTTGAACTACTGGCCAGCCATATCTCTGGTATGAAAGAGAAAATAACTGGAAGTAAGCTTTTGTTGCTCAGACAAACAGTTTGTGTGTTGTGTATTTTTTCTTTATAACTAGAGCCCCTTAAGTGAACTGAAAATTATTCTGTTTTCAGGGAAAAGAAAAAAAAAAAAGGAAAGTGACTTCATAAAGTGATGACTGTCAGTAAGTGTTGGGTCTGTTCCAGTTATGCCAATCAGTTAAACTGTGAGCACGCAGGAGGTGGGAAAGGGGAGATGGCTCATGGCACACTCTCCCAACTGCTGCACTCAAACTGTTGGGACCATCTGCTTGAGATTAGAGTGATCTAGGATGAAGCATGTAATCAATCCACCCCCCCCCCCCCGTACTGGATTTCAGGATGACCAAGTTGCTATATTTCAGTGATGCGTGCCAACTTGGAGAAATGAAGGAATTATCTATCTAGAATCAACTTGGGGAGGGAGAGGAATAAAGAGACTGTAAATATTTTTATATTTCAAATTAAAGACTTTCAATCTGGACTTCGATGGAAGGAAAGAAGAGAGAGAGCAGAATGATAAAAAAATTAGAAAGGGAACAACTGAAAAATTACAGAGAGGAAATGGCAGGGTGTTCCTTAGATGCCACTTGCTCAAAATTTCACCTCAGAAGGCTGCTGCATTTCCCATACTATTACCAGGTCACTGATGAGCTCTAAGAGAAGTAGCAACAGAGACACCCCACCAACCATACAGCATAGCAGCACATTCTTTTATTTATTTTTGGTTTTATTTGCATATGGTTCAATACCAGTATTTATGGAAGGGTTTTAAAAATGGGATGAGCTTAAACCATATACCACAGGTTATGTCTGAACTGGAAGAGGTGAAAACTGCTTACATAACTGCTCCTGCATTTTTAGAGGCCCCTGAGCAAACAGTCTCCATCCTCTCAGCACCAGAGGTGGAGCCAACACTTTCCTAGGGAAGATTTAGCAAAGAGTGGAAAGTCGGGCAGATTAGAATCTGGCATGGGAGAGACTGGAGAGCTCTCATGAAGCAAAGCTGCTTGTGGGCAGCAATCCTGGTGAGTAACATTACTCCCTTTCTTGCACCACCTCACTTCTATAAAGTTAGGTGGGTTTAAGAACCCTCTCTTCTTTTGAGACAAAATTCTACCTTTTGGACCTTTACAGTATCCAAAAGAGTGCAGCTGTCTGCTCTGCCAGCATGAAGACATGGAGTGTTTCACCCATAGAAGACCATAAAGGAATTGGTTCCTTCTCAACCTCTTTCAGTGTTGGTGCTTTCTGAGGTGCTAGAGATTTCACAATTAAACTGGGGAAAGGAAACTTACCTATGAAGTCCAAGATTGCTGGTGAAAGGGTGCCGAGTGACATTTACTGCAACTATGTTGTTAATGAAGCCATAGCAGAGATGTGTTCTGCTGTTCAGGTAAACCATAAGTAAAACTGAAGGAAGTGTGTCAATGACTCCTACATACATGACATGCTGAACAAGAAGCATTTATTTATGTGAGCAATACGTTAACAAGTAGCAAAGTTATACACTAAATTTATGTAGAAATATATTTCCCCCACCTCCAGGACACCAGTCAACTGAATCAGGGCAAGACCTCTCCAAATAATTATTAAAACCAGCTATAGCATTCCATGCATTAAAACAAACTTGTTTACTGAACCATTCTGGAGTTTCCTTCACTGGAGATACTCAAGAACCACCATGGCAATCGTGTGCAATGTAGTCTAAGACCCTGCTTAAGCACAGAGGTTGGACCAGATGACCCCAATCGTGGTCCCTTTCAACCTTAACCAATTCTGTGATTCTGTGTTTCATTCATTTACGTTTAGTCTGCTAAACAACTTTGTCTGCAATGTAAACCGGACAGTGTTTTTTCTCTCAAGTTGAAGAATTCAATTGCATAGCACCAGCTGTGTCTGATTGCTCAATGAGAGGAGCTCACCAACATTGTGTTCCATTTTCTTAATAAAAATTACTCTCTGTGAAGACTTTGAGCACTCCATCACCAGTCCATCAACTGACACAGAGTATGGTGTGGACCACTTCTGGTGCAGACATGTTTTGGATTTGTTCTAACCTACAAATTAAAGAAGCTACTTATGCATGTAGGGAGCTATGATTTATACCACTGTTTACATATATACAAAATAAATTTAACTCTTGTCATTAGGGATTCAGGCCCATCTGAGGACTCTGTAGAACTCGTCCAATTTCCACTAAAGCTTGAAACGCAGTCCTACTACTAGACAAATCACAGATATCAGGGATATTATTTTCTTTTTAGCAAAAAAGTAGACTAGTAACTGTATAGTAGGTAAAAAGCAGTCCTTAAAAAAAATATACAGAAATTACACAAAAGGCTGTAGTAAAGTGCCTAGCAAGAATATAAAGGACAGGAGAATCAGTGTAAGCAGACAAACAACATTGCATCCTTGCTCCCCCTCCACACAAATTCTCCTGTGTGCATTTTAACACTGACAGTGCTCAATATGTCATAAAGAGCATTTCACTTTGTTATAGGAAGTATTAGAGAGCTTAAAGCCAAGAACATAGTCATATCATCAGAAATTATACTTTCAGAGCATGATTAGCTCACTTTTGTCCATATCTACACAGACAGGAACCCTCAAAAGCCTGCTGACAGTGCTCTTCATGGAGACAACTCATACCCATCCAGAGAGCAGATATGGCAACAACCCTCTGGCTCAGATCTGCTCAATGTTTACCTCTGAGCTATCATCCTTCCTCTTTCCACTTCTCCTCCCTTCATCAACATCTGTTTCCCATGCCTCCATCAGTTTTCTGCTAGGGGGACAGCCTCTGGCTGCATCGAAGCTGCAGATTACTTAGGGCTATTGTGCTTTCCAAGTGTGACTTCTGAGACACGGAGAAGCCAGGCATTTCTTGATCCCTTATCCCTGGTCTTTCTCTACACTGATCCCCAGCCTTACTGAGAGCTCTCACAGAGACTGACATCTGTATTAGAGAGATCCATTTCCTTGATGTGTTTTGCTGGGGAAGAAATCTTTCGTCTTTACATAAAAATATGGAGCAAGTTACACTGAAGCTGAATTTCAACTCTTCACTCGGTATTTTTAAATGCATGCTCCATGACAAACCACCCTGTGACTAACTGCGTAAAAAACAAGACTCTACAGATATAGAGAACCTGAAGTGTTAAAAAATATATTTTCCCTCTTCCCCCTTATCCCTTAACAAGTTCACCTTTAAACAAACATAAATACGAGGTAAGCTGACAGAACAATACTGAATAAATAGCTGCAAAAAATCTTTTGGTTGCTAGACCTCTGCAGGCATCATGTAAACTGTATGCTACCTTCATGCTAGTTCAGAAAAAGTGTTCTACATCAAGGGATCCACATTCTGGCACTTCTGGCAAGAAACAGATGTTTTCAGGCTGGTAAAATATTGAGATTAAAAAAAAAAAAAGTAAAATAAATACATTTTTCCTCACTAGAAAAAAAAAGCCACATTTGTGCTCCACTAGCTATCACTTCAGTTGTAAACCCAAGAAAGAAAAATTTTAAAGTTACCTGCCTGTAAAAGAGTTAATGATAGTATTCTTTGCTTTCAGAATTATGTCACTTAGTCCTGCTGCCAGTTTTCTAAACAAACAACTGGCATCTTTACACTGTGAACCAACCTGCTAAGAGACTCAGGTTTGACAACAGAAGCACTTTTCTGTTTCAACTGAGCTGAGCTTAGTCTGAGAGGTTTTCACTTTTTTTTTTGAATAGTCCTTTTACCTAGCCACCTAGAAAGCGTAACTAAGTTTCTCCTAAAGTTGTTTTCAGAATAACAATTTGCATTAAAATGTAAACACTGATACTATAAATGTAGTGTATACAAAAGGCACAAGACAGTTAGATTTGTGTTGCTGAAACTTCCTTGACTTTGAAAACTGATAATGTGTCTTTTATTACCTGGCCAGTAACCTCTGATGCTAAGAAAGCTGCTAGCTCCTAACTTTATTGAAGGGGATTTCCTACGTGCAGCAGCTTGGCTTTTTGGTATTGCAATCAAAAGTATGTTGTCCTGTAAATGCAAATATCACAAGTCATTGTGATAAGTCTCCTTGATTGTACATGATATCCATTAAATTATACAGTAAGAAAGGCAGTGTCTTGAAGAAAAATTAAAAAGAAATCTGACACAAATATTGATAATAAGAAACTAGGAGCTTGAAAGACAGAGGCCCTCAGGAACACAGGTTGGTAAAAAGCCTTTTGGATTAAAGTTCAGTGCCAACATTCACTTCCCAAAGCAGTTAAGAGCTCCAAATGGGACAATAAAATCCCCATTTCATAGCACTATCTTGTGCAGCTCCCATCAAAATCCTCAGCTGGCCAGTTTCATTTATGTACTACCCATCTGAATACAGGCTTTTTATCACAGCACTGAGCAGTGACCCACTGTAGCATTCAATTAACAAAGAATTTTTTTCCGCTTTATAACTTTTCAAACTATTCGTAGTGCAGATCTGAGGGGAAACGGAGCTTTTGCAATAATGTTTGCCAAAAATATGTTCCAAAAATAGACATTTCACTTGGGTCTTCTTATCTTCAAAAACTGCTTATCAAACACTCAAAAGAAAATACAGTCCACCAAGCCACTAAATTATTCATAAAAATACAGTCCTCCAATCCACACTGGGTGTTCTCCCAATTCATAAGGAATTCATAAGGGCAGTAGTGCAAAAATTTGATTTTAAAGTCAACTACTTACAACAATTTGAATTAAAAGGTGAAACCAAGGCAAGAACATGGACTGATACGTAAGAAGGTCACATTTTTCTTGTGCTGAATATCAAAGTAAAACCAGCCATTTGTAAACTCAGCCTCCTATTTTTTTCATTTCCTAATATTCACTCATCCTTCACCACTCGAACACAGTAATTTTAAGTTGAAAAATTCTTTGTCTGGTTCAGAAGTAGTATGTCTAGTTTTGTATTTCAAGCACTGACATAGAGACAGTTAATCATCTGTTGGTTTGTTTTCTGAGCACATCCATACAGGAGCAGACAGGAACAGCTGACCAACAGGGCTGAATTTGGAAGAATCCATCTTCCTTCCAATGACGGCTTGTTCTTAAACTGGAACGGAACATTAATTACAAAATACATTATTACAATCAAAGAACACTTAAAAATTAAGTTATTGCTACAAGTATCATCAACTTGAAGGGGAAAGTGACCAACAGAAGCATGAAAATTATGAAGAGGAACACTGTAAGACTGTTCACAGTTGTGTTACTCATGTTATGTTATTAATCTACTTCAGGATGACAGTGATTAAGTACTGACTACACAGCAAGCAGGTCACCAGTTTATAAAATGAAGTGAGCTATTTTTACAGTATTTCCAGGTAACAGCATCATTAAAGAACAATTCTCTATTACATTACTGAAAACCACATCTGGCATTCTCAGTAATTAGTCCTCTAATGAACTATGAAGGATTATAGGATACAGGTTATTGAACATATCCTTAGTTGGGACAGAAATTCTAACTCTTAACACACTGGCAGGGGCTGTGGGCTGTATTTTTCATGTCAAAGATGAAATTACTTGGTTTTGTTGTGGTGACTTCAGCAGCTCTATTCTATTCACTCCCCAGGAACAAATATAACTCAAATACTGACAATAAAGCAATGAAGTTAAATGCAAAGTAGTTAAAAAATCTGTTATATAAGGGCTCTTATTCCAGCAACTGTATGTCATATATATATATATATATATATACACAAATTGGCTTTTTTATTACTTTTCCATTAAAGTCTTTTAAGTGCCAGACAGAACCAAACCATGCCAAAGAATTAGCAGTCCTTAAGATATTACCCTTCTGAAATGTGCAGGAGCCCCTTTATGTGGTTTTCCACTTACTCTTTGGAACATAACCTCCTCCAAAAGTGGTACCTCTTTTAAAAGCCTCATTTC
Source organism: Pipra filicauda (assembly GCF_003945595.2). NCBI lineage: Eukaryota > Metazoa > Chordata > Aves > Passeriformes > Pipridae > Pipra > Pipra filicauda. Next base: position 970,259 of record NW_024104731.1, read on the forward strand.
ATAATGGATGCTCACAAAAAGAAAAAACAAAAAAGCTCCAAACAAACAAACAAAGCCCACAAACCCCAGGAGTGAGTTAATCAGACTGCAAACATATATCTAATGGTTACTTTCTCAGACTGGACTGAAAGAAAAAAAACAATTAAAAAAGAGATGAGTTGTTTATCAAGCTGAACAGCAGGGAAAAAAACCCCACTATTAACATCTCTAGAACAGTCACAGACCATGTCTGATATTCAGAATAATCTGAATGACTAAGTTCCAATAAAATGTACAACTCTTCAAAGAAAGATTAAAGTTTAAAAGCTATAACTTAAGTAAATAAAGTGTTAGGACTTTAGAAAGTAGAACTCCAAGCCAATAAAACTAGTTGCAATTAATGGTATTTCTGTAACATAATCCAAAAATCTGTTTCTTTAAAGTCTGTCTCCAATGTTTTGATCAGTGATGACACGTAAGACATCAAACTAACTGAAGTTGAGTAATTTATTCTTTCCCAGTAGCTGCTCTTTTGTTAAAAAAAAAGATGGATTAAACAAGGCAGAAATACAGCATTTTCCATTTTGAACAAAGGTTTAGAAATTAGGTTTTTATATTCTATTCAAATAACACACACAAAGCAGTCAAAATTGCAGACACCGTCTTAAATTTCCTTCGCTCGTCTCTTTAACTTTGCTCATCTGACACCCACATTTTCAACACTTCTAACATTCACATCATCATCAAGTTTGCAGATGTACCTATATCTGGAACTGTGTCTTCATCACTGAGCACAAAAGCAGAATGTAAGGGTCAAGAATTTTTTTAGTTTCTCTTATGAATCAAACTGAACTTTTTGCTATGGTATGTGCCATATATTGCCATATATGCAATACCATCTATTGGTATGTGCACACCTACCATTTTTATAATCTGCTTTGACAGTGCAATACCATTTCTGATGGATCTAGTAACAATCACTGCAGTTCCCTGATGGCTTTCTATGCCTTCCACTTTCTCCATGGGGGACCATGACAGCATGTCCAGGAGTCATGTTGCACACAAATGAAGCATATCCACTCAAGACACTTTTTCAGGATGACTGGAAAGGTTACTTCCAACAGTAGAGACAGAACTGACCTTGCTGTCATACCAACTATTGCTCCATACCAATTATTTGGTATACAGAAAGTCTTAGGGTTAGGGTCAAATTTTTTATACAGTTTTAAATACAAAATAGTTTAATTCCAGAAGCTTTGGTGGACTTAGCAATATTCAAATATCAAACTGAATATGATGATTGATTGTGTTCATTCCCCAAAACCCAATTATTAAGGTCTCCTTATGTACCCAACAGAATCTACTAGCTGCTTCTCAAACCTGCTTTCTGGGAACTCTATGTTGCAAGATATCAATGCAAGAAATCAAAAAAATCTCAGCTGTTTTTGACAATGGGTGATTAAATGTTCAGGAAGTCATACAAACACTTTTGTCTTCAGTAGGCAGCACGTTTTTACTATCAGAAAGGATCCAGCTCAGTACCTGACACAGAACAAGACATGAATAGCTTATATATTAGATTAAATCCTTTTTCCTTCATCATTTGATAGACCTTTACCTGCATTACCATACCAAGCTGTGATCTTGGCATTCATTGTTAAGAACTAACTTAATTTTCAAACTCAGCTTTACAAAAATGGGCTGAAAAGTTTGAATAGTCACAATTTCATTGTCTTTCTAAAGAAAGGGAATAATAATATATTGGAACATTACCTAAAACTAATAGGTATAAAGATTGAACTATTTTGCAAATATGATACATCAGGAAATAGGAGGTTTAGTTTAAAACTATGAATTCATGTGCTACTACTCACGGTAAAAAAATTAATTGAAGAAAAGAAAACATATAGGAATTGTTTTAGTAATTTTCTTTTGTGCGTTCCTCAAGTGATAAGGAATCATGGAATAACACATTAAGTACAGAGAATATTAACATACCTTTTCCTTACATATTCAGATGCTTCTTTTAAGAGAAATTAGGTTTCATTTTCCATGGTTAATGCAGGATTGTTCATACCTTTAAAGACAAAGAATGGTACTTCCACAAGAAAAGGTCTCATGTCTACTTCAGCAAATAATACAACTTTTAATTAACAATCATTTTAATGCCACTACACTATTACCAAGTCTATTCCTGTCCTGTGTCTATCACACAGCTTTTCACTAGTTCCAACTAGGTGTTATCATACTCTTTTATAAGCAATTTCTTGTCAAAAGTACTATCAGGCTTAGTTTAAAAGATAATCAGCACCTGCTGGTGTCAGTGTCCTCAGTACCTCAGTCAGGTTTAACTAGGAAGGGCACAGCAGCTTTGACACATGGAACTTCCTATAAGCATGCATTTAGAAGAAGCTTCATGAATTTTGGTTCATGAATACAAATCGAGTGACCTTCCAAAACTAGTTTATACAACACGAATCATTGCAGCATAAATCAATTCCTTACCAACTTTGCCCTTTTCAGCCTTTACACTAGTTTCTGACCAAGAAGGTGTATCTGTAAGTAGGTGGCTCTGGGAATCACGCAGTGGCTTTGCAGGAAACAGATGGTTCTCACTGTAGTGCCAATAAAAAGAGCATTAGTGAACTGCAGTAATTTTTCATTATCTTACCACACATTACAAACACTTCGTCATACGCAGTACTTTTCCTACCTTACCTTGCTGCTTTTCTGATGAATCACTACTCTTTTATCATTACACATATTACAGTGCAGTTGTCACAGATGCAAGTGCAATCTAAAAAGCAACTCCCTAGCACAGAACAGGGAAACATTCTGATTTTTAACTTGACAGCTATTATATATTAATACATATATGTACTTCAGCTCCAAAGGCACTCTTACCTATAATCTTTCCCACTACAACAAGCTTGACATGATAAATAGTGGAAAGAACATCTCAAAAATCTCTTGCCTAACATAAGCTATGGAATGCTGGGGTAAGATAAAACGTCAGTAAGCAGCTAGCTGAAATATAATATATTTCTACTATGAATAAAAGATTGTCAATATGATTCCATTATAATTTCTTAGCCACGTATTCAAATTTACTATACTTTTCACACTTTTCATTACATAAATGTTGCAAAAAAGATATGAAATACTAAGCTATTATATTTATTTAAAAGAGCATCTGCATACTTTTCACACTTTAAAGATGTCGTGTTCATTAAGTTTAAGAATTAATAAAATATGTTCTATTATCGGCAGAAACAACACTTAATATTTAGCTTCCTGTGCTTTGGCACAAGTGCCATAAGGGATTCCCTCATGGGAAGCAGCTTTCACCAGACACAAAAAAGCAGGCCTCCCCAAAAAGCTGTGCAAGGTAATGGATTTGTATCACAGGCAGACCAACTAACCAGCTCACATGTATGCAGAACAGAATGCTGCTGATACTGAATGTCAGGGAGGGGTGGAAAACTCAGGTCCCGGGATGCCACTGAACCAAGACAAAGTACATCGGGGGAAAAAAACCCCACCCCACCTCACTTCCATAATGTAAAAATAAATCTGAGAATTAGCTGGTTTGCTTAGCTGTTTAAAATCTGACTTGGATTTATTAACAGGGTACATAAAAGTGGTAAGCAAATGAAGAGTATCTTATACATGGTTCTGTTTATGTGCGCACAGGAAAAAAAAATCAACTATTTAGAATGCGTAACAAAAAGCAGATTACTTTTTGGATGTTGAATTAAGACCACCAGGTGTGGAAGCTTGCTCAGGATCCTGATTAACAAGGCAAGTTGGGAAGGAGCAACCATCCCCTAAACTGAAAAATTCAGAATTAGTGTCATACATACAAAAATCCAACAACTTTGAAGAACTTTTTTATTAAAGTATTACTGCATCTTATTTCAAAAACTAACCACCCCCAAATCCTCTGGATCCTGATTATTCAACAGTTTCAAGAAATGAAGCATTAAGAACAGCATACCTTGAAAACACAGGCAGCAACCAGTATTTCTTCTCATCACCAAACACCTGCCTTAGGTTTTTGCTGAAGCCCAAGCTAAAGCCATTCTTGTCTGTTCTATGACGAAATATGGGAGCTCTGAAGACCTCTTAAAAGAAAATGATGAATTAGATCTCCTCACAAGTTACAATGTTTACGTTTCACACCAGTATATAGGCAATTGCACCAATGAGGAAAGGCTGTACTGCCCAAACGACTGAGAAAGCTGAAGTCAGTCCTGCACACTCGCTGTGCGAGCAGAGGGATGAATTCCAACGGCTCAGGAAGGGTGGAAGTCTCCTTCACTCTCCTCCCTAATCAAGGCAAGGGAGAGTGAGGAACTCACTTTTTAAGAAGGCATGATAGGTTTATATGAAGATTGCAGCATGTGACTGTACCACAGAGAGTGTTCAAGAAAGAAAAAGCTAAACGAAGGGTTTAAGACAGAAAGAGCAATGGAAAAGCAGAAAAGCTTAACCTACTTTAGTAGTAAGACTAGCCTTTCACACCCTGGCGTATGAAAATATTGTGTGTTTTTACAGCTGCATAAAGAAACAACTTTGCTCATAGACCCAGATTATTTCCCATGGAAATGCAAACTAAATTTCTGGAGAAGAGAGCTAAATATAGCTTTAAGTGTTGCAAAGTGCCTGAAGCACAAAATTCATTCACTTTCCACTAAGTAACTGATAGCCATTTAATTCCCTTAATTGGCTATATATAGTAGGCAAACTACATACTGATGTCCTGACAGTACAGCTCCCAGAAACCATGTCAGAATCATGCTGAGACTGTCCTTCTGCAGTAAAACCTTAGCTATGAACTGCTGGAAATGACCCTCCACATGCAGTACGCATTAGTTACCATGGGTTTTAAAGAAGGGGGAAGGGAAAATTAGGGCACCCTTTCAGATGCCCATGTTAAGCCAGGAAAACACCTCCCAGGATGATTCAATCACAGTCACACTTAAAGCTATCATGGCTTCATTACCAAATTATTGCATGTTGAGGGTTTCACATATTGAGCAATTTCCCAAAGTAAAGTAGGAAGAAGAGACAAACAGATCCCTTTGAGTAGCCTAAGCATGCACAAACCATGTTATATTACCTGTACTGAATTCTGTTAGTTTTGAAAATGAAAAGTTGAACTAAAAGTGTAATGTATAATGGCTACCTCTGAACAATTTTTTTTGCACTAAAATTGTAAGACCAGTTTATAAATAGAATACTTAATTACTGCCATTCATTTAAGCATCTTTAATAAAACTTTTCTCCTTATAACTAGACTGAACCATTTTTTCCAGTACTAATTTCTAAGTCAATGATTTGTCAGAATATTGGAGAAACCCACAAACACTAGAGAAATCTTGACGTAAACAAGCTGTCTTCCATTGATATAGATATCTATTCTCAAAGTTTTCCATTAGTCACCTACATATTAGTAAATCCAAAGAGAACTGGAAAAAACAGATCAATTCACTGGCTTACTCTAATTCAGCTTATATCAACAGAAAAGCATTTAAAGATTTAGAACTTTAACGGCTATACTGCAAATTGGCATTATTACAGTCCAGGATATAGCACTGAACAGGCACTCAAATCTTCTGCACCTTCTTTTATTTATTAAGATTTGTAATCAGAAACACATGTATTTAAGTGGAGGAAAATCCTGGTTTAAGGCTGATATTCAATGCAGTTATATATACTGCCATATGGCAGAGGAACAGGCCATCTTCTTTCAGGTTTTAAAAATTAATTCATAACACAGAGTCCTTTCTATGTATCTATAATTATGTGGCAGACAGCTCTCACAACTGTGGAACTGCCTTTAGGATCTCCATTGTTCACTTACTACTAAATAGAGAAGCACTGCCTGTTCTTCTTTAACAGGTCATTCTCTGACAGAACTTTGGTTCTGCAGGGGGTAAGGGTGGGCATGAAGTGCTGGAGCCACTGCCCTTACTGAGACACCATATCAGAGGACTCTGACCTTTGGGCTGAGAATGCCAAACAACAACCACATGAGCATGCAGTAGTGCATCTAACATTTATTAGAAAATCATCTCAATTTTATTTTCAGTTTTTTAGTTTATTCAGTTTCTGTTAACAAGCTGTGGATGGAAAGCAGTGAGAGGAAGAGCATAAGTTTGTTAATAACTCAGCCCTTTGGGACAAGAAGGAAAGAGAATTTCCAGGGAGCAGCAGAACTGGGGAGTCAGGACTGGACAGTGCCAGATGTGGGCAATTTTAACCAGGGTCCAAAGAACCTGTGTAGAATTGTCCACTTTTTCCATTACACCCATACATATAATATACATTTATTAATTATTTTTTGCTGTCAAACACAGAAGCATTAAATCTACTTACCTAATGTGGATTTATTCTTGCTGACAAGCCAACAGTGATACCCAAAGAGAGAAGACAAACTGACAGAAAACATAGCTGCAGCAAAGAATAAAAACATGATGTGGAACTTGGCTTGAGTATCAGGAAGGCCATTCTAAGAATAAAAAAAATGATGCCATTAGAACTGGGGAAATAGCTGTTTAATTTGATTATTAATAATCCTCTATTCAGCAAAATCAAATTGAGCACAGAGACAAATGTACCACACAAGAATATGAATAAATGAATTATACACCTCCAGTGTACAGACATGCAACTAGGTTGGTGACAGCACTTAAGTTAAAGACTTAAAAGTGTAATGTATAATGGCTACCTTTCTTGAGAAACTATAAATACTGAGAGCAAGAATCTGAAATTTGGATCTGAACTTTGAAGTGTTTTTTTAGTGAAGCATAATTTGTCTTTACAAAAATTGTGTTGTTTTATTAGCCTTTTCAAAATACTTATAGCATAAATCAACTTCAAAATAATTAAGAAATGAGTGAAATTTCATGACCTGTGATAAGAGAAAAAAAATGAGGGCTGTGGTTATTAGATCTTTTGTACTTTTGTACATGATATTAGGAGATACTAGATTACAATGTAATGCCTTGGAATCACAGAATGCCTTGGCTTGGAAGGGAAAAGTGCCAGCAAAACCTCGACTCCGGACATGAGGAGAGCAGACTTCAGGCTGCTCAGGAAATTAGTTAGTAAGGTACTCTGGGAATATGTTTTTGCAGATGCTGGGGTCCATCAGTGCTGGTCACTTTTTAAATACCACCTCCTAAGGGCACAGGAGCAGGCAATTCCCAAATGCTGGAAGTCAAGCAGGCAAGGCAGAAGGCTGGCTTGGCTGAACAGGAATCCTCTCTCAGAGACGAGGCAAAAAAGGAAGGTGTCTGCCCAGTGGAAACAAGGTCAAGTAGAAGAATTCAGAGATGCTGCTTGCCACTGCAGAGAGAAAATGTGTGCGACCAAAGCTCAGCTGGAGTTGAAGCTGCCAGAAATGTGGGTGACAATAAAAAGAGTTTTTTCAAATACATTAATGGCAATAGGCAGTATAGAAATATCATCAGCCTGTTACAGGATGGGGATGGTCACTTCACAAACAGGGACAGAGACAAGGCAGGGGTGTTTAATACTTTCTTTGCCTCTGTCTTCAACTCAGATGACAGACCAAGGGGGTCTCAGTGCCCTGAGCTGGAGGACCACGACTGTGAGAATGATCAACTCCCAGTTGACCCTGAAATTGTGCGGGATCTGCTGCTCCAGCTGGATCCCTACAAATCTGTGGGGCCTGATGGGATTCATCCCAGAATCCTCAAAGAGCTGGCTGATGTCATCACAAAACCTCTCTTGATTTTTTGAGCGGTCTTGGGAATCTGGAGAGGTCCCAGCCAACTGGAAGCTTGGGCAAACCTTGTCCTGATTTTCAAGAAGGGCAAGAAGGAGGACCCTGGAAACTACAGGCCTCTCAGTCTCGCTTCCGTGCCTGGTAAAGTTATGGAGAAGATTATTCTGGGAGGTATTGAAAAACACCTGAAAGACAACGCAGTCATTGGTCACAGCCAGCACAACTTCATGAGGGGAAAGTCCTGTTTATCAAACATTATTTCCTTCAATGATAAGGTAACCCACCTAGTTGATCAAGGGAAGCCAGTTGATGTCATCTTTCTGGATTTCACTGAAGCTTTTGATACTGTCTCTCACAGGATCCTTCTGGACAAAATGTCCAGCACAGCTGGATAAACACATCGTGCAGTGGGTGAGCAATTGGCTCACGGGTCGAACACAGAGGGTGACAGTGAATGGGGTAACATCAGACTGGTGACCTGTCACTAGTGGGGTTCCACAGGGCTCCATCTTGGGTCCTGTGCTCTTCAACATCTTCATAATTGACTTGGATGCACGACTGGAAGGGATACTAAGCAAGTTTGCAGATGACACAAAACTGGGAGGAGCTGTTGACTTCTTTGAAGACAGGGAGGCCCTGCAGAGAGACCTCGACAAATTAGAGGGCTGGGCAATCACCAACCATATGAAGCTCAACAAGAGAAAGTGTCAGATTCTGGACGTGGGATGGGGCAGCCCTGTATGTACATACAGACTGGGGAATGAGATGCTGGAAAGCAGTGCTACAGAAAGGGACCTGGGGGTCCCAGTCGATGGCAAGCTGAATATGAGTCAGCAGTGCCCTGGCAGCCAGGAGGGCCAACCGTGTCCTGGGGGCATCAGGCAAAGCATCGCCAGCCAGTCGAGGGAGGGGATTGTCCTGCTCTGCTCTGCACTGGTGTGGCCTCACCTTGAATATTGTGTGCAGTTTTGGGCACCACAATATAAGAAAGATATTAAGCTCTTAGAGAGTGTCCAAAGGAGGGCAACTAAGATGGTGAAGGGCTTTGAGGAGAAGCCATATGAGGAGCAGCTGAGGGCACTTGGTCTGTTCAGCCTGGAGAAGAGGAGACTGAGGGGAGACCTCATTGCAGTTTAGAACTTTCTCGTGAGGGGAAGAGGAGGAGCAGACACAGATCTCTTCTCTGTGGTGAGCAGTGACAGGACCTGATGGAATGGTCTGAAATTGTGTCAGGAGAGGTTTAGGCTGGATATTAGAAAAAGATTCCTCACCCAGAGGGTGGCTGGGTACTGGAACAGGCTCCCCAGGGAAGTGGTCACATCACCAAGTCTGACAGAGTTCAAAAAGCATTTGGATGATACTCTCAGGCACATGGTGTGACTCCTGGGGATGGTCCCGTGCAGGGCTAAGGGTTGGACTCGATGATCCTTATAGGTCCCTTCAAACTCAGCGTATTCTGTGATTCTGTGATCTATTTCCAAGCCCCCTGCCATGGATAGGGACAGCTTCCACTAGAGCAGGTTGCTCCAAGCCCCATCTGACCTGGCCTTGAACACTTCCAGAAATGGGGTGTCCACAATTTCTCTAGGCAAACTCACCATCCTCACAGTAAAGATTTTCTTCCTAATATCTAATCTTAATCTGCCCTCTTTCAGCTTAAAACCATTACCCCTTGTCCTAACACTACATGCCCTTGTAAGAAAGTCCCTCTCCAGCTTTTTTGTAGGCCCCCTTAGAATCTTATACTTCTGGCACAGCAGTAACTTCATACACTTCAAGACAGTATGTAGATTGGGGTACTTACTGTCCAAAACTTGATAAAGTACTGTAAATCTGTTGCAGCAATGAAAAGGCAATACACTAGCGAGTAAGCCAAGAAGAGAAGAAAAAATTTGTAATTGGAGAATCCTACACAGTTGTTCACCCTGATTAAAAAAAAAGTAGAAGTAAAAATGGAATGTCATGAAAGTTATTTTCTTTTGCTTTCATCCAATTTAAATTATTTACTCTAAAAAAAGTTAATATCAGCATGTAAACCAAGTTTTGCATCCTATCTCTGCTGCCCCAAGCTACTGAAATGGATTAAGTTTCAATTCTCAAATTAATGTAGTAATTCTAACCCAAAGCAAAATAACACCACCACTAGAAAAAGCCCAAAGAACTTTACCAGGTAACACTGCTTTCAACAGCTTACTGAAATGAAATTTCCTCTTATGGTATGAAATCTGTTCCCAGCACATCTGATGTAAATGTGATTGCAGTTAGAGCTACTTTTTTAGTTTGCAGGTAAGTATCCATGTTATACCATTAGGCATACTGCATGTCAGCTGGGACAGTAACAAGCCAAGAATTTGAATCTCAACTGAGTTTTGTGAGAATAAAAGCAGTCTCACTTAATCCACATCCTCCTTCATTCATTACACTACATATTAAAACTTCTTAGTATTATTCTCAAACTTAAGACCATTCATAGGCAATTCCTAAAAATATTTAGATTTACATAAAAAATGAGAGAAATACTAGTCTTAAATAGACAGAAAACATTTCATACCAGTGACAACATGACAGGAAATAAAAGACATTAGAAATATGCAAATACACATCCAAATGTTAAAATAAATCTCATTTTATCATTTTTGCTTATGGGATTTAAGTTCACCTGTCTCCCATTTGTGAAGATTTTATAAACAATAATGAGCAACTAGTATACACTATGATGATGAGCTTACATTTAGTACCATGGCAGCTTCCCAACAGAGACAACATATTAAGTATTATGAATTTCAGAGCTCTATTAAACATGTAATGATATTACATCCACCAAATGAAAAAATATCGGAGTGCTGCCCACAGGCAGTCTATTGGCAAACCACTTCCTCTTTTATTTGGTTGCATTAAGAAGCTAATTGAAGTTATCTTTGCACTAACTTTGACAAAATTCTTCATATGAGTTTAAAAAAATAATTCCATATACCTTAACTAACTGATACTGCTGTCAAAAAGACTGGCTAATTAAGAGAAGATTACACTCACAAGAGCACTTGTATATTGAAAAAAAATTCTAAAAAAAATGTGTGGCAAGTCTCAACTTCAGCTTCTAGAAGTGCAGGACACGTTATTGTAACTGATCTCTTCTCTAGGGAGACAGGGATGCTAATGGCAGAATACATGCTAATGAGATAAAGGTAAAATCTTAAAATACCAAATAAATTTACACTGTACACTACTGTTATTCATTCTCAGAGTGGATAGGGAGTTTGTTCTAAGTTTTGTTTTGACAAAACGCGCCACGTTGGCTAAACATTACATTTAGCATTATCATTTAAACATGCAGCAATAGCTAAGTATCTGCATTAACTACAATTAAGAACTCAAAACACATTGTTCTAATAAAAATAAAAAAAAAGGAAGATATATTTCTAAGCTCATCATGAAGTGAAGTGGGTTTTTTTCCATTAAATATGGCCATATCGATCAACATAACGGGTCTACTCTGGCCTCCAATCAGGAGGTCTGGAGACACACCATCTATATAACGCTTTGAGAAAGCACGCAGGATCACTCTCGAGGAGAAAAGACAACGCAGAAAGAATCGTGCCTTGCAGAATGTACCACCTAAGGAGTCTTTCTGTTGTGCCTTTTGCAATCGGATATGTCTATCTCACATTGGCCTTATTAGCCACCAGTGTGCTAATAACAAACGTGGATAGAGCCTTTCCCAAATCTTCGTTCGCGAAGCCTAGCCATGAAAAACATCAAAGTAGGCAATTCCATGATAAACTGCAACCAATTCAAATTCAAGGTTTCTGTGATAACCCTGTTTTCCTTTCACAATATTTATTTTAGGACTGTTTTTCCTTTGAGGCATTGTTTGGTGTGAGAAAAGAAATATCAAGTGAAATTTTATTCCCCAAAGATGAAGTTTCTTGAATCGAAGACAGATTTCTTTATCGCTGTTCTTTTGCACTATGGCATGCAGTACACACGTCAAAATAAACTTGTATAAATTTTTATGCTCCCTTCAATTCTGGCAAAGCCCCAGACCGTGGAGTTCTTACTGGCAGAGAACACTTTATCAGAAGATTTAAGAGAAAGTAAACACCAGGGGTTTGTAATTGTACTGCTTGAGCATGTAGTATCAAATCTTAAACCCCAAGGATTGTGGTTAGATTTGAAGTCTAACATTTCTGAGAAAGATTAAAATTGATAAATATACTGACAAGTGGCTAAATAATGGTATGTTACTGCAGTGAAACATTAACACAGAAGAACAGTACAGAGTAACAATTTGTATTACAGCTAACATTTTAAACACTTCATTTTGAAGTATAAAAAGAAAATACATAATTCCTTTCTCAAGAGTTAGTTTACTGAAAATGCCAGGCAAAGAAATAACTTACAGTGCACTAAAGGTGATGCAACTCAATTAACAAGAAGCATCACAGAATTCAGGGGATGCTAATTTCTTTTTGGATTACTCAGGAGATAAAGGAGAAATGTTTCAAATTATTCCTAAGGTGTTCTTAATGGACCTTGTTAACATTAGTGTTATACACAAACAATATTTTTGGTGATGCCTCAAGCCATTGCATTCCCGCCTGCAGCTCCATCTGTCTATAGTGAGTAGCAGCAGCACTAGAAATCACTAATGCATCACTTAAAACTGTTAGAGTAGTTAGTGGGCAGTTAGCATTAAATATTTCTGTTTATCACAGAACTTCCATTAGCACAGGAATGACAGCCAAAATAAAGCCTCCCTGCCTGAGAGCAGAACACAGGTGACTTGGGGCTAGGACATGACTACCTCTTATTAACTCTGCCTTCCAAATGCTTCATCTTACTCCCTAGGTAATTCTTACCTGTCCTCTCCAGAAATCCTTCTTGTAGCAGAATATTAAGTTAGAGGTAACTTTCATTACTGTTTCCCTGCTCTCCCTAAGCATCAAATGAGTTCTTTCCCCCTTCCTTCCCACACAACTTGCTCCCACCAAAAAATCCCAACATGAAAAGCAAAGCAGGACCTAATAATGTTCAGAGAGACTAAAATCCATCCATTATACTGACTTACACCCTTACTTTTGTTGGCAAGATAGCCATATATTTCCTAAAGAACCTCTGAACATGGGTCTTTACAGAAAACTATAAAGTTTGATCAGCACTGGTGCAGTATTTCAAAACTTTTTTGTCTCTTCCACGTAGTTCTTTTTTTCTGGGTTAGCCAGGAACTGTGAACATCTACTCAAATTAGGAAAAATAACACAAGACAATACTTCTTTTTCTATGCTTTTCTGTTACTTGGAATACAAAAGGAACATTTCTCCATCAGGAAGCATTATACATCTTTCAATTATCTTCTCCATTTGTATTTTTATTTTTTGCACCCACTGCTTATTAGATTAAAAACAATGAGCAATGTAAATACTCTCTCAAACTGGGTATGTTTATGTTGTTAGATTAAGAAGACTGCAAACAGGTAAAATAAGCAAATGCTACTGAGAGGAAAATGGAGTTTGTTTTCCTAGAAGTCTCTGCCCTAGTGAAACAACACTTCACTCTCCTTTTACAAAAAATTTAAGTGCTGTTTATGATTTACTATTTGATACAATGGATTTTTATTATGAAATTGAAGTTTACATGAAGGACATTTTCATTTAAATGTCTTAAGATAGAACAACTCAAACAATCTCAAAGAGACCATAAAGCTATAAGAAGTGTTTATAATACTGAACAATAATAGTCATATTGAGACTTTTCACCAATATTTTGTCAGGGATAGCCTGACAGCTGTTTTTCTTATAGCTTTCCCTGTTTTGTTGTCGGGTTTTTTTGTTCTTGTTTTTTTTAAGAAGCACATTACTAACACTGAGCATCATCAGATTTCACATGCTGATATTCCTACAGCAAAAAAATTTGTAGGAAGTAACTCTGCCCTATACAGATAACTATTTCTTTCAATTGAATTTACCATGTAGATGCAAAATAAGGGGAGATTCTTGAAATCAAATTGCATTATGTCAGAGGCTGTAGTCAGGACCACAATAAACAGGAAGAGACCAGCATCTCTTCTTCCCTCAGGATAGTGTCTCCTCTGCCCCAGAATTAGATTTAAGAAAGTGTCAAAACAGCTGCTTAGAACCACCTACCCATCAGTTTGTCCAACACAGGAGATTCTTCTTTTCTGATAGGTTTCATGCAGCGAAGAACTGCCACATACCACTCGATTATCTCAACGTGGACCTTACTAAACAATTATTTTAATTATTTCTGTGAGACACCTGCCAAACTGACATAAAATTAATTATGTAACCTGCCTACCCACTAGTCCCAAGGGCTGCTAAGAAAACACAGGAGAACAAAACCACTGTGCAGGCTGACATGGCAGCAAAAGAAGGGAAGGTGGGAGGGAGAGGGGAGGAAAAATGAAAGAACACAAAAAACCCGTAAGACTAAAAGAACTAACTTGCTGTTTCCAGCAAGCCCACTCCAGTTGTCCTGGGAGCTTTAGTGAAGGGAACTAGAAACACCCCTGCCCTTTCATTTTTAACCTAGGGTGGCATTTCATTATTCATTGCAACAAAGGCACAGTAATACTCAAACTATAAAGAAAATAGCAATCCTTAAAAGAAGTTTTTTCACTGGCCAGAAGTCCACCTCATCTTTACTGTAAAAACATAGTTACCCAGCTCAGAGGTCTAAGGAAAATTATACATGAACTTCTTTCCATATGTCACAACTAAGAAAAGAGGACATATAGTAAATAACTCCAATGGTTCTGCAAGACCAGTAACTTCACATAAGCATCTAACTCTAGGAATAGTGAAGCATCACCTTCACAAAAGGCCCAGCAAGAGTGTATTTTATCAAATCAGAAAGTAAGAAAAGAAAGCCAATAGTACACTCACCAAGGGCAGTGATGATCCATTTTCAAAATGCATCTGAATAACCCCAACAGAATTCCAAGCATTGCAAAAGGCAAAAAAAAAAAAAATCAGAAGCACAGTTACATGTCAGATTTAAATTACTCACATACAGATTAAGAATTACCCATATTTATAGTTGTGTATACCTAATCTATTTAACAAATATGTGCATTTAAATTCACATAAAACTGTCTACCTGCAAGTGAAGTGCAGATAACCTAAACTCAAAACACCTGATCTGTCAAGAGCTTAGTGATTTAAGAAAACGCAATCTAGAGCTTCAACTTCAGGATTTGGTTCTCATTCTGTAGAGGCTTTTCAACTCTTCTTTATTCTCTGACAGAGCCTTAGAAACGGGGCTAATTCAATTATTACTAAGTCATTACCAATTACTTAGTCATACAACTAAATATATTTCCCAGAATTATAGTTTGCTTTTATAGAAATATACACATATGCACATGAGGTTTTTAAGAACTTACCTTGCATGAAAAATACCAAACAGTTTTCCAATTAATCACTCTTCATTAACAAAATGCGCACATGAAAATCAGATATAATTGAAGTAAGCAAATTTTGACAAGGTAAGGACAAAATAAAGGTATTCTGCAAAATATATTAACTAATGGCATTCTGCAAATTTCATTCACATTTTATACGATAACACAAGTCACTCTTTTTCTCTGGTAAAAAGATACATGACTATTTTCCTATCTTACATTTCAACCACCATTCCATACAACACAACCAAGATCCCCTTTCTGCCTCAATTCTGTTATTTTTTCAGTGCCTCTGCTGCTCTGCTGGACAAAATGGAATGTCTTCTCCACCTCACAGTCATGTTGGAAGGTTTGATGCTGTATCAGCTGAAGAGTAACTGGAACAGCCTTAAAGCTAAGAATAAATCATCCTTTGAGGAAGTGTCTTCTCTCAAAGATAGAAATTTAAAGCACTGGGGGCAAGAGTGAAGAAACGCACAGACATCCAAGCTTGCTAGAGAAAGGTCAGAGAGAACAAAAGCCAAAAGAAAGATTAAATTAGAAAGCAATCAGACTTCTGGGGACTACGGATGTGAACTTCTTTTTGTGGCAGACAAACAAAATCTTTATTTTATTTCCCAGTTAGAAATGGGAGAATGTTTGGCTGCTTGTTTCTTTAAACAAAAGTAACCTGCAAGTTATCCAGTGAAAAACAGGATATTAAGTTTATTACCTCAGATAAGATGTGACATCATGATTAGATTGAGATGGGTAGTGATGTTTATTCAGATTCTAACAAAAGAAGCAAATTTTTGTTTATCAGCTATTTTTGGTTACATTCTTAAAGAAAATTCATTATTATGTAAAGAATGTAGAAGACCACGTAATCAATGCTGGCATCAAGGAAGCCATCAAATGAACTAGACTAAGTTACAGATTTCCCTAGAAATAAGTAAATGAAAACTAAATCTGAAAAAAATCTAAGGGAAAAAAGCTTAACTGCCAAAATATTAAACCTGAAAAATCTATTCATAAAAAATAAAAGCTGCTCTGTTAAGGAAAAAATGGATTAATTCAGAAAACCACTTATTTAAAATATTTTCTTACTTGTCGCATACAGAACAGTGATGACAACGATCTGGTTTTACAAGATGGCATCTGTCACAGTATCTGATTGCTAAAGAAAAAACGTTCCAAGATTAGATGTCAATGTACAGTTACACATTTTGATACCTGAAGTCTGTGCAAAAATAAATACTAGCAGCTCAGCCCAGAAGAACCCCCCAGGAAAGCATTTCAACATGATCAGAAAGAGTTGCAAATACCAAAGCATTCTTTAACTGCTTGCAATGTTGAATCTGTCAAAGTGAACCCAAAAAGCTCAATTTTTGCAATCTCTGCTAATCATGCTAATCATGGTTTTTTTCTTCCAAACCCCTCAGCTTTGCAAAACAACCAACGAACCAACAAAACCCACAAAAACCTACCAGACTGGAAAAACTTTAAAGATCATTCAACAATATAGCTATGTTAAGCTATTGTTCTAACAGCTTTAATTTACTATATGAGATTATCTCTTGGATTTGCTTAGCTAGCCAGCATTCACAAACTGACAGTATCGGTAGGGTTAGATTAACTCTTAGTTTGGAAGAACTTTTGTTCTTGCTACTGAACAACCAACAAGTAAAACAGTAACAATTTCTTACTGTGATCTATCTATCTATATATAACATGCAGATAGTGATTCTTTTTTTATAACTTATTTTTTTAACCTATGAAAAAACAAATCTGTGCAGCTAATGACTGCTACAGCCTCTTCTGCAGCTTGTTAGTTTTACAAGCTACTTGCTAAAATCAATTTGAAAACATCTAAAAAGTGTCAATCCACTTTAAAATCCTAAACTGTATGCCACAATTTACTTTCCAACAGTCTTTACGCTGAAGAAATGTAGCTGCATAAAGTTACATTAAAGTTAAGTTCTTGGACCATTTTGTTATTTTATGAAGTATGAAAAGCACTTTTTCCCTTCGATCCAAACTCTTAAACTTTTTTTTAATTAGTTTAGGTAGTACATCAAGACATCTGTCTTCGGTGGCCTCTGGAACACTTATTTACCTCCAGACATTGTCCGTGTATAGATAGGAAGATCCTTGGCTGCCCGTCTTAAGACTTCTTGCTGGGATTCACCTCTAGGCTCTCTCTCTAGGGATTCCTTGTCTGAATATGATAGATGAAACTGGAATAATTTTTAAAATCGAAGAAATGTTAGCAAATTCCAAGTTAAATAAGTAACTGTAGATGTGTAATGAGAAATAAATATTCATTATATGAAGATGGATTAGCAGCAAGTACAAGGAATTACAGCAAATAACCCAGTGTTCCCAAGACAACTAATTCAGTTTATGGCAAAATTAAAAATACGTCTGATTTGGTATCAATGTAGAGATGAATGCTTCCAGAAGTATTAAGCAATTCTCTTCAAGAGGAAGATCAAGAGCTTATCATTCCCCTGAAAGGTCAGCTAATTTACTTCTGTAATACCAAATATTAGCTAGTGAATATAAGCTAGGGATGTCAGTATTTAACTGAAAGAAAATACGCTACTAATAACAGCCAAAAAGATAGCTTTCTCTTCTGTCTGTCATTTTTCCTTTTATTCTTTGTCACTACAGAGTTGCTGTTCTAGTCATGCAGGTGTTAGGATGTGTTTTTACTATAGAGACTGGCTGAGAGAAGGAAGAGACGGGTGTCCTATATGACAGAATAACCACATCTTGAACATCTTCCTGAATAAAATGACAACTTCTGTCACTGCTCAAAATGGCAATAACAAATATGGCTCTAGTAAGTGCTGAAAGGGTAAAAATTTCTGAAAGACATGCTCAGTATACATGAAGTAGTACAAATTCCTTATACTCTAAAGTCCTTTGCAACACAGCACCATAGCCTTGTCACTGTAGCTTCTAGAAATGGGCAGATGCCAAAAACTTTGATATCTACATCTCTGATATTCTCCAGAAAGAGGATACAAAATCATCTCTGAAAAGAAGTCCACATTTGGCAGGAAGAGTGGCTGTCTCTAACCCGTGCTAGAAAAAGAAGCCCACTCCATAGCATTTTATGTTTACAGGAAGGCTAGTTGTTACAATGTTGAATTTTTTCCTAAAAGGAAGTGAGGCAGTAAGTAAAACTAAGGAAGCAGACAGAAACATACAGTTAGGAACCTACTCTCACCACCATAAAGAAGGCCACCACTCCACCCTTCCTTGCAAAGCTCACAATCTTCCAGCTGAAGCTGGAGATCCACCGTTTAGCCTGAGTTTCTCAAGTCACCATTCATTTTTTTCCCTTCCAAGAACACACTCTTACCAAAATCTGATTTGATTTATATTAATGATACATACAATTTCTCACTGCAGAAACTTGGTTCAGAATACTTTTTTTTTCAAATGCTGGTTTGATGTAAACAGAGCTACTACTCCATCATTTTGTATTGGTCCTCAGAGTAGTCCTAAGTTTACAAACACTCCTTCCTGGGAAACCATCTTCTCTCCCACCCTCATGCAGTACTTGCATATAGCTAGTACGCACAGGTACAGAATGGCACACACTACAGCAAAGTCCCTCAAAGTCTACTTTCTGTATGTGTTAAAGTTTGAAATAAGCTTAAAAGAAAGCTGTGCAGTTTGCACCAGCTACACTATTCATGAAAACAAAATGCTGAACTGTTTTTCAGTATTCAAATGAGTTTTTGCTAGATAAGTCAGTTCAGTTCATTTGAAAAGATAATCCTTTAGTATTCACAGACTTCATCCTAGAAAATGGAAGCCAAGCAGTAACTTAACATCACAAAATACTCTAATTAAATTTTGAAAATACTGCTCTAGTAGAACAAGAAAAAGACATGGAACAACAAAGATGTCACTTTCTGCCAGCAACACTGTGTAAATTCAAAGAACACAGAAACATCACATATTGCTTTCTATTACCCAACTTCCATACCCCATCTGAAGTTCGTCAGTAGTATTGTATGATGGCTTTGGAATCCTACTGTAATTAGTAGGATTTGTCAAAATGTTTTGGAAATCTTTCATTGGCATCAGTCCACCGCTTTGAAAACCCTTCTAATTATTGCTACAGTCACCATATACATGCACACATTTGGCTCTGTAATTACCAAATGAAATAGGCTCCTAATTTATTTTGCTCCTCCCTATCCCAAGCTGTAGTAAAGACTGCAGTGTGAACTTCAATGAAAACCGCAATTAGTTTGAATTATCTACTTGTTTCCACAACTACGTATCTTAGTGGTGAATGAAAACTATTCAGAAAAGAACCTCTGCACTACAGACAGCAGAAACCACCAGCTATTTATTTTGTGTTGACATAGTACTTAAAGCAGCTAGACTTACGAGTCCATGCTGAAGTAAGTAATGGCTTTGTGGGTATTTCAAACTACAGAACAGCCACAGAATGATTCCTCTTGACCTTGGAAGTTGCGTGACACAGCACCTACTGAGGACTAGGGGGTTTCTGAATAAAGAGAGGATGGAAGAGGCCAAAAAGTTGTATTGGTTGTACTAAGCTGCATGGGGAGCATTTCCATCAATAACCTTTTTTCCATGTGGCTGTTGTTTACTAGGTCCCTTCCTGCTTAGCCAGCTGAGGCTTCCCAGCATCAACTTACCCAATGTGCACTCCCACTACAACCCACAAATTCCTTTATATCAAAATACATGGGGAAGAATCTTTAATTCAGAGGACAGCAGACAGATGCTGGCAGAAAATATAAGTCTTAAACACGGGGAAATAAAATTTTACCCACATAAAAGTCTGATATTCCCATGCAAAAATTTAAGCTAGTAGTTCAAATAACTCACATTTTTCAAGTGGACAGGATTTTTTCTTCTTAATGTCATAAGTAGCTCATTTTAAAATATCTATTAAAAACTTTAAAATTTAGAGAAGGTGTTATTTTTTTTTGTCTTAGTCACTACATTGATTGCAATCTGACTCACTCCTATTAAGAAGCTGTGTAACTATCATCTGTGTTTTTCTACACAGTGTAAGACTACGTGAGATCAGAGACTAAGTTATTCAAATACTACAGAATCAGGCATTTAACTAGGCTATTTCAAAAACAAAAGTTAAGTTTATCTTACTTCTTTTGAAGGATTCATTGGTAGCGTAAAGATTGTTTTCCAATATGACCAGACGAACAGCATGAAAAATATGTGGTAAGCAACCAGGCACACAACTAAAATTAAAAAGGAACAGAATTAATACAAACAGACCAGTGATACTGTAGTACTTACAAACAGTTCTGCAAAAGCTTTGCAACAAAAATACAGCACTGCAACTTTACATTAGACAAATACAGACTCTGTGGGGAAAGTCATGATACAGTCTACATAGATTACAAAAGTACTTTAACTACACAATCTGAAATATTGCTCTTGTATGGTTAGCTCATGGGGGTTTTTTTGTATGTAATACTATTCAGTGCTGAATAAATTTCTATAACACATGCATGATGGAGTGTATAAATGCAGGAACAATTGCCCAGAATGATCTTATTTTTTGTAATTTTTCCTCAATAGTAACACTGAATAAATATTTCTGGTGTTGAAGTTTGTTTATATGAAAAACAGAAACACTGTAAATATTTACTCTTTTTCGCTAAGCAGTAAAAATAATAAAAAAACCCTAAGAAAATCTAAGGAGCAACTCTGTACAGAGCTTTAGGGATGACAGGGGAAAAGAGCCATATGCCAAGCCTTTAAACTGAGAGAAAAATCTCATCAGCATAAGTAAGTGATAGAACTGGACTCCACACAAAGAACAATACACTAAAAGACCAACTTGCTATCGCACAAGCTTCTGGACAGGAACAGTCCACATTTTTATCAGAACATTTCTATCAACTATAAAAAACCCTGATTTACTCAAACAAAATCAATATTTTTTTAAACAATAGTATATTCAAGGCATACAGTGAGAGCAAGGTAGGGCAAGTTACCTCAGTTCTGTACACAATGCATTTACTAATCTGCATCAGTATTCTATTGTTGTGAGAAAAACAACAATTGTGATTGATAAGAAAATTGTTCATACATGAAAGGAAAAAAAGAAAAGACTACTGAAGGAAGATGAAAGTTTAGCCTAAGGACATTATCCCAGGATTCCCCTTTAAAGACTGCACAAGACTCGAGCTCATCTTGTGTGATCTTGAACCTCAGTTCTCCAACCTGGCCAAGGAACCGACTGGTCACTCCTCCCAGGTTATCTACCCACCAGTTTCTCTGCACTGCGATGGAGACCCTGGGCTACCCACGGCTCCACTGGGTCTGTTGAGAGTCCAACATAAAACCTAATTTCCCTTGAGACAGTGAAAGAAGAGCTCTCTGCATCTCCCTGGCAGAAATCCTTCTATTACACAGTTTTTCTGAACCACCCTCCCAAAAAACCCCAACCCAAATGGTGTATCCCTTGCATGAAGGCAATCCATTTACAAATAGCCAGGATAGCTAGAGTTGTCTGGAGATCTGAGGCAACCTGCAGTAGGGCTGAGCCCCATTTGCCCAGTTTTCACCCCGGAAAAAACTTAGGGTAGAAGTATAAGCCAGGGTAAATTTCTCTTGACTGGCTGAACCTGACCAAGGCTTTGAGCGAGAATTTAATGTTCTCCAATGCATTTTGCTGATAATTCTAATGTGTTTTGTGAGCAATGCATAACAACACACTTGTGTCCCCTCTCACACAGTATGGAGCAGCAAGAAACTGGAATTACTTCAACGCAGGTGCTGAAATTTGCAGATACGCTTATGCACTCATATGCGTAGAAAGATCACTGAACTGAAGAAAGTTTTTCAAGCAAATGTTTCTTAATTGATAAACACTTTCTCTAAGTGAGGGAGTTGCCAATGGCTTGATAAAATACGCTGGAATTACACAAACATAAAAAGCATAAAATTTATCTCCTAACTCTTAACCCCTTCCTCCAAAAGCTCTTCAGCCCCACACTTTACATTTCCATGCTGTGCCACAGCAGTAAAATAGCATCTGAAAAAGTAATCTAAACATGTTACAGCCTCAGGGTAGGAACTGTAGGAACTGCTAATAAGGCAGTTTTATTATACTCTGAAAAGGCTACATATCCAAAGGATTTTGTTTCTTTAAAGACACTGGCTAAAAAGAAACTACAGTAAAAATTTACCTCCCATTTAAATAGGTTGCATCTGCACCAACACCCTGTTCATAGCTAGAAGTCCTGCTTTTACAAGAGTTTTCTGTGCTATGAACACTTTTTTTTAAATAACAGAATATAAGGATTATTTTAGTTGGCACATCAGAAAGCCAGTAGGAATAGCAAAAATTTTTTCTTATCTTTATTTGTAATGGCTAAAGCAATATTCAGGAATAGCAGGATAACAAAAGGAGCTGAGGAACATAAAAACTATACTTATTTAAAACTAGTTAGATTCGTATCTTAATTCTACTAGTAAACTACTATTCTACCCAGATATATGAATTCCACTTATAAACAGATAATAAAAATCTTACCTTTTTCTCCAATATTTGTCATTGTCACTGAAAAAAGATAAAAAAGGAAACAGTAAAAATTATGTTTAAATAGCAAATGATGTAACTGAATATTTAAACACTTTTTTTTAATCAAAGAGGGAAGTGTAATCATCAAACAATACATGTTTAATATCAGACACTATCAAGATTCTATGCTGTGTACATTCATTATGTGAATAGGTACAGAATACCAACTGCTTATAGTGGTTTTTTGGCTCCTATTCCCAGGCTCATTTCTTGAGAACTAGTACCTCCATCTATCTGAAGCCGCCCAAATTTAATCCAAGAAAAGCCACCCCTGCAGACCAGTTATTTCTTTAACTATGGTTGTATGGGTTTCACTGTTTATTTATGTTCTATTCTTGAACCAGAGGTATCAGACTCCAGAACTGGTTTTGACAGCAATACTTGGTGATACCTTAGATCTTCAAAGCATAAAAATTTAAAGTACACAAAAGTTGCATTTAGTTTAAGAATTTGCCCCTGGATTACAAGATTTAGGGATAGTAAAAGAGCAAGAAAGATGTAAGTATGTCAGGCATGGAGTGGAGTACACAGGTATCACACATCAGTCACTGCATTTTTCACTCTTGATCACATTATTTAAAAAACATAGCCATCCTGCAACAGGTATCTCAGTAAGATCAAAAACTCCCAAGTGATCAAAACCTCTTTCCACTCAAACCACTCCACCACACATTTATCCATCCTAGTTAAGCAGTCTAAAAACTAAAACTAAACAGAGGCTGCATAGCCAGGGCTTGTCAGCCTGGAGAAGGGTTTTTGGAGGGCCTAACAGTACCTCCAGGAAGGCATCGAGGAGGTGGAGCTGGGCTCCTCATACTGGCGCAGTGTGGGAGAACAAAAGCCAGTAGGTGTTAAGCTGAAATGAAAGGATCACATGTGATACAAGGAAAAACTTCTCCACCATGAGAACAACCCATCAGTGCAGAAAGCTGCCCAGATATGTTGTACAGCCTCAATCCCTGAAGTTTTTCA
Source organism: Pipra filicauda (assembly GCF_003945595.2). Taxonomy (NCBI): domain Eukaryota; kingdom Metazoa; phylum Chordata; class Aves; order Passeriformes; family Pipridae; genus Pipra; species Pipra filicauda. The sequence goes on from NW_024104731.1 coordinate 993,977, forward strand.
AGACTCAAACTGATAAAACCCTGAACAACCTGCAATGACCTCACATCTAACCCTGCTTTGATTAGCAGGTTGGACTAGATAAGCTTAGGTCCTCTCAAACAAGAATTATTCTACAACTCTGTAATTATAAAATAGGTCTATTAAAATGGAGATATGGCTATAGCTCTGCCAAAACAAGCATCTACTTTTACCTGAGGGAAAACAGTAAGCAACCATGTTTATAAAGTTCTTCACAAAAATCAGAAAGACACCATCGAAGTCGCATAAGCCACTATAAACTGTATTCTGCTCTCAGTTTTCTGAAATATTTAGAACTTGATAAGCTAAACATGCATCTAGACAACTGCTAGAGAGAAGCTGAGGGAACATGTATACACATTTAACTCTGAGGAACAGAGAAGGTCCACCACAATAATACACAAGAACTGTGAAATTGCAAATAAACAGTAATCCACCAGAGGACTGTTTACAAAACAAAAGACATCCTTAGAGCTGATGTGTAATTTAAAAGTGCTGAAGCTCTCAGATGAGGACAAATTAGCCACTACTCAAATTCTGATTTTCTTTCTCCACTTGGCATGGTCAGCAAAGTATGCACAAACTTTGACAGTCTTCTTGGAATAACTACTCTCTGTTAATTAAAAAGCCCTTGCCAAGCATATATTGCAGAATCACCAGTTTCAAAATAAAATCTATTTAACCAACCTTCACAATGATATGTGGCATTTTTCTCTCCTTACAAGGGAATGACCAAGAATATTGTGAAAGCAGTTGTAATCTTTTTTCCACCCCTTATCTTTGGATAAAATGTATTTATCAATGTCTTTGAGGTATCTAAATTTTTCACATGCCTGTATGTAAAGGGTAGATACAAGTAATAAATCCAAATTTCATAATCTCTACTGGACAGTAAACCTACAGCTTTTCAAAATTTCTGTCCACCTCTGGAAGGACATGCATACTTCAGAGTCTGCATCTGCTCAGAGGACTGTCTTTTCAGCTTTTGTGGTATCTAGCTTGGAAGCCAAATGTTCCTGACAGTCAGGACCATGAAGGCTAAAACACAAGTGCCCAGAGACATCCAGCTAATCTCAGCAGGGTGAGAACATGGTTTTTTTTCGAGAAATCTTGTCATTTTAATCTCTTTTACCACCTGAGTATAAGTCAAGAGCTACTTCATACACTCCTGACTTGCAACTACTTTAAGAGACCAAAGCAGAAGCGCTAAGGCTGAAAAGAGACGCCAGTACCTTCAGTCTTGCTATCTTTTTTCTCTACACATACTGCAACTGGTGTGTACAAGGAGACTGGCTGCACTGCCCAACAAGCATTCTCGCAGACGGTGACAGAGAGGAACATGCAAGATATCCAATAACCTGTCTAAGGTGAAGTACTATTCCTTCTGCTTATGCCTTTCAATCACCTTTGATGAAAGTTCCCCAAAGGAGGTGGGAAAGGAATGGACAAGCATCTGCAATACCACAGCACCAGAGAGGAAATGAAAGGGGGACTTTTTTTGTTTGGTTTGGCTTTTGGGTTGTTTGGTTTTGGGGTTTGTTGGTTGGTTGTTTTGCACAAATGTGACAGAATTGACTAGCAGGAAGAAAAAAAAAATTGCTCTTAGAAATCAAACTCTCTCAAATTTCTCTAAAAAATAAATTTTCTCTATTTGTTGAATGAAGGTGATACAAAGAGTTCTTGGGGTAACCACAAGATGTTTATAATTCTAAAATCACACTATTTAAGTGCATGGAAAATAATTTTCTGACATGAAAAATGCCACTCTAATTTTGGTTTGAACAAAGAAATGGTTGTTATTTTCCCCATCCTCTGAACAGCACACATGATGTATTTATTTAAAGCAAATTTTTTACTTTTCATTAGATTCAGTGATACAGCTTTATTATATTAATCAACAGTATTTGATCATATAGTCTTCCCTGAATCATTTATATCAGTATTTCCGTCAGTTTTCTCATTTGTCTTCCAAGGGGTTACATTCACTGTCGTAGTGCACAGAAAAGTAGGTCAGACTGTGCAACCCATCATTAATAAATATCAGCTGAAATGCTGCAAATGCACTTACTGGTAGTCAAATAGCACAGAAATAATATGGGTAAAAAGCATTTATGTCTACGATGACTAAAATAAACACTACGGACATGGCAATCCCAACTGCTAAGCAATTTCTGGAAGAAAACAGGGTAAAACCCTTTGGGACCAAAATGGAATGATACTCCTGTATATTCAGAGATGGAAATAATTATAAAACTGTGACTTGTCTTCAAGAGATCATTAAAAAGTTACAGCTTTGTTCGTCTGAGATACTGCAGGGGCCAATTTCATTAAGAATCATCCTTCCCCTGCTAAAGCTAAGGATGCCATTTACAGTTCAGTACTAGCAGACTAGCACATCATTAGAGCCTCTCCGGATAATTACGCAGCTTGCAGATGGTGCTCATCAGAATTAGGGACCAGGCTGGGACAGACGCAGGACTTCAGCCAACATAGATGCCAATTTCCTGAGCCAGAAACATCGTGCCCTGCTTGTCCTGAGCCACAAGCAGCCAGAAACAGGAACAGCATATTCTGTAGTCAATGCTGCTAAACAGCCTGCGCTTGCAAAAAAGCAACTGCAAAGAAAACAAAGCTGTGTTACAAAAGATCAGAAAAAGTCCAGGATGGTTTCCACCACCACATTAGTTTGCTAAGAAGAGAAGTCATACTGCTAGCACCTTGCACTGCATCAGACCTTAATTAAGTGACAGAAATGGATTCTCCATTTCTTGAACTACTGTTCATTTTATCTAGGAATGTTTATTCTCACTCACTTGTGGAAAAATTAAGTAGACATCCATCTCCATACAGCTAGAGACATGGTAAGACACACTGCTACCGAAAAACCCAAAAGAGTTTGGAAGATAAAATTAATGTAAAAAATTTGCATTGGTTTTGTAACATTAAATTTTGCTTGACTTCTAAACCCAAAATCAAAGTTCCTGAACTGTAAATGTAATGGTTAGATTTAAAAAAAAAAAAAAAAAGGGAGAGAAAGCAATTAATTTTTTTAAGCTTTGATAAAAGTGGATATAAAATCTTACTTTCATATTTTATGTACATGTTTAAAATATTTAAAACTTTGGAGTGGGAAAATAACACACACCTGATTCAGAGACTCTGCAGCCACATCTATAAATAGGTTCTTCTCTCAAACTTTTCTGAATTTTAACTTCTTGGATCTGATTCACAAAACTAAGTACATATTTTATCTTTATAGCATGTTTTAAGCTGGAAAACACTGATCTATAGATGCAGCTTAACTCAGCTCTGTGCACACATAAAAGTGTTTTATAGTTGTGACAAGTGTTCTGTCATTGCCTGCAACAGTCCTTTAGAAAAAATATCACTGCTTGCAATAAAAACCTACCTCTCTGCTAGACAGAGCAGTGATTTGCACTGATTCAGAGTGACAACATGCCACCAGCGCTTTGCTTCAGAACAAAAGTAACAAGTATTTCTGGGATATTTAAGGTTGGTATAAATAGCTATTAATACTTCATCGATAACCCTTATATTTGGATTTGATGGCATTTGTGAACGTTTCAGTAAACTCATTTTAACCCTGTGCCCATCAAACTGCATCACCATCTGCCACCCAGCAGCAAGCTGCTATTTGAATAGAACATCACTACGAATTGACTTAATCTTCTTTACAAAATTCCCATTTATGTTCCAAGTCACAAGGACTGACTGAAGAGTGAAGACTATTTCTAGCAATGTTGCAGAGTCAGATCCTTTTCAGCAGAAACAAAGTACCCCCTGACAAGAGCATCTATTAAAGTATGTATCAAGCAGTGTTAAATCTTTAATTGAAAACAATCTTATCTAATATCTTCACCATAGACCTTAGGTTTTTAACTTCAGGCCGTGGTTTAAATTTCAAGGCACAAAACCTATAGGTAATACACCGGGCACTACATGGAGAAATAATCAGCCATGCTTAACATAGATTTCAATTCCATTTCAGAAGTGGTCAATGGCAGCTGCATGGGAGCACTGCTGGATATACTTCAGAAGCCAATTTTACTTCAGCTGCCAGTTTCGAAACTTTTCTCAAAGTACCCAGGGATCACCAAAGAGGGAAAAAAAGCGGTATTTGCAAAATATGCAATAAAAATGCAAACTTTCCTTGAACAAAGTCCTTTTCTACCTTAGCAGCCAATGTAAAGATAGGGTATTTAACTGGTATTTGACAACAGCCAACTGCAATGTTACAATGTACTTGTATTTCTACAGCCAAAGGTAAGATGTAGATGGTTACAAGACAAAAGCTGCAAGTACCATAAATCCTTTAATTCATCTGAAGAACATAGTCAGCAAAGAGCTCAAATCCAGCAGACCAAATTGTGGGTCTGACTTTCCCCCCCACCTTTTTTTTTTTTACCTCTTATCAGCTTCTATCTCCATATTTTCTGCCACTTCTTATTCCCTGATGACCCTATGCCAAGCCCACAGGGCACATATTAATCCTGCCTCTAAACTGTGACGAATTAAGCAGCTTTTTATCCTGTTATAATTCCATTCCACTGATGGTACACTGATGGTCAAAAACCTCAAATCAGCACTAATCAATCTGATCCTCCAGCAAAACTTTTTCATGATCATTAACATCTTCAGCATCTGGATGTCATTCCACATTTTCTGTTCCATTCTGAAGGTAGCTGTGGACAGATACAAGCTACATACTCTACTCCAAAAACAAAGATGTGGCTTATGAGCTCTCCTGACAGTACGGTGAATGTCTTGTTGTATCCCCTCTTCAGCTGTGCTGAAGTCACTCTTTTCCAAATCAGGCAAATCATTCACCAGGTGGCAAGACTTCCTCCCTTTCCCTTCAGTGAAGTAGTAAGGAAATGCTTAGTGCTCATTTCTTCCACAGCAAATCCGTTTTCCTTCTTCAAAATTACAAATTCAAGCTACATTTTCAGACAGATTCCCTGAGCAAGAGCATAATCCTTAGAATTAAAAATCAGTGACATGTAAAACATATACATCCATATTCTATTTATAGGATAACCCTTTCATGAGCTCAGTTTATATTTTCACTAAAAACATCTGTCACAGCGCTGTCAAATTTTTACATTTTCCTTCTTTATGTGCACGTCCAAATCACAAACTGGCAGGAAAACAAAACCAAACGCAAACAAAACAAATAAACAAAACAAAACAAGCATCTCAGTATCCAAGTTTGTAACAAACATTTCTGACAAACAACTATCAGAAACTGCAAATAACTACTGGTTCTGCCTTACCTAAAGCATGGAGTGGACAACTACTCCAAGTCTCTTATAGTTCTACAAAACTGAGTGAGAGATGCATCTAAGAAGGAAGACGTAAGAACAATTCTTTTCTTTGCAAATGAAACATGCAAAGATTTTAATAAACACTAAATTTTCATATTTAGGTTTTCAGAAACACTGAATCCAATGTGTATTTTCTGAGTATAGACACATGGACGAGGTGCTGGGGGAAAGAACTCCATTTGAACTTCATGATAGTATTGTTCCACATATATCCTAGGTTGAAATTTCAGTAACTTTAGTTATCAAAGTTCATTGTACTCTTTGCAGGTTGCCTGTATTTCCTCATCTTTTTTAGAGGAAGAACAACAAGTCTGTATCCCTCAGGTTCTCATAAACATATTCAAATTTCTTTTAAGAGAAGGGATACTTATAGGCCCATTAATTTTAAACACAAAGGAAGGTATTTGAATGAAAAAAACAACTATTATTGCCAGACAGGTTTTGGGAGATGACAATACTGACAAAGTTGGTACTGGAATGGTACTGGAATAGAGAGAAGCAATTTTTAGTCAGGTGTTTTAAGACCAATTAATTTACACATTTAATTCCAGTATTCTATAACAGGAAGAAGAGAAACATTTGCTAGTGTTCAACACCCTTGTCCTTTCCCTTAAAGGTTAAAACAGCATGAGCACTTAACTGAATCCATTAATAAAAGAGATAGATATGGTAATACTACTGTTAAAAACAGTGAATTTCTTTTTCTATTTCTAAAACCTTTTTCAATTCCTAAAATGCTTTCCAATGCTGTAACTATTCAGCTTTAGGGATGAAAGGAATCAGATTAGTAGATTTCTTTTTTTAAAAAAATATAATGTTCCTCCTACAATGCTCAGATTAAAATTGCAGAAAAACTCCTCATTCAAAATACTTCATTTGAAACACTACTAAAAGCTCAAAATAGCTCATTACTAAAAGCTCAAATAAACCACTTAAAACAGAGCAAAGTCCTTGCTAAGTCCTACTGCACAATGGTTAACACTGTTTTCTGTATGTTGTCATTAGCATCAATGACAGTAAGCTGCAGGGAAAAAAAAGCAGCTATATACGTCCTCTTTAGCATTCAGTGCTGCAGGAATAAAAGACGCACTGAGCAGACAGGCTGGCTTCAAAGCACTGAAATGCTTACAGTCTATTCCTGCCGTTGGCTTTCGTTCCCAGAGTTGTTAGTTATTCCTTCTGTTGTTTACACTAAATATTCATTAGTAAGACAAGACATAAGTTTATTTTATCTTAATATGCCAAAAATGAGGGAAAGCATCCAGATACAGATAAAAGATGGAATTAGTGGAAGTTGTAGATGACTATTATGCTGAATTCAAAAACTGGTAAGCCAAGCAGAATGGGAAAGGGGTGGTGGGGGAAACTGAAAAAAAAAGAAAGAAAAAATCACCCTTATCCATAGAAAGGAATTCAGTAAAAGATGTTTTAGTAGAGGCCCAGGATTCTCTCTTCCTCCTCTCCCATCGCAGACTTTATGCTTTGAGGGGTTTTCAAGGCATTAGGGTACCACAGTTTACAGTTTGAAGCAGGTTTCAAGCATGTCATTTCCTTAAGACAAAAGCTTATGCGCTTTCAGGTAAGCTAAAACCCAATCTTCCTCTGTTATACAGAATTACACAGTAGAAAAAATACAGTTGATCACTGAAACAGTAATGCCCAAAACAAGCCTCCTGTACCTACTACAGGGCTGCATACACTAGGACAAATGTTAACTACAGAGCAACTTTCCCCTTAAATATCCTCTCCCTAGTCATGCCGGCTAACAGCTCCTCTCTCCGGGCTCACTCAGTCAACTTCTCCCAGAGCCCTGCAGACAATTCACCTCCTTGCACTGGAGGCAGACACTGCATTCCTCCTCTCGAGAAGGCACAGGAACTCTAGCAGAAGAGTGGTGCTCAGAACTAACAGATTTGACTATTATTAAGGAAAAAAAAAAAGATGCAAAAAGCCCACCTCCAATATAGGAACCACACCAAGTCTTCATACTTCCCTCCAAAACAGAGGTACTAGGCCTGGCAATCATTTTTTGCTTAGTCCCTCAACTGCTCAGCCAAGCATCTATAGGAAAAAAATCCTATCAATCTTCTATATACAATAAAAAAAGTAAAATCAAAATTACGTACCAGACTGCTGAGATTTTCAAGATGAATAGTTGAAGACTTACAACTCATATTCCTTTATGCCATTACTGTAACACTGTTAGTGAAACATCAGTATACCACACACTAACCCCTAAAATTAAAAGATTCAATTGTTTTCTACAAGATACGCTATAAGAGAAGTCAAAATCAGAAAAAAAACCAACCCCAAAACCAGAAACCAAGGGAGCCTGGCAAGCTGGTTGTTTAATAAAGCCCTCTGGCTTGGCTACTCAAATTTACACAAATACGCATATCACACCCAGTCTCCAGTATGTGATTAATGATTTGCCTGACGCTGAGGAACAGGTGCAAAGGTGCGTGGTCAGGATGACTTCCGAATGTCATGCAGGCTTCCGATGCCAAAGAAGGGACCAAGTAGTTGTGACAGCCGGGCATTTTCTAGATGACTGAAGAGTGGCACGGGGCGACTCGCAGATTTCCTGTTACCTGTTCCTGCTTCCACGCCGGCTGACAAATGGCCCTCACGCGCTACATGTATGTGTATGTATGTGCACTGTGTGTCTGGGTACAGGCTGTCACGCCGAATGGACGGCGAACTCTGCTCAGCCACCCGCATGGTCAGACCCCGCTTCCCATGTCCGGGGTTGAGACCAGTCACCCGCTGCGCACTCCACGGAGGGAAACTCGCGCCCGTGAAAAGCCCCGTGCGACTGGATCCCTCCTCGCGTGGGATAACCAGGCGCTACCAGGTCGCGGAAAGAACCAGGCGGGGTGGATGCCCCTCGTCCGAGCGGCCGGGACGCGAGGGGGTCCAGCCCAGCCCGGCCCGGCCCGGCCCGGCCCGTTGCCAGCCCCAGCCCCAATCCCAGCCCCTGCCCCGGTCCTGGCCCGGCCCGGCCCGCGGGCGTGGCGGCGGCAGCAGCACCCGGGGGCGGCCCCAGCACCGACACCCCACGGACGCCGCTGCAGCCCGTGTCCGTCCCGCCGGCTGCGCTCCTCCGGCAGGGGCGGCGGCGCCCATCCCCGTCCCGCCGTGCCCCCCGCCCGCCGCGGCACTCACGCAGGCAGAGCTGGGTGACATAGGCGTAGTAGGACCAGCAGAGGATGCTGGAGATGAAGAGCACCGGCACCCAGTAGAGCAGCCGCTGGCAGCGCCGCCGCACGCCGCCCCAAGCGCCCGGCGCCCCAGCTGCCGGCGGCGGCGGCGGGGCCGCCATCTTCCCGCACCGCATCCCGGCCGCTCGCTCCGGGGGCCCGGGCCCCGGCCGAGCTCCCCGCCGGAGCCCGCCCCGGCCCCTCCCTCCCCGCCAGGGCCGCTCCGCCCACCGCCCGCTCGCCCGCCGCTCCCCCCGGCCCGCGCAGGGCGGCAGGAAAGAGCCGCCTGGGAGCCCGCAGCGTCCCGTCGGCGTCCGACTGGTTCCGCCGGGCTGGGGGCACGGCCGAGAAGTTGGGGCAGGGCGGAGAGCGGCCCCGCCCGGTGAGGGCGCGGGTCGTGCCCGGAGCGGCCGCCACGTGTAGGGACACTGGGTCCGGTAGTGCCCCGTGCCCGGAGCAGCATCCCTGGGCTTTATCCGCCTCGGAAGCAGGGATGGCGACACTTCACCGCGCCCTGCAAACGCTTTAAAACACCTGGTTAGGAAAAGCACTGCCTCGTTTGAAATAACGTTTCAAAGTATTGTACAATGAAAAACAAGTGCTGCGGGCTGCGGTGCCATGGCAAGCAACAGGCTGTGCGAGGCCGAGGTGACCAGACCCACTCTTGGCGGCTGCTTGGCCGAGGGAAGGTAGCGTAGGGTTGTGCTGACTCACTCTGCCCCGAAAAGACTTTACTTTCTGGCCATCGTAACGAAGCGCTCGTGAGGTGTCACAATAAACTCAGCCGGCGTTGCAGTATGTGCACCCAAATTGTTGCTGAATTATGATTGCAAAATTGAAAATACCAAGCACGGGCCGTAGTGTTTCTGCAATCTGCTAGAACCTTTCAGAGCATCGGCAGCGCAGTAGGTAGGAAGGAGCGGGTTGATTAAAAATGTGTTTTGAAAAAAGGCTTGTCTAGTATCTCACACGGGAGACTACACATGAAGCTAAGTAATCACAATCTGGAAGGCATTCAACTGCTATTGATTTAGGAACAGGCTACGAGAGAAAAGAATGAAATATGCCATCAAAAGACTGGAATATAATAATTTAAGAAAAGATTCTGCATAATGGGAATTATACGTATTTTGCATTAAAAAGGTAAAGATATAGTGAATGTTGCTAAAAACATACATTTGATATTCCTGCATATTATATTTCACAAAACAAGAGCAAAGGGAGCAAAACCAACATGACATAGACAATAAAAGCACTTTATTTTACTTTAATTAATTATGCAAGTCATCACTTAGACCAGCATTTTAATAGAGCATTTAAAGTATTTGACTTTACTATGTTTTAATGCAAACATCCATGGTTATTCAAAACAGATTTTGAAAGCATGAGGAATAAGGTTACCAGTGCCTGAAGCACACCCAATGCTTTAATGGCAAAAGGTAAAAGAAATGAAGGCAATTTAATTAATTTGATGGCTTTTTGAACTCATTTGGAAATACATGACAGTGACCTCTCTCAGGTACCAAGGATAATGCATCTATTGTGTTGTGTGTTTGCAGGGAGATGTGGCTGCACCATGAGAAATTCACAGCTGGATGCTGTATATGTGAAGTAGGTTTTGTGTCGTTCCTGGGGGCTATGAAAGACTCCTTTCTATAAACACTTTTAAAATGCTGTATATGATATGGGGCTTATTAACAACAACACGTACCAGGGAAACAGTAAAAATTAGAGAAAACTTTATAACATAATTTATTCATTGAAGTCATAGTTATTATACAAAATTATGCATATAGAAAGGTGGCAGTCTGCCAGAGGTGATGTGTTACAAAGACCTTAAATTATAATTTATCATAAAATTTCTGGTCAGGGGCCTTTTATTACCCCTTCGTGAAAATGGGCTTGCGTAGTCCAGCTTTCTAAATTTTCCATGGCCACTACCACCCTCTGCTCTCTGCTCAGATTTCACGATAATCAGAATTTTCCTATTTAGTATGCTATTAATTACATGAATAATAATTATTATAGCATATGCTTTACCAGAGCTCCAAAATCATGGTCATTCTGGTTTAAAATTAGCCCGTCCAGTGAAATAAACAGGCAAACCTCACGTTAATTTAGGTGGGACAAAAAAACCTGCCTTGACTGATAATGCCAATTACTTTGGAGCATCCTTTGGTCAGAGCTGTAAAGAATCGCCTGTCCTTGTGTTTTCATCCCAGGGACGTGGGCTCTCTAGCTCTCCTTCATGGCCACAGTTACTTTCTATTCCCTCCATGACTCTCATCACTCATGGGTGATGGCCATGAGAGACCCTTTCTTCTGTGCCTTTCCTCCTCTTCCTCCCTCTGTGGTATGATCTACAGACATTTTAGGTAGCAGCAGAACAACTCAAGAGCAAGCATATTCAAAGGAGAATTTGTACTATGGCAGAAGTAAATACTGGCATAATCTAAACCCATTAGGTGTTAATAGACGAGTTTCCCAAATTACTGTACTTGGGCTGCTTCTCTCTATAATGAGAGAGGTTACTTGGGGAACAGTTTATTGCTGCTTGTATGAAAATGTTCACAAGGAAAAGATAGAGGAAATGAAGGTAATTTTCTTGTCAGGAGCTGGGCTGAAGGTAGCTGGTGTTTAAGGAGGCAACTTGAGTGTTTGGCAAATTGAAACAAAACGTTCTTATCACAAGTGGTGGTACCACTCAGCTTTTCTCCTCAGGCAAGGTATATGCAAGGTACTGCTGGTGGATTTTTTGTTTTAAATGTGTCTCTCCTGGAATACATTTGGAAATTTCTAACATTACCATGTCTGACTATTTCCTGTATCCAGTTGTGTGACCTTGGTAGCATGAAGGGATGTTAGAGGAAGGGGCTGCCACACACAGCTCTGGGGCCGAGCATCCTCTTCCCTGCTGGAGCCCAGCCCAGGCACTCAGTGTCTCCTCCCTGGTGAAGGTGGCTGCTGCTTTCCTGCCCAATCACCAGCAACTTCAACAGTGCCTATGCACTGGACTCGCACAAGTGCCAACAGCCAAGTTCCTTTCTCCCCTTTGGCTGTCAGGGCTGAGTTTCACTAGTGAAAGCACACCCCCCCCTTGTGCAGCTGATCTTGCTGAAACAAGCAGCTTCCTGCTCCACATACCCTTGTCAACGAGTCTGGCTGAGCAGGGCTCTCTGCTGTTGTCTTTTGGGAGTGTTGTTCGGTTGCGTTTGTTCATCTATATCCTTGGCTTCCCCCCTTCTTTGTCTTCTCACTTGACAAGGTCCTTGGTCAGATGATATTAACAAAGCAGGTGCTCTCTCCTTCCATATGCTCTGACAGGTAGATTCCAGCTGGGCTCAGATACAGAGGGGGAGGAGTGGGAACTGTGCCTCTTTCTGAAGGAAGGCATCTTGGTACCCTTAGCATGCAGTCCTAATTAGAAACTACTCCTTTGCAAGTCTAGAGACTCCCCCAAAGTCTAGGGGGCTCTCTGCTTTGTTGAACCATCTTTAAATAAAGAATTACATTGTTCCAATTGCTGACACTAAAAGTTCTTTGACACTTACAGTCAGGTGATGCTGCATTCCTACACTGCTTACTGTGTATAGATAGTTAAGGGCATTTTGGTGCATTTAAGAAGTAAGAAACTACTAGTAGTAGTTACTAAGTTGTCTATCTAGAGCAAACAGTAGTAGAAGGTTTGTATATGTCTAATGAAATTACACAGACGTCTTGAATGTATTTTATTAACATGTGATAAACAGTTCCTGACAATCAGTCTTATAAAGTAATGGCAGCAAAATGGAAGGAAATTTAAAGGGAGGATATTTAACACATAACAGAGAAAAATTATCTGTTAATGATAATTTAGCACAGTGAAGTCTCTTCAGAGCACAGTTTTATGCCTGTTTGAAAGGTTATAAAACTTCAAAACAGTACAAATAAGAAAGTAAAATGAACCACAAAAGAAATGTGATTATGAAAATTAACAGTCTTCTCCTTAATGTGTACGTGAATTGAATACCACAGTACTGCAGTAAGAGAGCATCTGTAGCTGGAAACACCATATGTTTATCTAGCTCATTACATTTTGACTATAAAGTTACACTGAATTCTTAAGACTACCATTGCAACAACTGAGTGTGGAAAATAAAGACTTCACATTATTAGATAATTAATTTTAAGATGTCACAGGTTTACTGTGCTAGAACAGTTTGAAATCACAGAATCACAGAATATTCTGAGTTTGAAGGGACCCACAATGATCATCGAAGTCCAACTCCTGGTCCTGCACAGGACAGCCCCAAGAATCACACCATGTGCCTGAAAGCATTGTCCAAATGCTTCTGGAACTCTGTCTGTTAGCAATAAAGCATGATTCATTTTATAAACTCATAATAGCTTTTTTTAAGTTCAGTATTTCTTTCATTATTTGGTCTATTTCAAAAATCCCAGACTAAGTATATGCAGAATACAGTGACTGATAAGCACACACAAAAAATGTTCTTAATTTAAGATGTATTTATCAGACTAGGCACTTATAGTTCATAGAATCTTAACATGTCATCCCCTATGTAAGCAATCTGATATGGTGGAATACTTTCTCCCCCACCACATCCTGTGTATTCAGTGGAGCAGCAAGAGGAGGAGGGACAGTAGGACAGAAGTATACATATTTGCTCCTACACAATACACAGAGCAGCACCTAGAAGCAGGAATACACACAGACAGACATACACACACAAGGCACTAATTAGGTGAACCAGCAGCTTTACAGGGATGCTCTCTGGCCTTCAAGACAGCGGCTGTTCTGCTTGCTTATCTCCAGAATGTTTGGGTGTTGGACCACGCTTACCACACAAAGGAAAAGAAATCCCTCTGCAACACCTCTGGCATAAGGTGTCACCTAGAAAATGTATGTTGCATCTCAGCTGGAGTCAGGTACTGTCTGTGTATAGTTTGTGGCTCCTGGCTACATGAAAACAGGCAGCTCAAGTACCCTCCCCAGTGTCAGTCCAGCTGTCAAATGTATTTTAATTGAAGGACTGGCCCAGATGTATTCAACTTCTTGCTCACCCTTCATCTGAGCTCGGTACTCAATTAGGATACCCAAACCTAACTGTTGTCATATGATTTTTTTTTGTTTGGTGGTGTTGTGGTGGTTTGTTTTGTTTTTTTTTTTGTTTTGTTCCAAGTAATGAAGTCCCTCCTCAAATGTCTTGATTGCTGCCTCTGGATTGATACAATACTATATTTGTCAGAGTCTGCCTTCAAGGAAGTTTTTTGAAGTCCTATTTGGGGTTATTACCCACCTACTCTTCTGTCACTTTCAGCAGTAGTGCCTTGTTGCAATTTGTGCATTGTTTTTTTCTCAGATGCACCCATCTGTGAATTTTCATTCCCCTGCTGCTTCCCTTTTTGTCACTTAAGGTGGGAAATACAGGATAAAGCTAAACCAGCTCCAATCAGTACTAGTTCTGGTGCAATGGAGATCTGTACAGTCGCCCAAGGAGGTCTCTGCTTAGGCAAAAATCAAAATCCCTGTAGTCGAAAACCCCTCAAGAGCTGTATGTAAGAAACCTTATCCCATGCTGTGTGCACCAATCCAGTGCTTTCTGCCATTTGGAATAGAAGTTAAGTGACTTAATGGTTAACTCCAAAAGTAAACATCTAAATTTAAAACTATCAGTCTGACAACCTCCTTTTTTCATTTTAGATAGGCTCGTTTAAACCTGCTTCTACAGCTAATGCCCCAAAATGCTGTGACAGACCTAAGCCACTCTGTGCCTTGGTCATACATCTAGGTTTGGCCATTCTTCACGGATAAAATTCCTGCCTAAGTTCAAGCTTTCTGTTGCTGGGGATCCTCAGAATATGTCTGCATAAAATGCAGCAACAGCCATAATTTCTTTCTTTCCACTTCCCATGGAAATGTTTTAACTGCCAGCCTGTAAGCCAGTTTTAGTAATTTGTCCACTCTCTTTTTGAAATGATACGGAAAAGGATGCAAGGTTCACAGCACCAGAGAAAGTAAATGCTCCAGCAGCCTCTGAGGGCATCTGACCAAAACACCAGGGACTTTTGGATTCCAGTCCCTGCTCCTTGTACTGGGTTTTGTCACACAGTTTCCAACTGCAAGGGCATATTTGCTTTACAAGCTGTTTTATTTCTGGCAAGACGTATAATTGGATTGCAACTTCCACATCTCTCTGAATCCGGACTGCCACTATCCTGCCCTTCATCTCTGCTCCAAGCAATGTACCTCTGTCCTCTCTCACATGCTGTCCCCAGCACTCTTGTAACAGGGAGTTGTTCTCATAGGATCATATCTGTGTGTATGTTTGCACGGGTTTTTTTGGCTGTGTCACTTTCTAACTGAGCCCTCTCCCCTCAGGAGAGGGGGCTAATGGCCCCTAAAGAAAGGACATGAGAATGCACAGCTCCCAGAACAATATCTTACAATGGCTCTGTACTCAGTACTGCCTGGTTAACTAGTTTAGTTTGTGGGTTTAAAACAGTTTGAGGTATTTCTGGATCTTGTGCAATTCCCTGCATGCATTTTTTTGGAAAGCCCAGGTGACTAACTTCAGACTCAGTGTTTTACTGCAGAGATTTGAATATCTAAAAGTTTATTTTATAGCACTGCTTTTGAATCTAGGTTGTAGCTTCTGAATCAAGGTTAGAGTTAAAAAAATCCCAGGAGTGATATGTTGCTGTTTCAATGAATATTTATATATACAAATTAGGTATTTTAATAAAAAAAATTCAAGTGGGTACTAGTATTTTTATGGAATTTTACTAGCTAATAATAATGCTCCTCTGTGGGAGGAATTTATAAGTCAAACTAGTGGTGAAAATTAACATTACCCATTCAAGATTAAAGCACACCTCATGTATTTAATTGTGTGCGTAAGAAAAAGAATGAAATCTATGCAAGGGCATTACCTGCTGACAGGTTCAGAGTGCCAAATATTTTCATGGATTTTCAGATATAGGGAATACTACTGTACATTAAGACCTCACACATATTAGAAAATATTCATATTAGTTTTGGCTTGATTTTAAGGGGATTTCAGACTTTGTATTGCTAAAAATTAGTTTCAGATTCATTTTTGAATAGTGAGCTCTTAGTCTGATTCCTTTCCTTCTGCAACTATTAGTCTGGAGTTCTTTTGCTAGAGACTGTCTTGAAAATATCCTCAGTGGGACAAGAAAGCAAGACACATCATAAGGTAAAGAATACCACATGATGTCAAATGAAAAAGAAAAATTTCTCTATAATTTTTTCCCCTTTTATTGGAATGTATTTGTATCCTGATATTTAGGTGGAAGAGATCAAATAACTATAGAAACTAGGCAGTATTACCAACAAAATTCTGCCAATTACTGTTAAATAGCATTTCTTTTCCTTCAGGCTGACAGCTTTCTTTGTCATACAACACGACAATCTGCAGTGGTAGTAGTTTGTATCAACTTACTGCCAAAATGTGCAAGGAGGGAAACTGCCACTGTAATCTTAAATATCAGAAGATTAACAGGAAGGAGCTTGTAGTACAGGGTATTCTGCCAGGAACTAGGAATTCATCAGAACAGGCAAGAGTTAGTATCACAAAGCTTCCCAAAGCTGCAGGTTTACTAGTTCCCATTTTATCTCAGCTGGCCTGGGCATCTGTGGGCAGTTCCTAAAGCAACCTCTAAATATTCACTTACACTATTACAGTTTTCTTAACTTATGTTGGAGAACAAGAGCTGGTTTTAAAAAAGCCCTAATTTACACAACTTTTCACATGGTTACATGGCAGCATACACATTTTCTCTGCTGCCAGGAATTTGGCAGATTTTGAATAATTTATGAACTTATTGAGCACAGTGACTGCAGCCTATCCGAGGGGTGCCTCTATAGCAGATGGCATGTGCCGTTACCCTGCCTTGTTATCACCTGTCCTTGCATTCCAGCCCTTTTATACAGAATTCTGTGGCAGAAAAGCACAGCTATCACAAGATATGACCAAAAGAAGAAAACAAGTCTATTTTTTTGTGATGGTGAGATGCTCTAATTCAAAGCGCTTACACATTCATGTTACCAAAAAAAAAGATTATTTTACAACAAAAGAATTTTAATGAAATACACTGCAAAGAAAATTAGTTTCAAGTGCATTTATTTTGAAATATTATACGTATATATTCATATTTATATTAAATAACATTATTAAACATGAGGAAAAATATTCTTAAAAACTAATCTGACACTTTCACATTCTAGTTTATATTAGTGACTACAATTATGAAATACATAGAAAAATGCCAAAATTGTCTCAAGCCAGCCATAAATGCAAAGTGCACTATTGCCTAGGGCAGTGGAGGATCAAAATGATGATGGTACTGCTGCTTCCTCCAAGGGAAGGATCACTGTGAGTGGGCAGTAGTGAATGAAAAGGAAAGATGGGAGTCCCTTCGATGACTCCCTGTCATTTCTTCCCTTTTTTTTGTCCATCACTGAAGAAGCAAACTGGGTTTTTTACATGCTGACAAGAAGCAGTGAGACAGTTCTGCCTACCAAGACAATACACTGAATACAGGTGATTCCCTACATGATCACACAGGGATTGCAGCTTATCTATGTTCTGCTGTGTCAATTCGAGAACCTTTATCCCAATTTATTTGATTTTTTTCTTGTTATCAGTAGTTTAAAGATACCAAGGTTGAAATTTTCTAAGTTTTTATAATGAAATATTAACTAAACTATCATCCTTCCATAGTTTTCTAAACTGACTTTTTGTTTTTAGCCAACACCTAGCACACTTTTTTCTAGACTTCCCAGTGTGGAATTTCTTAATAAAAAAACTTACTTCTTATTTTGTTTTGATTTTTTTACCAGAGATGAATCTTGCTATAAATTAAACATTTCTAAACTTAGGTGCACTTACACAAATGCTACTTATTCACATGTGATATAAGATGGTATTTGAGCAACACGTGCACTGAATAAAATTTTTAAAAGTCTGCTTTCACATATTTGGGGTAACTAGATATTTAAAACTATTATTTTGGTTCTGTTTTGATTGTCTGACTACCAAATATTTGCCTTTCTGATAACAATTTATTGACATTTGTTTTAGTGTGTGTGTGTGTATGTACTCAGCTAGAAGGATTTCGAGGCACAGATTGTTCCAGGACAGATACAGACTTATTCAATGTTCAATGAACCTTTTCAAGAAGGGTATAAAAATATGTGTTCTTCTTTGTTTGAGCTTAATTCATACCACCTGACAATAATCTTGAAAAGGAGTAAGGTAAAATGCTGCTGCTGAATAGAAAACAAGAAATTTACAGAATATGAAAAACAAGTATAACAGTGTCCATACCACTGTTTCAGTAACATTTAAACCTAGAGGGCGTGACAGGTTGTAGTGGCTACTGATGGCCTGTATTCTCCATAACCTTTATACAGCCTAATTTATGTCTGATGTTTCATGTGTGATATTCAAATAATATTACTTAATGAATGTTTTTCTGTACTGCTGCATGCATTCATGTTTTGTTTTGCTCTTTTGTTTGACACAAACTCGAGTTATTTGTTTTCAGATACTGCATTCCAGAGTAGCAAATTAGACAACCATAATTTCTACTCAGTGCCTCTTCATAAAAAGTGCACTATTCACAAGAAAAACAAGAAGTTTTACTCTACTGGAAACATATCAGTGTATGGCAATAAAATTTATAATAAATATTACAAAGTGTGTGTTACTTAACATGAATTTGAACATTTTGACTTTTCTTTGACATACTGCTTGTAAGACATCTTAAAATCCCTACTATTTTTCAAAAGGATAAATTAATAAACATAATAATAAGACTTGGAGAATTTGAACGTTATAGTTCATACAGTACTTTTCCTAGGTAAATACCTATCATTCACATTATAACCATAACAGCTTTACTCTTTTTAAAATTACAGCTTCTAAGAGTTTAATTTGTCCATTCAACTCATACGTAATTGTTATGCTACTTAATGCATTCTCATTTTCAGTTTAGCACAAACTTTCAATAGTGCTCTTCTGAAAGCAAATTCACAGTCTAAGCTGATGGAGGGATTTCTCTTCATTGCCAAAACATTTTCCTACCCAGGCATAAAACTTTTTTTTTTTAATGACAAACTTATCTCAAAATAATAAAAAAAAAATATTCAAAAGATGTTCTTAAAAAAAGACTTCTGCCACTCAGGTAATAGTTCATCATTTAAATAAAATACATACTGAAAAGCAGTTTTAAGAGTTGGCGATCACTACACTAAGTGGAAAAGAAGTCCTGTATTTTCTACTGCAGCTGGAAGATTCACAATTCACCTGGGTTAGTTTGTTCTTCATTAGGAATTCATAGGAATAAATATTTCTAGCCAGTGCAGATAATTCTTCTTCCTTCCTTTATCTCAGCATATCTTGTCTCCGAAATTGCTTCCACAGATCTCTGAGATGTTCACTGGTTACAGTCATCACACAAGAGTAATATTCCTTCCAACCATACTTTGGAGTCTCCTGTGAAAAGTGAAAAACATACAATTGAAAAAAAATATCATTCACTAAATTCTTTAATTCTACATTATATTTTACTCAGATTCATACACACTAGATAGATGTTTTAATATTAAAATAATGAAAGATCAAATTTACTTCTGTAAAATGAGGGTTATAAATCCATACACAGGTTCAGTATTCAAAATGCATCCTCACCTCACAGCACACAGCATTCAACAGATAGCCTATTTATATTAAAAGCTGCAGGAAAGGATTTGCTCTTTATTCTGGTATGTCCTGCTCCCTCTCTAGTTTTGTTTCTTGCTTGTGTTGACACTGTACTAAAAAGTTCACTTATGACACCAAACAAAAAGCACAGAAAATTACTAATGTTCATTAAACGGAGGCATCAGGAAAAGCCAGATATAATATAGGCAGATGACATGAAAGCTTCTCTATACTAGGTTACCTTAATCCTAAAGTGCACTGTAGTTCAGCAACATGAATAAGTACCCATTGAATGGAGAAGAATACTGGCCAAGGGCTGGCCTGGGAGGTTCACTAGACTCTATGCTATCTGTAATTATCACTGGATCTTATTATTTCTTCCATAGTTAGGAACAGCTAACTTCACAAGCCTTTTTTGAAAGCAGGTGTAGAAAGATGGAGAGGTACTAAGTATTAGAGCAACTGGGGAAAGAAGCTAAGGGACAAACAGGAATTATAATTGCTATAGGGAAGTAAAAAACATTTACAAGTAATTTTAATTTCTAAGATGATTTACAATTTAAGTACAGTATCTGGAGGCAAGTGGTTACAGTATCAAGGTGTCACGGTTTAACTGGGTAGGCTGCTGAACATCACTCCCCCCACTCTGGAGAGAAAATCAGAAAAAAAAAAACAACAAGCCCCTAAAATTCATGGGCTAAGATAAATACAGTTTAACAGAAAAGGGAAAAAAGAATTCAAATATATGAAACAAGTGATGCACAAAGCAATTGCTCACCACCAACCAACGCCCATGCAGTTCCTGAGCAGCAGCCCCCACCCAGCTTTCCTCCCAGTTTATTTGCTGAGCATGACACCACTTGGTATGGAATATCCCTTAGGCCAGTTGGGGTCAGCTGTTCCAACTCCTTGTGCACCCCCAGCCTCCTCACTGGGGTGTAGAGGACCCCAGGAAAAGCCGAGGAGTCCTTGACTTATTGTAAGCACTGCTCAGTAGCAACTACATCATCACTGTGTCACTGACATTATTCTCATCCTGAATTCAAAACACAGCACAGTACCAGGTACTAAGAAGAAAATTAACTGTCTCTTAGCCAAAACCATGACACAAGATTAGCGATTGTCCAATACCTTGTTTTGGTGGAAACGAGTGAAGCTGTTAAAAATATTGCAACATTGCAGTACATTAAAATCAACCATTAGACAGTGAAGCCTATATCCATTTATTCTTCTCAGTCATCTTTTTAATTAAAAAACAAAGAATTTTATAGAGAAGTTGTAAATATTCAGAAAACAATCTAATCCACAGTAGTATATAATCCAGACTTTAAATGAAATATTAGAAACAATACTTACATGAATGCATAATTTATAGTTGAAATTTATAGTCAATCTCATGAAAAAATGCATTACTTGTAAATTGCACTGCATTATTTAACAAAAGCACGTTCAGTTGATTAACTCGTGCTTTAAGGTACACATTTTTTATTTTATGAAACAAGTTCAGAGAAATGTTCATGAAAGTCATTAAAAGAAATGCTGAAATACACTGACTGTTTAGATGAACAGTGTCATTTCTAATGTATGCACCGTTCTTGCATCTACCCTCAGTGTACCAAATCCACAGAAAAAACATTTTGTTCACATACTCCGCAGTGCTTTCATATTTCACTGGAACATTCTCTTCCCACTGTATCCAGTATGTTTTCCTAGTCAGGTTTAGACTCAAAAGCCCGGGTTCTGTAACCTTCAATTACTTTTGTAACATAAGTCAGTAAGGTGTGTCTTAGCACACGCTTCTCACTTTCTCTGCTTTAGAGAAGAGGTAAGCAAAAGTCTCTTCAAGTAGTAAGCAACAACCTCTTTTAGTTTTTTTTAATCTTACAACAGATATATTCAACTGCTATGTACTGGGACAGTATAGAAATTAAAAGCTTTAAAAATATTAGCTACATGACAAATTTAATCTCACTTGACAGAATGAAGTGTTTACAGAAGATAACAATTTATAGTTGAAACATAGCTAGAAATGAGATTCTGAATCCATGCTTCAGTCTTTCGTGGCTTTCTCAAAATGAAATTTCCTTCCTCGGTCAGTCCCAAGGCACTATTTTCAGCTATTAACTATTACTTCCTAAAAACCTTAAATCAGAAATTTTGAAACCCCACAACATTCAGAACATCTAGAAATCAGTTCTTTTAAAGCAAAATGTCTTAAGATTCTCAGGAAATTACTGGTATATAGAACTTAATTTCTAGATTTACATCTGTGACACGTAATAGTTACTTTCAATACTTTAGAAGTCAATAAAATCAGAATTTGGCTTAAATATCTATCACAGCTACTGACCATGCAAATAGTTTGGCAAACAGTACTTTTGGATGGACTTGAATCCCTTCTTAAATTGGCTTCTAGCATCCCTTTTCAGAAATTAACTTTGAAAGGGCTTTGTTAGAAATTTCCTTTATATCCTTCTATAAGATTCGAAGCAGAGTTCTCCTCTAAGCTCTGTTAGGCAGCTCTCTCCTAACATGTTTTTTTCAGTTCTCCCTGCGGTGTATGCAAAGGAGTACCTGCCAATGCTGTGTCAGGCTCTTTGCCCTGCAGGGACCACATACAGCTTGTTACAGGTTTCCCAAGGATAGACTATCATTATTTATTATAAGGGTGCAACATTCTTTACAATGTGGAGTAAATGGCATTAGTGCATTTTAAAGATACGTGTTGTACAGCAGAATGTGCTTTATCCCTTTTCAAGGTGTAGATTCAAAGTAGGGTATAATCTGTAGTGCGTGTGCCAAGTATCTTAATCTCCTTCATCAGAGTTCTACATTTACCACAGGAAGTATATCAAAGCACAATGATCTGTACTTTTATATTTAGAATGAAGTAAAATTAATAGTAGTTGTACTGCATCTAACTTTGGGATGTAGTTGCAGACGATTTTTGTATTTCATGTATATTTATGTGCTTCTTTGTACATCAGACTGAAATTAAATTAACCACTGAAACTGTTCAATTTCAAATCTCCAATGATTCCATCTTTATTATTTATAAACTAAATGGAAAATAATAATTTTTAGAGTTATGTAAATCCACTTTCACTCCACAATGTATGGCAAAAACAGAACTATCTTTGTTTTCCACGGTAACTTTTGCCAAATCACTTCACATGCTTTGGCTAAGGCTTCCATTTCCATTAACTGGCACTTGCAACAACTTTAGTAAAAGTTTACAAAAAATCTAAAAGAGTTATGGAATGTTTCGCACAAAAAGGAACTCTGAACAGCCAGCAACTGGTTATGTCACTGTAACGGCTGGACTTGATAATCTCAGAGGTCTTTTCTGACCTTAACAATTCTGTGATTCTATGATTTTAATTCATGATGAGACAAGAAGCAGTTGCTCAAGTGAAGAGCAGTACCAAACTAATGTGTCAGCAGGAAACAGGGAATTTTATAAATATAAGGCTTACACTGCATTCTTCAGTGCACAGGCAACAAATATTTGATACAGACGTTTTCAAGAAAGCTTGGGTACAAGAAGAATTTTCATTAATAGCATCCAGAAGCTCCAGCTGGGAAGAAGAGCAGGGTAAATAACCAGAGGCTTCTACACTATGTCAGTGAGGCTGCCTTTAACCAAGTCCATGCCCTGAGAACTAACTTGGTTTCTCTGTCTCTCAGTGTGTAATGTAGACATACTATTATTCAACTTTAAATTTTTTCTTGAGAATGACTTTATTCAGACCGAACAACATCTCCCTTTCTCCACTGTATATTTTTTCCCCAGTTTACATCATCTCAGCCTATGGATTTATTGCCTGAATTCAGATCTGATAAGGTATTGGGGTATGTAAACTTGATGCTTTTACAACCTTTCAGTCACCAAGATAATTTTATTAGGTTTGATGATTAGGTACTGGATTCCTTTGCGTCACTGCCTTTTTTTCCACTGGGTCACATACCCTTCACTGCTATTATTAGGCATGCATCATGACTGTATAGCATTTTGCCAGTTTCCTGTAAGAGCTGTTCCGTATCTTGAAAAGTTTACAGTTTAAACAATACGTGACATGCAACTGCAATATCGGTTTTGTCAAAAAGACAAAAAGTACTACTAAAACCCATTTTTAAAAATACATGGGAAAAGAAGGAAGGAAGCTTTGAGAGTCAAAAGTTTCAAAGATATGATCTTTAATTTACATAAAATTAATTTAAAGCCATAAACTTCCTCTCATGTGACTAGCAACTTGGATTACTAAAATATTGTTTCAACTATTTCATTAGTCATTTACACTTCCCATTAATAAGGTGGAGAAACCAGATGCTTTTTTTATTAAGATCAAATTTCCTGTTCTGCCCCTCACATATTAGTACAAATGCTTCAGTATTTGGGTTATACTCAAAAGGAAGTATAATTTTAAAAGTGTTAACAGATAATCAAAATAATAATAATAAAATAATTTTATGGATGCTGAATGTTACATGTACAAGAACATATACAAATCAAACAGAACTCATCTTCTTTCTAGGAGGACAAACCATCTCTGTAAGCCTGGATATACCCCAAGCCATCCCTACTGCTGAATTTCAGAGAAACGGCCTGTTCAAAAGATGTGACACACTTCACTTAAAAAAAATGGTCTGAAAAGTTCCAAAGAACACGGTTCATGATACATGACATGTCGTGCCACAGGAAAGGTCAACAGTTTAGATATATCTCCTCTCCCTTGTCTATCTCGCACAGGGGTCTGAGTCTACAAAGGAAAAACACTACTGGGACTGGAGAGCTGATGGGCTACCAGTCTGGGTAAACAGACCCCACCTCTCATCCTTAAACACTTAGATTTTACACTGTTGCTGGAAGCCAGTCATCAACCCAGATAAACAGGATCCAAGACGCTTTGCTTTGCTTTCATGACATGCTATCTCAGAGTTAGGGAAGAAAGATGGAAACCAGAGGCCCAGCACACTGAGTGGCACCAGAAGCCCAGCACACTGAGTGGCATACAAGTGATCAGAGAGGCATATGACAGAAAAGGATAGGATTCAGAAGGTCAGAGGCTGATATGATAATATATGGAGCCATCTGAAGATGGTTATTGAACATAAAAGCTTAATATTACACCTCAGAATTAAAAACAGCAGGGGAATGACAGTCAAACCCTCCTGGCTCAGAAGCACACGAGATGTGCTGGCTACTGCACAGGGTCCACTGACACCCAACCACCGACCATGGGGCTTTGTTTGTCATGGTGTACATCTCTTTGCTCCTCCCCTCTGTAAAATAATACATCCGAGAACTAACAGCCTTCATAGCAACAACTGCAAACTCTTTAAATGTAAATAGGAAAAAACTTTAAATCACAAAGAAAAAAACTTTTGCTTTATGTAAGAAGGGAAATGTCTACTAACACACAGTGTCTGCTGTGTCCACTGCGTGACAAATAGTTTCACGATTTGGCTACAGAATATGCACACCCCAGTTTTTACACTGAAACCCACAGCACAATCTAATTGTAAGAATGGACATTCATGTAGTGCATACGTGGAAACAGTCATGGTGATTGTGTGTGGACGCAGTGCTGATTTTTGAAAATTGCTGGTATAGCATTAATCAAGCCAAAAATGATTATTGCTTTCAAAAGTCTAACAGTATAAATTGAAGTAGAACCAAGTTACTAACAGTCAGAAAAATCTACCTCTACAATCTTCATTGGTAAGTCCTTATTAACTTTAGGTACCTGGGAGATTACTTGAAAAGAAGTAACAGGACAGACAGAAAACAGCAACAGAAACTATGAAAGAATACTCATTTCAAACATAGTACAAAATTGGAGCTGGCTTACAAAACAGTGACAGTGTGAGTCAGTCATTACCAACTCCAGCATAAAATTCTATTGCTTCATTCAAAAACACAACGTAATGCTTTGAGCTACCACACTGCTTGCAGTCAGATAACCTTTTCCTGAGTTTCTGAACAGGAAACAAAGCAGGGACAGCTAAACATTCAGCCATTCTTGCAAGCATGCCAGCACACTCAGATTGGGTGGCTAACACATACCGTCATTTATCTGCTATAGAGTTCCTTCCTCACGCAGGATTTGAAAGTAGTATACCTCTGTATAGGTTTGTAGCCCTGTGGAGCAGAAGATGGAGAAGTGCACAGATGCAGACAACATGTGAAGGCAGCCAGAGGTAAGCATAAGACAATGGTACCATGAAAATACAAAAAAATGGCTTTAAGTGACAAAGAGCTAGGAAATACAGTACAGTATGTGTTATGCAGAACATTTATCATTTAGTCATTAAGTTCCAAGTCTTTCAGTTTAAAAATGGAATTTATAAAGGAAAGGGAATATTCTTATATATTTTTAAATTAATAATAAAAAAGGAAATAACTAATTTAATTAAATATTAAGCAAAAATAAAGTTTTTCATGTCTGTACATTTTAGTAAGTTTACGGCAGTACTCTGAATGACCACCTGATGGCAGCTTAACATATGAATTGGTTTCAAACTACTAAAACCAAAATGTGATTTCGGGTTATGCTACTAAATTGCAGAAAGAGAGAAATGTCATTTGATAAACTCTTTAAGACATTTATTTTTCCAAAAACGTATTTAAATTTATATTAAAATGCAAATTTATTATGTTCCTATAAGAAGTAGCACTTGATCCTCCTCAAGTTTGTAGTGTCATGGCTAAGCTTTTAAATACATCAGATTTGGTAGGTTCTGACTGATGTTTCAGAGCTCCATTTTCATTGGACTTGTGTAACTCTTTGCTCTTTAATATGTTTCCTTTAGTCTGACTACATAACCACAAAATGCTCTTTTCTAAAATATATGGTCCTGGTACCAAACTCTGTTATGCCCTCAAGATTCTGGGCAAATATTTTAGCAAAACAACTTTTTAAAATGTCGAATTGCTAAGTATAAGATGTTAATTGTAAAATCATACTTCAAATCGTAGGCCTAGCTGAAACTGTAATTTTTGGACGTTTTTAGAGTGATAATCAGACACTAAACTGATTTGGATAGACATTAATTGTGGGATACTTTACATTAAAATTGGGCATTTGTACTTCGTAAACAGCTTCATATTTCTCATGGCAAAGATTTCTATGCTGCTACAAAATACTGCATAAGCAGAAGCTGTTATGATCTTTTATCTGTATAATGGAACTGACCAAATCTTCATACAGATGGAAAACACAGTTATTGACAAAGAAGAGGTTAGTGATTTAGTTTAGTTTTGATTTAGCACCAAGACAACATTTGTGCCTCCACATTGCAGGAGCAAGAGGACAAATTTTTACTTGTTATGGACACACTAAATACTGTTTCACTTTTAATGTACAAACAACAGGAAGCAATCAATGACCTTCCACCAATTTGTTCTGTGAAAAAGGTTCTTACGTGTTTTCTACTTTTCATTCTAAACCAAGACTGGAGTGGGTAGTGGGTGTTTATTAAACTGAAAAAGCAAATTTCTGCAGAATTTTTACTACTACCTGCTCTTGGAAAAATCAGGTTTGTGTGACACTTGAGAAAACTTACTGGAAATTGTAATTCCTCGGTTTGGTACTGTAATTGTCTTGGAATACTACTGATTAATGAAGAGAATGCATTTAACAGAATTAGAGGACCAAATCATGATCATCTCCTATGCAATCTGGGAGGTATTTAGTATCTTATTAAAATTAGACATGTAATTTATGAAAGACTGTGTTATTCTTCTGAATGTCCTTGGCTATTCTTTATAGTTCTTTTACAGTCCATGGGAATATTTTATGGAGGTCTAGGGAAAAGAAAGATACATACATGAGACAGAATAGTGCTGGATGATACAGATTTTTTTAGGATTATATGTGATTTCTGTCATGCTTTTTGTGAAATAGAAACATGTAATACTAGAATTACTTAGTAAGCAGACCATTTTCTGGTTAAATAACCATACACTGCACACTTACAATTAGTAAACAATTAAACATATAGCCAAACATCTTAAAACGATTAGGAAACAATCATCATTCCCACACCATAATAAAAGGAACTGAGGACCAACAAGGAAATAAGTTTGTTACAAATGCAGTGGTTGTTATCCACATTTTATGTTCGATCATAATATTACAGAAATAACAAGTAAACTATTAAACTCAACACCACTTCACAAAAAGTTCTAACATTATATTTAGGAAGCTAACTAAAATAACTAAAATTACATCACAGAAATAACATACTGAAATGTGAATCTAAGAACCATAATGCAGCTTAAGATTTATGTCTTAAGTGATAAGGTTGTCAGTAAGAACACCATTTTATGTTTAGTTAAAAATGTTAACCCCATCATATATATAAAAAAAGGCTTTTGTTGATCATACCCTAATTAAAAAATTTTCTGCTACTGTAACATTCCCCTGGCACTATATCGAACCTGAAGAGGGCAGCAAGGCCTACACATTCACCATTGTTCCCTATGAAAATTTTCTGCAAGTAATTTCCTGCCCTCTAGCTTAATATAATTGAATGTATTATATGCAAGGTTTAATTATCAAAAGCAACTCTGAACTAGAATACAACATTGTTCAGCACCACTTCACTGATTCTTTATTTGAAAATTAAAACTATCTTCTGCTGCAACTCTTTCCAACTGTCATTACCAACACTTGCTATTTTATATGTTTTAGAATAGCCAGTGTTTGACCTTTAACTAAACTGTGTGAGCTTGAGAGAGGCAAATTCTCTTTTCTCTGCAGGCAACCCAGACATAATAGCTACCCCTGTTAAAATTCTTAATGCTAATCTATTGATCACACAATACGGAAGAAATGACAGTATGCAGAGGATTTCTCATCTACGATTTGGTTTGGTAAAGGTACATTATGTCCTCTATGTATTGCTTTCTAACCAAAAAAAAAAAAAGAAATCAAGAATTTGGGAAAGGTTTTTATCTTACAGACTGCTTCAGTATTTCTATAAAACGTATGTCTTTAAACACATGCACTGCTGGTTTAAAACCTACATGTGCTACAGATGCTAAAGTAGTGGTAAGTAGTAAAGTCAACTAAGGTAAATATAAAAATTAGAATCCTTACCCTAAACCCTCGATTGAGTCTGTCTTTCATAATCCCGATAAATTCTTTATAACTCAGCTGGTCATCTCTGTCGACATCAAAAATCTTGAACACTGTGTTCACCAAATGTGGTGAAAGCTTCACACCTGTGGCTACATACACGGCACGTTTGAATTCATCTGTGTAAGGAGAACAACAGAAAGAAATTTAAAAACCCATTATTTTGTGGACAACATACTGTGAAATACAAGTAAACTTTT
Organism: Pipra filicauda; assembly: GCF_003945595.2. Taxonomy (NCBI): domain Eukaryota; kingdom Metazoa; phylum Chordata; class Aves; order Passeriformes; family Pipridae; genus Pipra; species Pipra filicauda. The sequence goes on from NW_024104731.1 coordinate 1,022,610, forward strand.
GAGTTCTCATGTTTAAACACCAAAAAACCAAGAAAATGTGAAAATCGGGATTGAATTTCACAGTTCTAAATCAAGTAGTTCTAAACTGATACAAAATGACATTGCTTAATTGGTATCAACTATTTTACACAAAATATAACAGTTCATGTACTATACTACATGCAATAACAAAAATGGAAGACCATATTTTAATTAAATCTATGTCACATATATGGCATTTATTTATTTGACACAAAACAGAACCCAGGGAATCCAGCACAGAGAAAATGATATAATCTTTTGGAAAGGACACATGAGGTAGGACTATGCTGGTGTTACTGTGTCAGACTCATGAAGAGGCTACTTGAGGAGAGCACACAAGTCTGACCACATACTGTTCACCTTGCACTCCCCAAGCATCACAACTATTTTATTAAGGAGTTTAGTCAGTACATACATGCCTAGTTCTTTTAGCAGCCACTTACTGATTTCTTAAAAAATCTAATCCCTCTTCAGACCTTCTGACACTGTTTCCTTCTGCACCCTTTGTAGAAACCAGATTCCAGATGCTCACTGTGTAAGGAAATGCTTCTGTTTGCTTTAATCTGATCTCTTACTAGTGTCATCAAGTGCCTCAACTCTTGTATTGTAGGATTTGATTAACAAGTATTCTGCATTCAGCTTATCCACCACTTATATGACTTGGCAAAATATCTCTTATGATATGACCGAACCTTCTCCTCTCAAAGCTGGAGTCCTTTTTAGCCTATTACTGGAGACATTAAAAGTACAAACTAAGAACTACAAAACATTTTTGCATTTTTGTCAACAGTTCTATATTGTTATCAAGAGATTTTTATAAAAATTTAAATAATTACCTTGACCTATGGAACGACTTGCAAAATTATACATTTGCATTGCAATTGTAAAGTCTTCTAGATTGTTCAAGAACTGGAAAAATGATCTAAATTCATCAAAGGTGATACCCTAAAAAACAGAAGAACAACATGCACCATAAGAATTATCAGTAGTAGAAACAACTGAATAAACAAACCTTGCAGTTATATATGTCTACTTCATTTACGAACAGATATACCTATTAAAAAAAAAAAGAGAGAGATTTCTAGTAAAAGTCAATGAAGTAAAGAATTGGAGACTTTCCTCTTTGCAACTGCAACAGACAGCAATTCTCACCAGAGCAGCTGAAAATACTGTTCCATTGTTCGTGGCAGTTTTTAAGAATTACGGGATTTATTATGACACAAGACTTAACACTGACAATAAAGTCTAGGTTTGTATCAATATTGGAGTATGTTCACTACTGAAAACCTGCAAACCACTGTTACATATATGTGAGTGCATGTGCTCACATAAATACACTGAATGAAATCACAAATACATATTATGATCTACCTTAAGTCTGTACTTTAAGGTGAATTTTTTTACAGGTCCAGATTTAACATGCAAGTCTCTTCAGCTGATACTCCAAGAATCAAGTACTGCAGTTTGTTCAGCTTTTTAAAAAAATCCTTTGCATTTTGACCAGACTTCAGAATATGTTCTTTGAAAGTTTCACTGAAAACATTGTTAAAAGAGCTTACTTTATCTTCTTTCCTTATATTTGTTCTGCTCTTCTCTCAGCTACAAATCCAAAGACCTGATAAACTATCTCTAAATCAATTCTGAAAGAGATTTTAAACTAAGACTTTGAATTAAGCCTATATCTGAATCCCCTTAGTCTCAGCCATTCTGAACATGGGTTGGCATTCTTTGACAAACCTTGATCTCCACGGACTCCTTTAACTGTTATTTCTGGCTATTTTTCTGTTTGCTTTTATCCTTTTATCCTATTTAAGTACTTGCCTCTGAAAATAAACCTGAAGACAACTGAAAGACCTGTGAGCCTTTCTGTTCAAATTAAAATATTGACCTGTGTCTCTCCTCAAATACATACATAGTCATTATGGTATGGTGGAACACAGAAAACATACTAAAGTAGGTTTGTGGCAGAGCAGATGGCAGTGTTTGGGTGTAAACCCATATAAGACAGCAAGTACTGTGGAAAATGTGGATAGCAACATAATATTTTTATAATAAAAGACTTCTATAGGCCTCCACACAGTTGAGATGTAAATCCCTGCTTAAGTGATCCTACCTAAATTCCAGTAAAGGTTTATAAACTGTTTGGAGAGCTTGACCCATCTCCACCATGAATTGCTTTTCTCAACAAGCATATTTGTTCTGTTTCATCCTTTGCAACTGGGAGGAAACTCTCTTAGACACAAGCAGAACCACCTCCTTATTCTCATTTAAATTTTTATCTTAAAACCTGAATTTACTACTACCAATACTAGTTTTTGTTTCATTGCACTTGACAGTAATAGTTTATGTGTCCAAGTTCCATTTCTTGCACTGAGTTTAGACTGAAAACTCTCTGGGACTGGAATACTTTTGTCACGTATTTGTGAAATTCCTACAAACAACCCTTTTTGCAGCTTCTGTGTTTCCCCTCGTGGTCAAAACTGCTGCCATGAGTTGACACTGGAGATGGAACAGTGAGATAAAGGAGCCAAACATGCAGTCCATGGCTAACCTGTACATACTCCACAACATTTTAGCAACGAGGAAAATATCTTGCTTCATTTAGGAGTTGTACAAGTTCTGCTGAAATAATCTGCAATCATAAATGCTTACTTCCTCTCAAGGAAAAACAGCGAAGGACACAAGAGAAACAGAAGGTCAGGCAAAATGACACCCAGACAGCTGGGCATGCAGCATTCTACTATCTCTCCCCTTTTCTACTACCCTATTTTGTTCAACTGGTACTTGTAATAACGTTTCATATTTGCCACACATTTTGTATTTTCACACAGGATGTTATCTTTGTGTAAGCGTTCCAGAACTTTCATACTGAAAAATGTTTATTTTCTATGTAAAAATGTGCTGGTTTTGCCTAAGGCTGAGTTAATTTTCTTCACAGCAACTAGAGTGCGGCTGTGTTTTGGATTTGTGCTGAACACTGTGATGATAATATAGAGATGTTTTTATTATTGCTGAGCAGTGGTTACACAGAGCCAAGGCCTTTTTCACACTACCACACTGGCGAGGAGGGAAAGTTAGGAGGAGACACAGCTGGGATAAGTGACCCCAACTAACCAAAGGAATATTCCATACCATATGATATCAAGCTCAGTATATAAAGTAGGGGGAAGGAGGAGAAAGTGGGGGACGTTTGCAGTGATGGCATTCGCCTTCCCAAGTAACCATTACGTGTGATGGGGCCCTGCTCTCCTGGGGATGGCTGAACACCTGCCTGCCCATGGGAAGCAATGAATTCCTTGTTTTGCTTTGTTTGCATGCATGATTTTGCTTTTCCTATTAAACTGTATCTCAACCCACAAGTTTTCTCGGTTTTACCCTTCCAGTTCTCTCCCCGATTGTGCTGGTGGGGGAGTGAGCGAGCGGTTGCGTGGGGTTTGGTTGCTGGCTGGGGTTAAACCATGACAAAAAGGAAGCTAACTTTTTATTTATATGGACAGATTATATATTATTACAGCAAGGAGAACTCATATTAAAACACCAGTGCTGCTAAAAATACATAGCCTTTCTTCAGGAGCTGATATCTGTAGTAATTCAAGATGCCAGCTTAAATTAATCGCTGCTTGGCATCTAGTTAGTAAAAGGAGGAAAGCATCTTGAGAGCAGGCAGCATGCCAGCTGAATATTTTAATGTGTCTACAATATGGTAAATGATCATCAAGTTGCTTTAGGAGCTTCTTCATACAGGGCCCTGAAAGATTAACATCGCTAACTGAGAGAGTAGCTGCCTATTACTTTACAGACTCAACTAATTTTTCTTCTAAATGGAATCCTCTGGTTAGTATTAGTATTGCAGCATATCACTGTAATAACACAGAGAGCACATTTTATAATTTTTAAATTATAATGTTATTACAAGTATAAGAAAGTACAAACACATGAACAGCGCCTCCATGGCAATAAGAGGCAAAATCCATTCTCAAAATGAGAATGTGGCCAGTTTAAGAGATGCCACAGGGATTTACTTTTTTCACTGTACTAACAGCACATTTACTGAGCCAGTGATACAAAGCTATGAAAAACAGCAGTGTCTTGTTTCACCTAATGGAGGTATAGCATATGACATATGGATATATGGCACTGGTCTTGTGCCAGGATATTCCCAGAATGCAGCATAAGCAAATCTGTGAATTAGTGACACAGCTTTCTACATTGAAGTTTTCCTTAACTGATGGCCCCACCAGAAGTCAAGAAGAGGAAACTACTGTGGAATACTTGCTATCAGAACAGTGACACTGGAAGATTTAGAAAACCTTCAAAGAATACTTCCTTGTGTTCAAAAGAAAGTGTCTGTACTTGTATTTACTTCACCTTTGCCATTCAAAATATTTCTCTATACCTACAACTGTCATTATTTTTCAGTTTTCCAAGCGATACTTGTATTATTGTTGCTATACAAGCCCCAGAGTGATGTGGTTTTGGGTTTTTTTCACATTTCTGTCTCGGAACCACACAGAAAAAGCTTTTTAGCAGTTCTGTTGCAGTATCTTGGCTCTGAATACTACCTTTTATGGTAGGTAGAACTGAAAGCCTCAGCGGCTAGACCAGGAACTCAGAAAGGGTCACTAAGCAGGAACAGACACCAATCTTACCACTGGATCTTATGCCTAATCTGGTCAAAAGAGACAACCCTGCTTCCCCCTTTCACTCCCCACCTGTATTTATCTCTCAGTGGCCCTAACTGCTGTACAACCACAGGAAGAGTCAGATAATCCAGATATCTGAACAGAAAACTGTTGATTCTTGAGTGTGCTTCTTTCGGGTCAGTTGTCTGTGAAGACTGTGAAGACTGAAATTACAATTTCATTTCTCAAATTGACAAAACCAAAAAAACCTGTCCAAACCTATTTATTACTTTTCCTCATGAGCTCTGCTGTCAATGCCATTAAAGTATATAGCTATTGAAGAGTTAGATTTCTAGGACAGAGGAATCTGATCTCCTTCTGTAAACACAAACAGAATATACCCAGACAGTCCTTATTTAAAGGGCTACTTTTAACATTATCCTATTGGTTAGGATGTTACTACTGATGCAGAGTTACTACTGATGCAGAGTTACTACTACATTTCTTATCAGATACACTTCTGATGACACATTTGTTGTTAAACAAATGAAGGACTATCTACCTCATGTCTTTTACTGTTTATATTATCCTTTCTGTCTCTTCAGTCACTAATATAAACCACATACCAACAATAATTATACACAAATGATCCATTATTAAGACTATAAAACAATAAGATAAAAGGTGTCAGTGTTATTTCTGAAGAGGTGCTACTCCAGTGGTAGTGCAAAAAAGTAGTAAGAAAGAAAGGGTTTTTTAAATACTTCATTGCTAGAAAACTGTTCTTTAAAGTTGTATGGTTTTTGTTATTTAAACTATGTTTTTATGTAAACTTCAAAAATATTACTAGCTAAATCCTATGGAACACAATTCTATGCTATTTTTATTCAAGCTATTTTTTATTCTATGCTATTTTTTATTCAGCACGTAATCTGAAAAACAAGACACACATCTTACAATCAGTATAAAATCCTGGAACTAAGTAATTCAGTGACAGAATCTCATTCAGTCCAACAAGGTTATGTTTTCATCTTAGTAACAATGGGACTGCATGCTGTGGCCCACTGCTAACAATTACCTTTTCTTCAGGAATACTGCAGCGCATGTTTTCCAAGTAACTTGATGTATTTTCCACATTTGTATACCTCAAAAGAATATGGGCAAAGTCTTCCTCACTGATTGTGTTCATCCCATTAGAGTAGGAAAGGAATTCTATCTCTAGAACCTCAGTTTGTAGGTTATCCATAAATCTGAAGCACAAACAAACATGAAGAAAGAGTCATACTTTCTATTTCTATTGTTCATGTTCTTAAAAGACTGGTAGAATATGAACCAAGTAACACTACACAAATGAGTTCTCCTTTTGCAGCACTGATGGTAAATCTCTTATCTATGTCGACGTATTTTCTAATCAATACGGTGATCTTAACACAACGATGAAATGTTAGTAAGGATTTTTAATTTAATTTTAAATTTAATTCTAGTTTCTATTTGTCTGATTTTCTTCTTCAGTGGGTCACTGATCTTTATTTGTATATGTTAAAGTCAAAATTCCATCATGGTACTAAATTAATTCCCAACATATATTCCCCGTGTTGTTACTTACAGCTTGCAATTTAACCTTGCCTTTGTCTTTTTAGCAAGCCAAGTATGATGAGATCTTGCAGCCTTTAAATCTAACCTTTTTTTATTTGTTTTTATTAAAGACTTTACTATTCTCATGATATTTCTATAAACTCTTCCCAACTTAACAACCTATTTAGTATAATCTGGACACCAAAACTGGATACCAAATATAAAACCAGCTGCCTACAAAAAGGAAATGTAACTTCCCTGATTCTGTCTGATGTCCTAGTCATACAACGAAGGGGGAAATTACCTCTCTGGTCACAGTAGTGCACTGGGAGCTCACGTTCATCTGATTGTCAAACAAAACCTGTAGCATTTTAACATTTTAGCCTTTTGAAAAATTACCTTCTTTTCTGTTTTTTATTTTGAACTCACATCATGATTTGACTTGATGATACAGTTTTAATATTCTGTGAAATACTGAATACTTTTAATGACTTTTCATTTAAGGCAAAATATTTTGAAAAATAAAAATTGATTGGAATACATAGCTAAGTGATAACTATAAAGACAATAGGTATTGAGAGCATTTACTGAAGGAGCAATAACCAAACACTGTATCTATTTCAATTATCCAGAAGCACACAGTTTTACGGTTCTGTTTTGATGGCACTCTATTTTTAAATTTTTAAATTCTACTTTTACTGGCATAATAACTAGGTCAATAGCTTCCACTGTGTTTTCACATCTACCCAAAGAAGTTTGATCTAAGGTGCCTGCATGGTATCTTCAGAAAATCTTTGCATAAAAAATAAATCAAAACCAAGAAAAAAAGTTCCTACATACCCATAAGGACAGGGTTGGGGTATAACCTCTCCACCCCAAACTAATTATGCACACAAGTGCTAACAAAATTTGCAAATGTAGCAGCATTAGAAGATGACTTTTTATTGTTTTATTGGGCCAATTATTGTTTTATTTTGCTCTTTTTATATATAATACACACAAAGGGAACATAAACCTTATAAATGTGCCTGCATAAGCTATGTCTATAGTAATGTAAGACACATTAATTAGAAGAACAATGCAAATTTTTTTTACAGGGAATTAATAAAGACTCACCTATAAAAATCTTCAAAGTTCAGTTCAGCTTTTCCTTTTTTGCCGAAAAAGTGTACAAGCAGTGTAGTATCTGACAGTGAACTTGAAATATCATCAGCACGCTTAAATATTAGAATAAAAAAAATTAAAGGCCATGATTGGATCAGATACAGAAGTATAATCTGAGAATGCTTATCATCACAATAAACCTTGAAAGAGTTTGTATTTTATGTTCATCGTCTTAAAAGAGATTTTAGTATTAAAATCCATTACATTAACTTTGCCATGCAATTTTCACACAAAAGTGGCATTAGCTGTTAATTGCATTTAGTAGAAAATACTAAAATGAACAAAATAATATAATGGAAGCTGCAGTGAAGGGGGAAAAAGCATAAAAAATAAAGCCAGAAACTCATGAGGAAAAAAAATTCTTGTCAGCTGAGATAAACCATAAGCATAATTCCCTTTGTACACAGTCTCCTTTCCCTTCTCCTATGCAACTACAAAGAAATTAAAGGATGTTACTTCATATACTCTTATTTTCTATTTCAGTATTAAGTATGGGATTGCATTCCAAAACCACTCACATCAATTACGTATACATTATATTACAGTTTAAATTTTATTGCTCAAACATATTTAAAAATCCAGAATCATAAGATATTTTGAAATAATCATAGAATCATAGAATCAGCCGGGTTGAAAGGACATCTGAGATATCAAGTCCAACCCTTGATCCAACACCGCCATGTTACTAGACCATGGCACTAAGTGCCACATCCAGCCTCATCTTAAAAACCTCCAGGGACGGTGAATCCACCATTGCCTGATTATCCCCTCTGTAAAGAATTTCTTCCTAATATCTGACCTAAACCTTCCCTGGCGGAGCTTAAGACCATGCCCTCTTGTCTTACTGATAGCTGCCTGGGCGAAGAGACCAACCCCCACCTGGCTACAACCTCCTTTCAAACAGTTGTAGAGAGGGATGAGGTCTCCCCTGAGCCTCCTCTTCCTCAGGTTAAACAATAATGAAGTAATATTTTGACTCATTCTCCTAAGAATGTTCCATATTTGCAGACAATGTGCTCTCTGCATAGGACAGGAATTTCTGAACATGTATTAATACTTTTTCCTTAATAAACAACAGAAAACTTTGAAAGCCAGAATTTGAATAGAAAGCCAACTGATTTCGACCATTTGTAATAGCAAGAGTTGTAAACAGAGGGTTACATGAAACAGAAAACTAACAAACAGAACAAAACAAACCAAAGTAACTATCAGCTGTGTATAGTGATTGCACAGCATTCCACTTTTTTTACTAAATATTCATTGCCCTTAACTATTGTGTACTGCATTGATTTTACTTCTTTTACATGCATTTTACTTCATTTTACGTGCATTGATTTTACTTCTTTTACAAAGAAACCCTTGATATACTGAAGAGCTAGAAGAATAATTCAGTAACAAAAGGCTCTTAAATAAGTCATAGTATTCCAACATGGCAGTGATCTTCTGAAATTAATGGGCATCTGCCAACATTTGAAATATAAAAAGTCTTAGTCACCTTACTGCACCTGCTTAGTCACCTTACTTAGTCACCTTACTGCACCTTACTTAGTCACCTTACTGCACCTGCTTAGAGAGAAACTTCTGTCTGAGCTTTCATTTTTCTTATAAAGACAAGATTTTATGAAAAGCAAAGAGTGGGAGACAGTAGTTTCTGCTCTTCCTAGGCAAGCTACCACAGATCAGGAAGTTTTTCTGATGACTCTAGTGTTACAGTACCAAACAGAATGCACAGTACAGGAACACAGTAAGTATTTGGGAGATCTGACTTTATTTCATAACTGAAGAGGCTATAAATTTGTAAGATAGAGAAATTCCACTTCCAAGTGAAGAAACCAGGACGAAATTTTGAACAATATGCAACAGTTCAACATCATGAAAAACCATTTTATGATGTACCAAGAAAAACAATTTCATATCTACAGTCTCTGAAATATACTATATTAATTTCAAATTTACATACCGATTTGTAAAAAAAGTAAAATGCAATATCCGTTAAGAGAGTATTTACATATCAACAACAAGGGAAAACATGAGGCAGTAACAACACAAATCCTTTCCTTTCACCATCCAAGATCTAAAGAAATGAGAGAGACTTTTCTGTTCTTTAGTATAATCAGTTTAGTATTCTCAAGATTGTATTTCATGTACCCTACCTTCCTCTTTATTCTCATATTCTTCTCCAGGGAGAAATAAGATGACAGTGTATATAGAGACAGAGAGATATTTCATGCCCTTCAATTAAGGCAGCTCTGCTCTTCAAGTGAGCAAACTAATTCAGAAAAGTAATCACTATTTGTCTTTTAATACTGTTATCCTCCACTACAGGACACAATATACTGAAATGCAGATACCCTGATTTCTTATGTCTTTTAAGCAATTAAATCCCTAAGCACATTCAAACAATTTCCCTCAAGTACACTGAAAAGATATCAAATGTTAAATTACAGCCTTTCATCTTGCAAAAACATTTCAAAACTTTAGACTTAGGTTGCATTTGCCCATATCTAAAGAACCATTTAAAAAAAAATACAATCTGTAAGTCTTTTCACAATTCCCATTTGGTTGGCCTCGCTAAATGAAAAAAACCCAAACAAAAATGTCGCTGCAGAAACTCAACCCAGTATGCTTCTCTGCAGAACTGCAGGCAACTGAAAAGTATTCCTGTGCTCCTTCTGCACTGATAGCATTAAATAAATTTGCTCTCTTACATGGTAAGGATAAAACCAAAAGCCTTAGTCATTTAAAGCTATTGTCTACTGTTCATGATAAAACGATTTTTTTACTTTAGATCAGTGAAAATTTAATGACCACACCTGTTTCCATGTACACAAATATGAGCCTCAATTTTGATCACATACATTTTGCAGTCATTAAAATGAGAATAAAATCCTGCTGATTTGTTTTTACCTTTACACTAACCATAATACAAATACAGGTAAAGAGACAAACAGGAGATAAGTGTTTCAATCACATTATTGGCTTGCTGCATAACAGCAACATCTTCTCAATTTCCTAACCTGAAGTGCATTAAATATATTTATTTTATATTCTGAAAAGTTAATTTCAAGCTTGTGATTAAAGAGGGTTGACTAAAAATAGGTAACACTTTATAAGCATTAATTCCACTTGTAGCAACATATTCTGATAATTATGTATATTATTTATTAAGAGCTTTCTTACTGCAAATTCTTGATTTTTCAATAATGATAAATAATCTACTGATTTTCAGTTTCACTTAGTAATTCAGGAATAAACCCAAAAACTGAATTCAGTTCTAAGTGGTATATTCCAACAGGATGGTGTAGTTACTAAATTAGTAAGAGCAGAAACAGTATTGCACACTGTCCTGGAAAGAAACTAGAAGTGATGAATAACTTTTCTCCCCAAAGAGACATTTCCAGTTGATTCCCACAGCAACAAACCTTATTTACACTCTTTTTCAGCTTACACATCGCCTTCTCAAAAGCCTATCAAACAACACATCAACTCTATCAACTCTAGTGTTACTGAGCTTTATGCCACTTTCTTACTACAAAAGCTATCAACTCTAGTGTTACTGAGCTTTATGCCACTTTCTTACTACAAAAGCTATCAACTCTAGTGTTACTGAGCTTTATGCCACTTTCTTACTACAAAAGCTATAGTATTATTCAGATGCAAGAGGACCTGGGAGAGATAAGAATATGGATGAAAGTCAGCTGACTCAAAATTAAACCAAACGAGATAAAGATGAATACAGTGAGAAGTGGGAAATTGTCAGTGGAGAAAATGCAGAATGCGGTTTTGCTTCATAAAATGATTTACAAGTGAGCAAACAGGCTTTTTACACACTTTACAGAGAACTGAAATTGATGCTGAGCATAGCAGCTGTTAAGCTTCAATTACATTGTAGTTATAGATATTAGTCTGAGGCATCAGATATTAAAAAACCTCTCTCTCTTCAAATTAAATGTGTGTAGACATTACCAAATGTAAATCCATCTATACTTGGGACTGAATTCATGCCAGCTAACTGCAGATTAAGAGGACAGTTCATTCACAAGACTCAATGCCTCAAGCTTTGTAAATGGTCAATGAAAAGAGCAGCCTTCTCTCCCCTCTGTCTCTCTCAGCTGACTGGACAAGAGCACTGATATTCTGGGTTTTAAAATTTGGTGAAATAAATAAAGACTAATAACTGGACTAACAGTTCAGGAGCTCATCAATGTAAAAGCAAGGAAAGGAAGACTGGGTATACTGCTTTATTGCAAGATTACTATGTATGTGTTATTACTATGAATATTCCTATAAATATTGTTATAAAACTCAATTCTGTAAACTACATTTTGTTTTGTTCAAGGGCAAATGAACGCAACAAGAAAGAAATACAGAAAAGGCCTGTTTGATACCTGGGAAATGTAGGTTTTACCTTAAGAGAAAAATCAAGTACCTTATTTTGTTTGGCCTATGATAATTAAAACTGAGGGATCTGACTACATTTATAAACACAACCATGAGTAAGAAGATTAACACTAAAGAAGAAAAAGCCCTGTGAAAATTAAGGAACAGACTGGTATAAAGGGCCTATCAGTAAATTAGAAATAAGTCCATTGAAGTCCTCAGGTTATTCAATAGCTTCTGCAGAGGAACAGCAGGGACAAAACACTAATTACTTTTAATAAGAAACACAGATTGCTTACCAACCAAAGAAAAAGACTGTTTTACCCTGGAGATGTTTCAGTTCCTGGATCTTTTCTCATTATGATCCTGCTTAGGAAACATGGGACTTTGAGATCAGAGTCAGTGGGGAGTTGCTCTATGTCCTTTAATGCCACAACCAGCAAAGCAATCACTCTCACTGCATGGGGCACAGAAAAGCCTAAATGATCTAGTTTTCTGACCCTCTGAAATGATCGATACAAATAAATGTCTTACCCAATTATCTGGAAGCAGATCATGAAACATTAATTATTAGAATTTAAATCACTATGGAAAAAATATTGACTAATGTTTTGGTTACCTTAAAACATTCCTGATTTTCTCCAATAATTAAAACAATCTTTGCATGATACTTTTTGTGAAGATAGGCTCAGATAACATATATAAAAAGTGCATTAAGGACATAAAGCTTAAAGGGCTGCAAGTCTCATTAAAGTTGTCATATCACTAGACCAAGTCTAAACAGCAAAGTTTCTGAAATTACTTCTCCAACTGTGAAATACCATCACTATTAGTGTTAGAAAATGCTTCTTATAGTGAGGACTGAAGAGGACTTCATCTTCCAACTCTTTCAAAAGGTAACTGCTTTTTCTTGGAAATGACAACTTTCAATTATTGAACTGCACAGAATCAAATGCATTTTATCTGAGAACTTTCAGGTTTAAAAAACAAAGTAATTAAAAGGAAGAAAAGAAACAAGGTGCATAAAATAGGAAAATAATCAGAACAGAAATAAATAAAATAGAAGTCTGTTTATGGACCAGAGACAGAGGTTGTCTTATACCTCTGCAAGGTCCGAAAAGAGTGCTTGGCTTGTGCTACGTCTCAGAGTATCCCAATAGCTTCTGGGGACAAGGTCCTCTCCTTCTGTTTTAAGAACCTGCAGTTTCAAGAAGCACAATTGTTTGAAAAACAAAGAACAACAGAAAACCCACTTATAAACTTTAAAATATTTTCCAATTGATCTTCAAAAGCGTGGCTTCGTTCTCTTGCTTCTAAACAGAAATTTCAACCCAGTTACATAAGAATGAAAGAACACTGGTCTATCACAGCTACTTGCTTATTACTCTTGGTGGTACCAAAAGTATCACCAGACTCCACTTTCCCAAACAAAATAAATTAGAGAAAGTATAAAGCGAAAATACTTATTAAAATATTTATTAAAAGTACATTTATTAAAAGGAAAATGACCATTTAAACTCAGTGTTTTGCCGTTGTTTTTTCTAATAATTCTGTTTTGCCAAAAATTAATAATTTATAAACTTAAGAAATGTGTTTTGTCCTTGATCAAAATATAAATATCACCATATATAAAAATAATTTCATCCAAAAATCAGGATGACATCCTTGCACTAATAAAGAAAGGCAGTAAGTTCAACTAATAAGCCTAATAAGTTCAACTTCAACAGTAACATACTTATCAGGAAAACACTGCATGTCTGATGATCAAACTTACCCTGTCTTGTGAATGAACAGCAGCTCATTCTTTCATGCATACAATTCTGTAATTATCTATCTTAAGTATTCACTGAATTTGTTCTCTTACTGGAGATTTACTTTAGTCAATGGAATTAGTACTTCTGGGTGTGCACATTTTATTTTCATTACATGCATCTCATCATAATTATCATGTTCTGGTTGGCATTTGGCCAGTGAAAGCACTCATGCAATACATGCTGAAGCGGTCTTAGACGCAAATGCAGTATGCACCAGAACATGGCTGGAAAGAATTTGCAAATGAAAATACTAAAATATTTATCCCATTTAAAACATCATTCGATGCTTTCTATGGTCTACAGACCTCAACACTTTTCAAAAAGTTAGCATTGTTTTGTAAGACAAAGTGAGGAGAAGGGCCCAACACAGCATGCTGGACTATCCCAGAATTTTAGGGTTGCATCTCCTTGGTCCTGAGCATCTTCAGATCCTTGGGACACCAAGGGAAACTGAAAAGGCTGCTACACTTCTTGTTTCAGTAGGAGAAATAGAACCCCCAAAAATATCAATTTTGGGGGTGGGGGATTTATTGGATACTGTGAATTCCTATACACCTTAGCTTCCTTTGCATGGAGATCTCCATTCAGATAGTAGGAGGGCAAAAAAAAGATCATCATCTTGATAAAGTGTTTGGACATGGCTGGAGTCTAGAAGGAGGATTTTTACTAAAGCTGAAAATTATTGTATGAGTAGAATGCCTAACTAGTTTGGTTTCAGTTTGAAATAGGCAGCAGCACAAGAATATGTTAACCGCTGTACAGAATGTTTCACTGCAGTAAGGCCTAATCTGAAATCCATTGAATCATAAGGCCTTACATATTCTACTACATTTTTCTCACAACATCCTGTCAACTGCATCTTTTAATTCAACAGAATTCATTCCTGCATATTGCCCAAACTGTTTGTTTCAACTTCACAGGAAATGAATCTGCACATTCCTATGAGTGATTGTATAAAGAAACAAATTTTAAAACTGGAATTTCACTAGTCATCTAATTCTCAGATTGTATCCCCTCACTTTGAATATCACAATAATCATACCAAAACAAGATTAATTCTTCTATTTAAACATCAAATCAATCTGGTGTTTTTTGTTTTTTTTTTCAAACAGTTTTACTTCTGCCATGATCCAAAAATTAATCAGGTCAAGATGAAGACATTAAAAACCTTAGATCTCTCTCTTGCTGATTCTCTCCCACCTCTCAGAAATGATTGAAAAGAAGTTTACTGTCACCTACATAATACAGGGACTATTTTCTGTAAAATCCTATTCTAGTTCAACACTGGAAGTTCTTATGTATTTGTTCTGTAAGCGAAGCACAACAACAGGAAAGCTCTCTTCAGGTTCCCTTTTTCGGGGAAACAAAGAGGTAAAGGATTCATTTGACTAATTATTACTTCACATTATACACAAGTAAACAAGACAGAGCTTAATCAACTGACTCATGCAGGATGACTTAATTTACACACATTAATTAAAAATAAGTCTATAATTTATTAAAATGTATTTTCAACTTTCCCTTAAAAATATTGTTTCCTTCATATATAAATAAAGAGAACAACCTCTCCTTCTGGTAGGCTTGCCTGTTCAGAACGTGTGCAATGAGCATGCACAATCTTTTATACAGGTAAAGATCCCTCGCATTTTTACAGATTAGCAGAAGTAATTTACTTCATGAAAAAGATAAATATAGTAAATTTTCTTATAGCATATTATCTCACTGGTGAAGACTGCATCAATTGAAAATAATTAGAGTACATACACTGTTAGTAGAAGTATGATATCCATAAAGTTGAAGACGCTGACATACAGCAAAAATGGGCCAAGCCAAGTATCACACGTCAGAATAAAGACAAAAGAAGGGAGAAAAAAAGACAAAATAGGTTAAGACAAGCAAACCTTTACTTTCTATATTACTAGTCTTTTTGTTTTTTTGTTTGCAAAATGACAGTGAAGAAAAAATGGTTTATTTTCAATCTCATTCTTCAAATTTTCAAAAGAGAAGTACAGATTTGTAGAAGTTACTCTCAGGAGAAACGTGCAATTTTGCAATCTTTATGTTTTCCAAAAGCTCTTCCCTTGTGTGTACATTTCCTTTTTTCAAAATAAACAATGTGTGTGAGATTCAACAACTGACCTAGCATTTTGAAAAGCTGAGCAGGAGAGGGTGGGAAGGTTTAAAAAGTATTAATTCTTGAAATTCAAAATTCTTATGATTTCAGGGACAAAGAACTGAGATCAAGCATCTACGGTTGCAAAAGGATAATGGACACCGTGAGAAGTTCTGTGCATGTGTCAAAATGTTTCTTATAGCAAAGAATTTTTTCCATAAATATGCAAATTGCAAATGAACGTGGTTTGTTCTGCTGTGGGCTTGACAGACATTTGTACTCAATTTTTACTTTTCCAGCAGCAGAATAAGTACCTGCTACTCCTGCCATCCTTCAGACAAACCACCACAGACTCATTTATTTCTGACTTACCTTTCTTATGTCCATAAGAAATGCAAATTTGACATCATGTGAGTATCCAATATTCCATAAAAATCTATTCAGATTCATATATATAACTGAAAATATTTTGCATTGGTCATAAGCCTTATTTAGTAAAGACTTAAATTTGAAAATAGAATCTAAGTTCACTTGTAATATTTCATAATCTATTTTAAAACTATTGCTAACAAGCATCAGGACCAGTATGTCTACATGAACAGCTTTAGTTAGTTATGAAAGCAAGAGTCTTGGTCTTGTCACCAAGATCTCTCACTGGGTCATTACTATTCACTTTTCCCTAGATTTCCTAGACTCCAAATGCAACCAATGGTACTGTCATAACATGTCATAACCATATTTAAACATTATTTTTTCCTTTATATAATACACTTACTTTTTTTTCAGCAACTGCAGTTTAGGATAAATGCTTTTTTTCTACATATAAGGTTATGCATATTCTTTTAACAATATGAATTTAGTGTTTGAAAAAAAATAGTGATTAGTGAAATATATACACACACAATTTTGTCCTACATTGAAGAAAGTAAACCAACTCCCAGATGCAACTATTCTGATTTTACTTACCAGCATTGCACGTTTTTCTTCATCTCCTCGTTTTTCTCTCTTCTCATTTTTTTTCCTGAAGATCTCTTGGAGCTAAAAACCAAACCATTTTATTCATATTTAGTGTTCAGGCTATTTCACATGCATAACAACCTTTCATCATGAGGAAACTACAAACAGGATTAAAATGTAGCTCTTTACTAAAATAGTGGTGTTTCAATGATCTTTTATTTTTCATAGTCATGCCTTTATGTTCTTTCTGAGACTTAAACCATCCCACAGAAAGGAAAAAGGAAATATTTTTTTCCACAAAGGAAGGCTAACAATTCTACTTGGGAGCACAGTATTAAGAACATCCTATTTAGCCAATCTGACCTATATAAAAAGGGGGAGTTCCAGCCTTTTTCACCACCTCAAGGCACATTCTTTCTTGTTGGGTACTAATTAGTATCTGTGTAGTTACACCGTCAGCTGGATCAATCTTTTCTTCATACTGTTAGTTTCCAACCTGATCAGTTCTTAACTCCTGCTGGCACAAGGGAGGGGTAGAAACACCTGGTGGCGGTGAAACATTCCCCTTCAGCAGCAACAGACTACTACTCAAGAGTAATTTATCAAGTACCCTTTTTTTTCAAGTCTGTTCAAAGAATACCTTCAGGTCTTGTAAAATACCCCTTTCACAACTATCTCAACATTAAGAGCTTTAAACATGACTTCTGAGAAAACCTCAAATACAAGATTTCAAACATAGATTCTTGAGCATATTTATTTTTGTAAAGTCTTCAGAGTATGAACTGGTTTGTACTTATCTTTCTTTGTAAGTATCTGTTTTATTTAGATCTTTTTATTTATAGTAACATCTATTAATATTCCCAAACCATTGGAAAAAAGTGTCACAGTGTTTACTCTTCGTAGCAAGAAAGTGCAGTATTAACTATGATATCACCTAGATCTCTACCAGTAAACTTCAGTTTTTAAAAAACTGCAGGTGAAAATATTGTACTGTCACTTGTAGCATTTGTTATCCTCTAAGTGGGCTGGAAAAAGAATAAATACTGCAGCTGACAAATTCATCCTATCTGGAATATGGTATTTTCAGAACCAAACACCATGGCATACAGACACAATTGTGACAGTCCTTTCAAAGACCTGATTTTACCTACCAAGAGTCTGATAAAACCTGATACTGTCATGGCATCCACACAGCTCCCCAGGGATCGGAATGTGAAACATAAAGTGTGTGCGATAAATTTTGCAAGGAAATTTTCCAAACTAAATTTCAGGATATCACTATTTCAGAGAAGGTAGATGACTAAGACAAGGGGATCAGCAAGCTTTACTGCAGGCGTATGACAATATTGAAACAAAAGAATACAGCGTTTAGTGATTAAGTAGCAAAACACATTTATAAAAAACATGTTATGAATTACTAAAATTGACTACAGTGTTCTGGAATTTCCTATAAGGCAAATACAGACCAGAATATTTTGTGTGTCACTATACCTATTTTTGAGTATGGATAAACTTACAGATCTTGATATTTTTTCTAATTTTTTGCAAAGCTTCACGCCCAAATTACTGTAACTTATGCTGACAAGGAAAGAGTCATGACAGGACATCTAGCTGTATGGCCTAGAGTATTACACAGTTTGCAACCCAGAACAATGGAAAGAAAAGAGTTAAATGAAGAGAGAAAAGTAGAAAGAAAGTCCCTTGTGAAAAGTGAAGTGACACGACATCAAGCAGGAGCAAAGAGTGGCAGTAATTGAAAAACCAAAAAAGACTGGTAAAAAGCAATGCATCCTTGGATGTATTTTCCCTGTCACAGAGGCAAAGGGAGTAGGATTCTGTTGCATACATCATTAAAGCACTTGCTAAACTTCTGGAAATGGATCTTTTGTTCAGAAAGGGTGCTATAGGATACCAGCGAGTAAAAAAGTGAATTCAAAAAGGGTCTAGGAGTACTTTCATAGGAACATTGTTTGAAACAGGATAATGGGATTGACTACCGAAGGCAGCAAAAACAGGATCTCCTGTAACAAGGCAACACAATACGTCTGTTCCCTGACCTCAACCTTATTATATAAGCAAAAAGGGAAGCACAAACACCATGGAATTAGTTTACAAAAACACTAAAGCTGCTAACAGAAAAATTAACAGAATTTTAACTCTTCGCTACATGTACTATTTTCCTCAAGAATCACCCAACATGTGATCCCAAAACAAAACTCTTTAAAGCCTCTTTATTTGCAAAACTGAATAGTATTAACTGTACTTCCAATTTTGTGTTGATAGTTGCCTGTAATCTATGGATAAATACTTTGCAAATGCTGGACCAAGTTCAAATGGTATCTTTTGAACAGCCTCCTGCTTCCAGGCAGAGAGGGTATGACGCATCATATTCAAAGTGAGTACAGAAGCCAAATGTATGCTCTGGGGTCAACTCTATCACAGTTGCAGCATCACTGATTCAACTGCTATTTTCAAATTTACTTTTAATTACACAAACATTATCTATCTACCTACCTACTTCAATCTTTTTCACTTCAGATCTACCATTCTGACTTACAGGTTTTGAACTAATTTTTAAGTGTCACTGACACTCTAATGAAGCAGAGTTATGCTCAGGTTTAATCTATATGACTTTGTTAAATACAATCATAGGTGGAGGACAGTATATCTAATGTTTGAAAATTCTCCTTTCTTTTTTTAATGCACCAAGTCTCCTAAGAGAAAACGTATAAGGAGAATTTTTTGCCAGGGACCATGACAGACAGTAAATACATAGCAGGATGTGAAGGAGACTATAAAAACATAGTTAGAAAGAAAGATGCAATATCCATAGTTAAATGTTGTCCTTACTTCCCACTTCACATGCTTATTTTATTTCATTTTTAGCATTAGTTTCTGAAAGATGAAGCCTCCTGCTTTAATTTTCTCCCATTAGCTGTTGTGATGGAAGTCCTTTTTTTAAAACAAAAAAAGTTTTCAGTATTCCACTACATTCTGTGTTACTGAATCATTAGAAGTCTTCTTTTTTTTTTCTTCTTCATCTATTTTTCCTTTTGCTAATCAATCCAATGCTTGCTATTTTGTTCCTCCAATTGGAGATGTTTATTAGGAATTAGCACATACAAGGATGCGTACATTTAAATTTAGAAGACAAAAAAGTTATCAGCATGCCACAATTTGCAAGTGGTTTCACCTTCCAAAATAAATGACACCTGTTCTGCTTAAGCTATGTCACCAGAAAACAAGCCCCCAGACCTCAGATGTAACTTCCTTGAAAAGGAGAACTGAGGGAAGTTCAGTCCTTAAAACTAAGCACAGTTTCTTTCACATTTTTGTTTTCTTTAGGTTAGCATAGTTTATATCTGAATCAATTACAGGAAATTAGGGTGTCTTTGTTTTAAATAAAATGAGATCAGACACTTAAATACATTCCGTGTGTCTGTTTTGTTCTTCATATTTTGTTCCATCTTTTTCAGTGTGGCAGTGGACTTTTTCTCATGTGTATTTACTGTATTTATTTATAAGCTCAACTACATAAAACTCTGTGAAGATAAAATTTATGTCTTCTGCAAATGTCTTTTTTTTACGAGCATCTGATTCGATTCTTGTATATGTTTTATTAATCATCTGTACTTGTTCAGTAAAAAATAAAGGCCTTGTGCAGTTTACACCACTAACCACAAAATTTTAGATGTTAGTTTCTAGAGAACCTGAACTAGATATATGTACAATATGCTTTATTTAATTACAAATCTTGTTCAAAACAGGTGATAGTGTCCCATTATGTCAGTCAATATTTTCAGGTTACTTGAAATTATCAGCAGAATGAATGGCACAGTGAAGTGGTCTCCCAGGAAAAGATTCTTTTGCAAGTCCCTTATGATTATAGCAATTAAGTAACTCTGCTGACAATTGATACAGCTATATTAGTTTAATAGCCTAACTATATGTGAATGTAGAAGCAATTAAAAAGATACAGAATAAAAACTGGAATTAAGCTTAAAAGATCATTATAAACAACACATCCATGCACTGTAAGAAGGAGCTACTATTTTCAATTAACATTATAATAACTATTTATATTAAATAAGGCAAATAAACAACTGCACTCAGTGAAGAATAGCTTGTATGTTCATAACTATTGACACCATCACATTTGTTTCAAGATTACTTCAAAACCTGAAAATATACGTACCACTAAGAATTCCTTTTTGTCCACCATTTCATTGCCATCCGTATCAAACATGTTGAAAGCAATTCTAAAACCTGCATGTGGCTCTGCCAAAAAAAATCCCATTCAATTATTTATTTACTTGGAAAGAAAGCAAATATAAAACTCTAGGGAATTATTCAATGTCCATTATAAAAGCCATACCCTCAGCTAATGTGTATGGCCAGTCTTCGCGAACGAAGATTTGGGAAAGGTCATTACCCTTCGAGCCTGCACAGTGGATTTTTTAGGTGAGACACAGTGTGCGCTGAACTGAGCCCACCCTTTAATCCTGAGGTTCATCTGCCGGGGCCGAGCAAGCTTGGACAGTGGTAGCGAGGTCCTCAGGACGTAGGTTTGTTTAGAGTGACCTTCTCTTAGATGGATGGCCTTACAGGGCTGACGAGCTCCATCTGCCCGGGGGAGTTCCCTGACCGGGAATCGAACCCGGGCCGCGGCGGTGAGAGCGCCGCATCCTAACCACTAGACCACCAGGGGTCCCCTCAGCTAATGTACATCAGTACATTTGTGTACACAGTAAATGCAAATCGTACCATCTGTAAAACAGTATTACCCGTGTTATGCCAACAGAAGGCGTGCTCACAAAAGCAGAAATAGAACATGAAATATCCAAGAATAATATCTCACAGTAATGGCTAGTTAGATAGTTAAGACTGTTCATAGGCAGAATCCATTTTATGTTACAAAACCAGATTTGTAGAAAATACATTTTCTATTAAAACACAGTGTTTTAAAAAGACACTTTTAAAGATTTTGCAAAAAAGTTACAGGATCCAACAGCTTCTGATCAAAATAAATGCTATGCAGAAAGACATCCAGCATTTTCTTGTTTACATGCTTAGAGCCATTGAAGTTTGAGACCACGTTAGAATTTTAAATTATTTCTGAAACATGGGGATTTTGAAGGTAACTGGAAGTGAAGCCTTTAGGCAACATTTTGGTGACACTCAGAGATTTGAAATATGGATGAATTATGGTCAAAAGTTAACAAAGAGGTAACAGAAGAATATCCATTGAGCTGGAGTTGGAGATGAGTTTAGGGTCAAGTTCCTGCTCTGATTCCTAACAGGAATCCAGATCATGTCTGATGAAAACCCACTATGAATCCAACAGAAATGGTTTAATTACATACAAATGAAAGACAAATAAAGTTCTTTGCTCCTTCCCAAAAAACACATCTCAAAATATCAAAACAAAGTCTGTATCAGGCTCAGTTCAGTCTAACTCTATTCTAATTCAGTTTTATGGGTGATAAAAGCATAATTATTCAATTTTGTTAGTGTTTTCTAACATAAATACTTTATATTTTATTATTGTCTCATTGATGTTACCTATCAGGCACTAATAGGTGAAACAAGTAATAATGGGTATCCTTCTCTTCTCCCTGTGTTCAGTGTCCCTTATGAATGTCAGCAAATTTAGCTTGAAATTTTATAGAAATTTCAAACAAGAAACTAAACTTAAGCTCTTAACTGGGCTTTAGCTGAAGTGTATAGTTTGGCTTCCTCAACATTTCAATAAACATAACACAAGATTCCACTAGGGCAAAAGAGGTTCAAATGGACACAGAAATGTATGATATAGTTTTTTCAATACTGAGATATGCGGGATAAGGGTAAGAATATTTTAACATACAGCAACACATTCAGAGAGTAGAAATTTGTAATGAATCTTTTAGGGTTTTTTCTCCAAAAATACTTACTTGTTAAAATACATAAGAGGAATAAATATTCTGTGTAAGATATCACACCTGAAGACAAAACAAAAAGTTATGTCATATTAGTTTCACTTTATCTTTATATCCTAAACTTGAAACCATTAAATCTATTAATTCTCTAAAATCTATTAATTCTCTATAAGGAGAATTTTTGTATGTGTGTATATGCATATTCATACTTGTGTGCATATAACTGTATTCAACCTGTTAAATGAGTTAATATTCAATATTCAATATTTGTCTAAAATGTTGAACTGGAGTGTGGGGCTTTTTGTTTGTTTTTTAGTATTTTAGGGGAGGAGTACATTAAATATGGCAAATAAACAACTAGAGTCGGTGGAGAATGGCTCATTAAACAGAAGCTGGATAGATTCTTAGAAGCTAATATAAATGATTTATTAAATTTTCTTTGCAAAAACCCCCCAATAGTTCATGACAACACTCTCTAACAGTATGAAAAGACTTACTTGGAGAACATTAACAGTGCTCCCTCCTGATACATCCCATTTGAATACAGTTCTTGACTTCAGTATGTGGTTTTTAAGTGCATTATATTAACAGAAAACTTGGTCTTGTGTTACTTACAAAAGCACAGATTCTGGCTTTTAAGTCGACCTTGTATGAACCTTTTCATAATAATTACCAGAAATTCATATTAAAGCTCTTAGTAAATATATGTGTAATTTGTTAAATATTTTTAAAGCCTGTTAAAGACATTTGTACTCTCTCTTCTTCTACATTCAGAAGACCTGTAAGGAATATGATCTAGGCTTTTCATCTTCTACAAGATGTCAAAAGGGAATCATAGTGTGGAATGGCACTTCCTTTTCTCTTCAGAAGCGATTAAGGCAAAATTTAAATAGGAGCTGAAGTCAATCCCCAAATACTACACCTGGTACCATAAGCTGTACTTGTGCTTTTCTAGCTCTGAAGTAAGGGGTAAAAAGAGACAACTTTTCAAAATGCCCACGGCGGCAACAACGAGAAGCATCTTACAGTTCAGTAAGAACTGAAAACAACGACTTGCAGCTCCCCCAAAAGCCCTTAGCTCCAGTGATCTTTGAGGCTGAACTAGGAAAACATGTTCCTTATTTCTAACAAATTGATTTTGTCTGCCCTCCAAAACCAGAAGTGTTAAGTCAGTCCACAATATTAGACTATTTCAAAAGAGAAAAAAAAAAAGTATTTAGATGCCTGAGAGTAAAGATGTCTATCAGCTGGGATTTTCAGAAGTTGCTGGCTGTCTCCTTGATTTCAGTCCAAGTCAGGTGCAAAAGTTTTTCCAAAAACAGCCAAATCTTTGGATGTTTAAATATCTTTTAAAATCTGACTTAACTGAGTGTGTGACAAACTATGCAAATAGTCATCTGAACTTTTTTTACACTGAAAAATCTGTACAATTCAAACTCAAAACATTGTATCATTCATGTGGATTTTACTTCCGTTATACTTCATTTCCCATCTTTTGATCCAAAAGCAAATTTAAGTCTTCACGACCAAGATTTTATTACTACTAGTAGATCTAGTTAGGAAAGTTACTAAGCATTTTTAATACCACCTACTCTTTTCCTCAATTTACACATAGCTCCACACTGAAGACTGGTAAAGATTAAATAAAGGTATTTAAATAGTACACACTCTTATGCTTTATCTTCTTGATTTTATACAGCAGCTTGTAGAAATTAGTTTTCAAAGACCTGCTATCAAGAAATCATATACCTCAAAGGTTCTCATTCAGTGATGTAAAACCTTCTTTAATGACCAGTCAATAAATGTAAATATGTATTTTTGGCTTTTTGATGACACCTTCTTTGTTGTAAAACAGAGAAAGAAAGTGCAATTGTCAAGTAGTCCATCACAGTATGAAGAGAGCAATACAAAAGCCTTGAAAGCATTCTCTCCTTTTGTTTGTACTGGTGTATTGTAGCTGCAGACAGATAGTTCTGGTTGATTGCTCTGAGTGTTATGGGAGAGAGGCTCTGAAATGATGATTGAAGGGAAGAAAAGCTTACACTATGGTCAGAAAGAAGAGAAGGAGGGTACTCAAGGATAAAACATAATAAAACTTAAGG
The DNA here is from genome assembly GCF_003945595.2 of Pipra filicauda. Classification (NCBI taxonomy): domain Eukaryota; kingdom Metazoa; phylum Chordata; class Aves; order Passeriformes; family Pipridae; genus Pipra; species Pipra filicauda. The sequence goes on from NW_024104731.1 coordinate 1,047,276, forward strand.
ACAATGGGCATAAATCTGTGTGGCTTATCTGAATTAAATAAATCCAAGGGAAAATAAATGGACATAGGCTTTTGCTACTTGCTTCGTATGTGCATGTTTTAAATAAAATAAGTAATAAATAAAAAAACCCAACTAAATTAGAATTAAGGAGAGCTGAATTCTATTCCCATTCCTTTCACTGGCTTACTGAATGACATTATCAGTCCTAAGACCCATTGTATTTTCTCATATTATGTATAAAACTGGACAACAGAACTCACTTTTTTAGAAAGCATGCTGAAAAAATATCTAACTGCTAAAGTTTGTTACTAATTTTACCAGTTTGTTACGACAGTTTTGAGTCCTCCTAATTCCATCAACTTCTGTAGAACTTCTCTGGCAGAAAACTGGAGTAAGATACTGTTGAATCAAGGCTGCGCATATGGCAGACATTTTATTACAGGCTTAACAAGCAACATCCAGACATGTTTTTTAAAACTGATAATGTATTGATTTAAGAGATTCTGAGGTTGAATTTTTATGCAATTGATATTTCAAAAGTCAGCTAGATTATACAGAAAGCAGCCTAGAGCAAATAAATACATGGAAATACAGTGCAAAGATGTGCCAATTTCTGCTTCTCTAGAGTTCTGGTTGCACACTGAGAAAAAAAAGGGAGTGCCTTCATGACCTAGAGATTCAAGCCTAGGATCCTTCTCTGAGAGTAGGTTTATACTACTTAGTCCTTTAATAAATTTGAGCTGCATTTGATTGGAATTTTGTTGCTGGCATATTTATTTTAAACATCCATAAATTGTCTTTATTTTATAGCAAGTACTTGTGGCTGCTTTTAAAAATGTTTCAAACGCTCCACCAGACCTTTGCCATTCTGAATATAAGCAAATAAATATGCGGATAATTTATCATAAATAGCTTTTAAATGTCTGTTCAAGCCATCATTGTTTTTTACACTCTATATTTTTGGTTTTGAAGTTTTGATAGAGCTTATTAAGAAAGAAAAAAAAAGAGGAGACCAGGAGTGACTCTTGGCTCTTCATTTACCAATAATGTGAGTTTTAAAAGCTATCAAAGCCCTCATCTGCAGAACTTAAAGGGATATATAGCATTTCTGAAATTGTCACTTTGTGTTGTGTACAAAATGCTTATTCAGTGATATACAATACCATTACCGCCTTTGGAAATAAATCATATTATCAAACTTATTTAAAAAAAAAGATATTGTGTCTTTATTAAAATACTCTGTCTATATACCATTCATTGCAACAAACTGAACCTGAAACATTCAACATGAGTTTAACAAACTCTAAGACACAAATTCACCTGAAGAGGCTAGCTGTAAGATGGCATCATTAAAACACTGTAGAAATTAAAAGGAATTTTTCCATGCTGTAAAATGGAGAAAGCAAGGACAAACTTTTTATCTTTTTGAAATTGTGATACATATGAAAGTACAACTTCACTTTAACCACAACAAATTAATACAGTGATAATTTGGTTCAGGAAAATAAGTTTTCATCAATCACCTTTCTCATTAAGGTTACGGAAAAGTTTGGATGATCCTTTCCAAACTGGTGGTGTCTCCATAAGGATCTGATTCAGTTCCTAAAAAATAAGATTTAAAAAATATAAAAGCATATAGTTCAATATTTAATGAAGAAGTCAACACATTACGAGTAAATTCTAGGAAATCAATATAAAAGATAAGAAACTTCAAGCAAATTACCAGTTAATTTAACTGCAGTTACCACAATCATTTTGAAAGAACTCAAGCACCATATAAATTTTGCACACACAATTATTGCAAGTATTACTCATCTGCATGAATGCAATGTATTTGTGGCTGGAATTACTCACCACTGATCATATTCAGTGAAGCCAAGGATAAGTTTCCCTGCATTTCAGTAGTCTTCATACAAAATCCAAGCAACTGTTCTTTTAAAACACTCAGCCTGAACTAAAGCAAACTTCACCCATGAATATGAATGTATTTTCCTTAAAATACAGGGAAACAGAGTGCTTCTGCAGTTACAGAAATGTGGGGGAAAAAAAAAAAGTAAGAGGCACTTAAACACCACAAAAAGGGAGAGTGGCATAAGTATTTCAGTCAGTTTGGGATATACCTGTTACACCTAGACACTAAGAAATGCAGGCAGATATGGACTGAGGAAGCAACTGCCAAAGGCTAGAGGAATTCAGTAAATAACAGGCACAACTTCTAAAGCATCTTAGAGATTCTGGATTCCACTGACTCTGAAGTTACAACGAGGAAGAAATTAAACTGTCCTGTGACTCTGTTTACATACTGAATGAAAGTAACTATCAAAATATATGGTTATAAGACACACAGGAATTAATGCCCACCTGCTTTGAAAGGGATCGCCACTTTTTAGCACCTGCAACAAAAGACAAAGTCATGAGCTCACAGCATTTAGTTTTGCCAATGTGATGTCATAAAAACTAGACTGCATTACACTGTGTTTTCAAGACAAAGAAGTAGTATTTTCCTTACTCCATGAGTATAACCTTTAACCTGCCTCCAAAAAAATTATCTTTATGTTATTTAAAAAAAATTAGCTTAATACATACCTGAAGTCCTAACTTTAAAGAAACAATTCAGATGTATAGTTTTTAATCCAACTCTGCTTCAGTGAGAGAAAAGACTTTCAACCTCCAAAATACATCCTTAAAACATTAACAGGAAATGGTTTCCTGTTTTCAGCTTTCAATATTCTGAAATGATTATTTAGTAGCAGTAGTATTACAATGCAGATTGTAGGGAGACCTAAATTCTGGCCCTTGCTTCAGGGACCACTGATACATTTTAAAGCAAACACAGAAAAAAAAAGACCTTAAAACTACACCAGGCACTAAGACCCTCTTCAGCCCTTCCTAGTAACTCAGATTCATGCTTCCTTTTACAGGAAGCATGTTTTAAATGAACCTCTGTCAGGTTCATTTCTTTTTAAGTTATAACAGAAGAGCTGAAGAGGGCCTCCAATTCAGAACTGCTCATTAGCACTGAAAACTGGTTATGACTGACCAGATCCTTTCTTCCTAACATCTTAACTCCAGGCACAGAGGAAAATACTCATATTCAACAAGAGTTATACATAACCATTCAAGAATTCAAAACTTGAGGTCTATCCCCACCCTCTCAAGACAAATATTTGCACAGATGCAATAAATATTAAGACATGGTTCTGTGAATATCAGAATTCACAAGGGTACAAAAAGTAGCATTGCATGTGATCAAATCCATAAATTTTTGGTGGGTAAGGGCTCCTTTTTGTAGAGCAAAACACACTGTGGTACTAGAAATCCCTTTCCCATGCTCCATTAAATAATTAACACAATACAGAAGCTACTTACTACAGTCTTCTATTAGTTCATAGTTAAAAACTGACTGAAATTAATTTTACATCTTGGTAAAGGTTTGCACCGAGGCAGTCCACAAATCCCACTCTAACTACGGGGGAGTTATATCAAACAACATCATAACACAAGCTAACAGATTTTCATATACTTTTCACCTTATTTTTTAAAATTCAATTAAAGTCTTGTCTCAGAAAACTAAATAAACTCCCCCAAAACGACCTCATTTACCATACAAATCCATATATGGATTGGAGAATATATATATCTAATATATATATAATTTATATATCTAATTTTATATCTAATATATATATCTAATTTATATATCTAATTTTCCAATCAGATAATGTTCCAGTCTCATACATTATATACGTATTTTCTTTCTAGACAAGTCAGTGAAGATCTAAGTGTATATTCATACTTCTTACAGTTAAGGTTAAAATTACTGTAGTTAGCACTACAGGGAACAAAATATATTTCCTCTTCTCATAACTGGCTGATACGAATGTATCAAGCTTGACTCTTAAAAATATTATATTTTCCCAAATGAAAGCCTGCACCATAAAGACAGCAGCAAGTTAATTATAGCAGTTATTTTCTATTTTCTATAATAAATGCCTGGAGTAAAAAGCTTCACTTTAGAAGAGAAAATATACTCTTATAATATTAGTTAGTGTTTAATCAAAAAAGGAAGTGAACACCCTCTTGACTTTTGTAGGGTTTACATGATTTCCAAAGTAAATCAATCACAATAGACGCATTCACTCCATCGCGAATCTCATTCAGGTCTAGTATTATTAGCTTTTCTATAAAGCAGACATAAAGAGCTACTATTATTATGCTTCAAAGGAGTTTTGTCAAAAAAGAAAAAATGCCAAGACCTTCCTAGTCTTCATCCATAAAACCTCCCACGTCTATGTTCTTTTTTCTTATGCAAAATATAGATGCTCTAGTATGTCAGCCTGAATGGACCCAATTATTTACAACCTGCAACATATTTATACAATGACCCCAAAAATACAAAATAAGATGTTTAGAACATCTAACATTTAACAAGGGTTAAAATTATCCCAGTCAGATATGAGAAGCTGGAAGTGGTAATCTGCGGGTCATCTATTTCACCTACTCCTATTTATCAGCCTTCTGTTCAAATGTCCCAGACAATATGACTTCCACTATAATCATCCACTTCTGCTTAGTTACAATCCTTAAAATAATTGTCAGCCATGTAGTCTCTGATATTAGTCTAAAAGTCTAAAGAACATCCAGGTTAGTTTTGCTTTTGGTCTCAGAGGCGAACTGGATGCACAGGAAGGATTTTGATACAAACAAGGTTTGCTACACTGAACTCAGAAGGGTGCCTTCTCAGATCTCAGGTCTCTTCTCCTTTGTAATGAGATAAACAGAATGTCCTTGTGAGTTAAATGCTTTTTGGTTTGGTTTTGTTTTTAAAATCTGAATACTTGCTTTGATAGAGGAGGAAGTATAAATTTTGTTAGCATGGGAAAATTTTAACAGCAAACCATACATATAGTGTGGTCAAGCCAGTCAAGCTGTCATAAAATGGAGTTAAACCAAATGTTTAACTGATGTCCAGTACATGTAGCACAAGTGCTTCATGACCATACACAGTGAAACCCAACTCCACAGTAATAGAAAAAGGAAGACTTGAAGGTCTGGGCAGAGGAAGTAGATGTAAATCATCGATGTGTATTTGTATTAAATCGTGTGATAAGCAATCTGCTTCCTCTCTTTTAACTGCAAAGCAAAAAAAAAAAAATAAAAAATTTTGCTTTCTGGTAAGAGTTTCAAAGTTTTGCAAGTTTTCCCCATCTAAGCTCTATCCTCTATCTTCACTGTTACAACAAGATTATATCTTTATTCAAAAGTTACAGAAGTTTTGATGTGCCATGGCTAAATTCTTTCCCTGTTTCATTACTGTTAGGAGAACAAAGGGAAAAAATTCAACATCTGCACAGAGCTTTAAGCTCTCCTCTGACTGTTTTAGTGCTGCTTTTGACTGTTCTCTATACTAGCTCTGTGGTGTAGACTTCATGAAGAAAGACCCAAGGTGAGTGATCACACATCACACCTGAGCAAAGATATTCACATTCCCCAGAAGTTGTGTGCTGCTACCAATGCACTGCAAACCTGAGGGGCAGGAAATCAAACTAGAACCGAAAGGGATCACCTTACTAATCAGTCACTCTTTGATACTTAAAGCAGAGATTTTACAATAAATGAACTAAAGTTGATAGTTGATTTTTCATTAATTTAACTAACACATAGTACTAACTCTGGCAATGTTAAAGTATAGAAAGTGGATCTCCCAGGGGACTGAATCTCTCAGTCAAAGCATGTTATTTAGAACGCTGTGATATAGTCAGAGAACCTTTGTGGGGCAAAACACTCCAACACGACAGCAAATGAGAATTTAAGATGGCAACATTCGCAAAAAAATGTTATCCTAAGTTATTTAGAGAACTCATATGTTGCCTGTTTATAGAATAACTATAAAGAGAAGGAAGCAAGAGTTTACAGCAATACTGGCCTGCTCTGAAAGGAACTGTGTCCATGGAAATGACACAACTTGCTGTCTTTCATGACTATTGAGTTGTTTGTGACCTTTACGAGAAGAAAGTTAAACTAATAGCAGATGTTTGCAATCTAGTAGCAATCAAGCATACTAATTGTATGCACTTGGATACCATTAAAAATAAAAATGTGGAAGGTGCAGTATCTCTCTACTACAGTCAGAAACAGAAATAGGAATCAAAAGCAAATGGAAAAATAACATACACTGCTGACATTTTTCCTAGCAATTTTATCATTATAAAACTCCTGCTTACATTTGGGTTCATCACTTGTAACAGCCTGAATGAAGTCACGTGGAGTCATATATAGCTGTCCTTCAAATTCTAAACTGGCAAACATACGAAACCGTTGCTCCCGAGGAGTTGCATAAAGGTGTAAATCTTCAAGGTCTGATCTGCTTTCTGTAACCTTCAAAGACAGAAGGAAACAATTTTAATGTACGAGAAAAGTTTTGGTTTACAATTGGCATTGCCATTCATCATAAAGGAACTGTAAACATAAAGGTGCATAGAGTGCAGTTGTTGGTATTCCACTGTAAATTCTTCTATGAATACTGCTGTTTCGAGTATCCAATGCAATTAAGCTACTGTACTTGGGGGAACAGAAGAAGAGAAGAGAACAATTATACCCGCAGAGTTACAAAAGTATAATATGGCATTATGTTCACACATCAGAAGAGTTTATATATGTCAAGAGTTTCTGGTACATTTACCAGCCAGCTGATTTACATGTCAACTTGGTAGTACAAAATGTTCTGAATTATTATATCTTTGTGTTACACTGCCAAACCTTTGAACAGAAAATATACTACTGCTATCTGAAAAGTTTTTTTAGCCCATAATGAGGCAAGCTGCTCTGTGGAATCAGTATCTTGAAGAAAACATAAGTATCCAATGTTTTTTCAGAGATGAAAACACCAAACCCAAACTGTTTCCTAAAAGGAAGAGCAATGATATAGCTAACTTCTCCCAGAATGCTAAAATAGTAATGCAGCATCTTATCAATGAAATATCCCAAGTTGCTTGTTATTCTTGTCATTTCATGCAGTACCCTAAAATGTCAAACTAAGGAAATGCAACAAGTAGCACATGATTTAACTAATATTATGCTTTCTTTTAACAACTAAGCAACAGACAAACAAACCTTGTTTTTCAGAGAGGCATCTAAACCCAAACAGAAGTTGGAAGATGTCTGCAGTGGCTGTCCACTAAGAGATAACTGACCTCAAATACAAACAGAAATTGGTTTTCCAAAACCCGTCTAAGAATAGACTTCCGATTTCAGCAATTAGAAGCAAAGGCACATTTATACCGGACAGTCAAAGATAGGGGCTCACTTTTCTTCAGCTTTCCAAACAAAGTCCTTAAAAAATAAAGCATTAGTAAGACTACTGCAGTGAAACAAAATTTTATGGCCTCCAGTTATAACTTGGATTAAATTAGATTGTAAAATAGACACATCAAAAATGAATGTGTCTAGAAGAGGTCAAACACTTTCTTTTTGGAAAAAAATTGATTTTATATAGGAGAGTCTTACTACTTCAATACTTTATCTAGGACACTTTCACCAGCCTTGTAGAAGGAAGAAAGACTACTGACTGTCTATTCCTCTTTCTGGACTGTCTCTAGTATTTTTAAAATCATTGCTTTGTGTCTGTATGTGTGAAAATGTTTTGTTTCAGTAGAAAAACCTGTCACAGAAAGTGAAAGAAACACTTATACAATAATTTTCACGAGACTGCTCTACAGACAAATATTCTGCACTTCTGCCTGAGAAGCAGCTTTAAACCTAGACTTTGTGTTTTTTATAATTTTCAAATGATTACCAAATTAAATATGGGGAGAAAAAAAAAAATCTAACAGCCAGTTAGATGACTACAAAGTCATCTTTAAATGATAAAAAGAAGCTAAATTCCTTTCTGACATACTCACATGCAAGCCAAAATATTTCTGTCCTATCTCACTGTTTGAATATTTTGGTCTTACTGATCCTTCAACAGTCCAGTGGCATTCAAGCTATGTCTTCATGTGGGATTTACACAACTCAATTGTTTTGATAGAGCTTGTAGTGACACAACTGATTATCCCTGTATTTGAAGTTTAATAATCTATCTTATTTTTGATACCTGTGTTATTTTATCACTATTACAAACATGTTTTTTGAATACATTCAGGTTGTAAGCATGAGTAATAAAGCAATATTCCTGCAAAGTCAATTTTCAGAAAAGAAACTGCTTCAAGGCCATATTACACATGCAGTATGTATAATTGATTGCAATCAGTCCTAATCAATCATACACAATCAAGGGAATCTGTAGATAATGTCTCTCTCAAATATCATCTTAGTTTTGATCACTGTTACCATTTTGAGAACATGTTCAGATTCTTTGCTCTCTCAAGAAATTCTGTCTCAGGTACCACTGCTTAGTATTTTGTTTGAGAGGCTGAGAAAAGCATTTGCTAAATTCTCAGACACATATTTCAACACTATCTTAAGGACTCTATGCTACTACAAGTATAAAATAACATGCTGCAAACATGGAATTTTCAAGACATGCTTAAACTTAATACATGTCAGTACTCAGGTCTGCAAAATCTTAACTTCTGCCTCATATTTCAATCGAGTTTCCCTCTGACTATATAGCAATGCCAATATTTCATGCTCTGGCTCAAAGTCATTGTCACCTGATATGAATACAGCCTGTCACCAAAAAGAGTAGTACCTCCCTAAAGGCCCAATACCCACATGCCATTGCTCTGCCACTTTATGTTCATTTTTCCAAGTGTCAAATTAGATAATGGAGCTGGTCTGACTGAGAACTTTTCTCTTGGTGGTGTTATTTTTTTAGCCAGATAAATGCCTGGATCTACTCCACAAGAACAGTTATTTGTTTCAAAACCTAGGCCACAGGAACTTACAGATTATGGAAAAGAAAATACCACCTGTTCCAGCAGCAAGCTCCACCTACTTCTAATTAAAGTGAAGGGAAAACTGCAAGCTTAAGCATAATTTTATTCCAAGGAATAAAACCACCACTTTATTTTAAACTCTGTGGTTTTATCTGAAAGAACCAAAACAAGTTATTTCTGCTATTGATCCAACATGAATTTAAATAAATGTACTCAGGGCTTAACATGTATTGGATGACTGGTCCATATACTAAATGTCCAAATAAAAGCAAGGTTTGGCTGCAGAAGACTCCAGGTACACACCTTAGTAAACTGACAAATAAAACCATCTTTGGAAATAATATTACTTTTTGTCCAAATGTCTTGTTTGGAGCTTTTTTGCTTCTATTACTGTTTAATAGATTAGGAACTATATGATCTTTAAGGTCCCTTCCAAACCAAAGCACTCTATGATTCTATGAACAAAACACAGAAAGTAGATGTTGGATACCTCTGGGAAGGTACTGTTGGTGAAGGAGTGAACTGCATTCACTAAGATTGCAATTTGTATTTGAAGTTTCAAGAGCTTATCCACCCTAAATCTCTCTGTAATTACCAACAATATTCAAACACTTTCATGAAAGTAAATCTCTTTGACAAACAAATGAGGGGGGGGAAGACCACAACTGAAACCAAGAATCTAGTTGGTAGACAAAATTTTCATCCTTCCAACTTCACAACTCAAGAAATAAATAAAAAGAGGCAAGACTGAAGTTTATGTGCGCTCACGAACAATATATTATCTTTTCCCTATTCTCAAAAAATTCTGAGTGTTAATAGTTGTAATCAAACAACTCATGGTTATCATCCTCCCACCCTTCTTCCCTCAAACTCTGGTACCTTGCTGCTCCATATTTCACCGCCCACTCCCTGTCCTCCTGTGCCATACCCTTGCAGAATGACTGAGGATGGAACACAGCACCTTTTTTGGGGTGTTTAAATCAGCTGAAGAGAAAAATTATCTTGGCCTACTTTCCTGCTGTTCCCTAACACAGAATTGTGCATACATATACCTAACTCCCCCATGGAGAAGACATTTCAAAGCACTTTCTAAAATGGATTCAGCACTTATCTGCAAACCACAATCAGTCAAAGAAAACAGAAGGGAACATTTTCCATAAGAAAGTCCATTTCAACATCAGGTTATTGAAACAAGGTAAGTAAAAATTAAATTGAAGACCAAATAGTAATTTGGTAGGGTACTTCTCTGAGTAGAGAGTATCATTCTTCAATTACGTGCACTTCCGTTTTCTATCTCTGCTACAAACATATTACAAACAGCCTAAAGTACCTGGGAAAGGCTTCAGAAGTTTCAAATTTATTACAGAAATGAAAATATGATAATGCTCTTATCATATTTTTACAGACACTTGACATTTTTAAGTCAATCAACTTTGAAATCATTCCTTGCAGAACCTCTTCAGAGTGACACCCCTCCATATTTCCTCCCTCTTCATAGAAAAAAATCTGAGTGAAGAAAATCTAGGCTTTCTATCAAACAAATTCAGTGTTCAAAATCCTTTCCCATTTTGGGTTCACCTTTCATGTTCTGTGTCTACCAACAGAGACAAGTCAAAATGCCCTGAAAGTCTGGTGCTGTCACCAATGGTGTCCATGTATTACTTGAACCATGGCCTAATCTCCATTTCTGGTCCCATGCTTATCTTACTAGCTTTCTTATCTCAGAGACATGCTCAGCCAGAATTTGGTATAACACAAATTAACCTGTATGGCCTTCCAGTGAATCCATGCAATAACTTTACATTGACAGCCTAACACATGGCATGAGCCCACAGTGGCATTAAAATAGTTAAAATTTTACAGCAGTTATGACCCCAAACTCTCTGAAAATATCAATAAGTATTAATGATGTAGCTCAGATTCACTGTGAGTAAAGTGCAGAAGACAAAATGCTACATAATTACTCTTTCTATTAAAAACCACAAATGTTCTTTGTCAAGTGTGAGTCTTGTACTATATTAGGTCAGTAATTCGGAAGTCTTTATTCTGTGACAAAAAATCTAATTTTTCCACAGAAACAAGCTTAAATCCAGATACAGAAATCCTCTCTTGGAAATTTAAAAACTGATGCCTATAAGCTTATAAAGCTCTACAGAAGTAATCTGCAAGAATCCTTTATCAAAACCCAGAATACTAGTCCAACTCCTAGATTCTGAGAATACCTACAAATAATGCAAAATATTTTACAGAACAAACAGGTAAAAATATACATGCTGTTTGCATGTGAGGCAAAACGCTCCAGCAGTATCACATTAAAAAAAAAAAATCACAACTTTGCTGTGTTCCAAGTCAATTCAGTATTCTCTTGCTTTTTCCAACTGAGATAAAGGTGAGACTATTTTAGCTAAAGAAGCCAACATTTACTACTAAAAGTACATTTTGCTTGCAGTCAAAATTATGTTTGTTGTAGTAGTTTAATCTTTAATTTATTTCAAGTGAGTAACTTTCTTTGAATTTTTGCTTGCAAAGTAATCTGTCTTCCATCAATGAGAATCTGTGCAAATCATTAAAATAAAAAGGTTTTCAAAGCAATGCTGTTCCTAACTTCCTTCGTTTATATTTGACTTCAGGCTTATTTAATATGCTCCCATGTAGATAAAAGTAGCACAATTCTGTTTTCATGCTGGGTGGCCAAAAGGTTAAACGTCAAGTTCCCAGTGTGGGAAAATCCCAAAGTAGACAAAACTGTTTTGATGCTTACTGAAGTTGTCTTTCTAGCAGACAACTTAGATGTAGTACAGCCAACAATTCTGTTAGTTGATCCTGCTTCACTGAGACACAGACATTATTATATTAAAGTATTTACAAGCACAGGAAGCTAGAGTGTATCTAAAATGCTGTAAAAAGGGCCATGTTCAAGTACAATTGTGTTACAGGAAATCCTTGGGTAACAGTGTTTAACTGTAAGCACAGCTATTCAGAAATCCTTCGAAGTAAGTATTATGCTAAAATATTCTCCAACAGTCCTTCTTACATTAGTTTCACATGGAAGTTACTTGACCTCTAGCAGCTCAAGAAGCTTTAGTCAGTGTGTATATCCTGCACATGCTTCACTGCATGCAGCACTAAAACATACAAGTAGCTGCATCCATCTGTCCCAAACATGCATTATCCTTTTTTAACATTAGGAGGAACACAGAATTAATGATGAAAGGTAAACCTTCCTTTTCCTTCAGCATGGCTCTCACTACAGCTGGCTGGCAAGTTGTATTCTTCTTGGGATGATGCCAGTGAGGAGCTTCATCTGTGATCTGTGAAGAGTAAACCATCTTCCTACGTTTGGCAATTGACCTACGACATGAAAAAGCATTTGCTACAAGTGGCTTCTGTAAAAATGATGCTCATGCATCTTTTGGAACAGCATCCTCTTCGAGCAGGCAGGAGAGTCTCTTTCCTAGGGAAGTTTGCCTTGCTTTTTGGAGTTAAAAGTTTTGTTCTTCATTTCATGGAGATGGAAATACATGACATAATGCACTTAGAAACGTGCTGCTACAAATAAACTTGACCTTTTGAGTATTTTCACAAAAAGGGAATTTGACAGTGCTGCTGAGGTACGAGGAAAAACCCTCTGGAAAACTCCGAAGTATGCAGCTTCCTTCTCCTGGAAATCAATGTGCCTTCAAGAAATGTGATAAAGTACACATTCCATGTCTGTCTCTCCCTGCCTCCCTTTTAATACCTAAATCACCTCTAAAGGAAATGACTCTTAGAGACCAACTCCTAAAAATAAATAGAGGCCTGGAGTTCACTACCTTTAAGCAATGACAACATGACTACAAAAAAGATCTCTTAGGAGTGCAAGAGACATCATGTGTATTGCCAAGACCATTTTAATAAGTTTTACTAATAACACTGGACTTCTGGAGGTAAGAAACTGGACGACAGTATTAATTTCTCTGAGGAACTCTGGCACTGTATTATGTTTTTAGAAAATTGTTATATTTCTTTGAAAGAAACATGATACACAGCTGTTCCAACAAGGTAAATACTTCATAAGCAGTATGTTAGATCAGGGCTCTTCTTGGGTCAATATCATTCTCAGTTACCAGTATAGAGAACCTGTATCAAAATAACAGTTCATTCAAAGAGATTCCTGCTCTGCATAAGCATCTCCTAGACTTTAAAGGAGCTGTCAGCCAGCAGAGTTCTTCCAGTCTTCACCAAAACCTTCAGACACAAAACCAGCTCCTCCCAGTGCAGAATTTTACTTTGATTCTGAGGCAGCAGTCTTGGAATTAAAGCTGCTGCTTTATTACAGCGTACAAGATTTCACTCAAGGTAATCACATATAAAGCTGTCATGACTGGAATTTTTCTCAGAAAGCATCTGGGAAAAGGTAATCCTGTAGGGAGCTTAGCTTCATGCTGCTTCTGTAACAGATTTTACTCTCCACCAGAACACCTCCAGTGATATGCTCGATCAACCAAGTATACTTTTTCACTGATCACATGATCTTTGTCTGATCAAAATGCCTGCCACACCACTGACCCCATATTGGTGATGCATATCATAGCTTACTTGACTTCTAACAAAGAGCATCTTCTCACTCATCTGTACATAAATTCACAAATCTATTGCTCATCAGGTTTCATACTGTAAAAGCCTCATTGAACACGGGGACAGATGTGCAGGCCATTTTGACACAATGTTTCTCTACGAGTCTCAAACACATTTTTTTTCCAGTTACTCTCAAATGGTGTGACTCATTTCTGAACTGGCCAAGAAAGTGTCCCATCAACATCTGTGTAATCATCATTATTACTCTTGGAATCTAAAAGCCCCTTTAAAATTTACTTGTTCCATAAATCCTAGATGACAGCAGTAGGACAAAGCAACTAACTAGCAAGATATATATGATAATCTTATATTCTTAAATATGCCATCGCTACTGCCAAGCATTATTTCGACTCAGTGACAGAATCTCGTGAAAAGTCAACCGTAGTGACACTAACTGGGACCAGCAAACTCTCAAAATACTTTCACAAGCCATATGAAAATTACCTGGAAGCAGGTGACCTGCCAGAAAAGAAAGTTGTTCTTTGACAGTCAAGATGTAAACTAGGTTAACTGTCATTTTTTAGTATTTGGTGGTATCAGAAAACTGTTCAGCTGCCTGCTGGAGCTGCCTAGATGAAACAAGATGGCCATTTCACTTATTAAGCTTTTACAGAAATTCTTCTGAAGAAACAAGAGAGACACATGGGAATTCAAGACTAGATATTATACTTAGTTTGGCTTTCTTTACACTAGTTGGTGTGGTGTTACGTTTTGGATTTGTGACCAAAACAGTGTAGATAACATAGAGATATCTCAGCTATTGCTGAGCAGCACTGGCACATTGTCAAGGCTCATTCTGCTTCTCACAGTGTCCCACCAGCAAGATAACTGGGGAGGCACAAGAAGCTGGGAGAGGACACAGCTGGGACAGCTGACCCCAACTCACCAAAGAAAGATTCCATACAATATAACTGTGCTCCGTAATAAAAGCTTTGGGGAAGAAAGAGGAAATGGACACACACACATTCGGAGTGATGGCATTTGTCTTCTCAAGTCACCATTATGTGTAATGGAGCCCTGTTTTCCTGGGGATGGCTGAACACCTTCCTACCCATGGGAAGCAGTGAACGAATTCCTTATTTTGGTTTGCTTGTGTGGCTTTTGCTCTGCCTGTTAAATGTCTTTATCTGAACGCATTAGTTTTCTCACTTTTACACTACCAGCTCTCCCTGCCATCCTACTGTGGGAGGGTCAGCAAGTGGCTGTGTGGTGCTGTGTGGTGCCTGCTAGCCAAGGTTAAACCCCAACGTTATAGATGAGACAGCTGCAGCTATCTTGAATCCTTGCAAACACTCTGAGTATCTAAATATTTTACTTTTTTACTGAATATCACTTTTTGTGATACTGTTTTCAGTTATAAACTTACTTTGTGTTAACCATTAAAAATGAAATTATCCACTCTCAGTTGCTGTTTCAGAACAATTTTTTTTTGAATGAACACAAAAAACTGTGGGAGGAGATAGATTCCTTTTTCCCACATTAGAACACTTAAAAATTTTTAAGACTCTCTGACAAGTCTATGTTTATACAAGTCTATACATTATGGCTGTCTATGTTTTAAAGATTTAAAGGATTTCAGGTCTTGCAGGGGCTGGTCACTTTAGTGTCAGGACTGAGGTTTTTTTTTTTAGAGGTTATTCTGTCCCCCGGGGGTGATGCAAGAAACCAACAGTGTAACTGCTTTCACCAGCTAGCTGCTGTAGATCTCTCTACCAAGACACTGACAGCAGAGATACCCGCTACTTCTTGCTTCCAGTGGTCTAAGCAAATGCATTTGGGAAAAGCACGCTGCTAGAGGGAAAAATAAGGAAGAAACACACAAGTGGAAATATTAGGATGAAACAGAAAAGTGTGGCTTGGATAGAGGAGAAAAAAAAAAGCTGTTGCATTATTTGCTTTGGTGTAATGAAACGCAGACTGAGATAGGAAATGAGATGGGGGAACTAGGGAAATGGGAAAGTGCGGGAGGGACAAACCTCGAAAGCCCCAGAAAACAATGTCAGACTTTATGCATCAGGAATAAAGAAGAAACATCCAAAAGCAGCTAGAAAGAATCCCAAGATACTTGACCCTCATCATTCGTTGTTGGTCAGTACTTGACAGAATTGTAAAAATCTCCTAACAAAACATGCACCACAGTTCCATCAAACTCATCTATACAGAAGCTGCAGATTATCATCCTCCAGCCATTAGTCTAAACACACTCCGCAGTATATCCAAGAGCTCCAGCCTTGATCCTAATAACACTGACACTTTTATGATTTTTCACAACAGAATTTTCTACTTCCAACATTATTATGCTTTTTAAACTGTTAAACTCTATTAAGGTTGCAAGCTCAGCCCTTAAAATTAGGAATTAAAAAAGTTATTGTCACTACCATGAATACCATTCAATGGAATTTGAACAGTATTCACATCCTTTTTTCCATCTCTGGAGATGTTTCACAAATCTGTAGTGAGAGAGTTGGTGCTCATCATAGATCTAGAAGGCAATTATAAATGGATCACAGATAGAGCCTGTGTTTGTCTTCAAAAAAATAGCCCGTGTATACATAGAAAATACATTTTACATATTTTTTTTAATTAAAATATAACCTTAATTCTAAATTTGCAACCTCAGTCCTTTTACAGTGATGTATCTGAAAATTCATAATTATACATCTGACTAAATGAATTGACTTTTCTAGGGTGCAGGAGCCATATTTCCCCTGAAAAACGACTGAGAATTAAGACTAGCCAAGTAAAACAGTGTTAAGTTCTGTCAAATCAAAACAGTATGAAAACCTGGAGGAGTTTGTCTTCAGTCCTCTATGCCACAGTAACACACTCAAGAAACAAGTACATGAATAAGCAAAAACACCTGGCTCAACTTCCCTTCATAAAGGATGCTGCCGGCAGAATCTGCATTTCAGCTAATGACACAGGGCAAAAGGGCTGATAACATTCATTCTTAAGACCAAGGCCTCTGCTGCAAAAATGCAGATCCTGCTCCCAAAGACAGTTTAAAATAAACTTGGTATACAGAAAGCAGGCCACTTGCACCACTGATTTCCAGTCTTAGCAGATCTCATACTGACAAACTGCCTAATCATAGCTCTCGACATTTTTAAATGAAAAAAACCCCACCCCTACCATTACCACATGTTATGCATGTCACGGTGCGGAGTATCTCCCTATCACTTCATTTTCCAGGTAAACTCCAACTGTTTCTTGTCACCCCTGGTTACTCAACCTGTGTTTTCTCTGAACTAGTTCAGCTGAAGCGTTATTTGTCATAATGTTGTCACTTTGTACGCAGCTCTGCGTAAACCTTTCACTCTACAGGAAATTTTATACTAAATCGATAACTGTCCTAAGTATAAAGAAGCTGAACTCAGGTTTTGAGCTGCTCTATTTGCAAACCGGCACTCTCTATTAAGGAAAGGTTCGGACAACACCCGAGACGAGGCGCAGCCAAGGCGCGTCAGTGCCCGCTACCCGCCGCGCTCCGGTGACAGCCCGTCTCTCCCGAGGGGTCACAGCTCCTCCCGGGGCCCTGCCTCGCCTCCTGGCCCCGGGCCGGCCCCACGCAGGGTCACCTCTGCGCCACAGCCCGGGAAGCGCCCCCCCGGCCGGCCGCCCCTGGCAGACACGGTCCCGCTGCGAAAGGACGCGCACACACCTACCGTCTCCTTGGCAGCGGCCGCCACGGGGATAGGGAGCAGCGCCCGGGCCCCTGCCGGCTCCCGGGAGGGCTCCCGCCGGCGCTCGGACAGCCGGTACCCCGCGTACCCGGCGAGAGCCGCCCCCGCTGCCGCCAAGCCCAGCTCCCGCCGCCACCGCCGCGGCCCCGCCGGCCCGACCCCGCCGCCGCCCCACAGCCGCCGCGCCGGCGGAGCGCCGGGCGCGGGCCCCAGGCGGCGGCGCCACCGCAGGAGGGAGCGCAGGGCGGCCATGGCCCCCTCCGCCCCAGCGCCGGGCGCTCCGAGCCCCCGGTGCCGGCAGAAGCCTCGCGAGAAGCGGGGAAGGGGAGGGGAACCGAGCGGCCCCGGCAGGCCCCGCCCCGCCCGCGCCACCGGGCGCCCCGCGGGCACCGCGCCGGGATCCGGCTGCCGGCTCCAGGGATGGGCAGCAGTCCGCGGCGGGATGTGCGGTGCCACTGGCGGGCCGCCGCCAAGTTAGTGGAGATACGAGGTGGTCAGACCAAACACGAAGAACGGGCACGGCCCTGGATCCGCCCAGTTCAAGCCAAAGTGCCTGGGAAAGGGGATGCGTGGGAACTGCCGCGACTGCGGGCAGAGCTGGCGCGTGTGCCGTGGGTCCTCGGTAACGTGCTCTAGAGCCTGACCGCGTGATTCCAGGGCCGTGCTCCCAAGGGAGTGTGCCGCACGACGCAGCATCTTTGCCATGTCGGCAGCCTCTCCTCTGATAAATACTCTTGGCGGCAGGTAGCCTCCTTAGCATAACCAAGCAGTAGTTAAAGACCAGTGGTGAAAGATGAGCGTGGTCTTTTGTCCCTACCTGGTGCTGATGGGCGATACACTTCGTCAGGCATTTCATATTAGGCCATTCTTCCATGGTGCAACCTGCATCACCACCTAGGTTTCCTTGAAACTTCATAAACTGCAAACAAACACTTCAAGATATAGCACACTGTATGGCATTTTTTTGCAATGGCCAAGTAGAGCCTCAGTCTTTTTCTTTTGTACATAACTTTTTTCCCAAGTTTCAGCCTATTATCCTTTTTTCCCCCCTAAAACTTTGATGGCTTTGTATATTATTATGAAAAATATTTTGGAAAATACACAAACCATAACTCATTTCAATAGCTTTAAGACACTCTCGTGCATTTTCATATTCTAAAAAACATTTCAGTGACGCAGTGATACTGTATCAAGGGAAAAGTGTGCCCGTGTTTGTCAACAGACAGTCTGTCCGTTCATGCAACTCTAAGCATGGCCATGGTTGAATTTCCTCAGAGCTACAGCTGGAAAGGCAGGTATCTGGGCTGAATGATAGGTTTACTGCATTTCTTTCAAAATTTTAGAATACTGTAAGCAAATTCATCCCTCAAGTAATTCCCTTGACTTCATTATTCCCATCTGTCAAAACCTTTTTTTTTATTTTTTTATCTAAGCTTTATTTTATAGTATGCTGTATGTATGATTCCCAGTCAAAAGTCATCTCCAAATCTGAGTTATATCTCAGATATCTCACATATTGACTAAAAGCCAATATGTGTGTGTCAAGGCAATAATAGTTTCAGATGCTTAATATGACTGAAACTCGAGTACTTTTCCTGCAGTTACATGACTAACCATCTAGTCTGTAAAATTCTGTAGAATGTGTCTCGAATCTTTTCAGTTCTAGCTGCCTCATTAGGAGACATCATTCACCAATACCATTACCTTTTTCAAATAGCCTACTTTTTCTGTTTGGCTGGGAAAGAAACCACTTTTGGTCAATGTAGTGTCCCAAAGTAAAGCTATTAGGAGCTCATCAATCATGTAAACTGTGGACATGAACCATGATTTATCTCCCTGTTCACATTGTTTCCCTGAAATTGGTAAGACACATTTTAATGACTTTTCAATAACACCTTTAGGCTAAATTTTTTTCACTTCAAAAAATCCAATACACATCTGCAGCTACTTACACCTGGATATATTAGTCAGAACTTCCCTGGTGAGCTGTTTGCTCAGGAACAAGAGCAAAATTTATTTGTGCAGCAAGTCAAAAAACATAAGCTGCCTGCACATCTTATATGCACAGATTCAGAAAGCATGTAATTTAAATAAATCAAGGTGGTTTTAATCCAATGATTCACTTAGAGAACTAATAAAAAAGCTGCCAAAGGAGGCATTTGAATGTTGATATATGGAAACGATCTATTCTCACTGGATGTAACCATGTAAATGTGTGCTTGCTACCTAGCTTCTCCATCGCATTCTGCTTTTACAGGAGTTTATTCATGTGTGTCCGTGAAAACATGGACAAAAAAATCAAGAATCTTAAAAAGCCCTATGAATTTCTGACTTAATGTAAAGAAATAAAAGAAATGAAGGTGTAAGAAATGCAGAACTCGCTTTCCATAGGAAAAGAATTTTTTTCAGCATAGTTTTTCTCTCATTTGAGTTTTTGTGAATACGTAGATATACTTATATATACATGTATGCATACATACCTGCAACTGTATCTGTTCGGAAGAGAAAGTTGTGAATGTTTTTTAAATCTGCATGTATTGCATTTTAAAAGCTTTTGATCATCAGACTATGATCTGATTTGTACACGGAGCCTTGGAAAAGGTTCTGTTCTTTCTAGTAAATTCTATGCAAAAATACACCTTGTTTCACTCAGACTTGCAGTGCTCAGAAAGGCACTTGCAACTTCTGCATGTTCTGCTTGCCTTGTTGAAAGCAGCCAACCATGTTTTCTTGTCCAAATCAAGGAAGAATCTTGAACTGACTGTGATACCCAGGTATCTGTAGCTGGACATACCCTTTTATGTTATGCTTCATGGTTTTTGTTCTGCCAGGTGTTTTCTTCCTCATGTATTCATGAACCCTCCCAGTATTTTATTATGTCATTAAAAATTTACGGCTGGCACAGCAGTGTTGTAAGGGAGTTCTAAAATTAATAAAGGTGCAATAAATTGCAGGACATACAGTTTTATACCAACCAGGATCTTTATAGATACACAGATCTCTCTCTCTTTTTATCTATCTATCTATCTATCTATCTATCTATAGACTATCTGTGAAAGATTGCAGTCCCTTGCTTTGTCCACTCCCTTTGTAGGCACCGGATTTTGCTTATGACAGCATGCTATTCTTGGTAAATATACAGTAATTATATTGTCTTTAGAAGCCAGAACTACTTGCTATGGAAATAAAAACTCAACCACATATGTATTTGTTCAATGACATTGAAAGTGCCGTCTCTAGGAAGTATATGTAGAGTTGATTAGATTGTACTGTATACTTTAAGTTGAATTATGTACTCTTGTAAAAACTCTCTTCCAAATTATTTAACTTCCCATGGTAGAGTCTCAGAAGGTGCAAAAAAAAAATCTTTAGTGTTATCTTTTCCTGTCACATGACTAGTGCAAACACACAAAAAAAATCTTATCTTTTTGTTTCTTTTCTGGTACTTTATAGAACAGCATAACCGGTTTAGTGCCCAGACATTAAAGACTCCACTCGGAAAAGATCGATGTTGTGTATTCCACTCTACTTTAAATGTTTCCATTATATAACAGGAAAGATTTAGCCATAAGGGTCTTTCAGTGTGTGATGGCTGAAGATTTTTTTTTTTAAAAAAGCCATCCTTCTCTACTGGAGACAGTGGTGCCATCTGACCAGAAAACCCCTATACTATTTGTAGGACTTGAAGGTTCTTCTTGGACCCAGGAACAGTACCTGTACAGGAGCATCTTTAGGCTGAGAAGAATATACCTCCTCCATTCAGCTGTACCATCCTAGTGTATGTACTGCAACTCAGCAGCTGTGATGAGCAGTTTCATCTTGACCTGCCAGTCATGTCAATAAAAATACTTGATGTGTGTTTCAAACGTTTTAGGTATATTTGAGTAATCAGTGTACAGGCCACTTGAGAAATAGGTGCCATATAGATTATTCAGCTTTGATCTATTTCTTTGATTTAGCACTACAATTAAGTAGATTTGCTTCAAAGAGAAAGCTCATTGGTTGATGTTTTACACTGATGT
Source organism: Pipra filicauda (assembly GCF_003945595.2). NCBI lineage: Eukaryota > Metazoa > Chordata > Aves > Passeriformes > Pipridae > Pipra > Pipra filicauda. The sequence goes on from NW_024104731.1 coordinate 1,068,477, forward strand.
GATAATGTTTACACAGATGTGCTTTGAAATCTCGATTATGGTGGATTTTTGGGTCCCACCACATGACAGGCTCCTGTTATCTAAAAGGTAAAATAATATAACATCTATCTGTAACTGCCTTCAGAGCGGGTCTGCCTGTGCTCTCTTCTGAGGTGATTTATCTGATCATTGTATTTAGCATTAATTTTTTCAGTTTTAAATCCTTCCACAGTAAATCACTTGCTTTAAAGCAGCCTTTTTATAATTCAGGTGCACACAGGGGCAGTACTTAGGACTGCAGTGATGAAAAGGTGTAGCATTACCTGCTTTAAAGCACCTGCCAATTAATTAGCCCTATACTCTCCGTAGCAAATAAAGGTAAGCAATCAAATCCATTTGATCTCTCAGATTTAGACTGTGACTGAAAAGACCACGAAGCAAGACGGGAGAACTAATCTCTCATGATTCTCTGCAACTTTTTTGTTTAAATGAAACCTTAAACTGCCAAGTGATTCTCTTGAACTTTTGAAAGAATTAACTATGAAAGATCTTTGCATTTTATACTCTAATACTGTGTTTTAACATAGGCAAGGAACTGCATTGCGTTCTTAAATGCTAAGATGGGTCATGTCGTTTCAGCCCTAAAATTCATTAGACCTTACAGAAAAAACAGGAAAGATAGCAAAAGTTAAGCTCTTAGATTTAATATAACGTTGTTTTACCATTGCTGATAATGAATGAACATGTGTTCCACCAATGCATTTACATGCATGAACTATTCTAATTTGGGGATAAAAAAAGCATACGCTCATCTCGAACAGGACAGCAGAGTGCCAAACTGTTTCAAAACGCTGTGGAAAGACAGCAGGGAACTTTCAGTAGATGATATTGCTAATTTGTGATGTTCCCAGACTTTGGCTATGGGCCCAATGCAAAACCCCAAAGAAGATGGATTAGATGAGCCACCTCTCAATCTTTCTTTCTTTTTCTCGGCAAGTTTTGAAAATATTTATTGCAAGCAATGAGTTGCCCATTTATGTTTTTAAGACCTCCTGTCAATACCCAAATGCTATAGATCAGTTTCATGTCACATTAATGATAAATTAAATGTGAGGGAGAATTTGCAAAGGGGAAAACACCTTCCTTGACTATGCCAATTTCTTTAGAAATCCCCGTCCTTGTAGTTGAAGTGATAAAAGGGAAGGGTAATGCATGTACATTTTATTAGCGTTTTAGAAACAAGGAGTAAAACTGTCAGATCTTTGTTTTTTTTTCTTTCATGTGTGTCTGGGCAGGTCTAACCCTCAGGTAACGCCCTTTCTCCTTCTTCCCTCCTGCCTCTCCTTGCACCTGTCCACGTAATGCTCCGCCAGCTCCCGCCCGGGACCCGCTCCCGCCCGCCCCCCGCTGCCCGCTCCGCGCCGGGACCGCGCCCGCGCCGCGCGTGTGCGCGCCCGTCAGTGCCCGGCTGCGCACCGGGGGCGCGCCCGGAGCCCCCTCCCCGCCGTCAGCGCAGATCAGAGGAAGGTGCGAGCGGAGTTGGAGCCGGTTTACAATTTCAAACGCGGCCTCCCCGCAGCGCCTTCATTAGCATATGTCAGGGGACCGCCGTACATATATACACGCGTGCGGGGCGTATGAACAGCACCCCGCTGCCTGGCTCGCACCAGCTCGGCTCAGCTCGGCTTAGCTTGGCTCAGCTCAGCTCAGCACGGCTCGGCTCCGCTCGGCCCTGCCGGCTCCCCATGCTTGGGGCTCCGCGGCGCACCCCCACATGCCCACCGGGAGAGGCCGGCAGCCGCTCTCCGCCGCCGCCGCGCCCTAGCCCGCTCGCCCCGCGCCCCCATGGCTCCGCTGGCCGAGGTGGGCGGCTTCCTGGGCGGCCTGGACGGCCTGGGGCAGCCGGTGGGTGCCCACTTCTTGCTGCCGCCCGCCGGGGAGCGCCCGGCGCTGCTCGGGGACCGGCGCGCCCCGGCGGAGCGGGCGGCCCGCGGCGGCGCGGCAGCGGCGGCGGCGGCGGCGGACCTGGCGCACTTGCAGGGCATCCTGCGGCGGCGGCAGCTGTACTGCCGCACCGGCTTCCACCTGCAGATCCTGCCCGACGGCAGCGTGCGTGGCACCCGCCAGGACCACAGTCTCTTCGGTAGGCGATATGGCCCCGGCGTGTGCGTGTGTGTGCGCGCTACCACACGCGGGTGCGTGTCTGTGCGGGTGCTGTTTTGTGTGTTTGTGTCTGCGTGTAAACGAGTCTCTGTGTACCTGGACGTGAGCAGTCGTGCTCTTGGGAGAGAGGTGTGATACTGGTGATGCTGAGGCAGGTGGATGAGCCCTCAGTACCGGCTTCACCCTTTGGCATTAGCCCATGGGGTCTGCACAAGGGCAAGGGAGAGAGGGAAGTTTGCACATCCCATGAGAGCCAGGAGATGGGCATGTATTCTTTGCTCAGCCTATGCTGGGGATCTATAAGCACATGCATGTGCTTGCAGGTTTAGTGGAGTAGGAAAAGTCGCGAGTCAGGCCGATCCTTTTTCTATTCGCTATAGGTGTCGAGCTTCTTGAGTCTTTGTAGATTAGTATAGGTCACGGACCTGGGCATGCTGATACTTAGGCTGCATTAGACTGCTCTGCTTCGCAGGACGGAAAGTTGAAGCTGAGGAGCCTAAAATGCCTCTTTGCTCAAATGCTTAAAATGCTTCCCAGTCAGGTTTCTCTGTCAATAAACCCAAAAGAGGTGAAGACAACCCTCAAAAGTAAACGTTTCCTGAGATATGAGAGTAAAACCTAAATATTAGTTGTAGAAGCTGGACATCTGAACAAACCTCCTTTTGTCAACTACACGTGACTTTTGGTGTGTATTGATTTAGCAGTCCTAAAAAGGTGATTAAAGAGTTTCCTATCATCCTCCCCATAGTCAAAACAATCTGCTGAAATGGCTCTTAATTGCTTTTATAACACATGGATGTTCTAAGAAGTAGAAAAACGGTAGTCAAACAGATCTTCTCAGAAGGAAGTTTTCCTACAGCTTGTAAACATGAAGTAAATCTTTGCTTTAAAAGGAAAATCAGGTTAGCCCCCGATCTAACATTTACTGGGCTTTTTAGTATTGTACTACCTTTATTCTACTGCTATTCTCAGTAAGTTTGTCTGATTTGGTTTCTTTGTGGGTTGTATCACCTGCTTATTATAGTTTTGGAAAAGGGTGGCTTTGAAAGTGATATCAGAAAGACAAAATACCTCCACCTCCCTTATGGGACTTCTTGCTTTAGCAAGTGAAAAACTAGGATGATTTATGTGTGATAAGAGTTTTTAATGCTTACTCTTTGCAAAGGATTTATTATTTTCTTGTGATTTTTAATATAACTAAAAAACCTGCCAAAGTTGAATTAAAATTCAAAACATTTTAAATTATTGCATAGTCTGGACAGTCCATTTGTCTGAGAGTGAAAATTGTCCTGAAATCGTAAATAGTAAGTAGACAAAAAGTCATAATCAAATGCCTTATTTAAAACTACTTACCTTAGATTCAGATCTTTTTTTAATGTTTTGTGGTTTAATTGCTGAACAGCAAAATCTTAGGCATGATTCTAGCACAACTTCTTTTTGAGGCTTTGTTTACATTGTTAACAACTTCCAAAAAGCCAGTTCACACGTTCCCTTTCTTTCATGTTTTGTATATACTGTAATCTGTGCATATCAATTGGTTAAGTATGTTGGCTTACCCTTGCCAAATTCAGGCTTCAAATAGTACCTCATCTCTCAAATACTTTATTTTATTAATATATATTACATTTTTGGGCAAATGTAATATAAATAATGTTGTAATCCAAACAGTAGCAAAAAAAAAGCAGCACATTTCATATACTTAAAAAGCCTGTACTGAAGACAGCAAGTTGTGTCAAGAGGTGTGGGCCCATATGCTAGATAAGATGTTTGGCAAATACTTTTTTTTTTTCTGTGGGTAGATATGAAATTCCCATCTGTACTTTGATTTCCATTCAAATGATCTAATAATGGATGTGTTTTTTTAAGATAACTCTATAGAAGTAAAGTATGATTTCAGGTAATTCAATCCTATCTTCCAGTGTTTGAATAGGCAGTTTAGCAAATAGTGTACAATCAATCTAGATTCCAACAGCAGATGGCTTTAGCCTTGTGCTGAATAAAATCCTTTCATATTCAACATTAAAAAGTTTCTAAAATAATGTAGGATTCATGTTCCTAGATGAGGCTTCTTGAACTGCTTTCCTGTGAATGTTGAGTGCATTTCCATATAGTATTTGAAATTTTAGAGAAAGTAGACCACATTTATTATAGTATGTACATTTTCTTGTTTTCAATTATGTTTCTGGATGGTATGTATTGTGTGCGTACGAAATGAATTAAAGCAATCCTTTTTTTTTCTTCCAGGTATCCTTGAATTCATCAGTGTGGCAGTGGGACTGGTCAGTATTAGAGGTGTGGACAGTGGCCTTTACCTTGGAATGAATGAGAAAGGAGAACTCTATGGCTCTGTAAGTATCACATCCATGTCAGCTCATACATCTTGAGGTTTTAATTCACTTCTTAACACTATGCAAACTCCTCAAGAAACTAGCATCTCAGCTTTCAAAACACTAACATTTTTTCCTGTTCAAATGTGTAGTATATTTTTGAAGTATACAGTATCTTTGGATACTAAAGATTCGATGGGAAAAGTTTCTCTATCCTAGATGAAGAGAACTGAAAAGAGATATTCCTCTTAAATAATGACAAAAATAGGTAAATTAAATCAGTTATTGGAACAGCATTTACATTATGTACTATCTAATTTTATTTTATGAATTCTGTAAATGTATCATAGTGCATACTCTCTCATCAAAAACATAAAATGCAACTGGAAAAAAAGTTAGAAGGATAGTTTGAACAAATAAAAGACAATTAATATAGTACCTGTCTTACTTTAATCATCAGGTGGTACTTCCAGGTACCAAATTTACAACATGAAAGCATTGTTGCAAATGCTGGGGAAAAGAGCATAATAGCATATGTCACAAAGAAGTACCACTGTTACTTGAAAAATCTGAATGGTGCAAGAGTACTGGCAGTATCTTAGATCCCAACTGGAATATTTGTGTTTAAGAATGAAAATAAGCTTGTACTCGTGACAGTTGATTTGCATCTGTTAAATAACTTCAACAAAATAGATTTTTACAATACTATCAGTCCTACTCTATTCCTTTCAGGTTTTAAAACATCTTGAGAGAAAATATTCTGTTTCTCCACTTTGGTTGTGGTTATTCCAGTTGAAAATGTGAGAAGTGATGCACACCACAAAGAACATATGGAAATACCTTCCTGATATGTTATAGTGCACCTGAGTCCCTCCACCAAATCTCATTTCTAGAACAGTAGTGAGATAGAACTTTACATAATATAGTTCCTGGAAGTCTGATGAATTTTAATTAAATAATAAATAAGTAATGCTTTCTTAAGTGAGTGTTATCTAACTCATGTTTAAATCTAAAATTGTATACTTACAGGTCTAGGTTTCCAAACTTGATGTCAGGTCCACATAATATCCTTGCATTTGGTTTGTTGACAGTTAAATGAACAGTAAGGCTACAGAAAGCCTTAAGCATTTTGTTTATTTTTATCATATGTTTTTTCATGTCTTCAGATATCTAGTGACAGCTTAACTTATTTTTCTTTGTTCTTTCTTTCTGCAGGAGAAACTAACTTCTGAATGCATCTTCAGGGAACAGTTTGAGGAAAACTGGTACAACACTTACTCATCCAATGTGTACAAACATGAAGATTCAGGGCGGCGATACTTTGTAGCACTTAACAAAGATGGTACTCCCAGAGATGGGACAAGGTCCAAAAGACACCAGAAATTCACACATTTCTTGCCCCGGCCTGTGGATCCTGAAAGAGTTCCAGAACTGTATAAAGATGTGTTAGGATACAGCTGAAGAAGGAAGCAGCTTTGGAAAAGACCCAAACTGGAGCTGCTGCCCCTGCTTTCCTGGCAATGCAAGCATGAGGAACCTGCAGAGGTCTAGGATGTTGGATGCAAAGAAGCTACTTTGTGAAGGCAAGCCTGTGTTTTCTAACCTTTGGATTTAGGAGACAAAACCTTAAAGCTGAGAGTGGACCAACCTCCTTGAAACTTGTGATTTGTTTGGTAGCCAGTAACCAGAGGGAAGTGTGACTTTTTTAAAAATAACAAACTCTTGGAAATTTTGTCTGGATTATCTGTGGTCTGTAGATTAGCAAAGAACTGCCTACATCCTATGAATGACACAACGGCAGGAAGAAACAGAAAGAAATGTACTGTAAAATAGTAATAAATCCTGAGAACTGTGTATGAAGTTTTACTGGCTCCGCTTTAGTGATGGACGTTAGATGTCAATACATCGTAGTCAGAGCTGGAACTTTTCTCCAGGATGGACCTATTTATACATCTCCAGATAGCATATATTTATTTTATATATTTATTTATTAAAGAGTTTATTTTTTACTGGGATATGAAGAGAATACAACCCCTAACCCCAACGAGAAATCATTTACAGTGCCAATATTTACTCTGAATAGAGTCATGATACAGAAGTGACATTACATAGAAAAGCATTCAAAATCTGAACATTCATATTTCATTGCTTATCAGTTACAGATAAGTTTATATTTTATGCACGTACCATTGCCTTGTAACTGTCTTTATTTGGAAAAGAATGTTTAATTTTCTTTACCAATGAAGAGTGCCTTACAGATCTGTATGAAATTCAAATGCACATTTAAAAAGGGAATTAAAAATTATTTCACTTTATTTGGTTTACTGTTATTTTTAAATTGAGAGTCTCTTAGCACACTATGTGTAACATTTCAAACCTGCAAAAATTATGAAGAATGTATTGCAGTTACCTTGAAAGAAAAAGTAGTATTAGCTCTTCAAATCTTGATTCAAATCACAACATTCTTGATAGTTTTTTGCCAAAGGGTTCCTGCTATTGTCTGTATTATTCAAAATTTTTGTATAGGGTTCTCATCACTATATAAGATGTTTTAATTATATTTCTTATTAATATGCTTAAGGGGAAACAAGTTCAGAGTATGAAGTTTTTGATATTGCTGAATGAAAAGCTTCTGTAAGTGAAGGTTGCTTCTCCACTGAGTACAGAGAAGCATAAGAAGACAACTTCTTTATCTCGATTCCCCATTTAGGGAATACTTTCAGCATAAGTTTTTCTGTGAAAAGTGTCAGGACAAAAATGAGCTGTGTCTCTGTGCTAGTTCCAGGTACACAACAGGTATATTGCACTAATTCAGTTCAGAACTGTCAGTTATGAAGCACAAACTCATCTGCATATTAAGTGAGGGGAAAGTCTGCTCTCTGCAAGAATACTAGGGGTTAATGACAGACCCTATATGATTTAGACCTAAAGCTGCTGAAGCTTGCTCTCGGATGATTGCCACCTGCCTGGACAAGGTTGGCCTAGGAGAAGGACTACAGAAAAGGCAATTCAGGAGAGGGCAACAGTATTTGTACTGTACCAGAGGTGGTCTCATGTTTCAGAGCCAATGCTCCCGGTGGGCTCCAGCTCAAGATAACTGTTTCATTCAATTTTATGGAATTGTATATGGTTCAAGTACTGCACATGCATCATTTAAATAAAATTAAGGTATTGATGAAATACATTTTCCAGTGTATAGCACACTTGCTAGAACCATTGCTGTACCAGAACTTCTTCCAATCTGTAGTGAGAAGTGGATGAGCATAGATTACTGATGGACTGTGGACAAATTCATTTTACTCTCTGCCAAATAGAAATGCAATGCAGGTCTGCAAAAGCATGTTTCAGTGCTTTGTGGTTAGCAATATGTAACTTACTAAGGTTAAATATTTCATTTATATGTTCTGAAAAATAGGAAGATCTACAGTGCATCGAAAATGGCTTAGTAAAATAATGTTGTAATGGACTTCAATTTAACTTAATGATTTTATGGGTGACGCTGAGTCCTGTTAGTAATACATCAATAGCTAAAGACAAAAGTATATGCTTTAAATAGAAAAATTTTTCTTCTGTATCTTGAAAAGTAATTTGTTCCATGTAAGTTGTGTAAAAAAGGAGTAGCTGCTGCTCAGGTTATAATTCCCATGAGTTTCTGGCAAACACTCAGTGTTTAACCATACCAATAAGAGTTATCTTTCTTTGGATCTCCACAATAGTAACTGAGGACAACTTTAAATGGTGAATAATTGGCTGAAACTTCTGGATCCAAACATCTACCCAGCATATAGATGAACAAGAGTGATATATGCTTGCCCCATTACCATTTTAGATATATGCAAATAATCCTTGAACAAAATGTTATGGAGCAGGTACTGTGGTGATGAATGACTGTACAAAACCTCCACACCATTGAAAAGCTGTCACAGCCTCCTTTTTAGTTCTGGTGTATTGCCATTGAAGAAATACCTTGAGTTTTCCTATTTCATTTTTCTTGCAGCATTTATTTGCTCTGTTAAATTTTGTCCATCATGATGTTCAGATGCATTGAACATTTTTCTGGTTTGAAAATGGTGGATGCAAAAGCAACACCTAAAACTATCTCTTTTCACATTTTAATAGACTAATAGCTTTAGTTGTCAGTTGGTTGGGTTTTTTGTGTGTGGTTTTCATTTCCACTGCAGAAAGCCCAACAGGATAGAGGGAGAAGTTCGTTCTGTTTAACCAGTAGAATTAATGATCTAGTTTAGCACTCATTACATTTTGCATAACTATCAATCTGAAAGCTGTGGGCTGCTCTTAATACTATGGAGAGGGTAATCAGAAGGAGATAACATTATTCAAGGTTCAGAGGAAGTATCTGAAAGCAGAGAAAATGCCACATTTTGAAATAAATCCCTGCATGATTGACTGCCCCATTTCTGCCTTTGCTTTTTTTTTTTCTCCCTAGGGAAGGTGAACCAATCAAGGCAGTTAATACAATTTGTGTAGCAGTTGCAGCCCCACTTTCTGCTTCCCATGCATTCTCCTATTAGCTGTAAAACTTGGCCTTTTGATCTCTGAGTAGGCTGGAAATTGAGTGCTCCATGCCAGTTCTGTATTTCTTCACATATTTTAGGTTTCATTGTTCTCTTTTCCAAGTTGTGTCAGAAATAATATACTGGCCATACAGAATATTTTCTGAAATCCATGAGGAACCTTGACTTCTGAGCTTATTTGGAGTGAAATTGTTACTTCTTTTAAAGCAGAAAATAGAATTCTTAACAGTCTTCTGTGGAAGTTTTTCAGTCATAATAGTTACTGGATGTAGGAGAACGCAAATCCTTCTGGAAATGGGTATTTTTTATTAGATGCACTTATATATTCAGGAAAAGTGGACAGCTAGTCTAAAAGGTGCACAGTCCTTTTATTTGTCTGAGCCATTTGTGTTTACCTAGAGCAGTTTGTTCCTGTCCGTATCTTTGTGTTTTCTATCATAAGCTTATTGATATTATCTTTCATACTCAGGTGTAACAGCCACCTTCACTGCTTTTATCTGAAAGTCCAAATCACTGGTGTGGCCATGCATTCTGGTAGCACTCCAGGGTTGGGCAGAATTTACTTTCTGGCATGTGAGGGTCATTTAACATATTCATAACAGCTTTCGTTTCCAGCTACTTTAATTTCTTGATGTGCTTTGTTAACTCTTTTTTTCATAGCCATCCATTCTAGCTTCAGTAACTTTGTCAAGTTTACCTGAACACAGGCCTTTAGCAGCAGCTATAAGGGCAATGTTTGTGATTTATTTATTCTTTTCTGCTTATGTTATCTTAATAGTACTACTGTGCCATGGCTCTAGTTATACCACTGCAAACCACTAGGTTTGCCTTACTCCTTTTTCCGTACAGCAAAGACCTAAGACAATTTCATATACCATAAATGAATCTTTACTATTGCCTTAGTGTACTGGACCAAGCCTGTGTCAGGTACTGAGAACACTGTGGTAGGATGCTTAAGTTTTTCTTATCTTGCTATATGGAGATGCTATTGGTAAGGAGATCTTTTGCAGATCTTTACTGTATTTGTTCTTTCACTTTTCATATAAGAAAAATGATTCACTTCATAACTGTTCAAATCTCTGCAATTATTTGGTGTTTTTTTTAGTAATGGATCCATTTGAAGATTCAAGTTATATGGACATAACAACAGCTGCGTGAGATAAGACAGTACCACATTTTCTGTGCATTGGGAGGAGAATAAGACAGATGTATATTCTGGGCATTCTCCTCTATCAGTTCTCCTCTGGGCTATTTCCTTTTATGAGGCAGAAAAGAATTATACATTTCACAGTTGAAGAACATGATTGGAATTCAGCCATTCCTGGATGTCTACATAAACCTACACTTTATCAGACATTTCTCTCAAAACAATTTCTTTAGCAGTAGTAGTATGTTCACCTTCTGTGGTGGAATTGTTGCTGTTAGGGTACCTAGTGTCAGTGTACATCTGGAAGTACATGTGCTTGTCTCAGTACATGGCAATAAATGCATTGCTAGAGAGAGAAGGAGAATGTTCTGAAGTTGTTATGTACCGCGAAATTGGTGATCAAGGAGGTTTGGTTTATGGCATTAGTTTTAACTCAGTTTTTGAAACAAAGTTTTGCAGAAGTTTTGACAATCCTGTATGGGTTCTTAACATTCAGAGATTCATAGGCAGAAAACAGAAAGGTGTAGAAGTTTCTCAGGTGGGACATACTTAACTATGACATCTTTATGAATAAGTTGTGCACAAACAGGAAGAGAAAAAAATCCACACAGGGAAGAGGTCAAACAGTTACTTCTGTTACCAGTTGGAGAGATATTAAGTTTCAAACAGAAAGTGTTTGGCAGGTTGCCAAAATAAGTGTTTCATCTGCAACATGATAAGACACTAGAACCATTCTGGAAGTTCAGGAAAAAGAAAAAAATAAAGCAGTGGTGACAGTATCTCTCTGTATTTTAAATATATAAAAAAATGCTATTGGTAATGTTCTCTTATTATAGCAAGTCTCTTGTAAATGCAATTCCTGGGGAGAGGAGTAAGAGTGTTAGGCAGTCTTTTGATAGTAAACTTAGTAAAAATCTTCCTGTGGTAAAATCCTGGTTTATATATTTTGTCTAGTTATGGGAAAATTGAATCATATTTTATTCCCACTTAAAATACTATAACCCACATATTACTTTCATGGATGTCTTTAAGTCAGGAGTGTTAATTGATTTACGAATATAACCCAAGTTAAGTAACATTTTTCTCTCAAATGTAATCTTTTAAATGTATATATATCCACTGTAGCATATATTTATGAAAGATGCTTTTCAAATTAGTTACAGGAGTTTCCTTTGTTTCTGGCAATAACACTCTCAGTTGTTGACTGTTTCAGGGGACATGTTTGTCTCTTTATTATTCATGCAAGATCTTCCATCCATCTCTAATTCCAGTTGACCTCTATTGTACCGAAGCTTCCGGATAAAAGCATTAAGTAATATTAGCAGCCAATGTTCTGCTAATGCTGATTCTATGTCTTCTAGTTTCCTGGAGTCAGAAAACATAATTTCTTTTTCTAATAGATATGTGGATGGAAGGTTGGTATAAATATGATGGGAGTGAAATTACAGAAGGAGGATATTCTCAGGACTTTTTGCAAACTGAGAAGATTGTCACAATTAGTAAGTCTTCCTTACTAGGGAGCCTACTTATCAGATGGATTATTAAGTTTTGAACTCCAATCAAAAACTTCTCTTTTCACCTGGACAAAGACCGTGTCTTCATCTCCTAGATTTAGCACTACTTTGGCCACCTACTCTTTCTGAAAACTAGCATAATCCAGTGACAGCATGAGAAGTCAGAACAGCACTCTGCTCTTTGTTCTGACTTTTCCTCTAGCTATTCAACCTTGGGCCTATCTATTTAATCTTTATATCTCAATTTCATCACCTATAAGGAGACAATATGTCTAATTAATCATTAAGCTAAGCAAATGCAGAACAGTCTTATAAGTCATATACCTATGTAAATTTGTTAAGAGTTTTTTCCTGATCCAGAATGGGCCTATTAAAATGATCTATCCCTTTGGTAACTTTTAACATGTATAACCTAGAAACTATAAACACTAAACCCTGTGTGGCATAGTACCCACCCACTCACAATTTCTCTTTTAGGTCATGGTGCCATGGGTACTTTTTCTAAACTCATAAAGTCTCCTGAGGTGAGTTTCGGGCTTGTGATTGTTGAATGCTGTAAGGTGCACTATGAAATTGTCTCATACAGTATGAAATTCTCATTTGATTAGAAATGTCCTATGGCTGTATTCAAGTACCATTACAATCACCACATTGCATTTGAGTTATTACTAAAAAATGAGTCTAAGATACCCACATTTGTGCAGTGGTTGTGGTTTTGTGGCTTGTAACCTCAGTTAACTCCTCAAGCTTACTGTAATGAGGAGGTAAATTCTTTTGTCTAGGAACGTGTCTGCTAATCTTAACTATGTAAAGTGTTCTCCATTCTGTGATGGTGCTAGGCAAACAGCAGTAAAACATTTTTGTAGTTTTCTTCATAACATATACACCTTGAAAAGCTTAAGACATCTAATTCTAGGTTATTAGCAGTGTATGTCTTAAGCTGTTCTATCTGCCCTCATGACTCTTCAGGATGCATTCCCTATCTCTGAGCATCTCTGAAACAGACTTCTTGCAGCTCAGCAATGCTTTTCCAAAAACTCTCTCAAGAGAGGAAAAATAGGGTACATCTTATAATCAGGTATCATGTATGTTGCCTTGGGCAATTAGTGCATTAAGGATCAAAACCCAAACCTGTCTTGGCTGTGCAATGTAGTGGCCCTTGCTACCTTTGCATATTTAGGCATCCCCTTGACAGTGTTTCGAATGAAAAGGCAACAGATGGTGAACGACATATAGCACTCTCATAAGTTTTCATATTAAAAGAAGAGGTACTATTGTTTCAAAACAGCAAAACTCTTTTATCTCATGAAGAAACTTCAATAGTTCTATGAAAGGTTTGGTTGCTTAAAAAGTTGGTGAGTATGCCCATATGTTTTTGTATGATTCTTCTATGATGCTGGCCAGCAATGATGAAATTAGCATGTTTTGATCTATATACAAGTTGTTCATAAAGAACTTGAAAGAAGTAGTTAGGAAAACCCAAGTGCTGAAACATTTAAGATATACTTTCTGGTCTCACTTTTGTGTGATTGTCAGCCAGGGACTATCATGATCAAGGTAGCTTGCCAATTGCCTGCCATAATAATAATATTTATGGCTGTAATGGGGATTTCCTATCAGAGATCTAAAGACAGACTTTTATACATTGTTTCTCCTAGGTAACCTATTCAAATCAGCAGAAGAGATCTGATAGTAAGGGAAAAATAATCAAAAGATATCTATTTTTGACCTTCGGGTTTATTTGAACTTCATTTTTTTTGTTTGAGTTTTCCTTCACATAGCTGATAAAAAAGTAAAGGAAATTGGCTGATGTTCTGCTTTTCTATACAAAATTCATAACTGTTTAATAATATTAAAATTAATGTATTTTACTACTGACTTATGAGGTATAACATTTATTTTTTCATACTAACAGAAAGCAGATATATAGAGTTTTGCAGGAAATTAATTTCTTTTAAGTCTGTTGGAAATATATGGGAATACTCACCTAATCAAATCATAATTGGCTAACATTTCTGCTTCTCTTTTCCTAAGACAGAAATAGACTGTGTTCCAAAGCACTGAGAATAACAGGATGGGGTTAACATGTTGTGAACAAAATTCCCAGTCTCATGTCCCTGACTTTTTGCAGAAACTATGCTCTCCATGCAGTTGATTCCCTCCAAAAGTTGATCCATCAGTCATCAGTTCTTCTTCTATGTACATTTCTTCTATGTACTCTTGTCTTCCTTTCACAAGCACATTCACCTTCATGAACAAATCAGGTCTTCCTAATTACCCATTTTTACCTATTTTTAGAAACTATAGCCCGAGTTCCTTCTTCTACCAGTGTCTGTTTCATTGAAGAGATCTGGACTTTTCTAATGAAGGCTATGCCCCTGTTGCTTGTATTATTTAGTGTTTACTGCCAGAGACAGCTCTGGATTTTGAACAGCTGCCCCTGCTTTTACAAAGGAAAGCATTGCCTTGCCTCCCAAGACATGCCGAATCCCTCATGCAATGTGGCTACCTTAGCCTCCAGCAGTAACACTGGTGTTTCTGTGCAAAGAGATGCTGCTGAGGCAGATGAAGGAGCAAAGCTATAAAGCACAGAGTGCCTGAGTACCATCAGTGTGCTGAGGGGTGTGAGTGGCAGCAAAGGTGTGTGCACAGGGAGGGGAGGCCACGGCAGCCAGAGACAAAACTGCTTTGCTGGCATTTAGCCCCTGGTTATAAAGCTGGAAAGAAGGATCAGAAACTGCCTGGTCTGACCCATATCATATTGGCTGTCTATCCTTAAACATCAGGTGAATTTTTTTCTTTTGAAAACATTCAGTAGAATGTTCACCTTCCATATTCTCTGAACTACAGCATCCGAAGCCTCTTGTGGTACAGGTTTTCACATCCCTAAAAGTTCTGTATTTTATTTTCCAGCTAAACAGTCACAAGGGTGATTACTGGCAAACAGTGTGGTGTTTTTCTCACACTCTGCAAAATATATGGGGAACACAAGTTTATTTGATAGGGAATGCTGATCGAACTATAATTTTATAGTATCTTTTTTTTTGTCACCAAAGTCTGATTATACAAAAACCTAAAGACTTTGGACTATATATTCAGTCACGATCTGGCACATTCACTCATAGATAAAATATTAGAATTATTCATCTCTGTAGTTTTTCATGTCTACAATTTACACTTAAAATTTCCTAAATTCTTAAATTCTGTAGCACATTAATATTTTCCTAGTATTAAAAAAAACAAACCAGAGAAATTATGTTTCAATAAATTATTATTTTATTTTAAAATATTAATATATTAGTAAACAAGAATGGAAAAAAATACAGTTCCTAGCCATGTTGATGGGAAAAACCAGGAAAAGCTTGGAAAACAATATTTTTTCATATACTATAATTACTAAGAGAACTATTTTCTTTGACTGTGTTCTTCTATTTTTAGTAGTGTTACATCATCTCACCACATTATGTATAGTCTTTCTGCACCCAAAGGGCCAATGATAATGTCAATTTGCTGCTTTATAATTTCCTGGAACTAAGTAACTTACCAATAAAGTGAAGCAGAAAATCAAATTAAAAGAATCTGATATTTTTACTGAAGTTTGAAAAGTGGTGAGCAAATAATTGTGACATTTAAATACAGTAGAAACCAAGACAAGGCAAAAAAAGAGATATTTCTATCAGAAACAAAAACTTATGGCCAAATCTGCAATATGCTTATACTGGGGCACAACACTGGTAATTAAAAAAAAAAAAAAAAAGAAAACATGCTAATTTCACATAGATGGAAAAATCCAATCAGCTCTGATAGGGTGCAAAAATAACAAGTAGCCTGAGGTAGGGCTTTGCAACACATCTGCTGTAATTTTGAACCCCTCAGAACTCTACTTTTCACAGAAATGCTTTCCCAGCCTTCAGGGTAAATGCCAGAAAAGGACGTGGCATTTTGATAGCATGTGTTTCCAGAGGACTAGGTGGAATTCTAAAGAACTAGAGATTCTTAAAATGCTTGTCACATCAGACATTATTTGAAAACTAGAAATCCCTCAAAGAATATTGTGAGATAAAAGCAGTCCACTTAAGTACACTGCCTGAGACTTCTGTACCTGAAAAGATAGTACAATATTAAGGAGGGTTCTGTTCTTATCGGGCACCTGCAGTACTAGTCCTGTAACCTTGAAGAGTACAATCAAAAGGAACAATACATCAGTAACCCTGTTGGCATCATGTATACTGTAAAGAGAGAGAGAGAGATAAACCCCATTTCTAAACTGGGAATTATTTTTTTCCCAGTAAAAGTTCTGCTGCTATCAGAACAACTGACAATAAGAAATGCTGACAAAGAACTGGTGTAGTTCTTTTATACAATTTTCCTCCAGCAAGACTGAAACTCTATTGATTCCCAAAAAGTATAAAAGTATAGACCTGCATGGATGGAATGACTCAAAATGCTGAACACACTTTGTAGGTGGAAATTGCATTTGTATGTTTCAGTAGTAGAATTTAGTCCCAGAAAAAAAAAGAAGAAAAAAGGCATCATCTGAAGCATGGGGCACTTGAGAACAATCTGTATGATGGAGAGAAGCATACACATAGCATGAATCATTTTTATTAGTAGTTTTCCCTATGGACAGTGATACCTGGTCAGATGAGAGGGCCTGTCAGTCAATCTCAGTATCCTATATAATGGGCAATGCCAGATGTGAAGGACAGAAGACAGGACCAAGACAAACATATAGTGATATTTCTCCAGTACAATTCTTTCATCCTCCAACTGCTTGCTTTATTTCACTATCAGTCATACCAATTACTTTGTTCTTTCTTAGATTTGGTGTTCATTAATGCAGAAGTTCCTTTTTCTCTTTTAATACTCCTTCTTCCTCTTTGATAGATATATCAAGGGAGGAAAGGAGTATAAAGAAATTAGTAAAGGAGAAATGTTCTCAGATGTGTTTTCAGTTCTAGAAAAATAAGATTTTCTGAAAAGTAAGATAGCAGGTCTTTGCACTACGGATTCAGATTTTAGTGTAGGAAAGGGGCAGTATAGATATCTGTGATACAAGAGGAATAATTCTCTCATCATTCTTTACAACATGCTTGTTAAAACAACCTATTAAACCAATTTCAAACTTTTATCTGGAGCTGACATGAATCTTTGTTGGCCTAAGGATCAAAAAGATATATGGATTGTTTAAAACCATAATTCCTCTCCTTACATTGATTTCTGCAACACAGGTTTCTTGAATAGATCCTAGGAGTTAAAAATAACAGCAAATGAAATTTTATTTATTAAAGTTATAACTTTTTGGTAAGAAAAATAATATCTTGATTCATTTATCAACATTAAGCATTTAATTTTAAAATTCCCCTCCAGATGTAAGATCTGAACATTCCAAAATGTAAAAATAAATTTGTTTTTGGAAAAAGATTTATTTATCATCTAGCATAAAATCATCTGCTTTTCTTGGTGATTATGAAATATATATGTATAAAAGAATAAAACATTTGTTTTGAATGTTACACTGCCATCTAATGAAATAACTGTAAATTACATGAAAATATTTCACAGTTTTGCCATCTGGTCTTGGAAGTAGGTGGTATAACACAGGATAAAACTTCGTTATTAATAGCAGTTATAATAATAGGAAAACAGTACCTTTATTAATTAATTATTAATATAACAACAAAATTAATAATTTTTAATATTATTAATAATTATTATAATTTTAAATAAGAATTAGCTGATGATATGGCAAGCAGCTGAAAAAACTCATTGTACAGATGATATTTAAATGAAACTGTGAACTAAGTAATTATAGTGAAGAAGGTTTTCTCTGAAGACATGAAGAAAAAAACCCAAATTAAGTGAAACTTCATTTTACATATCATAATAGATTTTTTTCCTGGGTGTCACATAATCCTAAACACAGTATTTACAGTACCAGATGTTGTTTTTCACCAACTAGTGCACATAAGTTCCTAAGTGAGTTTTGGGGATGAAGATACAAGGAGTAGAGGCCATGGGTTCTGTTTGCAGATATGCAATGTAGTTCTTGAATGAACTTGAAAAGTTACTAAGGGAAAACCCTGCCCTACATCTGTCTGCATAAAAGTACTCAAGCACAGCAGCAATGCTATGTGGATGTGAAGCAGGATAAGGGGATCCCCTGAGGGTTCATAGTGCTTCATTGTCTGGGACTGTTGGAGGCCAGCTGGGATCCAGCCCTGTTTGGCTTTTCCCTGTACTAGTGATTCCAGGGGTCTTAGAGAGCTGCTGAGTAGCTTGGTGGCAGTGCTGGGTGTAGGGCTGAGTGTCTCTGCATGGAAAGACAGTGTATGAATGTGCTCTGCACTGTGCTGTAGGCTTATGGCAAGAGGGCTTTCAGTCTGAATTTAATTTCTAATTATCAACTCAGTTAAAAATAACCCTACTCTTGGTCTGCTTCCAACTATAGCAATGCTAACTGGAAGTGACCTTGTCATGTTTGTGTAACAAACTCCATTGTGAAGAATATCTACAGATGTCAAAACACTTCACTATAGACAAATAAACAACATTGCTGACATGTCTATTAATTCACTACCATATGTTTTACTGAAGAGTGTAACCATTAGCGTTTATTTTACAGTCTCAATAGATAGTATGTTAACATGGCCAAATGCTAGTCGGTTAAGTCATAATAATAAAGATGTTGATTTTTCACCAGTGTTTCTTGGGTCATCCTGTAGCTGAAACTTGACATAAACCAAAGAGGAAAAGGCAACACTCTAACAAGTATTATAGTCTGACCAATCACCAAGTCTGAGATCTGGCTTCTCAGTGAATGAGAGCATCTTGTTGATTTTATGGAACACGAGGATCTCCATACAGGGAAGATCAAAGGGCTGTGTTATGTTTCAATACATAACTTTATGGGACAGATGGAATTCACTCAGAGAGACTCATGATGCTCAGGGACAGATTATCAAAAGTTTCAGACACTAGAGCCTATTAGTGTGTTCAAACCTTTATTCCAACACTGTCATCACTTTTAAGCTCTGTTTAAAGCACCAGTCTACAATTTAACTACCACAAAATTTCAAATGGAGGTTAAAAGGATTGGTCAAAGGATGCAACAAGTCAAAAGAAATTTTGTTTTGCATTTTCTTTGTTTCCACACAGATATTTTGGATTAATTTTTGGATATAATTTTGATTAGCAAGGGAGAAATGAATATTCTTGTGAAGTATACCAGAACTTGAAACATCTTTGGTCAGATAATAAATATTAAAATGATGCATGTCCTTGCATGAATACCACTTTTTGCTTTATCACTTTGAAAAAATTCCAGGAGTTTCTATCAAATAAACCAAATACACTCAGGAAGAAAGGAGGGGTGAACACTCCATTTTAACAGCAGTCTCCATAGATTTCCCATACTTGTTGATGTATTGCTTGATAATGGCTTCTAGCGCCCTAGTAAACTCATGTTTTTTGAGGGGGACTCTGACTGGGATGCTTTATGTCTAAATGTGACAGATTCTGTGCTCTGGATTTACCCTTCAGTGGCTTTGAACTCTGAACATTTAGTTCCTTGACCACAGTGACAGATCATATAAGTAGATGGTTTTGCTCTGCTACCCTTTCAAAGGAGTAAGATCTTGTATTGTAGCTCTTTTAGGTAATGTAACCTAGGAGGACCCTTTTTCAAATCCCCTTTTAGTAAAGTTCCCTTTTTAATTAAGTCTGCAGACTCTAATTTTATGGAGAAGAGACATGAAGTTGGGTATTCTACTGTGCCTAGTACAAGAATACAGAAATCTAGATTATGTGATAAAAACTACATGGGTGTTCAGCCTCAGATTCCTCATCAGTTTTCACAGAATCACAGAATATGCTAAGCTGGAAGGGACCCACAAGGATCATTGAGTCCAACTCTTAGCTTTACACAGGACCATCCCCAAGAGTTACAAGATGTGCCTGAGAATATAATCCAAATGTTTCTTGAACTCTGTCAAGAAGTGATGTTGTGACCACTTCCCTGGGAAGCCTGTTCCAGTGCCCAACCACCCTCTAGGTGAAGAACCTTCTTCCAATATCCAACCAAAACCTCCCCTGACACAACTCCTGGCCATTCCATCATGTCTTGTCACTGGTCACTTCACAGAGAAGAGATCAGTGCCTGCCCCTCTTCCTCTCACAAGGAAGTTGTAGACTGCAATGAGGTCTCCCCTCAATCGCCTCTTCTCCAGGCTGAACAGATCAAGTGCCCTCAGCCGCTCCTCACACAGCTTCCCCTCAAGGCCCTTCACCATCTTCCTTGTCCTCCTTTGGATGCTCTCTAAAAGCCTAATATCCTTCTTATATTGTGGTGCCCAAAACTGCACACAATATTCAAGGTGAGGCCACCCCAGTGCAGAGCAGAGCGG
This sequence comes from Pipra filicauda, assembly GCF_003945595.2. Classification (NCBI taxonomy): domain Eukaryota; kingdom Metazoa; phylum Chordata; class Aves; order Passeriformes; family Pipridae; genus Pipra; species Pipra filicauda. The sequence continues at coordinate 1,088,547 of NW_024104731.1, forward strand.
GACAATCCCCTCCCTCGACTGGCTGGCGATGCTTTGCCTGATGCCCCCAGGACACGGTTGGCCCTCCTGGCTGCCAGGGCACTGCTGACTCATATTCAATTTACTGTCAACCAGGACCCCCAGGTCCCTTTCTGTAGCATTGCTTTCCAGCATCTCATTCCCCAGTCTGTACAAACCTCAGGGGTTGCCCCATCCCAGGTGCAGAATCCGGTGCTTTCTCTTGTTGAACTTCACGTGGTTGGTGATTGCCCAGCCCTCTAATTTGTCAAGGTCTCTCTGCAGGACCTCCCTGCCTTTGAGGGAGTCAACAGCTTCTCCCAGTTTTGTGTCATTTGCAAACTTGCTTAGTATGCCTTCCAGTATGCAATCATTTATGAAGATGTTGAAGAGCACAGGGCCTAAAATAGAGCCCTGTGGAACCCCACTAGTGACAGGTTGTCGCTGATAAGTGTCGGAACGGCCAAAGCGACACAAAAAAAGGTTCCAGCAAAGTTTATTCCAAGAAAAAAGCAGGGACCCCCGGGGCTGCTGCGCAGCCCCTTAAGTACAGTTTTTGAACACACGTAATGCACATGGATAGGACAGTTCAAACTTTCACACCAGAATTCTTACAGCTAATAGGTGCATTTTCTAAACTCTACTTTCTCACAACAACTTTGCTCTTTCTCAAAACAGCCCAGTTCTTTCCCACAACAGTCCCGAGCACCTGCTCTTATTTTTCTCTCATGTTGATGTTCTTCCCAACCACTCTCGTTCAAAACAGGTCCTTGTTCTCATGAGACAGTGCTCCTGTTCTCATGAGACAGTGTTCTCTGTTCCCACAGGACAGCTTCTTCAGGGTGCATCAGTATGTTGTCAGGATCAGGGCCTCCATTTTCAGTCCTCTCTTTCAGTCCATCTCAGGGGTATACTTTGATCTGGTCAACATCTATTGTTTCATCAGTATGTGCCAAGGTGCTGACAGACCCGCTGTCACCCGTGACAATTCCCCCTTTTTTGTATTTGTGCGACAAAGATGGCCTTAACAGTCTGTTGCAGGGCCCTTTGCAACAGGCTGATCAAGCAAGGCATCAGTATCGACAACCCCTGATTCAAAGCTAAGAAGAAATGCAGCATTTCCCAATGAGGATGGATAACAACACTTCACCAAGAAAAAAGAGAGTTCATCTACCATCTAGAATAAGGACGCACTATGGTCCGACAGATTCATGTAACACATTCCTTTAAAATCTTGACACTCATGTAAAGTATTTTTTAAGTCTACACACATATATATCTACACAGTTTCTCTCTCTCATACAATCTTTTTCCAGTCATTCATTGGTGGCCACCTCAGTCACACTTCACTCACACATAGCTGGAATTTCTATTATACTTTTACATTTTAATTACACACTTTATATTTTAAGTAGTTATTGACTGTGTACTTCTCAGTTTGTCATCTTTGGCAGTCACGTCCAACAACTGTACCCGGCCTGAAAAGGAATACATACAAGGAACATAAGGCCTAACAAATTTAAATGAGATCTACTCCGATTTAGCATCTGTTTATGCACCTGCATGGTCTCTTTCCCCCCTTTTTATATTTTAAAATGTTCATTTGATGTGTAAAATGTTTTCTTGACAACAATTTGTCCTATAAGTGAGTTAGGAATCTCTGTATAATTGTTTTAGCTCTGGAAAACCAGCAAATTACAACATTACTTGTCTTTACAGTTTTTCAAAACTTCCTAAATTGTGGAGAATTAAACCAATGTCTGAGTTGCATGAGTAATGTGTGATTGGCAGCAACACATGTTTTCTGTCTATAGTCGGTACCTAGAAAAATGAATAGATAAATCACTATTACAGTCTGCTAATACAGCTTGAAATTCAGGGTCTTCTGTGAGAAGTCAGTCCAAGTCGTCTCTGATGTCTGGGACGTAATTGACTCTCAGCTCTTGTTCATCTGCTTCTTTTAGTTGTTCTTCACCTTTAATAAAAAACTCACAAATTTGTTATTAATAGTTCAGTCAGTTTTAAGTGGGTATCATGGGTAATTTTGCAGTTTTTCTTTGAAACTGAAGGCCTAGTGATGATTCTTTGCAGTATAATTCTCTCTGTAGGAGATAGGTTATATGGCTTGGTTTTATGAATTTTTTCCTGGAGCATTCTTCAATCCTGCTTCTCAAAGAACATTGGTTAGAACAATCACATTTAGTTTTTGCTCATCTTTTTAGGTCTATAACTTCTGTATTTACTTTTACTTTGCTTTTATCATTTTGAGCAGCATTTTATCATATTGTACTGCAGAAAAATTCTTTCCTATTGTAAAGGAAAACACTGAATTTCAGGAAGGTCACTGTAACTTCAATAAAAGCAAATAGCAGCTTTCATTATGAAGAAACAATTGGCTGTTCAAAATCCCAGCATATGGAAATCTTTCAGAGGATAGGATTACTGATTTTGATAAGGGTCTTAGTTGCATAATTGGATTAAATATAGTTTTGTATCTTTTACTTTTCTATTATCAAGCCACACATGGCTTGTGATTTGAACAGGATTCACAAATTCATAGGGCAGATTCCTGCCTCTCTGAATGTAAAAAATGAAACTGGAGAACAGTCATGTCCTTTTAGAACTTAAGCAGTCTCACCCAGCCTCTGAAACGATATGATCAGCTAGGATTTATAAGCAGCTAATTCTGAATTTTTACTGATATTTATATATATATTTCTGGGATATGCCTGAAAACTTTAAACATCTTATTTAAACAAAATAGGTGTAACAGTTTAACTTACATCGATGTATTTAAGAAGTTAACACTCTTAAAGTAGCTCTCAACTTTAGCAATTTACATAAAGCCACAGTAAAACTCACTCAGGCTGCTTTAAACTAGGGTTTTGCTCATAAGAGTATACCAGGGGATCCAGAACGCACACCTTGCAAAGCAGCAACAGTTCTGGTTTAAGCTTGTCACCTGATAACAGGGACACACCTCTGCTGCTTAGCATAAGAGACTAGGACAGATGCAGTTTAAACTTGAAACACTGTCTGTTGTTAGGCAGTTTCCTGTATTATATCTTTAGATTTTATCTCTCTTTCCACAAAGGTGGAAACTTTCAGCTAGAAACAGTTTATTTATTTTTCCCCTTTTGCTCTGGCAAAAACTGCCCCTGTCAAATAAGATATTTTTGAGCTAGGTATTCCACCAAATAAGTCTACCTTAAAGCTAACTGTAAAATACAGAAGCAACAAAAGAATGTTTACAGAGCTGTTTGAGCAGGGGGGGGAGAGGGGAGGTAGAGCAGCTGTGCTTAGAGCTCTGCCGGAGAACCGCTCCCCCCACATGCATTGGAATTTTCTTATCACAGACAGTTGTCAGCAGTTACTTTAAAAACTCTATTTCTCCATTACATTTATGTATGTATTTTAAAACAAGCTTGCTTATTTTAATGAACAACTTCAGAAAACAGTTAGTGAGACTATGTTATGAAATTGTAAGACAATTTCTTTCTCCAATCAGAAGGTTACAAAGTTGCAATTTCTACAAAGTAGGATATTTGATTCTCCTCCCAGCTCTGAGGGAGTGAATAAAGTTTCTGCTTAGTTACCAAGCAACAGACCATCTCTATCATGTGAAATACACTCTGTTTCTTTCCCTGGCAAGGCTGAATCTTTTCAAGGGAAGGCTTTTTACTTTCCTTTTTCCTTTTTCTCCTGGCAAAAAACTTTGTTTCTTCACATACACACACACAGTAACAATAATATTGTGAGCTCACAAAAACACATTCAACAAACACTACAGTTAACACGAGAATTAACAGAAATATCAGAAGGTAGTTTTTTGCTCCCCCGTTTCTTCCCCCCCCAGTAGGGATCGTCGTCTTCAGGCTTCCATGACACCAAACTTGATTTGTTGCATATTTTTCTGTGTTTTATCTTACACACATTGTGAGACTGAAACAGCCAATTAGTACATGAACAAAAAATAAGTAACTCAGGCTGCGAAGAAGCAAGAAAAGGAGGTAGATGCTGACTTTTAAGTTCAAAGGCTTATACAGGGACGGGCTTTGCTGTCTTGTTTTCTACCCAGCTCCCGTTGTTCTAATTTATCTCTGTCCCTCTTCATTCGCTTATATATCTTGATTTGAATTTCTTTTCTTAGTTGTTTTCTTGGTGGAGTTATCTGGTGGGAAAACTGCTTTTTCTGCAGCAGTGGCAATGGAGAGGGGGGGTCCTTACTTCTTTTCTGTCTCCGGGAGTGAATTATTAAATTTTTCTGCATTTTTTTGCTTGGAGGTGTAGTTCAAGGACAATTTGTTACATCGGCAACCTGCTTATCTTTCTGGGCAACTGCGTTTCAGAGTTTTAGTTCTTATATGAATTATTGCATAGATCGTTGCCTCCCATACTCTTCTAAATCTTTCAAAGTCTCACGGAGCAAGTGTTAGGCAAACACATGAAATGCAACTTAACGTAGTAGCTTCAAAACCTTATTTTCAGTACTATAACAGCACACGTCGTAAATTAAATTCAACAACCTTGACATTCTTTCGGTTTAAGAGGGATTTCCATGTGGATAGAACCACACTTTCCTCCTTCGTTATGTGCTGTCCCCTTGTTAAAATATAGTCCCCGGTGGCACCCCCGTTAGCTTACCTAATGAGGGTCAAAAAATTCAGGTCCGGACCATTTCGCGGGAACCCCCCGCTCTCAAGCTTCACCGGGCTCCGTTCCCCCTGTGCCTCGCCCCACAGGTCCAATCTCTCTCTAGGAGAGAAAATCCTCTGCTCTTTCCCCCTCTAGGAGGGAAGTCACGGCAGCTCCGCAATTGGAGATAAATCCATCTTCAACGTTGCAATCACGTCGGGGTCACCAGATGTCGCTGATAAGTGTCGGAACGGCCAAAGCGACACAAAAAAAGGTTCCAGCAAAGTTTATTCCAAGAAAAAAGCAGGGACAACCGGGGCTGCTGCGCAGCCCCTTAAGTACAGTTTTTGAACACACGTAATGCACATGGATAGGACAGTTCAAACTTTCACACCAGAATTCTTACAGCTAATAGGTGCATTTTCTAAACTCTACTTTCTCACAACAACTTTGCTCTTTCTCAAAACAGCCCAGTTCTTTCCCACAACAGTCCTGAGCATGTGCTCTTATTTTTCTCTCATGTTGATGTTCTTCCCAACCACTCTCGTTCAAAACAGGTCCTTGTTCTCATGAGACAGTGCTCCTGTTCTCATGAGACAGTGTTCTCTGTTCCCACAGGACAGCTTCTTCAGGATGCATCAGTATGTTGTCAGGATCAGGGTCTCCATTTTCAGTCCTCTCTTTTCAGTCCATCTCAGGGGTATACTTTGATCTGGTCAACATCTATTGCTTCATCAGTATGTGCCAAGGTGCCGACAGACCCGCTGTCACCCGTGACAGAGCCTGACTCCTCAGGCTATAAACTAGGTGTTAAGAGGCCTGTGAGATAGGAGGATGCTCCTGTCCTCACACCCTTTGTGGAACTCCCCGCCCTGAGGGAAGTGCTGGGCATTCCTGCCTGAACTGCAGGATATATAATCTTGGAGTCCTGGAACATTTTGAACCCCTCGTGGGATCCAGAGGGAGGCTGCATCTCATCGCTCTCAACCAGACTTAGACCATCACTGGACTGCAATCACCACTTTTGACCAGACTGCAACAGCTCTCCCACCAGCAGGTTCTTCCCCTCTCCCTTTACTTTGGACTCAAGCGGGGCCCAAGGAACACCACTTTGTTCATGCCCCAGGGTACTGGGTTATACATTTGGGTTTTGTGGGTTAACACCAATTGTTTGTCTGTATGATTGTACTCACTGTATTATTGTAGTAAATTGTTATTCTGACTTATAATCTCTCCTTTGAGTTGAGTTCATTTCCCCTGCTGGTTAACTCTTAAACCAGCACAAGAGCTGACCCCGCCCCCATCCAAACAAGTGACACAGTGGACTTAAGGTCAGTATAAGACAGTGGTAACCTGGGGAATGAAAGGTCACCAGCAGCAGGACAGACAGTGATCCCACCTTCCCACAAGGGAAATGACTCCCCTACCCCCCACGCTCCCCCTTGGTGCTTTGACGCACCCAGGAGTTCCCACACAGCTGCTCTAGCTTCTGGGAAGATCTTCACAATCTGCACAGAGGATCCTGGCTTGCTGCCTTGTCCCTGAAGTGCCCAGTGCTCCCCTACAGAAGGAAACTCCAAAGCTGCTCCTTGAAAGGAGCTTTTCCTCTTACATCCATGCCAGCAGCCCCCTTTGGGGCTCGGAGCACCGCGAGCGCCTGTGCTCTGGCTGCTCTGAGCCTGCAGCTGCTCCTTTGAAGTGCTCAGCCTTTGGGGAGCATCCTGGGGCACTGCTGAGCTGCACAGCCAGGCAACAACTGCTGCAGCTCAGACAAGCATATGCTCCAGAGGAGGAGACACACTCTGGATGAGGGATGAGCAAAGTTTTGATCACTGATAAAGCAAAGGGGAAAGGTTTTGGAAGGAACTCAAGAAATGCTGAGGATACAGGAGGTTTCAAAGCAAAAAAAAGAGCAATCATCTTGGCTCTGATGGTGTAAACTATCTAAGATAGTTAATAATCCAGCTGACAAGTTATTGACAATTAGAATAAATATCCTTAGTCATGGTTCCAAGAGCCAGGGTCCCACATGAACAGGAGCTCAGTAGCCAGTGAGCAGGAGGTGCAATGGTAGAAACATCAGGTCCACTGTCCAGGGATGATGGAGCCACATCACCACCACGCACTGTACCAGCAGCACCCAGCAGTGCTAATGACCTCCCTGCACAGGAGGCTGGTGGCATGACTGGCCCTCAGAGTGCAAAATAATAACCTAATGTTACTTGACCGTTGAAAAGCCAGGTAAATGTATGTTACTGTGCAACCTCTTAGGAATTCCTGAGAGTCTTCCCTTCCCTCAAAGTGGATACAGCTGTGATGGACGAGTGGCACCCAATCACTCCTCAAGGACCATTTGTAACACAACCACCAGGAGCTGCACCTTTGAACTGTGGGCCTGACTTGGCAGTTGGCACAGGCTGCTGCCACCAGGCCCCCTCCAGCTGAAGTCAGTGGCAGTAGGATAGAGTTAGCACAGAAAATGAAAAAAAAACAGGAAAAAGAAAGCAAGCACCTGCCTGCTGCAGCAAACTGACTCAAGGAGAAACACAACAGTCACTGGTCAGAGATGTTCCCTCTCCTTCAGTCCTGACAGAGCAAACACGTCTCTCTGCAGGCTGTGAGCAGCTGCCAGCCACTCACAGCCACCTCAGTGCCCCTTGGCAACAGGTACACACAGATATGCTGCTCTTAAACTACCAGTCACCCGAGGCCAGGAGCTATGCAGAAAGTTTGAATATAGATTAACAGACTCATAACTTTGCTTAAAAGTATGCTATACACTGGGGAGGCTGAGCCAGCTGCTACAACAGCCTCTTAGTAGGGCTCCTGTCCATTAAAGAAAGAATAATTCACAAGAAGTGGCTTCAGAGTGGATCAAAGCACAAAGGAGAGAGGGGAAATTATAATTTTGAAAAAGATGTGCACAAACAACACATTTGGGCAACTGTGGATTGGTAAGTGCTATTTCCCCTCCCACTCTCCAGTTGAGCTGCAGCATCTGTCTAGTCTGAGCAGCATAAATATCACTTGGGTACTGACTATGCCACCTCCTGTACAACTCTGGGTAAATATTACACATGAGATACAAAAAGAAACACACCTTGATTTTAAAAAAAACAACACAGTGTACACCTGGTGTTTACTGACCACTTGCACTAATTTGTCTGCTCACTCCTGTTTTATAGCATGAAATCACAAAATCAACCAGGCTGGAAAAAGACTTCTGAGATCATCAAGTCCAACCTATGACTGAACACCATCGTGCCAACCAGACCATGGCACTAAGTGCCACATCCAGTCTTTTCTTAAACACCTCTATAATATTCTAAATAAACCTTAAGTTGCAATGTGGGAAGACAGACTGCTGCACCACTTAGTATTTTACTGCTGATGAAGTTTTCAAGTCCACTTTTCTCACATCATTTTACCTAAACATGTCAACTGCATCCAGCATTCAGATGCACGAGTCTTTTTTCCAAATTAATGTGTCATCCACAACCCTTTGTGATCCAGCCATGTGAGCCAAAATTAAAAAAAAAAAAAAAAGAAAAAGAAAAGAAACCAGCAGAGAGAAAAAGTAAGCAGGAAACCACTTGGCTTGAACCCTAGAGGGTGATGCCCCACTCTGCACTGTGTGTTCTCATTACAGAGCTCAGTTCCTGACCCCTGTGTACGAGCAGGTTCAGCGCCTTCCTTTCTGGAGCACGCTGCCTGCTTTTGAACTTGAGCTGCTGAGAGAGTTTATGAACAGAGCTGTTGTTTTATTTACTCTCAATTAATCATGCTCAACTGTAAACAAAGTGTCTGTTTTAGTTCTGCTGACAATTATCCACTTGTCAACATCTCCCTCAAGTACCTTCAGCATCTGGCAACAGCACAAAACTGCTACATCAAAATGAACGTTTTGTCTCAATAAAAAGATAGACGTGTGGCAGGGTTTCATCTGTTTTCCAGCCCATCAACAGTCAAGCTACATTGCTACTGATGCAACCAGACCACTTGCTATGGAATATTTACAAAGGAGGAGGGAAGCCAAATGTTATTTATATTAGTAAGGCAGAGTCACGGAAGAAAGTAGTGGAGAGCCCCAAAGAGCCCCAACACCTCCCCACGAAGGCAGAATGAGCCCTCCTTGCAGCCTGCCTGGTGCCTCCTGTTCTGCTGGTGCACATCCAGCACCAGCTTCACCAGCCACCATGCCAAAAGCTGCAGAGTAGGACTTGCTTCTTTATTTTGTGGTGTTCAGCAAATCCCAATGCAAATGGAAACCACTTACTGGTGCTTCCCCAAATACTTTTAGTATGATAATTTTTCCACTACCTGCTCCGTGGCCTGGGCATTCTTTGGTCCCTGGAGCTCCTGTACTGGTTTGAATTTTGCCATTTTAAGCTTGTAAGATATAATTATTCCCATTAGCTCAAAATCCTTCCTGCATTTTAACACAACCTCCCTGGTGCTTAAATTGAAAGCTCCAAGGTAAACTGCAGATAGCCTGGTACCTTTTTGGGTACAATAAGGAAAAACTGGACACTCCTTTTCTTCTGAGGGGACAAAGGTAGCTTGCCAGGTAACCTCCCTGACAGGTGAGGAGGCTCCAAGGTTCTGGGCCTATGGAGAACATCACCTCCCACCTCTGAGTCACCAAAACCGCGTGCTGTGGCTCTGGTTACCTCAAATCTTTAATAATATTTGAAACTTCACCCAGCTACAGCAAAGTAAGGGGGAAATCTGGAAGCCACTCCAGCCCTGCACCTTTTCTCCACAGAACTGAGTTTTCTCCCCAGAATAAAACACTCAGGGGTGCGTGGGAGGGCCGGAGGCTCCACTGAACGGACCGACCAGAGGCAAAGCTGAGAGAGACCCCCGGGCCGTACCTGCTCCGGGCGGCAGGTCCAGCGCTCCCAGGAATCCCGGCTGCTCCCGGCGGGATTCCCCCCGGGAAGGCGGCTCCGCGCGGGCCGCCGCGCCCTGACAAGCGCTAATCAACCTGAGCTGTGTAATTGATTCTAATGAGCTCGGATCTGGCTCTGGAGCCGCACTCACGACCGCCCGAAGTCGGCGGCGGCTCCGGCCGCGCTCCCTGCCCGCAGCCCCTGCCCGGCCGGACCGCAGCCGCCCCTGTAACCTTCTCCTCCCGCCACAATTAATTGAGATATCTTTTACACTTGATGTGTTGTAAAATTAATGCCTAATTTATGTAATTAGTCAATTAACTGTAATTCTAGCATATGGTGCCAAATGCCCAGAAGGTGTTCTTGTTTCCCAGGTACTTATTTTGATGTCATGAAATGCAGCTAATTAATTTTACATGCATATTAATTTCGGATCTATTTAGCGGCTCCCTTTGTGAAGGCAGATTTAATATTTGTCTTTCTAACCTTTTTGGGCAAATTCCGCGCTCGGTGTTGAAATGGAGGTGACTTTTAAAACACATTTCCATCGGTCTCCCTTTCCTCTGCGGAGCCTCTGCTGACACCGGGTCGATCTCTCCTGTGTGAAGATGCACAAGGGCTGATTATCTATAGCTTCCCGCACATCTATAACTGTCGCAAGATACAGCTATTGAATTTAAATCCGATTAATATTTAATATTAAACATTTCTCAGGGAATTTTTGTTTGTTTTTTGCAAAGCACAATATCCCACGGACATTTTTTTTTAAATAGCTGCTCTTAATACAATGCTCCTTGGAAAAATTATGAGAATTGAATTATCGCCTAATTAGAAAATGAGCGTAATCCTGATCGCTGGCTTCTGATGTTCGCAGTTCTCCTGACTGCGCTGAGAAACTGCACTTCGCCTCTCCCGGCCCCGGGAAGCGCTCCCGCTCCTCCCAGCAAACCGTTCAGGTTCCACTTCTGTCTCTGTCGGAAAGCGATCGCGTTTGATTTTGTCCATAATACTGGGAAAGATGAGATTATGCCTCTTCTTTCTGCAGTTTGTGCAGAGATTAAGGGGTTAATCGCATCGCGGGCTTTCCCGCTCCCCAGATGCTGAGAGAAGATTTAAGTAGAAAAAGAGATGAAACCCGTAGTCTACGCCTCAAATTCCCAGCGATACCCTTTTCCCTTTGCCGCAGCAGCACTAATTGCCGCATTACGCTCATCTCTGGGGTGAGGGGAGGTACAAACGCGCCTGGCTGAGGGTGCGGGACTCCGCGCGTGGGGCGGGCGCGCTCCCGCTGCCCGGACCTCTCCAGCCCCGGGGAAAGGCTTTCCTGCGGAGCGGCAGGACGGGACTTGGCTCTTTGAGCCTCTACGCGAGTGCTGTGGCGTCATAAAACTTTTTATCCCCCTTTCTGGATAAATTAATGAGCAATTTAATTAATAAAATCAGAGAGTAGCGTAAGTGCTATGATAATGAAGTTAAATGAGCGCGCAGTAAAATATTCACTAATCCAGCACATTGGCAAATGCCCCCTTAATTCTGCTTAGCACTAAAAGGGTTTTGAGCACCATAATGAGATTCCTCTGTCTGCTAATTAATTGACACTCTCCTGAATATTCATATGTGCTAGCACCAATACGTTCCTAATTGCACCGTGGAATGGATCTCAGAGGAAAGTAAATCGCCATAGACTTAATTAAAATAATGTATGCCAGATCCAGCTCGCTGAAGACGAGACATTTGCCATCAAGCAGTGTAAGAAAGTGGCACCTGGTTTGTAGCGAAAAATGAGGAGAAAATCTTTATCCCTCCCAAGGTGAAGTCAGCAGGGGCTGCGAAGCGCCAGGCTTTTCAGCCTGGAGATCTGGAAGCGAGAGAGCTTCGCCTTCCACCGCCGCGGCCAGTGCGCGACCCGCGGAGCCCGATCGCGTTCGGGGCCGCGCTCGGAGGAACCGCAGCTCAAAGGGGGGAGCGGGCTCTGCACGGTGAGGTGGGAGAAATCTGGTCAGGGATGCCCTCTACAGAAGCGTTCAGGGAAAACCGTTTGTCTCCGGCGAGGGAGAGGAGGAGGGGGAGGCAGCGAAGGAGGGAGGGAGCAGCCACATTTGTAAACTTTTCCTTGAGGGGAATCCGGTGCCTTTGAAGCTCAGTCTCTGAATGGATTGTTCTTTGCACCTCCAGACTAATACTGTGAGCTAATATTGTACATTTAAATTGTTCTGCTGTTAAAAGCGTGGCAAGTTGCGCTGAGAAATGAGCGCCTGGCGCTGCCTGGCCGCGGCCTCCATCCCGCGCCGGGGGAGCGGCGGGGGCCGCGCCCCGGGCTCGCTGGGCGGGCTGCGCCCAGGCCCCGCATCCCCCGCTGCCGCTGCAAAGCACACGTAAAGCGCTTTGCTAGGTCTTTTCCTTCCCTACCAGCTCAGGAAACGAAAAGGAAAACTGGTTTCTTGGAAAAGACAGCTTTTAAAAAAATCACCACAGGTTAGAAACTAAAAAGAGTTTATTTGAAGACATACAAATGCATATTTATTATACACATGTAGGCATTAACAATGTAAATTACACCGCCAGCACTTGCTGGTTGTTTATTCATTAGATCTTTAGAAAATCTACATTGCCTGCAGATAGCGGGATGATAATGTGAGATACACAAGCAGTTTACCCAGGCAGCTCCGCCCGGCTCCGCGCGGGGCTCCAACAGGTCCGCGGGGCTCCGCGCCGGCCACGGGTCCCTCTCGCTACCGGGGGCGCTTCTTCCGAGTGTGATTCTACCTTGACGAGAAAACGGCCGTGCCCACTGAAACCGCCGTCACCCAAAATACAGCGCGAGGGTTTTACGGGTCGTGGCTCAAGAGGGAGCGAACTTAGGCGGAAACACTTCCTAGCAGAAGAAATACGAAGGGGCTCCCCTGAATGACAGCGCAGGCATCTCGCTCTCACAGCTCTAAAAGCTCTGCCGTTCGCAATACCTTTTATTCCCATGTAAAATCTTTCCTCGCCAAAAGGAGTAAAAATCCTCTATCAAATTCTATCCTCTTCGGCTGACTGAATGCTGTGTGACTACCGTATCTCTCGATAATAAAGACAGAGAAAAATATATGGGAAGAAATCGCTGCGGGGAAATCTTTTCTAAAGTTAGATCCAAAGAATCTCTTCCAGGAATGAAATATTAAAGAAGGTTAATATGGTTTTTGCTGTAGAGCTGAGGGTTGATGGGAAGACGGGAGCTGTGCGGCCGGGAGCTGAGGGTGGAGGATGTCAACAGATGCAAGGGAGCGATGGAAGCCGCTGGACTCGGGAAGCGCAACCAGCGCTTCGCCTGCAGCCGCCGGGCTGCCCTGTCACCCCCCGCCCTGCCCTTCCCTGCGCTGCGGGGCGCGGTGCGGGGCATTCCCCGCAGCCTCGAGCCGGCCCTGCGGACCCCGAGGTGGGCGCTGGGCCGGTCCCCGCAGCAAGGGAGGGGGCGGGCAGCCCCCCTGCTTTCCCGAGGACACAGCCGGGAAGGCGCTGCCCCTTCCCCGCGACACGGGCCCGCACTCGCGGGTGTGCGGGGGCCGGGGGGCTCTGGGCGGTGCTGTCCCGTCCCGTCCCATCCCGTCCCGCCGAGGAGCGGGGGCGGGGAGCGCCGCGCTCGGGAATCGTCCTCCCTTCCCTGGGCAGCTCGGTGGGTGGCAGCGGGGCGGGGGGCGCGGGGAGGGGGCTGCGGCAGGAAGGCAAAGCGCCCACACATCGCACCGCACCCCCACCGCGCTGCGGCAACTCACGGGTCTGTTTGCAAACATGCCCCCCGCCAACAGCGAGAAAAACACGAGCATTCAAAGTTCTGACCCTAATTAAAGCCCGGCTCGTTAAAGACTTCACACAATGCAGGAAAAAGTTTGTCCGAGCCTGAATTCCGCGAGCGGTTATTACCTTTGCTTTTAAAGAGGGGAAATAACCGTAACGTGCGCGCCATTATTCTTGTGGATATGCAATTTAAAATCATCGCCAATTGTCATAAAAACCATTTCACAATGTTTAGCTAAGTAATAACTTAGTCATTTAAAGGTGGTTTTCCGGGCGACACGGACATGCAATTCAAGAAAGATTTACATTGCTTACGGGCTTTGCACCGCCGTTCTGACCGCAGTGGGAACGGGACTCAGTCTAATTTTTTTCTTTCTGATTTTGCACGGAACACCAAGACGAGACCAGACTGTGGGAGAAAGCGTGAATGGGATGAGCGTGTCTCGGAAAAAAAAAAGCTGATGATAAAAAATAAAGTTTATGAAACGGACGGATTTGGAAAGAAGAGTCCTCGAAAAAAAAAGAGAGGGAGAAAGAAAAGAAAGAAAGAAAAGAATGAAAAAGGAAAATCAAGTTTGCTCCACCCAGCTATTAACCAAAACACAATACCTTTTTCTGGGTGGTACTGCACAGAAGTTGATTCAGTTTTGACAATGTTGTTTAGCTATCATTTGCTATTTTGAATGAATGGGAGCAATCCCCCTTTTTACAACAGTTGTTTCCTATTATGGAGAGGTGCAGCAGTTGAGGGCAGACATGTGAAAGTGGCTGTTTGATTCCCTTTTTCATCCCCCTGACCCTGCCTTTGTCCCTCCTCACCCTGGGAATGTCACGCCTCACTACTTCACTTTGAGATGCTCTAGAAAGTGGCTTTGTTATTCCCTTTTAGACATACACGAAATTGTTCTCATTCCCCCTGCTGTAAAAGATACTTCAAATTGGGACTCGGTTCACAAGTGCAATGCAATTTGGCTTAGCTCAACCTTTGTTCTGCTTGTACAAATGACCAAACAGTGCACACATTATACAGTTGATCTACTGCTCCCTTTACACCAGAGTTAGCGGCTGGGAGAAAAGCAAGTTAATCCCTTCAATACTAAGGTGGCATTTTCAATATTTCCTACAATGCGAGAAGGAGAAGAGAGGGCAGCTTGAAATGCGACATTTGTTTAAAAGGGAAGATTAAAAAGAAAAAGTTTGCGAGGCCTCCCCTGTTACTTCTCCAAATAAATAAATAAACAAACCAACAAGTCCCAAACGTGTAGATAAATACTCCAGCGCCTCCGGGAAGGCAAGGGAAGTTTACCAGAAAGACAGGCTCTCAGGGCAGTAACGTCGAGACTCGAGCTGGAATCCGCGCCAACAGCGCAGTAATAACAGTGCTGGGGACTCACCGCTGCTGCGGGGCCCGAGCCCGCGGCCCGGGCACACCTGTATGGCCCTGAATACACCTGTACAGCCCGGGCACACCTGAGCAGCCCGGGCACACCTGAGTGGCCCCGGGCACACCTGTATGGCCCTGAGTACACCTGTACAGCCCGGGCACACCTGAGCAGCCCGGGCACACCTGAGTGGCCCCGAGCATACCAGAGCGGCCCTGAGCACACCCGCACAGCCCGGGCACACCCGTATGGCCCGGGCACACCCGCACGGCCCCGCGGAGGTGGGACGGGCGGGGGGCAGGCGCGGGCAGCGCTGTGTGTGCCCAGCCGGAGCTCACGCACTCCGTGTGTCGGCCCCGCGCAGCCCCGGCTCCTCCGAGCCCTCCAGGGAGGTCCCGGGGACGCGGAGGGAGGGGGGGCTGCGGGGCCGCGCTTACCCGCGCGTGGATTGACCGCCGGCGACGGAGGAAAAAGAGCTTTCCCAGGAAACCAGCCCCAGGAGCGATGAGCGGGAGCAGCAGCCTCCTCCCGGGCTTAAGGAATTCGAGTGGTCCCAGCGCGGGCTCTCTTCGCGCTGGGCAGGGGCGAAACGATGGCGCTGGGCCGGGACAGGGGGCCCAGCCGGTGCCCCCCCGGCGGTGGCGCAGCGGGGACAAGTGCCGGGTGCTGGTGGCGCTTGAAATCGCCGACGGGGCGGGCGAGGACAGCGCGAACAGGCAGCCGGCTCTGAGGAGGGTGACAGCGGCGAGGAGCCAGCGGGCGGCACGGCAAGGCAGGGCAAGGCAGGGCAGGGCAAGGCAGGGCAGGGGTGGCCGAGCCCAGCGCCGGGAGCCCCGGGCCCCGAGGGGCGCAGCCGGGCCAGGGCCTCCTCGGGCACAAAGCGCACTGTGCACCTCAAGCTATCGGGAATACAGGTTTGGGGAGCAGTTCTCAGTCCAGCCTTGACAAGCAGGGGGAGTTTGTTTAGTGCTCGTTGGGAAAGGAACAAAATCCTTTTGAAAGGGCGCTAAGTAGTTTCACGCCAAAGTGGCAGATTTGGTGAAGAATGTGGGGTGGGACAAAGCCCTGCCGTTCCCAGAGCGGCCGCAGCGCTTCGGGAAACCGCACCGGGAATTCAAGCACACAGAAAAGCAGGAGACCCCAAATCTCCCTCCTGGCCCCCGAGAAGGAAAAAGAAGCAGAACCATTACTGAAAAAAAGAGAGCAAGGCTTAGCCGAAACGCAGCCACAACCAGCAGCCTGGAGTTGACTTTCCAAAACGGGGGAAGCTTGCTCAGAGCCTGGCATTGTGTTTTGCAGCCTAGGAAACCCTAAGAAGCTGGTACTTCCCCCCTCCCTTCTCTTTTCTCCCAACTGGTTTGTAAATATTAACAAGGTTGTGAGCTATTCTCTCACACGGAGTGGGTTTTTTCTACCCTTGGAAAACTTCTTGGCTTCCCCCCACAGCCCCTCTCCCACTCCTCCCCTCTGCAAAGCTGCACACCTGCTTGCAGCCACAAGGATTCAAAATCAATATTGTATTTGTCACTTTTCTGTCTCCTTTTCCTCTCTCAACAGACCTGCTTGCCACTGAGGCGAATTGTGGATTTATGGAGGAAAATTAGCATAAATTATTAGCAAATCTGTAAACGTGTGTGGTCTTGCTTGTGGGAAAGGGGGCTATTGCAAACCTTCCATGCAGAAAGGTGGTCCATGATGGGCTCCATGCAAGGGCTGAATGGCCCTTGCACGAAATAGATTTCCATTGGGTTTGCACATTGATATAATTGACTTATGTGTATTTTATACAGTTTTCCCAACACTTCCTCTGAGCTCCTTATTTGAATTAGACTTCAGAAAAACGTCTATTTGTTTTGGTGTCCTACACAATGGATTTGGATTCACTTGCATCCTCTCCTCCTCCCTAGTGTTGGCTTTCAAAGTAAAAAGCAAATGCTACAAGTTGCATTTAAATCCTGTACTTCCCAGGTCTATCATCTGTTGTGTGCTTAACACGAGGTGAAACTTTGGGTATCAATTAGTGGGATGACTTCACCTGCCCTACCCCTCCGCTCACACATTCCTTTACAATGGAAAAAAAAAAAAAAAAAAAGAAGGAAAAAAAAATTGTGCGCCTTCCAGCCATACCTCGTTCGCACTCGGAGCAGCAAATGACAACGGAAGTCGACTTTTCTGTAACTTTGCAGCTTGCGGTTCCCTCTTGCACCAGCGGTTGTTTTGTTTTGTTTTCTTTCTTCGGAAAGAAAAGGTGCTGGGAAAAAGAGGAAGAAAAGAATTTGTCACTTTGTGAATCTTATTCACTCCCGTGCTGTTTCTGAGCCGTCTTTTTGATGGGCATCCCAGGAGTGAACTTGGGCTGAGAAACAAAACTCGAACTGCGGGGTGTTAGGAGTTGGGGATGGGGGGCTGGGATGTGGTAGGGCAGTGTCCCTTACACCCACATATTTGGGGGCTCTCAATACAGAAATAGAAGCCTTCTGCGTGGTGTCCTGGTGACGCCGGGAGGAATCTGTCCTCATTTCAGAGTATCGTCTTTCTTACCCCCTAATAAACAGTCATCATCTCATCACCTCTTACACCCCCAAAAATATTTCTGGAGACTGCCTTCCTGCCCTGCCCGGCTGGACGGAGCATCTCTGAGCCGGTTAAACTGAGCAGGGCAGCTCTCGGGCTCTGAACCGCACAAACGCTCCCGGGCCCTTCCCTGCCAGGGGCACAGGGTGACATGCGGCAGGTCTCCCTCCAAAAGGGCTCGTTAGCTCGGCAGCGCGGGGCCGCTCGGCTGCTCGGAGTCCTAGGAACACAATTATTTGCTCATTATTCTCTAAACGACATCCTGCCCCGAGAGAGAGGGATTAGATGGGACCGAGGGCAGGCGGGTTGGAAGGAGGGGAGCGCAGTGTAACACACACGAGATCGGCGCGGTGTGAAATGCGGTTTCCAGACTGCTGCCAGGTTTGAGGGAGCCCCGCTTGCTGGGGACGGTCCCTCCGAGGAGGCTCCCAGGCGCCCGCAGAGCCCGTGCCGCAGCGATCGCCCTGCGGAGCCGCCGCCGCGCTCCCTCCCCCAGCCCGGCTATTTTTGCTGAATTAAGAAGGTGACATTATTCTTCTTTTCAAGTACTTCTGTTAATATTGAAAAACGTGCGCTTGCATTTCAAGAGCGCGCTCTCAGCCTCAGCAGCCATTTCAATATTAATGAAATTGTTTAATCTCCTAAATTCATCGTGTTTAAGTTACGTTTTGGTGAGTTATTGACCGACTCCGAAATATTGTTAATGGAGTTGATGTGTATTCACCACAAAGGCTCTTCCTCCCAGGGCTTGCAGCTCCCGAGACAATCTTTAATTCTGGCTCTAGGGTGACAGGATGCACCGCAGCCTCGGGAATACACATCATACAAACTTCCCCCCTGTGCTAGGGCAAGCCTGGGACTTTCCGGGCCTCATCCTCCCCCCAGGACACGCGGCTGGCAGCGAGCTGCTCGTCTGGGCTGCGCTTCCAGGATCGGGCCTCGGTTCCCGGGGAGGAGGGAGGCGGTGAAGCAGAGAGACCCGCAATTCGGATGCTCCACACCCTGCCTGCTCCTCCACACCCTGCCTGCTCCTCCACACCCTGCCTGCTCCTCCACACCCTGCCTGCTGCTCCACACCCTGCCTGCTCCTCCACACACGGGTGCGCACCGAGCAGCACACAGGCAAGCGAACAGCCTGAGACACAGCGCGTAAATCCCACAGAAGGCGTCAAACTGAGGATATTGAGCATCATGACCGGTGACAGAGACTGGACAGCCCGGCCCAGCTCCGCGGGACCCCCCAGTCCCGAGGCCGGCCGGGCAGAGGGGCGAGCGGACTCTCCGCGGCCCCGCGAGCAGAACGGCGGCGTGCAGGGAACTCGTTCCCGAGCACACCGGGCTGTGCCACGGCCGGGAGCCCGCTCGCTGGGATTATTTAGGGCGATTCCCACGGCTTTACACCAACAGGTCCGCAGAACCAGTCCTGCATGGGCTGGGGGGGGAGGGTGGAGCGTGGTGGGGGGGGGGAGAGTAACTTCCCGGGGCGGCGGCTACCGAGGAGCCCCGATCTTATCGCTCCTCGAAAGAACCTTCGCTCGGGGAGAGCGGATTTGGCAAAGAGAAAGTCTCTCGTTACAGAGAAAAAGGCTTGCCTTAAGTTAGCCAACAATACAAATCAGATAACAATGCAGAACAAACAGAATACCACAGCCAAGCAATTTCCATGTCAAACATCCCACTGCTCAGTACCTCCATTTGTAAGTGTGAATTGCAGACTAAGCTTCCTGCAAAGTCCACAGAGAGGTTAGTGCATACCTTCCCCCCCACCCCCAGCCACCGGGTACCATCGCACTGCAATTCCGCTGGCGGAGCCTTTTCACCCCTCGCCTTGTCTTCAAATGGAAATGATTCCCATTGGCCCAAGGTGTCCATGTAAATAGGTGTAAATGAAACCAGATTATGCCTTTCTCTCCAGCCCCCTCCTCCCTGCTCCCCTCCCCCTGCTCCCAAGGCGATTGTCATATGATAGCAAAGAAGTGGCACATTAATGAAGCGCCTCTACAGGGGTCTTTTCTGCTCATGTCACCACATAAAACTATCAGATGGTTAGAGGAAGGACATGGAGGCAACTACTTAGCTCATCGCGGCTGCAGAGAAGCAAACAAGCCTCTGCTCCAGTCCAGCTGCCGGTGGTGTAAAAGAAGCTGATTCAGCCCGCGGAGGCGAAGGGAGGGGTGTACAAGAGGATTCCCAAAACCGAGCCAGCTCGCTGCCTCCTCAGGACTAAACCGGAGCAGAGTGGCCGCGAAAGGAGGGACAGACACGCCGGAGGAGCGGGGTGGGAAAGAGCCCGGACTCTCAGCTGCGTCCCGGATGCGGACTGTCAACTTCCAGCAACTCTAAGGTGGGCATATGCAGGGGGTAGCACGAAGTGGGAGACGAGGGGAGGGGAGGGGATGGGGTCCCCTTCTTCTCCTCGCCGAGACCAGAAGACAGAGCTATCACTAGAGTAACTTTACGGCCGCGGGCTGCAGCGGGAAGGCCAGGCTCAGGGAGGCCGGAGCTGGGAGAGGCACACCGTTTTTCCCCCGCCGGCGGCACAGAGCTCCGGGCTGTTTTCTCCTGCCCCCATCCTTCCATCCCCCGCCCCCATCCCGAGGGCTGAGGTCCATCGTGCCCTTTCCCTGCGTCCTTCTGTGTCCAGCCCGGCCCCAGACCCACCGCCTGCCCCGACTGGGTGTCCGTGCAAATCCTCTCGGACTCACCCCTCTCCCCCCATCCCCGCCCCCTCCCTTGTCGATGCCCCTCTGCAGATCTCCCCGGTCGCCTTGCGAAGATGCCTCGCCCGGGCAGAAACACTTACAGTGATCAGAAGCCTCCCTACTCCTACATCTCGCTGACCGCCATGGCGATCCAGAGCTCCCCGGAGAAGATGTTGCCCCTGAGCGAGATCTACAAGTTCATCATGGACCGCTTCCCCTACTACCGGGAGAACACGCAGCGCTGGCAGAACTCCCTCCGCCACAACCTGTCCTTCAACGACTGCTTCATCAAGATCCCGCGGCGCCCCGACCAGCCGGGCAAGGGCAGCTTCTGGGCGCTGCACCCCAGCTGCGGGGACATGTTCGAGAACGGCAGCTTCCTGCGGCGCCGCAAACGCTTCAAGGTGGTCAAGTCGGACCACCTGGCCCCCAGCAAGCCGGCGGACGCGGCGCAGTACCTGCAGCAGCAGGCGAAGCTGCGGCTCAGCGCCCTCGCGGCCACCGGCACCCACCTGCCCCAGATGTCCACGTACAACCTCGGCGTGTCCCAGCCCTCCAGCTTCAAGCACCCCTTCGCCATCGAGAACATCATCGCCAGAGAGTACAAGATGCCCGGGGGCCTCGCCTTCTCCACGATGCAGCCCATGCCGGCCGCCTACCCCCTCCCCAACCAGTTGACTACGGTGGGCAGCTCCATTGGCACGGGCTGGCCCCACATGTACAGCTCCGGCATGATCGACACCGCCACCCCCATCTCCATGGCCAGCAGCGAGTACGGCGCCTACGGCGTGCCCATCAAGCCGCTGTGCCACGGGGGGCAGACTTTGCCGGCCATCCCCGTCCCCATCAAGCCGACCCCCGCCGCAGTGCCGGCCCTGCCCGCCCTGCCCGCGCCCATCCCCACCATCCTGTCGAACTCGCCGCCCTCCCTCAGCCCCACGTCCTCGCAGACGGCCACCAGCCAGAGCAGCCCGGCCACCCCCAGCGAGACTCTGACCAGCCCCGCGCCCGCCCTGCACTCGGTGGCCGTGCACTGACCCGGGCCGCCTGCGCGGACTCTGCCTTCCCTCTCTCCCAAAGTTTCCTCGGAGCTCTCCTCCCTCCCCGCCTCTCCCTCCTTCCGCTCCTTTCCTCTCTTCTCTCCACTCTTTTCCTCGAAAGCAGAGACAACTCCCCGCGGGAAGCTGAGGTTTGCCGTGAGCCCTCCCTCGGGGTTCGGCTTTCCCCCTGCTCCTGAACTTTGCTTTCCGTTCTCCCGAGGCGAAAGGACCCGGCCCGGCCCCCTCCCGCCCGGTAGGAACTGCCACTTGCATCGCTAGTTTTCCAAAAGTACTTCAGGCATCTTCGCTGTGCCGGCGGCCAGGCGAGCCTGGCCCGGCGACGCCTCTTTCCTTCCTTTGTACGGGGAAGAGCAGGGTGTATCCAGGACCGGTCTGTAATTCCACAGACAGGGATGGCCGCTGCCTCACTGCACGGGAGCAGCGGCGTTTCCAGCCTCCAAGCAGCCAACGCTCGGATCTTGGAAACGCCGGGAAGTGCTCGTGTCCTTTGTGCGGGTCTCGTTGTTACAAAGGGCAGGATTTCCCGGGGCCAGGCTGCGGGAATCCCCGGGCAGGAGCCCCAGGCAGGGGGTGCGGGGCCGGCGCGGGAACAGGATCCACGCGAGGGAACCGCCGCGGTCCACTCAGCCCACACCTATAATGTTTACAAAGCGCCTGTTCTAATGTAAATACTGAACTTGCATCTGTACTGTACATCAGATGGGGTCCCTTTTGCAGTACCTGTTGTAACGTGGATGTTTACTGTAGTTTTCAGGTGAAAGAGAAGTTGACTCGCCTGCTAACTTCTGATTAACCCGAAGGTTTCGGGGGCTGGGGTTTCCTTTGTCGTTTGTTGGAGTTTTTTGTTGTTGTTATTTTAAAAATTTTGTAGCTATTTATTTCATAGCTTAAAAACAAACAACAACAATAATTATAATAAAAAGAAACCTGTCACCAAGCACATGACCCGACATAGCTTAAAGAAAAGCTGCTGAAGTCACTGATAAAATGTGGAAAAGTAATACAATAGCAGGTACAAACTGTGGAGGTCATCCTGATTTCTGCTGGGGCTTTGCAGACAAGAGAGAGGGGGCTAGGGAAACTGTAAATGTTTGTGCATATGAATGATTATAAAATGTGTAAAATGCACTTTTGTTTGATATACTCCTTTCTAGTTTTAGGTAGTTTGCTGGAAACTGAACTGTTGTTCTGTTGTGAACTGCTTAAGTTAAGAAAAAAAAAAAGAACACCCCCTCCAAATGGCATTAGTGTCTATTGAAACTGTAAAGACATTTCTTTTTATCTTTTTTTTTTTCCTGTACAGAATAAGCATGTCATTTTAAATATTGGTGTTCTTGTTCCCAGCATGTGTGTTTTAAGACAAAGGTTAAAAAGTGTCTACGTTAAATTATGAACCTAGTCGTCCAAATAATATTTTCTCATTAAAATATGTAAATGTAGATTTAGTTTCTTATTTGTCTTTTTAAAGAGTTTACAGGAGAAAAGAAAAAACATTAGTTGATGACAAAGGAATGACGCTATTCCAATATTTAGATAATCTAAACAGCCTTTTCATGCAAGGTTACTATAAATGTAGTTATTTACATACCACCACGTCTCAGATAAAGTTGTCGTTATTGCCGGTTTAGCGAAGGGATAACGCACTGTGTTCTGTGGGTTTATACATCTGTGCATCTACGCATACACATCTGCGTTTGTGCCCTCTGCACTCACACCGAATACAAACACGAATTACATTTACACCTGCTTGGATGTAACTTATCACCTACGCACTCCCAGTTACATTTTATCTAAAAAGTATAAAAATCAGTAAGCTCCTGCGGTAGAGAGCAAACATAAAAACCCTTAAAGAATTAGTTCCTTTTCAAGAGTGAGAATACTGAATTTTTGCCAGCAGTGTTTTTTCTTACAAGTGGCATCTCAAAATCTTTTTCGAGTGAAAGTGAGCTATTATAGCCCTTTACCTGTCGTTTAAGCCTCCTCAAGCACAAGTTAGTCCAGCCACTGCTGTAATTTCTCCATCTCTACTGATCAACACTTTCCAAAAACGGTAGGTTGCAAACTGTAACACTTAAAATTGTGCTCGTTTTTCTGTAACTAAATATACAGTCCCTTTTAAAAAGTAAGGGCAACGTAGTTACAATGAAAACTGGATTCCGGGCACACTTTGCAGTGGGGTTCTCCAAATCTGTTAGGGATTTTACAAGGATTCTGCGACTGCTGAAAATGACAGAAGCAATCCAGTGAAATTACCAGCGAAGTGTTTCGGAGACGAGGAGGCTGCGAGCACAGTTATGAGATAACCACACACTGAAGTGCTTCCTAGCAAGAAAACGATATTGTATTCTAATGAACAGACAGGATTCGCGAATTCTACGGCAATGATGTTACAGAGGTTTTGTCTCTGACTGATCTCTCTGAATTTCTGGACCACAAACACAGTAAGTGACATCCTCATTTACTTATTACAAACCACAAGGTCCTTGCAAAAGTTTTAAGATTAATGTAGAGGGCAATTAATCCAGTTGTGACCATTTTTTCAAAAAGGGAACGGATCCCACACACAGAAAAAAGGTGAAAAATACATGAATCATTGGGCTGATTAAAATGCATGAAGCTGCTAAAGCTTGTCAGATGGGGGACAACTGAACTCATTCATCAAGTCCAACCCACGATTATATCAACACGATCAGCTAAAGAAAGCATTCAAAACTTATCACCAGATCAATGGACACATAACTCGACAAACTTTTCCTAAACAAGCGATGACCTACATTTTTAGACGACGAGGACGCTTTTTCTCCTTCCTTTTTTTTTTCTTTTAAGATCTAACAGTCAGAATAAATCCTCAAAGATGAAATCCGAGCTCAGCTAAGAAGATGAAGCTGCACTTTCAGAGTTTCTTTTTTTTTAAACTATACAGTAGCGGCGGAGA
This sequence comes from Pipra filicauda, assembly GCF_003945595.2. Classification (NCBI taxonomy): domain Eukaryota; kingdom Metazoa; phylum Chordata; class Aves; order Passeriformes; family Pipridae; genus Pipra; species Pipra filicauda. Next base: position 1,112,505 of record NW_024104731.1, read on the forward strand.
TAACGATCTGAAAAGATTATGGCCCAAAGCAAAATATTTTCAAAAGGTGCAATAGCTTTCTCGTTGCATAATGCCATAGTATGAGTCTCCACCGTACTTTTAAAGTGCCATTTTCCTCCTTATCTCTGCGGTTGCCCGAGACTTTGGCAGCCCGAGGACCCCCCTCTGCCCGCGCCCTCGGCCGCGCTCCTCCGCGCATCTCCGCCCGCGCCCCGATGTTGTGATGCTGCTCTCGAACAAATACTGCAGCTCAGCGCGTCGCTTGAATTTACTGCTTTGACTTGTTAAATCTCCCTAATGGCTCAAGTCCAATGTCAATAAACACAGATCTGAAATGGAACAGCGAGAGACAACGGCGCGGAGGGAAGGGCCGAGGGGGGGCGAGGGAACCAGCCCCGGCCGAGCTCTGGGCCGCGTTCACACATTTCGTGGGGGGCCGGGGGGGATCTTTATCTTTTTTATTTTATTTGCCAGCGAGACATTGTAAGCTGAGCGTACTTGATGCAAAGCGAGCGTTCATTCCAGGCAAAAGCTCTTTTCTTCCGGAGGATGGGTTTGAGCCCGGCTGTGCAAGGTAAGCCCGAGAACCCAGCCGGGCTTGGCGGCTCGGGCTTTTGCTCCATGTCAGCGCATGGTGTGTGAATCCTTTCTCGGCGGCGTATTTCTTTCCTTTTTTTTTTTTTTGTTTTGTTTTCTCTCCCCTCGACATGTGACAAGACACCACCCCACAGGACTGAATCCTCTATTGAAGACAGCCAGCTCTTTCTCTCTCAGAATATTTATTTTCTCTCGGACCGCGCCTTGCGGGGAAGGGCGGTCTGTGCCAGGTAGGGAGAAAAGAACTCCCCGGCGACCCCTGAGAGGGAGTTTTATGAGCCAGCCTTTTTTCAGAAGTGGTCCTTGGGAAAGGGACAAAAAACTTAGCAGCTTTATCAACTTCAGTGCCGAATTATCTCGGAATCTTAATATAAATATCACTTTGTGAGTTCGTTATTTTTTTGTTTTGTTTTTATTAACAAAAAGAAACCGAGGCTGTGAAGCCTTGGAGGGGCTGTATTTGTTTCTTTTAAACTAACAACAAATTATCTAATTAATATGTTTCAATTACAGCATGAAAAAGAGAGGCTTTGGACCGCCTGCAGTGGGTTTACAATAGCCCCAGAGCCCACTATAAGAATTTACAATAACTTCACATCTGTTTCTTTATTTCCCACTTTTCGAGTCTAAAACTCCTCTTGAAATCACTTCAAACCGTGGCCCAAGTTATGAAATATGGTCTCTCTGCCAGGAAAAAAAAAAGGTAGAAAGAAAAAAAGGACAAAACTTTGCAGATCGAGGCTTCATTTGCAAGCTAGAAAGTGAAAGCCCCATTGAAGAGCATTAAACAAATATATTAGAATTCTGTCACTTTATGCAATTGAGTAGATCAAATAAAGGGTCCCAGGCCACTTCATTCACTCTCATTCACTTGAATAGAAAATGCAAAGAATAGCAAACCTAGACTGGGCCACCGATGTAGATTTAGCCCTTTTTTTCTGAGAGACAAAAAGGCTGAATTTTCACAAACACATTGCTGACTCGGGGACTAGGAAACCAGCACTGAAACCCCTTTGGAATTTAAATTCATTTTATCTTCCTCTCTCTTTCTGGGTCCCTTCGCGCTACAGGGCAAGTTGCACTGGCACCCTTGCCTGGAAAAAAAAAATGCAATACAACCCATCAACAACAACAACAACTAAAAAAAAAAAAAAAAAAAAAAAAAAAGGTTCCAGATATACCCAGCCGAGCCACAGTACAGTTTGGAAGGTGAGGTTTTATTTGCAAAGGGAAAAGAGGACCCAGCCGCGCTCTGCCCGCGGACCGCAGCCCTCCCCGAGCCCCGGGCGGATCCCGCCCGCCCGTCCGCGCTCGGGGCGCTGCGCACACGCGGAGGGGCCGCGGGGGGAGCGCGGAGACCCCCCGGGCCAGCCCAGGCTGGGCTCACCCAGCTACAACCGCAACACACCGCACAGCACAGGGCACGGCACAGAGTGTGGCACAGGGCATGGCACAGGAGAGGGTATGGCACAGGGCAGGGCACAGGGCAGGGCACAGGAGAGGGTATGGCACAGGGCAGGGCACAGGGCACAGGGTATGGCACAGGAGAGGGTATGGCACAGGGCAGGGCACAGGGCAGGGTATGGCACAGGGCATGGCACAGGAGAGGGTATGGCACAGGGCAGGGTATGGCACAGGGCATGGCACAGGAGAGGGTATGGCACAGGGCAGGGCACAGGGCACAGGGTATGGCACAGGGCAGGGCACAGGGTATGGCACAGGGCAGGGTATGGCACAGAGTGTGGCACAGGGCAGGGCACAGGGCATGGCAACACAGCCGTGTTCATCCGTGCCAGTGCCTGCCCAGGGAGAGAGCAGTGCACAGCAGCGACACAGCCCCTGTTCTCGAGGAGGTTGCCCGAGGAGTGCCCACTGCTGTGTGAGAACTGGGTGACCCTGTGCCCCCCTTGGCAGGTGTTTCAGGTGAAGGTGCCTGACCTGCCATCCCTCCTCAGCCGGGCCCTCAGCACGAGGCAGCCGGAGCAGGGCAGGGCACGGGGGCACCAGGGAGAGCCTGGCCCTCTGCTCCCTCAGTGTCCCCAGCACAGGCACTGCCAGGACACACCACCGTGTTTGAGAGGTCAGCTCAGACCACAGTTGCAGCCACTGCTAAATAAAGGCTCTTGGGTTTGTGCTGTTTAGTAGGGCCTTGGTATTAATTAAGTAGTAAGTCGAGTATTTTGCATTAATTAGAGCAGCTCCTTAGAGAGACATTACAGCCAAGACTAATCCTACACCACAGGAAAGCACTCAACATTTTCACTGCCCCAGCCAGCACAGCCAGCACAGCCAGCCAGCCAAACAGACAGACAGACAGACAGACAGCACAGCCCCCTGCATGTGCTGGGTGGCTCTGAAAACACCAACCTGCAGCCACTTCTCCCAGTGAGGACATCAAGGCACTTTGGGGCTGCAGCTTCCATCCTCCCTGCTTGCTCTAGTGGCTACTGGCTGGACAACAAATAGGCAAGGAGGGACTGAGCCCATAGCCTGGACCTGCTTCTGTCCCTGGGTGTGCCCACCAGCCCCGGCCTCAGCAGCACAAGGTGCCTTCTCAGACTTCAGAAACCTTTAGTACAATGTCCTGCCAGAGGATTTGGGAACTCTTGCTCCAAAGGACGCTCTCCTGAGCAGGCCCACAGGTTAGTTCCACGTTTTAACACTGAGCTACTAATTATGGGACATTTTTATTCCTACTGTCAGCAGTGCCACTGCACTAACAAACACTAAACAAATATAAACTCCAATGAAATAAGCAAAAAGTTACTAAAGCCTGTCTTTTGGAATACCTAAACATGAAAGTACACCAAGTCATCCAGCTCTGGCCAAAAACAGCTGCTTTATTGGTTAGATCAGACAGGAAACTCTGCTGCAGGATACGAGGGTGGGCAAAGAACCCATTTCAGAGCAGGGCAGACAATTCTCCATTGGCAGCCACAGATGGCAGCCATTTCTTCAAACAATGGCAAGGCCACCTCTTCCCCACCACAGATGTGCCATTTTGTACCAACTGGAGCAATATCACCATCTGATTCTCTCCCACCTCTTCCTGTATTTCTCTCCTGCATAGTCTTTGTGGCTCTGACTGTCGAATTTCACTTTTAACTCCTCGGATTAATGATGTGTGTTCCTGGGAGCAGAGTACTCAGGAGCTGAAAGGTGCAGTCAGCAGCCCAGAGACCTCCCTTGGAGACCTCCCTCCCTGAAGGCTAATGGGGGATGGATAATTCCCCTGGGCCTTTCACACTGGAGTTCTGGACCCAGGAGAACAAGGCTTGCATCATCTCTCCCTCTGCTCTTGTCTCTCCTCAGCCTTTCAAGGGCTGGGCTATTCAGACCAGAGATAAAACCCCTCACACACAGAAGGGTGGGAATAGCCCTGCACAGACCTGCTGAAGGAGACCACAAGCAGTTTGTGTTTCTTCTCAATTTGTGCTGAATGCACTTGAGCCCTTGTTGAATATAATTTCATACTTAACCCTCACAATTTTCAGGTTAAGGAAGTTCTCTGGAGAATAGGGAAGAGGATCAAGAGAGGGTTGATCCCTGTTATGTGTAATTTGGCTCCAAATTGCTGTTTTGTCTATGAGAATTCTAACAGATTTAGAGAGGAATTCTAACAGAGAGGAAAGCAGACATTTACAATTTCTACACCTGCAGGAAGTTGTTAATAGCCATACTAATTTTTTATTGAGCTACAGCTCCCTCATCTTTGCTAGACCTGGCAGGGTCAGGTGCATCCAGGGGCTCTGAGGAGCAGATTCTCCTGAATGGACATGGGAACAAGCTGGGCCACATTTGAGCTGCTTTCCCCACAAGCCAAAGAACATACTTGTGATGTAAGTTATATTCAGCCATTCATGATTTGCCAGACTGGCACCAGTATCTTCTCCTGGAAAATGGCACGTACTGTGTATGCCAGAGGAAGACACACAACTCCCACAACTCCTACAACAGCCAGTTCCACAGGAGGGAAGGCTTGTCCTTCTTGCTTGCCCTGTGGCTGCTGGGGTTCCTCACCTCCCAGTCCCCAGTGCTCTCCCTACAGCTCACCCAAGTCCTGCCTGCAAATGCCTTACACAGACACGGTGGGGTTCAGGGTAAAACTGTAATTGCATTAAAATCCACCAAAAATTCCCAGTGAAGTAAATAGTTTCACCATCCAGGTTTTTCAGAACGCTCAGATGATTTTCTCATCAGGTAAGCAATTTGTCTTTCTCTCAGTTTGGGGTCAATAAGGCAGTGGATATGGAAGGCCATAAACAGCATGTACACAAGTGCCTTAATGCTGCCTGGTCATGGGCAACTCTGAAAACTTTGGAAAATGTTCACATTCTTTTTCATTTTTTTCCTCAACTGTTCTTCTAGTGCTTTCAGGCCATAAACCAGAAACCTCTTTTTTTTGTGCCTCAGACACAAAAGAACTGGCCAAAAAGGGACCAAACCCAGACCAAACCATGGGGTTCCATGTTCCTCTCTGCCCACAACAAGGTTTTGTTCTGTCGTTTTGTTGATGTTATTTTAGTTGGTTGCTTAGTTTGGTTTCGGTTTTTCTGTTTGTTTGTGTGGTGGTTTTGTGGTTTGGTTTGGGTATTTTTTGATTCCTGGATGAAGAAAGGACAGCTCAGAATCCATGCTTAGGATGGTGCTAGGATACTTTTCAAGCTGTGGACTAATCTATCTGAAAATTAACAAAAATCACATTCCTAAATACTTTCAATTAAAAAACTAGAACATTTTGAGAAATTCTCTTTTCTGTACTTTGACTCCACTTTCTCAATGGTGAGGAATTTTTCAATTTCTTTAGCATCAAAACCACATTATCCAGTTTTCTCCCCATCAGTAAGACCTCAGCCACACTCCCTCCCTCCTTTTCAAACAACTAATCATTCACTAGAGATTCTCCAGCATTCAGTTCTCCAGGATTGTTAAATAGAGCATCAGGCACTGTAAGGCTTTTGATCAAGTCTTACTAATACTGGATTTCCTTCTGAAAGCATCACTAAAAGCACAGGTAGACAAATTTCTGCAATGGAATTTTACTAATGACACCAAACTGGACGGTATCAGGTCATGTCTGCATCCCAGCAATGCCTGTTAGATTTGGTGTAACAAAATGAAGGGGAAGGATTTGTTAGTTTTCTGTAGCATTTCCATACAGGCAAAATCCCAAGAAAACACTGGTATTAAAGCCACTGGTGTCTTCCCAGGGAACTTACACCCAAGTCACACGAATTAAAGCCCGTTTTGTCAGGGTGATCTCTCCCAGCAGGAGGAGGCTGCTGGCCCAGCTGCCCTGGAGAACACCCCCCCAGACATTCCCTCTCAGCTGCTCCCCTGGGGATGGTGTAGGCATTCCCCCAAGGATGCCAGCAGCCCCCCAAAATCCCGAGATGACTGAGCTAAATCAGGGCCATAGGACTGGTGATGTCCACACAGGACACATAGCAAGGCCAGGGAGGAGCAGCAGGAGCACAAGAGGCTGGAACTCCTGCTCTGCCCCAGCACTGGCCAGCACAGCCCAGGGAATGGAGACATCACCAGCTGCAGCCAGGCAGGGGCTGACTGCTCTGGAAATCACCTTACTCTCTTCTTCACCCAAAAGAAGGGACAATTATCAATAAAATCCATTGTTTATGCATATAACAAGTTCTGGTACTGCCTATATATAGTTACATATTATGAATCCCTGTGCTGTAAGATGGTTGGAAACCTGTGTTTTGAAACCACTGGCTCATCTTCTAGAGCTTTGCTTTTGAGGAATTTGTGGCAGGGGTTTATTACCTTTTCTATTTTATTTTTTCCCAATCAGGAGATACACAAAGTTGTGTCTTTCTATCAGCCTGGCATTACTCTGACATTTTTCCATGAGCTCAAGATCAGGCTCTTTTGAAGTCATTGCCCAGGAATTACCAGGGGCACCCATTGCATGTGGAGAGGAAGGCTCTCCACTGGAAAATAACCAAATTCTGCCTGTAGCACTCAAATTCTATCAAACTGTTCCACTTCCTCTATCTGCAACTGATGTGTCCGAGTTGTACTTTAGAGAACAGCATTTTCCTCCTAACTAGTCACAGGCACTAATCATAAAACAAAATACATTTCTAAATTTAAGTAAAGCCTTGTCAGACCACAGAGTCTCTGACTGAGGCATCAGATCACACAGTCACCCAGAACATTAGCAAAGAAGCAAACACATGAGACATCTAGCACTCCGAATCCCTTGTTATCCTCCCTTTGCAGTAGGGACCAGATATATCGAAGTGCTGCTTTTTCGTTTGTTCAAAATATTGAAAGCCCCTTGACGTTTTTCTATTTTCCTGAGCAATTCTCCTTTGTCAGTTCCTACAACTAAATAAAGCAACCCCAAACCAAGAACTGTTTCTCCATGATCAAGCTCTGGGTGATTTTTTTTCCTTTCCAAGTAAAGATATACTGCTTAAAAGGACAGTTTTGGGGTCAAATGCCACTGCAAAGCAACTCAATGGGATGAATTTGGGTCAGTAACAATGCGTTCCTCAGTTCTCAATGCGAGTCAGGGGGGTGATGGTTCTGTCAATGTGGATGTGGCACAGTTGGGTAGGAGGTCAACAGCCCAGAGTCAAGTACTATTTTCAGCATTGTCTTCTCCTTCAGCTTTTGAGGATACAAAGCAGAAGCTGTCAGTATTCATCCACTTGAGCTCTGGAAATACCTCTTGGGAAGGCTGGGAGCTGATCTTGTAGAAAAACAGCAAGCATCATTATATAAGCCTGGATCCTTGGGGTATCCTGACAGAAGGTGGAATTCCTTGTATCTCTCAGAACAGCAATGGGAAAAGCTTTTTTCCCTGGAGTAGGGGATGCAAACCCTGCCTGTCCACTTCCTCACAGTGTCAGCTGAGAGGAAAGCCTGTCCCTTGCACTGCAGACCTTGAGGCAGTGGGTTTGGTCATCTGTTTTGTGTTAGCTCAGGTAATTCTTGTACCAGAAAAGACTGTGCTGTAGCAGCAGCATGAGACTTCAGAGAGGCTGATTTGTCTCTGGGAAGCTCCAAACCATGGCCTCTCACTGGGCCTTAGAAAATGTTCCACTCATCCAAGCATGCTACACCATCCACTGTAACCTTTCCCTCTTTGCAGTAGTAAACACTAAATTTGAAAAGAGAAAACTTGTTACAAATATTTTCTCATTCTGCCCAAACCCTCTCTTTATTCCGATGGAATTATGATTGACTCAGACTGTCTGTATGGAGGGAAAAGCCCCTAAAATACTGCTTGAACTATAATAAATGGGCTGAACAAACACTAATCTCTTTAGCAAGCCAGCAAAATCTGCTTTGTGTGCTCCTTCTTTCAGCCCCACAGAACTGGTCTCGTTTTAGTCTTGCAGAGCAAGACCCTCAAGAAGAAGTTCATGTCCAAAGTTCCTGCGCCGCCAAGTTACGTGTGCAAGTACCTACTATGTGCACAGAAAGCATCAGGAACATTAGGCTCAAGCAAATGGGCATGAAAATGTGACCAATTTTGTTCTCTTTTCAAAATAGAGTTCCATTTCTTGGTCTCTGTGGACAGTTCCAACCTCTGGGCAATAAGGTGTCATCTACTTATTTGTTCCTTGCAAGACACCCATCAGTACAAAGCAGTATATACTGTGTAAATCAAATCATTTGGACAATTCCTGGATGTTTCCATTTAATCTTTTACTTGCTCAAACTGTGCAATTAACACACAATCACTGGAAAAAACAAGTCTGAAAAAGACCTCTTGAAATATTGCTATTATTGTTTTCTTTAACAGTGGCAGCATCCAGACCCTGACACAAGGAGAACTTTGATCTCTTCTTACAGGCCCTTTCCATGACCTTGGTGGGAACAGCAGCAGGATTTCATCCTGTGAATTCTGTAAGGAGCTGTTAGTACCAGCACTCGGGGATCTTCCTCTGGACACAGAGGCTTTTCAAGAACATCTCCATTCTTCATGTTCTCCTTTCAGTGCACAGCACAACTGCCATTGATCTCAGTGGGGATGGCTAACACAGAATGTACTGGAAAGCAACTGTAGTGTAAGCACTGGAATAAATGTACCTGATTCCCTACAGATAATGTCCTTTGTTCCCTGAACTGTACCTGCCTGAGCAACCCTCCTTTCCTATCCCCTGTGGGACAGAGCAGCTGAGAGAGTGACTGCCTGGGACTTGTCAGAGGATGTACCACTGACTGACTGACTTGTTTAAGGGACTAACTGAGCCTGTCTTTTCTATCCAGGCAACATTTTAAGAAGCCATCTAAGAAAACAAGGAACTCAGTTAGTGGAAAGAGGACTTCCACTCCTCTCAAGTCTGACTGAACCTGGCCAAAACATTCAACATTGCTTGGGTTGACTGGGAGGAGAGGTCAGGCATAAAATATGGTCTCAGAAGCCTCAATTCCTCAGCAAACCAGGATAAAACATTACAAATCTAGTTAGTGACACCAAATCCCAAGTAGTCACTAGGATTGCCTAGAAAATATTCTCTACCTCCAAAACTATCTAAAACCCCCAAGTGAGCACCCATCAGTGTCACTGCTGAACTGAAGCAATTCTGTTCATTCTCTAGCTCTGAATGGTGCAATTTTCAAATGTATTTTCTCCTTGTCCTACTCTTTGTCCTAACTGCTTTGAACTCCTTGTTTAATAACAGCAGATTAATAATGCATCTTACAAAGAGGAATTAGGATGGATTTCATTATTGCTAACAACTTGGCTATGTTCTCACCATATGAATATACCATAAGTAAGACATTTTTTATGCCAGATCTTGGGCTTATGACACACTGAATTATTTTGCTGAAAATCCCTGTCAGCTTTCCATTAATTACTGATAAATCAGGCATGCTAAAATGATGCAGCAAATAATCTCCTCCCATTTGGAACATGCGTGCTCTCTTTGGGACTGGCCTATTTATAACAGCTATGATGTTCCACAGGCTTGGAAAGAACATGGGATTTCTTTCCTTCATGTTCTGAATGCATTCAGATTGTTTTTTTAAGGTATGATTTTTTTTTCTTACTGTTTTCCTACATTTCCCATCACAGACGTGCATCTTTTATTTTTCCTTTGATCTGAGTGTAGACCAAGCCTTTCAAGATTCATCTAGTAACAAAATAACAGCTTCTATAGGAATTGCTTTTATTGTTTCAAAGGTGACTCAGTTAATATAAAGCTAAACTCCTGGATATAAAGTCTCTGTCTGCCCCCCCTCGTCCCCTCTTGGATTTTCTCCACATGTTCAATATTAGAGCAAGCCCTGCAAATTCCATGGCTTGGCAAATGTGGACTCCAGCCTTGTCCTTGCCTGGCCACAGCTCTCTTGGAGGTGAATTACTGCTGGAGAGTCTGAGCCCCAAAGCTGCCTTCATCCCATCCAACTCTGAGCACCAAAAATGTTTCTAGAAATAAAGATTCATGTGACTGGTGTCCAAGGCAGTTGCTCTTTGGGGGGTCTGGGCTTTGTGGTGACTTTTGTTCACTTATCTGCTGCCTCCCCCAGTGACACAATGAGCAATGGTTTAAGCAGGAGAGCTGCCAAGGGAACAGGCTTTGTCATGAGGTGACAAAGAGAACCCGGATCTGGAGAGGAAGGAGGGCAGAGCTCCTACACTTGGTCATCAGAACCTGCCCACTGCCCACACAGCACAGCTGTCACTACAGCAGCAAAAGGGGGCACTGGGTTAGAAGAACTTTGTCAGCACCACGCTGTGTTTGTGCTTGATCACTTCTAAATGTGCCTTAAACCAGGACTGAAACATGTCACCAGTGGAGGCTGCAGCGCAGCACCATGTTATACTGCTGCCATGGTGCCAGGGCTATCAAAGAACAAAGATTCTAAGGCAAAATTCTGGGTTTGTAGACATTTCCTTCTATAATTATAGTAGATATAAATAAATAAATAATTCCCCTAGACACAAACCTGCACGAATACATGGAGCAGCTTGGAACTCTTGGAGGGATAATTCTGCCTCTTTCATGGTGGCACATCCACTGTCCTGTGCTAACCCTCCACAGGAAAAGAGTGCCCTCTCCTCCACATGTGGAAGGATATTTTAACTTGGCTTCCAATTAGTATAGATACATCAGGGTCAGATATCTAATCTCTGGAAGACTCTGCTTTCTGCATTAACAACTATTCAACTGATAACATTATTATGGACTATTTGTTTATAGGACATAAAAATTGGAGTTTGTAGCCTCAACCTAAGTTTGCATATTTGTGATTAGATACAGAACTATTCCACTCAGAAGGAGGAATTTCCTGCTTTTAAGGAACAACAAACATTAATTTATAGTTGCTGAGATCCCAATTATTGTTCAATACCTGTGGAGAATTCATAAAGCAAACAGATGTCAAATGGCAGGTTGTGCTGTGTGTTGTGCCCACAGAAAACGTGGTCTGTTAAATGTCCAGTTAAAGCCCTGCCTCTTTTAATCCCTGTTCTTTTGCCAGGAACTACCAGGATCAGTTCTAACTGATAGCTGAACTGGTGGCCATCATATGTGCACTTCTGTCACGCCACACTAACTGCTAATTTTGCCTGGGTGTACAGATACAGCCATGTAAGACACGTTGAACAACATCTTAATGCAAATAGAAAAGAAGGCTGCAGAACTTGATAGATTGTTCCCAGAAAAACAGAGGGAAAATTCCTCCTACCAGTTCAATGTGAGAAAATAAATAACAGTGAATCAAAACAAAAATGTTTGGAATTGATTCTAAAGTATCTGAAGACATAAAAGTCATTAATATTTATGACATCAAATATTAGTTATATTTGATGTCTAACAAAGACTTGTCTGTTTCATTGGAAATAGCTTTCTTATTTTGTCATGAATACATAGGCAGCCTTATTAATAAAACAAAATACCATAAAGGAAAACAAGCAGAGACTGAAGGTTCTGCTAGTTTTTAAGGGTTTGTGTACTGCTATGTTATGTACTTATTTTTGATGGTTTTCCTCTTAAATTAAGAGCTTGGGGAAAGAGAAGAAAATAACTTGAGTGTAAAGTTTAAACTGCTTATAAATAAGACAGATACGTTTGAAGCTGATTGCCCTGTCTGGGGAAAAAAAGAGCTACTGCACAACACACTTGAGGATCATAAATCAGTGCACACACAGAGTCCCCAAAGTCCCCAGCTGTGGGTACAGCCCTGCCCATTGTACCTCGTGTGCTCATGGGCCTGGCCAGGGCTGGGGAGCCCCAACAGGACTGGGGAAACCTGAGTCTGCTCCTGCCTGCCACATCCCTGGCTTTTGTGGGTAAGAGACAGGACAGTCAGAGCTTCCTACAGCTTAGGAAAAGTAGGTTAATGCTCCAACTGATTCACAGACTCCCAAAGTGCCCGTAAGGTCTTGTATGAAAAAAAAAAAAACCACACAAAAAAATGAAAGAGCAGATGGGATCTCAGGACATCCCAGAATCACAGACATGTTTAGATTGGAAAAGACCTCTAAGATCGTCGAGTCCAAGCTTTAACAGAGCACTGCCAAGCCCACCATGAAACCATGGCCTTAAGTGCCACATCTACACATCTTTCCAACACCTCCAGGGGTGGGGACTCCTCCATTTCCCTGGGCAGCCTGTTCCAGTGCTTGACAACACTTTCCACACAGGAATTTTCCCTAATATCCAACCTAAACTTCCCTTGGTACAACTTGAGTCCATTTTCTGTCATCCTGTCACTTGTTCCTTGGGAAGAGAGCCTGACCCCCACCTCACTACACCCTCCTGTCAGGGGGTTGCAGAGCCAGAAGGTCCCCCCTGAGCCTCCTTTTCTCCAGGCTGAGCCCCCCCAGCTCCCTCAGCTGCTCCAGACCCTCCCCAGCTCTGTTCCCTCCTCTGGACCTGCTCCAGCCCCTCAGTGTCCCTCCTGAGCTGAGGGGCCCAGAACTGCCCCAGCACTGGGGGTGCAGCCCCAGCAGTGCCAGCACAGGGAGGGCACTGCCCTTGTCCTGCTGCCACAGCAGTGCTGGCACAGCCCAGGTACCTTTGGCCTCTTCCCCCCTGGGCACACCCAGCTCGTGTCCAGCCACTGTCACCAACACCCCCAGGGCCTTTCCCAGCTTTCCAGCCCCTCTGCCCCAGCCTGGAGCTGCAGGGGGTTGTGGTGACCCAAGGGCAGGACCTGGCACTTGGCCTTGTTGCACCTCATACAACTGCCCTCAGCCCATGGATCCAGCCTGGCCATACAATCATTTTCACACACCCAGACAGTGTGAAATAAGCCCAGACTGCCTTGAAAGTGATTATACACTCTCTTCTTTAAACTTGCAAGTGGTTTTGCAATGCCCTAAGATGCTCCAGCATTTAAGTATCTTTACAGTTTGTATTTCTGAGACCTGACCTATATATCCTTTGCTGCAAACATTATGTGTTGGGCCCCTTTGTGCCTGCTCCCCATAAAGAAACCAATGCCACGTGCCAAACTCACGGTGATATTGTGCAATTGTGTGCACAAATAGTCATGAAGAGTTTGAATCCTGTGGTAGAAGGGATCACAGGAGCATCTAAAACTTTGAAAATAAGGAACCTCTGGGAAATGAGAACCTCAGCTGTAGGAAGCCTCAGGCTCAGAAAGCAGCAAAGAGCTGATGAGATTTGGATGGAACTCTCTTACCCCAGAGGGCCTGTACAGAGACCAGCACCTGGAAGAGGTGCAATAAAAGGGGAAAAACTTGCTCTGAGGACCTGACTGTACCCTAGAAATCTGAGCTAAAGAAAGTGCAAGTAAAGAAAGCACAAAAACTCTGCACAGGACAGCTCAATATCTCATTCCTGTGCTTTCCCAGTGTGACCTCAGAAGAGAAGACAAGAAAACTCCCTGGCAATACTCACTTTGTTCCAACCCTGACTACCAGTGCTCACCAGAGCCCACCCAGGGCCAGGCTCCAAGCACAGCAACAGTGCCCTCACCAGCCAGAACTGGTCTTACTGTGCCTTGGCTGCCATTTAGATTTATCTTTCTGAGCATTTTATGTCTTTTCTCTGAGGGAGCAGAGGGCTTTTTGGGTCGGTACCCTATGTAAATTAGAATACATGAATAAATTGGAAAGCTTATTTAATTATCCATGGACAAAGGAAGCACGACAGTTGTTTTGAATAGAAAAATCATTTTGCGAATGAATCAAATTCCAGTAAGAAAAGATGTTGCACCTGCAGTACAATTAGCCTGATGACTTCACCAAGTTTGATACCCATTAACCATATTATAATCTTTAAAATATAATTAATTGGTCAGTTACCTAATTCCAACAGCACAGTAGGAGCAAGATGCATCTTGTTTCTGAGGTCAAATGCAGTAAGTTGGAATTTTACCAGGGCAGGGAGTGTCATGGTGTAGATGAAAATAGTCTGTGCTTTAAGTCTTGAATTTGACTCTATGTTTCATAAATATGGGCTGGACCTGCATGACTGAGGAAAAAGAACTCACAAAATTCCTGTTTATTGGCTACAGCATGAGGGATCATGAGCAAGGGAACTGGGACACAGACCAGGTGTCACTCCCAGTGTGAGACATTTCACCAGCAAAGGAGCAACTGCTGGGATGGAACGAGGTCCTGGGATGGAACGAGGTCCTGGGATGGAACGAGGTCCTGGGATGGAACGAGGTCCTGGGATGGAACAAGGTCCTGGGATGGAAGGAGGTCCTGGGATGGAACGAGGTCCTGGGATGGAACGAGGTCCTGGGATGGAACGAGGTCCTGCTGTGAGTGCAAGGCCCCCTCGCACACGTTTCCATGAGCCTTTTGCAAGGCAAGAGAGAAGATGCTCCCTGGAAATGACCCTGATTCCAGCCTAACTGGCCCGAGAAAGAGCTTGCAGTTTGCACCCAATGGTTCTGCTGTGCATGGTTGTGAGGCCACATATTGGCTCTGTGTGTTGCATGTGAGGATGTGTGCAAGGGAATGTCTGTGTGTGTGTGTAGGGATGTCCCTAGAATTTGTTCTGGCTTTAGAATGTCCTGGAAATTTAACTGAACTCTCACGTGGAATCAATTTAAAATAAAAGGTTTGGCATGGCTTTACTTGTATATCTTTCCTATGCATTTGTCCAATCAAAATGATAATGTAGACAAACTGTGGACTGCAAAGCGTATTATCCAGCAATATCTCATTATTATGCAAAAAATCAGATATTCACAGCAACTGTCTCATCTATTTATTGTTTGGTTACTCATCTGGAAATTTTAATACTTTCTTCAGGGGCAGAGGCTGGCAATAAAAAAATAGATCTATATATCAAACCTTTAACTTCCAACCATCATTGTGTGCCATAATACAGATGGAGTAGCTATCAGCTCTCTTTACTGTGTTGGTTTATTTACTTCAACTAAGAATAAAGATTTAAAGAGAACACAATAACAAAGTCCACTGCGAGCTAAACTTTCATGTTCCAAAGTGAAAGAAACCTTGACACATAATAATAATAATAAAAGAGTAATCACCATGGCCAGTCTTCACGAACGAAGATTTGGGAAAGGTCTTTACCCTTCCAGCCTGCGCAGTGGATATTTTAGGTGAGACACAGTGTGCGCTGAACTGAGCCCACCCTTTAATCCTGAGGTTCATCTGCCGGGGCCGAGCGAGCTCGGACAGTGGCAGTGAGATCCTCAGGACGTAGGTTTGTTTAGAGTGACCTTCTCTTAGATGGATGGCCTTACAGGGCTGACGAGCTCCATCTGCCCGGGGGAGTCCCCTGACCGGGAATCGAACCCGGGCCGCGGCGGTGAGAGCGCTGCATCCTGACCACTAGACCACCAGGGGTCCTCAAAAGAGTAATCAATATGCATCTAAATCACTAATTAATTTATTAAAACCTTAACAACTTTCAAACTTCTCTGTTTTTTCCATGTACATCAGTGGGTCTACCAAAACACATCAACCCAGCTGCACCTCTGCATGTGAAGGTCACATCTGGGCTACAACAGTGTTATCCAGAGATTTTGCTCCTTAGTTTGGTGAAACACTGAACGAAGTTCATGTCTCACTTCAAGCACCTGACTGGTCCTATTGAAATGTCCAGCAGGGTTACACGTTACCTCTAAAAGGGTCACAGCCCCAAAACAGAGAGTTCAATACACAAGAATACACAACTCTTGGGAAGCATTTCAGTCTTGTCACCAAATTCAGTATCTGCAATTGCAGCAATAAGAGTGGTTTTTGCAGACTGAGCTTGTGAAAGCATTTGAACTGCCATTGTGCCATCACAGCTTCAGACACCACACTCTGACAGTATCGGGGAGAATCCCATATTTGAAAATTAATAAAGCTTGATTTTAAGGCTACAGCAGTTTTTCTCCAGTCATATGCACTTACATCCTGCCACGTCTAAACTCTCCTCTGTGGGCTCCTATTACAATATTAATTTGTTTCTACAGCGATCAAAACTTTTCAAGGCGCACGATGGAACTCAGATGCTCTGAGTTCTTTCTCTATACATGTTCTAAATACTTTGCTCACACTCAAATGTGTGATCTCTCCAGCAAGCATCCATGAAGCAAGCCATGTTTCTTACAAGAAGGGGGTTTGTACCTCCTGGTTGGCATAGGATCATACACAATTTTCATATTTTGGTTCACAATTTCATTATATGAATTACAGTTTTACTATTAAATTTGTATTTTGAGAAAAATCAGAGAAAGAGTACTTAATACAAGAAATGTATGATTCAGGAAGATCAACCAGATTCAGAGAGTTAGATGGGAAACTGCTGCTACACACTAGTTTTTTAGCCACCTTGCCAAGAAGAATCTCTTTCGCCTGCAGGTTTTTTTTTTAATTGCATGAAAGAAATAAAACTTCCCAAGTCATTCCCCCAGCTCCTGGCACACAGCTAAGGTGACTGTCATTTCACATCCACACACCAGCCTTACTGTGACAGCAGACTTGGAACTGCCATGTGCCTACAGAAGAATGGAAATCATAGGAGAACACATGGAAGAGTTTCAAGACATGAATCTGTAAGAATACTAACCTATTCCAGTGTAATTCAGACTTTTCCTGTTTCATAGTTGGAGTAAAAGAAAATCTAGTTTCTATTTACTGCTTTTTTTTGCAAATTAATTAATGTAGAATTAATAACATTCACTATTAATGAATAAAATAATAGTGAACACCAAGTACTTCCTCCCTGCACCTTCAAGTGTTATGGAATGAAATGATCCCTGTGCCTTTGCACATCCCCATGGAAATCAAACTCTCTGTTGCCACAGGCATTTGAACACATCCAATAACACACAGGATCTTAACTTTACTGTTTAAAATGAGACATTCTTCAGAATTGTTTTCTGTTTGGAAAACTGCTCCCTGACTTGGCATGCTGGTCCAACCTGAACAAATACTCAATGGCACAGAGTGTCACAGTCTCTGCTCACATCACCCATTGCACTCACACTTCTGTCTGCCAAGCACTGCATTTTTTCTGTAGATTGAAATAAAATACCAAAGGGTTTTTTCATTTCCATAAACTGTTTTTGGTTGGGGTGAGAAAACAATAATCACTGAAATGTGACAATTAAAAGCCAGTCCTTCCAAGCAAATTCACAGCTTTCTTATTTGTTCTTGATGCTCTCAATAGAAGTGATCAGTCAAGAGAGGAGGCACTTGCTTTGGGAGGGTTACTTAGTTTGGCAGCCAAGAGCCCTGGAAAACTTGTTCCGTGTCTTAAAAAATAATCTAATGGCCTTGCTTGAAAGGGGTTGTGAAGCACCAAGTGATTGATGGGGTTATTATCACCTACTGCTTCTGTTTACCCCAAATTAATCTCGAGTAGAGTTACTTGTAAATTGTTTAGGTGTTGATATTCACTACCCTTAGAGAAACTGGGAGTGAAGTGGAGTCTGGGAAGAAGGGAGGGGGGGGGAAGGTGTTTTAACATTTACTTTTATTTCTCACTAGTGGCAAAGTAAAACCTATTCATTTGATATAATAACTGGTCTCATTTTTATATGTATCTTCTTACTATATAATTGCAAGTCAAAGAATAGGCCGATTAATTTCTGGTTAGCAGAGGGTTAGAAATTCGGGAGTTTGAAGCAGAAGAATGCACGTGCATCACTTTGATCCAGATGATATTCTCAAGTGCATATTCAGTGTGCAGGATGACCCAAACCACAGCACTGTTTTAGAAAAGGGCACAACAGGCAGCTGTGAGGAGTATTTCTACGCTTTCAACTCACATGAGTACCAGTAACAGTGTAATTTTGCTATGCTGCACTAGCAAAGGCAGAGGAAAATTCCCCCAGGACTATTTCCCCATGCAAACTGCTGAAGATACGCAGTAATTGATGAAATGAATCTGTTATTAACTCTAAATAACTTCATATGTAACTATGCTGTTTTGTTTATTTCTGCTTACAGATCCTGATCTTTGGATTTGCTTAGTGCCCATTTTGTCACCTGGCAGTAGAACTTTTTGCTGGTTCTCCACAGCAATTTGAGGGAAGGTAAACAGTTGTGTTGCTGTTTTCTTCGTTCTGCTAATTCAGTTCTTTTGTGGGGGTTGGAAAAGCTGCAGGAGCCAGGAGCAGGTTGTCTGGTGATGAGATGTGCAGGGTGAGGCACACAGCTGCTGAACGAGCCCTTGGAGCAATGCTGCCTTCAAACACCTTGCAGACACAGGCTGCACAAGGGTTCTTGGTTGCTGGTGCTGAGAACCTTCTGTCAGCGTGGCTCTGTGCCCAGCCAGAGGGAGCTGAGCCCATTTCCTTCACCCCTGGACATCAGCCAGGGGCATCCCTGGGATCTGTGCTGGGCCCTTTGCTTTCAGTCCCTTTCCCTACATCACTAGTGTCCCATTGGGTCCATGAGCTGTTCCATTCTTTATCACACTGTTAACACTTCCATGCTCAGATAAGAATCTCTGACCCATGGAGAAAGACAGACAGAGGGTTTGTAGGCACTGATGGCTGCCAAAAAGACAGGCTGTGGGAAGGCAGGCACTTGGGAAACCTCCTGAAACCAGATGGCTTGTCAAAACATATGCAGGATAAGAGCACAGCCTGCAGGCACTGTGAGGAAGACAAGCCTATGGCAAAGGATGGCATCAAGGAATGACTGAAATCACACAGGGATCATTGCAAGGAAGAGCAAAACCTAAAATGGAGATTCACCCAAGGAAGTGCAGATGAGATTAAATCTGTTCCAAAGTGCATATTAAATTTCATTCCCCAAACTGGAGGCAGAAAGATATGCAACATTTGCATGCCAGCAAATTTTCAACTTTCTAAAATCTGGCTCTTTCTACCTGAAATAAAACTGATTACATACTATGAGCACAAGCATTTTAACTGATTTTCACAGTAACTGAAGACTTTACTTTCTGTTACAAAGCGTTCAACCCAGGTGTTGACACAGAAGACCTCAGAAAAACCAAGAGGAGTTGAGTACCGAATATTTAAACACATTTTGAAAGTTAGATTGATGTCACATATACAATGCATTGGCCATTTCTCTTCATATCATCCCTTAGGTTAAATAGGATGTAAACATGTAAAATGGTTTGGATGCACTAAATGCATAAGGGCATGACTATTCCTCTCTTCAGAGGATTATAGAATGGTTTGGGTTGGAAGGGTCTTTCCCAGATCTCTTCCTGTGTATCACCAGGAGAGGTTTCTGTGGTGGGAGATGACCACACCAACAGCTGTATGGGGCAGATATTCCTTTCAGAGAGATGAACACATGAAGGAAACAGCACCAAAGTGATGGTGGGACCAAAGGACAAGCATCAGATGAATGTAACTATCTACAAACAGTGAATTTAAAGTAGAAAATTCCCATTTACTTGTATGGATGAACACCTTGGCTGGAGCAGAACTAGCACACAACCAAACAGTGAGCAGAGGTCACAGTACCACAGTGGATCTGTGGGCAAGAGCAGGACACAAATGTGCAGCGTGACCAGCCAGGAACACACCTCACAGTTACATGGACCCCGAGGGAAGGTGATCCAAGGAAGGGGACAGGTGTCAGGACAGGCAACCTTTGCTATTTTCCCTCATAAGCACACTACCATCAGCCACCAAGCTTCTTTGTAACCCAGCAGTGGCTTGAACATCAGCTGAAGCACATCCAATGACCATTTTCCTTCCCTGGACTCTGGGAAGCCACAGAAGCCTCAAGACTGCCAAGAACAGGTGAATTACAAGACCAAATTCACAAACTCCGGCAAAAGGCAAAAGAGTAAGGGCACAAACATGCTTTGCTTTTAAGGATCAGAATGGCATGAATCATTCAGTCTTTGCTACTGTTCTTGCTATTAAGCTACTGGTGCTGCCACTGTGCAAAAACTCCTTCCAGGTGATAGTGTAACTGTTATGCTGAATGGTTGTGACCTGATCATTTTTAAGAAGCCAAAGCCACTTCAAAAGAACATGCCAGGGACCCAGATAACTCTGCTATTTACCACTGATGTAAAACACCAAGTAAATGAGAAGTCCTGGGAAATGATTTACTCATGTTTGTTTTGGAAATTACCAATACTACACCATTCTTTAACTCCATTCCTTCAAGACTGCCTTTCCTTTTCGTGGGTGTTGGCCTTTGCCTTCCTGACAGAACCATAACTTTCCACTGAAGAACCTCATTCCTTAGCACTGCAAGAGAACATTTTTCAAATTTCCAGTGCTAGCGAGGGTAGGTTGCTCTCTGTATATACTACTTAAGTGAATTAAACCAACTCAAATGTGTGATCTCTCCAGACAAAGATGAAGGTTACATAGTTTAAGGATGAAATATAGACCATCCTCCACAAAACCACTGTGTTGCAGTTTAATTAAAAGAATTCATTAAAGTCATGCCCCATCCAAGGTAATTAGTATGCATAATTTACGCTTTGCCTAATACACAAGGGCAGTAGTCTGAATAATAAACTCAAGTTAACCTTAAGTGGAAGAGATTGAATGGTCAGATGTTTATTTAACTCAGGTTTGCTCAAGAGCTAAGGTTAAAGAGGTGAAATTTTGTTATAGTTAATTAATTTCTTAAAATTATAAGATGCTGCCTAGCCAGTAGGATGAATTTTTTTTTAATTATTTTTCTTAAGGAAGGATACAAGTAAATGTCTCCTGTTCTCATCAGTTACCAGAACACTGATTGTGTGATCACATATGTGCAGTTTGCAGCAGGGATTTGACTTGAAGGAAGGTTCCCCTGAAAATTTTCACCAAGGAGCAAATGTAGCAAAAGGTTCAAACCAAAACCCTCCGAGGTTTCACAATCCAAAGTCAGTGACTTCCAAGGCACCCTGACCTATTACCTTTCCACTCCCCACCCATCCCAGCCCCTGACTCCTTCCTGCTATCCCCTCAGTGGCACAGCCTCACTGCAAACACAGTGACCAAACCAACCCCACCAACCCCACCCCTCCTCTCCAGCTGCACTGTTGGCAGCAGGACTCAGCTCAGTGTGCCCACGTGTGCCATCATTGCTGGGGGTGTCCACAGAAGGATCAGCTGTGCCTTGAGCTGCTATTTCTGCTGGAGCCTTTTCTAACCTTGCTCCAATCCAGCTGTATTATGACACAGGGCAAAGTCAATCTGCTCCTTTATCTACACTGTGGTGCCTGGAGCTGAACTCTGGTGGCTCCTGGGTGACACCCTGCCAAGCCCCAGGGGACCTGCAGTTCAAGTGCTGGACACCAGTGTCCTCATGTCAGAGTTCTGCTCCACATGAGGGTGTCAAAGCCAGACTTATGGCTTGTGGACCCTCTGGAAAGACACAGGGATGTCAGGCAGATTGGTGATCACAGGATCTCAGCGCTGGGGGTAGAGATATGGGGCCAGCAAGACAGTCAGGTGTCTTAGAGAGCATTTGTCAGTCTGGCACAGGAACTGTAAAGTTTAGTGCTGGAAAAGAAGGCCCCAAAGTCTTCTGGTAAGAGCAGGAAAACAGGTTTGACCAAAGATCTTTTTAGCTGCAGATCCTCTCTCAGGCAGGTCAGGGAGGCTGGCTGAGGCCCAGCTGCAGATCCCAGGCAGCTGTTGGGATGTGCAGGAAGGTGGGATGGCAGCACCACAGCAACCATGGGCACGTCGGCACGGCCCTGCAGCACAAGCTCACTTTGAGGCACGGGGGGTGCACATGGGGTGGTGGGAGTGGAAAGATCCTGTGGAGTGAGAGGAGGCAGAAGCACAGTAAAGCTCTAGGGCTCTGCAAGATTTGAAATCAAAAGCTCTGTGTGAGAAACTCTCCGTGTGCTACTTTTTCTTCCCTCAATGTTTTCTTCCAACAGCAGGGCAGGTGGGTTGGCTGTGATTTTTATCACTGGAAAACATCAGAAATGTTCATTCTTGTCAATGGGCCTGCAGAGTTCCCTTAATCAGAAACGCCTTAGCTGCTATACAGGTAGATTATTTTCCCCAGCTGTCTTTGTCTTGTCAACACGTTTGACTTGTTTGCTTTCACATTTCTCCTTAGTCTCTACATCCACTGAGAGGTCTTCATATTTCCAGCCTTTGAAAAAAAATCTGTGCTTGATTTGGTCATTTCTTCTGTTGCCTGAGTGGGAAAAATCCTTGAAGTGTGTGAGGTTTGGATCGGGCCTAATGCTGAATGGCTGTTTTCCTTCCTTTGAACTTACATTTGGGGTTTGTTGCCTGTCACAGCAACAGCACAAAAACTGAAGGTGTTTGTCTGAGGTAACACAGGAAATCTGCAGCTGGAAGTGAATCCAGGTCTTTGTGCACTGTTCTATCCACATGCCAACTTCTTTCCTAACCAGACAAGTGTAAGAATTTGTAGGTCCCAAGTATAAAAGATAATGTAAGAATCTCCATATGCCTTTTTTTTTTTTTTGAGTTGCATTTTTTTGAGCAATTCTCAAGCATTATCTGCAGTAGGATTTTTGCTCCCAAATGCTGCATGGTACTAAATTGAATGTTTATTTTGGGGTCTGTAACACCAAGTAATCCTTATTTGCTTCCTCTTTTATTTACTTGTACTAATAGCCAATAAGAAAACTTCCTGTGCAGGGTTAACTATTATTTAGGGAACCTACTCCAGTGCTATAAATGACCTGCAAGTGTCGGCTGAAACATCTCCCACTCCCATGCTCACAGGAGGCAGATGAATTAATAAGAGTTGTCCTGTAGAACTAATTGCTATAGTATAGGAGGCCAGGTCTCAATCTTACTGAAACTGCTGGCAAAAGGCAGCCTATAGTTTGCTCTTAAGAAAATTGAGTCTATGTTGATTGAAATGAACCCTTAAAGCCAACAAAAATCTACTTTTCTTTGGATCAGAATACTCCATTCACATGGGAATCCTCCAGCTTTTGCAAGTATCTCTCAGCTAAGGCTTGGTCCCGTAATCACTAAAAAATCAGGTTGCAGAAACGTGTGGATATAAAGCTTTTGTCAGGACTTCTGGATTATGTAGTAATAGAGAACTGTCAGCCAGAGAAATACAGCAAATTAATGTATTGTTTGTGCTACACATTTCTGACCTTTTATTCTCTTTTCTGTAAAGATTCAGATAACTCAGACTAACTAAATTTTAATGAAGACAAAATGAGGGAAGAAGACAATTTTCAGAGTCACATATGCACATACCTTCAGAAATTCAACTGCATGAATTTTTGCCATACACAAAGGAAACCAAAACACCAGAAGCATCCAACTTCTAAGACCAACCACAATCACCCAATGAAACTCATATTTCTAAGACTACGTAGTGAGCAACAGATAAAAATGTATTTTAGAATAATTTTCCTACATTTATTTTTCCAAAATTTAAAAGTTCTCCAGTGTACTTCTGAAGCACATTTGTGAAAATTGGCCTTGACAAAAAAAAATGGTCAGTGAGCAAGCAAATTTCATAAAGAAGAATGTAGTCTGCTGCTGTTAAACTGGAGTCCTGCTCAATACATCAAATTATGCAGAGAGATCAGTGCCTTACACAGAGACATTCATTTCACTAGAGCTGAGGTTCAAGCTGCAGATGTTCCAGTTTCATAAAATATGACTAAAACTAAAGGCAAATTTAAGTAAACTCTCTCTTATTTCCATATAATAAAAGAAGAACATCTGAATCATGTATTACTCAGCAATACCCAATTTCAGTGTATGATCCAAAGCCACCTGTTCAGACATTCAGGTTCTGGGGAAGAAACTAAATAGTTTCAGTCAAGAAAATAATTCAACTGAAGAAAAAAAGCAGAATAGGTTTTCTACAATCCATCAGCATGGATGTCATAATTATACTGTTGAACCTTAGTATGAACTGCAAGACATAAAATCATGACAGATTTTATTAATTTTATTAGGATTTTTAATTGTTTCTAGCTTTGCAGCCAGATTTACTCCTGAAAAATCACAACAGTTGCACTAACTTAGCTGTTTTCCTGGGTTTGAGCTGTTGGAATGTTTTTTTTCTGAGGTGCTTTTGCCCTTAAAAGAGCTTCTCTTCAGAAGCTCCTCCTCCCCAGCACAGCCCTGCCACCTCCTTCAATGCCATCCCTTTTAATAACGTGGCACTGCTAATAATGCCCAGAGCAGCAGCAGCATCAGTTCACTGGGCACCTCAGCCCCTCCAAAGGTGCTCAGTGTACGAAGCCATGTACTTCTCTTTCTTGGACTGTATTTTTAAGTTTAATCCAAAAAAGATGCACAAATAATGCAGCTATGAATGTAGTTCCCATCCAACAGATTCCTTCAAGGCAGAGATCTAACAGCAGGCTCAGCTTCATTAAACTTACAAAATTACACTTCACACTCTGATTTTTTTAGCATTCCAGTTCCCCTCTTTGGGTCCCCCCCTGAGGTGAGTGAGCAGGGCAGAGTGGCAGTGCTGGGATGCTCTGGCAGTGTCTGCAGCAATGCTGCTCCTGTGTGCACGACACTCCCATCAATCTCGATCCATTCCAATTACAAACAAAGGTAATAGCACAGCCCAGCACACATTTAGCATTGGATGGCACATATCTGGGCAGACCTGAGAAGCTGCAGAATAAATATTGATATATTAAAACAGAATCTATTACTCACCTTCTGAATAAACCACTGATTTTAATTTACCTACAGTTTTGCAATAGCATCTTTCCAAAGAGGAAATTAGATTTTTACATATCATAGCAAATCACAAAGCCAAAATGTCAACTTCATATATCAAGCAATTACTTGTACTGTTTATTTTTGGGGAAAATTTTAACATATATTTACTTAGAAAGCCACATGAGTCCCTCCAAAATAAATAGGGGCTATAATTCTTGCCAAAAAAACCCACAGTTGCAGAGATCTCCTCATCAATTTCCTGCAGCATTAATGAGGAAAGGCGCTGAGACAGTCATTCATACTGTCTTTATGATAAGACTAACCTACAGGGCAAATCAAGATTAAGGACAAAGGGAAGACAAATGGATAGAACACAGAATGGTTGGGTTTCTTCTGATGCATCGCTTGAAATCTTTGTTTGCCATCTTAAATGTAAGGACTACACTCAAAGCACACATAAAAACTGAAGACAGTCTCCAGACAGGAAACAAAATAAAAGGAGGGGTGGAGTTATTTTTACCTCCGGATTTATTTGGTTAGAGTTGGGAGGAGGGGAAAGAGGCCACATTACCCATAATTATTAGCACTTCTGAAATGGTTGTGAGTTGTCTTTATGAGAAGAATTGAATTCCAGTTAAGAAAGACAAAGTCAGAAGTCACAGTAACCTGGCTCTCCAAGGACATCCTTTGCCACTATCAAAGGCATGTGAACTTACTCAGATCTCAGGAAAATCCTCCCAGAAATGTTTGCACTCTACTCTTAACTACACCAGAATCGTATTTGTGCCTGAATATTTGGGGGGGTTTGTGCTCCTTGGAAAGGACCCAGCCACTGTAATGCACATGGAGGTCCTGGGGAGTCTTACACACTTAGGAATAAAGGCTTAGAAAGGATGTAGTAAGTTCACGCCCAGGTATCTGAGGACACAAATCCTTGCACGAACCATGAGATGCTCAAGGTGGGTGTACTTAATAAAATCTGCAACCCTGCTGGTCTGAGGGACAGCACCAAACATAACCCTCTGCCACACACTCACTTCTCTACCACACCCTTCATCCTGGCATCCAGACATTGCTTTTCAAACCTTGGGCCATTTTAATTTCCACAGCACTGCCTCTGTACATCCTGGCCAGGCTGAGAGTGTCTGTATTTCTGAGAGAGCTGGGTCAGCATTAGGAGATGACCAGCTTGCTGCACTTGGGCTACAGACCCTGGAGATGCTCTGCCAGTGCTACCCTTGGTACCAAAGGTTTTGGGGACAGTGCAGAGGCACGGGGGCTGGCTGTCCATGACTCAGCTGAGGTCCCAAAGCAGAACAGCACTGTTGATGTTGGCTGAGCTAACGAGGCTGCCAAGGGCATTTATCATTCCCATCACTGCAAACCTGCCCTCAGCAGCTCCCAGCTCAGCAAACACACCACACTCCTGCTGTCTAACAGGACAGGCAAACACTTACAGGGAGTTTTCTGGAGCAGCAGCAATGATTTCTCATTTCAGTCATGGCACAACCCTTCTCAGACAATGGAACAGTCACACCCAGCATTCCATGAAGGGAGGTGATTATATTCTTACCCAAATTCTAAAGAAATCGAGGCAAGTAGACGACATTTGAATAGCTCACGGTGACAAAAGCTTTCGTGAGTGAGATGGGCAAATAGCATCACCATGTCTTTTTATTCTCAGGTATTTATTTGTATTATTCTCTCTACCTTCTTTTTTATGGCTTTCTGCTACTTTTTCCTTCTCTCACAGAAACCACCTTAGTTACTCTCACATTAGCCACTGCCTCTTCAGCAGAAATAACAAGACAGAATTTATCACTAAGCCCCTCTAAATGTGCTACTAAGCCCTTCAAGTCATAATTGATTTAGGAGGCTGGCCCAGCTGATAATGTTCTCTAATCCAGACACTGTATGTTTGACCTGACGGAATAAAGAAACCTTTGGAGAGATTTGAAATGCTTCAATCACCTCTCAGGTTTCAGTAGCTCTAACCCTGTTCTTGGTGTCTGTGCTGCCTCTCTCTGGGCTGTGCTTTCTCACCCAGAGCTGTCCACAAACCCCAGCAGGCTCCTGCACAGCACCTCCTCCTGCTGAGCTCTCTGCTTGTGCCTGCCCAGCATAGCACCACACAGCACATTATTTTAACCCTTCTTTCCCCCTCTTGACCTTACCTAAGCAGGTAGAAAAGCTGCAAGTTACAGTTTGGTTTTCTCAAAGAATTTTAAAGTTCAATCTAAAACTTGCTCATTCTTTTGGTTGCAGTTTGGTGAGACAGCAGCCAGCATCAGGAACTAGGAGCTGACTGCCAGCTCATCTGGCTTCTTGTCTGTGAGATGCTCACACAGCTCCACTGCCAGGTTCTCATTATAGAAAAATATCCAAACCAAAAAATTCTCCCTTCCAGTCCTCTCCTTCTGGCCTAACCAGATGGCTGAAAACAAACAAACAAATAAATAAAACTGTGAGAAAGAAAAACAGAACCAAATCAAAATAAATTCTGGTTAGTTTTTGCTTAGACGATAAAATTTCCTGCAAGGCCGAGGTCAAGTGGTCAAGCCCAGGATAGACAACATTTGACACCTGCCAGTCTTGAACAGGCAGGAGCAGAGCAGCTTGTCAGGGATGGATCTCAGCTCCAGGAGTCCTGCCTGCTGCATGGAGAGGATGTGAGGAACAGGAGTGGGTCTCTTCCACACTTTGTTTCTTTATTTGGGAAAAGGAAGTACTGAGGGCAAGCCAGAGGGCATTTTCAGAGTATAGGGAAGACCACAGGGAGTCCAAAAATCTCATTAATGCCTCTAGAGAGAAATATAAATACTGATACATTGCCTTGCCAAGTACCAACAATATTAACCTGTGGGTTTCTTTCTTCCATTAAATGCATTGGAACACAGGGATGTGGGGAAATTGTAGGTTGCCATAAAAGTATCCAGCATGTCCAGAGTCTGAAAGCTGACAGTCAAAGAATATCATAATTTATCAAGCCAGACCCATTGCACCGTTTGCCCCCAGTTTTTTTTCCTTTTCCTATCAAAAGATTATTTCCCTGATAATAATATTTTGCTAATAGTAAGTCTTGCCAGGTTCTTGAAGGTCGTTGTAGCAGGATGCTCTGCCTAGAGAGGGGGTGAAAGAACACCACTCCCTTGAGTGGGGATGCCCCTGATGGTTATTCCTCAAGGCTGAGTGAAGGAGATTGGCCTGGGGTTGTTGATCTGGCCGAGTAACATCAGTGTCTACTTAGCAATAGCTTTTGCCTGCTTTAATATAATTGTTTCAATATTGCTTCAAAAAGAGTGCACTGTGCTAGTAGCTATAGCTCCTACAGTGTGTAGAAAAGAATTCTGATTAAAATATTATAGTCTAATACCATTGTCATAATTTAAATAAATAATTTATCTATATAAATGTATTTGGTTTGCCATCCTTAGTCCTGTGGGACAAAGTTGTATAAAAGTTCAATTACAGCTATGGAAACCTTCAGAAATAAAGGGTTGACTAAGTCTGGGGCTAAGACTGGATCCAGCTGCACACAAATTCCTCCCTGAGAAGGAGTTTAGAAAGCATTGGGGTCTTTTCTGCCCTATCTTGGGAGTGCTTCTCTAATAAACCATTCTGCCCACGACACTCATTCACAGCAGGCTCTGCTCAGTGCTATCAGCACTAGAAAAGCTGGATAACAGCCCGTATTAGTTGCTGACTTCTTATATTCCAAATGATGTAAAACATGGAATTGAGCCCAGCTCAGGTATCCCCAGCTGTGCAGAAATCACAGCACTGGCAGCACTCAAACACACACTCTCAGTGCCCTGCATGCCCAGCACATTGTATTAAAAACACCTTTCTTAGTGCACATACCAGCTTATCTCCTTTTAAACAAATACTTTTCCACCAATGAGCACAACTAAGACTATGCAACTATTAAAAAACCTCTGACTGAGCCATGAGATCCATAGGAATGTGACTTGGGGAAGTTGCTCCATATAAAAGTCTGTGTTTGGTACCTTGTACAGGATTTCCACTGATGGATGGCAAAAAGCCTCAGCTGAGGGTGGACTGAACAGCTCCGGGCATGCAAACAACTTTCATCAAAACTAAGGAAAATACTTCCATGAACTGCTGCAAAATCGGTGAGAGAAAAGCCAGGGCTGCTGGCACAGGCATGGCTGGGCAGGAGCTGTGCTGAGAGTGGCTCTGCACACCAGGCTTCCCGCTGGGAATCTCCACACGTCCCTCAAACAGCACCGCTGACACCAGCAGGGCTTGCTCAGCCCTTCATCCTCCCAGGGGACATAAATCTGCTTCTGCACAATTTACTGGGTGTCATTCTCTTGGACTGAAAAATAACCAAGTTCCTTTTTACTCTGAATGAACTTTAAAGACCTGGCAAATCTCACACAAGGACTTGTCCAAGTGTCTCAGCTAAAATCTCTTCCCTGTCCAGTGCTGCAGTCCTGCACATGCCATCAGAGCCTGTGTCCCAGTGCAGGGCAGGCAATGTGTCAGTGGGCTGGATGTGCACAGCCTGGAACCTTTCCAGAGGACAAGAGCTCTGCCTGTGTTACCGTCCTCACCCAGCTCAGTGCGTGGCACTCCTGTCACATCCTGAGCTAAACACCCTCCTCTGACCCAGGGATGCCAAAGCTGAAGCCAAAGCTGTGCATTCCAGCCACAGTCAGTTCAGGACCACAATGAGCTGAAACAGAGGAGTGTCACATGGCTCATGAGTACCCTTTATTCTCATCAGTACTGGATAAGAATTAAAATCTCTCAGAGCTTCCAAACACACATGAAACCGGGAAAGCAGCAAGCAGGTATTCCTGGGTTTGATGGTTTGCTCTGTTCAGCAAACAGGTGCCACCAAACCCCACAGCAACTGCTCTGGCTCCTTCTCAGCCGTTCCACCCTGGAGCTCTGGGAACGTTTCTGGGATGTGCCTCTAGATCTGTGAATTCAAAGCCATTCTTTTGGTTTGCCGTGACTTTTGGGTGCCTTTCAAGAAAAACAAAAGACTTTCCTTCAAAGCAAAATAAATCTGCTCTTTTACCACAAATAACTACACTTTGCGTGGAACCGGAACAAAACTACAAATCAGAGGCAGAAAAATCCATGGGATTGATACTTGCAATATTTTAACTGTATTTGTAGTGAAAATCTAGATTGAAACCTTACATGAGGCCCTGGCTGGTGTCTGGCAGGTGGGGGTCAGAAGCTGGTTGGAGTTTTCCCTCTGGCCAGAGTGCTCCAAGGTTAGGTGCACGCAGAAGCTGAACTTCATTTTAGCTCCAGAGGTGGCTGCTTGGAGTGAGAACTTTGGTGAAATATCTTTACAACAATCATTAATGGGCATCAGTCTCCAGGAGCAAGAATTGGAACATTTTTTGCATTTAAGCCACTCGGACAGAGCAGTTACAACAGAAAGAGTTACAGAGTTTTGACAATATAACCATTTGTTCCATACAGGAATTATGAGAAAAATCTGTTAAACACACTGAATTAAAAAAAAAAATAATATTTAAAATGACTACTTTTCCTGTAAATGTGCCTGTCCAGCCCACCAGTGCAGTGACAGGAGCCATGAACTCCTGGGGGGGAAGGCAGGGCTGTGCAGCTTTAACCAGCCCAGCACTTTGCAGGAAGGTGGGAACTTCCCTTTGGGGGCTGTGAAAAGGCCTTGTCTCCCTGATTTACACAGGTATGGTGTGAATGGCTCAGAGGCTGAGGCCTGCTCAGCCAAACACCCATGTGTGCATGAAATTAGAATGTCAACATTTGATTCATGCTGCCAGGCTGTGACTGTGAAACAAATTATGTCAGTGGGTGGCAATTGCAATATTAGTCTAAGCAGATAACATTTAGCTAAAAGGAGGGGCTCAGCTCACATTTTTCTCCCTACCATTTTAATATGTCAACATCATTAGACTTAGAAGGCCAGGAATTTTGTCAGAATGGGAAAAAATATGGAGACAAACAAACTATGGGTTGAGAGAGGGTTTATGATAAAGCACAAGCAGCACGATCCAAATAAAGGTTCAGCAATTTCCTGGCTGCTCCTCACCACATACCTGCACTGTGCACAGCTCAGGGTGTTTAAATTTTGTCCCACACCCCCTGCACCCCACCCCCACTTAATGATTTTAAACCCAGTGTCTGAACACAGTGGAATGAAAGTGCCAAACAGCATCACCTACAGCATGTTAAAACCGCCTCTTTAGGGAAGAAGTGCCATTTACTAATTAATTTTTTATTAAAAAGCCTTGGAAGTGTTTGGCTTGAGCTACCAAACTTTTAAACACATGAAAATAAGGCTCTGAGTCTGGCTCCTTTTCAATTACAAGAAATACAAATTAGTTTTTTAGAAGAAGGAAAGAAAAACAAGTTTTTCCAAGTTGCTCCCAGCATTTTCAAGTGCCTTCCCATGAAATCAACAGTTTGAGATGTGAAGTCAACATTTTGAAGCAAATTTGATTTTGGAAAAAAAAGGACATATTTGAAACCAATACAGGATACTTAAAGGTAACTGGGTTTATTACAGATTTAATGAAGAAATACTCAAAACTCACTATGCTGTAAAAATGGAAGATATCCTATGTAAAAATAATGGTTATTTTCTTTTGGTTCTCCTTTAATTATCCAACAGTCCCTCTATCAGAATGCAATATTACCACAGACTCTATCACAATCCTAGTTCCATTTTTTCCCCTTGTTTTAACAACAAAATGGGAGAACATCAATTTAAAGTTTTATTCCACAGCAAACACCCATGTTGTTAAAGTTAACACTGTGAAAAATCTACCTTGTAACAGCAAAATGTTTATAGAAGGGACCACTCATTCATCTGCAGAACCGAGGAACAGCTCCAGCTTCCTGGTTAATGTTCAGAAATACGGATTCCTTAGGTCATTCTGCCAAAAATTAATCTATCAGCTTTATCTTCCAGCTTTATCTTCCAGCCCTTGGAAGGGAAGTGGGTTGTAGCCACCTCCTTGCCCACCAGCCCCTGGTCCCTGCTCCAGAGCAGTGCCAGCCCTGTCCCTGTGCCCACAGCAGTGGTGTCACTGCAGGCAACGCAGATTCCAGTGCTGGGTCAGTCTCACTGCCCTCCTCCCCTGAGAAATTCCACTGGGGTTCATGGGCCAAATTAATCACTGGCAGAACTCCTCTGCTCCCCCAGAGACCAGCAGGGCTCAATAGGACTGTTCTCTGCTCTACACCAGGACTGGGTGCAGGGACCTCCATGGGGGCAGGATGGGGAACAGAATGACAAACCCAGATCATTTATTCGTCAGACTTTGCAAAGATTGATTTAAATTGACTGCAGAAAACACACACTGTAGTAACACACCTACATGTGTGTGGCCCAGCTCTCATTTTACCAGCTCAAATCTCTGTAACTCTGTTGCTAGCGCAGTTACTGTGTGGTACAACAGGGATTTCCAGACCCTCTTAAAGCTCTTTTCATGCTTCCCTAGTACACAGTCCTTAAAACTACATGTTTATGTGAAGGGACTATAAAGAGTCAGTCTATAATATTTAGCTACTTGGAAAAAAAAACCCCAGACAGAAAATGCAGATATAACTGACTCCCTTAATTCAATTACTTGTGGCAGATGCTACAATGTGACCTTTACAAATAACAGAAAAATGGAAAAAGTTCCCGGTAGCAGATTGCAATTTTCCTATCACTTCAGGGTATGTGTTTTTGGAATCTTTTCAAAGGGGAGGATTTTTTATCCAAATCTTTCAGAATTGTCTGAATTAGTAAAAAACGTTCAAAAGTGCTTACTCTTTCTCCCTATGATATAAACTACCATTCTATTGAGTTTCCAAAGTCCTCATAAAATAAAACAAATCTGCTTGCATTAGAAGTTACATCTTTGTCAACAAACAAACAAAACAATGGAAATGTCTCTCTTCAGTTCAGCACACTCCCCTCTCCACCTCACCCCCCAGTAATTAATAAGGATGTAATAAGCCAAATAAAACTAAAAAAAAAAACAACCACACAAAAACCGCAGAATTGGAAACTGTTTTTGTCTCTTTAGACTACTTTATGGCAAGGAAAAATGTCTGGGGAGAACACTGTAGCTCATTTTAAAAGCTCAGCTATTCACCCTGTAGAGAAAAATAAGTGTAAACAATCCAACTTCTCCAAAGGTAATTTGGTAACAGTGCTTACAAAGAGGAAAGCAGAAAAGACAGCACTAAGACTGCACGAAAAATTCTTTCTTTATGGTGTAGTGACAGCCTTGTAACTTCTCCATTATGATGAGAACCACAGCATAAAGATTGCATTATCATCTGTGGTTAACTGTCAAATGCATTTTAATGCTTTATTTGGGAGAGCTAAGTTAAAGACAAAACAACCCTTCTCAATCTATCCATCCCTGAGAATGGAAATACAGCTCATACTTGTGTGTCAGAGTGTGGGGAGTTAACTGTATTCTTTCAGCTCCATGTAGATTCCTCAAGATCAGAGAGCTGAGTAAACAATATTTTGATGTAAACAGATTATCAACATGAGAGGAATGACCGTCTGGTCACCTGTGGGGGTTTATTCACTTAACACTTCCACCCCATAAAGACAATTGTGTGCAATCAATGCATATAGGGCCTTTCACTGGGTTGCTAAGTGATACGTAGTGTCAACAGAAAAATGCCTGATGTACAGAAGGGCTGCTCCCCAGCCAAGGGAAACAACACACATCGATGATATTTTAAACTTAATTCAGGCCGTTATGAAGATTGTGACAGGCACAGGGGCTGACCAGAAAGCACTTCAAAATTTGACTTTATAAAGTTGGATCTCCCACGTGTGTAAAGAGTTTAATTTGGTAACAAGTGGATTGCAGCGCAGAGCTGTAGCTGGTTCAAATAGGAAAAGCCAACCCAGCAGGGAAGCACTGAATATTCATTCACTGGAAGGCACAGCAGTCATTTTACAATCCAGGCTTCAATATATGAGCAGATCGTTTGTCTAAGATTGTATATGCATTCTCTCATTTTCCTCATCTCTGGAAACTATTTTAGTAAAAGCCCAGAAGCTGTTTTCAACAGTTTCTTCAGAATTTCTAAAGAAAGGAAAGAAAGTTGAATGGCATCACATTGCCCCATACAACCATGAAAACCTGTTTTGTGGGACATTCTTGAAACCAACCCAGAAAGAAACCCTTAAGAGGTTTTGTATTTATTTACCCATTCTCTCCCCACCACCCACTTGATAGGTTTTATATTCAAATGCAAAACATATCTGCCTTTGTTCTAAGGATTCGGTCTGATTTTGGTTTGATTTACAGAACAAATCCTGAGAAATCCAATCTTTTGCCAAATTTTATTTCTCTAATAGCTGCTCACAGCACACAGAAAACTTCCCAGCTTCTCTAAATCACTTGCAATGATAGTTCAGCTTTCTGTGACATTCAAAGGCTCCTCCGAGGCCACAAAGCTCTGACCAGAGCCGTTTCTGCTGGATCACTGATGCTGTTTTCTACACAATACACTTCCCAAACTCGTAAAATGTTTTCCTTACAAGGTGTCAGCGAGCTCTGTGTTCCCCAGGCTGCTCCTGACAACACGTGGGCAAAACCAGGATCTGTGGTGGCAAAAGTGGTAACTCAGTCCTGTGTGTCACAGGCCTAAGTTTGTAAATCCCTGAGCGTTCAAAAACATAATTTTTATTAATGTAGAGAGGGGCTTGTTTTCTTTGAAGGGATTTGTATTTAATATATTTTGGGAGAATTTTACATAGGCATGACAACACTTTATTGAGGGAACCTTCTTCTGCAGTGCTGCCTGATTCAGGTTAATGAAGATTGTTACTGGAGTTTCTGAGCTGCAGGAAACCAGGACCTACTCAGGGGATCCGACTTCCCAAATTTGTAGACTTCAGCCCAGCACACACAAAGCAATACCAACCTTAAATATGCACAAAGTTCCTCTGAACACAACAGGGTAAACTGAGTTCACACAGCAATACCTGATGTGCTGTTGGTAACAATTGTGAGGTTCCTATTTGGGTAATCCCTGAGGAGCAGGCACATGGCAGGACAGGAAAGACAGGAATCAGAGATGGTCTCTGTCTTGGAGACTTGCAGGGCAGTTGGGTAAGCCTGGTGACAAAAGGATGGAACAGGGAGGATCAGGACCTGACTCAGCATTCCTTAAGGAAAATACAGAGAAATCCTTCCACTGGAGGCAGACAAGTACTGACAAGAGAGGAGTCGACCTGCTCAAGAAAAGAAGGATAATTTGGGATCATTTCACTAAATCGTCTCTTAAACCAGTCAGGTTGCTGGATTTCCAAATTGAAAATATAACAAATCAATAAAGAGAAGTTTGGAACTCTAACTTTGGAAATGTATGTGACAATTCTGAGGACAGTAAAAATTAAGTTCCTTAAACAATCATCTTGTAACTGAATTTGAATTAATAAGTTGGATCTGAATCTTAATAAAAACAACTCAGAACATTATCTTTTTTAATATTAACATGCAATTATCAAGTTCAAAATAATCCAATAGTTTATCAGCAATAATAAAATTCAACTTCTGGGTCAGGAAATGAATTTTATTTTCACCCTCAAAGAACTATCAGATTGCCTGGAAAATAAGTATAAAAAGATTTGTCTACCATGTAGGGAACTCCCACTCTAGTCAGAAAAGCTCTCTATAAAAGCGAAAATTAGAATATCCACCTCATATACTGGAAAAAAATCCCCAGTCAATCCCTCCTCTCCTCCCATATGCTGTACTATGTGTTGTAACAATTTTTAAGAATTAAGGAGGAACAGGCACAACCCACAATTGTAGCAGAGCTTTCCTGTCATTCCCAGCAGTCACTGTGGTGTGGCAAACACAGCACTGCTCCAAAGGGTGAAGGAAAGGGGGCTGAGCACAGATTCTGCTTACAAGCCACTCACAGTCTGTGGCAGCATCTCCCAGTCTGGCAGCACAGGAAATTCTTCTAAGGGCAAAATCTTGTACCCCTGGAGCTGTGCAAGTGTAAAACACCAGCCTGGACTCGGCTGGTTGCAGGAGCCTTGGGCTGTGTGACGCAAAGACAACACAGGATCCCGTCTCTTTGTGACAATTCTGCTCCAATAACAAGTCATAAAGCAGAGCTGTGGCTCTGGGTTGCATCAGGGCCAGAACAATCTGGGAATAAGCTTGCTGTATCTTTAGCTGA
Organism: Pipra filicauda; assembly: GCF_003945595.2. Classification (NCBI taxonomy): domain Eukaryota; kingdom Metazoa; phylum Chordata; class Aves; order Passeriformes; family Pipridae; genus Pipra; species Pipra filicauda. The sequence goes on from NW_024104731.1 coordinate 1,148,295, forward strand.
GGCAGTGTTGGGATGAAATAGTTGTTCTTGGCTAACAATAGTACTTTGTACAACACTGGGGGAAAAGCATCTTTCCGAGTTTGATTGTCAGGGTCAGATGACACATTTCAAGCCTTGCTTGAGAAGTCCCTGTCTAAGAGGTGCTCCACTAGACACCTCTTCTAGTCTTGGAGCTCAGTATTTCCAGATACACCCCTTGGGGGGGGTGCCAAGAAGGCCGGTGGCACTTGGCTTGTTCCAGCAGTGGTGGGGCAGAGGCAGGGCAGTGACCATCCCCCTGTGCTGGGCACTGCTGAGGCAAATCCTGGGGTCGGGTTTGGGTCCCTCACGACAGGAGGGACATTGAGGTGCTGAAACATGTTCAGAGAAGGGCAACAGGGCTGGGGAAGGGTCTGGGGCACAGGTCTGATGAGGAGCAGCTGAAGGAGCTGGGGGGGCTCAGCCTGGAGAAAAGGAGGCTCAAGGGGAACCTTATTGTGCTCTACAACTACTGACAGGAGGTTGAAGCCAGGTGGGGTTGGTTTCTTCTCCCGAGGAACAAGTGACATAAGGAGAGGAAATGGACTCAAGTTGCACCAGAGGAGGTTTAGGTTAGATATTAGGAAAAATTTCTTCATGGAAAGCACTGGAACAGGCTGCCCTGGGAAGTGGGGGAGCCTCCCTGCCTGAAGGCGTTGAAAAGGATGTGCAGATGTGGCACTTAAAGAGACGGTTTAGTGGAGGGCTTGGCAGTGCTCTGTTAAAGCTTGGGCTCCATGATCTTAGAAGTCTTTTCCAACATAAATGATTTTGTGATTCTAAGGACTTGATTCTGCCTTTATCAGTAGATGTTTGGCTTTTGGTTAAAACAAACCTAAAATGAGTCTAAAGTTAAAAATTTATTTGGCCTTTATTTCTGGAGCCAGCATTACCTACCTAAGGGTAGGTAACTGCATAATCAAGTAGGAGTCCCTACAGCTGTTGTTAAAGTGTCAGACTGCACTGCTTTACCCCAGGTAATCTCAGCAACACCAGTTCTGAAGTGCCATCCTGCCCCCAGTCAGAACATGAGAAAGGAATGAGAAATATTCCTGTACAAGAGTCTCTAGAGACTTGTTCCAAGCAGCTTGTTCTTTCTGACCCAGAACACATCTGATACAGCCCCAGGATCCCCAGGACTCACAGAGCAAATGTTGTGAGTCTCACAGTGCTTGTTCCCCAGGAAAGGTCTGTCAAGAAAGGGCAGCTGCTGCTCTGATTGTGGCAGCAACTGCTCCTGCACTGTCATGTACACAAGGTCCCTCCAGGATCTGAACCACTGCTCTTTTCAGTTTGGTTTTCAAGCAAATCATGACAAGGCTGCAGACCCAGTTCAGAGAGTGGAGGATGGTTCTTAGCACCACTGCAGTCAGGGAGTTCTGGTTTAGAAGGTAAAATTAAACCCTGTAACTCCTCCACCCATTCCCCTCCATCCTCTTCACACACTGGGCAAAGGGGTTGCTGCAGCTGTGAGCAGCATCCCCCCAGCCCACACAGAGGGATGGGAACCTCAGCACCCCACTGCTTGGAGGAGATTTCCTAGGAAGAGAAGGAGAGCTCTGATGTGTTTCCATCTAACAGGAATTCAGCAATGAAGTGCTCATTTTCCCCTAAAGCACTGCTGCAATGAAGCTCAGAGCAGCTGAAACACCGGGCCAAGCTCAGCACCGCCGCTGGACAGTGCTGCTGGAAAGGGAGGGTCCTCCGGCTTGAGGGACACGAGTGGGGAGCCTGAAAAGCTGGAGGAGAACCCTTGGCCACTGTAAGTGTTGTGAGGACTGACTGCAGCTGGGTAACACTGGGGAGGAAGCAGCAAGGGCTCAGTGGAGGCATCTCCGGGGAACACTTGACTGGCACCAGATTACAGCAACCAGGCTTGGGGAAATCCATCCTCAAAACACCCTCAACCTCCCTGTCATTGGAAACAAAGGAAGTGTTTGCTACTAATTTCTGAGTCTACAGACAGATGAAAGGACTGTGCAAGTGTGTTTTCACAATACTGAAAAGCTTTTCCATATAAAGTAGCCAATTTACTGTTATGGTTACACTTAAGTCAATTAAAATGTTTTATTTGCAAGGATTTGAATCTCTTACCTTCATTAACATTTAGCAGTAAATGGGAGAAAAAAGGTAAATAAAATATTATCTGGCTTTTTAAAGGTCATTCCAGTTTGATCATTATAAAAAGCTAGGTAGGAACAGAGAATATGTCCCTTTGTGTGGATTTAATACAACTAGCCAGCGCAGAGCAGGATCAGTAGAAGACAGCAAACAAAAAGTCAGTGGCTGGAGAGCTTCTGATGCTGGTGTTTAATACATGCTTAATTACAGCCACCCTTTGTTCATCTGACTCGAGATAATTTTCTTTTTTCCTTAAACCTCCCATCATAAATCACCCTCATCACAGAGCATTTCACTGATGCACTTATTCTTAGCACCTGCTTCTAAACAACCCTAGGCAAGCAATCCAAGCTGAAGGAATGACATGCCTAATACTTTGCATGCCTTTACCAAAGGAACAGCCAGCCAGGTTCTGGAATCTGGGTCCTACCTAGGCTGGAGGGTGCTTGGGAGGGCAACCTCTCCACTGTAATTATGCAGTTATTGCAGTGTCTTACTTCAAGAGCTTTCATATTTCTGTTTATTAAAAAGAATAACATGGTATTCAAAATTCATTATCACAAACCTCTTCTAAACAAAGATTTTTATTATTTGTAAATAGATATAAAACTAATGATGCAGGACGACCCTGTGTTCTTAATATATTAAAAAAATAGACTAGAAAAGTTAGAAATATTTGTGCTCCTCTGGACAAACATTTATTCAAACACACAGTTTACATTAAGCTACTTCTTTCCCTTTCCATTTTCCTACATCCCTCACTGCTGACACTACAAGGAAAATAGAAATTCCCCACAAACCACAGAATTGCCCCAGCAGAATTGGCACCTAGTAGAACATACAGAGTTATTTTCCATCCTGTCATTGTCCTTGGTAATCAAATTATCATCAATGCAAACCTACAAATAAAAGCTCTCAACAAATCTGTCCTTGTCTAACACAAGGGTTAGAATGCAACATGGGGACATTCAGATGCTGCAAATCTCCATGCTCAAAGTACAGGGAAAACTAATCCCCCCACCTCCAAGGCCAGAGAAAAATAGACCCTTAAGAACGTCAAAACTGCAGCATCTGAGAGGCTTTCCCGAGGAGCTGACACCATCAGTCAAGAATCCTACAAGCAACTGAACATCTCAAACCCCACCACCCCGATGGAGGAACACCACGAAATCCCAGAGAGCCCAGGCAAGTGCAGACTGAGCTCACACAGGGGTGTGCACTGCAGTTTTAATGAATATTTAGCTAGCGATAAATTGCTCTGTCTAAATTAAATTTTCATAACCACAAAATTTTCAAGAGGATTTCTTTCATTTTCAAGAGAACAAAAACTCCCGGCAGATGTTCAGTCCCTTGGGTTTCTTCCAGTGGATACTTCAAATGGTTTTGTTGGGCAGAGACTCAACAATTAAAAAATGAAAGGTGATTTTAATATGCTTTCTGTGTTTATTTCTTCTCCTTGTTTATCTTTTCTTGACACAAGTGTTAAAAACCACTTTGTGTTTTACCAGGAGAAGAGGACAGTCGGGCAGGTGGTGTGTGCCACCTCAGACTCTCCAAATCCCCCTCCCCTGCTCTCTTCCATCACAGTGTGCATGAGGGTCATTAACACTTTGACCTCTATATTTGCAGCACATTAGATTCTCTATCTATGGAGAGTTATCTGTGTTGCTAACAATGTAATTCCATACCTTCTGTGTAAAATCCATCATGGCAAAAGCCAGAAACATCTGGCAATTGTTTTCACTGAACTCTGTTTTGTTGTTTGGCCTTTTTTTTTAAATTATTAGTAAGAATATTATTTTGGTAGCCTAACAACATTTTGTGAAGTTATGTTAAGCTTGGAAAAGGGTATGTCTAGAGGAAAAATATTTTTAAATAAAATTCAGGTTTAAATTCAATATTTTCCTAACAAAAATGTCCATTTTTAATTTTTTTTTTCTTAAGGATGGTGCCTTTTGTTTCCTTTCCTTTATACAGAAGCTTTTCATTTCAAATTTTTCACATTTGTATTCTAGTATAATTAAAAATAATCATGGAACTTCCAAAATAAAATATTGGATTTACTCCAAACATTTTTTTGCTGAACTTTCTTGCAGAACTGCAAGTGAACTAACTAAAAACAATAATTAGTTATGTGTCCAGCAAACATTAACAACTAAGTTTTTTAGAACACCCTTGTGAGCTTTGGGGTAGTTAAATACATCCATGGATGTGAGCAAGAAACAGGATTAACAGGCATAGGATTAAGAATATAACCTGAATCTCAGCAATCAAATCTGAGGCCTTCTGAGGCCTTAAAACTTTCCTCTATGTAAGCTGGTGGACAGCACATATTGCATTATTAAAATCAATAGATCTTCACAGTGTCATATATTTATATACAGCAAAATATACAACATAATATAATTAAATAGTACCATATTATTCAAAGTAAGGCCAGGAGGGATCCAAGCTGCAGCAGTGGCAGAGCAGCCTGGAGGGTGCAGGACAGAGCCCACGCTCCCAGCGCCCAGTGGGAGCTCCCAGGGAGTGGGGAGGGAGCAGCTCCCGAGGTGGGAACGGGGCCCCTCCCGAAGAGCTGGTTGTCCTGCACGGGAGCTGCACCACGCACCAGGGCAGATGCACAGGATTGGGCTCAACATAATTAGATTGCTTTAATAAAGCAGGAGCTGACCTGAGTGTCTCAGTCAAGGTGAGGGTCGCTTGCTAGAAGCAAGGAACAGGTTCAGGAGTAACACAGAACTACTGCTGGGGTGAAAAATAACCCATGTTATTAGTTATCATGGCTGAGGTAAAGACTCATCTAATTCTACAGTGATTCCACCACCACACACACACTGAGATGAAATGTGACTTTGAGAACAAATGAGGCAGGAAGGCTCTCGGCTACTTCCACACAAAGCCATTCCAAACCTGGACTTCACAGGCAGCTGCTGGAAAATGTTTATCCAAGAGTATTGTAAGAACAGCTTTGGGCAAGGTTGACCGTTACCTTGAGCCCACTTTCTTGGCAGGGTGGGGAGCACAAATGAAGTATTTTCTTCCTTTCTGCTGCTACTTCCCGAATGTAAAACATATAGGAAATGTGGAGGTGAGATTTTAATTGCTGAGTTAGGAATAGCTGGTAATTAAGGTACGTTCTCTTCGGGATGTAGTTTCTGTATGACCCGGTAACCAGGCAACAGAAAAAGTAACTATACAAAAGTGTGATAATAAAGCCCTTCTTTTGTTCATACAGAAATTATATTTTCAAGTTAATCATTATTTCTTATTCTATGCATAAATTTATTTCTGTCTCACACTGGAAGGGCCTGGACCAAAGAAGGAAATGCAGTTAACATTGAATAAATGGAACAGTTGGGAAGAGCATTAAGTTACATTTTAACATGGCTGTTCAGAACTGACCAACCAAACCTTGCATGTGTTTCGCCAGTGATGGAATAACCCACAGAGGAGAAACACCAGGAGCTACACTGCTCCTTCTCTGACCAAGATAACCAAGACCAAGTGCCAAAAGGTTTTGAATTTGAGTCACACACACCAACAGAGACTTGAGGGCACCAAGTGTGTCCAACAGTATTTTCCAGTGTCACCCCTGAGACTCGTGGTCTGGTCTGTGGTGCCTGTGTGGGTCCTTCCCCTGCACGAGCACTCAGCACACACATCACCTTATCCTTCAGTGCACAGACATGTCTGGAAACAACTCCTCTAAAGCCAAATCCAGAATTCTGAGCGCCACTGAAAGACTGTTGAAGGAACACCATTCTGGCACAGAAACATCTGCAAACACATTTCATACCGAGTGTGGGAAGGTTTACACAGCCCTTAGGAAGTGTTTTCTGCTCTTTAATTTGAGGAGCTCTTTCTCAAGAGCTTTGCTATTAAAGGAACCAATTCCCAGCTTTCATGTGCTATGTCTTTAACAAGATGGGCCTAATCAAGTCTTCAAACATTAGAAAGATCAAAGGCTGTATCTGTAATAAAACAAACGATATGTGTCTGGCGTGTATTGACAAGGCTGCACGGCTTCGGCTGCTCGGCCTCATTATTGCTGACATTCATCACACAGAAGTCTGCGTGGCACACTACAAGTTCCCCAACTTTCTAGCAAAAAGATTGTCAAACAGCAATAACACTTGGGTTGACCTCAGTTTTACCTTCTTAATACCTGCAGTGGTTTGCAAGCTCCGACAACGCAGCAGCACTTAGACAAAAATTAAGGCTGTCATTAGCACACAGTAAATTTGGAGGACAATAATTTTATGGTAAAATCTTAAACTATTCATTGACACCAACACAACACACAAGGGCTGTACAGCTCCCTTGTTGAACCCTTTAAAATGCCTCCTGAACATCAGTTTAGCCTGACTCCCTCCCCTTGAGCTCTGTCACAGTTACTGGGGCATTTTCTAGATAGGCCTGTCTAGGGCTGGAACTTAATTGAGCAGAATATGAGCTCAGAGAACTGATTCTGCTCTGACTAATCAGCAACACTGTGCCCCAATTACAGGAGCTGCACAAGCTCTTGCATTGCCTGGCATCTACTGTCTCCATAATTTCATTCTTTCCCTTTCCTCTTGTAATTGCTTGGTCTGTGTTTGTGCAACAGTTCTTTGGACTTGCAGCACACAGAGTACAAGCACCAATCATTAATTTTGCTTAACTTTTAAATAATGGTTAGAATAGATGAGAATAAAAAAAATCAAATTGACAATTATGGGAATCCATGTTTATCTACATTAAAAGATTTCCGTTTCAAGGTAGTGAGGAAATAAGTCACAAAATAAAAATAATATATATACAAAAATTTTAAAAATCACACTTTCCTATCACAATCATTTGCAAAATTTGAGTCTCAATTTGGCATTTTGTTTTTAAAGTCACCCTAGAAGGTTATTTCCAGAAGTCTTTCACTGAAATTCATCACCACTTTTCCCCCAACATAATACAAAGACCTGCTACATTTACCTGACTAATGACACTGACAGGACAACCTGCTTTGTGAATGGTGCCCGGCCTTTGGAAAGGAGAAACACAAAGAAAAATAAAACCTCTCCCACCCACAACACTCTCATGTTACAGTCCCTGCAGAGCTGAAGGGACTCTGGTGGCCCTTGGTGACAGCAGCTGGGTCCCAGTTACCTGTTATCCAGCAATGGTTCCCACACCTGTAGCTCCTGAACAGACTCTAAAGACACAAGTTTTGTTGACTCAGAACTGGGAACCATGCTATTTGTGCTCTGTATTTTGTGTACCACAGATGACAATATCAGTGGCAGGCAAATAAGAAAATACAATTAAGAAAACACATTCAAGATAAAAACTAATGGGAAATGATTCTGCAGATCCTGCATTTAAGGATCTGTTGAGCTTTGCTGGAGGAAACAAACACTTCAATGAGAGGTTTACTGGTATCTTTGCATTCCAGTTGTGTCACCCTGCTCTAATTGTTCCAGTGTCAACAGTCTCTGTGCTGCTTCTCAATAGTGTGCCTTTTCTTAGATAAAATAACAAGGTTACCACTTCATCCCACACACTGTACAACTGCATTACCATTTGTTAGGCCCTGCCTTAAAGCCAATTCAACCTTTTCCTATGATCTCTTTTCACAAGTGTCAAAGTTCCAGCAATCTAACTTTTTGCAGTTTCTTTTAACAGCATATTCTGCCTTTTATGGCAAACTAGCTGTCCACAGGTTATAGGAGCCTTTGCTCCTCAAACGTACTGTATCTGCCCTGCTAATTATCTGTCAAAATCTGTATGGAGTGGACAGAAACCAAACTGTCAAAGGGAATTGATGTAATCTATTATTTCCAAATTTCTTACTGGGTGTCGTACATCAAGACATACCTTATTCTGGGACATCAAAAAATGCTGGCACACAGGAGCAATCCAACCCAATGCCTCAGGAAGGCTTTGAAAGCTTTTGTGCTGGAGAGCCACCCATTTATCCAGTGAGTGAATATAATTCAACAGGAATTTTTGGAACACATACACGCGGTGTTTTCACACCTGCTATGTCTGTATCAGCGGCTGTTTGTCTGTTTGCTTTTCCTTTCACACACAGCTCCTTTCCAGGCTCAGTGAGCAGAGTTGTGCAGACAAGGCTCAGCCCTTTCCTACTCCCCAGCAGCTCCCAGAGCTGGCAGCAGGGGAGTGCAGCGACCTCAGTCACCATTCCCAGCGAGCTCACAGTCTGTGGGAAGACAGTGGAGACTTGGGAAGGGAAAATGCAACAGTAAAATTCAGCATGTATTTTATCTTTCCACACTAAGTGTAATTTCCAACCCATTTTTTTTTTGCCACTATTTTAGTAAAGATGGCAAGAGAAGCCTGTCAGCACTGCAGGCTCAGGGAAGAGAGGGAGCAGAGCAGACCTGGCTCACAGGGCAGCAGGGAATCCTTACCCAGGTGCTTTAGCACTGCCCAAACACAGGACTGCAGTGTGTCCACTCTTCAGCTCTGCAGTGTGAGAGCACTGTGCACTTCAGAAAGCAAGGAAAACTCCAAACCACACCTGAAGTGCAAGACAGTCCTAAATTTTGGGTTGGCCTAAGACAGGAACATAACTTCATCTATTTCTTTAGGTATCTAATCATAAATATTTACAAGTAGTTATATGTATATGAACATAAGCTAAACAATTATAACATAAAATAAAAATACTGTGATTGGGAGATGCTCAGTTTAATTTTCTCTTGAAGGAATCACTTTGTGCTGTGCTACAGACAAGTGCACCTAAATATGCTCAACAAACAACTCAGTGTAGAGCCACAAGTGCCCTGGGAAGTTCAGATCATGAGAGACAGTCAGGATGAAATTCAAGCGCTCAGAAGGGCAGGGGTCTCTGTGTCTGCTTTGGAATTCTGGAATTCTTTAGTGAAGCAGACAGGAGTCAGATTTTTTTTTTTTTTTTAAGGTGGTAAAATCATAATTACATATCTAAAGGGGACTTTCAAAATGACTGTACACCAGGCAACTTTTGAAAGTGATAAATCATAGTGGATGAGGTCTTCCTGAGAAAGCTGGCTCACACACCAGAGGGGGAATAAGGCAGCTCTGGTACAAATCCCACAGGCTTCATGATGATGCTACTGGTTTTCTGTCTCCTTCCACCAAAAGATCACTATTTCCCAAGGAAAGCAATTGGGTTTAGGGTTTTTTTTGCTGTTAGAGAAATGTGACTATGACATCCAAATATACACTATAAACTATTTTAAGCATCCCTCCTTAACACAAAAACCCCACCTGCTTTACACTCTGACTGCAAACTCCCTTTTTGCTTGAGTTCAGGAAAGCAGAAGAGTGTCAAGGACAGCCATCAGTTCTGGGCACAGACCTCCTGCCTGACCTGGAGCTTTGCTGAGGGGCAGCTCAGATCTCTTCCCTCCCTAAAGCAGGTAATCTTCAGGATTACCCATTCATGCATAGCTGAGAGGTGTATTTACTACTTCTCCTGCATCGTTTTGCTGTTTACTCTCACATCCTGAGAAGGCCTGAAATGGGCATTTGACATTTCAAAATGCTTTGATTTTTAGGAAGAAACAGCAGCAAACAAGACAAATGTCACTTCAACCAAATAAAGATCCTCATTTTCTTTGGTTAGAGAATATTAACAATGGCCTGGACTCAAGGCTCATTTTAAAAGTAATGATGAGAATTTACTATAACTATATAATTTGCTCTTCTTGCCAGAAGAGTTTACACAAACAATTTCAAAGCTTGCCTGGAGAACTGGCCAGCATATCCTTCTGGTCAATTATTTGCCATGCTAGAAACGCATCAGGATAATGACACAGTGAGGGATTGTAAGGCAATATTGTTCCCCCAGAAGCCTTTGTCTAACAAGGTAATTTATGACCTGTTCTGGAATCCAGTCTTTACAAAACCATAAATTCACACTTGTTCTCAACTTCAAAGGGACCATTATCAGTAAAGGTGGCAGAAGGCATCAGACTGCTGCAAGCTAGATAAACAGATAAGTGAGACTTTCATGGCTTTCTCCTCTAGGTCTGCTCACAGGACAAAGGCACCTAAAGGTGCAGCTGCTCCTTGGCATTTGGCCCTGTTATTTGCAAAGTTCACCACTGAATGTGCTACTTCCCTTTCACAAGGTGAGGAAGGCTTTGCTCACTCAAGTGCAAAAACTCACAGCACTAGCAAAGCTTTGAAAGCTCTTTCAACAGCCCATCCCTGCCTACCCAGGAGTGGGGCTTTCCTAAGGACACAAGGACATGGAAAGTAAAAACAGAAAAGAAACTACAAAACCCCAAAGACTTGGTGCTTTGCATCCAGAAAAAAAAAAAACCAAAACAGAATAAAAGCCCTGCAGAGCAGTGAGGTTAAACTGATGTGCATGTCCCCAACTGGAAACCCTCTTGGGGCTCCTGCAGTGTCCCCCCCCTTGCACTGGATAAGCAGGACAAGTATTTGCATTGGTGATCCCGAGTTCAGCTGAGCCCTTTCCCTGAAGGTGGAGGATCTGGGGGCAGTGCTGCATGCAAGGAAAGGCCAGATTTATACTCACTGCCTTCCAGACAAAAGCCTCCCAATTTTGAGACAGTCATTCTTGTCACACCGGAAATTCACAGCCCCATACATTTGAAAACAATACTCGAATAATCCCATTTTACTGGAGCAACAAAGGGGTGGCAGGGAAAGCAGGCGGCTGTCCCAGGTGATTAACTGTTCTGGATACCACCAATCTGCCTGATTAGCCACTCAGCCAGCAGGGGCTGGGTCAGGAGCTGTTGACAGAGAGCAGTGCCTCAGAAACACTCCCTTGCTGACAGTTAAAACTCCCACCTACCCTTCCGTCTCTTCTGGAGAGATTAATTAGGTAATGTTTGCACAGCGTTATGAAGATCTAAAGAGCCGAGTGTGGTCATGCATCTAACCAGAATTACTTCTAATTAATGTGCTGGAAGTGAACCTGGCATTGCTCTGGAAAGGTGTGAGGGGACAGAGGGAATGGCTCTTTCCTGGCCCCCAGTGGAGCAGGGACAGAGCTCTCCAGCAGAGGAGCTGGGACAGGGCACACAGCTCGGCCAGTGCAGCAGCACAGGAGGTGAAGCACAGCACAAAGGGAGGCATTCAGCTGAATACTGCCAACCCAGGGAATACAAACTGCTCTACCCAGGCACAGAACTGCAGGTACTCTCCTGCTGAGGGCCATTAATCTACTAATTGTGGGGTTTATTCCAGATTCATGCAGAACTGTCTTCTAATTGAAATTCAGTCCTTTCTGGGGTGAGGCTGGAGGAGTTGTGCCCATTTAAGTTCTCTGCACTGAAAAAGTTTAGGCCACTAGTTTTTTTATCCCTGGCAGACAGAAATGCCTGGCAAAAAGATCATCTGTGATAAGACTATTGATGGATCCTGACTGAAGTGCTGGGTGACAGGTTCAGCACAAGCAGCATTTGCTAAGCTCCATGGTCTGGAAACCAGCCCCTAACCCCAGTATTGTCCATACTATGACTTGGTCTTCTTAGTTATTAAGACATCAGTGGCAAACTGAGCTGGTGTCCTTTAGACATTCCACTGCCAGTGTCGTGGTCCAGCCCCAGCCCGGCCCCAGCAGCCACTCCCTCACTCCCCCACCAGCAGAACCAGGAGGGTAAAACAGAACACCCACGGGCTGAGATCAAGGCACTTTAACAGGGAAAGCAAAGCAAACCAAGGAGTCAGTTCACTGCTTCCCAGGGGCAGGCAGGTGTGGAGCCTCTCCAGGAGAGCAGGGCCCCAGCGTGTGAGGGTGACTTGGGCAGACAAACACCAGCTCTGCAAATGTCCCCCTTCCTCCTTCTGCCCCCACTTTATACTCTGAGCACGGTGTCTCATGGTCTGGAATGTCCCTCTGCTCAGCTGGGGTCACCTGTCCTGGCTGTGTCCCCTCCCCAGCTGGGCAGTAGGAAAGCAGGAGAGGCCTTGGCTCTGTGCAAGTCCTGCTCAGCCATAACAGAAGTATGTCCATCATCATCATCATCACCCTATACAGCACAAATTCAAAACAGCCCCATTTCAGCCACTGGGAAGAAAATTAACTCTACTCCAGCACAAACCAGCACACCTGAGTAGTCAAAGGAGCTTGTGCTGTCTTCATTCACGGACAAACTTTCTTCCTGGCACCGGATGCACAGTAGAGACAATGTCCAAGTAACTTTGAGGCCAGTGAAAGTTATACTTGATATGCAGACTTAAATCTCTTGCCTATTCCCTTAATTTCTGTAGCTGCTTCTGACACACTCAAGAAAAAGTGTTACCACTTTTGCTTGAAACTCTGGTAGAGGTTGCTTGTGTTCACCTGGTGGTACTCTACCAGGAAAGATGCTGGACCCCAGGGAGAGGCACCTTGCCAGCTCCTGGGGAACTCCTGCTTGCCACAGTGACATTGCTGCCCAAGACAAAACCCTGTCTTTAAGGGTTCAGTTTTCTGCAAAAGTATGATAGCACTAATGTTTGACACTGCCAGTGAACAAAGAGAGAATTTGAAAAATGTGCACATGCAGGACCTGATGTTGTAGTCACAGCTCATCACCACCCTGTGTGTCTGTGACTACTCTCTCTTTGAACTCAGTCACAGATTTCCCACTTCATAGTTTATTAAGTAAAGAAAAAGCAGTTGCACTTTAAGATAGCCAAAAACCTCTGCCATTAGTGAAAACACAAAGTTGATGAGCAGCTGAGAATGATGTTGAGTACAAGTATTCCAGCAAAAAATAGTAATTTCCTCCATCACAAATAATGGCTGACTTTGGTTGCCCTCCATGCCTTCTATCTGTCCTTAAACATACAATCTTCAGGAGGAAATCACTGCTGTTCTCAGCAGTATCCAAGAAGTTTTAAAATTTGCACAATAGCCAATCTGGGCATAGTGACTTGACTCCTGAATTTCCAGCAAGATCCCTGATTCATTAATCTGGGAACTAAATGCTAATTAACTGATGAAAAAAAAACGCAATCCAAAAACAAGAGGAAAAAAAGGAAAAAAAAAAAGCACCAGCCCAACAAGGACCACGAACACAGTCACACCCTCAGGACAAGGGATGTTTTCTGTCCCAGGTCACCGTACATCTTATTCTGCTCTTCCTTGAAAGGCCAACTCCCCCCTGAGCCAAGAGTGGTGCAGTAGGACACCCTGATACCCAAAGCAGAGAATCAGCAGAGACAGCTGAAGCAGCAGAGCTCCCTCTGCCCTGGCAGCCCCCCTGGAACCTGCTCCTTCTCCTCTCTCTACCCCTGCATCCTAAGCAGCAGAATAAACTTTCTCACTCAGCCTTAGCAGTAGCAAACTACCTTGTTATGTACTCCCAGTTCCCACTCCAGCAAAGCAGAACACAGACTACAGGGCCACACAAATTAGGTTGTTAGATAGTCATCAAATCCCAGCAAAGTTCAATGACAGCCGAATTTGTGTGTCACACACAAGCCGTGCAGTCTTTGCTTTTCTGACAGTCATTAGTTACCCTGATGTTTCCTTTTGCAGTTCAGTACCCAGCTGGGGTTTTCTTTAAATTGATGCAGGTTCTCACCTTTACCTACACAAAACAGAGTGTTCTAATACTATGCAGCAGTTTGCACTTCTTTGCATCAAAAAGATTACCATTAAAAGTGATTCCATGACAGACACCACGAGGGGAGTGAAAGGGGAAAGACTGTCAGACTCTTTCAAGTGCTGGACTTCTGAGCACGTAAAGCAGGGAAAGGAAAAAAAAAAACCCAACTGATAAACTCCCAAACTGCAAGTTCTAAATGCAAACAACCAGCATTCAAATGGCATTAGCAAGGAAAAACTCAACCCTGAGCAGCACTGTTCTCCTGAAAGGAGTAGGGAGTCACAGAATTGAAGTGAAGCCTGTTTTTCATGGTTAAAGAGAAAGAAGTGAGTCCTTCTCATGGGAAGGACTTCCCCCTGGTCACCACCACCAGATGGGACACCACCATCCCCAGAACTGCCACTGACAGACCCATCCATCCCTGCCCCCACATCTTGTTGAGGGAGCACTCAGTGCCCAGAGTGCCACTGCCAGCACAGAGGTTGCACTCAGTGCCTGAGTGCCACAGATCACAAGCTAAAATGGTTCTGCCTCTTCAAAGGGGAAGGAAGGAGATTTGGGGGGCAGGGGGTGTGTGTTGGGTGTTTGAGCAAGAGGGAGAGATGCTTAAAGTGATTTACGACCCCCCTTGGAGAACAAGCCAGACCTGGGCAAAATTGTTTTGCACCTGGACCATTATGAAGCAAGAAGGATGATCTCTCAAGGAGCAAAAGACATTCAAATGTACAAGTCAAAGACCAGGATGATCCAATCTTCCCCAGGATCAGCCTGGCTTAAAGAAAAAAATTCTGGGAAAAATATACATCTCTCTCTTCCACCAAGTAAAAGGGAAAGGAGATTAGGAAACAAGAGGTCTTGCGTATTCAAAGTGCTAATTCAGAACTTCTCTCTCTAAGGCACTCATGAAACATTTTAATTGTCTGACTTTGCATTCAAAAACCTTGTTTGCAACTCTTAATTGCAGACAGCTTTGAACAAATAATTGAAATGCATGACTTGTGGGGCCTGCTTAAACAATTATAATGTGCTTTGCCAATAGGTACTTTGTCCCATTCTCCTCCCCCCACTTTTTCCTAATGAAAATGAGCTAGCGTGATATTTGGAGCAAAGTTAAAACCTTGCTAATTTGCAGCCCTGAGCTCTGGGACTGTGACAGTGGTCGTACCTGTGCAGCTGCTGATATCAGCAAAAACCACACTAATAGTTCAACAGAATGCAGAAAAGACCTTTTCATTTTCTGCTGAGAACAACCCACTGGGAGATTCTTTTCTAAATACAAATCCTTCATATATCTGTTAGTTTTGCATTTCCTAAGATTTATGTAGCTATTTTCCTGAAAATTCCCTTTGTATGATTTAAGCAGAGCCTCTCATAAATATAAACAATCTTTGCAAGTAGGGTTTGAAAAATAAGTTGGATAAAACCCTATCCTTCTCAGAAGACACTGATTATTTTGGCATGGTGTAGTCAAAACCATTCTAGGCAACTTACTGTGTTCCTCAAGCTGTAATAAACTGCAAACCCGAGAGCATTTTATCCTTATCCAGAAAACAGACAACTGCTCCTGCCTGTCCCTGAAGGTAAAAATGCCCTTGCAAGGAAACTGAAATGGGGGTTCAGGTCAGCTTATTCAAAGTCCTGACTCTTACACTGCTCTGCTTTTACTCTATTGGAAAGCACCTTACCTGTTCATGTCCGGGGGCAGCACGTGAGTGAGTCCTATTTTGATGGCTGGCATTTAATCCCGTTTTCCAAACACAATCTGACCTCAGGCACGTGGTGCTGGGTGCAGACAGGACAGAGGCTCCAGAGCAGTCCCTGGAGCATTACCTGCACTGCAGGCTGTTGGACTGTTGGGGCACTCCTCGGCAGTGCCAAGGGCCACACTTGGTGTCACTGCACTTGCCAAAACCAGCACCGCCAGTGTTTCCAGGAGGGAGGAGAGCAGCTAATGAGGCACTCACTCCCTGGTAACCCAATTTCCCCACTCCACTGAGGCTCTCAGCGGGCATAGGCAGCTCGGACACCCGATAATCACAGTCACTCAGCCGCCTCCACCTCCAGCACGGGTCCTGGCCTTGAGCAAACACACCTGCAAGCTCGGGGATTTAAGTTAAAAACACCAAATCTAATTTAATGGAAAAATACAACTATAAATCAAATTTAATCAAGATCTAAATCTAATCAAATTAGGCTACTAAGAGCTATTCTAGGTGAACTACAAAAGCTGGAAAAGCTGCAAGAATTTTAAACAATACAGAAAAATGTATCATCCAACCGTCAGCCACTAAAAGGCTTCTGTTGCTATTTCTCCCAGCTAACATGCTAAGAAAACAGAAAAGCAGTTTTCTGTAGGCACAGTTTTATATTTCTTGCTTTAAAATACAGTGTACATGATGACATCTATCTTGTTTTCTCAATGGTATTTAAAAGCATGCAAAGGATTCAGAACCCTGCAGGATTAGACCAATGCTATTTTCACAAGTAAACTTCACTGAGACTCTAGAAATGTAAGTAAGGTGGTTTGGATTTTATCCCCAGAGCCACAATTCCCATTTAAATAAAAACCTTCTGAATATTTTGTCATAAGGAATTGACCCTATCTATAGCAAGCATAGGTATAACTTCTTTCACGCAAGCAAAAACAAAATGGCACATATGCATTAGCAAAATTTAAGCCTAAGTTTATAAATCACCATGCAAGTTTATGGGGCCACATAACAGTTTTGTGATAATTATAATAAATGCAAGCTCTGGCAGGAGTTTAATAACTCATTCTGAAAATGCTTCCCATGTTCACTACCCATTTCATTGGCTACTCCCATCAATAACCCCACTAACATAAAAACAAGGTCAACGAAGCAACCCAAAGACTGAAAAAGAATCTTGAGAAGATCGAATTCTCACCAGCACAACAGGACCTGACAGTTCAGTCTCAGGGTGCAGAGGAAAACAACTCCAGAAAATGGCACAACTGGAGTGCAACGTGGGCCTGTCAAGGGGCTTTCCACGTGTGGTTTGATCAGCCAGCCTGGGGCACACCATCACACAGCACCATCCCCTCCTCAGGAAGGGCTGCAATGGCACCATTCCCATACCAAACCCATCCTGCTCCAGCGAGGCACCTGCACGTCTGAGTTCTCTCTCCATGCACAGCCAGCTCTCAGAGCTATGAACCTGCAGTGCTGCAAGGCCCGAGGGACACCCAGAGAATTTTGGCATTAGTGGAGAGGAAAAGGCCTGTGACTCTTAAATTCAGAGTTTATTGGGATGCAAGTGGCAACAGTCACTGGAAGCTGTCACTCAGAAAAGGAAGCTGAGATTTAACCTGTGTTTTAGGAGAGACTGGGTGGTGTAGGTCTGTTGAGATAAATTCAGTGAGTTTTGACAGAGGCCTTATCTCCAGGTACTCAGCAATGGAGTCTTGCTGTACTTACTGTCTGTATTTTAGTACATTCCATTCAGTGGTTTTGCATGGACAAACTAAAATGGGGATTTCTCTGTCCCAAGACAACAGGACAGCCACACATACCAAGGTATCTGCTGGAAAGTGTATTTCCATGGCAGGTCAAAAGCTCACCCAAGAAACAGGGCAAGTAAAGGCCTCCATTACAGAGCTGTGATAGAAAACCACTGTGTGAAAGTATTTTGGGAGAAGAATTGTGGCAATAACTGGAACTCTCAGATTCTCTTCCAAGGTCAGCCCCTGATCCCGTGAACCAAGCCCACTCGAGGGAATTCCTGCTGGCACCTAGAGCCATGCATTTAGGAAGCACAGGCTGTACAATTGCATGAACGGACAGGATTTTTTTTCACTTAATAAAGGCATTGTCGAAACATTAAGCTGGCTAAATATATCAAGGAGAAAGCTCAAAGAGATTTACCATGTGAATTGCTTGGTACAGACCCAAATTTTGGCAATTGTTTAGAGACAATTTCCTGTGAAATGACCATAATTCCCTACAGGTAATTTAATCTCACAGTTAATGTCCATCTATGTGTCTTTGAGCATTTGGGCTTCCCATTTCCTTTTCACATCCTCCAAGCATCTCATTGCCCAAGAGCATAAGAAGTGAAAGAGAGGACTGGACCACGCCTGGGCAGCTTCTCTTATGGAGATAAAAACCCCTGGGAGGTGAGAAAAAAGAAAGAAAGGGACAGAACTGTGTCCTGCAGCTGCTCAGGAATGCACAGCCCTGGCTGAAGTCAGAACATGGGAGCACCAGAGTCAAGAAGCAGTTCTGGGGGCAGCAGAGCCAACAAAGCTTGGCCAAAAATTAATCTGTCTCAAGATTTGAGCATCCCTCTGGATTCTCTGGGGGTTACTGACTAGCCCTTAGTGACAGTGTTATCAGGGATTGTTTCCTGCTTGTTGCCCATTCCTCCTGCTTTCAAAAACCTCACAGGACTTCGGTCTCTCTAAGAATGCTTCAGATGTGGTGGTCATTGGCCCACAGATTGAGAATGTACAAGGGAAGATTAATACCTGACAGAAGAGGAGACAATGACAGATGTTCACAGACAAAACCAAACCAACAAAATCCTTATTTCCTCAAGGAAATCAGACTAAAAGAAGAAAGGATAACAAATCAGAGGCTACACTGAAAAAGCTCTCTCTCCTCTCCAGTCAGTGTGCACCCTCTGCCCACATTCTGCACTCTTATTTATGTAACTCAGTATTTCCATCTCAGTGTAAATCTGTTGTTTGTCACAAATGCAACAACCCACCCATTAATATCAGTAAAACTTTTCTATCAGGTGACAGGATGGGCCACCACTGCATTCAAACCATTTTTCAGTAGGATTAGCTTGATTTAGGTTCAACAGATGCAGAATTAAACTAGTTGTTCCAAGAGAATCTGCATTGCTAATAGAACAATCAGTTCATTAGTTTCGGGAAACCCGATCTCTAACTACAATAAGACTCAAGAGTCTTCCCTTTGATTTGCAAGGTGCACATCTACAGTACTTTTCTGTGCAAATATTTCACTTATATTTTGTTCTTTATCTAGTATTCCAGCTACCTAGTAGCCAAAATAGTTCCTCTGAGAAATGTCTGAAATCTTGAAAAGCTTGTAACTATAAATGAAAAAAAAAGAAGTATTTTTATGGCAATGATGAAACATGGATCTAAAATAAACACAAAATATTGAAAGATTTTAAGGTCACCTAGTATCTTAGAAGAAGAAACAATAAAAAACTTGCTCTACTTAAGAATTTAAACTCAGTTCTCTTCCAAGTGAAATTTTGCTTCTTCACCTCAGTAATTGTAGACAGTGAAAAAAAAAGAAAGGCATCTTTACATTAAAGCAAGAAGATGCTTCAACCCAAAATTTTCAGGAAACAAGGAGGGGTGATTTCAGCCTGAGAATGGTATTGCTGAACAGTGAATTTCAACAGAACCAATGCCATTACTGATTTATTTTATTTATCTCCAAACCACAAGAAAAAGTCCTGTATTTATTTGGATTTGGGCATGTAGTGGGATACAACACATTTATGCCAAAGCTGTTTTCTAAAAGAATTTCATGTGTGCAGCTGAGAAAAACAACACAAATGCAAAATGACATTAACGGGGCACAAAAGAGAAGCAGGATGGCAAGAGCAGGCAGAATTCAAGCCCTGGGCAGCTGACTGGCCTGACTGCCAGCTCTCTGTCCCATTCACACGGTATGGTTGTTTCAAAAGGGTGTGAATTGACAGTGCTCTTCTAAATGTCTCAAAAAAACCCCAAAACCCAAAAAGAAAAGGGTTTGGAATGAAAATGGCAACATTTATTACAGCTCAGGTGCCTGAAGCAAGAGAATTATTGCTGAGGTGTTTAAGTGGCATGTGATTTTCTGGTTTATTTTCCTAGAGAAGGATGATTTTTGAAGTAACTGCTGCAATTGATGTGCAAATTTTGACACATTTTGTATGACAAGTGACTAGCCCAGTGGTACATCTGTAGATCAATAATAGCACATCTCAGTTACCTGACTGGTAGGTGTTTGGAAGGAGAAGGAAAAGGTTTGCAATCATGCCCAGCAGCAAAAGGATTCCCAGAGGCTTTTGCTCTCTCCATTCCTGCACACCTGAACTGTTTTTATGGAACAAACTGAGACAGTACTGAGAATTCTCTGGTGTGAAAGGCTTGGGTGCATAAAAGCAGAAGTCAGAAATGTATGGCTCTACTGGTTTTAAAACATTCACAGATGACCTAATAGTTGACATATTCCAGTGGGACATGAATTACAATTTCATTTAACATGCAATCCTAAGTATATCAAGAAAGTTCCCCCAGAATTCCCTGGAGATGTAAAGGCACTTGCCTCAAACTGATTTTTCAAAGAACTGGCTACTTCCAAACAAAAAAGAAGATTCCTGGAGGTCCCTTGGGCTTATCAGGAAACAAAGTACTGCAGAAATACATCCCAAGCAAGGGCAGTGAGGAGCCCCAGTCCTGTGACAGGAACCAGCAGCTGGAGAGGGACTTTGGACAAAGGCATGGAGTGATGGGACAAGGGAGATTGGCTTCAAACTGAGAGAGGGCAGGGACAGATTAGACATTGGGAAGGAATTCTTCCCTGTGAGGGTGGGGAGGCCCTGGCACAGGTTTCCCAGAGCAGCTCTGGCTGCCCCTGGATCCCTGGAAGTGTCCAAGGCCAGGTTGGACGGGGCTTGGAGCAACCTGGGCTGGTGGAAGGTGTCCCTGCCCATGGCAGGGGGTGGAACAAGAGGATCTTTAAGGTCCCTTCCAAACCAAGGCATTCTATGATTCCATGGTTTTTGGGGAACTGACAAATGACTGGCTAAGCCACAAGAGGCCCCATAACCTGGTGCTGTAGCCAAGGCCATGGCACAGGAGGAATAGGAGGAGTCCACCTGCTTCTGCCTTCAGCAACACAGTTTATTAACTCCTTAGAGATGATGAACACAAAGCTGAATCACATCTTTTTAATTCACCACTATACCTCTGAAACAGCACAGGCAGGGACAGAGTTGGGCTGAAGGACAACAGGGTGAACTTAAATGTTAGAAGTCAAAATTTATTTGTCCCTAACTATAGTTCTATCCTACCTAGAAGCAGCATAGTAAATTCTCTTACTTTCCACTCAATAAAGTGCTTTGTAGAAGGGTTTTATAACATCACCTTCTAAGCCTGTTCATCTTTTTTCTCCTCTCTCTTCAGTCTTTCTAGCACAACCTTTCTATATAAATTTATTAGGAAACAATTTATAGTATTGCCATCAATAATTCTTCCTGCAGCATTGTAAATATGCACAAAGGTTTACAAAATTGATAAGGCAAGTTCCTGCCCCAAGGGTTTGTGTTAGTTATTTTAGTCTTTATACTTATTACATTAATATACTTCAATGCAAAATTTTAAAAGGAAATATTAAGAAGGATAAAAGTGAAACAAATTACCGAGAATCACCTACTTACAGATCCTAAATAAGAACAAAAGAACAGTTGGTTCTGACAATACTGTCCAAAACTCCTTAGTGTTCAAGTAATATCTAAAGCACTTTACCTTCAGGTCGGTGACAATTTACTGATATCAAAGTTCACAGCACCTGAAGCAAAATTGCTGTGCAACACAAGTAAACCAAAGAGTTTCAAGCTATTCACACAGAGAACTGGCCTTTAGTCATCTCAGCACTGAAAAGAAAGAAAAAGGCTTTCCCAAATTTACTGTTATGAATAAGTCTCTCTTACCCCCCTGCAATTCTTTAGCTCCTTGTGTGCAGGCAGGACTCCGGGCCAGCACATGACAAACAACAGGCTGGCACATCCCTCACCAGCTCCTTGCTTTCCATTTACTATTTCACTGAAAAACAGTCAGGACAGCTGCTGTGCCAGCCTGGAGAGCACGAGCCAAGAGCAGGAGGCAGTCAGGTCTGCCAGCACCTGGCACAGCCCTGGCTGCGAGAGGAGAGGCCTGGACACGCTGGCTCTGAGGGTGCAAAAACCAGGCAGGGAACAGGGCGAGGAAGATCCCACGGAGACAGTTCCATGGCACAGCTGGAGCAAGGGCAGTCATGCTGTGAATGAGCAGTCAAAACACTGCACCGGTGTGGGCATGAGTGGGTTCATCCTGGGGGAGAAGAGAGAGAGTGAAACTGGGGTCAAAGGAGCTGAGGAGGGGTGAGATGGGACAGGACAGAGCAGAGAGGTCAGACAGGAGGCAGTGAGTCACAGGATGTGGGCAAAGGAAACTGCCAGAGCTCCCAGCACGTCCCAGCCCTGTGATGGGATCAGAGGTTCCTCAAACACCTCCCCTGCTCTGCTTTGGCAGCAGTGCCTGGCACCCACTGCCCCAGAGAGCCCCAATCCCTGCTGCCATCCCTGCAGGGTGAGCGTGGCTGGCACAGCCCTGGGAGTGGGGACAAACCTGGCCAGCAGCTCACAGCCTGACCAGGGGGGAGGGAGGCTTAAAGTGTCTCTGTTGGCTCAGGGTGCCACTAAAGTAGGAAAGTCAGAGATGACGTGACTTACCAAAGTCATGACATGCAAAAACTGCTGCTGGTGAAACCTTTCAGTATTACAAAACCAAACCTGCAGGGTTTTTTAGCACTGGGATAAAGACTATCCATAAATAAACTATTTAACTCCTCATATGCATTTGAAGTTTTTTTAAATTACATGATCTGTATTTCTCTTTCTTATAAACATCTGTGTTGTGCTTTGAGACTATTCTTGTCCAACAGTCTAACTACAGAAGTTGCAACTCCATTTCTTGCTGAAGTGGGAAAACATTAAAAAAGTATATTGGAAAAAATTAAGCAAGCAATTGTTGATTAACTAATGTGAATTTGCTTTGGAAAACTGGAATCCATCCCAGATCACCACTGGGTTCCTTATCACAGTAAGACTGAATGAAATTTTGAAGAGATCCTGTTTCATAGCACACCCTTCATTGCTGGATTCATTATTTGGTATCTCAGAATCTCATGTGATGAAATTTTCATTTGTGCCCAAAATCAATGGAGGTTGTGTCTGAATACAAACATGGTATTTAGTGCTAAGAGGATAAAAAGTCTTGCATCTTGAATTGTGCATGCAAACTTCGAGATTACTTTTTAACACTGTACCTCAACTAGTAATCCCTGTAATGGGAATAATCCTGTTCATTCACTCCATAAAGGTGAAAACAATTTCATTAATGTTTGAAAAACTGAAGAGCCTCCAGGTAAATTAGTCATCTGCTCTTCAAAGCAAAGTTTGAAAAGCATGTACTGAATAAATGTGTCATGTTTGAATAGGGAAAATAAGATACTAAAACGCAAACATCACAGTCTTGGCCTGGAAATGGTCAGGATCTTGTAGAAAAATAAATAGTGCTGTAATACACACGTAAAGCTGCACTACCTATATAAAGGTAAGTCAAGTCAGCACTCAGGGTGGACTTGGAAAAGTTGGTCATCGGCTTTTAATGTGGCTCCCTGCGTATAAATAGACCCATACAGATCAAAACCCTCCATCTTGCTGACCATAGTTCTACCAATTCTCCTTCTGTATTCTCAGAAGTAATGCCTTGTGTGAGAGAGGAAAAGATTCTCTGGTGTGACAAACCTCTTTCTTCCATGTCTATTTAATACAATTTCCTCTTTGGTCACCATCCTTCAAACTCTTGCTCTCTGTGTGTCCATAAAATGCTGTGGGATCTTAACCTCATTTAAACCAGCTACTTGTCTTTGCTTCTTAAGTCCTCCCTGGCACTTCCCACTCTGCATCCCACAGCTCTTCCTGAACTCCCTGTGTGTGTTTTATGTTATCCTTTCTGGCATCCTTAACCTTAAACTTGAACTTCCATCCAACAGGAGCACTCCCCACCCCACAGTCCCTCATACCCCATGGCTGTCAGCTCCAGCCAAAGCCCTGTCACTTATCCACTGGTTACTGAAATTCTAATTCCCCCAAAAATAAAGAAAAATATGTGACATGACGGGGTCAGTAAAACCTTAGTGCCAACAAAGTAAGATTTTGCTCAGTTTTTTTTTCTGAGGTACAAGAGACACATAAAATAAACCAGGGAAAAATTTCAATTACTAAGAGGCTATTTCTGCTTATTATCTCATCAAGCTTATGATATAGAAGGGAGAATCCTTATGTGCAGAGCTCTCAGGGCTCATCTCTTTGCACATAGGGATAGCCTACTCCTGTGCCTTTAGGATTTCCTTCCTGAAGAAGGGAATCAGTGCTAAACAGAACAGGAGGGGACTAGTTTGATGGGTCAGAAGGTAACAACAATTTCCAAGCCATGTGTTTGTATGACCAGCACCTCTGGCCTTCCAAGCTCACCAGCACAGGGACTGCCCCCCTCGTGTCTGTGTGCAGGAGGCAGAGCAGCCCCAGGTGAGTGGGGCACATGAGATGGGATGGTTTGTGCAGGAGGCAGAGCAGCCCCAGGTGAGTGGGGCACATGAGATGGGATGGTTTGTGCAGGAGGCAGAGCAGCCCCAGGTGAGTGGGGCACATGAGATGGGATGGTTTGTGCAGGAGGCAGAGCAGCCCCAGGTGAGTGGGGCACGGATGGGATGGTTTGTGCAGGAGGCAGAGCAGCCCCAGGTGAGCACATGAGATGGGATGGTTTGTGCCCTGGGGTCACATCTCCCCACTTACACTGCCACAGCCAGGAAGGAGCTGGGTCTAGAGGCTGTGGCAACGATGACCTGATGGATCCCAGGGGAATACTAAATTCAGCAACTAATGTTGAGGCAAACACTTTGAGTCTCTGACAGTGAGCACGAGTCCTCCTGCAGATCTCAGCAGGCTTTGATGGAATTGCCAGAGCAATTCCAAGCTCTAACTCTGGTGTTTCAAGGCTCCTGCCCTTCATTTTATCAGCTGCATTTTTCCCCAGCTCGTGACCCCCCGGTCCCCATGTGAACAATCTGTGAACACCCTGCTTGCACAGGAACACGAGATGTGACTGATTCACTGTGATAAGCAAAACGCAGGAGTCAAGTTGTGATGTCACACTCACAACCATGTAAGAAGTTTTGTTTAAAAATGAGCATAAAACTAAGTGCAGACAAGAATAACTTTCATATCAGAAGACAAATATCACTGGTATAATAATAATGTAAAATTAAAATATTAGAATCAGCTAAACTTAGAAGATAGCAAAATGAATAATATATGCAAGTACAATCCAGAGTTCTGTTTTATGCATACAAGGGGAATAATTAACTGATCTGGAAACATGTAAATGAGGGCTTAAAAGCATTTTCAAAACAGCACATCCAATTTCAGTTACACACGCAGAAGTTGCTACATTATAATAATTAGATTTTTTTCACAAAAGATTTATTTATTTTGAATAGGACTATTAAATATTATACTAATTACTAGTTATTTTACTTTGTACCCAGGGAAAAGGAATGAATATTCATTAATTCCTCAAGCTACCAAACCCCCACAGACCAGAGAGATTCCAGCATAGCTACTGATAAGTAAGGAAAAAGTTTGGTACAAAATCAGTCTCATTCCACAAATCACAGCTCTGTCTTTTTTACATGTTAAATGCACTACAAGAAGCAACAGACAACAAATAAAATTACAATACATTAGTGTTTATCCTTTTACTTTTTAAGTGTCTTTTTATAAAATGTCCTTGAGAAAGCTTTTTATTGGTATTATTTTGGGAATATTATATCCATTTTGCTGGGGTAGCAAAAGTAAAACTCAACATATTCTGGAGGTAAATAATAATCGAAACATCTTACACATACCAATCTGTTCATTATTTTTTTATAATCAAAGAAGCTCTCCTGGCTTCCTGTCATCATTATAGCAACTGCAGGAGAGACACTTGTCCCTCAGGCACAAACTGGCCCATAATATCCCATTCTTTGGCAGTGCATCCGGGTGATTGTCCACCTCAAAGACAACAAGCCCGTTCAGATTCCATGCTTTATTTGGTAAATTAAGACCAAACCTTTGCAGTGATGAATAATGGGGGATTCCTGTACCTTTTGGAACGTGGAGTTACCCCACAGGTGCCCCATTTTCCTGAGACTGGACACAGCAATTTCTGTAGCTCAGCCACTGCAGGGCATTTCCAGGGGCTGCCCAAGTCAAGCCTGGAAACTTATTTTCAAAGCAGTGGGTTCCCAGCTTGGCAAATGAATTAGGGAACGACGAAGAGAGGCAACCAGACCCCAGAATCAGAGCATCCATCAGGCTGCACCCCTGCAGAGGTTGCTGCCTGCCAGCCAGGGGCTGCTGCTTTCCACATGGGCAAGGATGACCCTTCCCAGGCTCCTCTGACAACCGGCCGTGTCTGAAGGTCTCGGAATGGTCAGAGACAGAGAGAAACCATCTGTCTGTGGGTTAATTTGGTATTGATGTTGTAATTCCCATTTGTGTCGTTTCATTCAAATCCAGCCTAGTTCCAAACCATCTGAATTTATTTCTCAAACTAGACCCAAAACTTCCTGCAATTAAGTTGACTCTCTCGACAGTGTCTCACTGGAAGGTGTGAATTCTGCAGGAGTCTGATGCTTTCTGTTCCACTAACACCATTTCACTCTTCATTTGAGATTGTCTTTATCTCACAGTTATAGACAGTGCTAGATGAATTTTAACAAGCAAGTTCAGAATCTAATCACTGGCATAACAGCCAGCCCGTGACTTTAGAATGTTTTTTTATTAAAATGTTACTGTTTACTAAAACATCACTGCAAAAAAAAAACCCCTCAAAATTCACGAACTGCTTCCATATATCTCTCAGAGGCCAAAATTTAAAAAATAAATAAAAAAAGCCTTAAGAGGATTCTTACTTTAGCTGAAATTTAAGTATTTACACTTTGCACTTTGAAATCAGTCTAGAATTTCCACATTTATATGTTCTTGGAGAAGGCTCAAGTCTCTTATTTGGACACTCAAAATGATCCAAACAGACATTTAAAAGAACCCCTCTATTCCCTATGCACAGAATCTGGATGTGACCTAGTGATTCAGATGCAAGATTTCCACGAGTGTGACAAGTGTTTAATAATATACTAAAACATTTTTTGAAGCAGCACAAATCTCCTACTGATTCTGTCATTTTACAATAACCCAAATTGCCTTTTTCTTTCTACTTATGAGGACAATTTACGACATGCCATGATTGGCAGGAAACAATACTATGACATAAAACATGTCATTATTTTTTTTAAAAATCTCTATGATATATCTGTGTGGATAAATAACAAAAAGGAAACCAATTAAAACAAAAATATTGAATTATAAATTATGTAAAAATATAATTTAGTAAACTACTGAAATAAACTAATAATTAAGGTATTTACTATCCACCTAACCCAATGCAGTCAGAATTAGGTTAAGTGAGCTGTGTGTGCATGCAGGGGTGATACACTGGTCAGAATTATCCTTCACTAATTTGAGATGGTTCCATAAATCATGCACTGAAATATTTCAAAGAAAATGTTATTATATTAAATGTTACCTTTTTTTGCTACTCAAGTAATTAATTATTTAAGCTGTTATGAGAAAGAGAGTCTAGATTCACACACTTGTAATGACTAGGAGGATATTTAAAATTCATTACAGTACATTAAACTTCCACTGATTAGTTAGCATCACTGCAAAATAAATAAATAGCCAATTTGCTTTGATCAGCAGAAATTCTGATAAAATCAGCAAAACACCAATTAAAATGTGAAAAATGTCACCTACTGTCATTATTCTAATGGAACTAAGACATATAGGACAAACTGACTCAATGTTTATTTTCATATCAGCTGTGTCTCCAAACTGTAAATCATCCCAGCTTTTCCTTGCCTCTCTCTCCCAGCCCAGCATTAATTCTGCAGATGGATTTACTGTGGACTGCACCGTGCTGGAACAGACCATCCCATCATAAACAGAATAATAAGGTCTTGCTGCACTTGTGTGAACTCCTGTTGGGAGGGGCAGTGGGGAGCAGCAATTCCCTCAGAAATATGGGAACAGAGATGAGACTTGACAGGAGGGATTTTTGCCTGAAACTTTGTTCTTTGGAAGCAGGTGGAAGGGAACAAAATGATTAAGTAGAGGTGCTATATTTAGTTATATACATCTCTTATTTATTGAGTTCCCCAGCTCTGGGGCCCTGAGCCTGCAAATAACCACAGAGCTGCTGTAAATTGGCTGGAATGTTCTGAAGACATCGGAGGCAAAGTCTGGGTAGCTGCCTGCAGGTTTTACCAACTTTTATCAAATAAGGAGATTTCATACCAAGGAATGATTCTTACACCTACACAAGCTTCTGACAATGCCAGTGCCTCTAATTTCACATCTGTAATCTCCAGCTGGAGTAATTACTAGGTATCTAATTAAGATGATCTGGGTAAAGCCCTCCAGTTCCTGGTGTTTCAGCTGAACACAGGTTTTGAGCATGGCTACACATTTTGGGGTGAGCTAATTGTGCCCTTCCAGTACCTGCAAGAAAGATGGAGAGGGACTACTGACAAGAGCATGGAGTGACAGGACAAGGGGGAATGGCTTCACACTGCAAGAGGGCAGGGATAGATGGGATATTAGGAAGGAATTCTCCCCTGTGAGGGTGGGGAGGCCCTGGCACAGGTTGCCCAGAGAAGTTGTGGCTGCTCCTGGATCCCTGGAAGTGTCCAAGGCCAGGTTGGACGGGGCTTGGAACAACCTGGGCTAGTGGAAGGTGTCCCTGCCCATGGCAGGGGTGGCACTGGATGATCTTTAAGGTCCCTTCCAACCCAAACCACTCTGTGATTCTATGACTGTGATTGATTTGAACTACTGCAAACTTCTTATCATCTTAGAAGTCTTGACAGCTCTCAGGAAAGAGAACCACACCATGTATCCTACATACCAGCTGCCTGTAGAAGAGCATGTGGAACACAAAAGGAAAAGCTCTGGCCCACTAGAGATAAATAATTATTTTTTTATTCTCTCTATGGAAGGTCATTTTGGTCATACATCCTCTGCCTGAGCCAGTCCCCACTGTGAAGTGTTTCTTTATGTACACATGTCAGCTTCTTCGTGGATTATTTCCCTGTTTAAACTCCAAATCAGAAAAATGTTTCATAGTACCTGGAATGGAAACTGAGCAAAAAGTTTAGTACTTGATTCACTGTCATCACTCAGCCCCTCACTGACCTCTGTCAGCAACAGCTGACACTTGTTTAGAGTCGAATCATGGATTTGCAACCACAGGAAGACAGAGTTATGGAATAAAATACCAACTAACAGAGAAATAAGAGGCTTAATCACAAACACTTGTTTCTCTTGGAGTGGAGTTCCTGTGAGATATTAGCTCTGAGTGCCCTTGCAAAACAGGATTTCTGTATCAGAAGGACTCCAGTGGAGGGGAACTAATGATCTGGCACATAGGAGGAAAAGAGCCCCAAACTATCACAGGTACAGAGAAGCCAGCACAAAAAGATAAGAAGATCTGGTGTGTCAGCCTAAGAGGCACAAAGAAAACTCAGGGTTCACATGCCAATGCAAATGAAGGCAGAGTGCACAGGACCTTGAAGAACAGTGGAAAAACTGACCTTGGAGTCAGTGAAGGAATTCAGCAGTGAAGCCCTGTCAGTTAGAGGGGGTAGCTCTTGAAACAACCTCACAGGGTAATTTGTGTTTTCCCGGCTCTCATCACCCTTCCCACACTGACAGAGCTTGCTCAGATGGCCCAGCAGCAAGAACAACCACCACAGCCTCTCCAGCAAGCAGACTGTGCCCCAAGGGTTGCCCTCTCCCAGCCCTGCAAGCGCGGCAGGCAAAACATGAGCTGAGGCACAGACCCCACCCCAAGGGCCACACAGCGCCAGCCTGCCCTGAGATGCTGCAGAAGTTCTTTAATTCTGCTCTCCTGAAAAAGCAATAGATGCCACAAGAGTTCTTTACTGGGTGTTTTGATTTCTCCTGGAGGATGGCAGCCTGAGAACAGCCTGTATTCCTGCTGGGAAACCCAGGAGCTGACCAGGATCCACAGCAACCAAGTGGATATTTTGGTTTTGTTTTCTCTTTTTAAGCAGCAAGGGAAGTAGGATTTATTTGCCCAAATGCTTATTACCCAACACATTGTAATGTCTGAACTAATTCTTTGTGATGGCCCAGGTCTATTTGAACACAAACAAGTGCACAAGAATACATTAAAAAAAAAAAAAAGCAACAAATACACCTATCTGTGGATCCCTGCTTGTCTGAGAAAGAATATATTTAAGATAAAAGAGTGCGAGATGCAGCACAGATCCTCAGTTATCAAACTTAACATCCTTGGGTTTAAGTCAGCCCTTTAACACAATTTCTAGGCAGAACTTGCAATTTATTAATTCACGTCCTATGATGTTCATTGTTTATGAAACCTGCATCTTTCACAACTTTTTTTCAACTATTGCAGCACTTCCCAAAACACAGGAAAAATAGGTATTCAAAATGAAATGTTACTCTGAAGTTCAGTAATTTGGATGGAGAGTTACAGATACACTGGTAATTGTAAATGGTCTGAGGTTTGAATGATTTTTCCACTCCAATTAAATATATGGAGAAGTATATTCAAATAATTAAAAAGTGCTGGAAATAAGCAGTATTTGGAATTAATGGAAGCTATATATTCACCCTGTTGCATTCATTATTTTTAAATTATAGTTTCCACAGATTAAGAAACGCAGTGAAGTTAAAATGAAGCAATTTTGTTCCTAAATATTGTCATTTAGATTAAAATATATGTGTCTGTTGAATCCAAAAGCTACTGCTGCTGCTTTTATTATTTGTAAAATCTAAAATAAACTGCCAACAAGCAATGAACAACAACTGGAAAAATGTTTAAAAAGAGAGAATAAAACTCCAATATCCCCATCTCCCGGGATAACATGGTGTGGGTTGCCAATCACATTATGTACACATCAAGAAAGTCATGTTATATTAATTGCGCATTTCTAAATGGTTTAATAAGGGATATACATGTTATAGATGCTGTAATATATGGTTCAGAATCCAAAAGGTTGCTCACAACCCTCTCTTAGGGGTTAGCCTGACACCTCCTGTTTAAAATGTCCCACCTTTCCCATATTGGGAACACAGAAATCATTTTAAACCTTTTATAGGCCATTTTGAAGTGAATAGGACTCATTGGAAGCAGCAGTTAAAGGAAGAATGGAAATTCTTGCCCTGCCAGGGGTTTCACAGGAACTGGCTCACACAAATGCACAGGTCTACAACCCCAAATGTCCTCCTTCCAAACCATCAGGTCTGTGTGGATTCCTGAACTTTTCACGTTGGATCCTTTGTGTGGGAAAAGAGTTATCTGGGGCAAACTGCCAGGCAATTTTACACCCATCCCTTCAAGGTGTTAGCAAAATGTTGAATGCTAACAACTTTTGTTCACCAGCCATGGAATAAAGGGTCCTCCACACCAGAGTGGAAAAACCGTAGTTTTTAAATACAGCATCACCAGCAGTCAACACACAAATGAACCCTCGTAGCTGAATTTTCAGTTACATTAAAGACCCCGGTGGTTTCCTTTGAGGCACAATTTCATCCCAGCGACTCAAGACAGATGGTAAAATTTTATTGTGACCAATTTTCTGTTTCAAAACTTTCAGTGCATTTTAAAGGCAAACATATAAAATGCATTATACTCTTATTTTCCTTCACACTTGTATAGATCTTACATCAGTGTCACCAACCGTGTCTTACACATTTCTGTGGTTCCATATAGACTTTATCAATATTTTTTTTTCATTCCATTCAATGGCCTATCACATTTTATATCAAAATCAAACAAATCAGCCAAGGCAGATACTTTTATGGGGTGGAGGCGTATCTCCTAAATGATGCTGCTAAATTGGTCACCACTATTAGCATTTTCCTACTTATGCACAATCATCAGCAGAAGTAACACAAAAATACTTTAGAATAAACCCTCTTCTCGGCTGCTTTGATGCAAAAAGTGGACAGGAAATTCCAGAGACTCCTTGAGGATGCACATTCCGAGAACCTCACCAGTGGCACAACGTGAAATGACATCTGAGGAATTCAGTTGTGGGGAAATGGAGGGGCTTGCCTGGCTCAGTGGCAACTCCTGGTTCTCCTCACAGCAGCTTCGAAGCCAACATGCCATTAATTAGCTAGAAAAGAAAAAAAGCATAACTAAATGAAAATTAATTTAAAAGAAAGACAGAAAGAAAAGAAAATGAGAAAAATCACCTGTGTGTTTTATGAGTGAGAAGAATTTGTTATAGCATTTAAAAAGAGGTAATTCTCAGTAAGTACATACTCAGAACACCAGGAACTCTTCAAAGGGTATCTGACTAACTAGTCGAGGAAACAAGTTTTGTTTTCCGCTACTTGGTTATCCGGTTTATTCCCTAATAGTTCTACATCCATAAAAGGCCAAAGGACTCTGACCTTGGCAAGCTAACTAAGCAAAAAAAGGCAATCATGTGTGCAAGGTTGTCACCTACACTACAAATTATGATAAAATATATCTCAGGATTGGAAAAAATAGCTGTATGTCTTCAGTGACATCCACTGTAGTACATTTAAGATTTGAATAGGACAGCAATTTATTTTGCACTAAAATGTTTTATGGTTATCATAAAGCATTATGTCTTCAGAGACTGAAAGGAGATGTTTTTATGGACTGTTGCTTCTTGTTGCATTATCTTCGCAGACCAAAAATTATCCTTTTTTCTTTCCCCCTTTTTTTTCCAAGTGCCCCCCGTTGCCCCACTAATAATAGATGTCATACAGTGGTTCAGTCTGATAAAAAGGAAACTGTTAAACAAAGTGTACAAGGAACATATTTCTAGCACAGAAGAGTTTTACAATGAATGATTATCCAGCTAATTAGTGAAATAAATAATAATAATTGCCTGTCCCTCCTCATTAGACTCTTAGGAAGAAAATGGAGCCCCAAAGCAGAGATCCAGCTTTTGATTTGAAAAATTGGACCTTGGTAATTTTATTAGCACTTTGCCAAAAAGCCAGTCCCTTGCACAGTGAGAGGTGGAGGTGGAAGAGCTGACAGGCAGATTGGTGGATGTGCAGGATGTCCCACATTTAGCTCAGGAATAGTTTTGAGGCGGCAGTTGAGTCACCTGGTGTGGTTAGTTTGCTCCTGATTTACCCCTTCTGAAGAGTCTGAACCACCAGTGAGGATCAGGTGGAACAAATACACAGCGTGTGCTTTTGAGAGGGTAATCTGAGGGATTCCAGGCTTATCTATGTAAATTGTAGGTAGTGTATAAATTGATCATGCTTGAATATTATTAACATATCAAAGCCCCTTCCCCTTCATCACATGTTCTTCAGCCTTTCACCAATATTATGCTTCCACATGGCTGACACTGGTCTGTGCCTCTGGCACCTTTGGGTTGTTCTCTTGTAGTCCACCCTGTCCCAGACTTCTCTTGAAATTCTACATTTTACACAGAAATAGGGTGTCTCAGGACAAAGCACATCCAAACACATCACCTGGTGCTGAAGAAATGTCAAGGCAGTGAATCAGCCTTAAGGGGCCTGGTTTCAGTTTGATGTGTGCATTAAATGGAGTTACCCATGCCATACAACTGATCAATTTATCTAGACATGAATATCTCTCCCAACTCAGTGTTCTTCCAAAACAGAGCCTTCAGAGGGTTATCACAGGAGCCTTTTGCTCTCTAATCTGATATTACACATTTCCCCCAAGTAGCAGCAACATCTTTATATTGTTGCTAGACATCAGTAGAACAGAGAAATCTAGACCCCCTACACAGCCCAAAAGAGGTGAGGCTAAATTATGGATAAGCTTTTAGGAAAACCCATGGAATTTATGTTTACTCCTTTTAACAGCACTCCATGCCATGCTCCCAGGTGCATGTCCTACACCAGTGTCCTATCTCTGCCCAAAGACACACTCACAGAAATAAAGAGGGGCTTTCCCAGTTTTCCAGTGAACTACACTTACATGAAATCTCCAAATTTAAACTTCAATTATTTATTCTCTATACTTTTCCACCCACCTCCACAGTTCCCCTGGCTGATCCCTTTCTGACACCTTCTCTAGTCTCCTCCTGTGCCTGACTGCTGGCTCTGACTCTGTCCCCATGTTCCTCACCCTTACGAGACAGAGCCAGAGCTTCTCTTTCCCTCTGTAAACACCTCATCAGCTCAGATGAACCCAGAGAGAATTTTCCATGAACTAGCCTGAAAAGTCAGTTCATTGCCTTATATTAATGCCAACATTTCCCTTTCAACACAATAAAGCTACATTTAGGCTTGAGGAATTTTTACCTGTTTGGCACCAACAAATTTTTAGAGTAATTGAATTGAAACAGTGAGAACAGCTGAGTGGAATCCTTCACTCAGCCCAACGTGTACCTGCTCCTGCCCAGAGGGAGCTCAGCTGGAATACCCCTGGTAATGCACTCATGCAAAGCTGTGCTCCCAGTCCAGAATGCTGCTTTAGTTGCAGAATGTACTTTAACACCATGTGAAGATCACTCAGCTCCCACTTTGCACCTGTGAGATCAGTGCCACAACTGCAGCTTCCTCTTCACAGGATACAGAGCACTGATGTCAGAATGGCTTTGGAACTGATTTCAGATGAGGGAAGCAGGACCAGAGCAATTGCTGTTCCTTTTTTGTTTTTAACTTCTTGCCACAGAACCTGGGGCAATGTGACAAATTAATACAATGAATGTCACCACATTTGCTCTCCCAAATTAAACCGAAGGTCAGTTTAGGGAAGAGGCCTTTAATCCATGGTCAAGATAGCTAAGATACCAGAGTTTTAAAGAGCCTCCTTCAGGCTGCAGCATGTTAACACTGAAGGCCCTCCTGAATGACTAACCATTATTTCTTTGTATTGCTTTATAATTTTAGTCTTTCAGATATTAAGCTTCAATTTCCAATCTAAAAACCAACAGCCCCACCACCAAACCAGCAAAAACCCCAAGACAGTCTTCTAACTTTTCCATTCTTTAGTAATTTTTAACTTAAAATATCAGATAAACCTGCAGATTTTCACATGTGCCAGATAAGGAAACACTTGCTGATGGTGTTCTGAAGTGTTTCCCACCACAGAGTTAAAAATGGCATTTTTTGACTAACGTAGAGAAGCATCATTTCAGGTTATATTACCAGAGGAACATTTACACTTCTCTAACTCCTTCATTTCTTTGGCTGTGCTTCCCAGTAGAGTAAGAATTCATAATTTTTCTCATCTTTGTATTGCATGTAGCACAGGATTTCTTTTGTCATTATAAAACACTCCTGGAGCACATTCCATTGACAAACACACAGAACCTCTAAATAATTTTCATTTCCCAAGTAGAGAGGCGTGACTCACAGCACATAAACAGCGGCCCCTCTCTGACTCCCACCTTACATCTCCACATTAATAAATGTCTTTTCAAGTCAGAAACAGCAGCATATTTTTCTGAGGTTTTTGTTTAATTCCTGAATAACACACCCCACAGGTGACACGTGATGTGCCAGGTGGAAGCAGCAGCAGCGATGGTGGAGGTGAACAAAAACTGCAACAAAACCTCATTTTTCCTGAGGTCTGTGGAACAACTGGCAGAGGAAGGGCCTGACCCAGCTCCCCAGCAGCTCTCCCTGCCTTGTGTGCACAGCCTGGCAGGCAGGGCACAAACAGGAGCCCCTTTGTCCAGGCTCTGGTGTCCAGAAAGGCATCTGCTCTCACTGCCCAGATGTTGAACTTGGGCTCGTTTCTGGTCCAAGCTTCTGAGATCAAACCAAACCACACAGTTCTGTTTGTTGTTTGAATAATCATATTACTTTCATTTCCCTGTTCTGAGTTCCAGCAGGGTCACCTGTGTCATCACACCACAGGATCACAGCAAGCTAATATATGCTATTTCAGTTTTGGGAAATTCTGATTCCTTCTCACATAGGGCACACAGTATGTCCTAGTGCAATTTATATAGCTGAAATGGGCTGCTTTCCCAAATGATCTTGACTCTGAGAACTGTTCAGTTTTGAAGTCCCTCCCTTCCTTGATTCCACATCATCTTCATTCAAAAGCTGATCCTTTGAAATATTCCTTTCCTGACTGAAAGCACGTCTGCAAGGTCTTGGTGAATATGGAAGTATTTAATATGCTTTTGTATTCAATGAAGTTCTACATTTTTCAAAGACCCTATCCCACAAAACTTTTCTCCAAATTAATGCTTTCTTACTGATCTAGCAGATTTAGGGATACTTAATTAAAAAAAAAAAAAAAAGAAAAAACCCCTCCCCCAAAAAAAGAAATTGTAGTGCCACATCCCCCCCCAGATATATACACAAAATCCACAAGGAAAAAACACATCCCAATCTAAACAAACCCAAAACCCTACAAAGAGCCCAACCACAAAAAAATCACAGATTATAAGAGACTCAAACTGCTGCATTACATTTCATGGCAGAGACAGTTCAAGCTGAACTTGGTTTGCACAGAACCAAGAGCAACAGCCAAGTTGTGTGTGAGCAGTCCTGTATCCCATGCTATTTGCATGCAGCAAGAATAGGGGAAAAATAAAAAAAAAATAATTAAAAAATACATTTACTCTGTTCCTCCCATGCTGCAATGTCCACATAGGTCCTCATTAACTTCAGTGGCAACAATACTGCCTTGTTAGGAAGGAACAGTGGAGGAAGTTCCTCACAAAGAGAGTGCAGAGGAGATGCTGGGAGAAGCTGGAATTACTGAACACAATAACAAAAGACCTTCCAAGGGTCCAACTTGGCCCAATCCCGGGGGACATCCAGGGTTTAAACTGCTCAGAACCAGAGCTTGCAGCAGCCACTGTGAGCTCCTTCCCCACAGCAGGGAGAGCCCAGCTCTGGAGGCAGTCAGCTCAGCTGCTGAAGTGTTCAGAGCACCCTGAAGTACCAGTGTGAGCAGCTGCCCCATGTTCTTCAGAGCACACTGAAGTACACGTGTGAGCAGCTGCCCCACGTTCCTCCCCACCTGCCAGCAGTGAGGGGTCTCTACCTGCTGCACCAGGAGACCACAGGAACCCTCTCTGTGTCACCATCCGTGTGTTATTAGTGTGCAACACAAGACTGTGTCCACACATCTCCACACAAAGACAGAACAGTCAAAACAAAACCTTCTTGCAATGCTACTCTGTCAGAGGGGGAGCCAAAGCTCATTAAAATCCATGGAAATCTCTCTTCTTCACTGCAACAGGGAAGAGGCATTTCCTCTCTAAGGAACGTATGAAAAATGTACCACAAAAAGAGATGCAGCCCAAGAAGAAAACACTGTACTGAGGCAACCACAGCCTACCCAAACCTGGACAAGCCAGGTTCACTTTTAGGCATAGTTTTGAATGGAAGTCATATTGCACATGAGCATCTATTTATTATCAGTTGTAATCACACCTAAAATGAAAAGTGAAAAACCTCCCAACTGTGCATGAACCTGTTCAGTTTGGGAGAAGGGCAGCTATTGTGTCTGCATCTTAAATGGAAGGGAAACACCCCTCTCTCTGAACGTTAACCATTTCAGATCTCAGTAAAAGGCCTCTCTGTTTTCACTGATTGTTTTGTAGCAACAGCAAGAACACCTATAAATCTGATTGAATTAGGTTTTTAGACCTTTATTCCAGATAATTTCTTCTTCTTATGTGGACTTTCTCAGGAAATGAGATTTAATGAGTCATAGTCCTTACTGATAATCACAGGAGAGCTCATTAGCTTTCTGTCAGATTTATACCAACTATTTGCCCTCAATATGCTCGTGACTTACTGGAGCTAAATAGGACACTACAGAGAGAGCAGACTTTCACAGATGAAGCAATACAGTGGATTTGAAATACTATAAAGATAAATATTTCTCCTTAATTTATTTTGAGAACTTAAAGGCAAAAATATCAACATACCTTCTCTTCTTCCTTATCCTACTTCCTCTATCGTCTTGGCATCGCCAACATCAAGACACATATTATTAGAGAAAATTAAGAATAACGTTTGAGGACTCCTTGCAGAGAACCAGCCCAAGCAGTCAGGAACACAAGGCACTGATCAGGCTGGCAGGGGCAGCCTGTGTTGGGGTGACACACAGGAGCTGTCAAAGCAAAGGGAGTTTTATGTTT
The DNA here is from genome assembly GCF_003945595.2 of Pipra filicauda. Taxonomy (NCBI): domain Eukaryota; kingdom Metazoa; phylum Chordata; class Aves; order Passeriformes; family Pipridae; genus Pipra; species Pipra filicauda. Next base: position 1,186,030 of record NW_024104731.1, read on the forward strand.
CCTATTTCCAGGGCTCGCCAGAGCTTCCACAAGTCCCTCTCCACAAAATTCTGCCAATCTCCACCCATTACAATGTTCACAGAGTTTGTACAGATCCCAGAAAAATCCTGAAGGTGTGTGTTTTTAAATGTATTGGTAGGTCTGGTGAGGCACAGGAATGACTGCCATGAGGTAACACCAGCAATGACTGTGACTACAATCTTCCCACTGGGTTTGTTTTAGCACCATCAACACCACCCCAGGTGGAGCCACGTTAAATTCCATCAGACAGGATGAAGATAAAACATAAACCCACATATTTTTCTACTTATTTCCCCAACTATTTTAATGACCTGCTGATTCCTTATAAAGGAATTTCATAGAGCAGAAAGTTTCAGTGAACAGCTGCTTAAAAAATATCAGAGCTTCGTGAGGAAAAGACAATTAAATGGGATCAAATCCTTGATCCCACTCCTTTTTCAATTAGAATTGCCTGTTCTGATCTATCCTTTAATTTCACACTTGCACACTTCAGCACATATTTCCTTTGTACCCTCAAAACCCATAGAAACACATCTTAATTTCCCATATGGGAAATAGGTGTGCAAATTATTATTTTTACTGCACCAAAAAGAAAAGTCAAACATGCACAGCACCAGCTACAGGGTCAGAAACCAGGTCTTGTTAGGCTTCCACATGGTTTCCATTCCAGTGATCTCTGAGCACTTCCACTACTGTGATATTTGGTAGTTGTCTCCACAACCTTCCCTTAAGGTGGGAAATACGATTATTTTCCTTCTTGCAGATGAAGAAGCAAAGCAGAGTGATTGTCCAATGTTCACAGGACATTGTGAAGGAAAGAAAAGGGACACGAGTCTTCTGTGTCCCATGCCAGCAAACTTTATTGTGAACCACCCTTCAGGGTGACCGGGTCATTGGGATGTACATGCAACCAGCCAGTTCTCCAGCCAGGAACGTGACTGAGAGCAAAAAGCTGAAATAATCCAAATCCCTTCTCTGCCTTGGAATTCACGGCCCTCTGCACCAAGTCTCATTTCTCTCCATCTTGAACAAACTTCTGACAAAACCTGAAATGATCATGAGCTATACACCCATCTCTGGCTTTGCAAAGGGAACTGCCTTAATCACAACATGGATGATGGTCAGAGGAGCTGGGTGAGACAGGAATTATGAATTCTGTCACTGCCTCAGGTCACAGCTCTGAGCAAAACAATCCACCTGATTCGTGCTTTTCCTTACTATAAATGCAAGAGGGGCACCAGTTTGTAAGAGACTGAGCTCATGCAGTGCAAACTTACATTTACACAAGCTACAGCAGCCCTGTGTTTTGCAGGAGTCCTGTCACTGGTTAGTACCAGCTCAGCAGGTTTAAAGCACCAGCAGTAGTTTTGCATGTCTGCTCCTTCCTGTGCCTGGGCTCTGTCCCCTCTCAGAAGCTCCATGGAGAGATGGTCTCTCCTGGGGGGCCGGGGGGTGGCCACTGGAGCTGCAGGTTCCTAGCCCAGCCCTCACAGGCAGCAGAGGGTCAGCTGGGCACAGCAACAGGTTCTGCTGCCATCAGCTCCTCAGGAAGGTCCCCGACTCCTTGTCTGACCAGACCAGTTGCACATTCATGTGTTTTTCATCTGTTACTTTTACAGAAAACTCCAGCTTTTTATGCCCTTATATAAGCTGTTTTGTTTTTTCTCACTCAGGAAGCTAATAGTTTTAAAGTCTGAAACATTGCAAACAGGGATTGCAGGTGTAATTCCAGCTCAGGATGACTTCAGGGTTCCAGTGCCACTCATTAATCACCCAACCTGCACTTTCTGGGTTTACGATTTCGACAAAATCCCTTCATTTTAATTATGGCCTTGTATATAGGGTATGTGTTCTTCTACATATAATTTTTAAATACAAAGAGAAAGAGCGTGGAAAAATTAGGATCTATGACTTTAGAATGCAGTCCTTTTATGGCACAGGCAAACAGAGTGCTCTTGACTTTAACCTGTGGGTTCCACTTCATATGTGGTGTATTTTTCATACATCATGGGGTTTTATAAATTTGCTGTATAAAGCACCAGAGCTACGTTGCCAGCAAAATATAAGGAAAACAAATATGTCAGGGTAATGATGCCAGGACAATTCCTTATTGAAAAAAAAACCAGTTTATTAATACCTTATTGCTACAAGCTAGATCTTATTATCATCTTGGGTCATTTAGAATCTTATTAGGTATTCTGATGGTGGATGAATAATCCTGTGATAAATTCTTTGCCATGTCCTTCACAGTTGTCATAGCAGGATCATAAACAGCATTTATAACAATCTAGCCTGGAGGAAAAGGCTTACAATGGTCTGTTTAACATGCAGGAAATATTCAGATCGGCCGTGTCTGGTTAAATTTGAGACCCACAGGAGAGACACCAAAGTTAAATGTAGCATGGGTTTCTCTGAAGATTAGCTTTAAAAAAGGCTCTGGGTCAGGGACGTGGGGACTAATGCCAGTGATATGGCCACAAACAGCTTCTTTCAAGAAAGCCAACTTGAATAAAAATGGTGAGTACAAGTTACTTTCTTGCTGAAAAAGACACCGTGTAAGGTTACTGGAGCTGCTACTTAAGAAGCATGGTTGAAATTATTTGCAGTTGAATGGCTTGGAGCTCAGGCACCTACTTCAGTGATGATTATCTGAAAAATAGTGTATGCACTCACACAGGGAAAAATATGCAGATGTTTGCAGAGCTATAGGACAACTTGCTTACACTGTGCAACTTCTTGAACTCTTGCAAGCTCAGAACTGAGTTCTTCAGAACTACTACAAAAGTAACATGGGCAGAATAAACTCTGGGAAAAAAAATAAATTTACACTGCTTTGAGTGGGTCCTTAAAAAAAAACCTACACAGTCTATGCACATAAACACACTGAACACACTGAATCACTCATACCTGTTGTCATTCAATGCCACATTCAAAGGCACAACATCAGCTTTCCAAGCCTAAGGGCAGCAACTGCATCTCAAACCACTAGAACTTTGCAGAAGTTATGTTTGAACACCAGCAGTGGTGTAAATTAAAGCTCAGCCAAAACCAATCGTGCAGGACCTGTCAGGCACATTTTCAGGAGAGTGATAATAGAAATGGGTGGTTCACTGGAAGGGATTGTGGTGACAAATTTGAGTTACAGCCACGTAAACACTTTCTCCACAACAGGTGATGTTGCTCTCTTGGCACGAGGAACTGAGACCATGAAGAGTGAACAGCAAAATTTGCTTTTCTTAAAAAAAGATGAATTGCATCTTCCACTTAAATTTTAAATACACCAAGCAAATGAGTTCTGTGGCTCCAGCCCCTAACCCAGAGCTCCATAGTGGGAAAGCTCACGTGAAGGTCCACAGCTGAGAAATACTGGAATTGCATCCCAGGGCATTCCCTGTTGCAGCCATTTGGACACTTCCAATTTGAAAACCACCATCACATCCTGGGACTTGTTTGGAGCTGCAACTCCCACCTCAGGAATCAACTTTGCAGACATCTCTGTGTGTGCAGGTAATCTTTGTACCATGTGGCTACGATGCTCCCAAGGACAGCACACAAAGCAGGAAACTTGAATTGCTCAGAATTTGCTCCCAACTTGAAATAAAAACTTGTCAGTGACTCTGAAGTTGAAAATACATCTCCAAAAAGGAACCTTAAGCTCATCAGGTGAACCCTGAGAGGAGAAGGGAAGGTCTAAGCTCACCAAACAAATTGTTCTTAGAATAAATAGTTCTCAAATAGCCGCATTCTTTTATCTCCTGTGTTACCCTGCTTTCCTCCAACTTTTTGTTAGCTGACTGCAGGTTCTTTGAGAGGTGTAGTTGTACCTTTACAGGTAGTTTTTAGCACTTTGGGAACGTACCAGTAGAAATAAATAACACAGTAATCACAGAGGCAAAAGAAAAGGAGCCTTGAATTAAAGCTGTTGGAGCAGATGGGAGCCTGCAGGATAATACACTTCCCAAAGCTATAGGGCTTGAGGTGCTGTGTAATTTAGCTCAAGTTGGGACATACTTATTTTTCCTTGTGGTTAAAATCAGTTGTTCCAATTTGGTTTACACAAATCTGGTTGGGCTGAAGGAAAGCTCCCTTGCAGCACTCAGGCTGCCAAAGCAGCACAACGTACACATGGTAATCTCATTACAAACACAGTGATAGCTCTGATTTTCACATCTCTAAAGCAATGGCAGGGAGGGTATGGAATTGTACCACTTGCTAAACAGAAGCGCAATGGCATTTTTTTTAACAGTAAAATTCAGTCTTTGCTTCTTAAAAAGCCATGCTTCCTTCCTATTGAGGAGTGAAGCTTTTAATATTTTTTTTAAATGTGAGATTTACATTGACAATCCATCTCGTCAATTAAAAAAATATCTTGTGTACTATGACTGTACACAAAAGTAAAATTTATTTATTTCTTCATGAAAAAACCCAAACCAACCAAACTAAAACCAAACCCACTCACAAACCTTTCCATCTCTGTTTTGGTAACTGGACAGGCATATGAAGTACCACCGTGTGTGAAGATTACTGTTTTGGATGCACAGATCAACACTTAACCAGACTGAAAAAGCAAGAATGTAAAATTAATACCTTTAAGAGTGCAAGTTAACTGAGCCTTTGGAGATTTAAAATTGTTAGTATCCTTCTATAAATGCACAAAATCCCCCCAAGGCAGCTCTCCTGGCACAGCCACCTGAGCAGATGAATTTACAAAAATCTCTCCGATAGCAACGCATTTCAAATCCGACATTCTAGTTAGTCTTCTATTAAAAAATGGTGCTGAAGGAATGTTTTACAAGCTACATTTCCCTTTGTCTTTAAACTTGAAAGAGGTAAAGTATGCTTATCCTAAAATAAGATTGCCTCTGCCTCCTGAGCACGTCTGCACAGCTGTTTCAGACCGAAGGGAGATCTCAGCAGCATCACGGGCGTTTTCTTCCCCCTCACCTGCTCTTGTACAATCTTTTCCTGCTGAAATCAGTGGGATTTCTGTCTTGGTCCAGCCCCATCTGGATCACCCCAACCCATTTCCTGGCAGTGTTGTTGCTGGTATGAACACACACGGGCCAGCAAGACTCTCTCTGGTTGATTCCATAGCATTTTTACAGTGCTATGCAATATATTTCATATGCAATAAGACAATTTAGTTTGTACAGATATGATCCAAACTAACATTACTTGACAAACCTTGCAGGTAGTTCTTAAATTGACATAATCAAGCTCCACTGGGCTGCTTTTAACACTAAACTCACATGAATTTTTGTTTTAAAAAAATACACATTACTCAAAATTTTTACCCCTTTTTCAGCATCTTCATTCACCTTGCAAAGCCCAGCAGTGTAAGTGTCCAGGCAGCTTTCACAGAGTCTTCTAAAATCTCTCTGGGGAGTGCTGAGGTAAAAGGTGCAGGTATCACCCCGTGGCAAAGGCAAGATGCAGCTCTGTGTGAGCCCATTGCCACAGAGCAGAGCTTTAGTTCACTGGCACAGCTCCCTAAACTGAGTTACAGAGCCTGCTCTAAGGTAGGGTGGGGATATGACACAAGGACCTTCCCCCCAGCCTGCTACCCCACCTCAAGCCCAGCTCCCAAGGAAACTGCTGTGAGGCCCAGCAGGAACCACGAGAACAAAGGCTTTTAAAGACCAGGCACCATCAGCTCCCAGCTCAGAGGCCAAATATATCAGAAATGCTGTGACTTTGAGAAGTTAATTTTCAGCTGGTGCCTGTGACCAAGCCTTGAACAGCAACACCGCAGGGCGAGATGAACATTCAACACTCATCCTGAAGGATCCTCCTCTTTGCACACAGAGGTAGCAGGCAACTCTGATTAAAAGAGGGGAATCAAAACACACCTGCCAAGTATGGTGGTGAAACCCTGAGCCCAGTGGGTAAGGGTTACATTTTCTCCCTGGGTGCTGGTGAGAAGGAGATGAGAAGGAGATGAGATGGAAAGTGGGTCAGTGGCTCAGGAAAAAGAAGCTGAGTAGGGCTGGCCCACTTTGTGGTGCAGAGGGAACCAGCCCAAAGGGGCCTGGGGTCCCTGCTGTGGCTGCAGGGGTCACCTGCTCTCTTTGGGAAGCTCAGGCAGCTGTGCCTGCCTTGCTGCAGCCACAGCTTCAGGTGCATTGAGTAGGATCAGCATTTTCATGGACATGAAACACTGGTTCCTGAGCAAATACAAGTCAGCTGTAGTTTCAGTGGGCAAAATGACTTAGAGTTATCACTCACATGTGAAAAGCCTGTAAGACACTCACAGGGAAATGGCTGAGCAGGTCAAATCAGCTCAGCAGTTCAGCAATACAGGCCCAAGTGCCAAGGAGCAAGAACACATGTCAAAGTTGTACCTCACTGCCAAGGTGCCATTGCTCCTCTGCTCCACTTTGCTGTGGATCCAGGATGGGTGTGTGGGAGCAGTCTGTCATGGTGAAGAATATTCTACACTGTACTAGCTCCCAGGTAATTGCAGTGACAGATGAAGTGTGCAAGACTGGCTTCCAAATTACTTGGAGCAAAACAGAGGTGGTAAATACTGCTGAAGGAAAAACAATATCCCAGTAATTCCAAAGAGAAGAGATTTGCAGAATTTCCCTTCTTTTTCCCAACTACCTTGGATCAGGTTCCATATCCTCAAGTGTGAATGAAACTCCCCCTCACCACTCACCCCCAGCAAACAGAAATATTAGTGTACAGGTTTCCTGGGACCTGGCTTGGCACTCCCAGTGAAACTCCTCTTCACTTTTCCTCGTGCACTGAGATTAATTTAGGAAGCCATCTTCACTGAAAATATTTGATGGACACTAAAAATAGGCCCTTGCACATATTCCCCACTGTAAAGCAGTCAGATGTCAGATGGGAGTGATGCTCTTTTGCACCTTCCTGGGTATCTGTGAATACCCAAACCAGCTGTCCTTTGGGCTCAGAGCCACTCAGCTCGGAAGAAGCAAATGCTTCTGCTGGACAAACCTTGACTAGAACAACTGCCTCTACAATTCCCTGGGAGTGGAGGCCACAGACACTCCCTAACCCACTGTCTTAACTGGTGCCAATTAGAGCTTAAACATCTAATTAGCAAGAAGTAGATGGAGTTCTCCACTGTTGGCTTTGGAGGACTCTGACCAATAGCTCTCCCTGCACAACACAATGGGATGAAGAGGATGAGAAAGTGACAATTAAATGAGTTTAGAAATGTCTGGACAGCATTAACATGTCTATATATATATACACACACACACACAAATGTGTTTGTATATAAGTACTTATATATATATATTTATATATATCTAATGGGTTCAAATTCCCTTGGCCTCATTTCCCAATATTTAGGTTTTTTTAGAATAAGCCATCACTGGTTTCTAGTGATTTTTTCTTGATTTGTCTTGGCTTCTCCTAGAAACTACAATAACTTTTGAATATAAAGTAAAAGTAAAAATAAGAACCTATAGCACAGTTATTTTTGCTATAATAATACTCATGATCCTGGAATTTAAGCACGTGAAAGCACCCTTGTAAGCAAATAAGGTATGGACCAGACTGTATTTTTCCCATAAAAATATCCTATGCATACTGATATTCCTCTTACAATAAATGAGATGGAGAAAAGGCAGAATAACAAACTCTACAGTGCAAACTTATTGGATCCATTGTGAGTCTGAACAGTTCATCAGTACAGATATGAGCTACCCAGAGGGGCTGCAGAGCCAGGAGCCAAATATGCTGATAAATACCTTGCTCGTGAACAGCAGCAGCATCATTCTCGTGGGTCAGAGCCATCTTCACTGCTTGACCAGGACTGGGCTGTACAACTGCCCAGAGCTGCCCAGTTTGGTGGCACCAAACTGCTATACCAAATGCAGTTTGGTGCCACCTGAACCAGAAATCTGCTGAGAAAGGTGTTTGAAACTGGCAATAGGTACAGGCACTGCAAATTATTTTTTGTCATAGATGCACCAGAGACCAGCTCTTATCATAAAAAACTACAGTAGCAGATGCCAGTGAAATAATATTTAGCAATGACATGGACATTCTGCAAAAGTCAATGAGGAAAAAAATCTTCTCAGATACATGTGTATGTTGTTAATCATAATTAAGGCAAGTGTGACAGTTTCTTGGCAACAGACACTGAGTTCCCTTCCCTGACAAACAAATCCTGCAGGAATACTCTCTCTTTCATTACATCCAGCCTGCAGTTCTTTACACTAATATCCTCCACTTGGAACACCCCAAGTCAGAGGGAAACTTCGCTTTTGTCAACTGTTTTTTGCTGGTTAATCACGTGATGACCTCCACCAAAGAAAGGGGCAAGTTTCTCATTGGGAAAATAAAAAGAGCTTTAAAAGCTGGTAATATAAACAAGCACATTTACTGTTGGAGACAGGGGAGGGGGAGTGGGGACAAAAGAGATTCACAGCATCCAAGTTAGGGAACTAATGCTATCCATGTCCTCGAGGAAGGTCTGGAGCACCAAGTGGAACAGCAAAGCACGACTACCCTAAAAGCAGCAAGTGGATGCTACAGTAGTCCTTCTGAACATGTATTTTTACCTGCATAATACAGTATCTACATCTCCTAACAATGAGCACCTATGTGTAAACATTTCCAAGAAAGCAATTTATAATATATAAGGATATATACAGTTACTATTGACCTTTCAGTAATTAGGGGACTATTGATTCTTAAACAAGAAAAAATGGATGATTTGGAGGGAAGCATTTTCAGAGAATTCCTTCTTCTTCTGTCTCCTTTTAAAAAGCATTTTTGATGGGAAGCTTTTGGCCAGCTGAAAGCTTTTAATTCAAAACAAGTCACATTTTACCATGATTTATTAAATCTATTTTATAAAAGGAAAAAAAGTTGAATAAAAAATGCTGGACCATTTCAACAATAAGCTATAAATGCACGTATTAGCTAAAAGGGCTGTAAAGAAATGTAGTTATGATTCTAAAAGACGGTATAAATACCACAGAGAGAAAAGAAATCCCTTACAGTCTGTATAATTACATTACTGATAATTATATCTCAGTAATGAGCAAATTACAGTAGAACACCAGCAAAGCCTCTCACAATAAATTGCACAAGTTGAAGGAACAATCTCTTCAGAGAAGTGTGGAAACTCCCACATCATCTGAAAGGCACAAAACACATTCACAACGTGCCGTGGGGACAATGCTGAGCTGGAAGAGGGATGGACTGGCCTTTCCCATTCCTCAGCACTGTGCCACAGGCCCAGGAGTGGGGTTTAAAATCACCACCTCTGCTCCCTCCCGATTTTGTTGTCTGTTCCTGGCTGTATCTCACGTTAGTGAGATCCCACAGGGTTTAGCAATTAGCATGAGGAAAGCAGTATGATAATCAGGAGAAATTAATGGTTTAAAAACATAATCTTACACTTCCCCTGAGACTTGTTCCATGCAACTGGATTCTCAAAAAAAGAGAAAAAAAAAAGCACAGGTAATTGATTCTTATTAAGAGAATGATCTGCCACAAAACGCTATCCATGTGAAAAAGATGTTAATTTTAAGTGCTCTCAGAGTCAGTGTGAAGCTCTTCTCTGACTGGCTTTCTAAGGAGAGGGAAGGATCCTCAGTGCTACCTCTGCTCCTGCACCTCCTCAGAAGGGCTGAGCATGAGGGGTCTGCTTGTGCCAATAGCCAGAGCTGGAAAAGGGAGCACGAGGTGACCGGGAAATAACAATCCCTAAATTATTGCAGGGAGAGAGATGGAGCAATGAGCACACACTGCATGCTCCTCTCAGCTGTGTGGAGAAGATAGGACAGCTCAGGAGTGGTACATAAGCTGTGGATTGTATTTAGCCATGTCCAATGTGGAATTTTTATACACCTCTTGGAAAAGATTGAGTTACAGACTTTGTTCTTAGGGTTAACTACACTGTTAAACATGTGCGTTGTTTATTCTGGCTTAATTTCCTCTCTTGATGAATTGATTAATAATGTAAAAAAGCAGGAAAGTAAAGCAGAAAAGAAAACCCTCAGTAAATGTCTTATTTCAGTGGGTGTAGGACCTCAGTGGATCTCTTAGGGACTTAAAAAAAAAAAAATCATAAAAATGCTCAACCCCTTCAGTCCAAAGTAGTGCTTCCTATACTCAGTAAGTCAACCAGCTCTAGATAAAAATATTTTTTCAAGATTTCTACTCCAGGGGAAAAAAAGAAGTTTTTCATACCCGGCTGTTTGACCAGGAAGCACAGGTGCTCCACCTCCACGCTTTCTTTAGCCAGTTTTGTCTCTAACGTGGGAGCAGCGCCTTTCCTGGGACCCTTCTGGTGCATCTGCCCGGCCCTGCCCGGCCGGGAGCTGCCTGGGAGCGCGGGGTCCAGCGCCACCTCGTGATCCTTCCACGGGGACTCCGCAAGTGACGCTCTCCTCTTCCGACGGGGTAAGATGGGAAGGTTAAAAAAAAAGGTAGAGAACACCCTCAACCCTGAAAAGTTGTAATTGAAAATTTTAAATGTGTATAAAATGTAAAAAAGGCTAATCTAAATCTCAGAATATTACAGACCATCTTACAGAGGTAATTTTAAGTAAAAGTGGAAATTCTGCATACAACTGGATTGTTATTAATTTAAGTCCTTCTCTTTTTCTGTTTTCCTCTTTGACTGAAGTTTGCCATCCACATCCCCTAATTTTGCAAAAGGCAGGGTTAATTCCATTTGGCTGTTTGAAGACGTGCCTTTAACCCCCTTTTGAACACAGCTGCATCCCCAGGAGCCATGAAAAACAGGACTTCCACCCTTTTGTGGAGCCCTGTATTCTTTCCTCCCCACAGAAATTGTTTTTCTCCTGACAAGTTCTCTCCTAACTTCAGGCATCTTCCTCAGTCTAAACACAACCTTGCACTCCTGTCACCCACCTGACCTTCCCTTCTACATCGCTTCTCCCCACACAGCCACATTCCCCTTCAACCACAACAGAAACAGATGATGTCAGGAGCAAACGAGGTTTGGTTTGGTTTTGTTGGTTGGTTGTTTGTTTTAAAAAAGCACCTTGCCTTGTAGCAGGGCAAGGAGGAGTCCCTTGAGAAGGCAGGTCAGGACTCCGACCTCAGTGAGAGATGGATCAAACCAAGCTGGAATGAGCCACCACCAGGAGAGCAGTTCAGCACTGGCCAAACCCACCCTTTTCCCAGCAGAGACCAGTCACCCTCCCTGCAGGAGAGGGGGCTGCTGGGGCTTCCTCTCGGGAATCCCACTGCCATTCCCTGCTGGCAGGGACTGAGGCCACAAACCCAACAACAGCAGCACAGCACAAACCTGCCTGACCCGGGAAAGCTGCACAATATGGACCTAAAGAGCACTGATTTGAAGGGATACCTGTTAAAGACACCAGGAATCTCCACACTCCTAAATAACAACTGATTTTGAAAACACACAGCTTGTGTTCTTCACAGACCTGCAGCTCCTTCAGCCCCAGACACCAGCTTGCAGCATCCTGCCCTCAACAGCTCCAAACAAAGCATCTGTAGTATCAGCAGAGGAAAAAACCAGGAGAAAGACTGTCTTCAGACAGATGTCAAAACAGTTCTGTTTCCCCAGGGACACCCTGCCTGACTGCCCTGCTGGTTTTGTCATTCTGAGAGCTCAAAACAGCTCTATTAGGATAAATTTTGTCATAAGATAAATTGCACACTCAAAACGCCTCCTGAAGTTTCAAAATCCACAATTAACAATTTCATATTCATAATGGTAAACATCAATACATCTTCCTTGGAAAGAAACTACCATCTGCATAAATTTAATGAGCGCTTTAGTACGGGGGTATTGTGGTAGCAGGCTCGTGTCACTGTCTCTCTTGTAAAGGCTGAACATATTTGCTAGAAAAATACTGATGGGATTGTGGTTTCTCTAAATTCTTTTTACAGGCTTTACAAAGCAACTAGATATGTTCATGAGATATGAGAGAAACATACCCAGCCCTCAAAGACTGGTAACACAGGCACTGCTTTTTGACATTTTACAAGGTTGGATGTCCCAGGCCAATGGATGCTCACCATGAATTAGGTTGATTTTTTTTTTCTTTTTTAATTTATGCTCTACAACAGAATATCAACTTCTAGAAAAGGTAGTAAAGGAGCCAATGCTTTTTCTATAAAAAAGCAATGCCTTCTAAAATTTAATGTATCCGAAAGGAAAGCTGGATCCCAAGATGAACATTTGTCAAATGCCTGATGTCCAGTGTCATCTTTTGCATTTTAGCAAAAGTATGAAATGGAAAAACATTCTCCTTGGTTTTTTTGATTGGGTTTTTTTGGGAGTTTTTCGTTGGTTTGTTTTTTTTTTGTTTTTTTTTTTTTTTTTTTTATTTCTCAGTACTGGATCCTTGTATTATCTCTTTTAGCTGGGTTAAATCACTACAAAGCTGTCAAGGAGTAACTTCTTTTCCACACATTTGATGCTGTGTGTGACAGGCAGCCCTCTGGCACTAGGGTATATAGATATATCACAGATAGATAATAGCAGTGATTGTTTCTGTGCCTGGATGGAAATAAAGGAGAAGGCTGAAGAGGACTCAGAGCTTGCAGAAGGTGTGACTGATGCTTTCTTCTTTCAGAAAATACAGTAAGTCTACATGAAAGACTGCAGAAAGAATTCAAAAGAGGATGCACAAGCAGGAAGAAAAAGAAAAATTTGCCATGAACTGTTTTGGAACTGGAGGCAACCCCTCTGAGCCCAGATGGCAAAGGGGCAGCACAGGCAGCACTTCAGTCCCTTGTGTCCCACCCCTCTATTAGTGTGCAGTAATGCTCCTGGCATGTGTCCCACCCCTCTATTGGTGTGCAATAATGCTCCTGGCATGCAGCAAGTCAGTCTGAGCTGTAGGACAGACACCTTGCCCCCTTATCTATAAAAACTATTTTGAGCACATTCTAACAAGTCCAACTAATACTATTAAAAATATTAATATTTGCTATTTTTTTTATAAAAGAAGGAGTAACACTAATATCAAAGAAGGAATGGCAAAGAGCAGTTAAAATACAAGTTTCTGATCCTCTGCCACATCACTCCCCAGGCCTAACTCCACAACACACTTCTCTGAATCTATTAAACAGTTCCTTGGTTTGCAGACTTAGAGTCAGCTGGCAGTGTACAGAGCTGAGCACAGATTTGGTGGCTCACCAGGACTGTGAGCCACGTCAGGAAACACCAGGGAAGCTTATTGTTCTCCTGAATTCCTGATAAAAATACTCTGGTGCGAAGAGATACAGTACCTCAAAACAGCTGTTTCATTGCTGGGGTAGGATTTATCCACACTGGAAAAACATGTGTAAAAGGACATTTTCCTCAACTGTATCAACGAGCAGCATCCACCCCCTGCAGGGCAATGTGCTGCTGGCTTCTGAGGCAGTGATGCCCTGTCATTACCCAAGGACTTCTGGAAGTTGTGGCAACAGTAAGCAGCAATTTTCTGACTTCAGAATTAGAGCCAGGCTGTTGAACCCCCACTGTTCTCCAGCATCCTTTTGCTTTCCGTCTAGTTTGTATTTGTATTATGAATACTGTGTTCAACTTGTAATTTTCTAATCAACTGAAACTGCAAAATACTGATTAATCTAAATGATAACATAATTATAACGAAATCAGATGCACCACTGATTGAAGGCAGACCGATCTGAGGAGAGTGATTGGGGCCCTCAAAATGGCATTCTTGGAATAACAACGGGGAACATAAAGGGATTTTTAATGCTAATGTTACAGTTGATAAGTAAATCCTATGACATACAGCTATTTAGAAAGACAGAGGGAAACAAGATTAGGGTGGAGTTTTTTTGTCACAGAATCTCCTAATTCTTTGTCTAAGAAGTCTCATGGATGAAGGAAAAATTATTCAGTAAAGGATTTTCATTATTAAAATGTTTCAGCTCCCTCTCCTTCCAAACCACTCCAGCCATGTCTTCTGGCAAGATCACTTAGAATTTCTGGGTTATTTTCTGACCTGGCAAAGGAACTGGAGTTTCTCCCAAATTAGCTTTTGGTCTTCTAGAAAAAGAAGCACATCTCGGGCAGCTTCTGACTGATTTGGAAATCATAAGACTAAGTTTAAAATGGTGGTGCCAGCTTTTTAATTTTTAATTGGTCCTGATTTCAGCTGGACTTTGACAATTCCAGCATTTTCCCTCATTCCAGGTATCTAATCACTTCTTTAGGTTTTTTTCCCAGTAATATTTAAATGAGCAGTAATATACTCAGGTGACTATTTAAGAAGTCATAGCATTCTTTAAAAAAAACCAACCCAACAACCAAACTACAGAAACCAACCAAGAACTACGTGGCAGTAAGATCACTAAACCTGGCAACACTGTGGTGTAAACTTCCAAGGAAATGAACATTTTTGTAGGTCTGGCCCTTCGTAGTTTAGATTCCATGTTTTAAATAATACCTGCAACTAAACTTTAAAACAAAAATAACCAGGAATTTTAGGAGACCGTGTTTAATCCAAACATGAGTCCTGAGCACAAGCCTAAGCTCACCGTGTGCTGAGCCATGTGCCTGCTCTGCTGGGGCAGCTCCACCCATGGCCTGCTCTCCAGTGACTCAGGACGTGTCATTCCCTGTTCTCCCACCCTGAGCTGTTGGATGTTTGATCCAGGGCAGGGAAGTGAATCTCACTCCCCGTTCCTTCAGACACACACATCGTAACCGTGCCAGAAAAATGTTTGTAGTGCAGGCTGAGTGTCAGAATGCCACAGAGTGAACTCCCCTCCTCGTCTATGTGCTTCTTCCCTCAACTGATTCCCACAGAAGTTATTTAATTCCCTTTTGAGTAGCTGAACACCATATTAGTGTCCCCTCCCTCCCTCCAAAGTGCAGACTGTGCTGGGACCCCAATCACAGCCGTAAGAGCACTTGAATGTTGCAACAGGCTGTTGATCCACCCCTTCATGTTGCTCATTACCCCAATTCCCTTCGGGCTTACCCTTTTTTTTTGGTTCTTAGGCTTCCATGCAGATTTGAGATTGAGATCCCTAAGTTTACATAAAGTCACTTCAGCTCTGATTCAATGGTTTCTTGTTTGACCGTACAAAAGACTGAAGGAATTTTAAATTTAACTTTAATTAAAATTAACTTTAAGCCTTGTTACAGACGAGTCTCTAGGAAGTACAGGTTGGGCATTTTTCTAGTATGATTTTTTCAAGCCAGAACTGAGCATGGTGATGATGCATTTGGAATGTGCTGCTCAAGCACAATTTATAGATGCTTTCTGATGCTGGAAGGACCTGACAAATTTTAACTGGTGAAGCAGAGCAAACCAACCATCTGCCTATGTCATTTGCCCCTACAGCAAATAATCTTCAAGGTACAGATAACTTGGAAGCCACTGAACACTCAAACATATTTTATTACAAGAGAGAAATACCCTGGGATTTCCTGTCTTCAGAATGATCAGTGTCTGTAGCATTTGTTATCATCAGCTGAAGTTCCACATGAAAATTCCAGTTCATCCCCCTTTTCTCTTTAGAGCCTCTCTTATCACTGTGAGAGCAATCTGTAATCAAATACAGGCTAATCATTCTGATTCAAATGCAACATACTAAAGATTGCCGGAGTGAAATCTGAGTTTTCTGGACTTATCTTGTGTCTCCTGTAACATGAAACAATTAGAGATGTGCTGTATTAATTTTACTAATCTTTAATAGATGATAATTTGACTTAGGTCTCCAAAGGGAGGGTTTGAGTGTGTGTTTACCAGTAGAAGAATGACAGTGATTGATCAGAAACAAAACCAGAATGTTTAGTCTAATTAATTTCTTGGTTATTTGAATATAAGTCACATTTTATTTAAAATTGTTTGTCTAGAAAAACAAGATTGCCACTGGAAACAAGAAATCCCTTAGCTTTCTCCTTTCCACTGGCAATCTGCTAACAGCAGCAAATTACATTCAAATTGCACATCAACTAGTATTAGTATTAATTGTAAACTAACCTCAGTTCACTTAATTGTGGGCATAATGAAGTATTACAATTAGCCATAATTTATTATTTAAATAAGAAATATCAATATTATTTAGAGCAGGTGCCAATTACAGCAGGCAGTGAAATATGCAGCCAAGGAGGGTTTCAATTAGAATTCCAATTTCAGCCAAGACAAAAGTCCATGTCCCCGTGCAGGGCAGCCACAGCCCCCACAGTGACCCCGTGGGAAGGGGGCTGGGGGTCCCCTGCCCTGTGCACTGTGCACCCCACACGAGGTCTGCAGGAACAGGCTTATCCAGGCTAACAGATCACACCTAAACCCACGGGGAGACTGTTCTTTAATCTTAAATTACTGGGGTCAAAGTCCCATTCCATGCCTGTACAGTCACTGCTGTCTGGTTCCCTTTGCTGAAGACCATGAGAAATACAAAATATAGTTTTCAATGGGTTTGAATGCAAAAACTCCAGTGCTGCAGGATTCACTCCCCTTCTGCAGGATTTTGAGACTTTCAAGATTCATTTCTGGCTTCTTACTGCAGTTCTCTGTGGTTTTGAGCAAAGTAGTAAATGCTGAAGTTTAAATCCCCACTGACACAAATTCAGACTGAACATTCTTGGCTCTCCTAAAAAAAGAATGTATCCAGCTTAGTGTTTTTGCTCACAGTTCTCCATCAGGAAAAGGACATTCACTCACAGTACTCATGTCAAACTTACTGTCAGACAGAGTAACCAATGTTTTTGTCAGAATACATTTGTCTTTCCAGGAAAAAAACCTGCATCCAGCAGAACAGTATCTGCCCAAGTGGAAACAAGCTGCATCTGTAAAGCAACCTAGACTAATTTATACTAATTAAACTTTATGCTAAAGATGACTTATGCTAGAGCTGCCAAAATCTAAATTTCTTAGCTTTCATACATCCTCACTGCTTCCTATCTCAGACTGTACAATTATAAACTAAATGTAGCAACCCAAGGTTAGCAAAACATGAAACAACTCAGAGGAAAAGTCAAAATAATGAATATGTTTTGTGTGTTCTCTGCTTCCCTAGAAGTGCTCCTGGGTTATGCTGGACTCTACAACTGGGATTGTCAAAGGAATGTTGCCAACAACAAAATAGCATCAGTGATTCTTTTAATTTTTCTAGTATTTGAGAGCATTAGTCAGTTCCTGACATCATGTTGCAATAACACAAAGTAAGGAAAAGATTTAGATTAGCTAGGAAAAGTTAAAGAGGAAAACTGAAAAAGCTGAAAAATGCTTCAAGTATGCTCAAGTTTCAGCCACAGGCCCATGGTGATAGAACTTTTCTTGCTGTACATTAAGATAATTTCAGTATACTACAATTATGTGCCTAATTAAAATTAAGAAATTAGAACACAGTTAAAAGGAATGATATTTTGCTCACAGCTAATTTCATTAAAGTATTAATGAACAGGACTCATTTTATGGCTAGAGGGCAACTACTTTCTGCAAAGTACTTCCATGCTAGCTAATTTATTCATGCATGAAAAACAATCCAATGAGAAATGAGCGAGCCGGGAACTGCTGGTCCTAATTAAAATATTTAAAACACCACGTCTATTCTGTTCCATCCAGCCAAAGACCTGAGCTGGGAGCCAGCACGATACCAATTAACATGGAACAAGCAAACACACAACACCCACAGATTCTGATTAAAGTGCACATTATTGCACCATACAATATATTGTCCTACACATGTATGTAAATGTTTAATTAACCCATGTCTAAAGCTCTGTAATGTTCAGAAATGGATACTTTAAATCCTAACCAAGTGACAATCAGGCTGCACGATGCTCCCTGTTATTTATCACAATGCTTCCTTTGCAAACTCACTGGAGCCATCCTGCAATTACACAGTGAATTTTTAAGGGAGGGAGGGGAGGCAGAAGCAGAGGAGGAAAAAGGAGCAAGCAGAAGATTTTCTTCTCGGCATTTTCGACAGCAATGAGATTACTGGTTGCCAAAGGCTTGGAACTGGAACGCAGTGTTGGGTTAGCCCCAGGTAATACAAGATTTGTCATTAATAATTGAAGGAAGAGCCTGGGACTAAACCCATTTGTCAGTCTTGGACGGCAGCAACAAAAACAAAATAAAAGCACTTCCTTTATAAACCAAAGAAGTGTTTGTGGGGGAAGAACCCAAGGGATGGTTCTCACTAGAGAAGAACACTGCAAAGGCTCAGAGAGAAGTTGGAGACTCTCAAACTTACTAGAAAGCAGGATCAGAAAAACAGAAAATGCTCTAAACTTTACTTCATACACAGATGAGAAAAATTCAAGTTCAAGGAGACTTGAAAAAGCAGAAATTTGCCTCAGTTTGCACCATCATAGGTCTTCCTTTTTGAAAAGTTTCTGGGGCAGTCCCCTCCCCCCTCAGTTAATCTTCAAGCATTTCTTGAGAAATCTGGTTTCCCATTGAGGTTTTTCTTCCCCTTTTCTATTCCATTCCCCTACAACACTCATACACCAGTTTCTTCATTAAATGCAGCAAATGGAAGAAATTAAATAGCCTTCCCTTGCCTTTTCTGGCTGATTTGGCAGAGCGTCTTCTACCCTGCCCTGAATGACAAGCTTTGCAACGTATTGATGGAAGTTTCAACTGGAAAAGAACCCAGTTACCAGAACCCCCAGCAGAGCAGCTCTTATGAAAATGTTCCTGTTCTCAGACCATGGCACTGTTGGCACAGTCAGTGCCACTCACATTAGTGTGTGCCCACGTCATGCCCTGGTGTGGAGTGGTGAGACAAGAGGGAGCTCTCACACATGGACTCTCCCGTGTCGGGTATTTTGTGCCCTGGACTTGGTCCTCACCTTTCCCTGACTCGAGGGAAGACACTGAGTGCTCTAAGCCCTCAGAGAATCAGGGATGCAGAGGTGTGTTGGCCAGAAGAGAAACAGTGGTGAAGAGCCAGGGAGCTCAGTAAGACTGAGGATTTGGAAGGCAGGTGAAGTGTCAATGCAAGGGACAGTGAAAGTGAAAGGCTGGAAGGAGCTTTTAAGGAAGACCTATAGGCCAAGAACAATTAAAGTTGGTGGCAGAGGGAGCAAAGGGAAGTGTCTGCAGGGGAAAAGAGCAAATAGAAGATCTGAGAAACAGGGAACAAAGACAGCAAAGAAAGCATGGGTGCAAATCCAGTGGAAGCAGATGTCCTTATGGCCATGCTAAACAGACACGAGCACATCTTCCCATTTCAGGTGACCAAAGCAACAGAAAAACTAAGGAAAGAACAGAGTAATTCCCCAGAAGGAAGTACTGCAATGAACTGTTTGTGTTACAGAGCTGGGATGTGAGTCTAGCAGTTCAAATCCCTCCTGCCTTTGCCATACAGTGTTAGGTAGCACATCTAAACCTCCCCACAAGAACACCCCCTGTGCTTTGACAGTGCCAGTTTGCATCAGGAAGTTGTAACTTCCCGGGAAACAGCTCAGCACCAAAACCAGTTTCCCCACCAGTGCTGCTGCCATTTCCTGACAGCAAATGTGGCCCGTGGTGTCTCCTGGGACAGAATCAGCCTGTAGCCTCCTCTGACATCTTCAGTCTCCACACACATTCTGGTCCACTCTCCCAGTGTAAGCAGTGAGCTACACTGGTGTCCCACTCCAGTCTGTTCACTGCCCAGTCCATCTGCTGCCACAGCAGCACAAACAAGGCAGATTCAGGACCCAGCTTGTTGTACAAGAAGGCTTGTTGACTGAAGGCTACTTCAGTCCATCCTCCCCTATTTTCCTTGCATTCAGGACACACATCTGGCCAAGTACGTGTCCCAGGACCAATGCACAATAATTTTCAGACATCATTGTTGTTCATTGCCAGCTAATGTTGTATTTGTCAGCTTTGTCAGTATTTTTAGTGCTGAACTGGAAAAACATACAAATAGGCTCCCTAGTTCCATATTCTAAAGCCTGGAAAAACACCTTTACAGCTCACAGAGGACTAAAAGTTGTGGCTTGCCCCCACTCCCCAGACTCTTTGCAAACATTAGCTGCACATCACTGAGTGGTGGTACATTTGGGTCCCTTGGAATTCTATACATTTTATATTAAATCGTGTCTCATGCTAAATAGTTCTGCTGCCTGTCCTGTTATACTTCACCACAGATGCATTAAAAAGATCTTGTGTCAGGTTCCCACACTGAGGGAATTTTGCTGCAAACTACTCCACATGGAAACAAGACTCTGCTCAGTCAGCATGGTTGGCAAGATCAGGACCCAAGAGAGCTCTGGGTTGGTTTTTCTTTCTCCTTTCTTGATTCATCCCATACAAGCAAGGATGGGTACAAATACAGTATGGAATTGGCTTCACCACTGTTGAAGGCCTCCTTGTTGTTCAAAGAGCTGATGCACAAAGAGCTTTCACCTTGCCTCAAACTCCAGTTGATCGAAGGAAGGTCTTCCAAAAAGTTCTCTGTGGACACTTTGTCAGTAAGGTATCACCTCTGCAAAGACCTAATCTTTTCCTTGAGCTCTGCAGTGAAATGTGAACAGCCTCTGTGTGCTGCATACAGAGATAAAAGTCACCTTTCCAAACTCCTGGCAACAGATAAACCTCTGAACAATCCACCTTTTTGAATTTTGTTCCATTATTGGGATTTTTAAAGACATTGCAAAAACAGTGTTTATCTGATTTTCTGCATTCTCTGGAAGGAGATTGTGCTTTCACTTGTGTCTAAATCAGGCAGAGGAGGTTAATTCCAACATTCTCAAGTAGCAGGAGCAAAGAGCAAACTTCAAAGGGGACACTACATTTTTATGCATCTTTAGCCAGACAAACATTAGTCCTTTTCCTTAACCGAAGCAGCTATTCTAAAGAACGTTAACTGTTTTCTAAATATTCAGATGTTCTGTTGTCATAGTTTCATAAAGTAATGAACAGCTTCTTAATATTTAATAAACCTTGCATGCTGTCCCCAGGCAGGGAGCATAGACTGTTGATAGCCAGCTACTAAATGTCCATTAAAATACAGTGTCTCTCCTTAAAATGTACTTAACAAACAGGTTCTATCACCTGCAATGAAATGTTAGTTGCTTCAACCACAAGACTGAAATACTTCCATCCTACAGGAAACAAGCAGCAGGGAAAGCTGGTGGTTCCTGCTCTCTGTTCTGATTCTGATAAAACATTCACCCTGTGACAAATGCTTGTTACCAGTGCCATTCAACTCTGCTGCGTGGCACAGTGACAGCCCAAAGGAGGTGGTACAGCCAGGGAATGCTGCAGAGAAGCTATTTATAAAGCTGCTGCTCGGAAATCTTGTTTATTGTCTCTTGTGTGCAATGAGAGTCATAACATATTGCAATAATGATCTTCACTAATTGGATACAGAAGTCATTAATACAGAACAATAATATTTGTACACTTTAGTGCTGGCTTTTTATGTTCTAAAAGCAAAAACTAATGCTAATGAGATGTGAAAGAAAGCAGGAAAAGCAGAAATGCGAGCAGGACCAGACGTTGCCCCCTTTGTGGCGCTGCCAAACTCCAGGTCCTGCCATGCCCAGGGCTGGGCTGGGCTTTGCCAGACGGCCTTGCAAAGGGGAAGAGGTGCCACAGAAAATACAGGAAAATCCTGGCTACTCCTGGTGTGCAAAAGCCACAGCAAGAGCTCTTCTGTATCCCCAGATATCCAGTGAAACCACCTTACCACCTACCTCTCCTCACAAACATCCCTGCGCTGCCAACACGGCTGTCACCAGCCTGAAAGAAAAGAGAAAAAGGGATGTTAATATCAAAAGATAAAACAGGAAGCAACCAGAAATGGATATGGGAACTAACTGTCCCACCAAAGCCCCATGTAGCTGACAGAGTTTGGCTCTGGCCTTATGGGAAACACAGAAATAGGAAAAGGATAAAATGGCTGCTTTAAATTTAGAGTCTCTAAAACTGATCTCAACTAGCTCTGTAAGAATGTTGTGCAATGAACTTTGGCTTTTTACGCTGTACTTCTTGGTGTCTAATTGGTTCAATGCCTGAAGAGAAGGAACAAACATGATTAGAGAAAAGTAAGCTGCCTTTTGAAATCAAGAACCCCTTAGAATCTTGAATATCCCTTAAAAGTGAATTGGCTCCAGCTACCTGGTGCACTGCTTTTGTGTTCCTAGAGGCTAGCTGAGCTACATTTCATTATTTAAAACATTGTAGTAGTTATAGAGTCAATCTTGCCTGGATAAACCACATGGAATACAAAAAACCTCAGATGTACTCCCTGCAAGAATGCAAACACAAAAAGGGAAAAAGTTAGTGCAAGATATGACTGGTTTATTCTTCTGCTGGTCAATATATATTGGTCCTTTTCTGCAACAGCACCTGAACCTGGGTTCATATCTATATGCAAGCCCTAACTGACCAGGAAGCAAATTGGAAATAAAACTGTTCTAAAAGGCTTTTACTTCTACATATCCATAACACAGGCAAGCATTATGCTTTGCAAGGAAAGAGAACCTGCTAGAAAAATCCATAATAATAATAATAATAAATTCTATTTTATGTTTCTTATCCAAGTAGTACCATCCCTTATTTCTCATGAAGATTTTGACACAACTGTTCGTATAACTAAAACCTTACCTACAACTGTATATTCTATAAACACTCTAACAAACTATTCAACCTGGGGAGCTTTTAAAGTTTTTAAAAGGTGCACAAGAGCAGCTTCCCTGTGACATTCTCAGAGGTGTAATTTTGCAATCAGGATGCCATCTTTGCTCCTGGTCTCTTTCTGATCAAGTGAATTAGAAATACAACAATTTGAGTTATTCCCAGGTATTACATGGCAGGAGAATGAACACGGGGAGAGTTGCATGTTTCTGGGGAAGAAGGAAAAAGAGGAAGAGTGAATGTCTCTTTTTTATTTCCCATAAGCAAGGACAGTTGTTCCATGTCTTCCAAGTGAGAGATCAAGGTTCTGATCTTATGGAGTAGCTTGAGTTGGATGAGCCCAAAGCCAGTGAACTCCAGGTGGTGTGAGGAAATAATGGAGTCAGGCATGTTAATATTGAAAGAACAAAAGTGCATTGTAGCTGGTAATTACTTTTTCCTAAATAATTCAAAACCATTAAAAAGATGAAGAACCTTTTTAGGAACTGAATTTTTATCACTCAGAATGTCAGCAAAAAACTACAAAACATGGACACATCCAGAAAACAGTGTGATGGCAAAAATGTTTATACACAGACTGGCCTTTTCTTAACTTATTAAGGGAGACTTAGGGAACTAAACGTCTCTCACAGTGGATCAGACCTTGGTCCTTCCCCCCTGAGAGACACAGGACAATAAATAACTCATAACTACCACACTTGCCTTGAGTTCAGGCCTCAGTTTTCCCCACCTTGGCCTTCCAGCAATGGCTGGATGACAAAGCCCAACCAGCCAAGCTGAGTTTTGCTTCTCTCCTGATGAACTGCTGGAATCAGCAGCTCTATCCTGTCACTGTCCTGGGCTAAGTCTCCTTAGAAGGAAGCAGGCATGGACAGTACTGCTCCATGCTTAAAGTTGAGGCCTAAAACCAGAAGGCATATCCACAACCAGAAAGAAGAACTGGAACACAAGGCAAAGGTTTGGGAGGGTGTGCCACACCTGGGCTGGGAGGAGAGGTGCTGCTGCTCTTGGCAGCCCCTGCACAGTGACCCTCCAGTGTGTGCTGCAGCTGAACTGGGGAGGGTGTCCACAAACACAGCCACTCATCCCAACAAATCAACCACAGCCAGACCCCAGCACTGCTGGGCAGCAAAGAGGGGTTGTTTCTCAGACATTCGCTGAGTTCCCCAGAAGCTGCACCAAGTTCCTGATGAGAGATTGCCTTTGGGAGGCTGCTGTGGAGGCCCTGGCTGCCAGCAGCACTGTTTCCAGAGGGAGTTTCTACCACATAGATAACTAGACACACTTCCTTTATACACTGCAGTTCACTGCTGTGTGTTATGGAGGAAAGTAGTTTCAACTTTTGAACTTTTTAAAAAACAAATACCATGTGTCAAAATATTTCCTTAGTAATTCAGAGATCTTGACACCTTGAGCTTGAAAAACTCCCACTCTGAGTACATACCCTAATTAAGATACATTATCAAAAACTGGGTTTTGAGTAGGAGTTACAGCTTACAGTAGTAGGCAGAAAAAACCTGTAGACTAATATTAAAAGGCTGAACTATTAGTAGCATCAAATTTCTGAATTTCTTCAACTTAATAATGATCTGCAAGTTCTTCAAGACAAGCTCATTTGAAAGTTCCTGGCACTAGTGCCTCTCTGTCCTACATTTAGATTTTTTTCTATCATAACATGGCTCAAAAAATTCCACTTATACAAAAAAGCTTGTACAACAAGCAGTGGAATTGTGTGTCCTAATGGTGGATTTCCATGACACTGCACTTCCAGCTATCTCAATATTCATGGAAGCAGTTAGGCAACATCTGTGAAGAGGAGTCTTTAAGGCAAAGAAAATAAACCTTAAACAGTCTGAATTGAATAATGAATGAGAAGTTTTGAAGCTTCCAAACAAATAGAGTGGTTGAGTGCCTGTGGAACACAGAGTCTTGAATAAAGCTGCCATTGGTGCAGCAGTCAGAATCTATCATTTAAAGACCTCACACAGCACTCATTACACACAAAAAAATCTGTGGAAATTATATTGCTCAAGCCTACAGGAATGTCCCTGAATGTTGGAATGTGGAATAGGGCCCTGTCTTACCCGTGTGGTATGACTGAGTTTGACTGTAAGTCTCTAAGTAGTTTTACTGATACCTATACATTTATTCTTGTAGCTAATAGTCCAAGACTCTGGCCCATTAGATTTTCAGAATCTCCACACATATTTCTAGAAGGTGTCTGTGCTGACACTCTGCTGCCCGTGCTGTGGCTGCAATCAGAGTTTGAGAGGGCAGTGTTTGTATCCCACAGGACTGGGTGCACCAACAGTTGAGGGAAGAGAACATCTCTAAAAGAAAAAAATCTAAATTCCTGAAAACATTTTATCACCTGCCTGATTGGGATTTGGTAGCTTTAAGAATTTTTAAAAATACAAACCCCACTTTGTTTTATCTTTGAGCTTAAAGTTTTGCAATGATTATTATATGACCCTACCAACACCCTTAAATCGAGATTATATTTATTTCGTGTTCATAAGAGTCCTTATAGAAGTAGTTCCATTTTCCTACCACAATGCTATAGCTAATAAGCTCTTTCTATTGGGGAACATTCTGGGGAATATCATCATCTTCCAAGGCAGAAGATGTCCCAGAAATTAAAAAACAGCAAGTGCTGATTGCTGTTGATAACATTAGTTCTCAATAATTAATTTGTCATAGAATATATTCAGATATATATACTTTATTTAGGAAATAATTCATTATTCCTATAAACAGTCGTTACAAATATACACATGCTGCATAAACTGGAGATGCCCTGAGCAATGATCCAGACAGCAAACCTATCAGAGGAACACATCAACCAGCCTGTCATCAAAACAGCCCCTGCACCAGCCCCAGATCTGCACTCTGATTACAACTTGGGCTAACTTGAAAATATATATAACTGCTGCTGGAATCATAAGTAGAAAGCAGCCTTTTTTTTTATTATTTTGATATCACAAAAACCATTACAGACAACCTTCTCCCTCTGAACAAAAGGACTTTACGTATGTACTGTAACTCTTCTCTCTGTGGGTTTGAAATTACACACAGTAGTGCCAAAGGTAAGTCATTTCTAGAGGTTTAATACATTTCTGGTTTTTTCTTTCCCTTTTCCTCCCTCTTGTGAAATATATTTGTGGCCCACAGCAATCACTTTAGACTTTTTAGACACGTCCGGATAGAGATAGATGACACAAGTAATCTACTTATCTTCCTTTCCCATCACCAATAAAAGTGACAGGCTGCCTAATTAGGCCTAATAAAGCAGCAGCCAGGAGAGGGGCTCCGCAGCGATCTAAGGAGGAATGGCATTGACCCACAGATGCAGGTGCCGCCTTGAGGCAGAACTGGTATTGCTTTATCTTCCACACGTTACATCCCGCTCATACCATATTCAAATGCAAGTAGCATGTTTTTCTCCTCAATTCTTAGATCAAGAACAAAAAAAAAAAAAAGTAAAAAAAAATCTCATCTAATCAAAAAAGGCACTGACAATTTTTCAGCCTCACATTAAAAGCAAAGAGTCATTCAGAACAGTGCACTCCATATTCTATTTTATAATATCACTTTAAGCTATTTCTTTGAATCACAGACATTTCTTTGTTAGGAAGGAAAATCAAAAATTCATCAGAAGAAGTTCTCAGGTTTTTTTTTTCCTTTTTTTTTCCCCACCCCTTTTTTCCTTCCCCAGCCCCCCTCCCCCTTCCCTTCAAACAGGGCTATTGCACGGGGTTTTTAGCTGGAACCAACATTTATAGAAGTCAGGGATCCTTAAGCAATTATTAGTGGTGAGACTTTGACATGCCTGAGAGTTGTCAACAACTGACTTTAAATATAGTAGAAGGAAAGGGAAATAAACGGTACTCTCAGCAAAATTAATACACAGCCCTGCAAATTAAAGATGTAGTAGTTTTTAAACAAGGAAAAAAGTGAACTTTGCATGAAACAGCATTTTAAGTATATCTTTGTAAAAATTATCAGATTGTCAAATGGCATGAAAGTAAATCAAGTCTGCAGCTACATGTGGTATTTCTACATTTGCTCAAAACAAAACCAAAAAAAGAACCTTGTTTTTTCTATCTGCAAGTATTCCTCATTCTTATTAGCCCAGATGGCCCAGGGCTGTTTTTGTTCAACTAGTACTGGAATACCACCACTTTCAGTACATTCCTTGCTAGTGAAGGATTTGTATCAGGAGAGTCGAACACACAAAGGACTTTATTTCAAATTATTATTCAAGTTTCTTTCTTTTCTGAATGAAGTGAAGAGGCAGTTCTGTGGTGCAGAAGGGGTGTCAGTGGTTTGTGTAAGAACACCCCAAGTGCCCCCACGGAGTGGCAGCGGGTCCAGCAGTGACTCCAGGGACACCTGTCCTGGGAGGATCAGGATTTGCTCTTTAAGTGGATGCACCGTCTCCTTCCAGCAGAGAAACACTGCTCTGAAAACATGCAGGGCTGGGCTGTGCAGCTGCCTGTGCCAGGACATCATCAACCTCAGGCCACTGCAGGGGAAAAATAAAGAGTGGAGAGAACAGAACAATATCCCACTAACAATGCATGCAGACCTCCCCGTTCAGGGCAGTAACTGCTCTGTGAGCACTGGGAATCACTGAGAAACACCCTTCCTTTTTGGTGTTGTTCCTTCTCACACCTTCTCTGAATGGGAATCCAAAATATTTCAATCAAAAGCTTTAAGTTTGCCTCAATGGCTTTGATTCAGATTTTTTATGATTACAGGAGAAGGCTGTTGTAGAAAATTAGAACACAGAAAAAGCTGACTGGTTGTGGATGAGAACAGAAATTATCACAGGGACATTTTCTATCCTTTTTCTACCACCCAAAAATGACCCTTCAGCACACAAGGCACTGGATAATTACACACTAGTGGGTGCCAAAGAGCAGTTTTCCTTTAACTAATTAAGCTTAACTTGTTAAAACAGTCCTTCTAAAGAAAGGTTTAACTAATCCCATAGTTATTCTTGACATTTAAATTCTTACTTAGCATAAAACTAAACAAAATAAATATTTTCCATGCAATCAGAGCACAAAGGAAACATGGAAGATATGAATAAGAAATCTGTGGAAAGCTTCTTTAGGTATGTGAAATCAGCCTAAACCCACAGTTCAGGAGCTGAGGTATCAAGAGGCACAAACTGCAGAAGGGCAAATTGGGATCGATTGTTCTGATTTGACTGATTCTGATGAAACCAACTGTTCAGCCTAGAAGTGTTAATATTCTATTTCTCATTCATCAGCATGATCCCTTCACAACAGCCGTCTCTTGTCACTGTTTGGGAAGGTTTTTTAAAGTAAAAACCCCGCTTTGCTGGTTCACTATGACAGAAAGTTCAGAACTTGGACCTCACCAAAATGTTCACTACTCAGGAGCTGCAGGAAAGGCAGAACCACCACCACCATTTTTAACAGGTTTCCTCCTCCCCAGTTCTACCGAAAACAAAATTAAATTTTTAAAAATTTTAGCCAGCGTAATAAGCCAAATGATGTGCAAGTTATGCTGAGCTGTGACATCAACAGATCTGTAGCTGGAAACTAAAGCTAAGTAAGGGCCAACAGCCTTTGGTGACACCTTGTTTCACCGAGGACACGGGCACAGTAACAGAACCATTTACAGTTACTGAGAAAACAGCGCTGCCACCAACGAAATAACACCCCTGCACGATGCACACAGAAAAAGCATAAACCCCTGGGAATGACAAAACACATTTCCACCACTGGTCAACACCAAGAAACTGCTGCAAGTTACTCAATATGTTCAGCTTTGGAATCACTCAGGGAGGGGAGTGGAATTTTGTTACGTTAGGCTCAAGTACCAGAATCAGTCAAGCTACAGCTAATACCAGCTCTAGTGCACTAAATACTTGGAGGCCTCTGACTCCAGCCTCAAAATGTTCAGTATATCACCAAAAATATGTATTTAGGCTGAGGAAAAGCCAGAGGATTTGCTTAAAGAAAGCTCTCTGCAAAAATAAGAACATCTTTGGTCTGCTTGCATGTTCATCTTTTGTTTTTAGTGGCCACAGTTACCTTTGTTTCCTATTTTCAAACAGTCACTTTGCACAGCAGCTCTGCAGGGTTATCTAAAGGGGCTGAGTGGAAGGGTCTTAGTGGCTCAACAGCATAAATTCAGATGAGCTTAGAGAGGGAAAATAATCCCTCACCTTTAAACTCAAACTACCTCAAGTCGGCTATCATCCCACAGTTAATCTCACTGGTTTAGTATTCTTGGCAAAAGAGGAGATTGAGGAACAAGAGGTGGTACAGGTAATGTCTCTGCATGATCACAGGGAATAGGAATTAGCTTATTATATTTGTTTCTTCTGTCTTCTCCACGTTATGGAGAAGGAGAGTTATTCCTGCTCCTTTTACATGATACTGAGTTTGTTACTAAAGGGAGCCAGGACTTCTGTAAGGATGTGGAAAAAGCCCAGAGCAGGCAAGCACAAAGTCAACACTGGCAGTTCCACGGGATCTGGAGAGCTGACAAGGGTAAATGATCCAATGGCAATGGAAAGCAGAGGCCTTGGGATGAGTGGCACCATTTTGGGCACCATTTTGGGTCACTTACTCTTAGAATCAAAAATCTGTGGAATGGGATCAGTTATGTATTTCTTACTACCTGCAGGACAACTGTGCTTCCTAAAGTCCCTGGTTTCCAGCCCAAAGCCCAAGCCCTTTGCTAAGCCCCCTTTGATCAGCCCCCCCCGTGCCCGCCCTCAGCACTGTGCCATGTGCTGGCTCAGCAGTGCTGGCTCACTCTGAGCTGGTAATGGACTGACATAAAACCCTTAACCCTTAATGAAGTGAAATAATGTGATTTGCTGAAAATGCTGGGCCTTCTTTTTATTAGTCTTATTTGAGGAGAAGTAACAGATGTAGGTCAGCTCATGAACACAACAGATGAACAGCATTTCACTGCCCCGAGCTGGTCAGAGCTAAAATGCTCTGCTGGGACTCTTCCACCTGCAAGTTTGCAACATGCAACATCTTACTCATTTAGGACTATGGTTTCAACTCTGGTACATTCATGATAGAAAGCCTGTCATTATATGAATTCATGGGCCAACTGGGCATGAAAAACCCACGTCCATTGTCTTAGGTGTTTTAAGACTTGAAAGTTTTAGTTATCACTAACAAGCACAATTTAAATGAATCAGATCTTATTAACAATTCCATGTTGTGGTGATATCCCCTGGTGGATGAGGCCCTGGCTTCAGAAGTACAGGGAGGTTCACTGCCACATCCTGCATTAACAAATGGAATTTTCCTGCACCGGCTTTAAAAGACACTGCAAAGCTTCCTGGCTTTACTGAAACGGGCTGACCTGCTGTCTTCAAGACTTGATCCAAAAGACATCTCTTTGCAAAGCTACCATATTGAGCTTAAAGCTTAAAAGTATTTTCTTTTCTGATACCTACCGAAGACACAATACCCATTTTAGCTGAAAATAATCCTCAGCCTCTCCAGCAAACTGTTGTTCCTTTCTCATTTTTTAGTCCAAGGATTTTATTCACATGAAAAAAATCTTGAAAATTGAGTTGTGAACTTCTGTAGGTAGGAAGGAAAAGAAAAAAGCTTTTTATAATGTCAATCAGTTGCATTGGGTTTTTTATGTGGCTCTCAGGATCACACTCCTTCGTACCAAGACAGCAAATTGCTTTGGCTTTGCTTTCAGGAGGTCCTGGTTAAGAATCAAAAATCCTCCTACAAAATCCTGAAAGTGCCTGTTTATGGTTGAACACGTTACTCCCTCCACCAATGGCAAAGTCTTGCCCAAGTTCAGCAAATGTGCTTTGTTAGACTGGATTCCTGGTGCATTTATCATCATCAGGAACAAAGGGTGAAGGAGGAGGTTGAGATGGAACCGAGGAGTTCTGCCAAGTGCTTTCCTGCCCGTCTGTCTCACCTGCATCTTCCCTGAGTCTGCTTCTACATCACCTCATGCTGAGAAAATACATAAGATTGCCAAAGATCAAATTTAAGGTAAGCTATCATAAAAAGCATTCTAAAAATCTGTCCTGTGTTTTGTATGAAACCTCGAAATCCCACTTCATGGCCACAGAAATTCACAGCCTTCAAAAGCCCTGTACACTTGCTCACACTTTGTGACTCTGTACCTCAGAGATCAAGGGCAGAAGAGGATACAAAGCTATATATTTATGAATCCATCATGTGTCAGCTTTTTCTTTTTTTCTCCTTTTTCTTCTCTTTTTTGTGAGGGATTGGGCAGGTTTTCTAGAAAGGCAGATATTTGTAACAATGCCCTGAGGGTTAAATAATGGTGTTGAGGGGGGAAAAGTTGGGTCAACCTGCATAGTTTCATATGGCCTTAGTGACCAGTATGGAGCTGATCACCACAGCTAATGATTACACAGAGAAAAAAATTCCCTCAGAGCTCCGTAAGTAAATAGAAAATGCTAACCTTAGCATATTCAAAGGAGCATTTTAGCATGCAGTCATTAAGTTATCTCTTGGTTATTTATTTCTTCTGCTTGTTATTAGCTGTGTGAAGAATATTATTCTAATTATGTCAGCCCAATCAGCAGTATTGCATGTCCAGGCTCATTTCCATTAGTTTGAGCTTTGTCTTTCACACTGTGATACTAATTCAATGAGACATCAAACATTTAAATCGACCCGGGATGCCGAGGTCAGGCAGTTCTGCCCTTCCACTCTATTAGCACTCGAGTGTAATTGTGTTTGTCACTCCCCGCATGACTAATGGTATCAGGGTGACTATCAGAGCACAAATGAGCAATGCACTAATATATTATTTTGTTCTATAATATCAATATGTGTTTATTCAGTGCTTGTGTTAGCCAAGTTGAAATGTTCACTTTAATATAGTAACCATAAACTGTTCCCTTAAACAGGGGCACTCACTCATACAATTACTTCACAGCAATAGGATTTTTACTTTGCAGTGATAGAATTCTGCTTAAGTGAGAAAAATGGGGAAAAAATCACTTTAAAAATAAGCTTTCAGAGATGCAGCAAACCTCAATTTGGCCTAAAAGCATCAGTAAAACTACGATAGTTCCTACACAGAGCATATATAACAATTTGCAGGGTATAAATATAAATGTATTATGAGCTCTACATAATCAGAGAGTGCATATACCATTGAAGCAATTTAAAAGCACTTTGCATCTTTAAGAACGATTGCTAAAAACTTTAAAGCACCAAGCCTTGAACTAGAATATTTAGATACCCAAAGAAAGGGAAACCAAGGGATTTCCTTTACATCACTGCAATGATGCAATCCACTATGGAATTTCAGCATGTGGCTGACTTGAAAGACTCAGGTAATCACCAGCTGATGCTGTTCATGTACTTAAAGCTACACATTTGCCTTAATAAATTCCTGAAAGGGAGACATGATTAATTCCCCCAAAACTTACATAAATAGGGAAAAAGGAAGAGGAAAAAAAAAACCCCAAACCATATTAAAAGAAACCTAATTATGAATTCAGCACATCTGATAATTATCAAATGCGATAACTTCAGAAAAAAATTAATTCTCTCTTCTCAGAGCAATAAAGCCTCTATTTTAAATGCTGCATCATTTCTTTGACAGATGGTTTCAGAATAGCTCAAACTATCAATGTCCTTATGCACTGTCTTTTCTTGTTTATGTTTCAAAACAAGGTAAAATTAATTCTTTATATTTTGTAGGGTAGCACTTGCACCAGCTTCAGGGAAGGCTGGATTTCACCTACAGCATTTGCACTTTCCTTCTCTGGTGCTCAGGAAAGAGCACATGACACCTCTCTGTGTCAGCTTTAAAAATGCCAACAGTAAAAAGTATGCCTTCACACCAACATGACATATTTAGCTCATTCAAGGTTAGAGGTGGAAAGGGGAGCTTCTTACTTGGTTGAACAAATAGAATTTGTTTCTCAATAATATACAGTAGCTTTCAACATTTTTAATGTACGAATAGATTTCATAGGAAATAATTCAAAAACTTCCCTCATCTTAAATCACAGCCATTAAAATAAAAACAAACCCAGAAAATACATACAACCAGTCACCTCAGGGAGCCATCTGCCAAAGTTTTGGGATGCTTTCCTGACTGTCACTACGCATGTGCATCCCTGCCTCTAGGCAAGGTTTCAACTTTGTGGAATTTAAAGATTTGTTCTTTGGATTCAGCAGAGATAACGTGCTAAAATCTTCCTGGGTTGAATACAGACTCTGAATATTGAGATGAATGACACCATCATCATCACCATCATCATCATCTGCCTTCTCCAGGAAAGTGCCCTGTTTGCTCATGCAGCTGCCTGCTTCACTCACACAGCTCCAAGTACAGGTGAGGTGCTTCCCATGAGAGTGTGTCCCACTTCATGTCATGAGTTGTTTCCAGAGGAATCATTTGTCCTGTGATATTATCTGGACTTAAACTTCAGATTAAAAAAAACCACTCAGTAAAATTCACTTCAGTGTGACAAGTTAGAACCACCAAAACAAACCAATCCAACCCCCCCGGCCCAATCCTTTTTCTTACAAGTGGTTTTATACATGGCTTTTTTTCAGCAGGAGACACAAAACCCCCAACAAAGCCCACCACAATCTCTTCTGACTGGGACCAGAGTACAGGGATCTAGAAATGGCTTCAAGCTCAAGGAATGGTACCTGAACTTGTGAATGTTTGCACCTCACTGAGCATTGGTGACCTGCACTCTCTGCACATTGTCAGCCTGCCATGAGTCTGCAGCAGACCAGACTTGGCTCAGGCCCAGTTTAACTTGTATATCTTCTCCAAATCATAAACTTCCTAAAGCAATGCTTCTCTGTGCAAAGATATTGGAGAGAGGATAAACCTTCAGCCTTAGCAGGCTGTTAAAGTTCATTGGATTTCCATGTGTTAACTGAAGAAAAATGGTCCTTATAAGTACAGATCAAAGAGAAAAGTACTTTTTAACAGTTGTTTATTGACCTTTCCCTATCTGAACATCCTCTCAAGAGAGCAAACACATCCAACTTCACACCACATCACATATTTGTTAACTTCCCTAATTTGTGCAGAAACATTCCTGTTCATTTACATCTCAGATAAAAATTACATCTTTTTTGATCTTTAAGAGTTTCTCAAATTAATAACAATCAAACCCACACCACCTTTTATGGGATACATAACAGAGGGGAACAAGGAACAACTGCTTTCTGGCTTCCCTAAGAGCAGAACCCAAAAATATTGTCCACCTTGACAAAGATTTCCAACAGTCTTGGACAAACTACTGGAGAGCAGTGAAGATCTGCTACGAGCCACCAAGTGAAACTCCAGAGATGTATTTGTCTACACTGTGCATATTTCTCTACCATACAGATGCAGCAAATGTTTGTGTTCCTTTCTGTGCCCTTCCCAATTAGGGTTTTATGTATTCCTAATGAATAAAATTAGCTTCCTTTGCTTTAACTTCAAAGTTTTCTTTTTTTTTTTAATCTTTGTCTGTGACAAGTAATTACTATATATTGTAGAGTTGGTGCATGTTTTTCTATCAAAATATTTATTTTGATAAAAAAACAAGGAAAGTGTGGGTGGCAGGAAAAATGCATTTTCTGCCCAACTCTAATTATATATGTATATACACACATATGTGAAGAGTAAATGCACTGTTTTGCATACTTTGTTTTTGCCTACCCATCCATGGTAATTAAACCCATGTGTATTATATTTATTCCCTTGAGTTCAACCCTCCCTTTTGACAAATCAAATGATTAAACATATACTTTACTTCTAACAAGACTCTGTGCAACGCTAAGCTGCTGCCACTTAGTTGCAAGAGCTTTCCTTTTTATTATAAACAATTTGCTTCCTTAAAAAACAGCCAAATGTCTGTGTTCCCCCTCCCCCTCTCACTTGTGCTTTGATGAGCAGCAGCTCTAAACCAACACCGCTGGGTTGCTCCGGGGAGAGCATCTCCCTTCCCTCAGCACTGGAACTCCAGTGGCAGCTGATGGACACCTGAGGGATTGGAAGGAAGTTAAACAGCATTTTTGGGGCGATGCAGGAATCCCTAACTACACCCAGAGCAGAATGTCAGAGAAGTAATGGTCACCTATGCAGGAAAACCATGGCACAAAAGGAACTGTGGCCATTGGAAAGGCCTTTCCTTCCCTGAGGAGGCACCTGTGCAGATCCCTGTGCCAGAGCTTCCTGCCAGAGGAGGACGAGGGGAGGGTGGTGACAGCACTTCCTGCTCACCCTCAGCACGTCTGGCTGGTTTCAGTTTCCCTGAGGTTGGTTACTAATTCCTTCCCTTTCTGACAAAGCAGACACGCAGCTCAAGCAGCCGTTGGACTGCCAGGGCAGCTGGAGCACGGGGCTGCCAAACCAGCGGTGCTTCGGGAAGCCTTCTGCAAAGGAATTATGCAAGAACTTCATACTTGGAGACAGGCTTTTCAAGAAAACTCACTGTGATTCTGGAGACAAACAGAAGAGCCTCAATGGCAAATTAAATGCCACTTCAAACTAAACCAACACAGCCCACTGGGATCCAGCTCCTGGGCTGGTGCTGGAGCTAATAATGCAGGGACAGAGCAACCAACACAACTGCCAGCAGGAGGGTGATGGTGCAACTCCTGGCCACCAAACAAACCAAGGAAATGTTTGCTCCCATCATAGATAACCAAAGCTGACATCAAAATAAAGCCTTGAGTTCCTTAGAAAATTCTTTATGAAGACAGCAGTGGTTGTAAGTTAAAGTAACCAAAAATCTGTATATTCTTCCTATTGATTTGTAAGACAGACAGTGTGTGGAGGGAGTTTGCATACTCTGAACATTGTAAATTGGCAGAATATTTGCCAGGCAAAGAATGAGAACATAGCTTCAGGCATTCATCCAGTAAGACCTTTCCTTCCAAGAACAGAATAAATGAGGGGGTGGGGGGGAGTTGGAGAGAACTGACAATTTAAGCATTCAAGTTCCCTGTATTCCCTACTTTTATTGGGAAGGGAAGTGGCCACATTCTCCTTTTTACACTTCCTCTCTTTTCCATGCAGGGTCAAGGCCTGCAGACCCTTTATCCCGTCCCCCTGACATGTAAAAGGTTGGCAGCCCAGCTGACCAGATGGTCCATAACAGCAGAGCTGCACCCACAGCTGTCCCAGCCCGAGCACAGCTGTGGCCTCTGCACCCCACCAGTGTCCCAGAGAGGGCTGGGGGGTACTAGACATGACCCATTCCCAAATTCCACACATTGTAGAAGAGGACATCTTTTAGATTTGGGGACAATTACAGTTCACGTGATGGATAAACACAGGTAAAGGTTAGAGGAAAGCCAATGCTTGAAAAAATCACAGGTGTTTTTAAAGTAGTGACACAGGAATTTAGAAGTCAGTAGTCTCAAATAATTGCCTTATTACAGGCTGCTGAAAATCTCCACATTTCAAATCCTCTGCTAATAGTTTCCTGGTTAGTTCCTAGTACAGATTAGAATGTATTACTATAAAATGCCACTAACTACAGCTTTGACACTCGATATCCATAAGGTTCTATATACACATCTGTAAGGCAGGACAGGTTTGCCTCCTTGAAGTGGAACACACAGGTGTGACACTCCACAAGGATTTGCCTTTATTTACAGACAAAAATCCCAGACACATCCCATGTGCAGCAGTGGCCCTGATCCCACTTTCCCTGAGATATGTTGTCCCTTTGTTTGCTGCTGACAAGCGTAAAGAGCCACTTTCACTGCAGATAATAATGGTTAATTTATCACACAGAGCAGTGCTGACCTCTGTGCGTCCCTGGCCCTCCATCACCTTCACACCTGCTCAAGCTAATTGTTAGAGCCAAGTGTAAATGAAAATCAACTGGGCTAATAATGAATGGAGGCCATTACTCGCAACAGCACATTGCTCTACAGAGGTTTATCAAGCTCTGAGAGAACCAGGCCCTGAGCCACAGCTCCCCGTTTATAAATGAGAACAGGGCAAATTCTTCAAGCCAGGAAAGAAGAGGCAGAACCCCTCCGTTTGCCACTGTTTTTATAGACCCTCAGCACAGCAAATAACACACTGATGGGAGCAAATGTGAGCCAGGAATCCTGGTTCATAAAGCAACAGCAGTGTTCCTAACATTCTGGAACAGGGAAAGAATCTCCTGATTGGCCATCTGACATGATCCTGGTGTCCTAAGACTCCTGGGTACATGTATCCTGACTGATGAACAGGCAAAACACAGGGGAAAACCCAACCCACAAGTCCCTCATAAATCACACAAGAGACTTTCCCTGCACAGAGAACCTCCCACTTCAGAAACTAAAACCTCAAGCAGCATTACTTTGCTCAAAAGAAAACCTAGAACTCCAAATAACTCGCTATTTTTTAGCAAATCCTACATTTTCATCTGTTTATCTTCAGACAACAAGGATAGAAATTCTAAAAGTATCACAAATACTCATTCTCATGAATAAAAAATAATTGTAAAATTTGTGAC
The DNA here is from genome assembly GCF_003945595.2 of Pipra filicauda. Taxonomy (NCBI): domain Eukaryota; kingdom Metazoa; phylum Chordata; class Aves; order Passeriformes; family Pipridae; genus Pipra; species Pipra filicauda. Next base: position 1,223,074 of record NW_024104731.1, read on the forward strand.
GGGGGAGGCTCTCTGTCACTTCAAAACTGAGAATATAGATATATATAAAGATGTAAGAGCTACTAAATACTCTTTAGGATCCCTCCTCTATAATTATATTCTCATACAAAAAGAATTGCAAGGCCATCAGTGCATTTTATGTCTCCTCCAACCCCCCAAGAGAAAAAAGACAATAGTTACACTCAGAATCATGCAACAGATAAACAAACAGCTTGATAAAGATTAAAATAAAACCCCAAACCAAATAAAATTCCACTTCCAGCTTCTCATCCACATTCAGATTATTTTTCAAGCAAAAACTCAGGACTCAGAGACAGCAAATGCTGTGCAAACAAGCTTTAAACACATCTGAACTGGGTCCTGCTGCCTTCAGTGATTACTGGAAGAAAAGCAAACACCTGTCTTTCTGTAAGGCTCTCATTACTCCTCTGTACACACCATCACAATTCTGACTTTTACTCATTTAAAAGGAACAAAGAGTATGTATTAAAATTGTCCATAATCTGGCAAAATAATTTTATTTACCTAACTGAATCATTTGTACTAAAAGCAAATGCTTACTAGTCCTTCACAGAGAGTATCACAGAAGTGGAGCTTCTGATTAATTCAAAAGCACTTTTTCAGAAAAATTAATAAAAAGAATGAAAACTTGTATAATACTTTCTACCACATATACTGTATTAATAATCTGCTAGATGCCTTCAAATTAGTAAAATAAAGTGTTTTCTTGCCTGGATCTACAGGACAGAATCCACCATCCATAAAAACACATGGAGGAGCTGCAAAGAGTTACTGAACACCAGACTGCTTGTGGGAGGGCAAAGGCCAAAGAAAAAAGGAAATGAAAACTTGAAGGTGTGACATTTGGATTTTGGAGGGGATTTTAAAAGCCAGCAAGGTCAGTAGTACTGTTGAAATCTCCTGCACACCTGTCTGGGAGAAAACTGTCTGTATGTGCTCACATTTCACAGGTTCACACTGCTGGCCTGATTCTCCAGATTCATTTAGTACATTTGCTTGGCTTATGGTTTTGTTCCCTATGATATTTTCTCTTGTTTTTACACCCTCAGCAATACAAAGCCAGCATAGAACTGTGCACTGTGAGTGTGGCTTTTATTGCACTGCAAGGCAAGAATAAGAGCAAACCCATCCAGTCCAACCTGGACAGCTGTGGCATGGACAGTTTGAATGGAGTTCATGGGATCTCAGCACACCAAACACCTCCATGGCACGCAAAACAAAAGCTCAGACTGATGTTCCCTTTTCCTTAATGGGAAAATATTTTTCAGTGTTGCCAAGTCTTATGAAAAAAATGTAGTTCACTTTGCCCTTCTTGTGGTCAGACCTGTCTTATGACACAATATTGTACTCTAGACTAACTAGTGCTGGTTATTCCACTGCTGAGGGTCCAAAAGTTGGTTTGACAGGAAGGTATGAGGTGCAACACTTTGATGGAGCTGTGCCCTTTGCCTCAGAATATGTGTGTGTGTTTATGAATAATACTGAGCTCTCTTCAGTCCTTTCCAGGAGTACCCTAAAAGACTAAAGAAATGTCAGCACGTGGAACAGTTGCCAATTTCCAGAGAAGGTTCTTTGCCATTTCATATTGGTTTCATATGGGAGAGATTTTCAGAGCCACCTTATCTGTTCCCCCTGCCAAAGAAAGAGGTAATTATCTTTTACAAAAAAGGATAGCAGACTGCTATTCTCCATCAATTGTTCTTAGACATCCTATTCCTTTCCCACATTTACCGACTGTAATATCTAGCACATTTTCTATAATTCAGTTTAAACTCTGTGTTCTTTGCTATAAAAATGTTGAAGGAAGAGAAAAAATTCTGCAGAAAGTTGCCAACAAACTTTATCCCAAGTCAGCACTGCCTAATTCCCCACCATCCCTGTGACCAGCCCTAAGGATTTTCCCCATATGTAAAAAATGCTGAATCAGGATGCAAGGCAAAGTCACTTCTGTACAAGGAAAAGGCACACACATTCCATTCCAATATGGAGATCTCAAAACTTTCTCAGCACAAGAACAGGTCTTTATAAAGAGCATTTAAGCAGCTGTCTCATGATAGACTTGATCCTCCTTTTGAACCTGTTTATTGGTAAATCCACAGACTCCACCCACTCTATAAACCACATGCTTAAAAAAGAACTTCGGTTTTTCACCATTTTCCCTGGGATTGTCACACTGACTGATTGATGACACCCTTGACTAAGGGGTGGGGTACTTTCCTCCCATCCCCTCCCACCCCCAAGATGCACATATTGGTATCTGAGAAGGTATTCTGATTTTAGAGGTCATCTCAGCATCTCCTCTGGCCTCCTCCCCAGCTCAGCTGAGGAACAATCTCTTCTCACATCCTCTCCCTGCTCTGCTCGTGCTCTGGCAGCAACGCTGAGCAGGGAGGAAAAGGCCAAGTTCATCTCTGCAAGTCCTTTCTCAGACATTTTTCAGGAAGACACCCAGGCCAGATGAGGATCCGTGAGTAGAGTAGAAAAACTCTTCTGCACAAATGCCCAGGACACTTCAAACACCACAGCAAGAATTCCAGCCATCCACAACTTATGGAATCCAAATATATGTGCCACAGTGAAGGAATCTGATAAAGCAAGTGCTATGCTCATGCTAGCAAATATTTTGTATTATATTCCAAGAGCAAGATCATTCTGAATATATAATCTGATTGTATTTTTAACTTTTATACCCATTAAAACTTCAAAGTATTTTATGAATAGAAAATTTATGCTTCATGTCCCATGAAGCTGTGCTAACCCTTTGGAGAACTGATCATTCCACTAAACAGAATTTTCCCTCTCAGTAATATTTAATACAGTAGAGAGCTTGATTGTGATAGCAAAAATATGGTTTAGTTTTCTAAAAGGAAAAACACTCAAAAAGTTCAGGCTTGAGCAACTGTTTTCCTACACAATCAAATTAAAAAGACAGAGAATAAAGCTTAGAGCAAGGTTCTATTTAAATAGCACTGCATACTATCATATTAGTGAAAAAATGTATACTTTGAAGAGGGAAGCAAAACAATCATTTAGATAATCTATCTCAGAGAGTGTGATTCATTAGTGGTGGGGGGATTCAGTAAATCCAGTGAAGGGGGGCAGCCAAACCAGCTGATGCAATCACAATGCTTACCCATCTATTAGACACACAGCATTTAAGACAATTTACAGGCAGCCACATTAACCAGTGTTCCCAGCCTTTACCATTTGTACAATGAACTCAGCCTTCAACAGACAGAATAATTATGCTAATAGAAGGAAAACTTTCCAAAAAAAAAGGCAGCCAAATCTAAGAGACCTGTCAATGCCAGTGTCATCAGTGGAGTGATAACTAGTAAAGAGCAGATATCAAAGGCTGTCTTTTTCTTCCCCTCCATGCTCTGTTCTGTTTGAGCCCATGGTGGTCACAGCTCCTTTAACAATATTTATAATGAAGGAACAACGTTGGAGATGTCAACCCTGATTATTCATAAAGGCTCCTCCTGCCCATCTCTCCCCTCAGGCGAACTGTAAAAGTACCTGATTCCCAATTCTCAAACACAAAAGCTCACAGAGCTTGAAAGCTGAGCTGACTAATAAAGTTTGCATATCCCTAAGAACAAGAGCACACAATGAAGAAGAAAAGGAATGGCAAGATTAAACAAAAACAGTAAGCTTGGATGGGAAATAATAAAAATTTAAAGAGGTAAGAACTTGGATACCCCCCACCCCCCCATACTCCTATTCATTTACATTTCAGCATGTCCTAAGAAGCATCTGTTTTATCTCCTGACTGCTGTATCAAGGTATAATATACACCACAAAACTTATATCAAATTTTGGAGTTGGAATGAGGAGCGGTTGTGAGCAATATAACTTCTAGGTCATTGAGCTTCAACTCAGGAGAATCTAGAACAAGGGATAAGACTGACCCAGCAAATAACTCAGGCTTACTGTGCCACTTCGGGCCTTTACTGGTATTTAAAACACCCAGAAAGGTGGGAAATGCCTCCAAACAAACAGGAAACTGGGCTTACCATAGTACCAGGAGCTGGCTTTGCCTGCTGTAGAGCTTCCATGCACCTCTGGTCACCTGTCAGCCAGCAGCAGCTTGGGGCTACCCTGTCAGAGATTGTTGGTACTCACACATGGGACTAAAAGAAAACAAGGCTTTGTCCCTCTGCTCTGCCTGGCTGACAGTGAGACTGACTGCTGGAAAGGGTGGGAATCACCTGCCCAGGACAGGCACGTGGGAAGGAAGAGAAATAAGGGGAAGAAGTCCATGCTAGTCCAAGCAGCCAGGCAGCTGCAGGGAGCTGAGCCTCTGACAGCCCATTCTTGAAGCTGACTAACACTGCAGCATTGCCCCACGTTTTTAGAGGCCTGCCTAGTCAAGAGGTACAGGGGTCTCATGAGCCAGCACCTCCTGAGGAGTGTGGAGCTGTTGGACTGCACACAGGAAGGTGCTTCAGGCAGACAGCAATAATAAAAAAGCTACAGGGGCATTTTGAGGCAGGAGTAAAAAAGTACAGAATCATCCAGCAGAGAAGGCTCTGGGATGAACTTTCTAAACTGGAGGGACTGACAGGAGATCACGTCTGCACAGTTCCCTCAGTGGTGGTACTTGATGGCACAGTGGTCCCAGGGTTCAGAAGTCACAAGTTGCCCACACACACACACGAGAACTGCTGAGAGGCTCCCCTGGCTCCCAGAGCCACAGCTGGGACAGTGTGTCCCTCCAAAGGGAGTCCAGTGGATACACACATCCTATGTCTCTGTCTGTGACTGCTGTGCAAGGTGTACCTCTAATAAAAATTGGCTGTCACCTCATTTCACAGACTGGAACAGTAATGGATGATGGGAACAAACTGTATTAGCAGGATAACACTTCCAAAAGACCTTCAAAGCTGTGTGAACAAAATGGAAACAATGAAGCAGAAGATATATTAAGTGGTAACGTTTTAAAACAGATGTTCCAGTGCAAATCCACTACTAGTGATTTATTTTTTTTGAAATCACACATGCACCAGACAACCCCTTGAAAAGCAATGACACAGAACTAGCACAGCTAGTTCAGCACTCAGGGTAACCAAAATACCACACAAAAGGCAATGGGGATACACTTGATCCATGTATTTCCTTCAGAGCATTTGGGAGCAGCTGCCCCACTCAGCACAGGCTGTGCTTACAGAGAGCCCACAGCTCTGATCCATGCACAGACATGATCCCAGAGTAGATCTCATCACCAACCAGTTTAGGCCTTGCCAAGAAAAGCATTTGAGCTTTACAGATAGAAGAGATAGCACTGACAAAGTAAGCTGAGTAAAAATTGGTAGCAACTGCATAGGCTCCAGACAGACTAAAAAAAAACATTTTTAAATAAGAAATTCACATTATCCATGACAACTTTTGCTGATTGGAACAGTCTCTCTGGAACAACTGGAATAGTCCTTCCTACCAGCAGCAAGCAAGGACCTGCTCTTGAAGTGCAACTGGAGATATTTTCCTTTTTGTGACAGAATCTCCTGTTCTATGAAAGGAAATAGGCCAGGCCTGTCTCAGCTGAGTTTGCCAACACACACACATAACCCTTGGGCATATTTGGTTGGAAGGAGAAAAAAACAGGTAAAATTTCAGACTCCCACAACCTAGACTTTGTTTTCTGTTACCCTTAGAGCTCAAGTTATGCCACCTCAGATGATGGGGAAGACAAAGTACTGTCTCTGGGACTCAGCAGCTTTGCCTTTACACCAGCACTGAGCTGCTGTGATTTACTGCAAATCCCACAAGGAGGAGGAGGATGCTGTGGGTGGTTTACCCACAGAGGGCATATTCTCTGTTGGCTGTGTAAGACAGCATTGCAAAAGGTCAAACAGAACCTTCCTCTGAAATCTGTTCACTTAATTCATTGTTTGCAAATGTGTCAGGGGAAACTGGGTTTCTCTCTAATGCCTTGTGCCTTTGAAATGTTGTAGCTACCTAATTTCAGCCTTCCAAATTCCCTCTGTTCACTCCCCTACATATAGTGGAAGATTAAAAAAAGCATTTGTATCTCATTATCAATGAGATACTTTTTCTATCACAACTGTGTTGCCCTGATCTAAATGAGAGACAACTCCAAGAACAACTTCAGCATTGAAAAGTCCGGAGAGCTTAGAAACTGGTGAAGCATCCTGGTTACATCTTCCAAACGAAAATAACTCTGCTCAAGGATCAAAATGATCCATTTAAAACATCCCAGTTGTATCTTTCCAACAGTTTTTCTGGAATGACAAGGGTCTGCCATGCCTGGTTCCTGCAGGAGTTACGGGCCTTTGTCTGGCTGGGTAAACAGCTGTGTCCTCACTCAGTGACCTGCCAGTGTTCACCATGTCACTGTCCTCCACAAGAGGAATTTTATTCGTGTACCTTTGTCATCTGAAATCAGAACATAACACATTCATCTCGACATGATCTCAGTGTAATTTTAGGAGGAACATGTCCAGCCCAGTGTTCACAACACATATCTCACATCTCCAGCAAGAGGGCACTGCATGGAATGATGAGGGACATGAAGGACAATACCTGACTCAGCTCACCAGCCATAAGGCCATGGCCTTTTTACTAATTAGTATGATTTCAAAAATAATTGGCCTTCTTGCCTGTGCCATAGTGCATCAAATGAAGTTGAGTGCTAAGAAAGCAGAACAGTAAACTCATTACTGTTTACTCATTCACTGCCAAATTGTTAAAAGAGGTCGTGTAAAAGGTCAAGAATGATACTACACTACATGAGAGCTTTAATCTGAACACATAAAAATAGGCAGCACCTAATTATGAAACCAGAATTAATAGGGAGATGGTACAGAAGAAGATAAGCACAATACAGTCAGAGAGGAGTAATTAACCAAAATAGTCATATATCTTGGAACAAGTCAGCCTTACCTTTCCAGCCACTGTAGTGTCCTGCACATGGATTTTATAGCACACCTCACTGCCATTCACCACACTGAGACATGCAGCTATTTGTTATCCTAAGCCTCTGCAGCCCAGGAAGTAGAAGCTGAGGACAGAGCAAGAAACTCATGGCAAGCTTCAGTGGGGAAATTAAGTAAGTTTTTAAAAATCATTAATTTCCTGGTCAGTCACTGTTGGTAAACTTAGCTTTATAGCATCTGCAGCAAAACATGCAGACATATGTGACTGGAGGAGCCAGCTCTCCATTTCCTAAACCACACATTCAATTTAGATTTAATAAGACAGTAATTGCACATTAAGTATTCATTGATTACCTAAAATATATTTATTAAGAAATAACAGCTCTGTAACGCATCTCTTAGATACATATCTATTACAAAGCTGTTAAACAGCAATAAATGTTTATCTAAAAGATTAGCATTCGGCTACATAAAGTGCACATTCTATTAAATAAATCCAAGGGAAATACATGGGGAAGACAATTAAAGCCCCTGTCTGCTGGCCTCAGTTCTTCTGAGCAATGCTGCTCTCCCTGTGCCTGAAGTCACAGCACCAAACCTTTGAGTGGCAAGCCTTTTCTTGAAAAGATGCAAGAAATTTTCAAGAAATCTCCAACCTTTCAAGAAATGCTTCTTAGAGCCTCATTTGTTGGTGAGAGAACATCACCCTGCCCAGTCCTGACTCTGGGGCACAGGGGAGAGGGCTCTTCCTACCATATTCCATCCCTCAGTGCAGACAGGTCCCCAGGTTTCCAAAGGGTCTCAGAATGAGGACTTTGGATGCAGAAGGAATTTGTGCCTTGCACCCTCGTTTTTTCCTCGTTTTCACCATCGATGAGGAAGGTCCACGTCTCTGCTGAACAGGGACACACCAACGAGGTCGGCACAAAGGGAGGGGACATTCAGTGAGGTGAGAACATTGCAGTGCCCAGGGATAAACCTCACAGCCACAGAAATAACACTCCAGCCACACCTAGCCTGGATCAAAGCCAACAGCCCCTGGCAGAGGGCTGGCAGAGCCTGGTGAAAGATGCCAGAACAAGTGCCAAGGAAGAGCCTGTGGAAATGGAGTGTGTGTGACAGAGTGACAAGGTCTCCACACAGACATGAAATACGGGGCCAACACATACAAAATGGAAACTTCACTCTGAACATTTTCTATAAGCCCAGAGAATTGCTTTTTAGATACAAAAGAGCTACTGGAATGAAATGAGGTACATTCTGTCCAGTGGGCACTCCCTGGAATCACATCTGAAGCACCTATGTAGGGCAGCATAATGAAACTTTATTTCTGCTGCTCACAATTCATCAATTTTCTGGGTAAGTCCAAAACTCCTACAGACTCACTGGCCTCCTGCTGCAGCAATTAACTCACTTTTCCTACTAAGTTACTAATTAATTTTAAAAAGCCCTTGTTATTGAGCAATGCATATACATCATTAACATCAGAGAATTCTTTTATTGCATTACTGTTTATTAAAACACAAACTTAGAAAAAGGAAATTGGAAAGAATGAAGATTATAAAGCAAAAAACACAGAGATGGGTCTGGAACATAGGCATACTCAGTCATGGAAATTCTGTTTGAAGCTTCACTGTCTGTTTTATTATGGATTCCATAGGCAGCTTCTAATTTAGTGCAGCTGTTAACACTCCTGCTACATCAAAAATTCCCTCTGCTGAACTTTTGTAGAGGTTTTTGTGTTAGACGAGAACCAGTCCTTTCCAATTTCACAGTTTCCTAATTACGGTGTTGCAGTTCTCATTTGTACTGTAAACCTGATCAGGTTTTAAAAAAAGAAAACAGTGGTGATTTACTCCTGTTGGTAGCAGTGTTTCTAGCAGCAGTTTTTACCTGCAGTCACCCAGTGCTACATGAGAGGTGTGCAGTGCTGGTCAGTCACCAGACTGGAAATGGTGTCTGGGAACATTGCTGTGAAATGTGTTACAGCACCTTCCTGACAAACCCCTGTGAAAGCTTTGATCTTCAATCGCTATTCAAAGCGTTAATACTCGGTTCTTTTAACTACGTACTTTTAGAAAAATTAAGATAAACAAGTACCTCAGTTACCAACAAATGAAGGGTAAAAACCCACAAGAAGGATTAACCCACTAATTGAACGTTTAAAGTTTTAAATAGTCAACTAACTCTAAATGACTGACAAAAAGGCTTTGTTTTAGACCGTGGCTGATAAACAAGGCAGATCTGTTTTTGTTCTTCTGTTTGCAATAACCACCTTTCTTTCCAGTGACATCCACAGAAGTATTTCCCTTTGCTCTAACAGAGCGAGTTTATTGCAGACAACACAATTCATACCTTTTTCCAGTAAAAGTGGTTCAGGGCTCCTCCGAAGCATTTGTTCTGCAAAGTGACATATTGTGACAAATCCAATGATAATGGGGAAATATGGGAAATCTAACAGAAATATTTTACTCCTCATTGCCACTAATGAGAATAATAACAATGAGAGACACCTATCAAAAAATTGCAGTAAGCAATTTATTTGGTTGAAACACAGGCAGTGCTTTTTCTTTCCCCACTCCCCTTTCTCTTACTTTGCTCAGAGCAGGCTTTTCATTTTTTTCTTCATTTTGCTTTATATTGTCAACCAAGAACAGAGTTCCTGAGGAGACAAACAGGGGGTAAAGAAGACAAATCTGTCTCCTTTGTGTGAGAGCTGTAGGCCAGAGTTATCAACTCCTCTGCTATTCAAGACAGATTTGCATATCCAAGGCCACCCGAGGCAGGGAAGGCATTTGGAGTCTGATTTTTTTTTTCCACAAGAACACATCAGGGAGCTAAGCAAAATAAGGAAAATCCAAAAAAGATACAAGTAACTCCTAAAAAAAATCCCTAGCAAACCACCACAAAACTTTGTGGAGGGAAAAAACCCTCCCATTCAGGAATTTCTTCCTTGAAAAAAAGGACATTTTACACATGATCTCCAAATATAATTTTTTCAGAAACTTCATGGACAGCAACTTGGCACCAACCTGCACACTGGCATCCGTGTGCTTCTGCCTGTGTCATAATCCAACCTCACTTCCCAGGAGTCAAGGATGAGGGAGCTCACAGTCCCCAGAACAGGTGAGTTATTGCCAGCAGCCTTGGAGCACAGACACAAAGCACTGTGTGGGTACATTGTGCATCAGCTCTCCCACCAATACCTGCTATTTGGTGATACTGGAGCAATGCCACTGGTAGGGGACAAGATTCCAGAGCAGTCAATCCCTGGTCACAATGCTTGTCTTCCTACAGGTGTAATTCTGGAATTAATGATCACGTAATATCAGTGCAGTGTTTGCAGAAATTATTTTTAGAGATGTTCTCAGGAAAAATCACAATTAATACAAGCATATTTAAAGTTAACTTTCTGTATATCACATACATATACTATATACACGATATACATGATGCTATATGGAGGCAGTGTATATATTCAGTACTTTTATTAACTAACAAGAAGTCCCAGCTGATTAGCTGCTAATCTATTCTGCTGCCATATTACCCATTTTCACACATGCTTCAGTCCAATATAGAGCTACTTTTGGACTTCATTTTGCTGTACTTTCTCACAAAATCAATTTTTAATGCAAAAAGCTGTCTCTTATAATGGCATAGGAGTACTCTGGCAAATCAAGGTGCAATTAAACCTGAATAAAGACAGCAGAATTTCCTTCCACAATACACAGTCCAAAGACCCAGAGGTCCCAATTCTCATCTATTGCCCACATTGCAAAGCCCTTAAAAAAAAGTATTTTGACTTCACCAGAAGATGATGTGCAACATAATTGGTTCTTGATCTAATGAATATTATAACCAACTGCCTTAGCTAGACTTGAAACCCTACTTGCTGCCCAAAGACAAACCGAAAATGCCTCCTCATGTACCATGAGACAGCATATTACAGAAAAGTATTTAGCAAAAAATAATACACAAAAGCCAAATTTGTTTCAGCAATCTGAAATCAATGTTCTGAGTCCAAAGCTTTTAGTCTGGGATTTGCTTGGCTTAATAAGGAATGGTTGTAGATGTAATGATTTCATGAACATTTATCAGTAACATGAGAAACTAAGCACTTCCTAGAAACCACTAGACCTAGTCAGAGCCATATTTTCCATGACAGAATTCTTAGTGCATTGATTATTTATTAATTTATTTAGACATATTTCCCAAAACATATAGACAATAAGAACAGTGATGCTTTTAGTTCCAGTCCTCTGGTTCCACCTGCAGAGCCAGTATGCCCTGGTTTTTTCAGTTCTGGAGCCATTTTCCCGGGCTTTCTCTGTACAGCATTATTTCTCTGACATGAATAGGCACAAAGAGTGCACACAGAGAATATGAAGCAATTATGCCCATCTCTCACCCCTTTAGGAACTACCCCAAATCAAAAGTATCACACCAAATGGTCTCTGCATTTGATACACTGGATTTTACTTTAGTATGTCACTTAACAAACATTGCTATCTCTGCAACAGGTTAACAGAATATGAGCCCTATTTAAATTGATAAACTTCGCACACAGGTGGTGATCCCAAATTTTCAAAGGTCAATTTTACCCTTAACAATAACAAAGCCAACAGGCTGAAATTAAAGGCTGCAGTACAACTGCAGCAAATTTGGATTAAATTATCAAATACAAAAACAGAGGTTATTGTGGTAAAAACCAGGACCTGTTGAGGAACAAGGCATGAGCTGCAATTCAAAAGTTAGAACAGTAGAGTCACGTGAGTCAACCCCCAAACCAGTTTGATTTTTTGCTTTGGAGGTTTTTTTGTGTGTGTGTTTTTTAAACCAGATATTTTTGTTTCTTTTTATCTGCATTTTGGATTCTGGGGTTTTATGGGGTAGTGGGACACATTTTTCAAGTTTTTCTCTATAACAGGAGTTCTGAAGGAGTGTATTAAAGATATCTCCCACTCAAAACCAAACAAAACCCTCAAAAGCCTCCAAAATCACTGACACACATGGTACAGAAGTGGAAGAAGAGAAAGAAAGCCCCCCCACACCCTCAGAGACCCACTGAAATACAAGTCACAGGTGTTCACAGCCCAGCACATGATCCCCAGGCTTTCCTGTATGCCCAGGAATTTTAGTGGTGCCACAAACACCAATGTGAAGGTAAGAGGAGAGGTTTGCTGTCATGCCCTGGCAGGGAGCAGTGAAGCAGCACAGCTGCCCCCTCTGACCTCTCCAGTTGCTGCTGGCACAAAGAGCTCCAGGCTGGCAGATGTTCATATGCAAGAGGATGAGAAACTGCAGCAGAACAGAGGAACTTGGACCAGCCCCAGCTTTGCCTCACCTGTTTATCCACCACCACATTCCTTCTCATACCAGCCTTTCTCACAGGGCACATTGACATGAAGGAAGCACCAAAATGCCCCTGTTCTCTCTGAGAAGCTCCCCAGGACTGGTGTGAGTGCAGTGAGACTCCTCCCGGGGTGCCCAGACTGGACTCTCCCAATCTGTTCCCTGTCTCCAGGACTGCAGTGGCTGCAAGGGAAGAACATGGCCTGGAGCTCCTGGAACTAATTGGAGGGCAAGGTGGAAATGAAACTCTGCCAGCACTTCTCTGCAATCCTACACTGCATTCAGGAGCACCAAAATAAAACTCATATCATTATCATAACTGGTTTTTAAACCTATCAGATTACTTCAAAGTGAGGAAAGGTCTAAGTTCTATTCCTATTCCATCTGCATTATGACTTTCTAGGTATTAAAAGACTCATTTTAAATGGCAGAGAAAAAATATTCAGCAGTGAATCACCAACAAGAATACACAAGTCTCATGTTAGGCTGTTCTGCAGGAAAAAGATAAGCAAAGACCACATATATATTAAACACTGGCTCCACAAATACTTAGCGTTCTTTTAGGATAAAGAATACATCATAGTGCCACGTGGTAAAATTGTACAAGTGCCACAAGCCACACCCTTAGAAGTACAATGTCACAGAAGAGATGATATTTAAGGGCAATTTGGTTCAGTTGCAAGTAATTCAGTTCTCACTATAAATTAAAACAAACCGGTTTATAGGTGTAATAAGGAGTTCTCACTGGTTTTGTTTCCATTGACTATGGTTAGCTTTCAGAACAGTTGATTCCACAGAGCACATTTTATCAGTCCAGAAAATCTGACCTAGAGAAGAAGCTGCAGGAGAATGTAGGTCCTGAAGGACTGAGTGTGGCAACACCTGCCTTGGTTTGCTACAGGTGTCACTGCTGGGGCTTTTCCAGCCAGTCCTTCGAGGAATGGAACAATTGTTTCCCCCTTCCTGGCCAGAGGTGACCTGCAGTGATTAATGCAATCAATAGTTTAGCACCTACTGGAGAATTGCAACACCATCAACTATAAAGTTTACACCCACCATGGGTTTGGTATGATAACTTGTTTGCCATAAAATTCCTTTTTTTTGTCAGCTCTTAAAAACATTATCTCACCTGCAAGCAAGAATTTGGGTAGAAAACTGACACTAGAGTTGGAGGCTCTAAAATTCAGTCCAAAATATCTTGTTCAAGAACTGGTGAAGTGGTGGCATTTCCACTTCCATATGCTCCTTGAGCATATAAAAATGCAGGAACTTTATTGGTGTTTAATACAGTTCGAAAATATAATGAAAAGTACTATTTTTGAGATAGCACAAATACAGAGTCTCCCTATTTCTTCCCATCTCAAATAATTTTTATAAGCATTTACTCAACAGCAGCTAAATGTAGAATTGGGAGAGCTTGAGGAGAATTTGAAGATATATGTAAAATTAAAGTCATTCACTTGTAATGTTACTTCAAATATTCAGATGTTCAAAGACAGTAACATAGCAGCAGAAAATTAACTTTTTTAAAATTCATGTCTTTTCTAAGCTCAAATGGATTAGCAGAAGATTTGAGGTAATTAATTATAATTACAAGTTTCCTAGGGAAACATGGTATAATAGTTTCATTAACTGAAATGTTACATTTGGTCTGTGTTTGACTCTCAGATTATTTTAACACAGTACAACATTTGTTGGAAGTTTTTTGGGCCAGACATCTTTACTTATGCTGAACAGTTGCTCCCTCCACGAATAGCCCCAACTGACTTCAAAAAAACCCCACCTGGGCCCTTAATTAGACATTTTCAGCCTATGAAGGTAAAATTCATTCCTTCCCTGACAAATTCCGTGGTCTCTATTGAACGTGAGTCAGTGGGAGCTTTTCTCTGGGCAGGACCATTGAATCTGGCCTCACAGCGATACCCTCCTCACTCCTAACAAAAGATATACCAAATATCCAACTAAATAGCACATGCTACTTAAGAGTGCACAGTTTTGAAGAGTGCACAGTCTTAATAAAGGGCTCAGTTATATTTTTAATTTCTCAGCTATCTTCTGCTATGGCTAAGCAGAGGAGTATTTTACATCCTCATTTCATTATGAAGATATAAATGCCATTGAACTCCTTATGAACTGAACACAGAGAAAACTCACCACAGTCGTTAATACATCCAGCACAGAGAGAATTCCACAGGGCTGGTAATAAAGCTCCTCACACAAACCATGGCACTCCCAGCCTGGAAATGCCAGGAACACGAGAGCTGCCTGTTGCTGCACGCACAAGATCCCCTCTTTGATGCCCTCGTGTGAAAGTCAAGGGAAACCAATGATGCACTTGTCAAAGCAGCTGCAAAAATGAGGGACTGGCTAATTAAAATAGGAAGGACTATTTATTTTATGGTCTTCTGTGCTGTCAGGAAGTTCTGACGCACAGAAGAGAAATTAAACAACTCTTCCTTTCGTCCCTGTGCTTTGAGAGCCGTGCCCAGCCCGCTGACAGATAGGACAGGGATAGGTGCAGCAGGGATTTCTACCAATTAGGCCTCCACACTCTGGGGGGGTGGAGGTGTTTTGTGAGCCCTGAGTTATTTTTGTACCTCTCCTGGGCCGCGGTGTCTCGCCACAAAAGGGCTGCACGACGAGCGCTGTGACAGGCTCTGCTCAGAGCTCTCGTGTGTCCCTGCCAGTCCAGACCTCTGAGAGGATTTCAGTGAGAGAACTGAGAGTGCTGAGCTCTCTAATGCTCTCAAAAGGATGGCAGGTGTGCTTTCACTCACCCAACCTTTACATGTCTGCAATCAAGAAGGAACAAAAAGAGCTGACACGGTATAATTAACAGCAGATACAGGTGGATGGTGCCAGGTTTTGTTCCACTGCGTGCTCACTGTTTTCTCTTACCTGCCACCTGGCATCCCAAGAAGCTACAACTCATGGTCTGTTAATATGCACAGCTAAACCACAGCTTTCACATTTCTAAATGAAAGGCACAGCTTATGTCTGCTCTACGTGGACATAACTGTGGTATTTTGGGTATTTCTGTCACACAGTTCCTTCAGGAAACAATGAAGGGAGCTAACTCAGACTGTATTTCACAGTGTTATGAATACCCTACTTGGTAGGTTGATGATTCAGAGTAACACACACACACACAGAGGATTCAATAAAGGTAGTTTTCCTTTGATAGTTCTACAACTCCACCAGACCACAGCAAAGGTATCAATTAATGTCTCCACAGACAGTATGACATATATTATATAGGTGTGGCACATATCTGGAATATTCCAGCTTGTCTTTAGAGGATTAGGATCATGAGGCAAAACTTATTTTTTCCCTTGTACAGAGCAAAGACCTGTGTTTGGCATAGCAATATTTTGGCTTAAGTTTCAAGCATATTTTGAAGCCCAGATGCTTTAGCAAAAAGCTAAACTTCACACTAATGTAAAAGTATTTTAAGTATGTGCTTACATGATTTTCTACAACATGGTGTTACAGACAAGACTGGCATATATTGTCAAAATGGGAAAGGATAACGAAGGAGAAAAACAAAGTTACTTTGATGCAAAGCTATACAAGACGAGAATATACTCTATTGAGAGACTAATGGAAGCAAACATTTACTGAGTATCATTCAGATAGTTGCCTTGATTTCAGATTTCTGTGACTGAAGAAGGTATAGAAATAGAGATTTGAAAGGAGAAAAACAAACAAACAAAAAAGAACAGATAGAGCCACCCTGCCTGCAACCATCACTTTTTTAAATCACAAAATACCATTTCAAAACACATGAGAGAATTTATTAATAAAACCTTGATTTTAACCATTCATGCATTAGCCAGTCATAATTTCCCCTTCTCAGAAAGGCATCCAGATAAGAAACAGAGGAAAAAAAAAATTAAACAGAATGCGTCTAAAATTTCCATTTTTCACAAAATTTTCTACTATTATTTTGAACCTTTCTTTAATGCTAAGTGAAATCTTAAAAAGTAATTTAGTCCTTCTGCTCAGCCTCAGAATAGTTTCATGGTAAAAATAAGCCAGGACTATTCATTTCTTGTTTCCCCTCATTTCACACAGGTTACAGAAACACAGGCACACCTCCTTTGGCTTTCCCAAGGCCAGAGGGGAACCTGCAAATCTGCTGGGATTCATGTTCGTCCTACTGCCCGAAGGAAAAAACCTTCTTCAGTCAGTCTCAGCACAGAGCTGTTTTCCTAAGTTGGTACATAAAACTAGGCTTTCCTCCAGTTAAACAACAATGATTTGTTTTAGTTTGATAGGTCCTTCTAAATAATGGTGTCATCAGTAAACATCTGGCTTCTTCCTCGCAGATTAGGCCTCCAATGAGGAAAGTGTGTTTATAATTCTAATTTGAAACACAGCACATTAATATGCTGATTCTCATAATGTTTGCCTTAACCTGTTTGGAGAAATTATGACTACAAATATCTTGTACACAACACCTCTAAACTACCAGCTTGTACAAACAACACAGAGCCACTGCAGCCGCACACAGATGATTAGAACACTTCAGAGGCAATCATGATTAGCACTCTGGCTTGGAGCCATGTTTTACACATAAACAAAGCATCTGTTTCTGAATTCTGTCCCAGGCTAATAGACCCACCTCCACTATTACTAATAAGCTCATTCAAGAGAGCCAGATGGCCCCTCTGAAACAGCCCCTGCTTCTTCCTGAGCTGAGCAAACCAGAGCCGTGCAACCAGAGCTGGCTCCAAACCGTATTTCCTTGGGCTCTGGGAGCCAGTAAAACAACTCATAGACTGGCTCCACAAAAGAAGAATACAAATGCTGGTGCCATCCATTATTTAGGGTTGGTATGAGGCCAACATCTGCCCCTGCAGAAGCTCCTTTCCTGTAGGTGCAGTGAAGGCAGACGAGCAGTGCAGTTGTGCAGGAGGGTGCATTGCAGGGCTCTGTCACCGGTCCTGGAGGGATGTTTTGGCAGACTTGGCAAATCCCTGCCTGCAGCCCAGAGCACTGCTCAGCTGTCCTGGTACACTGGATGTACCTGACAATGGGGTGGTTTTACATATTTAATAAAAGTGTCATATTTCATTAGTAACACTGGGCTCTAAAAAGGATCTTGTGCTCCGTAGCAGCAACTGGAAGTGTTGAGAGCCAAAGAGAGCAGCACTTGGCTGGTTCAGTTCTAAGATGTCCTTTTTTTTCCTGTGACCCAGGTTCTCATTTCACCAGTTCAGTTTCTAAGCAGAGGAGAGTCAAGACATTCCACCAGGCAAGGAATTAATGCTGCAGGGAATCCCATAGCTGACCTGGCCTAGGAAGACTCCTTGTGTTTTATTTCAAAGCAGACAGACTGGTGACAGTTAGTGACAAGGAGAGATGGCCATTTAGGTCACCTGCCCCATCAAACCACATGTATGGAGAGAACTTCATTTCCCCCCCTTCCACTATGAGGCATAGGGTGCTTTGTTCCACTGTGCTGAATGTGAGCAGAGTGTCTGTCTGCAGGAACTATCAAAGACCATTCACTGCACCAGGAGCAAGTGAGCCTCAGTGTAGGAGCAGCAGCAGGTCACATCACCCCTGCAGAAGGAAGGAAGTTTTGCAGAGAGCAAGTCCTTTCAGAGCAGCACGGCCACAGTGAGCTGCTTCTCGTGCGCTGCTATCCCGGAGCTGCAGACAAAAAATGCTTTCGCTGTGTCTCACGGGGATAGCAGCAGAGTTGTACAGATATAAACCTCCCCAAACGCAGCCATCCCCCCCCTCCCCTTCCCATCAGAGACAGAAACATGAACCACTCTGTGAGGGGAAAAAACCCTCATGGAAATGTGCTGAAACAATTGAGGCCTGTCACTCTCTTCATTAAAGGCAGGTTCCACGGTAGTTATTGAAGCTCTCTGGGATCTCTTGGGATAAAAGCCAGAATAAAAATGTACAAAGTATTGTTCTTCATATCTTTTCCCCATACTGCCAGTCTTGTGAGCTATGCACACAGGGCATTCCTTGATTTTAAAGGAAAGCCCTGAAGAAGTCCCATGTCACTGCCCAGGCCCAGTGTGATCCTGCCTCAGTGCCACTGTCCACTCTGGCAGCTGACAGCTCAGCCTGACTTTCCTCCAGAGCACAAAGGATTTGGTGCATAACCACTGTTGTCCTGCTCCTGCAAGGATTGCAGCTGTTTTCCCTGGAAGCAATTGTGTCAGTGCAGGTAAGCAGGAGGATGAGACTTGAATATAAAAAATCCCTTTCTGCACATCTAGAAATGTAAGACTGCACTACCTCGTGCATATGGAAAGAATGACAAGTGTGTTCCAGGTTTTCCCTCTTCATGTTTTGAATTGCACAACACCAGTCATTTTGTAGGGGGAGAAAGAGAGGGGGTTTCCTTTTTCCTGCTGAGGGGTGGAAAGAATGGTCTAAGTAAGAAAAGGAAGAGGGGAAAAGTGATCAGAAGCAAACCCAAACCCCTTGTTTCAAGAGGAAAAGCAGGCACACGGTTCTTGCAAACTTCATACAATTAACAAAAGGCATAACACTGATACCAAGCACTGCCTACACCAGGCTTTACTGAGACCAACACTCTCTTGCAGGCTTTACCAAATTAAGTTATTTGGAATAAATCTTTGGGATTAATTTTACCCTCCGAGTAAGTTGGTTTAACAGGACAATTGGGAATGAAGTCTTAATCCAACAAAACATCATGTGTCCAGAGCAGCCCCTTCCAAAAGGCACTAATGGAATTACCAAAGGTTTTAGAGTAACTCACATCTGCAAGCCCACCCCAGTCTGCTACTTATGGAGGGAAAGGCAAAAAAAAGCCCTTTGTCATTCTGACAGACTATGAAATTCTCTGTATCATTGCTGGACAATTTCACTGTGACAAAGATGCTTCTGCCACAGCACCCTCTCTACCAAAGAGAATTCCCTCACGGTGCCACTCAGGCTTTGCTTCCTCTAACACTGATCAGAAGATCTTTCCAATTTTATCACAGCAGAGGGATTTTCAATCTAATGAGAAGTCTCAATGTGTTGCCATTTTCCCGAGAAACCTTCAAACACTATTTCCACTATTCATCTATTGGAATAAGAGCACACCAGACATGTCGTGGAACAGTGGGAAACGTGCACTATCACTGCTTTTAAGCTGAAGACTTGAGATCTCTTTGCTTATTACTCCCCACCAAATGGTAATGCACAATTTATTTAATGTCTACCTTGTGTGTGCTGAATTAGCTCACAAGGCTGCTGAGTGTCCCTTGTGAGCAAGTGCTCCATTTGCACATGTCAAGCATCCCAGTCTATTTAGTCCTATCCCAACTGCTTAATGTCTCAAACAGAAGCATCCACTACATTCTGCTTGATCTAAACAGATAATTTAATACCCTTGGACAAAAGGGACCTGGTGTTTTGGTAAGCTCCCATGGGCCTAAGTATCACAAAGAAGGGATTGTGGAATACACACACACAAAAAAGAGAGAGATAGGAGGCAGGCAGTCTGATCTTTATGACCCACTGATTATTCTATCAGTAAGTAGGAGCATAAATCTAACTCCCGACCTAACAAAATACTATTTTACTTCCCTTTACTCTATATTTTATCTTTTATAGCCAATAAAACATTAAGCATTACAAAAGGTTATGTTCTCCCCAATATTTACACTAAATGACAATAAATTCCCGGTAGAGCCTGGCAGAGGGATCAGGAGCAGCATCCTGGCAGTGGTGGGCACATCCTGCCATTCACTCTGAACACACCAGTGCCACTAATACCAACAAAGCCCAGCTGGAAAATCTGACACTGAACTTGAATCAGTCTAATGACCCTCTTAATGGTCTAATGGCAAATCTATACACTAATACAAAGCTGAGCTCTTTTCAATGATCTCGTGTGGTATTTACCATGGAAAGGAAAATTCGTTCCTTTACCTTGTCTTCTCAAATATCCCTAAATACCAAAATCAGCATCAGCCTTCTTAACTGATATTCCTGAGCTTTAGATCAAGGCCCTAGACTCATTCTACTTTTTTATTCCACATGAGTTAAGAGGGGAAAATTAAAAGAATCGTAGGGGGATAAAAAGAAGAGAGGTGAAGGTACTTCAGAAGGATCAGGAAGGGAGCAGAGAGCACCTTTAATCTGTGCTCAAAGCTTAGTGCCCCTGTTACCCAGATTATGTATATGTGTTTGAAAGACAGGTAGATTGGAAAACAGGTCTGAAAAACTATGTGCATTCTCTGGTCCACTGATTTGGGACAGGATGGCAGAGGATGCAGTTGTTCTGAAATGGATACAGGAAAACCCCCTTGGAACCACTGATGACAGAGGCTCCCAAACACTGAGACCAGCACAGACAGAACAGTTCTATCACAAGACAAGCTTGCCCAAATCCTTCAGTCTGACAGGTGCCCTCCCACCAGCTGTTCCACTGAATCCACAGCACTGTACATTGAACTGTGCATTCCCACTTGGGTGCCTGCTCCCAAGTTTTCAGAGGTTTACTCTCATCCCAGTGCAAGACCCACAGCTTGGACAGCTGGGAAAGTACTTGTGCACCTGGGAAAATCAGCTCAGATACACAGGCTATGAAAATTGGATCAAAGCTTCAAAACACATTTCCCAGGCAGCATTTGAGCTGAAACATAATCATTAATGTTAATCAGTCCTGAAGAACTGAACTTGGGAACTGAAAACACTTAATGAAAACAGCACATCAATTGCTGTAGAAGGTTTGCTGTATCAGGAATTACTTAAGAATGTATATTTTTTTTTTAGTTTAAAAAGAAGAAATTAATTTCGAGTTTAAAAGGGAAACTGAGATAAATTGAATGACTTGGATAATGTCACACAATAGATGAGGAACACAAGGGGAACTGCAATCAGATAGTTCTGTCCCATACAGTGTTTCCTTTTTTCTTCTATTAGTGAGTCCAAACTGCTGCCAGATTAATGAAAGAGAGAACAGTACACCTTGGTAAGACTGTTTTAAACTTGCACTCATGTCTGCACTGGGAAAATGTAGAAAATGTTACCTAGCATCTTGTTGGGGGGGAGAAGAGGACAGCTGTACTTACAGAGCACAGAAACTACAGTATTAATCCTGAATTAAGAGCATTTCACACCCCAATTAATGTCCATTTATAATTGCTGACAACTTCTTTCAGTTATGATTTTTTCTAAAACAATGAGATTTTCCAGTGGCATAAGAATATGTGATGCCAAGGATGAAGCTCAGAGACAAAGGAATTCTGGGATCAAAGAGCCAGGGTGCCTGCAAGCCCAGGGTCTGCCCTGGTGAGGAGACCCCCTGAGCAAGGGCAGTGGGGCTCTGTCCTGGCTGGAGGGCCTGCAACCCTCCAGAACCTGGGCAAGGCTGCTGAGAGGAGGCAACATTTCCCTTCCTTGGACAGCTCAGGGAGGCTTTTAGGGCTTGGCAGACATCTCCCCAGGGATCACAGTGTTGCTGTCCCATCTCATGGGCTTCTTTTGATAAACTGCACACAACATTCCCCTCTTTTTTTGCTAATATTTAATCAGAGGAGATAAATCTCTATATGTGAATTATCTGCTACTTACCCAACTTCTTGTCCTTCTAAAATCCAGTTCTTACACACAGAACCTCGAGAGGCATCTCTTCAGTTTATTCATCTCACATCAAGGTGTTTTGTGAGCTATGACCTGCACTAATCCAAAATACCTGCCCACAACTCCTCGAAACAAAGGAGAGAGAAAAGCAGATTGCAATTTTATTTCCCATGTTCTGTTCTCCTAAGTCTGAGCTCGACTCGTACACACACAGAGCCTGAATTTTTTTGTCAGTTCATCAGTTACCTTACTGAAGTTCATTATTTTCAGCCTTTTGGCTTCTACACAGTTCCAACAACTTGTTTTAAAACACTGCATTAACATCACCACCAGTTACAGACACAGCAGTTTATTCCTGAAATAACTCCACTTCTGATTTCTCTCCACAGTCCTCTCTCCTTGTCAATGGTAAGAAATGGTGGAAGGAGGAAATAACTGAAAAAGTAAATCCCACCCTATTAATCTTTTTAAATTTTCTTCTACATAGCACACACAGACTACTGCAGCTTATACCCAGGCAGGTTTTGAACTGACAGGTTATCCCAGTTTTCTCAAAGTAAAATAAAATAGACCAAGACTGACAAAGAACAGAAAAAAGAGGAATATCGTCCCATCTGCCCACATCAAACATGCAGCACGTGAGAACTGAACACAATGAGAAAACAAAAAGCAGTTGGTCCATTAAGAGTTCCTCTACTAAAAAAAAAAAAAGCACAAATAAAACCAGGGTGAAAAAGGTCTGCCACTGTCCCAGATGTAATTCCAACTTACTTCGGCCTCTTCTCTCCTTGATTTACCCCAAAGATGTACTAAATAAGACCCTTTCATGTAAAGGGTTTAAAAACAAACTATTAAAACCTTGAAATCCTGAGTGTGTTTGTAATAAAACAAATTTCCAAGAGACCCGAAAAAACTCCTCCTGTAATTGCTCATTTGCAGTGGTGGCATTGATGCAGTCACAGAACCACCACACTGCACAACCTGCTTCCTGCTCACAGGGAAAAACCTTCCTGCAGCCAGGGAGGAAATTCAGGACTAAGAGGTCACAGTAAAACCCAAAACACACCTAAAGAGCTCCTACCACTTTTTTTTTTCCTCTAATGGGGAAGAAAAAATAGAATTTAGATCCCCTGTTATTAATGTATTTATTATATAATGCCAACTGTTGCTCTACTGACGTATTTAAGCACATAGCTGTTAATATATTTGTAGTAAGTTAATTGCCATACCTTCTCACAGACAAAAGGCAATTTACTATATATTCATAGAAAACCTGTAAAGTAATATTAATTTACTATTTTTTACAAAGTATTTAAAAACTATTTTCCAAAAATGTTTACCCATCTTTAGTGCTTCACAAACTTAAAATACTTCAGCTTTTGTTGCATTTATTTTAAAATCAAATAGTATTAAAGCTACTTTAAATAAACCTTTCTCTTTCAAGCAACATAACTGCAAAACACTGAATAAATTCAAAATTTAATACAATTATTATTTTGAATCAGATAATTAATCCTGATTTCTACATGTAAGAGATAAAATAGATTTAGTGAGTATCTTGTCACTAATAATAATATTAAAAGCAGATTTTCAGATAAGTTCTATGTATGTTTAGAAATAGCCTTCACAAGTCTTAAAGCTTATTTTCACCTTACAAGTAAACCATTACCTGAAAATAAATACGTATAAACTAGTCAGAAAAGGACACTTAGCAGAGGAGAGAAGAGTATTGGCCACATCATTTAGTAGTTATTCAATCAGGAACCACCAACACTACAGTCTGTGTTCCAGTCACCCTCTTTAAATAGCCAGATACGGTGGTGGGGTTTTTTTGGTTTGTGTGCTCAGCATTAAACGGGATCCTAAATAAACTGTACTAAAAGGAAGTTTAATAAATATCTCCTTTTCTTGTCACTAGCAATGCATAAACTGAACATAAACAAAGTCACCCCACATAATTGAACAAATTCTTTCTGTATCATAATTTTAAAAACATTGCCTGTTGTCAACACATCAGTTAGAGTGAGAGGAAAGGATGGTTAATACACATGAATACCTGGAAATATCTCCTTTAGAAAAATCTAATTTAATGGCACAGGTGTTTTATTATTAGCAAAGATAGTGAAAATGCTGAGTGTGCAATGCTAGCAATTAAATCCTGAAGTGCTAGTATGAATATAGCAAAAGATATGGTGATGTATTTCATTTTCTACTGAGAAAATAACAGTGTGTACCTGTTTTAAATCAGGAAGCAGCAGGTAATTTCAAGATCAAAACCACTTCTTGTTAAAGAAAAGGGAGAAAATTCCTTCTTCGCCCACTCTTTGAAAGGTTCTTTGTAGAAAACCTTTCGGTTTTGGAAATTCATAACATGATTAGAACATAAGAAATCGTTCAGTTTGCCTGTGCCTAAAGAGAGCAATTATAAAAATTGGGGAATTTTTTCAGAGCAGATGGTGAGTTTTATATACCGGGAAAAATACTGGAAGATGAAACTGAATTTTTGACATGAAGGCTTCGAGTCGGGGAATGTAAATGTTTGGAGAGAGCAGAGTTCATATACAGGGAGACAGATCCCAATTTTCTGTTGTGTTGCGGCTGCAGAACCTGCCGCTTTCTCGGAGCTCCCTCTCGTGAGCAGCCGCTGACACTGCGCCGGGGGCGCTCGAAGGACGCGACTTTCGCTCCGAGTTACTCGTTTGTCGGCGCGTCCTTAGAGCCCCAAAGGACCCTGCGATAGAAACGCCTGGGTCCGAACAGTTACCCAGGCACGGTTATCTTTGCCTAGAAGGTACAGGATGTGCACAGAAACACACCCTTCCCTCCCAACCCAAGCCCAAAATCTGCTTCTCTGTGTGGTGCTTCTGAAGAGCACAGCACTCCTCAGGGCAGTGTCAAAAAACCTGCACTAAAGTCCTCATAAACAGTCACAGCAGCGTTCTGAGAGCAATCACCCATCTGAGAAGTAAAACGATATACAGCTTCTTAACATTAATGAAAAAGGCATTTTAACAGCAAGGATTTAAAGCTTCCATCTTGCAAGGAACCCTGTCTTCCATCAGCATGTAAATGTTGGCTTAAGTTTTGACTGAACTACATTTTAATCTAATTAAACCATTTTAAATGTGCTTCTCACCTGTAAAACCTCTTGCATGACTGCTTGTCAATGCACAGCGCTAACAAACCACTCGTTTTTATAAGACGTTGAGATGCTGTGCAAATGGAGTTAGAAATTGCAGAAATAAGGATTTTTGCACCAAGCACCTATCATGTCCTAGTACAGGCCTGGCAGCTGTTCCACACATTATCTTAGTTAGACTGTTTAGACTCGGACTTAAGTTAATTCCTCTGAAATACGAGTGAGGGAATTCTGTAAGGAACAGTAAAAGTCACCCTTACACATTGGACAGGAAACCACCTCACCATGTTGAAAACATCACTATTTCTTAGTGGGTTTAAGTTGATACCTGCCCAGAGGTACAGTTCTTCAGCTCTATATCCCAACGTCTGTGTTAAACAGCAAGTCTGGTAAGAAACGAGGACATATCCAATTAAATCCCGTTGCTGCTATTTGGTGTGTAATTTGGGAAAGTTAAAGAAACAGTGCCAGTGAAGTGTAAAAGTTTTTGTTGTTGCATGTGTTTGTTGAAATGGGAACACCAAAGAGCAAACACAAGAAACTGAATCAAGATCTGACCTGGAAAAAATGAAAAAAAAAGGAATTGGACCCTTTCTTCACACATTCTTGGGACAGCAAAGATCGGGAGAAGCACAGCTTAATTTTTGTTTGTTTTTTTTTTCTGAAGGTAAATAGGTCTTAGATAGAGTAATGGTCTGAATTATATTATCAGCAACTGAAAGTTTGATTAGGTTTTCTGATTTGTAAATTCAACTTGCCAGGTGGGGATTTACTAATACAACATTGCAACACGGTCAAACACCATTCTTCAAGGTATTGCTGTCTTTCAAAGCCTAGGAGACCTGATTTTTGCAATACACCTCCATGGACAGCGTATTAGCAGGCCTGCAAGCAAATGACAGGATCAACACCACAGATTGCAAATTTGTTCCTATCTGGAACATCAGTAATTAAAAAAAAAAAAAAATCAACAATGCCAACAGATAACTTGAATTTCTAGAAAGCTTCTCGATCTTATAGGAGAGTAATTTGCTTTCTAGTCTACAGTCAGCAAAAGTGGTGCTGGCCTTTGAAATCCTGCTGGTTTATTTAACATGGTTGTGCTCCTGAAGAAAGACTGCCTGCAATTGTGACCCTCCTGCAGCAGCGAGGCAGAGCGTGCCAGCCATCAAATTCCACTTGTTCATTCCACTGACTGCAGAAATGCTTGCTGTTTGATTTCTTTTATAGGGCCACATTTGAGCAAGCAACATTTACAGAGATGACTTACCTAATTAGATTCCAAGAGTGATTTGCTACCTCAGCAATAGTTTTTAAATGTACAAATCTAGGCAGAGAGGCATTTTATAAACAGGTGTGAATGACACTGCTCCATCAGGCATTAAATTGGTGCTCCTCCTGAAAAATTGTATCATTTGTGCATTTAAGTTACCTATATTTTATCAACGGCAGCGTTTTTACACAAAATATTTCTGGTGGTCTACAGCCAATGATACTTCAAGCAAGATCTCTCACTTTTTTAAGAGTGGCATGAAGCAGAACACTGTGTGCTTCTCCTGTCTGAAAGGTGATTGAAAAAGCCTCAAAATCATCTCTGAGGAGCACAACAGCCTTTGGAACAGGGCTGCAACCCGGACAGCGGCTGAGGGAACACAGCCGGCACTTGCAGGCAGCGCTGCACTTCCAAGGGAGTAACAGCTGGGAAAGGAGGAAATAATTTTATCTTGTGACAGCTCTGCGATCTCTGTGTTACAGCTGTGCTGGGGATGGGGGTACCCGAGCCCAGAGAGCACCGGGACATCCCTTAACCGGGACAGCCCTTTACGGGGACAGCCCTTGTACCGGGACAACCCTTTACCGGGACAGCCCTTGTACCGGGACAACCCTTTACCGGGACAGCCCTTAACCGGGACAGCCTTTGTACCGGGACAGCCCTTAACCGGGACAGCCTTTGTACCGGGACAGCCCTTTACCGGGACAGCCCTTAACCGGGACAGCCCTTTACCGGGACAGCCCTTAACCGGGACAGCCCTTGTACCGGGACAGCCCTTGTACCGGGACAGCCCTTAACCGGGACAGCCCTTGTACCGGGACGGTCCCTTCTCCGGGGGGCGGGCGCTGCCTCAGCCCTCACGCGTGGCGGGCACGGGCACCGCTCCCAGGTGGGAGAAAGGAGCACAGCTTTTCCCGAACGTCAGGGCATGGCTTCCACAGGGTGTCAGGAGACGCTGCCGCAGTGAGGCAGGAGCGGTGCACTCCAGCGGGAGCGCTGCCCCGCGGCCACAGCCGGGCACGGAACCGCCGTGCCCGGAGGGGAGCGGGAGCTCCCAGCGCGCCCCCGAGCGCGGCCCGGCCCCTGCTTTCCCTCGGGCACCGCCCGGCCCTGTCCCTGTCCCTGTCCCTGCGGGGCTGAGGAAGGCGGGGAACTCCCCCCTCACGAAACCAGCAGCACCCACCTCTTTGTCTCGGAAGGGGCCGGACCGACACCCGGGGGGCAGCGACCCCACTGCAGGGAACGCTCCCGGTACTCACGGGCGCTTGAGGAGGGCTCAGAGTGAGGGTTTTCCCCGCGCGCACAGGCTCAGGAAGGGTTTAAACGTTGGAGAGTATTTGCCCCTCGCACACGGCTCAGGTTTCGGTGGCGTTTGTTGGGGGGGGGGAGGAATAATCACGGGATCGTTAGGGTTGGAAGGGCCCTCTGGAAATCCCCCAGTCCCAGCCCCTGCCCGGGCAGGGTCACCTGGGCAGGTACACAGGGACACGTCCAGGGGGGTTTGAACGTCTCCAGAGAGGAGACTCCACGGCCTGCCCGGGCAGCTGTTCAGGGCTCTGCCACCCTCAGTGGAAAGAAGTTCTCCCTCCCGTTGAGGTGGAACTCCTTGAGTTTTAGTTTATGGCCATCGCTCCCCGTCCTGTCACAGGGCACCACCGAAAAGAGTCTGGAGCCATCCCCATGGCACCCACCTGGGAGATATTTATAATTATTAATAAGAGCCCTTCTCAGTCTTCTCGCCAGACTGAACAGGCCCAGTTCCTCTTAAGATAGATGCTCCAGATCCCTCATCATCTTTGTGGCCTCTGCTGGACCCTCTCCAGTAGCTCCTTGCCCAGAACTGGACACAGCACTCCAAATGGGTTTGGAGCGGTTGAGAAATTGAATCATTAAACACATGAAGGGCTTGAGGGAAGAAGATAAAGTTTCAGCCACAAGCAGTGAACCCTAACAGGAAAAAAAATACACAGAAAATGGACGGCGAAGTCTAAATACGTATCAACTCTTCACACAGTTTTCAAATCAAGGTCTGAAAGTAAAAGGTCTTAAAGTATAACTTCATTTTAAATTTTGTTTTATTAGAAACATGGCACAGAGAGGCAGGGCCTTTCACAAGCACGTGTAACCTCGTTTCTCTGGAAGGTTCCTTGGGCAGAGCCAGGCTGAGAGGGGCACGCACAGAGCGGGGAAGCACAAGGAGCACGGCTCTGGCAGGGACGAGGGCAAGCCAAGGCTAGCTAGGCAACTCAGGTTTTTCTAGCATTACAGTAAAACAAAGAGGAAAAAAGGCATGTCTCTAGGTTTGGGTGTCTTCCAGCATCGTTTTCAGTCCTCTCCACCACACAGGTTCAGCAGCGCCCTCTGGTAATCCCCCTTTGTGTCTTGCTGTAAAGCAAGGGAAATAAAATACACAATACATATGAGGAATAGTCACAAAATACAATAGTATATGCATTATATTCCAAACCTGTGGGACAGTCTATGATTCACAGTTGAAGCCCTGTCAGCCTGGAGGGGACTATCTAGACTGAGTTCTACTTATGTGTGAACTGAAATTATTTATCATTCTTGCAAGGCCAAGAACGGAGAGAAATTTTGGTATGAAGAGTAACACAATGAAAGGAAGCTGAAGGACTCAATTCTGTTTCTTGTCACTGATCACTGCAAAAATCATACATCAAGTTCACTATTTAAAAAATTTGTTTATTATCTGCAATTGACGTCTTTAGGAAAAGCTTCTGGCTTAAGATTTTTCTTAAATATTTTCTTCAACTTCATCTACACAAGAAAAATATGTATCATATGCTGTTGTGAGGGTGGGTAGAAGGCTAATTTTTAAACAGATGCACAAGCTCTTTACCTGTGCACCAAGTTAAGTGAAACCTAGCACCTATAGCCCCTGTCCACTCACTGAAATGGAAAAAAATCACTCTAGCTAAAAGTCACTCCTCGAGCACTGAAATGAAAGGCAGCAGCAGTTTAGATGCTCTATTTTCCCTCAGCAACCACAGAGGAATTCTGTTTTTCTTTTCTTTTGATCTGAGGATTGGGACAGGTGAGCAGACTTTTCCTTCAGAACACAGCAGCTGATTGCACAAAGCCTGCATGCACTGTCAGGTGGCTGCCAGGAATTGTACCAGCTGTCAACTGTGAAGTTAAAGGTGGGTTTTTCAATAGTGCAGCCCCTAAAACACCCCCCATGAATTCCAGTGGTACAACTAATCCAATGAGGACTGCTGCAAAGGTCCACGGTACAAAGCAAAAGCTGAAAAACTTGCCTGGATGAAATAATAGAGAGATTTTCCATATTTCCTCTTGAATTCACTCTTAATTTTCAGCATGTCAACCTCGCAGCGGGAGACCATGATCCTGATCAGCACCTTGTCACGGGTTCCCTTGCCCTGCAGGCAGAGACACACTGAGAACTGCAACAGCTGAGAGGCACAAAAAGCCACTGCATCTAATGGTAAGACAGCAACTGAGATGTAGAAATAGAAGATATCACGAATTAAATCTTCTAACTAAGGTGGCTATGATGACCCAGGAATTGGAGCATGAGTATACCTTTCTCATCAGCTGGCTGACCAGCTTCCAGTCACAAATGTAGCTTAGACTGTAAGCAGCAGTTTGGGTTCACCAGGAGGCCTTCCTGGTATTGCCCAGTGCCTGTCACCAGGCCTTTCTCTTTCATCCCTTTTCTTGGGAAAATGTTTTGAGACAGCTTTTTCTGCTATCAGCTCTTGGTTACTTGCAAAAGATGTGTCTAACTTTGCTAATTATAATCAATTGATCTAATACTGGTCATTATTATGAGACCCTTCCCTATATTTCCCTGTACCAGATAAATCTGAATAGATTATCCAGTGTTAAAAAATGCTTTTGAACAATATTAAGTAATTGTTAATTTATTCACATGCCAGTCATACATCATATGAATAAAAGTGCCTAAGGAATCAAAATTTGATGAAACAATGGCAAAATAAAAATAGCATAACGAAAGAACAGTCTTCCCTACCTTCATGGAATCATACAGTCTGTCTGCAAAATACAGCTGCTTGTTCTGAATGCACTGGACTGAAGAGAGAGAGAGAGAGAGAATAGTTAAATATCCGGCCCATACACAGAACAGCAGGACACAGAATGGAGCCATTTTGAAAGATATGATAAGTAGTCAAAATAAGATTTTCAGCAAAAGTTCTTCCAAAAGAGGAAATGAAGAAATCATTTTTACCTGAGCTGTTACTTAGAAGTTGTTTGGCTGTGACTGAGCCACAAATGTTTACATTCTGAGATGGTATTTCCCTCCATGGATGGTGTCATTTCAGAATGCTAAACCTCCTCCACACATTCCACAACTCCTTCTTCCACTTCTATAAGCAATCCCTCTTCTGGAATCACTCCTTGTATGCTAATCCATAGGAAGCCTCCCTTTCAAGGCTGAGCTCTGTTTATACTCCATTTGCATTTCAGAGCTCCCAGTTCACCCTTAGTCTGCAATGGATTTCCCTCTTCGAGAGCCCCCTCTCAGACACGGTGACATCCTTGTCATCCTCACCCCGTGGCACAGTCCCAGCCTTACACCTGCCTCCCCCCTTCAGAGAATTCAGTGTCAAACCAGCTCCCCCATCGGCCCCTCTCATCCCCCACTGCCTGTCTGGCCTCTCCTCTCCTCTCCCCCCCTGTTCCTTCTCCAGCCCGTGTTGATGTTGAATGCTCACTGTGCTCAGCTACAGTTTCAACATTTTGGTTTGCTTGGGGAAACAAAGATTAAGCCTCTGCATCAAATAAAAGTGGAACTACAGGCAGATCACAACACACAGGAACTTATTTTAATCTCGAAAGCAGTTTGTACTTTGCAAAGGGCAAAAATAAGCTACTTCTCAATACCTGCAATATCCTAAAATACACCAGTCGATCCAATAACACCAGCACATCCTGATTATTTCCCATCCAGCAGGGTGAAGCTGGGCCCCATTCCTTACCATGATACACTGCAAGAGCACTGGAAAGATCCTGTATAAAGACAGACTTTGCTTCAGGGCGACTCACCAAGATTAAGAAAGGCATTCTCCAAATCTCCCTTGACCTCCTTCTTGATGCTCTCCAACATATCATAGGGGCTGTAGCTCTTGTACCTGTCAAACACTGGCACGAGAGAGAAAATGGGTGAAGCCAAAACCAGGCCAGGAACTGGCAGAAATAGCCACCCAAAGTAAGAACAGAGACAGCAGTGCAGAGACATGGGATCAAAAAATATCTATTCGAGTCCTTCTGAGAGCTTTATCTTAAACACAGCCCATGTTTGCCAGCTAATAGTAAAGCTCCCATGCCATGGCCTTTTTGTTTTCCTTGAACACCTCCATAATCTGGTAAAATACCACCTTAATCCTGTACTAGTATTTTTTGAAACAACAGGGATTTAGGCCCTGAAGGGTCTTCCAATGGCTTTTCCCAAGGGCTGCTTACAGCAATATCAGAGCAGCTTTGGAGAGCCTGCACTGTCAGAGTTAAACACATGATGTAGACTAAGCTACCCTGGCACAGAGGGAAGAGCTAAAGGACTTCTCAAGGTCTCCTGCATCCATGTTTTCTAGATTTGTAACATTTTTGTTTTCAGCCTATGTGACATATAATTGAGCATTGCTATACCTGTGTAAAAAAGACCTGTACACATATGCAAAATGTGAGATTAATACATCCACAGAAATAACTATTTTTTGAAAAAAATTAACGTCTTTGAGATTAATTAAGATTTACAACATCTCATATGTTTCATGACTGCTTCTCATGCTCATTTCAATCATATCTGGGACAAAATAGTTCCCATTTCATTGTAACTTTCTCTTACAGAAAAAAAAAATCTTGAATAGTACCTTTCTGCAGGTGGGGAACACTTCTTTCAGTCATAATGTTGATCCACTTGGGAACATCAGTTCCCTTTCTCTTCACACCAGCATCATAGAGGTCCTGGGGTTAGAAGGAAAAGCAAAATTGTAAAAATCAGGAGTTATACAAGAAGCCATTGCAGATGTGAATAATCTCCTGATTGGAAAAACAAGCACTACTGGAACTGTGGCTGTGGGAGAAACAAAAGAACACGTTTGGGCAGGTCACCAGGACAACATCTATGGATCTAATCTGAAACTAAATACTTTGGATTTACCACTACCTACAGTTCTCCTCCGTATTTAGCTCTGTGTCCCTCAGCAGAACTGCTCCTGGCAGACACAGATGTACCACACAAGCATCAGAAGCCACTGAGTTCATTGCAATGTCCATGTTTCCTTCTGTTAAAGGCTCTCTCTTCATATTCTTAAGGAAATACCAGAGAGCTCCTGCAGAGGTTCTGGTGGGTACGTAGCCTGTGAAAACTGCTAACTGCAGTACCAGGATTGCAGGTGATATCAATACATTGATGCCAGGCCAACATCACAGTGCAAACAATCTGACACCCCCCCCCCTACTGCCACAAAGGCTCTCCACTGCCACAGGATTTGTACATTCAGTGTCCCCCAAAGCTTGAGCCACTGAAGATATTTAATAACCAGCACTTACCCTGGCATCTTGGTCAATCAGCTCATAATCAATCACAGAGGTATCTTCACACCTTTTGCCCTTCAAACAAGGATATCAGTATTTAGAAGAGGTTTCACAGAATGTAAGCAGTGTGCTATGTGCATATTCCTTTCTTTTTAATTTTTTAATCTAACTTTGATAAATGAATAACAGAATGCTCCATCCCCACTATGAAGCTGCTGCTATTCATGCTGCATTTCTGTCAAAACAGTTTGCCCTTCAACTTGGAATAGTTTTTCCCCTAAAGTCAGTGAAAATACAGGGAAATTTAAAAGTGTTTTACTGGCAGCCATCAGGCAGTTACCAAAGAGCAGGCATGTTTAGGAAATGTGGAAAAACATGAGCAGACCCACCTTGGCCAGGGCAACCATGAGCTTGCGGAAGTCACCAGATGTGTCTGATATGATGTCCTTTTCCAGCTCTGTCTTGTACACTAGAAAACACAACATTCTTCTCCAGTAAATGGTGTCCTACAAATACACCTTCACAAGGAAGCCAGCTGCTAATTACTGTGTTTTATGCAGATAAATGAACAGCTACAACTTCAGTCACACATGGAAGATGATGCAAATGAGTGCAGGCTTGCCTACATCAAACCCAACACTGCCACCAGCCAGCCATGAGGACCAGCAGTCTGCCATGGGAAGAGACCAGGAGAACCTGAGACTACTAAAACGAGGGGGAATATTGTTTTAAGCTCAGTGTCCTGCTAGATCATTCTTAGCTACCAATTGATGTTTGCTTGTTTGATAAACAAAGCATTTAGGCCTTCTCATCTCGTGGGTTTATGACTGGACAACTACAGTTACAAGTTGAATGCAAGAGACCAAGAGCCTTTAGGATAAATCCAAGGAATGCTCTGTGTGATTCTGCTCTGGTGTCTAAACATTTTCATTGCTTTCCAAGCGGTCATACCTTATACTGCTCCAAAATTACAGTCTCTTCTTTTTCCAACAGCAACCTCATCTACAGCAGCAACACTCTCTTTGCCAATACATGTTATTTCTTTTGACACTGGCCCTTATGATGATTGGGTTTGCTTGTCCTTTCTGGCTCAGCCAGCACCTCACCAGCAGTGCCTGACAATCCGTGTGTCCCAGCACACGGTGATTTGCTGCATTTCAGGCTGTTTGTGGGGAAGCTCAACTGGAAGGTCAAGGTAAAAAACAGGACAGTTGAATTGTGATAAACCCAACAAGAATGGGCCCATGTAAAAACACCAGGAATATTATAGGACAAGTAATCTTTCTGAGGATGGATCTTGGATCACTCATACCTACTTACAATCAACTATGAATTTTAGCTTCCATCAGGTAACACGCTTTAGAAAAGTTGTAAAACAGAATATATGCTTTAATGAAGTTCTATTTCATGTCTTTTCTGGCAGATCTACCCAACAAGCTTACCAGCATGCTTCAGTGCATTTCAGATTCACCTACTTACTACATAAGTGATCCCAGAATCCACAAATCTAACATCATTATTCCTGTCACTATGCATAGAATGCTGGTAGCTTATAAAAGAAATTCATTTAGACAACTTGTGTGAGTGGTAAATATTCTCTAATCTGTTTGCTACCAAGCAACAAGATGGAATTATAAAACACACACAGACACCCAGGACACCAGTACCAGTTATGTCCAACTGCCAGAGACTGAGCAGATTTGGGTAAGCTGTCTAATAATGACCCACTGACAGGAACTCACCCAGGAAACTCGGTGTAAAAACACAGGACATGGACACTTGCACAGTGAACTTACTTTCCCTGTAGACTCTGTTAATCTCGCTGAGCTCCTGATTTGTTCGGGAGCAGATGATCTCAATGAGTGTGTCTTCATCAGTTCCCAGGCCCTGCAACACAGCCCAGACTCAGTCAGGAGCTACAAAGGAACAGGCTTGCTGGATGGTTTAAAGATACTGTACAGACATCCTTTCTTCCACTCCAACAGTTTCACAGCCATTCAGGGATATTTTTTGCCAGCTGCTCCCGAGAAGCAATATATGGAACACTTTTAGTTGCCACTACTCCTCCAGTGGCTCTGAGATCCTGCAGATCTCTGGGCAGTGAGTGTTTGCTGTGTGTCTAACACCCAGTGGCCTCCCCACCAGCACAGCTGGGTAAGATCAGCTTCTCATGGCCTAATGTGATTGTGTTCTGTCCACTGGGAGCACAGGAAGAAAGTGTGTTTAGAAATCCTGTTAGGATGCTGTTTGTTACGCCCACTGGTAACAGAATGTCATTTGTATGAGGCAAAAATGGGCATCATTTCCACAGGACTCCAAGAGCAGTAACATCTTGGGAAAAGATCTCATGATGCAGTCTTTAGCATGTGGAAAATGGAGGCAATTAGGTGGAAAACTACCCTTTGGATAAAGTGTCTCTACTGAAGGGAGAAGAGAGGGGGACAAACAAACAAAAAACCCCAACTTCTCCCCCCCCCCAAAAAAATAAAACCACAAACAAACAAAAAAGAGTAAACCCAAGTAATTTTATAAAAATGGCTTAAAGCTAAGAAAAGTAGGACAGCTTGCCACAGAATGGTTCTAGTGGGTGTCTGGTGAAGAAATGAAGGCTAACAACAGGTATGGTTTTCTAAATATTTTTAAAATATTTTGCAAGAATGTGTAACAGACAAATAATTAACTCCTCAGCAATAATTTTGCTTTACCCAACTCTGGTGCCCATGTCAGAGCTTATAATGCTCTCATGCATCCAGGCCAACTCCGAGCACCAGAGCAGGTGCTGGGGAGCTGGGAACAGCAACCCATGGGAGAGTAGAACAGTCTACATTTGGGGCCACTCTGAGGCCACTGCTTGGTCCTTGGGCTGCAAATACAACATAAATGGCCCGTGGTCATCCTAAATATCGTGTATCAGGTGTAAGACATTAAAACAAAAAACCTCCCAAACTAGTGATTCCCAATAAATTATGGATAACCTGTACTTAAGCCAGAAGAGGGCAGCAGCTGATAACTGAAACAAGGGGTTTGGCCCTCAGTTGAAGAGTTACCATCTCCACAGTGGGTTTGGTTTTTGGTTTTAGGAGTTCAAGGGGTTTTTTGGGGAGGGTGTGTAGTGTGTGTGTTTATGCCTGTGTTTAGTGGAGGGGATGGTTTTGTTTTTTTCTTAGTTTTTTAACTCCCTTCTAATTGTCTGGAGAAGTTAATTACTTGGGTTTTTGTCATGTTCTGAATTTCAATAGGCATACCTTAGTACTCGTAAGAACGAGTACTATTATTAGTTATTATTTAAAATAATAACCTGATCAAGAACATTCAGAATTCAAGTGATGGTTATAACTACAAGTTCTCAAACCTTAGTTGGCTTAAAAAGGTGAATGTACTGGCATGAGCACCTCCCAAGCCTTGTTTCAGTGGCTGCAGAACAGGTATTTCTGACCCAGCAATCCCTGCCTGTGACTGCAGGGGGGGAATACAGGGACTCCCTGCTGGGCTTTCTCAAAAGACTCCTTTTGATGCCCCTCCTCGTGTTCTACACAGGGGCAGGTGTGGTACAGGATGTTCTTTCAAGATCAGTGATAAAATAACCCAGTAACTGGAAACAGCTGTTTAAGCCTATAAATGCTAGCAGAGGATTTAATGCTCCTCTAAGAGCTGCTCTCTTAATGGTTTTGTGTACTGTGAACCTGTACATTGTTTCTAAGAGCAGTCAGCAAAGCAGCAACCAGCCAGAGCAGCCTATCAGTCACTCCTGAGCTGACAAGAATAATTTTTTCCTTAAAGAGATTTATTTAACAGTTTAAAAATCACATGGTTCCAGAATTTCTGTCATTTTGGATGCCTTGCAGCTAAGGATACTTAAACTGCAGCACTAAAAAAAATAACAACCAGTGTACCCGTTTGGAAACTGCAGCCTGGGGTATGAAGTCCATACTCATTCTTGAGACAGTGACATCAGACTGAGAACCTTAAATTTCAAAGCTTATTTACCTTCATGGCAGCTTTCAACTCAGAGGCATCGTACTGTGCTGGTGTCTTCAGCAAGCCCAGGATCACTGCCTCCAAATGACCTGACAGAGCAGACTTGAGTGCTGCAGAAAGTTCCTGTGAAACAGGAGGGACAATGGAAGAAAAAAAATTAAAGCTCACTTCTGATCTCCAGAGAATTTAACCCGCGGTGCTTAAGTCTCCAAGCCTGCAACAGTGTTTCTGACACAATTGACAAGGAAACAGAACACAAAGAGCTTTCCTTCTGTGAAAGCCTAAGAGAGAAATTAGGGTAAAGGAGCTTTTTTCTAATCCTCTGAAAATAAGAAGAAATGCACCAGTGGCTGACAAAGTGTTGGGAAGCACAGTGCAGACACATCTGAGCAGCTCTGCCCCAGTGCTGAAGCACTGATGCTTTGTTGGAACTAACAAGCCCAGCTGGATCTGAGTTTGACTCCCTGTGGTCAGTGCTTCTCCATCTTACTCCCAGAGTTTTCCCAGTGGCACTGTATTATTTGTGTGTTTTTATCTATTATCCCAACCCTTGACTAGCTAAGACATTAGAAAACTGACTGCACAGTTACTCCACTGCAAGGCCCAGCTCCCAAACATCTCAGCTCCAGAGAAAAAAATCATCCCTGAGCACAGAAAAATGACTCCTGTCCTCAAGGAAACTCTCAGAAGATTGTAGCTTAAATCCCTACTGTTAATTGTCAGTCAGTCCTAGGGAAAGAAACAGTCAAGTATGTTCACTCACAGGTTGCTTGCCAACCTGCAGCAAAGAAAGCCAGAAGTCACGTCCTCTTACAAGTTTCAGATGCAACTTGAATAATTCTAATTATCAGCTTTACCATAGTGTGTTACAAAGTTGAAACCCCTTGGATCAAGCCTGGGGTTCACCCAGATCCAGGTGTTCCCCAAGCTGAAGTTCAATCTGCAGCATTCAGAAGGGAATTGCTGCCTTTCAGTTGCTGGTTTCCCCACTAACAATGTGTGAGCTGGGGAGGCAGGGGAGCAGGGGGCAGAGAAAGGGAGCTCAGCTGGATTGCAGGGAAGTTTGTGCCAGAGAGATAAAGAGCCAGGGCATTGAGTTAATCTCCAGAGTCACTCATTTAATGCAGGCACTAATCTGTGTAATACTGTGTTCACTCCCTGCATGGATTGACAAGGGACTGAATGTGGGCTTGGGGAATCTACCTGCTTTAGTCTAAGACACATTTTAGTACAACAATTGGATACAGTGCTCCATCCTTTGTGTGACAACAGGTTCTTCAGACATAAGATGAAGCAGCAACATCACCACATATCTCTGGAATAAATTGTAGGGAACAACCTGCCTGAGAAGTTGTGCATGCTCCACCCCTGGAAGTGTTCAAAGGCCAGGCTGGATGGGGCTTGGAGCAACTGGGTCTAGTGGACAGTGTCCACCTTGGGACTCCAAGATCCCCTCCAACCCAAACCATTTGATCATTTACTAAAATAACTGCAACTAAACACTTTAACTGAGCCAAGAACGTGCCCTCATATTAGCATCCTCCTGGAGGAATAAGGTCTTCTGCCCCTGCCAGGCCAGCAGGGTCTCCACCCTGCCATTCTTTGCCAGGGCTCAGAGTGCTCTAAGGGCGAAGCAGAAAGCAGTGACTACAGCAATCAATTATTTATAAATAGCAAATGGAAAGTGTTTTCCTAAGTGTTCCAGGGGAGCATCTGGATATCAGCAGTTCATTTCAGGGCCAGGGATTACTGGTGGCAGTCAGGACTGACCAGACACACATGAAGACACACATGCAGAATGCCCAGTCTGCACTGGGAGCTCCACTGACACTGGGGATGGGGAAAGATTCCTCAAGCTTTCCAAGAGTTTCCATCAGACACTGCTCAGCTCAAAAGAATTAAAAGACAGGTGACATTTAAAAACTGTGATCTATTGATAAATCTGCAACAAACAAAACGAGCAGCCTAGAACAACACAAGACTTTGCCAACCAAAACTGCACAACCCATTGGCAAAGCAAACCACGAGACACTGTCCTTAGAAGATGTACCTACGTGTCTTTTCATATCCCACTGCCTCCTCTCGTGTTTATCTCTCTCAGTGGTTTCTACTGCAAATTCCCATTGTTTCTACAGATTGGTTTATTCTTTGGCACTTGTTAAACTTGATAAATTCAGTTTGCTCTTGAGTTGCAGCAAGGAAAAAAGGTGAGAGAGAAACAGATGAAAAAAGTTGCAGATTTTCTTGACTGTGCATTTCTGTGGTCATGCAAAATTTAACAAAGCTTTAGGTGACACATTTCACAATTAGGGCCCACTTTTGTGCAGGACTCACTCTCCCAGTGCCCAGGGGCAGGACCACAGGGGTGCAGATGTGGGCACACATGCACGTGTCCAACCCCTGTGTGCCTCTGCATGTGCCTACACCAGTCATGCAGCAAAGCTGGTGAACTTCCAAAATTTAACTCTACATTTACATTTGGGTTCAGATGAGTGTTCTGGGCTGCTGTTGGAGGACCACCATTTGGGGTCTGGCAAACCTGGAAGAGATACATCCATCACAATCTGAACTCTATACGAGGTTCCTCTGTGTCGTGGGCATGAAATTTTGATTATGGTAAGATTCTGACAACTTCTAAAGAGATGAGTTCCTGCCTTCCAGATAGCAAGACTCATTATGCAGAATTCTACACACATTTTACAGATTTCTCTCCATCAATAGATCAGTATCCAAGGTATTTCTGACAGGAATTAGTGACAGTTAACTCATCATATCACTTGGCTCACATCTGCAGTGCTCATAGCACAGCTGACTGCAGTCCTTCCTCAGCTAAGCCAGCTCTGAACAGAAAGAGAATACTTCCCTTATGCTGGGTTGTCTTAATAAAACAAAGAATCCAAACATCCCCCTCAAAAACCCCAAACAAAACCACAAACAAAAGTCCATCCCCAAAAGCATCTCCCTTTCATCTTTTCCTTCAAATGGAGGCATTTCACACCAATGACTATTCAATACTGTTTATCATATTGCACCAGGGAATCCTGTGGCTCCCATTGTGACTGCTGGAGGTGCTGGGAAACCACTGCCTCCAACAGACTGCAGTCCCAGTTGTGCATAACTCAACACATTTGGAAGTTCCACCCGTCCTAAAAGGTGACAGCATGGGCAAAGCCGATGCAAGTTTTTTCATTTCAGAGAAAAGATAAACCCTGGAAAAAATCGAACTGTCCACAAGGAAAAATATTGAATAATTAGTATTTGTTTATATTTGCCTACCTTTTTGGTTCTCCTCTGATAGGCAAAAGCAATGTCCTGCCTCTGCTCGTTGCTGCGGTTGGTCAGGATGTTGATGATGGTCACCTCGTCCACACCTACAGAGACGTGAGACAGAGTCAGAGCAGCTTTCCTGGCAAGGTTCTCTTTGTATCCAGATGTTCTCCAACACCCAAAGCACAGCACTGTGCTGTCTGCAGCAGAGCCAACACTCATTAGTATTTGTCATGTCCTGGCCTTGGAGAAAGCACAACCAGTTACAGCCCAGGCTCTTGAGGAGATGCAGACCTTGGTGCACACAGGCAGCAACACACCTCCAAGTCTGCTTTGTGACCAGCTTTGCTGCTCTGTCTTCTGCCTCTCTTGGGAGTCTGTGCACTTGTGTTCAGGCACACACAATTCTGCAAAAGGTTGCTCCAGAACACAGACCTTAAAACTGACATGAGCTTGTACTTATTAAAGCCTGTCTCGTCATTTCAGTGAAGTGTTTTCAACTAAGGCTTATATTTTCTACTTAACCCATTTAATCTATCATTCCAAACATAAAAATGTGGAAATAAAGTGTATTTCATTCTCTCAGCAGCTCTGAGGCTCAGGAGACAGAAGAGTTTTTTTGACACTGGAAGAATATGTGCTCCTTTTTTTGAAATGCCCACTGAAAGATCCATTCTGAGCTGTAACCAACAGGCCCAGAGGACTTGGGTGCTCAAACTCCCAACTTATCTTTCAGACAAGTGAACTACGTGTCAGTGAAGGTTTAGTTTCGAGTGCAGCATTCCCAATCCATGCACTTCAATGCAGCTGAATGCAAGGAGCTCATTCAGATTTATTGCAAGTTAAGAGCCAAAGCAGCATCCAGGGTTAGATCCTCTGGCTGTAACAGAACCTAATGCTCACCCCAGCTCCACATCCTGCAGTGCCATCAGTGCAGGGCAGTGCACATGGAGAAGGCTTTGCTGTTGCAGGGGAGGCAGGATTGCCCACTGTCCTTTCCCACACACAGCCACTTGCCACTCTGTTCTTTCGCTGCAGGCAGCACCTTGGGACTTTTCCTCTTGCTCCTCCTACTGCTACTGACTTCCACATCAGATTCCCACTCCTTTTCCTCACTTCACTCGCTGCTTTCTAACTGGATTCTCCCGAACTTGAATTCTTTGGGCTGGTAGTTCTTCCTCTGATCACAACTCTCACCTGCAGCTTGGTCTTGGCAGCTCAGTGGATACCCCAGAGCCTCGTTGGACTGGAGGCTCTTGAGCTTCTTGAGATGAACCTGAAGCATTTGACTTGTTCTGTACCCTGTGATAGGGCTCTGACCCCACGGGCATAAATCCCCACACCCTGCAATCATCCCTGTCTCTCCCAGTGCTCTCTACAAGGACAGCCACCCTTTGTTTATTCACACCAACAGAGAAGCCCAACAAGCTGATGCACATTCCCTTAACTAAGCATTCAAGTGGTATTAAACACTTTCTCTTACTATGAGACCTTACAGGAACTGTCCTTGCAAGAAGTCAATCTCTATCAAAGGAACATGTTTAGAAAAGCAAGCTCCCCTGCCACAAGATGAAAAAAAAGACTTCTTAGCCACAGATACAAAATAGCCAGGGAAAAAATAGTTGGAATAACAAACAGGAAAAGCAGCACAGCACACTTTTACACTGAATGTGTCTGAACAGAACTGCAAAGGTCAGCCCAGGTACATCTGTGGCAGGAGATTGGAATTTCCAAAGGCCTGGGTGAGGACACACCAGCTTGCTCAGGTAATATCTAATTTTGCATTTAATTTTCTAACTTTGCTTAAAACAGCAAACACAACTCTGTTTTTGTAGGCCACTTATAGACTTTTCTTAGAATGCTTTGTAAAAACGAACAAGTTAAAGAATTTGAGTGCCCTTCTCCAGTTCTCCAGTGCACGTTTGTGCCTGTGTCACTGATGTCAGCCCCCAGGTAAAATGTCCTTTTGTATTCATGCCCATTATTGCTTAAACAAAGCTGTGTGGAGAATGCCAGCACAGCTGGAAGTGATGGCCAGGGAACAACATCTTCCAAACAGAAGTCAGCAGAGCTCATAAACAGCTGCACAGAGGAGACACCTGGCACAGCTCTCACGCTGACACTCAAATATCAAGCTGAACCCTCAGCTGTGCTGTGGAACCACCTGCTCTGGACTATTTCCACATTGACTTAGAAGTGGCAAAACTCTTTCTAAATATTGCATGTCTAATGCAGTGCATATTCTTCTGCAACAGAAAGGTAAAGTGTAACAGGTAATCTGTTTTCTGGTGAGGTTTTGAAGCAAACAGGGGGCTCCAGAGATCAGAACAAGCCCAGAGTTTGGCCTCGGGTCTCTCCATTTATTACAAGTCTTACGAATAGTTTCTTTAACATTTGCACACAGGTCACTACAAAAGATGATTTTTTGATTAAAAAAAAGCCAGAAGG
Organism: Pipra filicauda; assembly: GCF_003945595.2. Taxonomy (NCBI): domain Eukaryota; kingdom Metazoa; phylum Chordata; class Aves; order Passeriformes; family Pipridae; genus Pipra; species Pipra filicauda. The sequence continues at coordinate 1,265,555 of NW_024104731.1, forward strand.
TAAGGACTGGATCAGCAGCTTCCAGCAGGACTCAGATCCCTGCCAGAATCCAGCTACATTTATTTTCCCTATTACCCAACACAACCTCACAGCAACTTGAAACAAAGAACTGCAACAGATATTATAAAAAGCAATCATATCAAGTGTGAATCTTGCAAAAGGCCATCTAGCCCCTAGCTGCATGATCTAAAATTATGAGTGAAATCCAAAATTCCTTTCTTCTTCTTCATCACATTTTTCCTGCTGAAATACTACACTCAGCCTGGTGTCCTCAGCTCGTGCCCAGGGTAGACCTACAGCACTGCTCTTACTCACACAGTTTGACCTGCAAATGATGTCAAAAGGCCCTGGACAGCATCATGTGTCTAAATTACAAATTTTGGGTTGCAAACATGCTGACTGCACATGTCAGCCACAACCTACTGCTGCACATTTTCAAGTGTTCCCACTGTATAAAAGAAAACAAATTCTCCGAGTCCAGAAACGGCCACACACAGACATTGGGCCTTTCAGCACAGCACAGGCCAACGTCTTAAGCTTTTTAATAAATTCTAAATGTAAGCAGCTCTTGGCATTGAAAAGAGAAATTACATTTTCGAGTTTTCTCATATCACAATTGTGATAAATTAGCAGGCCCCAGATGACTGCAGCCCAGTTTCTTATGCTATGCTTTGTGGATGGAAAAATGAAGTGAACTCATTGCTCTGGCACTCGGGGGAAAGTGAGTGCCTGTATCTCACACTTGGGAATGCTGCTGCACAGACAGGATGCTGACTCACATCTGCTGAGGTGGGGCAGGGCAGGACAGCAGCTCAAACACTTTCCTTTGTTCACTAATATCTCTGCAAGTTTCAGGGCAATCAAACAGAAGTTTATCTCCACATTTATTCTGTCTAGGCAGATTTTATCACTGCATCTCTATCAATGGGCCATGGAAAGAAAAATTCTGACGAATAACACCTTCTCTTTTGAAAGAAGCAATCTGTGGCAGTGTTGTGGCTCAATCAGCAAAGGAGAGGAAATGGCCAGTCTTCGTATAACCAAAAGGATCAGTTGGAGTTTTTCATTTTTTGGTTTAGAAGACACTGCAGTTGAATCTCCACGGGCCACATCAAGAGCACCAGCATTGTTCTGGATGGTATGGACAGTCATTTAACTTTCTAGGACAACAGAGCACAGAGCTGACATATTTTCTGTCTGCACCCATTCACTCAGCTCATTTACTACAAATCTACTCTCTTGAACTTCATTTTCAAACACAGCATGGGCAGAACACCAGAACTGGTTGTGACCCAATAGCACCCAGGTCCTACAGAGATCAGCAGTGTCCAGGGATGGATGGGATGGGGAGCAGCTCCCCCATGGGGGGGATGTACATGTGGGGGATGTACATGATCCAACCCTGGGAGGCCTCAACTGGTACCAGCACAGTAATGGCACTGTTTGACTGAGCTCATGGTCTGCAGGGTCTTATTTTCCTTGGAAAAAACCTGATCCCACTGGAGTCAAAGGGAAAAATTTAGATAAAACCAGATGTCATTTCAGCTCTGCTATTTTGCTTTGTGAGATTTCACCAAACCCAAACCATGTTGCAGTGAGATATTTCTTTAGTGATACTTCTAATACCTGGAATATGTGACTGATGCACTTTGGGGGATTATGTGGCACTATCCTCCCTCACCAGTGGCCAGCAGGTTTCCTCTAAAAACTTTTACTTCATAACATCAAAAACTCTGCTAAAAGGTATGGGCATGTTGAATATACCACATAAACAGAAGACCTTTCTGTAAGACTGAACTCACTGGTTTACATTTCGTCATTGTTTTACCAATGTCTAGATAGAACGAATTTATTGCAGATCTGTTGGAATTCTGCCAGTCATGGGGAAAAAAGGTATCCCATGAGACCTCAATAAAAGGTTGCAAGTGACTTAATTATTCACAACCTACTTTGACAAAATTATTTAACAAGTACTTGAGGCACACAAAGTCTCAGTGAAAGGGAATAACTCTGAAAAAGAGAGACACTTCAGCAGTTGTCTTTGCTACAAAAGAATGAAAAGGAAACCTAACATAAGCTCTGTTAGTGCTGTTCTACTTAGTTTCCTCTGTTTAGGCTCACATACATCAGCTAATCTATACACAAGGCACAAGAGAGCATTGTACAGAAATTAAACAGCCTCTTGTCCTATACAGTAAAAAGCCAACGTTCACAAAGGACATGCTAAGGCCTGAGATGAATTTCTACAGAAACACTAAACAGCATAAAAAGGAAACACAGCCAAGACATTTATTACAAAAGGAACAAGCCAGGACTGTAACAAGTTATTTGCATTATACAACCTCTGGGTTGCAGGATTGCTAACTGCAAACTGGTTTGACATCACCTGCAGCCATTCCTGCACATTCCCCTTTCTGGGCTGTGGGATATATTTAAACCCCCTGCACTTAAATCAGCTCCACTCAAAGCCCAGCAAAGGGCTGGACAATGTCTTTGTCCAGTACAGTTTTTGCAGATAGATCTGAGCCCAAATAAACACATCCCAGTATTTTCCACAGATCCTGCAGAGGTACATAGATGACCAACCAACCTCAGAGGAAAGAACCTCAACAGTGGGAATGAATGCTGAAATATTTAGATATTATATAGAGCAGAACTCCGCCCTAGATCTTTGTCTAAAACAAACATACAGTTGTTGTTTAGGCAGTAAAATAGGTTTTACCCATTTCACACACAATCACCAAAACAGAATTGATGACTGATTCTGGGAGTTTCCCTGGCTGAGGAACAGCTGGATAATAATTTCTGGGGCCAAAGCAGCCTGCTCTGATGGCAACCCCCCCCCTGTTTATATAGGCACTGTTTATCCAGGGCATACCCAGAGATCAGACTCCAGCAGGGCTCATTGCCACAGCACTGCTGTAAAGGACACACCTGGCTGCTCTGGTGAGACCCACAGAGCAGGGACACACCTTGGTGTTCAGAACATGGGCTTCAGATACCAGGAGTCCTTTATCCTGCAGAGAGTAAAGTCCCCCAAACGCTTGGTTCTGACGTGCCTGGTTTTTTTGAAGTTGCCACCTCATCCACAAAACAGCTTCCATGTGTATTTATAACCTGTTATCTCCCTTGATGTCTTAAAACAAAATGAACAGGTCGTGTCACTCTTTACTATTCTAAGATAACTTACACTGCTTATTTCCACTTTCCACACACAGTGCAAACTAATGGCTAGGAAAATGGGAGCTGCTTGGATATAGAGTTTGTTCATTATGGGTGTTATGTCTCTGGCTCAAAAAATACTTTGATATTTCTCAGAAATATTTTTAAACTTGTTCTTGCAGAAGAATTTCCCTGTGTAGCTCTTTACACCACTATCCACAGGAAAAGACAGTTCTTGTCCAGATGATTCAGAATTTTCATTTAGGCAAAACCCCATGTATATTTTAGAGAGCACACATTGTAGCACATTTTCTGAATTAGCAGATGAAAATATCCTTTCACAAACCATTCAAAGTGCAAGGAAACAGTACCTGGAAAAGGGTCATAACACTACTTCTTAATTTTCTGCAGGAATACTTCCCCTGTGAAATTCTTTAGGGTGGAAGATTCAGTATCACAACCATTAAGAGATTCTCACCTTTAAAGTCACCTTCCCAAAACAGGTTCTGGACAACAAACTAATAAGCAGAGATCAGCTCAATCCTACAAACATCCAGGTCCATGAATAAGTTCCCCTATTATTTGTTCAGAGAGTTGAAAATCATCTCTCTGATGAAATGTTTCCATTTACCCTAAAACCAAAACTCAGCAAACTGATTATTTTTGCTGGAAGAAAGTGAAAAAACGACATGAACTTGACTTTCCTGCCTGGAAAAGCTTTTGTACTGCCTGGGACATTGCAATTTCCTTTTGCAGTAATTAACAGCTTGAGTGTTCAAATGTGTAAATTTGTACTATCCTGCAGGCCTGATTTGACAGGTTTAGTTTTGCCCTACAATCAGAGCTGCAAAAAATTATGAAGTCTAGACAAAACTCTACATATACACACAGCCTCTTCTGCCAAACCTGATGGCATGTACACCTCCCTCACAAGAGGATTTCTGTAAATAAAAGCAAACCATAAATGATTCAAAATCACAACTGACCCTACCTCAGTAAGGTATTTCTCCAGTTAAATTAAGAAATCTTTTGAAAGGAAGCCTCACTGCTCGTTAGGGTGGGGAAATATTTTACGTTTTAGAGCAAGTCAACCATGTGCTTTGTTGGCACTGATGGAAGACTTAGCATTTCTTTCTGATGAGAAACTATTTGGCTTTTAAATTTCTCCCTTTCCTGACATGTAGGCAAAAAACTTGTCAGCTGCAGCTCCACCCAGCTGTTGCCTCTCTGGCCTGAACAAGCCTGGAAGGTGTGGCACCCCCTCTGTGTCCCAGAGCAGGACAAGGACAGGATCACAGCCCTGGGAGTACCACCAAGGAATGCTCTCAGAGCTGGAGTTCGTGCTCCCTGCACTCCTGATGGTTCCAGCAGAGCAGAGAGAGGCCTCCCAACAGCCTGGACTCTCACAGTGCCCTGAGCCTGAAGTACTGCAAACTCATTTCACAAACGCGTTTCTAGGACTTTCTTTGACCTCAAATTAATACAAGATACATCAGCATTTAGTTCAAAACCCAGGAGAAAAGTGTTCAAACCACCCCTATGCAGCTGTCTGGAGAGCTGAAAGGAAGAAGAAACGTCCAGTCCAATAATCCAGCAGAAATCCATGATTCAGAGCCTGGTCCCCAATCTCTGCCACAGAAGCTGACACTTCATTCTCAGTGGCAGAAAAGTAGTAGAATTTGAAGTACTGATGAACCAAGAAAGAGAAAAAGTGGACACTTTCAGTGATGACTTCAACAACTCATGGCTACAAACTCAAAAGCACATTCAAAGCACACATTTACAGGGTTCAAACTCCAGCTGGGTCAAGATTTCATCAGTGAGGTCTGAGAAATCCAACACCTCCTAAAACAGGTATCCTTGAGAAAGGATACTGGTCTTGAGACACAGTATTTTTGTGTTTTCCTGCAGGCCAGCCTCCTGTCCTGCAAGGGAGCTGAGCCCAGCCCTGCTCTCACCTTTGGTCTTGATGGCCGTCTCCAGCGCCGCCGCGTCCCGGTCGGCATCGAAGTTGGAGTAGGCCTTCACTGTGGCATAAGCACTTGGTGGGAGAGAATGCTGGAAGGAAAAGGAGGAAAAGAACTTCCAAGTTAAACTGTGTAATGTGTAATTGCTGCAGTTAATAAAACACGTGGCTCTCAGTTAACTGGTATTCGGCCAAGTGTTTAAATACGAGAACGTGAAAACAGAATTCTACAAAGAGCCACCACCTCTGTTCTCCTGAAGTGTGTTGTCCAGAAATCCACTCACTGCCATGCTTATCATAACACAGAATATAGACAAATAGATATTTTATTGCAGCAAAAACCTACCATGTTCCAAGTTTACTCACTAAACCTCAATATTCTAAACTCTGGAGTTTTCTGGCTAGATCTGAAGGAAAATGGCTACAGAAAGCTAATGCAAAGAAAATGAAAGTCTGAAGTATTTTAGATTTGAAGCCTATACTTTACTTTGGATTACAGGCTACAAACAACGATTAAAAAAAAGTAGAGGGAGATGGAAGATTAATGAGTAAGTCAGAACAAGTTTTGTGCCCTATCTCATGGACTTTAAAGATAACACAAACAAAATCTTTTCAAGCCTATAGTTCTAGAAAGCAAAAGTTACTCACAATGTCCTTTTGAAACTCTTTGCTTGCAGATACTTGGTTTAAGCAGCATGAGGATAACAAAACCAAACGACATTTCAAATTACCTCTGCTAAGAGTAAGAGGACTTGCAGGTAACTTCACTGAGTAAACAGATGCAACAGTTTAGAAGTTACCAGATTGTAGCAGTGTTTATTATGGCCCTCTCCTGAGGATTACAGCTTCAAACAGAGGGTCACCAAAATAAAGATTCAAATCTCCTCAGCTGCTTCAGTGTAAGCCAACAGTTTAGCCTGTTATCACCTCCCACGGGCAGGTTCAACCAAACCACAGATTTTCATACAAACAGATGAGAAATCTTCACCAATCCCACTCTGCTGAGTTCAGTTTAGAGATCCAAACCCCTGGTAGAAAGGTGTAGTGACCAACACCTGACACTGCCCCCGCTGTTTCCTAAGTGAATGAACAGCTAAGCTTTCTTGGCAAAGAGCCCCAAAACTCCTGTTTCTGTCCCTAACTCCAACAGAAGGCTGTGTTCATGAACAGGACTAAGCTATCTTAATATCCCTGGAGAATCTTTTTACTTGCAAATTTTTAAGAGGACAACTTTTAACTAAAAATATTCCATGGTTTCTGACTAGGTTTGTCTCCTGCAGAGGTCAGGCTGTCCTGGACAGATTCCTCTGGCAGCAACCACTGTGCCCTTTTGAGACAGTCTGTTTTGTGCTGTGGGGATGGGGAGTCAAAAAGCACTGATAAACTGAGCCATTCTCTTTTGTCTCTTACCATCAGCTCAGTCCAGCAAAGTGGCCCCAGCTTGGCCCAGAGCCACACCACAGAACACAGAGTGGCCTTTCAGCAGAGCAGGTTGGTAACAGAAACAGTAACTGGAGATGTGCAAGGAGCCTTGGAGACCTCTGTGTGCCTGACAGATCCCTCACCCAAGGCACACCTCTCATGGCACTGCTAACTAACCACACACTGCTAACTAACCACACACTGCTAACTAACCACACTGCAGAACCTGAAGCAGGTCACCAGGCAGAGCTGGGCACCTCTCCTTCCATCCACTCTGAGTATTTTCTGAGTGATTTGGATGGAGTATTTTACTGTAAAGATGATGCCATACACTAACAAAATACACAGCATATTTGCAGTTGGCAGCCACCTTTTACTGTGTCCCTCCACCCAATGCAACAAGTTAGATTCACTTTCCCTGACACAGGTCTTAGCAGGGTGATTGCCTATGAAAAACAGCCATTTAAATTCCAGACAATACAGACTCAAATTACTAATTTAGTAATCTAATACCATAGTACTGGTACTGGATGTTTTCAGACAGGAGTTTTCCCAACTGACTTTCCATTTAGTTCAACATAAAATTCTCTACAATGTGGCAGTAGAAGTCCAGCTGGAGTGTAACTGCACCACAGCCTGGGCCAAACTAAAGCAGAGAATGCTTCCTCCCCATGTATCTAGTGTCCTTCAGAGGTCCTCCAACGGTTTTACCTCCTATGAGCTTGACTAATTTAATTCTATTGGGAAGAATAAAATTTGATGGAGAAGCAAATATCACAAACAGGAAAGCTGAAGAGGCTCGATTTCTTCTATAAACACCAGGACCCTTTCAGAACACCTACATCTCAGGATTCTGAGAATCTTTCTCTACTCTTGGCCACAGATGTAGAAACTGCAAGCACAGATGAACCTCAGCTCAGCTCCATCCTCTCCTTAAGGGAAGGAAGGTTGAAGAAAGCAGGGCAGTTTCTTCCCCCTGACCCAAATCAACCTCTGTACCAGTGATGCAGAGCACACAAGTTCCTTATGGCACAGGACAGGACTTGGCTTCAGCCACGACCTTTCTATAACATTAAGACTAAAAACTTGGAGTTTTTAAGAGAGAAATGGGTGGTTCAAACCCTATGTTCAATGTCAGTTAACTTGTTGAATCACTGCTTGGGGAAACTGGTCCAATGCTTTATGCATGACAGCTGCTCAGGGAGTCCAGCTGCCAGCTTAGGACCTACATAGCAAACCAGCTGCCTGACACTTCTTACAGGATTTCTGGGGCAGCATTTCTGAGGAAAATGCTGGCATGGAACACTTTCAAATTTCACTTTTTCAACTATTTGCAAGCATTAAGGAATAAACATTTCTGCCCTTGAGAATAGATTACTTAAATATTATTCTGCAAGTAACTCTCCATTGAAGAGCCAGGAAAGCTGAAACTTGACTGCTTTTGCACTACAAAACCAGTTCTACCACTTACCTCCAGGGCACTGGCCAGTTCATTGCAACAGCTCTTTCACAAACACTGTCTGGGATCATTCATTGCACAACAAGTAACAAAAACTGGCCAAAAAATGTGCTGGTACCGAGCTCAGAGCTGGAGTTACTAGCTCTAAGATTTACAAGTACAGCAAGTTTAAAGGCAACATGATGAAATAATGCACAGATAGGATTCACTTCCCCTTCAGTGCCAATCACAGAACCACAAAATCATGGCATGATATGCTGATACCACACTGGTAACCTACCTTCTAATGCTGCAGCTTAAGAAATCAAACAAAGACTGTGGCTTTCTGGCATTTCAATAAAACCATAAACCAAGTGCAGATGTGGTGGAAAACACACAATAAAAACTAAAACAGAAAACAAGAAAATAAGTTTGAGAAAAGTCTTTTTCAAGAAATAGTTTGATTTTGGTGATAACCATTACAGGAATAAAATCCCCAATATTTTTATTCTTATTAAGTAATGTTCTCCATTTTTAATTTTAAAAACATAGAAATTCAGAGGGTATCAGCAAAACCAAACATATTTCCATCTGCTCTTATCATCCTTAACTGACTTGTTCCTCATTAAATCCAGTCACCTCATATAACTGTCCTATGGTTTACAGCTGTTTTGTGGTTTTTAGCCAATGGAAGTTTAAGCAGAGGAGATGTGTGGAATTTTATGAACTGTACAGCTCAGGACAATTGTTGGCACAGAGTCCTGTAAAAGAAACAAGATGTGACATTTAAGTAAAACAAACTTTTCTTGTTTAGATAATAATACTTACATCCCCTTCAAGGCTGAGCTTGCTTAAAATTTCGTGAACAGTAGACATCTTGAAAGGATGCTGGAAGGAGAGAAAAAGAGACAAAGTAGACTTAAATGTATTTACAGTTACATTTGTGTTACAGAGTCTTGGAACACTGCAGTACTTAGTGACACCATCCCATGGATCTGCCAATCCCAAGTAAGAAAGCAGATTTAAAGAGTTTCCAAGCCACACCACCATTAATAATGCAACAGTGAGAGGTCTTCATTCTATTGTACAATAAAAATTCCTTAAATAAGCATTTCTTCTGCGTTTTAAATACTTAAACTTGTGAACTGGAGAATCTCTATCGCAGAAACAGAATTGACTAAGCCCACAAACCTTCCCAGAAAAATGGTGCAGAAACATTACAGCCTGGGCCAGCTCAAAGCCAACAGGTAGCAACAAGTCAGACACTCAGTCCCTGAGGCACTCAGGGAACACAGTGGGACTATTTATTGTCACACAGGCATTTTACACAAATGTTTGTATCTGTTTGATCCTTAACCCTGGATGCACCGTCCTGCGGTTTTGTAGTGGCTCCCCAGTACAAACACCAGTTAGTAACATGACTGTCAGACACCAGGTAATAAGGATTCCCTTAAAATGGCAGCTCCAAAAATAAGAGCCAGTGAGGCAAGAGAATCATTGCCAGAACCCACAGAACATCTCGCTAACGTGCATGAAAAACCAGAGCAAACCCCAGCCTGAGACAGATCAGACATGCTGCAGAAATGAACTCTGATGGGATATGTTCATGATACAACACCTTGTCTTGTTTAAACTCTGCTTTCTGGTCAGGGAGGTTTGCCAGAGCTGTATCACTGTTTTACTGGAAGGGTCTCTCGACTACAGAAAGGTTTTCCAAAGGTTATGAGCCAGGGGCAATATTTCAGAGGCTTGATGCTTTCCCAAAGCTCTGCTCTCAAATTTCTCTGTGAAAAGGACAGGCATTACCACTCACACAACCATCCGGTCCTCCAGGATGGCACCTGCAGCAAACATTACTTTGCCTGTTGGAATTCAGCCTTGTTTCCCAGGATCTCCACAGTCCAGGTGCAGAGAGCACTGTTCCACAGGGAAAAGAGCTGGGCTTCAGGAGAGTGGAAGAGAAGGGCAGCAGGACCTCAAACCCAGTGACTCTGCACTGATACCTGAGCCTGGGACCAACCCTGCACAATGCCCAGCTGGCTGCCATCCCTTCCCTGCCACACTGTCCCTGCTCCCCAGTCCAGCTCCCTGGCACCTGCCCTCCCTCCACCTCCCAGCACTGTGCAGCCAGTCCCGGCCATGTCCTTCCAGCTGGCCTTCAGGTTTATTTTTTATCCTCCATCAGTCCCTCTCCTGATGGTATGGGGGCTTTCTCAGGCCACCCAGGCAAATTTCCCAGACCAATCTCCTCTCCACTCAATGATCAATCTGAAATTAAGAGCTTGGAGAACCAGAAAGAAGTTTGAAATAGTTTCTTAATAATGGAGATCTGGTTAAAACTCTAGAGCAAGTGTTTATTTTTTATTTTAGCTCCTGTAAATCAAGAAAAAGGCAGAGAAATCTTTTACTTTTGGTAGATATAGCAAGTGCTATAAGCATAAAACCCATCTACACAATTCCATAGCTCTTGCAGTGTAACTGCTGTAATCACACCTTTCCTCACTCAGAATACAGAAAGAAACCCTTTCATCTACTGAAACAATCCAGGTTTAAGGAACTAAAACAACTTAACTTCAAACAGAAATTAAGATTCAAGGGGATGAAAAATAAGACAGAGAACAAAAATCACAGTCATGCATCAATGTATTTGAGAATAAATCTTTTCTCAGGCCAAAAATCCAACCCAAGCCTTTAAAGACAGGCTGCAGAAGTTGTAATAAGCTGCTACCTGCTGTTGGCACTATTAATCATGCTGGTTAGAGGGGACTGATATACTACTGCGTTATGAAAGTCTTGATGTTTACTCTTAATAAAATGAAGAGCCTAAGCAGAGAGACCTTTGCACTCTGACAGTATTTCAGCCAACTCCAAAGATGGGTGACTGAAGTCCTTTGGTTTTGCTTGTCACAAAGAAAACACCGGTGAGAGTGAAGCAAAGCAACTGCAGCATAATCTTTCACATTAAGAAGAAATAGAATCACTGAACAGCTTTTAGTAAGGCTCCTGTTTCTAAACCCATTAAAAACCACACTGAATCAGGGTTGTTGGAACAAAAACTTGGTCAGAGTCCAGGAACAGGCCTAACACACCCTCACGTAGAGCTGGAACTGGGAGGTTCATATCACCACACACAACAATGCCAGAGCAGCCCACTGCCCAGGAGCAGAGAGTGGCAAAGGGAAATGGGAGGTTTGGCAAGAATCTTTGGAGAGAAAGATCTTTACTCAGAGAACAAACACCTCTCTTGTCTCATCCTGCTCTGTAAGGCACTCAGATTGGAGAACAGGCTCTCACTGTTCCCTGATGGACTGATTCTATCTGATATACTTTGGACAAGTTCTGGATGGGTTTGAACATGTAAACAGAAAATACCTGCACTAACTTGTTCTTCCTCATGCTGGAGAAGAACCAAATTTTACCTTCCAGCTGTAAACTAATACTTCACTGCCCTAAGGCAAGTTTCTACAACCAGTTTCCAAACCTACATTATGCAATCCTGAATTACAACAATATTCTGCTAAAAGAAATGGCATGTTTTGGCCTCGACCCCCACAGAAGGCACTGGTTTGCAGGTCTGTTATTACACTGGCCCAGTCTCTATTCACTCCCTTATCCCCATAACTGTGGGGTAACAGAAGAATGTGTGTTTAAAAGCAGTCCTGTGTCTCGATTCCCAGGGGCAGCTCCCAGCCATCACAGCAGAAAAACCCCCATGGGATCCATGGAGAACACTTTCAGGTATGCACAAACAACCGCATTGCTCAAGGAGCAGAGTTAGCATTTTAAGAAGCCCTTATTATAACTAGACAGAGATTTGACCAAAGGGTGTTCCCAGGGATCTGAGCCAAGGAAACGGCATCCCCGGAATGAGGGAATGGAAACTCCTTCACTGGGAGCACATTTGTGCTGGGTTTCCAAAAACTAGGGCAAGGCCTATCATGAGAGGAGATGAGAGAGAGCAAGAAAGATCCACAGTATCTGTTGTAAATGAAATAAGGACTCAAAATCATCCATTTATATACAGTGCTAACCAAAAGTACAAATAAGCCAGGCTTGTATTCCCCCGAATCACCCAATAACGTTTAGCAAATCATTTAAAGCCACTTTTTGGAGGGGAAAAATCAGCTTTAAAGGAAAGAATTTCAATACCCATTAAAACTATGCTACCACAAACATACTTTAACCATTCTCTTCCACAGACACTGCTAACAAGACCCGAGATGTTCCATTCCAGGGAGCTATTATGCACATAAGAAATTCAGGATTTCTGTTTCTTCAAATACAAGTTATTCTTACTTCTGAAACTTTACAGAAAAACCTGTTTTTTTTTTTTGTTTTTTTTTTTAATCCAGGCAAACCATACCAAATGTAAGCTAATAGAAGTACACTTCCTAGGGCTGCTTATCACAGATATCTTCACCAACAGCAGGCAAACATGGGGATGAATCACCCAGGGGCACAGACCTTCCAAGAGTCTTTCACTCTTGACCTGTATGTCGGGGTCTGCACATCTCTTTGCAGACACAGCATACGAATATGAGCACAAGAAGTAATGTTAAATAGAACTAGAGCTGCCCTGTGTAAGCACACGACTCACTTCCGCGTGACTATCCTGAAATCATTTCACTTCTCTTTCAGTTAAAATACACGGTACCATTCCTTTGCCTACACCTCTCCTCACTCGAGGAGGAAGTGGTGTCCGAGCTGACTCACAATCCAGCGAGACCTCGGCAATTCTGCTCATGGCCAGGGCAGGGTGGGGGGAGAGCCGCGCCCAAGGCTGGCTCAGCGAGCGGGGACCCGCACGGGGCTCCGTGGGGGAGCGGACAGGCAAAGCTCGGGGCAGGGCTGTCCGTGCCAGGGGGCCCTGTGCCCCCCGGCAGCACCGCCCGCGCCAGGGGTCCCCGCTGCCCGACCCAGCGGCACATCCGCAGCCGCACCCCGGGCAGGAGGGAAGGGAAGGGGCCGCTGCCCCGGGCTCGGGCGGGTCCGGGCTCCGCCGCGCCCGCGGGAGTCATTCCAGCCCCGCTCCAGCTGAACGAACACCGCCCTCAGCGGCCGGCACCGCCGGGAAGCGAACTGACAGCACCACGGGCAATCCAGCCGAGCCCTCGTGCACCTTAGCGAGGAGTGGAATGAGTATCTGCGGAAGCTTCACCAAGTTTGGGGCCGGTCCCTCTTTCCTGAGCGCGGCCGCCACACCCAGCGCCGGTGCGGGGCTCACGGAGCGCCCCGGGGACAGCCCCGCCCTGGGCCCCGCAGTCCCACCGTGGGACCGGGCACGGAAAAGCCCGGGGCGGGCAGGGCCGGGGGCAGCGAGCAGAGCGAGGGTGCGGGAGGGCGGCGGCCGCACCGGCCCCTGCCCCGCACCGGCCCCTGCCCCGCACCGCTCCTCCCGACCCCGCCCGGCCGCTCCCGCCGCGGGCTCACCTGGCTGGGGCTGGGCGGCTCCGGCTCTGCAGCGGCTCCGGCGCTCTGGCAGCGGCTCTGGCAGCGGCTGTGGGGCCCGCGGCCGCCCGGGCGGGGTTTTGTAGGGCCGGGCGGCCCCTCCCGCCCCGGCGCTGACTCACCGGCCGCGCCCCGAGCGGCACCGGGACAGGGGCAGGGGCGCGGTGGGCACGGGCTGGGCAGGAGCGGCCCCTCCCTCCGGCCCCGCGGGGCCCTGTCCCCGTCCCCGGGGGGCTCTGGGGATGCGGAGGAGGCACCGGGAGCAGCGCCCCGGGGTGCAGGGTCGGGGCTCAGCCCTCGGCCCCCCTTCTCCAGCTGCCTGGGGCCGCCCGCCTTTCCGATGGAGCCGCCGGTGCCCCCGGGGGAGGCAGCCCCCGTACCCCGCCCCTAACCCTCCCCTGCGGTACTGGGGCAGCGGGTGTGTGGCAGCCCGGGCTCTGGGTTCCCCGCAGCAGGGTGACAGGGGCAGCACCCGAGCCCCGCTGTGCAGCGCCCGGCCGGGCCCGCACGGCCCCGACCCCGCACGGCCCCGACCCCGCACGGCCCCGACCCCGCACGGCCCCGACCCCGCACGGCCCCGCCGAGCGCTCCCTGCCACCCTCAGAACGGCTCCTCCCGCCCTGGGCTCATCCACGGCCAAGCCAGAGCGAGCCCCCGGTCACGGCCAAGCCCCCTTCCCCCAGCAGGGCTCAGGGTGCAGTCCCAGCTGGGAGAGGGCTCGGTGACGTCCGCCACCAGCAATAAACCCTGGGAGACACAGCCGAGCCTCACTGAATCACGCTCAGATAACCCCAACGGGCCACCACACCCAGCACGGGGCAGGAAGTCAAAGCTTCTGCCAGTCTGAGCAGTGAAAAAGAAATTTCTGAAGCCCAGGTCTTACACCGGTAACAAAAACAAGATTTAGTTAAGTATTTGCAGATCTTCAGTTGGATCACTTGAGGTGACTCTTTCAGCCCAACAGTGTGGCCAGTTTACTGGTGATCGACCTCAAATACTTCAGAAAAAAGGAAGCACTCCCTACTCCCGCGGCATGCAGTTATTCCTGTAATTTCAGTGTGGTTTTCTAAAGCCCTTGCAGGTGAACAGATTCAGGTAGTCCTTTCGAGACTATGTTGTCACACAGTGGTTTTGATTCTGCACAGAGATATCTGTTTCTGGTAGAAGGCTTTCTTTGTAGGCATAGACAGAGATGTCTTCTGGCAGATGCAGGGAGTAAAAAAGTTTTAGGCTTATGCAGGTGCATAAAAACAGTGGTAGCAAAAGCTGGCAAACACAAAAGAGACAAGAACATGGGCTGACAGACAATGCAGTTGCTGGGATGAAACAAGATCAGTGATACAAAAAGGCAGAAATACTAAGAAATATTACACGACTTCAAACACGGAGGCAACAGAGTGGACACATGAGCTGGTCATTGCAGAAGGTGAAAATAATGTTAACAGACCTCTTCATGTGAAACAAAACTGGTATGAAGGGGAGAGCCATAGGAAAAGGCACATGATGGAGCAGTGCTTTGTCAGAGAACACTGGTGCCAGGATTGCACTAGTTTGACACATTAGCTTTCTTTTTGTCAAGGCCACTGTCGTTATTTCTCTGTGTATTAATGAACCTGTCTTTCAAAATTAATTCCCGGTTATCCCACTTCAACTAGTGTCTGTCACTAACAGTTAAACAGATTATTTCCCCCTCCTTCTCAGATTTCTTAGAAAAAAAAATAAATCCCTGACAACTTGGAAATGTGATTCACAGATAAAAAATTCTTAAAATCCTAGAAGTAACAGCCACTCTGCACTGCAATATTCATTAGGGGCTTTAAACAGGGATAAGCAGCTGAGCAGAGGCCACAGAGCCAATTTGCCCACTAATGGCTGCACAATCCCTCAGGGGCAGTTTTTTTAACCCCCAATTCTTGTCAAGCATTATTAAAACAAAAGCAAAAAACCATAACTACAACATCCTCAGCCAAAGAAAGTGTTTTCACATATGCAATGTACTGCCAACATGCAATATATGTATGTTGCACTCTTGTATACAATCTGCTGAGTCACATATTAATGAATTGAGAGGAACATATTCATTCTCTTAACTGAACATCCATTTGCCTTTCAGTCCTCTACCTCAGCCTGTTCCAATGGCACTACTACTCCCACTTCCTGAGAAATGTTTTTTTTTTTTTAATAATTCAATACCTAAAATATGAAGTAGCTCATCCACCATCATTAATTTTGGCTAACTAGATCTTCATATGAACAGTTTGCAAAAACTTGGATATCAAGTGAGCTATTATCATTATAGCCAACAGCTTCAGAAATGTTGTCTCTAACATCCAACTTAATCATCAGTTATTCAATCTCAGGATCACACATTCACCTCAGTTTAAAATGGACAGCAGCCTCTCTGAACTCACACAAACTTTAGGGACTGTTGAAGTGATTTCAACAGAAAAAAGAGTGACAACAAGAAAAAAAGAAGAGCAACTATATTCAGAGTAAGGAAGATACAAACTTTATATTCCAACATATTACAAATTCCCTCAACTGTTCTCTGATTATGTAGGTCAACTGACATGAAAGGCACTTGTACCAGCTGGGGACTCTGAGTAGGATGAACAGCAGAAAACACATCCACACTTCAGCAGAACAACTAGCCATCCCCTAATACCAAGGCCATGGATCCTGCCCATGAAATTACGATATATTCTTCACACCTTTAAGAAAAAACTCTGCAAAAGCAGTGAGTCAAGGCAGGCAGCAATCAGCCTGTGCACACAGGAAAGCCAAACAGGGAAAGGAAATTAATTAATGGGAAATCAGCAACCAAGTGCCTGAGTCATTTGTTAAAATGAGACATGAGGTTGTATGTCACACAGGTTATTTCTGAAGCTTTACCCAAACCTTGGAGGGTTTGTACAGCACCTACCACAAGGGGTTGTGGTCCATGAGCACTGCTCCTGGGCACTACACTGCAGTAACCATGTCAGCATGAGCCTGGATAAAAGGCTGGGACACCAGTGTCTCTGTGTCTGCCTCACACAAGATTTACTGGAAGCAAACACGCTTCAACAAGCCTGTGAGGAAGGCAGAGCCAAGAAATGTTTCGATTTGTTCTCGCATTGCTCAGTCCCTGCACTCCCCTAAAGTACCTGCATAGAAGGTCATATTTCAAATAACCAGCAACTCCTTCAGCTGCAATTCCCTCTCTGTGACCTCTGGCTTCCTGCAGGCTGCCCACAGCAATCAGAGAGAGCACACTGCCTGGACTGGAGCTCCACAGAGTCCTGGGGATGGAAAAACAAATACAACTGTGCCAACTTCTCACTTACCCTTCTGATTGTTCACTGATTGAGCTTCATCCTGTAATCTATAGACATGCTGTAAGTCCAGTCATTCCATCCTCTCAGACTCAGTGACATTATCATGGCTAACTCTACCATTCTTTTGTTACTGCTTAATATTGTTCGATATTAATTTTATCTTTTTTTCTCCCTCTTTCAATTCAGGACACCATTGTTTTCCACCCCACCAACACCTTTGATTTTTCCAGTCATTACCTTCTTATTATGTTATACTACTGGAGGCTTGACGTGCTTAACTCAAATACTCAACTGAAGTTCCCCTCTGACCCAAACTTTATCTTTGCATTTGGGGTCACTCCAGCTGATTTTTTTCTCACTTCTGTCTGACTGTTTTGCTCCTTCATCTACACAGCTCTTGCTCACACTCTTTCAGGAGGCTGTCTACACAACACAAAGTGCATTAACACTGGAGCTACGAAGGCCACAATTCTGTCAACATGTATTGCTTACTTAAACCTGCTTCTTCACTGAAAACAGGGGGGAGGGATCAGGAGAAAGGACTTTCTGTTTTAGGTGTGACTGAGCCTCTGTGTACTGTTGTTGTATCCCTGAATGTGTTATGTTGCAAGAGGATAATATAAATTCCATTCTGATTAGCATATGGAGCAGGCAGACCTCTGGGTGTTGTTTTTGCATCTTGATTATCAGGTCTAATTTGGGAACTGCCACGATACAAATACACACAGATTTGTTATTAGCACTTAATCACAGGTTACAGAGAAAGTTAAATATAATTTATAAGTTAGGCTAGTTAGGTTCCCAGGGGAACAAATTGGCAAGTTATTATGTCCATGGCTACAGAAGAAAGGAGGAAGGACTCCTGCTTAACACACCTAGTAAAACTAAACACTGCAAGTGTGTAACTTGTTTACCTGAGGGAAGGGGAGTTGTGTTTTGATTTGTTTGGTTTTTTTTGGGGGGGGGGAGGGGAGTGAGGGAATGTTATTCTAAATATTACAGAACTGTTATCCCAATGCTTGTTTTTGAAAAATAGACTAAATCCCAGAACACCAATGCCAACTTTTATCTAACACAATACCAGAGAACCAGATATCTTGTTAGGTGCTCCACCTGACCACCTAAGCCCTTGGATCAGTTCTATTCTGTGCAATCTCATTCCTACACTACATGCACATTCCTGCACAAATGTTATTCTCCACTCAGAATTTCATTTACTTGAAATAATCCCTTTTAAAGAGCTAGACTTAATCTCTGGAATGATCTTGTGCGTTGGCCAGACCTCCAGTGTTCCACAAATGGTAAGGCAGCTGGCATTTGCTGGTCCAGTCTGGGAACAGAGAGGTTGTGTGAGATGAGCAGGTCATCCTGGATAGAAACTGGCCCCTGGACTGGATGCCTTGCAGTGCTATGGTTTGCTGGGTGATCTTACACTGTTGCCTTGATCAGGGCCTGTTTTTTGACTGTTGACTCTTCAGGGCAAAGACTAAGTATTACATCTGCTAAAGAAAATGGTAAAGAACACAAATTACTTCATCAAGACACAAGAATAAATTAGATTAATCAAACTGTTTCCAGTTTACCTTCCTGTGTTTCATAAAAAGTCTACATAACATGAAAGCTGATATAACCTTCTTAAAGGGTATATTTTAGCAATCATTGTGACTGGCAAAGACATGACAGGCAGTATGTCCTACAGGTACTTCCCATGCAGAATCTCAAAGTGCCTCACACATAAGAACCTGACAGCAAATGCTCTTCATAGCCAGTAAAACATCTATCTCTATCCTCCGCCAGTTGGCTGCATCTTGCACTTGACTTCTAAAAGTTTCCTCTTACACTTTTCAACTCTATATTTGCTAATTAATGTCTGTCTGCTGTTCAGTCTCCCTCTTGTGACACTTTCATGCACGTCTGACCACAACCTTAGTTTGAACTCTCATTTATTTTCAAAGATTTTCCTCCTCACCAGTGCAAATAACACCATCATTCTCCCCCTTCCATCTCTCACTCTCAGTGGCTGCATCCACTCCAAGCCCATGGGCACAAGGAGTTTGCCTCCACAGAGAACCAGATGCCTGGGTGACTTGGGATCCCAAATTAAGACAAGAGAGTAACAAAGCAAAATATTAGCTAAGATTATAGTTACAGTCAGAAAGAAACTCCTTTAAATATTCACAAAACCTAATGATAAACGAAGCTGTCTCAGGGCACACATAAGCCTAAATAAAGTCACTACCACTTGGCAAAAATTGTAAAGTTCAGGTCACTGTGGTGCAACTCCACTGTCCACAGAAAACAACCTGGACTCATCTCTGCTCTGTGCAGGTGCTCAGAAGGAAGCAAACAAACCCCTTTGTTACTCTCATCTGGCTGACGCGGTGACAACAAGGGCCATCAACTTCAAAGGTGTGATAGGCTTTTTTCCTTTGTGACTCAGTCCAGGCTCCTGCACCTTCTCTCCTGTTTAGGGCATGGTAATTACAGTAAGCCAGAGAGGTTTATGCTCCAGTGAGACAGAGAGACAGAGAGGAATATGCACCATGAACAAACGCTAAACCAGCAATTCAGGCACATGTGTAGCAAAGAACAGCAAAGGAACTCCTCTGGCACACATTCAGCATGAGCATTACTAGTCTCTGCAGCTCAATCCCATTTCTAACCTAAACCCTGAATCACCAGCACTTTGGTTTTTCAGCTGCCTCAGAGAGTAATCATCTGGTGAGGAGGAGAGGTCGCCTGGATACAAACACAAACACCAGTGAAACACTTGCCAAACCCCTCGCACTGGTATTGGCGGCTGGAACACACTCAGCGTCTTCACACTGAATGAAACAGTGGCAGGATACAGAAACAAACAGTCACTATGTGTGTAACCACGTTGCAGGGCATTTCCTCAGCCCCCCAGGGGACTTCCCGAGGCTGCTTCAGAGCCGGCTGCCTTTTAATGCAAAGATCAGATGGGCTGAGACAAAAAAAGAACTGTAAAGCACTGTCAGATATTAAAGAAGTTTACTTGCTGTTCTCAGATTATCATCAACACCCTCAATCGCAGTTTAAAGTACTTAGGGTTGGAGAGTTGCAGGTCCATCCCAACCTAGGTATCATGCTGTCTTTAGCCCTACTACTAATCCTTTAAGTAGTCCTCTAACAGGTTAAACAGACCCATGTCAAACCCAAACCCACTCTGCTGAGCTCAGCTTTCTCACCAATATAAGCACAATGCTGCCAGCATAAACAGGCTACTTAAGGGACATTTTAAATCCATTTACATGTCCCAGCGTCTAAAACGATCCGGGCTGCCAGCTCTGGAATGCACTTCCCCAGACTGCCCCACGCTGGAAAACACTGCAGGAAACATCACCAGGGCAGGAGGAGCCCCTGACATCACCCAGAACAGAGCAGCAGAAATAATCACTGCAGAGTTGGGCCTGTCTTGCCAAAGGACAGAAACAGCTACAAAAGATGGAAGCTGCCAAAAGTCCTCAGGGAATTTTTTCCTAGGAACAGCGTTAAAAAGGTTTGATGTAAACCCAAGTCTGTTCTGCTTCATTGTTTCCCATCATTATGTGCTCTTTCCACTTTAGTGACTCATAACAAAAACAGTCCCATGGTTTGGATTAATCTCCTGGCCTCTGCCAAAGCACTGGGGAGGCTGTCACACCTTAAATATGTCCCTGGGAATCCTGGGGAATAATTCTGAAAGTTTCAAGCAATCTAATTAAGCACCACCTAAACTTATTCTAAAAATCCTTAAACCACAGGTCCCTATGGCAAATCTGCAGGCTGATAACTGCATACTGCAAAAATTATCTCCTTGTTGTTTAACATCAGGCCACCTCTGAAATGACCCATGGAAATGAATTTGAAAATCACTTACAGTGTAAAGTTCCCTGGCAGAAGTCAGCACACTGTTATTACAGCAATCTGGAACACAGCTGCAAATTTTCTGTTAAAATCAACCGTTCTGTGAAATTACAGGGAAGTTTTTTAGCAGCTTATTTGTTTTAAAACATCAACCCCGTTTGAGCAAAAAATCACATAAAACACATGATTTTGAGAAAGTTCTTACATGGCCTGAACTTCATTACCTAAACCAAGCTCAGCTGAGATACTGAGAACAAATGATACCTTGTAAGACAAAGGAACATCACAGATTCTTGATTACACAGGACTGTCTACACTGATGATTTTGTTACTCTTTCGAGTGGCATCTTACAGTTTTAGAGAAAATTTAAGACAAAGTAACTTGACTTCAAAAAAGCTGTAGATTGAGAGAAAGGGAATGGCTGTTATCAAGAGATTTGTTTCTGCCAGGCAGGCTAAGACTTGCTTTTCCAGGTCAGAAGTGCAGGTTTGAATTCTAAAACCAGAGATCTCTTCCTCTAATGAATCAGAAAAAAATATAATAAAAGCCCGTTGTTTTAGCATGAAGGAGTACATGTAACACTTAACATTTTCACTAACATTTGCTTTCAAACATGCCTTCAGTAAACACTTGTGCCTGAGCTGGGTGACTTCCACGGCTGTGTCTGCACACCCGCAGCCAGTGCTCACACTGGGGACAGGGGGGACAGAACAAAAGGCTGCAGTGCCAACACAACCACAGACAATTTTCAAACAGGTCTCAGCACTAAGGTTTATTTTCCCACTGCTCCTACCCTCCAGAAGTCATTAACACAAGATGAGCAGCCACCACAGTGTGTGGTGAATAACTGAGCTGGAAGCAGCAGAGGAAAGGAGGGGAAGCCAAGAGGGCTGGTGAAGAACAGACATGGAGAGACAGGCAGGCACCTCCTTCCTGGGACACACAGCCTGGACCACGGAAAGCTGCAGGAAGGTCTTGCCAGAAGGGAAAACGAGAACCCCAAATTTAAGCCTCAGCCTGAAATATATACACACACACAGTAGCATGAAGACATGGACAGTTTTTAAGCCAAAGAAATTTGTGCAATATTTTACCTTCTCAGTTTGTCTATTTGGGCTGGTGGAAAACCTGTAAATGGAAGACAATGTATTCTTTTGATAAATATGATGTTGTGTGAAATATCTTCCCTGAAGAAGGCAGGAAACAAAACTTAGTTATTCGTGTACCAGCAGATAAATTTACTGCTTGTTATTAAAACAACCAACCAAAGAGGCTGCAGTGACAGGTCTACTGACCCACAAGACTGTTTTTCTCCAGACATAGTGGCAGTGTCAGTACAAAATTCTCTCCAGGTTTCTTAACCTCAATGTGCTGCTTTTGGATTAAAAAAGCCAGTCCAATCAATCTCACTGTGCATTCTGCTTAGGTTACCTAAAAGAAGCCAAAGAATTTCAACTGTGATGTGGGCACTTGTTAATTTGGAAGTGCCACAAAAGCTGCTGAAAGTAGCACATGCAGTTTTGCAGTAACTGTACCTCCTTTTTATTTTCTTATTCTGCTATTTACAAAGAATATCCAGAGAGCTGCACAAGATTCCTGTCAGTCAAGGGAACAAAACTGCAGTTGACTACACGGTTCTGAAATAAATGGGGTTTGACTGCTGAGGTAGATTTTAACGTGGCTACATGATCTGCTCAGCAATGGGGTTCTGGCAGCTTCTCCTTCCCTCTTTTTTAAGCTCAAATTTAATCAGATCATTAAAATATTTGTTGAAGTGCTCTGCCTGCCTGGCAGTATAGCCCACACTAAACAGACTAATGAGTGACTTATTTCAGTAGGAATTTTTTTGGCATTCCTGGTGGTTTTTTGTTTTGAATTGTTTGTGCAAAGCTCTGGTAGGTGGAGCTTTTGAATCAATTGCAGCAGGCCTGGCACAGGATGGCACTCATGCTGTTCCTTAACTATGGGACAAACAAATGTTAAAGCCTGCATTAGATTAAGAGTCATGAACAACTTGAGTTATTTTCAAGGGTGCACCATTACTTCCAAATCTCATTTTCAGTGATGAAATTAAATTCTAAACAAATATTCTCATTTCATTTATAGATGCTTTAAAATAGTTTCTGAAAAATACATCAGAAGCATTGATCTCAGCACTGATTATTAACATGGATAGTTACAAATTCTTTTACAGAAAATCCTTATGTTCTTCTTTCTATGCTTAAAGTACATCAGAAAGAACTGACGTGGGAAGAGCCAGGGAGTCTCAGTAGGACACTCCTTTAAAATCACAGCACAAATGCTCTACAGCAGCAGCTCTGGGGGCAGCAAACCTTGGGGGAGGCAAGAGGAACAGTCACAGGCAAGACTTTGTGTTAGATGTGTCTGGGAGAACAGTCAAGCTCTCAGGTACACAGATGCACCCTCAAGTCAGGGAATTCATCTAGAAACAAACTCCAGTGGAGAAGAACTGCTGCCAGCAACAGATTCTGCACCCAGAGGCACAGTTTGACACTTTGTACCTCAGTTCCAGCTCTGAAAAAGCACTAGACTGGTCCCTACTTTCCTTTTTTAATAGATGGTCACCTAGAAGTACTTGCACATGAACCTATGTATAAACTCTGGAAGTCTACTATGAGATCACAAAAACCTTGTAAGGAGATGCCCAAACTTTGACTCTGTTTGTGCAGAGATGGGCAGTTATACCACTGAGACCTCCCCAGGAACCCCCTGAGTACATGTTGCATAGACAGGAGAGAGTCTTCATTTGGCACCACTTTATCATCTTTGATATTGTTCTGTCGAGGAACTAACTGGCTCCTTTCCTACCTAAACATACAACTGTAACTATTCTCAGGGTGCTCACACAGGCAGTGCCAGCAAAGGACTGACTGCATTTAGATAATATTATCAGCACCACTGGAGTATCCCAGAGAGGTTTGCTGTCCCCCTGGAGGCATTAGTTCCTAAAAGCCTACAATGATGCAAGAATTCAGGATGCTCTGGACAAGGCAGTGGCAAGGGAATGGACAGGGAGTCTGTAGCTCTCACTGCAAGGTAAAACTACAAAAATGGAATCTGGGTTACATGTCCTTGAGTAGCAAAAGCCTTGAAACACCTTTGAAACACTCGAAAGCATGTCAAGGTTTATCGAACCCCAGAATTATCTTAAACCCCTAGATTTTTAAGAGTCAGGATCATTACCTTTGTTCACAGAACTGTGACAGTACTGCTGTGGTAGAGCTTGCTCTTTTCTGTCTTCACTGATCACATTCAGTTGGTGGCAGCTGAGCAATGAGAGCACTGACGTGGTACCTGTTTGTTCCTGGGGCACAGGCAGGGCAGGGGACATTCCTGCCCATTCCTGCTGCCTCACAACGGAGCAATCTCATGCACAGGTGACAAGCTGTTTAGCTCAGTACCTCTGACCAAGTTTCAGTGAAACCCAGATGCATTTACACCTCTTTGGGAAAGCTGGCTCTGAATACTGCCATGGGAACCCCCACTGTCACGCTGCAGGGAGCTGCCCTGGCTCACTGCATTACATATCTTAGGTCAACAATATCAGTACATTTTTCCTTTTGGCTCTTCTGAACAAGGACATTGCCCTTGGAAAAATAAATAAATGGTCTTCCTCTATTAGGGCTATCACAGATAGGAAATGCACCCTTGTACAAGTATGCTGTGAGTGAACAGAAGGATGTGGCTGCTATTCTCCACTTCAACCATCAGAGAATGTGTCACTGGGGGCTGTAATAGCCCCTCCCTTCCCACCATAGTTATTGTTACCTGATTCTTTTTAATACTGAGTTTAAAGTCACAATCTCTTCATATTTAAGTGGCAATACAAAAGTGGCAGTCTTTTAATATTTATTGGAAGATTTTAATCTCGAATAAGAAGAAGATTGTTTCTTCTGTATTACCTCTACTGTTACAGTTCATACAAAGCTACCATGCTGTCCTGGGGAAGAACAAGGCTTTCATGCCTTTTCTTTTTCCTTCTCTCACTGGAAAAGCAGAGGGGAGAAGTATCAATGCTGAGAAATGCCCTGAAGGCTGCACTAGGACTGACACTGATTAATAATCATGACACTAAACTATTCTACAAACAATTTAAAAATTTCCAGCATATTGTAGAGTTCCACAAAAACAGCCAGAAAATCCCTCACCAAGGTACAGCACAGTGGTGTGTTCTCAGGCTCACAGTTGGGTGGGGACTAACCTGCCTTCAAACAGCCATGAGCAGCCTTGAGATGACCCACAGGAGACCTTCCTGAGGCTCAGAACGGCTCCAATCAGCTTTTTGTCAATGACAGTCTTCCACCTACAACAGGTGGGGTGTAATTCAAACGATGTGTGCTTAAACAGATGGTCACCTGGCCATCAAAGGTGTTTTCTGGCATTGAGAAGGAAATTTAATTTGGGATAAATAATACAGGAATATATGGTTGAAAACATTTTAGTGTAATAATGTGGACACAGAGTAACAGAATTTGAGCCTGCAAACAAAATTCAAGAATCTCTGTAGAAAAATACATTTTAACAGCAATTAAAAAAAAAAAAAACAAAACCAAAAAAATAAAACCCAAAAAGGCAAACATACCTTCAGCACAGAGAAATTTAACATACCAAGCAACAACAAAGCTTCTGGGAAGGACTGTACCCACACCTGTAAGAATGGATGTATCTTACAAAGAAAGAAGGAGCTTAGTTATGGAACTTCTCAGAGAAGCACCTGAGGAAGTTACACACCCAGTCAGACAAGGAGACTGAAAATGGCCCAGCTTTCACTGGCAGAATTAAAAGCAAGCTTAAATGGAGGTCAGCACTAAACATTCTGAAAGACTATACCTGAACTGACTTTTATATTCTTTTGGAGACATAGTGCTATTTAAAACACAGGGCAAGCAAACCAGAAGCAAAAGAAATACCTCTTCAAATGGCTCAATGCTGCTCCTGAACTTCCCAGCGTGGGCTTGGAGAGCCCCTTGCTGTTGGCATCTCCCACCTGCCAGCACAGAATGGATGTCTGGTCACTTGGTCCCAGCTCTCTGTGTTCCAGTGCCAGGCTGCACCAGGAGACAGAGAAAAAAATATAGTCAATCTTTTCCTAATATCCTGTACACAGACAGCACCTACTGTAGTCCTAAGAGTTTTTGCAGTCCAACAGAAAAGGTGAAGAGGTTTTGCCAGTCCCAGATGGGAACGAAAGCAGTCTGTAAGTGATTCATCAGTGCACAGTGCAAATGAAATTTAAAAACCCTCTTATACCATAGAAGAACAGTTAAGATTTCACAGCCAATAGCCCATTGCAGTTATTCCCCCCAACATAAAGAACTGATAAAAGCTGCATGGGTTTGCACATATGCCAACCAGTCACCTCAACTGCCAGGGAAAAATGCCTCTAGTCCCCCAAAACTAACTTCAAACTGTCTGACCATGATACAAAGCCATCAGTTTAATCTCCTAACAACCACCACGGAACGGGGAGAACCAGATCTCATCCCCTGTTCCCAGAGGGCTCCTCCCCTGTCTAGGGCAGTGGTTGGCAGCTCCAAGCTGAGTGACCAGTTGAGTTGGTCCTGGGCAGAGCTCTCAGGGCTGGCCCTGGGCCCAGTCCTGCTCGGGACTTTCTGCCCTCTGATAACGTGGTAGAATCAATCTTCACCCACTCTGCAGATGACAGCCCATGGCAGAAGAGGCAGGTACAGTGGGTAGATGAAGAGACAGAAAAGATACTCTTACAACAGTGACAAGAAGCAGTATCATCATGGCTAGGCTTTGCCAACGAAGATTTGGGAAGCAGTAGCTATATTTAGAAACAAGCCGTACAAATTGCAACATAAACACACACAGCCCACTCCAGACAGAGCTGAAAATTGAAATTCCAGGACAGGACTGTGAGATCTGTGGGCTTTTTCTCCTAAACTCAGTGGGTTGAGGCTATAAAAACTATCAGGATTATTTTGCTGTAGAGCAACACTCACCTGGAGGGTAAGAGCCAGGCCCACTCACTCTGCCTTCAGCTGTGGTTTCCTGCTTCCCACAGCTTTACAACCCATGTCATATTTAGGAACTTATACTCTGGTGGCATCACAACAGTCAGGCTCCCCCGGTTCCTTCTTCCTTCTTTAGGTAACCACCCCTTCAGGAACAGTCCAAACAGAACCAGTGACCCAGCTACTCATATCCAGCACATTTTCTGGCTTTACTGAAACATTTTTTACCAGTTATTTTGTTGACACATTTTCTTTGTTTCAAATTTCAGATGTTACTGCCTGAAAGAAACACGCTACCCCTTTTCCCTTCTCCTCTCATGAAACTCCTTTAAATAGACTTATTTTTTATTTATAAATGGAGTATACTTTGGTACTTCCACCCGTGACACGTGAACAAAACCTTTCAAAGCACTAACTCAGAGCAAATTACTTCAGTCCCACTTAATCCAAAAGAGATCAAACAAAACATAACTGAATTAAAAAACCATCTCACGTGTTGTATCCAAACTCCAGAGTCTCTACCTGTTCTAAACAGATAAGAAACTACAATTAATATGCTATCATTAATAACATACTAGTGTAACATAGCAGTATACTATTAAGAGAAAAAAACAAGTCTTTTAGGCATATAGATATATGGGCAAATAGATCATCCATTTCTGACACATGAAGATGCATCAGGAAACTAAATTCTATACAAGTCTGGCAAAAGTTTTTACATATACAAACTGAAAACTGCTCTGAATCCTCCACACAGAGTCAGCTATCTGGAAAAATGACTAACAGCTAAAATATTCCTATTATGAGGAGTCACTAAGGGCACTTAGGGTTTTGAATCAGAACCGTTTGTAATTTGCAACCCCCAGTTCAGCTTGTCATTAGCTTATTACTGCAGCTAAAAGAAGCAGTGGCAAAAAAAAAAAGAATAAACTGAATAACACCATAAACATATCTAACAGTTGGGGAAAAACCCACATCACAAAATGCTGTGTATTTCACGAAGAACAGTTTTTAATATACATTCACTGTTTAAGCCTGATTTTAAAAAAAATCCTCCCTTCAGGATTTTGTAACAGATAAACTCCAGTGAACAATTTCTTTGTGTTTACCTTCATGACATTCAAACGTGTCATGTCAAGCCACAGTGAGCAGAGGAATGCTGGATCAGATGTGTGTGCTGGTAACTTCCTTAATCCAAACAAAAACCTTGGAAGAACACCTTTGAGGCCTCTGGTTTCTGTGACAGCAGTTTAAGCAATGCATCCAAACAGCTCTCCAGAACAGCAAACAAACATTGGTTCAGACAGTTTAAAATAGTTGTGTTGTTTACAAGACAAAAATGGGAAAGAATTTATTGGACTCATTCTTGGAGCTCTCTAGAATTCACGAGCTCTTCTAAAAATGGGAAGTACAGGGAGAAATCCAGAAAATGTAAAACAGAATCAGAATAGAATTTTCAAGCCTCGATTTCAAGGTCTGTTTGTGTTGAGATTCTGTTTGATGAAATACTCCAAGTACATACCCTAAACCAGCTGCAACACAGAGAAACCCTCCCTCCCCAGCAACCCCACTGCAAACACAACAGAGAACACCAACATTCCAAACAACTTTAATTTCCCACACAACTCCCGTGCTCCAGGAAACCACATCACACTGCTTGGCCTTTTCCTAGACAGCAAGGAACTCCTTTCCTCACTGCAGGGGCTCCAAACATCACTCAAACTGCTGATGCACAGCAGAGTCTGAAGGGTTTTGGAACATGACTAAGGCCTTGATCCCATCACTTGTTCCTCCAGGCAAACATCACCACCCCAGGTAAGCACTGCTGCCTCTCCAAGGGATCTGACAGGACATTCAGGCTGCAGCCATTCAGAAACACAGTAAGGAAGTGCAACAGTCATTTCTGGACACACCAGAACCCAAACAACTCTTGGAAATTGTTCTGGGGGAGCATAAAAGAGATTTAATTTCTTTAGCTGTGCAAAATGTAGTGGTTTAGCTGTGTGTTTCCCAGTGCCAATTTCTGGCACGTGCTATTCAAATACACACAGCTTTTGTTCCCCAAGCCTCATTTGTTACCCCAACCTAAAGAGAAAACATTTAAGTTATTTAAGAGCTGGGAGACACCACGTGTCAAAAAGGCTCGATAATGATCTTGAAGTTGTTCTCCTTATGCACAATACACAAAGTAAAATGTAGCTCTAAAATATGCCAGAATAAAAATCTGTAGCGATTCTGGAAGAATTCAGAAAACTGCAAAGTTATATTTCTGGTTGTTATGTGGAATCATAGTATTGTCACCCACTGCTTCATTCTTCATGATGGAGTTGTGCAAAAACCCCAAGACCGAGAGAAGACACTTTTCCCCTGTAACCAGCCAAGGGGCCACTTGCTTTTTCCTCTGACTGAATTTGGGATTTTCCCTTGAAACACTTCCACTGAGGTATGAAGGGGTTAAAGGTTTAGGAAATGCTCCAGCCAAGGAGCCATCTCCCTGCCAGCTTGTTCTGCCTCCTCTGAAGATGTAAGAAAGCCCCAGATTTGTTGTTGCCTCTTGTTCTTCTCCATTCCTACTTCAGTTGCATTTTGTTGTACTTAGTGTTCCATCTTTTCTTCATTTTTCTTTGCTTGCAGAAATTCTTCCCCAGCTTCTTTGGAGCCACACCTTCATTTCTCACAGGCTTTGCTGGCTTGCCTTTTGTCTCCACAGCTCCTGGCTGTCCCTCACAGGGTGTGTTCCACTGTCCTTTTGCCCCAGACATCTACACACAGAGGGGGAGAGAATTCAAAGAAAGAGCAACTCAGAACACCAAACCAGAATGAATCATCTCAAATGTGCAGTAAGCACAACCATATACAACAACATTCAGAGCCAAAGAGACTCCCAGGCCACATCTGGGCTGGAGGGCAGGCCCAGCTGGTTTCCTGTCACAGTGACATCTCACCAGCCCTGCCTCCTGCTCGTGCCTGGATTTCCTTTGGCAGAACCCAACGTGCCCAAGGTAACCAGGAACAGATGCACGACTCTAGTTTGCCCTCACATGGAGTCAGGATGTGGCTAAAACGTGTACCAGGGCCTAAGAGCCATCCCAGAGCCTGCCAAGCCAGGCATAGTTAGCACAGGGCTTTTACACAAACGAGTCAAGGTCTGCTGAAGAAAAACAGTGCTTGGAAGTTTTCTCACTTCTAAAGTGTCATTACTAGCTGTTCAAACATATTAGAGTGGGATCTTCGGGGCATTTCCAAAGCATGACAGGCATCATTACCTCACCAATATAAATTACAAAGCACCATGGACTCCTAAAAAATTTCTATCAGAAGTTTCTTTAGAGGCAGACAATTCTTCTCATAATCAATTCTACATTGTTTTCAAAACAACAGCAACAAAAATGAGGTATTAGTGACTTTAAGCTATAGTAACTTGCACTTATCCTATGTCAGAAGATGACATCAAACAGCTAAAATATTTTATTTCCATAGATTTAACTTTGCTCTGAAGAAATGCAGAAGATAAATGCTGTATAAAATTTTCAGTAAACAGGAGGAAGCCACCCATACACAATTTCATATTTCTGCCTGAGACATATGTATTCTCCTACATTAAGGTACTTCCACGCTATATATGCCTTTAATATAAAGTAACTTATTACTCTTAGTTGAGAAACAGTATCATGCATCTGTGTTATGAATGTTGTGCTGCACAGGGAGCAACACAGCAATGAGAACTGAAGTTTCTGTGTGTCAGGGAAGCCACAGGAATTTCAGTGAAACTTTCTCCAAAGGTAAAGGAGAGGCAGATGATCAATGGCAATGAGTCCAACTGAGCTACCACACTTTGGAGGGCTCAAGGGAACACTGACTTTTGCTGTGGACAAACAGTTATCCCCACCTGAGCTTTGTTTAAAATTATAAACAACCACAAACTGATCCAAGACTCTCCCCCACTCCAGCTGCAGAAAACAGGAATCACTAAGTTAAGACAAAAGCCTTCAAAGAGTGGCATGAGGGGGCTGAGGGAAGTACTAAAACCTTCAGGAAAGACTAAAGTCACTTGTTTTTGTGCCTTGCCACACACAGAAGTGTAAAAACTGCCAGTTTTCTGTGTGTTGCTGATCTGTTCACAACCTCTTGTCTCCATGACATTTGGGGTATCAAATATTACACTCCACAGTGGAAGCACAATCTGGATTCCTCTCCTCTACCTAGCCAGTTATTCCCAATAAACTTGTAAGACTTTAGTGTCCTAGCCCTCAAAGAAATACCAGTTTCTGCTGAAACAGTTAAGTTAAAGATTTTGAGTTCTGGGGGAAAGACAAAGAGACAAGTAGAGATGAAGGTAGAACTGAAAAAACTGAAGCCAGGTTAAAAGGTCCTTCCTGAAAGCATTTGAAGAAAAAGTGCATCAACAAAAAGCACCACCGGTGACAGAGGCAGAATCAGAAAATCCTTATAAATGCAAATATTGTGCCCATTTCAGCTGTACTGCAAGCCTATGAATTACAAAGCTTTTCATTAAGCCAAATGCCACATTATTTCTGTTGTCCAAAAGTACCATTAGGTCATATTAAAGATGCAAAACTTCATTTTGCAAGAATTTTGCCATCAGATGAGAGAAAAAAGATTAAAAAAAAAACCAAACAACACCACAGTGTATCCCAGAGAACTGTACTAAGAGCCCAATGGATTCCCAACAGCAGAATCCACCTCCCCTGGTTTTACCTGTCTACAGTTGTGCTAATCATTCTCACTCCTGTAGTCATTAGAGAGAAAATGCCAACTCTAACAACCTGAGTCCTACAATCCAAGAGGCCCATCCTGGTGTGCAGATGCATCTTACACAACGTTCCATTTCCCTCTGTTAAGAGCACAACAAACCTAAAGCTTTTTCCACACTGTCACGTTTAAAGGTGGGTGAGAAGAACCTCCCCTAAACCATTTTCCAGGAAAAAGGCATTCTTATGCTTGGGAGTGGATCCAGAACTCCGAAGGGTCTCTGCTCCCAAAGACAACAGCTCACTATGTCAGTTATACACCCCATGGAAAGAAATCATTTCTAAACTCCTAATCTGCTTTTCCAGCAATGGGACACTGACCCTGTGCTTCCAGCCTCCCTGGGGGGCGGGTGGGAAGGTGCAGGGCACTCTGCCATGGCTGATGTGGTAGGGCAAAGGAAGGCTGGGATCCAGGGGCACCCACGGCACGGACAGAGTGGCAGGGACAGCAGGCAGGTCACAGTGAGCCTTGTGTAAGTTATAGGATGATCTCGTGCTCTTGTCAAGGGAACTCTTGTAAATTGAAACGGAGGAATCTCCTGCAGCATGAGACAATAAATAAGAGCCCTCCTGCAGACTAAAAAGAGAGAAGATCAAAATGAAAAACAGTATTTAAATGGGTGGTTTGGTTTTTTATTTGATCTGAATAGCTATTATGTTCTTAATGCAAAGCAAAACATCTTTAGATATTTACTTATCAGTCCCTGTTTTATAAAAAGACTGTGGACAAGAAAGCATTAATTAAACTGTATTGATAAATACATACTAATTACTGTGCTTATAATGTATTCTTAATGTACTAATTTATCAGCAATGTACAGATTGTCATCATATTCAACTAAACATGCAACTGAAAACCACCCACATTGGGCAAACTCCAGTTCCTTAACCAGTGTTTTACAAAGCATAAATACATCTGTGGACACAGACACAAAGCACAGACGTGCTTTCAGTATACACTGGGGCAAACAGGTTTGCAGGAAGGTAAATGTCAACTAAATCAGGAAGCTACAGAAATTATCAAGTGCAGGAAAACTCCTCTGTAATTTGAATTCAGAGACTTGCACTCAGTGCAAGAAACCTGCTTCACAAAAAACCTAACCCACTTGCAGTCTGAAAGCCTTGAAGCAGCTCGATAAAGGAGCAGGGGAAAGGCTGCAGTGTTGTACAGAGAAAGATGTGCTGTTTTAAGTCAAACTAAGCAGAAGTGAACACAAACAGTATTATTTTTATGAATTAAGCAAAAAGACTAACAAAAACAGATGCCCAAATGTTACACGTCAGCCTATATACATAATATTCCAACTCACTCCTGCAAACTGTTCAATCAGCTCAGAAGGGTCCAGTCTCCTCTCCTGAAAAACTGGTTCATAAAAATCAAATTCTTATTATTTTGCATCATTTGGACAAACCTTGTAATGCCGAGCACATTTTATACAGTACTGCATTATGCCATGATAGACCTAAGAGAACCTGTAAAATATTTCTGAAGAAATACAAATCAGAGTAGACAAGCATTCTACAGAAAACACAGGATTAGCTGGGGAATGTTGCAAATAAACACAATTAACAAGAGTTGAGGACTTACTCAGACACTTTCTTCAAAATGTGATGAAGTATATTTAATGAATTTGCAGGCCTGTGAAAGAAAAAAAATACCAAAAGTAGTAGCTTTGCAAGGCTTGTTAGGGTTTCAAATTCATTGCTAAAAAAACTTACTAAAAATACTCACTTGATCAATCCAAGTTTTTCCCTTAAAGTTTCTGGAGAAATCTTTTCTAGCATAATAAGCTTTGATGTGAAAACATCTATATGTCCTGAAAAGAAATGCAATGAATATACTAAAAATAAAAATGAACAAATGTAAAAGCACAACATGCAGAACTAATGCATTTTTAAAAGAATAAAAAAATTGTACTCTTTTAAAGCACAGAACAGTGAAAAGTATTTATCAATGATGCACAATAATAAATGTAGAGCTGCTTGAAGTACAGACAGTCTTTGTAAACCAGGGGGATGCCCCTGACCCCAGGAAATCTTACATTTTGGGTGATGTGTGGGATACACAACCTTATTTTCCCATGGCCTTCATCTCATCAGTTAGTTTGTATCTTCCCAAGTTCACCTGACCTTTGTCACTGTGATTCCTCACTGGACAGATCAAAGTTGATTTACAACACATTTACTTCTGAGTTTAATATACTTGTTTTTCTATTCTGGTACATTACATGAACAATTGTGCTATTCCATTTTACTGGGGATTCTGACTTTTGTATCTTGATTTTTTTCCCTCCTCATCTGAAAAATCCCAACTTACAACTCAAGCCTTGCTCCTGGCAAATGATTAAAACTATTTGCCTTGACAGAGCGAGGAGCAACAATTCCAAGCTCTCCTCATCCCATTTTTCAAATGCAGGCTGCCCCCATTTCCCTTGGTAAGCACTAAAGATCCCCAGCACAGCCTGGCCATGGGTGTGGTCGTCCCTCACCCCTGGTTCCCTCTCACGTCCGGGTTTTCCCAGAAATCTGTTCTATTCCAGCTCCCACGAGGGGCATGAGGAAAAGGCAGCATAATCAAATCCAGCCTACTCAGTGAATTTACTGCCTTACTATAAATCTGCCCTCCCAGGAAGTGTAAATGCTTCAACTGCACAGTTAAAAGTGCTGAACCAAAGCACTTCACCTCCCAAGCTAAGCGTCACTGGCAGTTCATGTCTTGTGGAAGAAGACTAAGTAAGAACTTTCACAAAGAAAAAAATAATGCACCAGGATAACTGATTTGTTTTAAACACTGCACATTTGTTACTTTTCTTTTGTGCAAGACTAAGCAGTTAGATTTAATGTTCTGCGTTGCTCACTAGAGGAAAAGGGACTTGGAAGTCATCATTCAAAAAACAATTAAAAAGAAATCTGAGTTCTGTATTCCTCATCAGCCTCTCCTCAAGTCACAGGCTTCTCTATTTCTAAACTCATTGACAACATAATGGGGAAAAAATAAAATAATAAAAAAATATACCTATGAACTACTCCCATCTAACTTATATAATTGTATATTATATTTGAGAAGTGACCAACTGAAAACACCTGACATTCAGTGAGTTACTCATACAGTAACACACAGGGTTTTTTCCAACCCATTTTTTAAATAATCCTGATTTCAAGTGAATTCAAGTGAAAGTAAACTATTCTTGCACAAGGTTTCTCTTAGGGACTTAATGCAAACAAGTGAACAATGGTCAGGGTAAAATGCTCCCATTAATCAGCAAAGGTTATCCCAAGTTTATTTACTGCTTAGATCAAGTACAAGTGCCTTATTTGGGACACTTGTCACAGAGATTAGTCCCTTTGCAGAGGCAGGATTGCCTATCTGAGCAGCAGAGGACTTAAATCACCAGGCAGGCAAGGTGCTCTAACAGCAAGAGGAAGACAGAGCTCCAAGCTCGTTTGATGACAGAACACAGAAAATAAAAAACTCAACCTCCTGTCAGCCCTTGCAGCTCCTGCAGGAGGCCCTGGGGACACCGGGGCTCTGAGTCACCTCCTGGGCCAGCACTGCTGAGTCACCAGGCTGAGCTGAGATTCCTCCCTCCAACACTGAGCAACAGCTGTGGGGCACACACCGAGGCCCAGAGAACTTTCCATCCACACTTATTTGACAGTACAAAAGATGGCTGAGATGACGAATTAAGCCTTTTCAAGACAAAAGAACTTCTAAGCTGTTCCACCCTTCCACACTCATACCTTGGGGCAAATTTTTAAAAAGAGCTGTAAGTCTATGGCTTTACAAAGAGTTTGATTTAAAAACTCCTTTATTATAAAACACAATAATTCACTAAAAATAATTCAAATTATAGCATAGTCTCAGAAGTCAAGTCTGCCTTTCTGCTTACACCAAACACATAATTGCAGTAGTCTTACTTTCAGGTATTAGATTAATGAGATATTCATCAGAGAATGAGATATTTACCCCATTTGAAGCTGTCCATAATTCCAGGATATTATCACCCTTGGAGAATTGTCCCTGGAGTTGCAGGACAAAGCTTTCTGTTGTAAAGAGCCCACAACATCCCATTTTTTCATAGCTCCCTTGGATACACAAACTGAAAGGCAGAATTTCACAGCTACCTTGCAAATTTTCCTCAAAGAGAGCAGAAAGAATCTCTGAGTAGAGCATGATAACAGCATCCTATTAAAGGCTGTGGGAGATGCTCTGTCACAGAGTGGGTATTACTTCCACATGTTTTTTTTTATCTACCTCTGTTAGAAACCACATGGCAGTACCAAAAATCTGCAGTCCTCAAC
Organism: Pipra filicauda; assembly: GCF_003945595.2. NCBI lineage: Eukaryota > Metazoa > Chordata > Aves > Passeriformes > Pipridae > Pipra > Pipra filicauda. Next base: position 1,301,249 of record NW_024104731.1, read on the forward strand.
TTGTCTACCTGAATAAATAAGAGTGTTCTGTCAGTATCAAAAGCTGGCAAAATGTTGGGAGTCCCAACTCTGTATCTGTAGCTGACTTTCCCCCCCAGGCTGGGAGTACAAACTGACTGTTGAGGACAGGGACAACCCCCAGTGACCCTGTGCCTCCTCAGAGCTCACAGAGCCAGAACTCCCGTGGGCCCCAGGGTCTGCTGCTGGAAAAACGTATCCAGGAGCTGCCAAACAAACAGCACTGGAATAACCAGTGTTTCTCAATCCCTGTTTCTCTCAAACACATGAACAGAGTGTGCTGAAGGCCAGGCCACTCAGCCTGCCAGCCTCGGGCCCTGGGCCTGTTCCATGAGCAGGTACCCAGGGAGGAGACACAGGAATCCTCTGTATGGGCCAGGGATGGCTGGTGGGGCTGGAGCAACCCTGCACAGCCAGCCTGCTTCCTCCTGCACTGCCACGAGTGTCCCAGCCTGTCTTCTCCTGCACTGCAGGAGTGTCCCAGCCTGTCTTCTCCTGCACTGCAGGAGTGTCCCAGCCTGCTTCCTCCTGCACTGCCACGAGTGTCCCAGCCTGTCTTCTCCTGCACTGCCACGAGTGTCCCAGCCTGTCTTCTCCTGCACTGCAGGAGTGTCCCAGCCTGTCTTCTCCTGCACTGCAGGAGTGTCCCAGCCTGTCTTCTCCTGCACTGCCACGAGTGTCCCAGCCTGTCTTCTCCTGCACTGCAGGAGTGTCCCAGCCTGCTTCCTCCTGCACTGCAGGAGTGTCCCAGCCTGTCTTCTCCTGCACTGCCACGAGTGTCCCAGCCTGTCTTCTCCTGCACTGCCACGAGTGTCCCAGCCTGTCTTCTCCTGCACTGCCACGAGTGTCCCAGCCTGTCTTCTCCTGCACTGCAGGAGTGTCCCAGCCTGCCTTCTCCTGCACTGCAGGAGTGTCCCAGCCTGTCTTCTCCTGCACTGCAGGAGTGTCCCAGCCTGTCTCCTGCCCTGCCAGCAGTCTCTGTTCCAAGGGGTGCTGGCTGAGCAGCCTCCTGCCAAGCCCTGCCTCACGTACCCTGTATCTGATATCTGATGGCAGATTAGACAGAGCTCCACTGCTCCCTCTGTGTGCTCAGCAAACACATCACTCTCTCCCTGCAGTTCCACTGCTTTTGACTCCGGAAATGTTATAAAACCCTTGATAACATTTTCTCCAGGCAGCCAAATTGCAGTGCAATTCAATATACTGGGCTGCTTATTAAATAATAAGAGAAGAAATGCTTCTCTATTGCACAGTAAGATATAGTTAGAAATGGAGAACTGTGTACACAATTAGCTCTTTGTGAGGGTTTTTTTTTAAGGAAGGGAAAAATCATAGCAAATATTGCTTTTCAAGTTTAAAATTAGAAACATCATTTCCATTAAATATGGAGAGCAGACAAACATGGGATCAGCAAAACTACTACCTCAAATACACTACATTTCACATAAACCCTATAACTCTATGATAGGATACAACACTTGTATAGAAAAATTATAAAGCTGAAGTGGGCATTTCTAAAATAGCACTCTGCTGTGAGTCAGCAACAGCAGAACTGTAATACAGTGCACAAGTGGAAAGGTTAGGCAACCACAGGCCACCACTGCTGCCATAACAACCCTACAAACCAGGCTTTTCCTACAGGAATGCCAGGCAGCCCCACTGCAGAGCATTCACTGCACAAACAGCACCACCCTCACTCTCAGCACGTGCCAAGCACATTCTAAATATCAACCAGCCACCAAGTTGCAAATTTTCCCTTTTAAAACCTCATTAATTACAAGATAATCGGTATCAGAAAGCTCTCCATGTGTTAAAAGGGTTGTTAAAAAAATCTGGCCACATTATTTATATGGATTTTTAGTTTCTCTACAGAACATACATCCCAACAAACACAAACACTTTCCTGATGTTAAAATGTCATTGTACAAACATGAACACAGCATTTTCTATGGGACACTTGTCAGTGAAACTTGCCTCATAACACTGCATTTCTGACATGCTTGGCTTATGCCATTTTGAATAAATGGCCTTACAAGTCTATCTTTCTGCTAACATTCCCAGTCTTTTAATTCCTCTTAATTGCTGTGCTCTGGATTTCAGCTGCCATCTCTTCTACACAAGATTTGTGGTTTCCTGCTCCATTCTCATGGAATGTTACTTCCAAACCATGGATTCCATTACATTATCTCATGTTTCCATCTGCAGGACAAGGAGTACCAAGACCATCTCTTTGACAGAGATGTTTCAGGTCATATCACATATTAGGAGATTAAATGTCATGGATCATTTAGAGATGGACAATGGAAAACTTGGAAAACACACTGAAGTGAAATCATCCAGTGTTCAGAATTCCTGAGGAACTCTCCAGCTATGGGAAGAAGCTCTCAGTAATAGTGTGCTGTGTATTTTTCTTCTTCCTATTAGGAATTCCAGTACTGCCAAGCCAGAAGATTGTTTCCAGCACCTCAGATATGAGACACTTGTGAAGTGTTTTCAAAGAGTGTAATTTCTCCAGTTTTTCAATGACAGAACCTGGTTTACTCTCTTGCTTGGTTTTCCTCATTGTATCTTACCTGTCCACACATTATCAGTGTAGAAATAACAACATTATTTCCTGTTTTCAATGATAAATAAATAACATTTGGCCTTTTCCCACACTGCAAGCTGAAAGGCCAAAGAATCAGCATCCTCTGAGCCACATACCTGCTCCTCTGTTCTTCTTCTATTTTGGTACACAATAACTAATTTATTTATAATGTTTTCACAAAGTGATAAGATATATTCACAGCTCACATTTCATCAAGAAGTATTTTACCACTCCTGTGATAATTCATGATGCATATGAGACATTTAAAAACCCAAAAGCTAAAAACTCCCCCCAAACCCCAAAGATACTTTAAGTCAGGAAGATTTCTAACTTCAGAGAACTGAATCCACATTACAGATACATTTGTCTTTAAAAGAAGAATAAATGCAGTTCTGCAAAACAAACATTAATGGATACTATTTATCTAAATCCTCATTCAACCCAACTCAAATTTTAGACAAAACACATACTCAAAAGTGGAAAACAAAATGGGAAAGTTAAAATAAATAAGGACATATGGGCTAGACCTTTAGATCTGTAGAACAGATCTCCTCTGTTCTACATACATACACATTTCTTAGGAAGAAAATCAACACATGAACTTACCAATATAAAATAAACATTCAGAATGCAACAAACTCTCTGTCCACAACTGACACACTTCACTTTCTGTCAGAGCTTCCACACCGTAATAGGCCTGGTATTCTAGTTTGGGCAGCAGGAATATGGGAGTAAGCTGTAAAAGAGAGAATAAAAGAAAAATCAGCACTCACTGTCCAAAAATGTCCACAATTTAACTACATTTTGTAGTTTATAATGCCCACAGTCCCCCACCATAGCTAGAGCAACACAGACATTACACAGACTTTGTTTGATGGCTCCCACTCTGTGAAACCCACAGTACAAACCCTGGGGTACAGAGACTGTATTAAATAGAGGAGGGTGACAGGGACAAAACCAAAAAAAAGAACAATAAAAAAGGACAGGTAAGCTTTTACAAATGATAAAATTCTGCTGCTGAGTCATTTTTACATGCAACTAAATTAATTTGAAGTTTACACTTCTGTGCTCTACTGCCCTCTGCAGCAATTCAAGAAAAAATACATTGTATTTCTGATCTGCTGATTAGTAGTGGAATCCTGCCATTTATTCCTCTTGTGAGTATCTCACTTGAAATTAGAACCTAATGCTTGGAGTCTCATTTGAAATTAGAGGTAAACCTTTGTGTGTTAACACTGACAGAGAAAACAAACCTCTTGTCACTGACAAACCACAGCTGGAATTGCAGCAGAAATTAAAAAAAATAACCAAGTGCTCAGTTTGCAAATAACAAACCAAGCAGCTATTCACAGGCATTTCTGAGCAGTGCATCACTAGCAAAGGGATGCTATTTCTTCAAAAGAACATTCTGAGCACAGAATCTTGGTCAGGAACCAGAGCTCCGAGGATCCACTTCCTCTCCAACAAAGCATAAGCACCTCCCGACACAATCCCAGCCTGCCTGCTGGAATTCTGTCCCCTCAGGAGGGACACACCACGTCAGACGTGCTGGATGGTTCAGAGGACTGGACAAAGTAATACACGACTGAGCACTACAGAATAAGCTTCCTTTCTCCTATGTTACAAGCCATATTTCCATTAGAATTGCATTTAAACCACTTTACTCCATAAGATAAACCATTTGCTAAGATAATGTACCCCATAGTATCTTCAAGCAGAATGAATAGGATCTCTTTTTGTGTCCTGTGTTGTTCATTTTATCTCCTACTTCTCTGCTTAACCAGGCACAACAGCGAGGCTGAATTGGGCTTGGAAGTACGGGAGATCATGAACATTCTCAAAGCCTTGGGCCAAACCCCCATCACTGCATTAACTGCTAAGAACAGCTCAAACTGACCTGAGGTGACATGAGTATCATTATCCCTGCATATTACTGCAGTAAAAAACGGAGATTCATACTTGCTTATCTTCTAATCAAGCAGCTTTAAAGTAATCACAAGTTATTCTTCCCTCTCTTCCTACAGCAAATATTGCCTTAAAGAAGACCCACACTGCAGAGTTCTAATTAAATGTACAAACTGTCTGAGTGAAAGCACAAATGCCGTAAGGGACTGGGAATGCCAGAGGTGCCACTTGGGCACAACTGTTAAACAAAACCAAGCCATGAAAAGCTAAAAGCACCTTTTGGGTTTTTTTCTTTTTGTGGTACCGTGGCAGTGACCTCACTTTCTGGACAGTGCAGCGCACCAGGAGCAGCAGCTCCCCCAGACTGAACAGCTTGTACACCACGTTGCCCTCCTGAGGGGCTCTGTACTCTGAGGGGGCTTCTTCAAGCAGCTCGAGTTCACTTGGCAGCTTTCCTACAGAAAACAAAAAATACAGGAAATCACAAGCTTGTACAGTTTTTACCATGAAGCTAATTAGCTTTTTCCCTTGTAGGATGGTTTTTGGTTGGTTGGTTTTTTCCTAAAATTTGTTTTGCTTCCTGAGATTTTCAGGTGGAAACTATTTCATTAGGCACAAAAAAGTCACTTACATATTAAAAAAAAGTTTAAAAATGATTACATTTGGAAAATGCTCACTTTATTAAAGAGTGTATTTTTAAATAACCCCACATTATTAGATTCCTCATACAAATAGAGCTGTGACTCCATTTTTGTAGAAATGTTACAAATACATTTAACATTAAACTTGGAGCTTCTGTGCATTTTGAACATATTCTGAAATGTACACTGTGGGAGATGTTGTCATGCAAGGGACTGCAAGTTATTTTCTGTTAGTAAAATACATAACTGTTAGTAAAATACATAACTTAACTCTGGCTTTCTGCAAAACAAACATACAAAGAGGTGTCAAACTGTATCATTATGCTTCCTATTCTCACACAGTCACTCTGCCGTGCCAGCATATTGGTTTCACTATCTCTATTAAAAAAAAAAATCATATTTCTATTATCAAATACCTGAATTCCAGACTCTGCCTGTTTAAGAGACAGAGAAACAGGAAGAGTATCGTGCTGCTCAGCCCTTCAGACTGAGGGAGGAGAAGTGGTCTGGCAGTGACTACTGAAATTCAGTTAAATCAATAAAAATGTAGGAAGTGGTAACACAATTTCAACTAAATTAGTTGTGTTAATCTACAGATTAAGTAATCAAGTATTAAGATTAATTCCTACATGATCAAATGCATAATTTGATTATATTTTTATTCTACCAAGAAAGTCAAATAGTTCCATTTTTGATTGACAAGAATCTGTTTTCGCAGACCAGACTACTAAAATACTTGAATTTTGGTGCAAAAACTCATTTCACTACCAAATTATTTCTTTTCCTTGCTTAAAAACCTTGTGCACAGCAGCTTTTTGTTTCCCTACAGTAAAACAGTATTTCACATTCAGCTCTGTGGACAAAAAGCTCCCAAAATGTTCCCTTATATGTGCAAGACAGGAATTAACAGCACCTTCTCTGTGGGAGAATTAAAGGCACATCTCTAAGTAAATGTAACAGGTGCTCCATTACCACATTCTTCAGATGAAGGATTCAAATGTTTTTCTGTGAAATTTTATCAAAAATTGGACATTTTCCTCCTCACACAATGAACACACTTAACTTACTCTTTGGCACTCCCTCAAAGAGCCAAGTCCAGGTGTTCCTGCTGGGATTGGAGGCAGGGGCTGGCCCAGCTTCTGTGCTGGAGGTCACCAGTGGTTTTGGGGACAGAGGGCCCTGGGCTGGCACAGCATTAGGATTGTCACAGCTCCCCACTGGCTCGGGAGCTTTTTGGGAAGGTGACTTGAGAAGCTCTGTTTGCATTTTCAGAATCTGTCCCACAGGATCCAGCTCTTTGGACAACTTCCTGGTGGGTTTCCTGCAGGCTTTCTTTCCCTGATCCATGGAATCTGAGCCATCAGCCACGCCTGCTGAAGGGATCTGGGTGGGAGAAGGAGATCCTGCAGGCTCTGCAGTGGCTGGGGCAGTTGTTTGGCACCAGTCAGTGTTTTTACTCTCTGAATCAATGACCAAACGTTCCTCATCCGTGTCACTGCTGCAGAAGGGAGGCTGAGTCTCGTGGCTCTGGGCAGCATCAGACTCTTCCTTGTCACTGGCTGCATCAGGCAGAGGATTTGGGTTTGTTTCATTGTCCAATACTTCCTTGGTCCCAGCACCCCGTGCTTTGTTCAGTCCTGTCTCCACTGACTCACCGGGGGAATTTTCTCCGGGGCTGAAGCCTGGAATGCCATCTAATGATGGAAGCTGCAAACTGGCACATGCTGAAACTTCCTGCTCACAAAGGGGGGTTTTCCCTTCTTCATCTCCACTGTTTATAGTGGATGTAATTTTCCCCCCCATGTTTAGGCCATGAGATAAAACTTTAGCAGTGTTACTAACTGCAGGAAAAGTACTTTCCACTTTAGAAGTTCTTGAGAGCTTGGCAGATGCTCCAAAAGTTTCCAGTTCTGTAACATCATCATCAAAGTCCATCCCTGTGTCATCTGGAAGGGGAATCTTCCTGCACTGGTAGGTATCAGAGGACACCTTAACACAGGGATGAAAAAGTAATAATATTAAGAAAAACCAACCAATAAATCAAAGCAAGAAACGGAATGTGTTAATCACAAAAAAGGCACAGTCAAGTTGAAAACATGAGAAATGTTCTACTATCCACATTTTGACTGCTGGGAAAGAGGGGCAGTAATGGAAAAAATGTTCCTGTTTAACATGGAATAATTGAGTCCTATGAATTGAAGGCCTTTCCAGAGGGAAATAAGGTTCAGAGAACTTTTCCCAGTGAAGTAACTGATCCAAACACATTTTTTAATGAAGTCAGCAGTAAAGCTGAGGTGCCCATGGAGTAGAAGCATTTAAAGGAACTCTATGGACACTTTATAACAGGGTCCATAACTCAGCAGTAGAAAAAACGTCAACAGAAAACCTAAATTTTCCTTCATTATTAGAAAAAAAAAAGCAATTTAGGAAATAGAACACAAATTTTTGTTTTGTTTGTTTTATTTAAGAGTAGGTGAACCTACATACATCCCACTGGAACAGATTGTCCTCAGCTGGTTTGTCCATCCATACATCAGAAACTGAAACATAGGATGTTTTAGTTGCTAGGAAATCCATTGGAATTTCATGGAAGATTTGATTCCTCTCTCTTACTGTCATTTCTTTTCTCAGCAGAGGTGAATCAACATAAACCACTTTAGCTGGTTTGCTACCTTTTCAAGAACGAAAAGAGATTGAGTACATATTAAATGAAAGGAAGAAAGACTGTTGTATAATGTAAATAATAAATCTTTCAATTTTCAATTATGGTCAAATCCATTCCACATTCACAGAAGAAGAAATGAAAAACGATCCCCTCATTCACCAACAACAGAAAACACAAGTATGTGCAGGTGCAGTGTGAGTGATGATGGGCTGCAGCACCAACACACACCACGTTACCAGCTGAGCACATTTCAAACACAGTTCTAAATAGGCTATTTGGAAAATAAGAATTTAGGACCCATCACTTCTTACACTGCATTTTATCATCAAATGTGTTCTGTTCTCCAAAAAGCTCTTTTTTTCTCCCTTGGGTGAGAGTCAGTTTTTCTTTGTTAAGTCTCACTGCCCAGAAGTGAAGGCTGCACTTTGTTTGTCTTTAATCAGTCCCTGTGTCTGGGCTCTGCTGCTCGTTCACACCTCACCACCCTTCCATGGGAACAAACAGAAAATCAAAAACTAAAAATCAGTCATGCCCTGCCCACATCACACAGAAAGCAAAGGCACACAGGGAACACAAAAATAAATTCATGCAAGGGGTTGGTCACAGGGAAAGGTGGAAGAGGAAGGAGCAGAGAAACCCTTCAAGAAACACCAGGTATTTCTAACACATTCTGAGTGTCCTTTAGCTGTTCACTTGGGATCCAAAATTAAGTTTAAAAACTGTAATGCTGATAACAAAAGGAATCAGGCATATCTTTACTGATAAAGCAATTTAATTTCGTGTTGGAAAGCACAACATTTGTAAAATTTGCAGATATTTGATAGCTTATTTACTATCCTCAAGTCTGCTTTAGAAAGCACACAAGGACATTCCAAGACAACAAACATTATAAATACTCATAATGAATAAACCCTGGTGTATTTTAAAAAAAAAGAAAAAGGTTATCAGGGGAGGAAATCTATATTCAGGCTACTGAAGGAGGGCTTGACAACCAAAGTAAAGCATTCAGATGAATTCATCAGTTTATTAAAAATATTTTTTGTTGCAAATGGGGAAAGTATCTCCATGGATGTCCACTACTTTTTAACTATTCTATGATGTGAATAGATACTGTTAATTCCAGAAAATGTTTGCTCTTTTGTTTTTCAGAATGGCTCTTTTTTTTAGCTTATTGAAATCGGTTCACTTGATAATTTTAACAGTTTCATGCAGTTGGTTTCTTTCCAAGGATCACAACTCCCAGTTTTGAAAAGCAAAAGGATATTAAAGTGGTTTTCTGGTTTGCTTTGTTTATTCCCTGAGTGGAAAATATCTGAATATCTGTGTGCCCAAATTCAATGTTTATGGGGATAACTGTAGAGGTTGGGACTATTCCCAGTAACAAGGTGTAGAAAACTATAAGAAGTGACCCCAGATCAGCTTTCGGGGTTTTGGACAAAACCCCGAACTGTTACAAACAAAAACATCCCATACCTGCAACAGTGACCATTTTAACACAAACTGGAATTTCCCATTGCTCCTTGTAGTTTAGTCCATGATTATTCAGTAAAGTAAATAATGATTGATTACTTAGAACAACTTGAGGACAGTATTTCAAAGCAAGTTTTTCTGCATTTGAATCTGAACTAATATCCTAAACAGAAAAAGAAAAAAATTATTTCTTTTAAAGTTCTTTTTTTTTTTTTTTTTAAGAAATATACAGATTTAAATTTACAAGAAAAACTCCAAACCCAAACAAACAAAAGTCCAAATACCACCACAGTGCTTCAGAATGAAATGAAAAAGAAGAAAACTCCCCTGAAGGTTTCTGGCTAAATCTTATGCAATCACATTGCAGCATGAGATAACGTATCATCTTAACTTGTACTTTAGTTCATTCCTATAAATATGAATCACTGGGTTGAACAGGAATTTAGATGATCATGAAATACAGGAGTGCACTGAAGAAAAAAACCCCAAACTAGATTAACTTGCAAATATATACTACAGATTTTCTTATGAGTTAAGTGATAGCATAGTAAAGACGTGTAATACTGAAGTATGGTTAGAACTGCCCAGTTTCAATACCAATTACATATAAAGAACCTCAAAACAAATATAAAACCATGAAGAATACAAATTCAGAACTGACATGATAAAATTGATAAACACTGTGAGGACACATGTCCATGAAAAAGGACCAAGAAGATAATGGAAGCACCATGAGAGAAGGAAGGAAAATCCAGCTGTGCTCATGTTTTCTGCCACATCACCATATTCTGTTTACAACTGTAACATCTCTTGGGGCAGAGCCCATTCTCCTGCATCTCCTCTGCTCCTTTCTTCAGCAAAAGTGTCTTTGCAATCACAGTGTTTCTGTTCAAAGTTTGGGGTTTGATATGTGAACAAACTCCTTAAATTAGCTGATAACAAATTATCTGGAAAAAACAGTCCAAAAAAATCAGTTCTAGAGAATGCAAAACTCCTCCATTTTCACGGTGGAAGAACACAAACAGCAGCTATTTAATGGTGAGGTGGAATGGAATCTAACAACTGTTCAACCCAGAAACAGGATCAAAGCGCACTTGGGTACAAAATATGCCTTCAAAATGCCAATGAGAAGGTAACTCACATTATGCATAATCTGAGCCTTTTTTTCTGGAGTTATAATAGATGTCACAGTTTCATAATCTGTGGGCAGCTGAACGGGCATGGCAGGGAAATCTGTTTTACCTCGTCTTGCTGTACCCTTGGAGAAAGCAAAGAGAGTCAGGAAACAGCTTTAACAGCATCTTGCTGACCCAACATTGCATGTCTTGTGAGGAAAAACACTCATAATTTATGCAGCTGCATTAGAAAGTTGTGTTATATGAAAAATATACTATTACTGTAATCTTCTTATGGCAAACATACAGTGGACAGCTTTACTACCAAAATAATTTTATTAAAGTTTTAATTAATAATTTTAATTATCAATTATAACCCCTAATCCAAGCACTGAATAATAGCTGCAAAAATCCTTGTGTAACACAATCCTGATGTAATTCTACTTATTTGAAAAAAACAAACCACAAAACCAACAGATAAGGTATTACCATTGCAAGAAGATTTTTTTCCAGCCTGAAGGTCAGCTGTGTCTGGAACTTCCCTCCCATGATACTCATGATCTCCTGGAGCGTGTAAAACTCGGGATACTTTTGCACATGTCCAATACAGGCACGGAGCAATTCCTAAGGTAAAAACAAAAATTGTTTATGCGTTTGTATCTTTCATAAGAATTTCATTTTGAAGTTTTTTCTGCCATTGCAAGTTGCATTTAAACATTTGCAGATACCTGCAAATCCACCTACTGAGATTTACAATATTCTTACAATCCCTGGTGTCAGAACTGACACATATTCTAAATTCTCCTCAGCCCTCCATATGCAAGACTAACAATGTATGCACACGGGCTCAGACCAATCACTAAAAAATACAGCTGAGTACAGTTTGAACTGTGCTAAACCAAGTAATTACTTTATTAACTTTTAGTGGAACTAGTATTTTTCTGTGTTACCACCCAGTTTACACAGGCCTAGGTAAAAGGCACAAAGGTAAGGACAGGATGATTCCACTGGTGTTGAAACTCACTGTCATGTCAGCTCCAGATAACTTTTATATCTGAATTAGGCATTTAAGACATTTCACTTCTATTTAGTGACTAGACTGAATTATTTTTGCAAGTATTGTTTAAAACTAAATATGTGCCCCTATTTCATTTTTAAATCTGGGTATCAACCTTACAATAAACAGGATTTCAAGTTTGGAGACACATTTTGTGACCAGATGACAAAATCACTTTGAAAAATAGACACAAGATATAAAATTGCAAAATCTATCCTAATTTTTAGGGAAAAGAAAAAATGCAAGCAAGGTTTTTGCCTGAACATGTGCCCAAACTCTGCATCAACCCATTGATGGGAAAGTTTAATGAACCTCTATTCTGGAATTCCTTTTCCAAAACCCAAGAATGATACATGAAGTTGCATTCATGTTTGATCTTAGAAGCACCAAAGTGGATATTTAACACAGCATGAACTTGCAGATGATTATGATTAAAGCCTGAGTCACCTCTGATTAAAGAGCCTCTGTAACATGCTACTGTAGAATTTAACATTCAGTCCAGTGGTGTGTATCTAGGAGCAACTTCTTAATGTAAATGCACACCTAAAATGCAACTTCTCTGTTCCCAAATATAAAGATGCACTTTATTTAATTGAGGAGTAACTATTTTCACATATTGTGTTCAGTGCCTTCATTTGTATCATACCTTACTGGCTACAGTGAACCACAGGCCAAGGGAAATGCCACCCCTGTCTCATCCCAACATGCAATCAGCACAAGTTCAGGGACCAGCACATCCCACGGGCAGTGCCTGTGTATCTCCTACACAACTCCAATGGGATTAGCTCAGAAAAGATGGAATGGCACCTGGCACTGACCTCAGTATAACGCAGTGCATCTTCCGAGATGGCATCGTAATCCTGGGCACAGCTTCTCGCAGCGTTTTGGGCAAATTTCATAAATTCTGCTATTTCATTGTTTACCACTTCTTTCATTTGCTGGGGAAAGGAAAAATCTACTTTTAAAACAGAACAGAATCCTCTGTGCTAGGTATGTAACCAGCAAAATTTCCAGAGAGGCAGTACAGGCAATGGTACGAGGGAGGGTGTAGATTCCACTTGCTGCTCAATGTGGCAAATGCTCAGAGGTTCACTCCAGGAAAAGAAATTTTTGTGAGGCCCATTTCCTTAAAAAAAAAAATCCCAAACCAACAAAACACCACCACCCAACAAACAGCAAGCCTCTTTTGGTATGGTGCTTTATAAAAAGAAAGGCTGCAAGACACTGTTGATGAAGTTTACATGATAAAGCCACAAAGTATCTGACTCTGACTTCCCCAGAAATTGTACCAAAAGTAACAACAACGCAGCAGATACTCATGTGCCCAGGAATGACATTCCCACTGTTATGGCATAAAACAAAGGAATTAGCATTAAAAAGGTAGCATGGGAAACCAAATGGAATGGCTCAAAAACATCTGCTGTTAATTACACTTTACAGGATTCAGCTCAAATGATACTTCCATCCAACAAGGCCACAGCCATTTAAACACAGGGCTAAGGCTCAGCTGCAAGGGTGCACTCGAGCCCTTCTACTTCTGTGAGCACTGATGTGGCAGCACATGAACAAACTGAATTTAAAAACCAATGTTCCCACCTTCCCCTTTATTCTTTGCAACAAAAAAATTGTATGGCTCCCTTTGTGACACTGCTGTGTCCATAGCTGTGCACTCACCAAATATGTGAACAGTTCCCTTTGACTTGCTGCATTAACTTGAAAATGGTTGATTTTTTTTGAGTACTTAGTCATCAGATATAAGTATGTTTTCTGCTCCTTCTCAGACAGACAAGAGGTGAATGGATAGGGGAGCCTGGGTTCTGGAAAAGGATGACCATCACTTGTGCCTTTGGCCTCAGCTGACTCTGTGGCCTGCACGTCACAAGGCTGCCTGTTTTCTGAAGAGCTTCCCAGGGCTTCCACATTTTTCTTTGCCTCTCTGAAAGAAAAGTAACAAAGAATCTGCACTTTTCACATAAATACTAATATTTGTCAGAATTAATAAATAAAGGCAGTCATGCAAGCCTAAACTTCAAATCCAGCAAAATGCTCTGAGAGACACTGTGCTCTTCCAATTCCTGGTCTGTGCCAGAGGATTTCTCTTATTCTGAAACTCCACCTGGACAGTCAGACTCATCCTCAGTACCAGCAGAAGGTTTGCCACTTGTTTAAAAACAGGAAAAAAAAAAGTAGTGAGTTTTTTTCTCCTTAAACAAACTGGTGTCTGTATTAGTCTGTATACTCAAGATTGAGGTAACAAGCCAAATGTGAAATGGATTCCTTGCTCTGGAAACACCCATCATTAATGAAAAGATAAAGAATCTCCACATTTCATCACTCACTGATGGCTGGCGTTCAGTTTGCACTCAGAAAGGTCAAACTTAAAAGTCAGTTATGATAGTAAAGGAGAAAGGCTTTTTCTAGTTAAGTCTTTCACTGTAAAAGAAGAAAATTTAAATTACTTCATTGTAACACCAGAAACTCCAGATTTTAATGAAGAAATTCTTACAGAGCACACAGTTCAAGAGTTTAATTTTCTACTCTAAATAATGCTGGAATGAGCCACCACAAATGACATTAGGCCAGGGCAAGGGGCACAGCTGCCCTAAAAACAACAAAGCTGGTTCTTAAAACCACTCCAGTACATGAAGGCCAACTAGCTCAGCCCTGCTCTATTTAAAATAATTGTTCTTAAGAGAGAAAATACTTAAGGCAGACAAAATGAACATTAACTGCTGATCTTGGAAAAAGCATATTTTTAAGATACTATTTCAGCAGTAGGAAACATCTCTAGTGTCATTCAAACCCAGCAGTATCACATCCACAGCTCTTAATAACACTTCACAGCTGTCTCTCTGGATACAGGGAGGTGTCCATCCCCGTGGCACAAACTGGCAAATTTAATTAAGCTGGAGCAGCGACAAGATGCTGACTCAGATATGCCAATGTAGGAACATCAAGAAATTCTAGCAGCTCAAATTGGCTGCATTCAGCACTGAATGAAATGGCAGCACATCAAGATCATTTCAGTATGCAGTGCTGTCACAGGCTTCACCGGGGTGCAAACCAAAATAATCTGACAGAGCTTTTCTGCCCATATTTACAGCATTATCCTTCACTGGAGCTGACAGCTTAAATTTGCCCCTTCATTTTATCAGCACCCTGCCTTCACAGCTTCTACACCAAGACTTAAGTAAATATCTATCAGAAACCCCAATATAAAAACTGGCAAATTTCCTCCAGCTTTTCCTTTCATATTTGCTCCAAGAGGTTTAATTTCTCTGCCCCCTGACTATGGCCAAACAATCCAGTTCCATCAGTTCCTGATTCTTCCCAGTTGCAACCTCTCTGGCCTCTCCTGGCTGTAAACCCTCCTGAACCACACACAGCTGAACACAATCTCACTCCTGAGTGTCTACTCCAGACACCCTTCAAAGGAAGAATCCTACAGTAGTATCAGGTGTACCAGCAGCGAGCTGTGAGGGCTGTGCTCATCTCTTGCTGGTTCCAAGGAAAGCTGCTCCAACAGAGATGAACCAGAAAAGCCTTCTCTGGTTAAAGATGTGGGATAGAGAGAGCAGGTATTCCTCTCAAGTGGCATGTTCTCACTGTCAGTTCATAAAAATACAGTAATTCCCCTTTTGCACAAGTTATCTCCCCCCATGCTGAACCTCCCCCTCGGGGCACAGGAGCTCCGTGGTTCTGTGCTGTGCCTGTTCATTCCCCAGGAGACACCTGCACCTCCCTACCAGCTTCACAACTGCTGAGGAAAACCAGTGGTCTAAACACAGCCCTCCAAATGCTCAGATCCAGCAGCACGAGATAGGCCTTTCACTATGCAAAATAAACACTGATTCTGCTTCCTTAAGGAAAAAAAAGGACATAAAACCTGCACAAACAACACTGCCTGTACCACCTGTGTTCACACAGTTTCATTTCCCTGCCTTCAGCTAACACTCTACAGAGTTTCTGCAATAATCAAGGAATTAATTGTATCTCCACTGCACCTATGGAGTTGGGTTTACGCTCCTATGCTGTTGGGTTTATGAAAACAGTGCTGGCTACTTCCAAAAGACAAAAGTGAAAAGGATTTCAGTGTACAGGACTGTCACCCTTCTACAAAGTGAGAAGACACGGACAGACAGCGAGACATGAATCCCTAAAAAGCATTAGGTCTGGTTTGTGGGTTACAGGCCCCTCACCTGACCAGTTAAGGGTGTGGGTCAAACTTCATCCCTCTTTGGTAGGTAAGAGAAAGCAAAAACAGGCACCAGCCCCAACAAATAACCCAACCTCTATCCCAAAACCCTCAAAATACCCCCTTCAAGACAGAGAATCCCAGAGGGCCCAACCTGGACTCCTCCTGCTCTCTGAGGTGTCACAGCAGCTGAAGCACAGACCTGCTGGAGGAGTCAGTAACAAACCCCTGTGTGCCAGAGAACACCCAGCTTTCCCCAAAACAGTATGAGCAATCTGTCCATGGGATGATAACAAAGAGCACAAGGTGATAATGTAACACAATATACCTTCTCGATAAATGCCACAGTTCAGACAGGCTTGGAGACAGGGAATATTTGTCATAAAGTTCATGTGAGAAAAATACTTCTTTGCCATTTTTTGGTGTAATATCCCTAATAAAAAAAAAAAAAAACAAACAAACCACAAATACATTGCAATACAAAAAAATCAAAGGCCACACCTGCCCCCAAGAAACAAAACCCAGAATAATTTATAAAATAAAAGAGGATGCCTACACAGTGTTTCCAGATTTCCTCTTTGTGGAAGTTACAGACATACTACTTCCACCAGGTTTTCAACAGTAAAATACATATTCCTTACAGTACAGAAGAACAGTTTCACTAATGCAATATATAAATTCTAGATGCGGTGAGAGAAACTGATGGTAGTTACACACTTTCATACGTTCATCAAAGAAAACCAAACTTTGGGTTGAACTTGCTGGAATTTTTGCGAAAGATACACCGTTTTTTACTTTTTTTTTTTTTTTTTTTTTTTTCAGAAAAGAGTTGGTTTTGTTTTCTACACTGATCTTACCTTCAATATTTTTTTTTTTAATGTAGCCCTTCCAGTGTACAGGGTTCATACGACACCAACCCTCCTAAGCTATTGTGAAAGGTGTAAGAAAGGATTTATTTACGTTTTACCTCACAAACTAATTCAAACCCATCACACACAAACTAATTCAAACCCATCCCACCCCTCGGTTAAAGGAGCCCAATTACGTCTTTGCGGGGCGTTTCGTGTTAGAAACACGAACAACGCCACGGCCCCGATTTCCAAGCCCTCGCTGTCCCTCCGCCGTGGGCACACACGGACACAGAGCCCCTCAGGGAAAGGATTCCGCTCCTCCCGCTCCCGCGGCGGGAGCGACAAGGAATGGCTCGCACACCCTCCCGCCCGCCCACAGCGCCGGGACGGCGCCGGACGGGGCGGGGACTGGGTCTGCCGCGCTGCCCTCAGACTGCGGCGCGTTCTACCCCCGGCGGGGCAGCGCGGGGCCGTGTCTCGCTGGCCCCGCCGTGTCCCGCTGCCCCCGCCTGGCTCGGCCGGCACGGGGTACTCGCTCACCAGCTCAGCGGCGGCCCCGCGGCCGCCATCTTAGCAGGCCCCCTCACGGCACTGGCCAATCAGCGCCCGGGCGCGGGTCAGGTGCTCAGAGCCAGCCAATGGGAACGCGGGCGGCAGTAGCCGCCTCAGGGCGCGGCCGCCATGTTACGGCGGGTGGGGCCGTGAGGGCGCGGCGGACTCGTCGGCGGGTCCCTGAGCGGCACGTCCCGCCCCGGGTGTGCAGAGGTGGGGCTTTGAGCAGCCGTGTGTGCCTGAGCAGGGGGCGGGTATCCCGGGCGGCACCGGTGGCCGCCCAGTCCGTCCCTCAGGGGTTGGGGTCATCTATGAGGGCTGAGGTGCCCCGTTCCTCAGCTTCGCTCCTCTCCCGGCCGTCCAGTTTCCCCGGATCGCTTCTCGTTTGTTATCTCGTGGGCAGAGCCACAAAAGTGTTGGGTTTTTTGGTTGTTTTATTATTTTTTTTTGTCCTGATGATCAGACTTCCCGGGGTGGTAAAATGTGGAATTCGGGTATTGTCAGAACCCATAGGTTTGGGTGATGAAAACTCGTTTGCCTGCAATGCTACAACAAAAAGGTGACCCGTCATTGCTCTACAGGTGGGGAAATGAAGGGCAGCGAGGATGGGACACGGAGCAGTCAGTGTCCCCCTGGTGTCCTGTGACTCAAACTGGGCTAGTACATGGGAACACAGAGATGATTCAGAATGATTTCCAAACCCACCAACAAGGGGGGTCTTCAGCTTCCTTGCAGATCACTTTTAAGGACATTGACTTTAATTCTGCCCTCTCTCCATTCGTGTATCTCAGAGGAGCACGAAGTTTTCCTGTCCCTGCTGGACCCTTCCAGAGCCCAGTGGTGGAGCCTCCGAGGAGAGATCTCACTGCCCAGCCCAGGGATGGCAACAGTGACACAGATCAATGACAAGGAGGCTTATCTTGGTGAATGTGGCAGGTTAAATCCTACTTCAGACTGCATCTCTAAAACCTGCAGTGTCTGTTTTCTGGTGTGGTTTTTTGTTTGTTTGTTTTTGTTTTGGGTTTTTTTGGTTCTTTTTTTTTATAAAATGGTGCTACTTCCTACAGGTGATCTTTTTCCTTCCATGGCATAAACACAAACATCAGGAAACATGTTTCCACTGTGAGAGTGACAAACACTGGCACAGGCTGCCCCAGGAGGCTGTGGAGTCACCATCCTTGGAGACACTCTCAAAAGCTGGGTGTGGTTGTGGGCAACCAGCTCTTGGTGCCCCTGCCCGTGACCTCTGGAAGGCCCTGCCTCCCTCAACAGTTCTGTGGTTCTGCGAAATAATCAGGGATCAAACCCACCACCTCCAAATGTACAGCTTAGCCTTCATTATGGGCAAGGACAGGAGTCCTCAGTTTGTCTCTAACTTCAGAAAACCTCCCGTGTTTTATATTGAACTTACATGGTTCTTTCTATAGTTGCTGCCTAACCTCTGTCTTGCTGGTTAGGAACTCCCCTGTGACTGGAAAGATTGCACAGCAATCACGTCCTGAGGATGAGAAAGTTAAATCTGGGGTTTCAGTGTCTTTGCTGCAGACATGGAGCTGCTGCAGAACAAATGGCACTGCCCAGTGCTGCAGTTCTGAGAGTCACCACTTCCACTCCTTTTTTTGTGGAGCTGATCTGCAGGTGAAGCTGCTCCCAGATCCAGTGCTTAAAGGTGAATGCTAGTGTCTGTTCCTGGGTCATGGTCAGGCATATAAATCCTGAGCTGTTCAAAGCTCTGGCAGGACTGAGGCGTTTCTGAGGAGCTGCACAAGGAGAAGTTCACATGCCCCAAGACCAAGCATGCTGCTGGCACAGTCAGGTGCTCCCAAGGTGAGCACAGCAGAGGGGAGTTGCAACTTTGATTTTTGATGCCTAAATTGTATTAAAACTTCAATTTTGATACCCAAATCCTCATTTAGATCTATCCCAAAGTGGTAATTCCACCGGGAAGGTCCCTGGGAGGGCTTCGTGGCAGATTTCTTGTGTTTGGCTCTTGGTGCAGTGAACTGTGATTTCAAACATGAAGACCCCTACAAGGAGAGGGAAGGCAGGTTAATCCACATCCATTCTGAGAGGGTTTAAAGCTCTTGTTGGCCAAAAGGGGAGCTTAAAAGGTATTCAGGAGTCGTCCTGTTTCCCTGCTGACAAATGCAATGTGATGTTTGTGTGAAAACAGCTCTGACACATGGGCTTGGAAGCACAGCCTGATTTTGTATCAGTGCAGTCCTTAAGGAATAAACCTACTAACCACAACTCAGAAAAACAAGCAAGATGCTACTGACAAAAAGTTAAGACAGATTTTTCCATTAGAAGCTGAAGTTTTATTACAGGATAACAGTACATAAAGCACATCTAAAATCGATGTGTTCAATGCACTTAATAAAGGTAATGTAATATTAAAGGTACAGTTTCTAAGTACAATATAACAACATTCATATTAGAATGAAAATTGGAGTATTTAAAAGACAACATTAAATCTCTTATTTTTACAGTCATATTTACAAAATGAATCAAAATACTTTTTTCGGGACCGAGTAAAATAACAAACTCGAATATAAGCAGGCTATTGTAGGGGTGAGCTGGAAAGGTCCATGAGGGGGACAAGTGAAGTGACTGGGTAAAGATCATTAGCAAAGGTTTAGTACAATACCACTTTAGTATTCCTCTTGATGGCTTACACTTTATTGTGGCTAGAAAAGGAATTTATACATACTGTACACATAACAGACAGCACATATTTACATGTACAGTATCATTGCATTTCAACTTGTGTGTATTTACAGAAATCTGAGCGTTTCACTCAGGGAGGTTTTTTAAGTCTGTGTGCTTAATCTTCAATCTGATGTGTGTTTGTAATCAGCATTGATTCTGGCGTTGGTACACTGAATATTTAGTAAAGAGGGAGGAGAAATGTTAACCAAATGGTTTTGCATAAATATATCAAACTGTTCAAACAATGGGGGAACGTGTTCCTGGCATTACCTGTAGGTTGGAACGTACAGATTTAAGAGTAGTCCTTTTCTCTTTCAGAATATCAAAAGGTGACTCAAATCAACAAGGGAAAATAAAATTGTCATGGCTTATATTTAAATAAGATTGTAGCTTCAAGAGGTTTTTATAATTGTCCTGATAGTGTTTGCAGTTAAACATTCCACTTATGAAAATATACCCACGGTGCAGTAAAGTTTGTATTTGTTTTTAGGTCAACAGTATGTTTGCTGTTTAAAAAAAATTATTTATATATATATATTCCTTGGATTGAGGGTATAAAAGCAGTGCATGGAAGCCAAGAACCATGGCTTTAAAATTCACTACCTTCTATTATCAAAAAGTGCAGTAAACAGAAACATTGTTATTAATAAATTGCTCAAAAATCTTTGCTAAAGATCTTATAAATTCAGTAATATTACAGAAAAATTCTAATAAATATTTAAAAGGTTAATTACCTCCTTAGTTAGATATTTGATATCCATCAGTTTTTAAGAATGAACATGAAAACAATATCTAGAATGAAGGGAACAGGGGACAGGAGTACTTTGAAGGGTACATGGCTACGTAAATTAAGGTATACATGAAAAAAGAAAAACAAAACCCCCATACCTGACAAAATGTTGCAAATTCCACTTCTTAACGAACTTTAGTTGCTACTGGCTGTCCCTGGATATGTGTGCCTGGTTCTAAAGCATATCCAAGGAGGGAACTGAGCCAACCATCCCTATGGAGGAGTTCCAGAACATTCCTGTTTACAGGCACGGCAGCTCAGTGCAGGCCCGGCCCGGGCACACCCCCACGGGGAGCGTTCAGGTGCCATCCCGAGGGAGCAGGGAGGAGGCACCCGGCACAGAACAGCTACACCCTTCCTGCAACAGCCACAGAACCACCTCCCTCACAGCCAGCACGCTGGAACTGCTTCCTACTGGCACGTTAGATGTTTCTCTTGGGTTTGATACAATACAGGCAGACTGTTTTAGTAACCAAAAGGATAACAAGCTGGACAGAACATTTTTAATAACGTTAATAATTAATAATGTTAATAATGTAGAAACAAATTCTACATTTGATATCAAGTATCTGTACCGGTGAAGTAATTTTCTCCTTATTAAATATACTATAGAATAATTTATATAATGACACTATGCATTTAAAGAGAAAACCATGTCCCAAATCTTGTACTCTGATACAGGTACTTGTTGGGCATATGTTGGTGTATATATATATATACACAAATATATATATTTATATATAGTTATACTCAGTGAAATTAACAAGACCCAAAGGTGGTATTGTCTAGGAATAAAAGGGGTTTGTTTTTGTTCACAAAAGTAACTTATCTAGCACCACACATCAGAAAAACACAAAAATAGCACACTCTAGTTCTAAACAGCTATGTCTAAAATAGATTATATAGTAAAACAGATATTATACAGCATAATGTGGTATTTGATAAACAGATAAATATTTGCACTGTGTAGGCTGTTTATAGTATAACTTTATCTATACAGAATGAAAGCAAAAAGTTAACTGTATAGAGGTGAGCAGAACAACATTAAATATTATGACTCCAAAGCAGAGACAAAGTTAGAGTTGAAAGAATAGAGCAAGATAAAATGTTTACAGGCCATTACAAGTCCTTAAATTAGTAGTAAAATAAGGAATCAGTTGCTCAAGTTTAAGAAAGCAGTAAACAAGAGATTGCATTTACATGCAGATGTCTAAAACTTGTATTTCTTTTAAATCTATGCACAAAAAGTCATTTGTTTTTATTGCTTGACATTCAGTTATGGCTAGAGTATTTTTAACCTTTTTTTTGTACTTTGGAAACAAGAATATTGTTAAAGGTGCCATAAAAATGGACAACATTGAAAACAGTTTGCAAATAAACCACCTAACACTGCAGTTCTTTATACATTTTAAAAAGCCTTGTCTGGGGTTTGTCATATGTTAAATATATTTAATCTGGGAAAATACATTGTAGCTTGAAGCCTCCCATTGGCCCAAACATCCAATACAAAAACACTTCTCCAGAAAAGGAGCAGGCAGACAATACAGTTACATAGAAAGAAGCAGCCAGTTAATGTCCTAATACTTCAAACATTGACCACTGTTCTGGGACTTGTTCGAAATCAGTGTAGAAATGAGGAACGTTTTGGATTTCCAGAGGTGTACAGTACGTTTGTGAACTACAATTCACTGTATTGCTTATGAATCCTCTGCCTTAGCAGAGATGAGATTACAGATTGCAAGTTCCTGTAAGGGCTGTGCATCCACACCGACACTCTGGGGGGTAACCCGGGCTAGTGTTTCTCAAACCGAAAGTCACAACTCGTCATCTGGGCGCTGCCGGAGCGTTCAGATCGCTCTCAGAGGCGAACGCCGCTCGGGGTGGGAGCGGAGCGGGGCTCCAGCGCGGCCAGCCCTGTGCTGCCCAGGGAGCTGGAGATGCAGCTCAGCCCCACACCGGGGCAGCCGCAGGAGCTGCCTGGGGGCTGCGGGCGTTTGGAGCAGCCCAGAGGTCCCAGGAACAGCAGCTGCTCGGCTCCCTCAGCGAGAGGCTGCCACTAATCACAGCTCGGTCACATCCCCGCCCCGGCAAAAGGGGCTCATGCCAACACAGAGAGAACACGGCCCCGGAGGTCGTGCTTTCAGAACCCCTGAGAAACACTACCACGGGAGAACAAGTACACACAGGACATGGGAACACCGAGAACAGGCACGTGGTAACAAAGGGTGATGGCACACATCAAGTTGGACAACTTGATTGTGAAGCTCAGCTTGAAGAAGTGATGAGACGATGAGGGAAGACATACAAGTGAATCTTGTGGCAGAAGAAGTGAACCCATGAGTATTGATCTGAAGCCTTTATCATGTTTTGTTTCTTATTTGGATAGCCTACTTATTGCTATAAAGTTATTGCTATATTCTACCAATGATAAAGGCAAAAAAAATACAAACAGCAACATTACATATGGAAAAGGTAGAATACAGCTTCTGTTGTGATGTTAAAATTCTATTTAGTACCTGAATGAAGTTCCAAAGATAGACTGTATATTCTCCTAAATGTTACACATTTCCCCCCCAAGTCCAGTGACTGAGCATTACGTAGCGAGCCATTATCACAGTACTAGAGTTAAAGCACATACTGCAAGGATTTTTAAATAAATACTCCTTTACATTTGAAAACTTTGCTTTTTGTTGTTGTATTTGGTATCTGTATGCATGTGCCCTCATTTCCACCAAATGATTTACTGACAGGAATATTTAAACAAAAAGAAAATAGGAGGCTCATATTCAAATATATTAATGGATGAAACTTTTAAAGTAATAAATATTAGTATTAATTATGAAAAAATAATTCTAATAGTTATATTTCTCCAGCTAGGGAAAATAAAGGTGTTCTGTGCAATCTGAATCACTAGCACAGGTAGAATTTCATACACTGAATACTCAAGAGAAAACTGCTTATTATTTTTGGATATTGTATAGTAAATGCTGTTTCTGACATTTATATTAATAGGGTTATCTACATTGGGGAGTTTAGGAATGTCTAGGGAAAAAAATACACATTGTTTGCACAGCTTATCCTGTGTAACCTGTTCAGTTCATCCACTACAGACTGGGGACTGTCTATGCCAATCCAAAAAAAGATACTGTAGTGTTTGGCTCATCCCATTGCACAGTTAAACATCTGATCGATTGTCCATTCTAAGAGGAGGTTTAGTTGATGTGCAAGTCTGGAAAGAACGGGGTCTATTATGATCAGCAGCAGGAATTCTCTGCTGGAGCTGCCAAGCACACCAACTGATCAGGAGGTCAGTCTGGCTCAGCCCTGCTCTGCTGGGGAAGGCCATTCCAGGCTCAACTGCCTGGCAGCTGGAGAAGCCACTTTCCCTGGGTGCTAAGCAATCTAAAGTAAACAGCTGGAAGCCAAATACCCGTGAAAAACCCTCAAAAATGCTGGAAAACTGGTGCTTTCTGCAAGCAGACAGGTTTGATGGAGAAAGTCACTCTCTTCCCAGCATAACCAAAGGCTTGAAGTCTTGCTCCCTTTGTTCGTAGTTTGTCCCTGCTTTAGTGAAGCCCCAACACACAGCTCCTTGGGCCAGGCTTCCAGCAGCCTCCAGCCTGGCACTGGGCACTTCCCAGGCACTGCCAAACCCCTCGGAACGGCTGTGTTTGCTGTACTAGACACGACAATGTCTCCAGCCTCAGTGTTCCTCTCCACTCAGGTCTTTGCTTTACCATGGAACATCTGCAACAACGCCAGACAACGTCTGAAGTGCTGTTCCTGTACTCCTGCAGATCTGTGTCCCTTTCTGTGTGACTTCACTGCTGCCACCTAACCATGACCTTTTCATTCCTAATGTACTACCAGCCACTGACCTGTTTTCTTTGACAACTTAAATACTGAAAAGCCATTTCCTGTTGCAGAACACTGAATTTCAGCTGGAAAAATAGTCCTATCGTTATAAAAACATCCAGAGGGGACTGAAATCAATTTCAATCATTTATTTAGTGGGTCAGCATTTATTTCCTAAAATATAACTGCGAAGCCTTTGCGCTGTTTGGAGTTTTGTCTCGAACAAAATAGCGACCAAAAAGCAGCCGTGCTGCAAAAGTGAGTCAGAGAACGAGGCACACACGTTTAGCTAACAAAAATATCCAGTTCTCCTGTGCCTGGGGGAGGGGGAAGGGAAGAAATACAAGCAGATTTTTTAAAAAGCAATTTGTTCCACCAGCAGTACTGGCCACCCTGTTGAAGAGTTTTAGAAGATCCCTGAGCACATTAGTTTCTGCCTCATAACCCCAGCTCCAAAATGATAGGGCTTCTCTTGTTGGAAACGAGATGGATTGTCATTCACAGTTAAGTCAATCATAAGGTGCTTATCTATTTACCCTTTTTTTCACCAATCAGCACAAAGAACTGTCAGAAAATAACTTTTATTTTTCTTTTTTAAATAATAAAAGGGCACAAAATTTAAACAATCAATGTTTTGTGACAGTGGTTTAGGATTATTATCTGGCTGCCCCTCAACAACAGACAAGTGATTCAATCGACATTCCTTAGCAAAAAAAAAAAAAAAAAAGAAAAAAAGGAAAGAAAAGAAAAAAGGCAAAAAAAAGAAAAATCCTGTACAAATATGTATTTTTCCCTGAGGGATCAAGGTTACACCCGCAAGTGCTCTATGTACATATTGCACTGTAGAGGAATGAAGAACATGTGCAAAAAAAGCAACAATGATTGAAGCTTACTAATCAAACCTTTTAATCATGACTGCTATGTCATCTTGCATTTTGGAATGTCGGAACACAGCTATTCCTTTAATCTAAAATGTAAAACAACAAAAAAAAAGGAAAGAAAAAGAAAAACACACCTCTACTATGGCACATTCAATGAAATAAAAAGTTTTCCAAAGACAAATAGACAAATTCCATCAAGAAAATAATACAAAGTTCGTTCGTTTGTGTTTTTTTTGTTTTTTAGAAAAATTACATTACTTTCTTTCATTGTTTCACATTACAAAATCTTTTTTTTTTTTAATGTTTACACAAATCACATTTTATTGCAGGAATATTTCAAGTGCCATCAAACATTTATAGAAGGGTTAAAAAAATAGAAGTCTCTCTAAAGTGGTCCAGACAAGGCTTTGTATAGAATAAATCTTTTTTCCACCTTCTATTTTTGACTTAAGTATTTTGAATACATTTTCTTTATTCATTGACACTGAACAGCCTAGAAGCAGCCACTCACACGGACCCACACAAACACTCGTGTGCTCACACAATGGACTCTCTCACACACACACAGGTGCACATACACAGATATCTTGGTATCCAGACTAAGAGAAGCTAATAAAGAACAACCAAACTTAAAAACAGCCTCCCTTTTTTACCTAATCCCATAGTTTTTCAATGTCAATCAATGCTGGAGGGGATGACACACATTAGGGTGGTTCCAATGACAGGACAGTGCCTCCTTCTAGAAAGCCAGAAAACATCTCCATGGATAGATATAACCCGATGAAAACATCTGTGCAGACTCTGAGGACCAGGTCATAAACCCTAATATATTCCTTTCTCTTAGCTGTCCTAGTGTTTTATTTGTAGTGAACTGGGCAGATTATGAAAATACTCATGAATATCCACTGACCTCAGGTATGTTTTTAACTGAGGATCTGTTTGAGCATCTGACCCCAGCCCCAGTCCCAGAGGTTGGGCAGATGTGTTTGCTCTGCTCTGCTGGTTCTGGCAGGGCCATCCCTGCCCAGCCACCCCAGTGTCAGCCGGTGTCCCCTTCCATAAAAGCCTCCTTGGCAGATCTCATCAGTCCCTCTGCCAGGCTGCAGCCCTTTCTTCCCCTCTCCATGGAGAGCAAAACAAGAATTACACTCTTTTGCCCAGTGGCTGTTCCCTGGGATCAGGAAAGCAGAGTTACCTGGGGGGTGTGCACAGCCTGATTTAACAAGGGGCCAGCACAGGAGCTCCCACCAACA
This sequence comes from Pipra filicauda, assembly GCF_003945595.2. Lineage (NCBI taxonomy): Eukaryota > Metazoa > Chordata > Aves > Passeriformes > Pipridae > Pipra > Pipra filicauda. Next base: position 1,327,793 of record NW_024104731.1, read on the forward strand.
AAAACGACAGCCCTTTCTGGCCTGGAAGATCACTGTCAGCTAAGGCCCTGTCTGAAACCTTTTACAGTTATGTACTGTATTAGTAAATGCTCCAAAAATGGTGTTGTCAATGACTTAGGAGTGTAAATATGCCAAACTAGATTCCAAACAAAACCACTGGCACTGAGGTGCCTGGTAAAGTACTAATATTCATCAGGAAAAGGTAAGAAAAAGGATGTGACTGAAAATTAATCCCCATATATTTTACCTGGTAGTCTACATATTGTCACAAGCAGGAGTTGTATTTTGCTCTCTAAAAACGTACAGGTCTTACTTCAGTACTCATTAGTTGACACTGAGATTAAGTTTAGTTGATCTTTACAGGACTAGCACCTAAGGCTGGTCACATTCAGAAAACATTTGTTAGTTAAAAGGGTTGCTTCAAAAATAGGAACAGACATTAGAATGCAAGTACCATATCGTGCCAGTTACTCCAATAAAGTAAACAATGATTCCAGACGTGTTCCAGTGGGATGGGGAGGGCACATGCTGGGCTGAGCCCCCTCTCCAGGAGCAGCAGGATGGAGCAGCAAAAGACAGCTCTGGGGGCTTTTCCCAGGAGCCCTCTCCTGACTCCACCCCAGTGCTCCCAGGGCTGCAGGTGCTGCCCTCCCACACTCGGGGTCACTGCTCTGGGGAGGGAAGTGATGCTCCTCTCCCTCCCTCCAAACCCTGGAGAGCAGTGACAGCTCTGAGCCTCCCTGATGGGAACACTGGAACACTTCAGGAGGTGTCACAGCTAAATGTCTCAAATTGACCCCAAAGGAAACACGTTCAAACCACAGAATAAACCTGTATTTTGCTAATCATAATCCACTGACCCCGTTCTCCTTTTTAAAATCCTTAGGCTTCAGTGTGCTTCTACTCACGTGTTACTTCTCAACAACTGTAACATACGTGAGATTGTTGACCCTTGGAAACTAAAGCACATTCTGCCTCATTCCTTTTCCTTTTTTGAAGTTCCCAGCTTTTTCTTTTGTACTTTATCAGAAACCTCCTTTGTGCAGGCCCACAGGGCATTCAGTTATGCATCTCCATCTCATCCAAACCCAATTACACATCTCTGGCTCAAACAGTCACAGTTCAGTTTGTAATGTTGTTTACTGTGAATCTGCCTCCTTCAGCACTGGGTTTGCTGCCAGATTTGCTCAGAGACAGAATTCTTCCTGGAGGGAATGTAATTAATAAGACTGCAAGATTCAGCTTATTAGTTGGTTCTGCAGTACAGGAGTCAGAATTACAGAATGCAGATTTATGATATTAATGATTTCCAGGCATTATACAGAGTAGAACCAATGCTTTCTAGCAACAGTGTTGCCTTTACTTTGTTAGTCCCCATTTGCTAAACTTTAAAGTGCTTCTTTCTAAACAAGGAGAGCAATGGACTTCTCTGATCAGCTCCCTGGAACTGAACTGCTGGATGCTGGAAGAACAGGGGTCAGGGTCTCATCTCCCTGCAGTCAAACCCCTTCTGGGTTTGCTGGGCTCACGTTTGAGTCTGAAGGCATTGTTTACCATATGGAGTACAAAAGTATGGAATATTATGTATAAAAATTACTTTTCCACATACATGTCATACACACATACTTTTACTGTAGATACAGACTTGAGTATCTTCAAACCTGGATTTATGGTGGGCAGAAATACACCATTTAACAGCCTGATTTTTCAGAGGTGCTGTGTTACTCATTTGGAAATGAGCTGCAATTGCTTAGTTTGACTCTGACAGTGAAACTCAGCACCTTTGACAATGAGGCTTTTGACTTGCGCACTTAAATTTGAATTTAGGCATGTAATTTTAAACATCCAGGTTTGAAAGATTTAAAAATAAAAGTACCTTTGAATTTAACATCTGGAAAGATTATTTTTATGTAGAAAATTGTCATTATTTTGAACTCTTTAAAAAAATCTGTAACCATTTCAGGATATGACCAGCCTCTCTTTAAAAGTAACATGGAAAACAGCAGCATAAATACCTCCCAATGTACCAGTACCTGCCAAACCTTTTTCAGTTAAACTTGAATTTCTGGTGCACATGCAACACAACAATGAACACGCTAGCATTTAATTTAAAGAAAAAGGTGCAAAATGAAAGTGCCTTATCAATTCAACGAGAAAAGCTATACCAGTAACTACATTTTATATTAATTAAAACAATATATAAACAATATCTCTTTTGCTATATATAGTCTTCATGCCCATTTACCCTGTAATATATTATAATGCTATTGTTGCTATTGCTATGGACCCTTTTCATGCCGTTCTGTCTACTGGCAAACAGTGGTAGGTGAAAAAAATCGTCCTTCATGAAACAATGAGCAAGTTGTGCAAACTGATGCTGAAATCTCTGCACCTCACACCAGTCGCTGATTATTGGGTGGACTCTGTTCTGATCAACAAATTGATTGTTCTGTCAAAAGTCTGGGCAGTGAACTACACGAGAAAACAACCTTCTGACATTAGTACCCTCAGTCTGTGTAAACAGAGGTCAAGGATTGAGAAGCTGAGACAGAAAAAGGGTCCATATTTGTAGGCATAATGGAAATCATATGCATGAGAAAAACAAGTTCAACTTTGTGTCATTGTTTCCCATCCTTCGCCTGACCCCGACCGCCAAGAGATGTGCAGTGTGTTGGCTCCCTAGGTCTGTGCAGGGCCATATAAAGTGTCTTGGTTTTCTTTCTTTTTTTTTTTCCTTTTTTTTTCCTTTCTTTTGTTTTAATGTTTGTACTTCAGACATTCTAGAAGTGCTTAGGTGATACGTTTACCCATCAATTTGCATTGCTGGCTCAAACTCTGAAGTGAACAACTCCTTGTAAAGTGGAGGAAAATGAAGTCGCACAATGTCTGGGTATATTGCTTTAAATGCCATAAGCTTTTCTGTATGTCGTCCACACAGTGCTCTTAAAGTAGACACTTTGCATATTAACTGTAAAGAGATGAACAAAGTCATATGGTCATACACGGAACCAGCCCTCCCGATCCTGCTGCAAGGATTACACTCTCCCAAACACAACTGTTCAGATTCTGACATTTCAGGGGGTGTTAAAGGTATTTACGTAATGGACTCCCAGCTCTTTGTGAAATAATCTTTAAGTTCCTAGGAAAATGTGTCATTAGGTTTCCTCACTGGATTGATACAGAATTTCAGAGCTGGATCTTCATTCGTGCAACTAAATCACACTCTTGGAAAAAGGCAGCCCAACTGCTTTTAAACCCACTGTGAGTATTATGGAGGGAACTGGCAATGCAATAGATTGGACTTATTTAACTTAAGCCAAATAAGGTGAAAAATAAGTACTTCAAAAATATCACAAAAATATCAGCTACTGAGTAAAGGATTTGTATCAAAGCACATGGAAGAAACTTCCTTCCAACAAAGGCATCCAAAGTATACACCGAGAAAAGAAGTCCATGAGCCAGGATTTGAAATGAAGAAAATCCACAAAGGCTGGGCTGGACCCTCCTGCTTTTATTGTAATGAATTCTGTGGTGGGAAACTAAGCAGAAGCTTTCTGGCTGTGCAGAGTTGTATAAGGAACTACCTCTGTCAGGAAGGGCTTATTTTTCCTCAGTTCTCCAGATTTACTTCCTGTAACATCACACCACTTCTTGTAACATAACACCACTTTTTCTTTTCTGAAAAATGATGTGAAGATACTTTAGATGAGCATAATAGTGTGGGGGGTCTCTTTTCCCCAGGTTTCAGGATTTGGAAGAACTGAGAAAAAGGCTGTGTGGGGAACTTCTCATGGAAGTCTGAAAAACAAGTTTGGTTTGGGTATTGCATGTAATAAAAACTTAATTGTCATGCAGGCAGAGATCCCACAAGGATTAAGGCTGCACGTTGGAGAACTGAAATAGTATTGTGTGGCAGAAAAGTCGTGTAGGAGAACTAGGATAAAAAACTTCATCACTTTTCATGAAGCTCCACATCAAAATCCTTCCTTTCAGACCATTATCAACCCTGTTCCCTAGCACGTCATCATTTCACCTCTTGTGGTTTTCAGTAAATAGCTCCAGCTAAGCACCTTGATTTTGAACAAGGAATTCTGGGTTTATAAATAACAACTTAACTGCGTCAAAGCTTTTACACCTTAATCAGGACAGTGTTCCTAAGAAAGCATATTTTCAGAGTCATGGCCCAGTCTGACTCTTACCTTTGTTAGAATCCCATCCTCTCGGTGGTTCTTTTGTAGGACATGCTGAAGTGCCAGCTGGATCTTCTGTTGGAGCTTTTCAATCTTCACTTTCTCCTGAAGCCATGAGCGATCTGAACATAAATGGAGTTAACATCTCTAGTGCTGCACAGGGCTCACAGAGCACCAGGAACGACTGAGGCTCTGACAGAGTCATCCTTCCTGTTTGCAACCTGCCCTCCATTTTACATACTCTCATATAGAAAATGAGTTTCAAAATCAACAGCTTTTGGAGTACAATTATTACGTTCAATTAAATTACTTATATAAAGCCCTTAATTAGAAGAATGCAATTAATCTGAGTATGATTTATTACTCGTTTGCTAAAAAGGTCTGTAAAATGCAGGCTATTTACAAAATGAAGCTACTAACTTTTCACTGCAAAATGAACAGATCGTATAATGAAAGAGTAGTTGGAGTGGATCTTGCAAAGATCTCCAGTGACTTACAGAAAAATCAGATGCAAAGATTCAAATATTAAAAAAAACAAAAAGCAGCTCCTAAACTTCATGGCAGAAAGTAGTATGAGCTGCTGCATTCTGTGTGTGCCAGACCTGCAGGATTCCGGGGCTTGCTAAGACACTGGGCTAACACACTTCCCATCTGGCAAAGAGCATAGGAGTGGATCTGTGATGCTCTCAGCAAACGCACTGTTGCCCACAGACTGTTCACCACCACTCCTGAGCCCACTGCACTGCCACCTAAACCCACAGTTTGCTTCCAAGTCAGACACAAACTGACCTTCTGCCCCAGGATCCTGTTCCCCTGCCTGAGGAGCCGTCCCAGAGCCTGTGAGCACGGAGTTCTTACAGCCATGGCATGGCACACCCAGGCTGGCTCTGGGCTGACCTGGCACCACAACCTCAGTGTCCCCAGTCCCACGGTGGGCACACACCTCAGCTGCCACACTAACACGGCAATGCTGCTGAACAGGCCTGAGGTGGTGCTGGAAGCTCACAGATGTGAAAGCTGACTGTGTGAGTTCAGTGTCTACCTTCTGCCTGTCTCACCAGGATCAGCCCAGCCCAGCCCTGCCCAGCCCTGACATGCATTTAAGCTTTTTTCTAAAGAAGCTGAGTCCTCAACAAGGTCAAAATGTGGAAAACAAGGGCTTAGACTAGGATTTCCAACTTAACAAACTGATTCCTAAATTCACAGTTGTAATGTGTTTATTAAAATAAAACTTTTGATGAGGGAGACACTCCAAAAGATGTGACATTTCCACACTGTCTGATAGTCTTAATGTTATCGTTAAAAAGACCTCAAAATAAAAATGACCTCTACCCAAACAAAGCCAGAGGAAACCTTCATCTCTTACCTGCTGACATTAAAACAAACGCAGAAAACAAAGCTATTTCATCTTCTGTCAGGTGCATAGAACATAAACTTTTTCCAAATTCAAACACAAAACTAATGAAGTCTTCACAACCTGCCAAAAAGAAGGTACAGCTCATGTCACATTGTTTAAAACTACTTCAGAGCCACAGAGTTATTGATTTATTCTGATGCAGATGAGAAACAGATGTAAAATACTTCACAGGTGAATGGTCTTCCCCTTAAGGACTGTGAAGTGATGGTAGTGAGATCTCACTCATCCTTGAGCTTATTACCCCATTCCCACGGGTCTCCAGCTCCCACACCCAGTGCTTGGAAGCTTTTGCACACCGGATCTTTCCTACATTTGGTTCTTGGGGGGTAAATATGGATAAATCTCAAGCCATTTATTTTCAAGCTCAAAACTGGTTTAGCTTTGGTTCTGTTCTAAATGGGGCTTTCTCACGTCAGTGTGGATGGAGGCTGCAAACGTGGCCTTACAAAGCGCTGGTGTGAGGCCAGCTGAGCACACAGAGTGGGGGAACAGAGAGGCACACGAGGAACATGCAGAGCAGAGGGAGAAGCCAAGGTCTGAACACCTGTCATGCAGCAGAGGAGCTGTGCCTCCTTTTCTCCCTCCTGCTCACACCGTGTCAGTCAGGTTACTGTGCTGGCACACATGCAGGGACGGGCTGGCAAAGTGGAGCCCTCACAGCCTGAGGGAAGGGGCTTTCCTCTGCACATCTCACCCCCACCCAGCCTGAACCTCTGGGTACAGCTGCAAACAGATCCAGCTGTGTTTCCTTGGAGCCCAGAACTGTTTGCACTCTGACCTTGCACCTTGAGGGGCTTTAGGAAGGCAGAGAACACTTCAGGAATGGTACAGCATTGATTCTCCACTGAGGTGTTTCCACTGCCCTCCAAAACAGCCCAAATCTACACCCAGTGAAATACATCCTTTTAAAATTAGAAAAAACATACAAGAGAAAAATTCAAAATTATAAACTGTGGTTTAACAAAAAAATTGATTTACAGTGCTTTACCTGCAAATAACTGGACTTGGCCCATTATAAAACACTATTAACATCTTCAAAGCAATAACATCAGAATATCCAAAGTTACCTTAAAATCTGCTGCCTTTTCCAACAGGATATACAAAGTGTTACACTAGACATGAAATCTGGGCTTCTGTTCTCAACAAGTGAGTCCAAACTGCTCTACCCTCATCAAAATGTTGATTTTTACCATCAGTGGTCCTTTACTGCACAGGTGAAGCTGCTTTAACTCCTGCAATCAGCTTGGCCTCAAACAGAGCCAGCAGGACTGCTTACAAAACAAGCAGTTTGAGCTTTGCAGCTCTTTTATTTGAACACTAGAGCCTGATTTTTTCAAAGCAGCTCTTTTCCCTTGCTCTTCCACCTTATTATTTTTATTCCATTTTTTTTTAAGACACAACACTTGACATTTCCTTACCTAAGGACTTGAAAACCTCTGGGCTAGCATACTTGCCATCAAAGTAGACTGTGTTGTTCTGGGAGTCAAAGGCACGGCACATTCTGATGAACACAACCTCTAAAGACCCTAAAACAGAAACAGGGTATGTTTGACTCTGGAAGTCGAGGCTTCAGCTGCAAAGAGCAAGTGAGGATTTAAAAGTAATGCTCTGCTTTCATCATCTATTGAGTAGGGTAAGAGGTTCCTGTGGTGTAACAGAGCATAGCCTGGTTTGCTACTAGAATTAAAAGAATTCCCATAAACCCCTTCAGAAGTTTTTGCTAAAGCAACTTAGTCATTGCTAATCAACTCTAATAATTCTTTTTAGAGTAATGAAGTCTCTGAAGTCAAAGCGGCTCATTTAGATTTATGCTCACAGAGCTTTGACAACTTGGTCCAATATTTGTAAACTGCATTGCTTCTACAGTCTCTTGCAGAGAACAATCTGGATTTTTACCTTGAAATTTTTACCTAATAATCGAAAATTAAATCTGAATCCAGCTTTTCCATCTTTACATAGTCTTGTTGTTCATAATGAAAACTTAGTAAGTAGACTTTGAACTCCTCCTATCCAGAGTAACTACGAAGTTACTTCTGAGACAATTTGTAAGGTTTTGCCCCATATGATTTTAAATTATCATTGTACTACATGTGAATATTTGCATACACAATCACTATATACAAGTAACACCTTCCTCAGTTAAACTAATAGAAGCAGACCTTAAAACTGACCCACATACCTGCTTTTAAAAGCACAATTTGATCATTTTGACACAGTTCCATAAAGCCATCAATGCGTTTGGCAAATTCCACTACATACTGAATAGCTTCTGTGATTTTGACTGCGCACAACTGCCACATTACCTCCCTCTGCTGTGGGAGAGAAGAGAAATGCAGAGATTACCGACCTGGGCTGGCAAAGCTCATTGTCATCAAGTAAAACTGAGTCAAAAAACCCCTGCAGTGAATTCTCCCCAGCACTCTTGGCTACAGTCTGCTGATAAAACAGGGGGAATTGACCTCCAAGCCAAAGCCTCCTGTGGAGTGACAAAGCAAACATGGGAGACTTCTTCAAGTCATGCCAGAAGAGATCCAGGTTGGAGTATTTTTATTTCATATAAACCAAAAATGTCAAAGTGTAACCGTTCTGGTCACTTCAGCAGGAATTTTATTCACTGCATCAAAGGAAAATGCCAATTTCCACTAGCAGGGCATAATCACATTTTCCCTGTCAACTTCTGTGTTTTGTACTGGATGCAAATTATCTGCCTTGCTCATCTTCAGAAGGACACACAGACAGATGATTGTATATGAAGGTCATCTTCTGAACAACATAAAGAAGGCACGTGAGTTTTTCATATGTTGATAATAATGCAGAATGAAATTACCTAATGTAGAAAAAAGGATATTCTTAAAGGTTAAATATTTTTCTGTGGAAATGAAAAACACGTTCAAAGCACTTCCCAGGACAGTTTTCCACACGAAGCCCATGGCAGCAGTTTGTGGATGGAAGGTGTGCTGGAAAGGCAAACACTGACCAGATCTCACAGTACCCCAGGGGGGTGGCAGCACCATGGACAATGTGCTGCCATTCCACAGGTAAAACCCAAACACTGAGGGATAACTGGAGGGTGTTTATAACTCAAAACAAAACACACCATGTAAAATCACAACACTTGGTGGCTTCAGCTTGTGCTGTTGTTGATCCAGGAGGTTACGAATTAAGAGAAGAAAATAACATGCCATCTAGGATTGAAAAAATTCCTGTGGTTTCCTATCCTTCTTTATTACAGATTTTAGGAGAATGGCTTTGCCTTTTCCTATACCTGTACAAATCACAAATGCAAAGGATAGCCTGACCATCTTGCTGCTTTTGATTCTAGCATTTTTTTTTAAAACACACAGAAATATACATTCCTGATAGTAAAGAGAAAGCAGTGAAAAAGTGAATTTTGCAGTGTGTTATGGAAATACCATGCTTGATAGAAACCATGCCATGTCCTGGCGTGCTTTCATACCTTGTTCTGGTAGTTCTCGATTTCTTCCTGCAGGAAAGTTTGCCATGTTATCTGCTGCAACTCCTCTCTCAAGTACTGGCAAGTTTCCATGTGTGACTTGGAAATATTCTGTGCAAGATGTTCTAAGAGAAAGAGCAGAAAGCGACACGCATTAGAAATGCAAAGCTGTACCTTCAGACGGGAGCAAATAACATATTCCAGCTGCAACAGGGGGAGGGAGGAGGGCGAGCCGAGGGCCAAGGAATCCGGGTTTCCTTGGCTGCGGCCGCAGAAGGCTCCTGTCCCGCCCGGCGCTGCCCGGCGCCGCCGGCAGAGGACGCGCGGCCCCCGCGGTGGGAGCCAGGGAACTCCAGCACCCAAACTGGGAACTCCAGCACCCACACTGGGCACAAGAAAGGCGAGCTGGGGGAAGGCCGGGAGGCCCCGGAGCAGCGCGGCTGCGGGACCCGCCCCTGCTGCCTTTGTGGCAGCTCTGACACCCGGGCCGGGAGTCACGGCACGAACAGAGCCACAGAGAACAACCCTGCTCAGATCCCGCCTGACCCGGGAATGTGCTCCGCGGGTCCCAGCGGCACGGCCCTGGAACACAGGACACCGCCATGGGCAGGGACAGCACAGCCCTGCCAGGCAGCGCCTCTGCTGATGCCAAGGCCGTGTTTTATACAACTGAGGCTTTCCAAAAAAGAAATACAGGCAGTTACCACCTGTCTAGTGCTCTGCTAAGCAGGACTCTCATCCCATCAGGCTGCCAGTGAGTGCCGTTCTCATATATTTATATATTCATTATATTTTCTCATATAATTTAAAAATATTATACTAAAATCTATTATATAAAATATTACATATTTATTATAATTAATTCTATTATATTATGTAACATAATATAATTATATTATTTCTATTATAATCAATATATTATATTAAAAATATATCTATTGGAGAATCCAGATGATTAAGATAACTCACTAAGAAATCACTAAGGATTTTTTCTTCAGCTTTAGAGAAGCTTAGTTAACTGCACGATTTAAAATTTCCATCCAATGTTTTAATTCCAAATAAAATATTTTCTGCTGCTATACTTGATTAAAAGAACTATATGGCAGATTTACATTTATTAATAAAACCTGGTTCCATAAACCTTCAGGAACCCCTTCAAAAGCTTGAATGGGATTTAGACACCTGAATTCCACTTTGCCTTTCTCTTTTCTACCCTGGCTCTGGGCCTGTTCTGCTGTTTGAGCACATGCCAAGCAGAAGTGTTGTGACTTATCTCACACAGTTCTGCCTGTGAGGCCACTGGAAAGGAAGGCTTAAAACCAGCAGGACCGGTGGGCATTAACAACATGGGGGTATCTGGGGGACTGCAGCACCAGATCTGTGAAATGGGCCTTGTTTGACAATGAGCAAACCCGGCCCTTCACAAACAACTGCTGCACAATCAGGCTCTTTAGTACCATCTTTAGTACATCAGTAGTTTGATGTAAGAGACTACCTGAAAAGTCTTTTAACACAGGTGAGGTAAACTCAGCTTATATGTGCTACCTGAGCAATCAACAAGGTAGAACACAAGGTAATTTATACTTGGTTTGTTATCACAGCCTTGATGTATTTGAGAACAATTGTTTTTTTCTCACAAGCGTGTAGCTCAGACGTTTGTCCTGGGTAGCAGCCACTGGCATCACAATCCCTGTGCCCTTGCAGGACAGAGAAGGTGAAATATTCCCCATGTTACTCCCAAGCCTCGGCCTCCCTTCTGGACTGTATTGCAGGACACACCTAAATACTTTCATTGAACAGCCACACCTTCCTAAATTGAAACCTTGGTCTGGCAGACAAACATTCTTCAAACATTGTTCAGTAATGTCAGTGCTGGGCACCCAAATCACACTGTGCAGGCTTTAAATGCAAGCAGTGTGGAAATGAAGGGAAGCAACACGACAAACTTATTTTAGGCCAGTGTTCCAAACTCAAAACCTGGCCTACAAAGGAAAAGCCCTTTCTTTTTTATTGTGAGTTTAATGTAAGTCTTTTTAATAACTTCCACGAGAAAATTAGCAACCATTTGACTGACACAAAGCTGGCAGCATTGTCTTTAACCTGACTTTTTCTTCTCATCTTTACCTATCTGAAATTATTTGAACTCAAGCCAGACATAGTATTTTGGCTGTCAGGACCAATTATATTGCAGAGAACAGCATTCTGCAACATAAGGACATTATAAAGTAAGCCTTCTTGTGCCTTCTTCTCTGTAAAATTTCTCAAAAGAATATAAACCACATAAAATTTTAATGTGGAATACCTGTTTTTCAAACTATTTTTTTTAGGGTTTTGTAACTAAAATAATTAGCAAAAATGTTGCTTAAGCAAGCAAAATTAGTTTTAAACACCTGACTGCTTACAGAAGTAATAGAATCATGAGACCACTTCTCTCATGTCCTGTTCCACTTTGTTTATAACCTGTTCACACAGCAGGCTCTAACTCCAGTCTCAGCTCTTGACAAGTCACAGCTGTGGAACTCAGCCCCAGTGTCATCATTCAGGGAAGAGTTTAAAGTAGAACATGCTAATTAATGTGTTTGTTATAAGGCTTTTGGAGAAATTATCAAAATTTGCTACATTCAAAAATTTTCTTCAGTATCTGGGGCCAGATTCTCTTCAACCAGTGACAAGGAGAAGTGCCCTCAGATTAGTCTGGTGCTTTGGTTTCAGATTTGCCAGGTAAAGAGCAGAGCAAAATCAGCCTCATCACTTTTTGTCAGAAATAAGAGTATTGAGGTAATGAAAAAGGAGATAAAATGTTAAAAAATAATTGCAAAAAAAGAAATACGCTGTCTGTTTGCTCAGCACTAAGAATTAGCTTGTTAATCAGTATTCAAAGGGTTCTATTGCAAGGACTGAAAGCAAAAGCAACACTCCTAGAGCTGATCAGCCCCAGGCTCCCAGAGTTTTAGGCCAGAGGGGTAAGTTGTTGTGTGTACCCCGAGATGAGGACACTGTGCACGTCACAGCAGAATACCCACACATACTCCCAGCTCCACTGAAGCAGCATTCTCACTATCACCTGGCTAAATGTGGCACTTTAATCCAAAGGGTACTGTTAAGACAATTAGAATGTAAGCTTTTCTCTCTCATTACCTAATTCTGCCATGGACACAGTTGGAGAGGTCTCCCCATTTGTAAAAGAACAATAAGGGAAGAAGCCCGATGCTGGTGTGTAGTCACATATTGGTTCTGGTTTGATTCCATTAATATCAAGACCCGACTGATCTGGAGAAGGCTGTATGTCTAAGTAGAAGCTGCTAACTGCAGAGTCTGCTTTGCTACCTTCAGGGGTATGCCCATCAATGTAATTACTGAGGTCGTCGTGCAGCTCTGTGAGCCCGTTGGTGGTGATATTGTAAGTGGGGGTGAGCGGCTCTGCCTCTCCCGGCTGCTGCTGGTGGTCGCGCTGCTGCTGCTGCAGTCGGTGTTTCTGCACCTCCGCGTACAGGCTGTCCCGCTGCTTTTTGGACATCCGGCCAAACTTTACAGCTGAAACACAGACACACGGCTGTTACCTTCCCACACACCCACTGCTGGCTCTGGACTGTCTCCAGTCTTTACACACCACAGGAACCCCAAACCAGCAGCACAGGCAGACCTAAGGATCGCTGCTCTCGGTCACAGGGACTCAGCTGCAGGCCCTGCTCTTTAGAACACCCTCTTAACATGCAACTGAAATGGACTATTAGAAGCCTCTGGTTTAGCTTCATTCATTAACTTCCCACTTCTGTACCGAAAAGATTTTCTCCTGAACATCCAACAAAGTTGACAGATGCATCTCTTCAGCATTCAAGTCCTACCTGGAAAAGCAGAAGTTAAAACAGAACATGCTGGCCCAGGATGAACTGTCCAATTCCTGCCAGCTGCACATTCACACCACAGAGTGAACTTAAAAATAGGTGCCAACACGTGGGGTATCGCTCACAGTGTATCAATAACAAGCTTTACTGGGACTGGGACTAGAGCACATGGGAGGAATCACCAAACCTGCCTCCAGCACCGCTGTGACAAGCAGAAGCGTTACTAGGTGAGCAACTGTTAAACCTGTATTTGTGTGTGTACACACGTGCACACACAGATTACTACTGCTTTGAGAGGCAGTAGCTGTCAGCCAGCAGCAACTGGTTTGTAGCATCCAGGGAATTCCTCAGGGTACAGTATGTGATTTCAGGGACCTGTATCAGCTGCAAAAGCCCCGTCCTTTAGAAAGGTGACTACTGCCTTTTACTTCTCTACAAGAAAGCAAACTTGCTGGAGGAACTAGTCATTACATGATCAGCTGTTGCAGCTTTTTAGTCTCATGCCCAATAAAAAAATTAAGACAATGTAATTCAAGAAGTAAATGTAATCTGGAAACAATCTCTTTAATGGGGCCTCACGTACCCAGAGTAATGTCTGTTGTGTTTGCTGCTGTCACCGTGGCAGGGGAACAGAGTGACTCCAGTCTCCAGACTGGGTAAATGGTGGCAGCTCCCCCATTGTGGGGAGGAGTGCAAGTATCAGCTGCAAAGCCAGTTCTAACTGAATTACATAAGTGTCCATCTTACAGAGCTGGCCTTTCATCACTATTCCAGCTGTAATTCTGAGCTTAGTATTAACAGCACTGGAACAGATTTTCTTCAGAATTCTACCTTTGAAAAAACACTGCATTATTCTTCTCTTTGCATTTTTTTTCATTATTCATTATATACAATTCAACTTCTCTTGATATTGGGAAACAGTTCTGACCTGCACCCAGGCACTGTTAACCTGCAACCACAGCAGGTCACTTCAATTGGAATGAACATATAAAGTATTAACATCAGACTAAAAATCTGCATCTTCAAGTGACCAGATACAAAGCTCTTAACTGGGAACTGTAATAGATGAGTAAGAAAAAAAAATAAACCCTGATATTCATGTGAACATGTAAAAACATACAATGCATAACACAGAAAAATAGGGAGCAACATCTAAAAAACACTTGATGACCACAAGTATCAGCCCAATGCACAATTAGCCTTTAAACCCTGTGGGTCTGAGCTGAACCCGCAGCACAGCACAGCCTCCCTCAGTGTGTGCAGGCAGGCAGTGTGAGCAGTGCTTACCATCCCGGGACATCCCCACAGCCAGGCATTTCTGTAGCCGGCAGTGCTGGCAGCGGTTGCGGCTGGTCCGGTCGATCAGACAGTTCTTCTGCCGGGGACAGGAGTAGGTGGCATTGCTCTGCTGACTCCTCCTGAAAAAGCCCTGCCATGCAAGTGCAAAATACAAGTCAAGAAGCTGTTAACTGGTGCAGCAGATAAAGACTCTGAAAGGCAGCGTACCTAACAGAACATGGAGTTCAAGGGCTCTATAGTCAACTAAAGGAAGTTAAGAGGGTTTTGGTGGTGGGGGCTTTTTTCTCTCCTAGAAACAAACAAAAAACAGTAACTAGCAAGAAACAGTTCATAAAAAGGTGTTATAACATGTAAAGGAAACACACGTTTATCCACTGATTTTACAGATCCCATATTACATATGGTACATCAGTTCTTTCCAAAGGAGATAAAACTAATTATAGACCCAGATTTCCTGGATTTTCTATCTTTCCTGGGTCAGCACAGATCTCCAAAACAGGGAGGATTCAGCAGCTGCTCCCCTGTTCTGCTCTCTGCAGTGGCAGGCTCTGATATTCAGCCTCACCAGTGTATGCACATGTTTAAAAATACTCAGCACTGAGCACTGTCTCCTACAAAGAACAACTTTCTAAAGGAATTTTATATACTCACAGAATCATTAAGGTTGGAAAAGACCTCCAAGATCATCGAGCCCAACCATTATCTCAGCACCACTGTGCTCACCACTAAACCCCAAGGGCCACATCCACATGCCGCCTGCAACACTTCCAGGGATAGTGATTCCACCATTTCCTTGGATAGCCTGCTCCAATGCCTGACCACCCTTTCAGTGAAGAAGTTTTTCCTGATATCTAAACTTCTCCTGCCACAACTAGACGCCTTTTCCTTTTGTCCTGTTGCTTGCCTGAGAGCAGAGCCTGACCCCCCCGGCTCTCCCCTCCTCCCAGGGGGTTGCAGAGCCAGAAGGTCTCCCCTGAGCCTCCCTTTCTCCAGGCTGAGCCCCCCCAGCTGCTCCAGTCCTTCCCCAGCTCTGGTCCCTTCTCTGGACACACTCCAGCCCCTCACTGCCTCTCCTGCCTGAGGGGCCCAGAACTGCCCCAGCACTGGAGGTGCCCCGGCAGTGCCAGCACAGGCCGGGCCTTGCCCCGGCCACCCCACTGCTGACACTTTGTGAGTCAGTTTGGTGCTGACAACTGAGGTTCTGCTCCACTGGGTGCAGGGTTTAGACTCTCAAGGAGGGGGAAAGCCAACCCACGTTTTGTGTGTGATGTGTTTGCTGAGTAACCCCATCTCCAAAGGAGGGCAGCGCTGGGAGGTTCCACCCCGCTCCAGCTTTCCTGCCTCCCTCAGAGCAGTGGTGTCATTCCCACTACACCAGCTGCTCGCTTTGAAGTCATGTCATCCTTTAGCCACAGACTGCCCAAACATAAGCTGGTGTGTGTGTAATACCTACTTCACAAGGATTCTGCAAAGATGGAGTCATTCTAAAGAGGCACTTGAGATCAGTGAGCACAGTATTTCAGTTTTACGTTGCCACATAATGGATTAATTAACAGTGCTGCAAAGAAAATAGTTCCTCGGCAAGGCTGGGCACCTTTTAATTAAAGCTGGACTTTTCCCAATGTTTTATTTACTCGAGGGCTGCAGGCTGGAGTCCCTCGGCACAGCACACTGTCCAGACACCGGGGAGACAAACAGGGGAAAGGGCTTCTGCATGGCAAATCTCAAGGGAGAGACTTCCCAACAAACTGCCTGCAGACAGAGACATGGGAAACACTGAGACAAAGCCCCTGCTCCGTCTTAGAGGAGGGCACCAGTCTGTGTCCATTATGCCCCTTTTATTAAAACTTTACTGGGGAAACATGGGGTATTAAAAAAAAAGAAGGAAATTCAAGGTGCTGTCTTCAATTCTCTTTTCCTGTACATTATTTCTCACCCTTTTATTCTGGTCTTTGTTTCTGTTTGATTGAACTTTCAGCTGTTTTTCCATGTTTGTCAATAGTGAGATGATTGTACAGCACATACTGAGCTCCAATTGAGTGCATTTCACCCCAAAGAAAACCTGAAATACCGTGGAAATTTCTACCATCCCAACATCACAACTGATCCCTCTGGAGGAACCAACTCTTCGGTTAGAGAGCTTCACTTCTGAGAGCACCTTCATGGACACTGTCACTCCAGTGCAGGTCCACAGGCAAGTGCAACACCATTCCCCAGGAAAACAGGATTAGGGACTGAGCTGACCAGGGGCTGACTGATCAAGGTTCTGCATCAGTCCCCAAAAAGTTCAGTTCTCCAAACACCTTTTCAGTTGCACTGAATCACATGCTCACAGAGGAACCACATGAACTCTTCTGCCACCGCCGAGATCCTGAGAGTCAGCTTAATCAGTGTGTCCTAAAACCTCCAGGACCTAAATGTTTTCCTTCAGCTGGGATATATACTGAGTCTGAGCTGCCAGTCTGGCATTTCTCTTTATTAAGAATAGTCTTGTCAAGCTGAGGATTATTTTTAGTATTATAATGGAGAAAATACTGGGCTTTTTCCTTTTCCAGATTTTCCCTAGAGACACAGCTGCTCAATACATTTTAGTGTACCATGTATCAGCTGAGTTACAGCTTCAAGCTAAATTTTCAGTAGAGCAGAACTGCCTGAAACTGGGGCCTTTAAAAGCACTTGCACTTTACAAACCAGATACAGTAGAGTGCTTTTAAAAACGAACCCTATGAAAAGATCAGCAGGAGCTAAAGAAACAAAAAATCCACCTTGCCACAAACTTCGAAAACTAATTTAAACTTGTCCAGAGCACAGAAACACACGTATCTGAGATTTGAGAGTGAATTTACAATGAAGGTCAACTGAGGATTTTTTGCTCTCAAAGTTTTTCTACATTGCTATGAGAAATAAAATACTTTTTTTATATATAAGTGTATCTCAAAGTTGTAAGATATCCAAGTTCCAAACTGGACCTGGGTATCAGGGTCTTTTTTGGCCAGATAAGGGAAATATAAAAGTTCCTAAAAATTAAAATCTTTCAGGGCCATGTGGAAATTTTGTACACAGGGGTTTCTCTTCTCTCCTTGGGCTAAGAACAAAGGAAGATCCTTTGTGACAAGGGACACCTCGCAACCAATCAAAAGGAAGGGAAAGCCCCTTTTCAGAGAAAAGAAACCTTTTTAGGCAAAACTGAACATATTTAAACTTATCTGAAAAAGGGTGGGATTTTGTGAAACTATACAATGTATGAAAATTAAACCCAAAGGGTCTTTCTCCCCAAAAAACTCGGTGTGAGACCAGACCCAGCGCGCTGAATAAATTCTTCCTTTTGCTTCATAAGTTTTTGCCGTCTTTCTAAATTCGAGAGAGAGATTTCTCACATTGCTGTCCTTTACTTGTGAGTTTTCCAAGCTCCTGGTGGTCCTTGTGCTCTCGCATCACTGTAAGCCACGGGGGGAAGCCCCTATTACAGGAGTAAATACAGTTTCTCTGCAGGTTGGTTTTACCCCTCTATTAAAAGAAGAGACGGAGAGACGCTGTGTTGTGCTGCTCCCTCGCTCCCTCCCGCCAGAGGCAGGGAGCTGGCTGTGATTTCCCCCCGGGAAGGAGGAGGTGGCTGCATGCCTGGTGCACGTGTATGCACCGAGCCTTGTGCGAGCCAGCCCGGGCCACGTGCCTTTAATGGCCGAGCGTTCGCAGCCGGCCCTGCACGGCCCTCCGGGGCCACAGGCAGGGCAGCCCCGGGATCCCACAGAACAAACCCCGCTGCACCCGGAGGTGCTGCTGGAACACCCCGACCGCGGCTCCGGCCGAGCGCAGGGAGCTCTGCGGGGCCAGCCCGGAGCGCCGGCTCCGCTCCCAGCGCTGCATCCTCCGCATGCCGCGGCACGAACGCGGTGCCGGAGAAGAGCAGAGCACGTCACAGGCCCCGGCTCCTCTCTGCGATTCAGACTCCTATTTATACACAACACAACCTATGGGTTTTCATGGGCTGCCAAGAAATCAGGTTTGGGGGAAAAAAGAGGGCGCAAGAACTTTTCATCTGCGAGTCAGCTTGAATAACAACTTGTTAAAAAGGACCTTTGAAATGTAAATAGCAGTTTTTGCGAAGTCTATTAATAGTTTCAGTCCCTTCAGTGCCGGGTTTGTGTCTGGGCTGCTCCTCACCCAGCCGAGCCTCCCGTGTCCCAGCCCAGCTCCCCTCCACCGGCTCAGCCTGCAACGCTGAGCTCATGTTTGGTCTTTTGACAAATTTTCATTTAATGAATTGATTCCTACAGTTCATTAACATACCCACTTCCACTTCTGTATACACATATGTCTTAATTAGCTGCTCATTGGCTGTTTAATTACAAGAAAACAGCTGACAGCTGCCTTGCTGCATCCTAATGGCAGAGGGTTTGGAATGACTGTGTGTGAGTCTGTGACAACAAAGGCTTATTCATAATCCCATGATTTATGGCTAATACTTAAAGACTTCCACGTATCATTAAGTTTTGCAATATTCTGAGCAATTAACAATTAGTTGGGGGGGAGTCATCCTTTTACTGTTTTCCAAAGCAAACCACCACAAATTTTCTTCAAAGGAACATCAGAAAAATACACTGTAATAGGCCAACATTCAAATGGCATTTTTAACCCTTTTACAAAAATGAGCAAATATTTTACTTGTAAAGGGAGGAGAGCACTGTGACAATATTGTCTAATAAACTATGTTAATAAAATATTTGATAACAAAGGTATAGTGCCACTGAAAACAGAGCAAAAATGTTCAGTTTTACACAGGTAATAAAGACAGGAGTGAGGCAAGAAGGGCAGGGACAGCACACCAGGTCTTGTTTCCTGCAGTAATGAACCCAGATGTTCTTTGCAGGAACAGTGAAGAAGATCATCTTGGGTCTTAAAAGACACAAGAGACAAAAGCCAGCACCGATAAACCTTTGAGAGCACGAGAAGTGCCCAGGAGTGCCCTGCATGGTGGCTTTGCAAGACCAGCTGTGCAGTCAGGTAAAGAGAGGGATCCCACCATGCATTCGTGGGGCAGGTGGGCATGAACCAACGCTGCTGACTGCAAAGGCAAGGCACTGCACCTGGGAATCCAGTTAAATTACACAGGTCATTCACAAAAGGTTCATTTCCAACTAAATTCCTTGCTATGTCCCTTGAAACATTCAGGGATTTTCTGACAACGTGGAACTGGATTCCACTTTCAGCTCTGAGAAAAGAGTAGGGATGTGTACAAACCACTCTCCTTTCCCAGCACAGTCCCTCCTACAGAATAAAGGTTGGTAACGGGTTCCCACAGCTCATGGCTGAGGAGGTGCTCCATACAGATGCCAGCTTTTTCAGTAGTGCTCCTACAACACAGTATTCCCAGTCTGACACAGGAGAACAGACTTCTATTTCTGAGTTGTGGCACAGTCTTTGTGTCATTCCTCATCCATGCTTCTGAGTAAAATCTTTATATGATTAATCTCATCTTCCTTTTTCCCCCCATCATATGTTGTATACTGGATATCAGCAATGGTCAGAGAGAAAAAGAACCCTCTCTTTTAAAATTTATTTTATCTACAATAAGCCACAGGAGCCCTTCTAGATAAAGTGTAAAACACAGCCTGGCTAAAAAAATTAATTTTTCACTTGTGGGGAGGAGAGGTGTTAATTTTTTTTTTTTTAAAGGCATATTCAAACTCAGCTAAATAGGCTGATGGGTTGGGAGCACTCAATGGTGCTTGTGCAAAACACTGCCACTAACTTCATAAAAACAGCCAGCAACATCACAGCAAGGTAGGAAATGAAAACTTCTCGAAAAACACTAATGGGTTTCATTACAAATCTTCAATTCTACTTATGTAAAATGCAATATAACAAAAAAAAAAAAAAAAGGTCAGGAAACTTTCAACTCTGTGAAATGCAAGGGTTGCCAACCTGCAGTAGAGCAACAGGATCAGCAACAGGCAATTTGACCTGAGCTGGTCTGTGATTCCACACATACAGATTAGAACTGCAAAGTATGTCTTCGCAACTAAAACTTCACTTTAAGTTTTAAATAAATTCTATTTCTGGTGGTTATTAGTATTTGCACAGTAACATTTCAGTTAATGTTACTACTGAGTAACACTGAAGTCCACACTAAACTGGAGTGAAAACCAGCAGGAGCTTTTGAAAAGGCCCCACTTTGCTGCTGCTGCTGCTGCCTGTAGGTCACCCCTGCCAGGCTGGGTCTGAGAGGGCAGCAGCACATCTGCTCCCTCCTGCCAGCTCAGGCCCTGCTCCCGCCACCCAACCCATGGGGGGGTTTGGGGCACTGGGGCAGGACCCCCCTGGCTGCCCTGGGACTGTGGGTGCAGGATGTTGGCTCCAGAGCCAGAGCACAGCACTGGGACCGGGTCTTCACAGCCAAGTCCTTGTTCCAGAGGAAGGTTCAGCAGAACATGAACAGCAATGGAAACGTGCTCCAACCTGCAGCAGTCACAGCCACAGAAAAGCTGGGAAAAAAACCCATTCCAACACACACCTGGCTCCTCTGGCAGAAGCCAAGCTATGCCAACCTTTTCACCAGCCAAAATAGTTCTGCTGGGTGAGACTTTGTTGACATTACTGTGGAAAGGTGTAGCACAAACAGAATCCATCAGCCACAGTGGGGCCTTTTAGTGCCGTTTAGGTCACGATCATTTCAACTCTTGCTGTGACTTGTGCCCACCAGCACTGCCCTGTCTGTCACTACCTGCAGGTCATCTGGGCTCTGGCACTAAGACAACTGAGCTGCAGAGTTATTTCTCTCCTGAAAGGAAAAGAACTCAGTTAACTAAGTTGATATTCATTGGCTTTTAAATTCTGCCTGAAATTGTATGGCCACCAAACTTTATTGTGCTCTTCCAAGAGAGGGAGAAAATGCCAAACTCATGGGCCACTGTTTTCCTTAGCACACTCTGCCTTGAGGTCCAGATGTGTTTCAGTGTGCTGAGCACACCTGCCTGCTTGCCTTGCCCTCTGCCCTTCCCACCAGCTGACCATGCCAGTGGGATCCTCAGTCCTGCAATTTATCCAGCATTCAAAGGCAAATCCTTTGTTCTAACACGTAAGGAGCTGCACACACATTCCTCACTATCAGCAGGCATCTGTTGTTCTGACTGCTGCACAAAGGACCTTTCTCCTAATAACTCACATTTGCATTTATTCCCAGGAAAGCAGTCCCTCCAAGGGAGGAATGCTCCATGGACAGCCCTGTCTCCCACCTGCAGTGCCCAGGGCCTGCCAGCTCCTCCTCCCCAAGGGGAGTGTGAGCACAGGGGCTGCTCCCCCCCTTTCCTGCTGCTTCTGGAGGGGGCTTTGCTCACTCAGCCCTCAGGGGAAGGCCAGGCTGAAGAGCTGCATGAGGACCACACAAAGGATACCAGGGCTGGCAGCTTTCCTTTCCCTTTCCCTTCCTTTCCATTCCTGTCCTTCAGCAGCCACTCCTGCTCCACCACAGCCGTGTGGAGAAGGCCCAAGAGCACCACACCAAGCCCTGTCTGTGTGCCAGGATGTTTGCCAGGGATCTCCAGGCAGCCTCTCACGTATCCAGGTCCCAGACCACCTAAGGATTAAAGAGGTCTCGAACCTTGAACACAACTGGATCTCCTTTGACAAGACAGTCCCACAGCAGAACTCTCCTGCAAACGTCTGCCACTTCCCTCAGCTGGCATCTGATAAAGGCTGCTCAGCCACATAAACCTGCAAAAAGTCATCACTTTGTTATCAATACATTTTAAGTGCATTTCTTGCATTTTCCATAGCAACAGCAGTCAGAAAGGGCAGAAGGTGCTCTTCCCACATCATTCTAAGATTCTTCAATGTATTCTTTTTCCTTCCTTCTTACCGATACTTCCACGAGACTCAGAGAATGTGCTACTGAAAACACAAAAACCTTTGGAAAACCACAGAAGAAATCTTTATAATGTGAGTGCAGAGAAGAAGGGCTTGTGGTATCAAACATGTCAGGAGAGCAGACTAAAAACTGTCATAAATTCTTCACCCCTGAAGTGTAGATTAACAGGAGAAAACCTACCAGCAGGGGACTGCAACATGTACACAAAGAGAGCAACAAGCTGGAGCTTGGCTGTGCACACTGTGTCACCCCAAGCCAGGGGGTGCACTGGTGAGCAAAAGGACTGACCACTTCACTCTCACCTGGCCATTGCCCAGTTTAATTCCTGCTTGTGAAGAAAATAGAAATGCTGCTGGTGTAACCCTTGTTCACTAGAGTTACCAAGGTACAGCTCCAGGACAAAATCCAGAGCCCAAACCTCACGCAGCAGTGGTTGTACTGCAGGGAACAGGCACTGCTTCCTGCAGGACCTGAGCCTGCTGAACACCAGGGGCATGGAAACACCACCTCCTGCCAAACAGAATGGATTTGTAACTGTAGCTGAGTACAAACCAAAACAGAGGGGCAGAGAGCTCTCACCTATTTCAGCACAGCTTCATACAGTTTACAAAGCAAAAGCAGAGAGGGAGAGGCAAGAAAGCCCAACTCCCCCTCGGCTGAGCCCACTGAGCTGACTCCTGCTGCTCTGCCTGAAGCAGATCATCCTCCTGTCCCTGTTCTGCTGACTCAGAGAAAGGCAGTTTACAGCACACACAGCACAACTGTGAGTCTGAGGATTGTCCTGAAAGCTGTGGCAGTGCAGGTGTGTGTGTCACAGAAATGTACTATTTAAAACCCAAATAAAACCAGTGCTTCAGAATCCCCAACAGTTTTATATTCTTTGAAATGGAATCCACTGATCCTACTTAGGCCCAATGCTTGCTCTTTAAAAAAAGGAAGGAAAATAATCACTATCAAAAGGCTAAGTGCTGTTTTCAGACTTAATATTTTAGAAGCTTACCTTGCAGCCTTCACATGTAATGACACCATAATGGATTCCTGATGATTTGTCTCCACAGATCTTGCATGGAATAATTTCAATTTGAGCTGCAACAGAAGCACGCAACCAGTTAATTACATTTTCTTTTAAACACCTTATAAAAGCATTCCCTGATCAGCATTTGTACAGTGAAAACTAATAACCTGCTAAACATTATACTGCATTAACTATTCATTGCTGAACTGCAAGGATCCCCTAGAGCTTTGGACTAAATTATGGCTGCTCGTTATATAATAGCTTTTGGGTTATTAAAATGGGTCATTTGAGAAGGTGTTTAAGAACCCACAAGAAGGCTGGAATCAGCATTTCAAAGCCAAAAAGAGTAGGAGAGTTCACATTTTGGCCAAAGAGCTAAGACGACACTAGAAAGGTTTCTTCCAATCGCATTCATGTGAGATCATAGCAGGCAATTTTAAAGTTTGCCCTGCCTGGAATCAAATGCACCACTTTTCCCAGAGGGGCCACTCAGCTCCCATGGCCAGTCCTAAAGGGGGGGAACAAGGTGAAGAGCAACTGCATTTTGCATGAAAAATCCATAACTTTTGTATCTGAGCAGCAAGGGAACCATCAGCACGTATTTGTGTGTGCTGCCCCACAGAACAAGCGAGGGGGGAGCACACACAGCAGCACTGAGTCCCTTCACTGCAGCCAGAGGAGTCGCACAGCCTGGAAATGCTGGGCAGTTGTAAGGTGTGAAAGCCCTCATTTTCTGTATTGAAATCCATCCATATGAACACACCTACTGAACTCAACTCGCTGTGTGATTATCTCTAAATCAAGCACCTTCCCATCTGAGCATGGAGGATTAAGAGGGGACTCCTCTATGCCCAGGAACTCTTTTGGAGTCCCTGGCTGCAGTATTTTACTGGCAAGTCTGTTTGGACAGGGCTGTGTAAGGCACTGCTTCACCCTATGGAATAGCAGCAGCCTACATCTCCCATGTGCCTGGCTGTGCTCACAAACACCCCCTGCTCCAGGCAGAGACTGGAGAGCCCAGGACAGCCCCCCTGTGCCGCAGTGGGGTCGGGGCGAGGCTGCAGCAGTGCCCTGACCCGGCCTGGTCTGAGCAGGACAAACACCCCTCGTGCTGTGTCCGGAGCTGTGACACGTTAGCAAGTGCTGTTCATCTCCTGAGGAACTGAAATCCAGTCACCAGCTGCCTGCCTGTTCAAGAGAGCTGCTATTTCATCCAGTTTAGCTATCCAGGCTATGACAACACATAAAATCCCACCTAATGCTACTGTCTTACAGTGCAGCAGCTTAACTTCAGTTGTACTCAACACTGTTTTCAAAAATTCATGTCTGCTCTTAAAAACACTGCATTTTACATGCTATTAAATCCCTAACTGGCTGCTTAATATTAAATAAGAATCATCTTGCAGTGCTCCTGTGTGCTCCAGTTCACTGCAGCTCAGGATCTGGCCCAAACCATAAGATAACTATAAAGCAGGAGAGCACAAGACTTGTACCACAGCACTGACTGTGCTGAAATATTCCTTCAAAACATTCTCCAGGTGACACCAAGTGCAATGATGGGGGCAGCTGAGTGGCACCCAAATGGGACTTATTTGCTCCCAGGAATCCAAGAGCAGCTGAAACGTCTGCTGGGGAAAGCAGTGCCCAACAGCCATGGACTACACTGCAGTTCACTGCAGCTTTCAGGATATTTTCATACAGCAGGACACCACTTGCACCTCCTTCCATTGTAAGGACCTTTGTATTCCTGACCTTTGATCCCCCACCGTCCTTGCAGTGACAAACCCACAGGCTGAAATCAAAAGGTCTGTTTAGGACACTTAAGGAAGGAAACACTTCTTCCCCCAAAATGGTTTTTAGTTCACTTTGCTCTCAGCAAACACATTAAACACAATGGAGCAGGAAGTGAACTAATAAAAGGGGAAAATAACGTGTGTGCTCTTTCATTAATGTGTTACATAAATTATTACTGGGGCATCATATGTTTATGAACAAAGCTTGGAGCAGAAAGGGCGGCACAACCCCCCCTCACATCCACAGACTGAAGAACAGGCTGAAACCCACAGAAACTCAGGATTTGTACAATGTGCAGTTCAAATTCAGAGAGCAATCCTGTGGGCAAATTCCAGAATAGCTCTACCAAATCCCAGTGGTGCCTTTCCAACACAGGATTATTTCTCTGCTGTGCTGCAGTGAATCAGCAGCCTTGTGCAGCTCCTTGGACAGGGCACTGACAAGGCTTATCTCCACAGCTCCATGGCAATGTATTTTTTACATTTCCCATTTATATACATAATTACTGCCTTATTTTGAAGAGGTATGATATAATTGGATCTGGTTTATCTACAATCTCCAGCACGTTAGTTAAATCACCCATGAAGCCTGTCTATGCAATCCCTATTTCTTAAGCAACAGGACATTTGCAGAGGGTTTCTGAAGGAATGTAACATGCCTTCAAAGTGATGGCCTAAAGCTAGGTTAGTAATAGTCTAAAAGGTGCCATAATTAGTCCCAAATGCATTTTCCAGGGTGCTTTACTGGCAGAAGAGAATCTCCACAGATTCACAGGCTCCAGCTGTGCCAGCATTTACCCACCATCGTTTGTATGAGCAACGGCACCAAATCAGGTACTCAAATTTACATCTTCAAGGTACTTCCTTTCAATCAGGCACAGAGCATTTAAAACTCCAAGTTCCTGTTTCACTCAGACACAGGCCAGTGGCTGGATCTCGGCAGCAGAACTCACTCGGGACTGCCACAACCAATTGTAGTAGAAATGAATGCACAGAGAGATCAGATCAATTACTGCTCCACGTGGGGCCTGTGCAAATGCACTCATTGAAATGGAACCCCTGTCACGTTCATACACTTTCCACAGAGCATGAAAGGACTTAAAGATACTTTAAACTCACTAAATGCAAATTGCCTGCGCCAAGATTATGCATTTTTTCTTACAAGGGTGAAAATATTTTCCCCACTTTTAACTTTGACATGCAAATATGTACTTGCTAAAACCTTGTTCTTATGCAAACAAGGCAGGTGGGAAATATTTTTACATGTCAAGAATATGTTCCGACTTGGTTTCTCACATTCCCAGAGTTACTTAAAGCTTCCTACTGTGCTCAAATTAATTGTACCTGTTCTGTGCTTACATTTATTTATATGGTATATTTTTCAAGATTACATAAAATACTCTAATTCATGTTTTAGACTAGAATTAGCCTAAATTACAGTTTACAATTTCTGTCTCCTGGGGTGGTGCTCAGGCTGATTCTGGTTCATGCATGAGCAAATTATTTCTTAAATATGAATTGCAGAAAAAAATAAACTCTTGTGGTTGCTTAGAAACCGCCACAGATACCCAGGTGACAGATGTAGTTTGTATTCCCAGATTAAAGGCCTAAGACTCTTTCACACCCTGAAATAACAGTGCTCCAGAATACTACCAAGGATGTCCTGTGCCAAAGGCAGCAATGAGGAGGAATAAAAGCCCAACCAAACCACCAAGAGCAACAAATGCGAGCTCATGCTCCAAGACCCACTGCAGGCACAGAACAAGCTGCTACAGAAACAGGTCCTGAGAGAAAGAAGGGACCAT
Organism: Pipra filicauda; assembly: GCF_003945595.2. Lineage (NCBI taxonomy): Eukaryota > Metazoa > Chordata > Aves > Passeriformes > Pipridae > Pipra > Pipra filicauda. Next base: position 1,354,478 of record NW_024104731.1, read on the forward strand.
TCAAGGGCTGGAGGCAGCAATCCCTACAGACTGATGTCACACCAGCTCATCTCCACAGGAGAGGGCCTCTGACACCCACCACCACCTCTCAGTCTATGGGCCTTCACTTGGAGCTGTGCTATCACCAGACTTCCCTTCTGCAATGTCAGATGATCCTCATTTGACAGCAGGAAAAAGGAGTGTGGACTCTCATCTGCTCAAAATCAGACAGAACAGGAACTTGAGCCCAAGTATCACAGGGAAAAGACCCCTCTTTTTACCCCCTGAACCTTTCCTCTTCCTCCATGCACTGTCTGCACATGGCAGCTGCCTGAAGCAGCTCTGGTATGCTGCAGTAACACACTGCCTCCACCTCACTCCTAGGGAATGTGCCTACCACACAACCAGAGACAGCACGAAATGACATCTTTTCCTGGCACCTGAAACACAAGAATATGCCTTATTCCCTCCTGTTCCCCAAACCTGGAACAGTTTCACTGGGTTTGCCTGCCTTTTTGGAGCTTCCTCCTCCAACCAAACCCTCTAGACAGCCTCTCCCTTTTTGTTAATTCCTGCACCATGAAATGTTGCTTTAGTCCTTGTCCAGTTTGAGCAGGAGAGAAGGAAGAAAATCCAATTCTGTGTTTGTGAGGGAATGCTCTGCACGAGCTCATCATAATCTTGAATTTCTTCCCTTCTGACTTGTTGGGCAGACTCAATTCAGGGCTGTGCAGCCAAGTAAAGCACAGGGCATCCTTTTCCCCAGTTCTGTCATTTAAACAGAAACACACTGAGCCTCAACACAGCAAAGTGTATTACCAGTCCACCCTGAAGAACACATTTTTCAGAAGAAAAAATTATTTTCCAAAGACAGAAGTTTCTTCCTCCCCATTGAGGTGTCTGAATGAAATGTTTGTTCCTAGTGAATTAATTGTCTTGGGGTAGAGAAAGGATTTTTCTGTTCCTCCTCCTTCTTTCACACTGTTATTTTAAAATGGTACATGCACACAAATAACACTTTTTTTCCCAATTCACAACAGGTATGAAACCTCAGATTTGGTATCCTGGGAAGGGCTCTTCAGTGGAAGCAAATATTGGTTCCCATTCCTGCCTTTTAGGTGAGATTCACCTCGCTGACCTGAGCTATCTTGAAAGTTGGGTACCTGATTGAAGCTAATTGTCTTGTCTGCTTCTACAGTGCTGAGGAAGGGAGGAAGAAGGAAAGAGAAAAGGAAAGGAAGGGAGAAAGAGAAAGCAGAAGGAAAAAGAGCATGATTCATCTTATTCAAGACAAGCAAAATGAACCCCTGAGTGGAGATGCCTCCTCTTCACTCAACAGTGAAGGAATTTAATGATACCTTAATTACAAGCCTAACTTTTAGAAGGTGAAAGTTGGGTGAATCTGACTGTCTCTTACTAATTCTGAATTAAAAAATTAGCATTTTCTGGCAAGGCAAACCTGTGTGGGAAGTGCTCCCTTCCCCCCCAGTCCAAGGGGTCCCAACTGCCTGTGTGCTCTGGCACCACTGAGCCATGAGAACTTCTGAGATGTTCCCTGGCACAGCTCCCAGGGTAAGAAATTCCAGGCACACACCTTCCTTTTTCACTCAGCAAAGATGGACTTAAGCACATCCTGGTTAGTCTGCCAGACTGGTCTCTATTCCTTAAAACCTCTGTGGGCACTGCACATCCTTCTGGGATCCAGGGCTTTCCGGGGAAAGCATCCTAAGCCAACCCCAAGTGCTGGCTGAGCTGAGGGCTTGCCTGGAGGCTGGATGTGGGGTACACACAACAGCCAGGGTGGCAGCTGGGACCTCCTGGCTCTCGGGACACTGCTCAAGTCACCCCTTCCCTGACTGCAGCAAAGGTTTCAGTTCCTTCCCCGGACGTGGCTCACCTGTCCCCACCTCACTGTTCTGCTGCTCAGCCAGAAGGGCTCACAGACAAACATGATACACAGACAAATTGGGCCAACCTGCTTCTAAAGGGCTGCAGTTTGTGCCAGACATCCCTGCTAGTGCTGTTTGTAAGTATATTGATTAAATTAGGAGGCATGCATATTCAGTGACACAGTCATACATATTCATTGACTCAAACAAGGGTACCGCATGTAATGTGGTATTTAAAGCAACATGATATCTGATCACAAACTGAATTAACAAGGAATGATTTTACTATATAATATTCTAATCTTCCTGCATTTTCAGCTTCATTACCTAAATAATTTGCTCTGTCATGTACCCTCGGTAATTTGAGCTGGCTGCAAACCCCCCGCCTGCCAACACCTGCCGCTCCCAGCGCTGCAGTTCCAGCGCTGCAGTTCCGCGGAGCCCGGCGCTGGTGGCAGCACAGCTCTGTCACCCAGCACTGCACCCAGGGACCCGTCCCCTCACAGCCCCCAAACACAGCTCTGTCACCCAGCACTGCACCCAGGGACCCGTCCCCTCACAGCCCCCAAACACGGAGTGCTGCTGAGCACGGAGCTGCCTGGGACACAGCTGAGGCGGTTTTACAACCCCCGGTCAGCGCTCCGAGCAGAGCTGTGCAATGTTCCTGCCCATCCCTGGTGAAGGTGTGTTTATCCCACACACGGCCCCCACCAGAACAGCACTCTGGCCACGAGCAGGAGCCTGCAGGGATACACCTGGCATCAAGGAGATCCAGAGAACTACCAAAGCCCAGTATCCCGGAGATTTGTGTCTCACAGCTGGACCTTCTCAGGTCCAGTAAGGCTGAAATTCCAGCAGAAGCCTTCCCAGCACACAGGATATTCCTTGTGTCTTCCTCTCCATCACAGATCCTCCTCTAGCTGAGCTCAGCTGTGCAGTGGCCCTTAGGGGGTATCAGATGGGGAACTTTCTGGGTATGTTTTTCCATTTTCACATCTTTGGAACTGCCAAAATACTCTGGAAATCAGGAGGATTGGGGTGATGGGCAGAAAACCAGACAAACACAAACAACCTCTCCAAGCCTTGTTTCCTTAGGAAATCACACTGGTAATAAAATAAAATAAATACTGGGGTTATACTGGTACAAATCCTTTGAAGTCTGTGGGTGTGATGGGTGGAGTAGAAACGAACATGGCCACCACAGTATTAATTAAAAGTAAAGTATGAGCAACACCTCAAACGCACGGGGCAGAAATGCTGCAATGCCAGGACAAGCTCTGTGGGCCTGGGCACAGCTGGATCCCTGAGCAGTCACCTGACACTGCCCTCCCAACCCCTCCAAAGGGTGTCCCAGGAGACCCCTGACAAACAGCACAGCCCCTGCTGGGGCTGCAGGGCTGACTTTTAGCAATCAGCCTCAATTCTTTCAACCTGTCACTGACTTGGGCACGTTGAAGGTGCAGGAAGAGCTCCCGTGCTCCTGTCAGGATCACTTCAGGGCTATTGTTCAGGGCTATTGTTTTGCTTCAAGTCAAGAAATATTACTGGCACAAATTTTAACTTAAAGAACCAAAGCTTTGCTATCGCATCAAGGACTGGCTTCAACAAAGAATACCTGAATACCTAATGAGAGAAGGCAAGATGGAAAAGGGTTTGGGTCCTCTAACAGGCAAAACTGTTTTAGTGAAGCTGTTGTGTGAGGTCTCTATGTTTTTAATGTCATATTCAAATAGAAAATTGCTGAAAAACTTGAATGTCATAATATCGTAATATTCTTAATTTTCATGAAGAAAAATTAAACCCAAGTCCCAACACCAACAATGTAGGACTTGTGCAAGTGTTTACGAACACAAACAAGCTATAAATTGATTTAGGAGTTTTAGAGGAACTCAGAGAGGATGTTTACTCCCTCTCATTCACGTGTACAACACTGAGTGATTTTAATTTCCTTCTGTATAACAGTCTTCTCTCTCTCTCCACTATCTTTGCTTTACCCATCCACAAACATTCTCATTCTGCTGCATCCAGACGTGTTCTCTTGTCCAGGAGCACAGAGGAGAATCAACCCCTTGTTACATCCAGGGCACACAATTGACATCCTCCCACTTCGGGAAATCCAGGGAGTTCCAAAAGCTCCAGCTTTGTTACTACTTTCATGAGCTTAAATCAAATAATGAAGATGGCTGAAAATACGGACACTGTAACAACTTCTTTTGAGGAGGAGTTAAAACCCAGAAAAACCCAACTCTAAATACAAATGTGTCTTTTTATAGCGGAGGAGATCCCCTCACTGCCACAGCACACAGAACAACACAGTAACCAAGCTCTGCAGCAAAGAACAAGAACTGGGAAAGAGGGAAGGGAGAAGTGTTTCTATGCAATGTCCCGTGCATTTCAAAACCAAGGCATCTGAAGACTAGTTTGATAATTTCCACGTGGTCAGAAGAGAGTTCCAAATTTCATAAGACACCTTTTTTTTTTTTTCTGTAACATTTTGACTTCTCACTTTCTTGGTGGCTCAGGTGCTTATGAATAAACATTCAACGATTTCATCCCCCTTTTCTTCCTCTGGCTGAAAATTAACGAACACAGCTTGGAGTATGATTAATTTGACTGGGCTAAATGGAATTCTTGTTAGATAAAGCAATTCAGAAAAAGTTTTTCACAAGAAAAGAAAACTCACTGCCACTGCAATCATGTAATTCTCTAATGAAATATAATACAGTTTTAATCAAGGCCCTGAACTGCATGTCAAGAAATGGATACTATAAATACTATAATCCTCCCCAGTGCTGATATGCTGTGAGAATGGGGATGGTAGCTGGTGTCTCATTTTCTCTATCTATATAAGCAGGATAATCATTCTTTATCTCTACCTCTATCTACAGCTACCTCAGATGACTGGTGCTTACTGCCAAATCTTGGGTTTTGGTCTTATGGCCCAAGGGACTGTGAGCAGACCTCCAGAGCAGCCAACCTGCAGCATTCTGGACTGGAGAGATGGAAGCTGCCACAGAACTGCTCAACAGCCCTGCTTCTTGTCTGACTTTGTTACTTCCCTTTTTCACTTTTAAAAACCAAGCTTACAGGTTTAATTACACCCCTACAGAGCACTGCTCTTGACAAAATGACACAAAACACAAGTTTTAGAAGCAATAGAGGTGTGAGCTCTTACCACAGGAACTGCCAGCACTGACTTTTTCTACTCTGCTTTGCTCCTGCATTTCTTCCCAAGCAGCAAGTGGGGTTTATGTGCCTCCCTGACGTATTTTTTACAGGGTTCTGGAGTTCACTCAGGCTTTGACATCCCTAATTTTTCCTACAGATAACCACTAACCCTGAGCATTTGTGAAGAGGAACACCTGCAGCAGGGGTACAAACACAATTCTGCCATGATCAAACCTACCCTGTGCTGCTAAAACCAACCACTGCACATTGTCTGTCACAGGAAAAACGACCAACAGCATGGAGCTGGTGGGCCAAGATGTGTGAGCACCTTGAGGCAGTGCAAGTGCCCTTGTACATTCAATCACACCGAGGTCCTCGTAGTCTTTGCAACTTATTTTTCTCTTACACTGGGAAAAGTAAATCTACACCAATTTCTCCTTCCTGAAGCTGGTCTTTCACTCTGTACTAGTAGTGGAGAGGGAAAAAAGTGAAATCTGCAGGAGAACACAATTCATTTATTTGCTGGAGTAAGCTGGGCAATACTAAATGCATTCTCCCCTTTTCCTCCAGAAAGAAACCTGTACTGAAAAGTTTAAATGTATTTATACTTCTGTCCCATTTCCTAAATCTCTGGAAGAAACTAATATAGAATTGGTTATAATAAATAAAGTCTTGTAGAAATGTAGCATTTTGGAGTCAAAATCTAAATTACCTCTGACATTTGCTTCACAGACTAATGCACAGAGCCCCCATATGATATGAAGTTTGCTACTCTCAGGTGTTGGACAGGGTCTTCTGAAGACTGGCATTTGTAGACTCCAACACTGCCCTCCCACCTTCTTTTCCCTAATTAATTGTACTGGCTTAGGGCAACATCTCACATTTCTGTTTATTTGCTTGCAGTAGGAAAACAAAGAAGATCTTATCAACCACTTGTCAATTTTATGCACCACTTCAGCAAGTCAGCCACAGCTACCACAGCTCAACAGCCTTCACTGAAGTATTTTTCATAGGCTGCAAACAATCTGAAATTACAACACTCTGAAGGCAATCATTTTAGTCCCTATTCCAATGTACCCACAGCTACTAGTCAAAACAATCCCAAAACAAACAACAAAACCCACCCAAACACACAGACCTGGGAAAACCAATCACTTGCAACATAGTGTCAAAGTTATTAACAATTTAACTTCATTCGTTAGCAGGTGACAGGGCCCAGTGCCAAAGGGACACGAGGTCAGTGAGCAGACTGTGGGTCACACACAACCTCATTCCTCCTGCCCATGGCACGTTCCAGCCCAGCCCTGAAGGTGGTCTCTGCTTAGAGCTCCTCACCACCACACCTTCCATCACAATGCACACCTTTCCCTGGCCCCTTCCAGTCAACCAAGCTCCACTTTGAGAGAGACTTTCCCCAGAGGGAGCGAGTCAGTCTGGAGAAAGGAACATGGAATGAACTCAGAAGAGGTAACCAAGTAGGGGAACCCAGTAAGGCCTCTTAAACCAAGGGTTTGTCACAGTTCAGCTTCTCCTGCCGCTTTTGCCGTGCTGCCCACATTTTATAAAGGGTTTGCCTTCGGCAGAGATCGCAGGATGTGTTACTGTGCATCGAGAAATGAGGTTCTGCACAATTAAGTTAGAGCCAGGCTGGTGCAGAAGCCATGTCCTTCCAAGAGAGTTGCACTTCAATGAAAAACCACTCAAAACCTGAATTTACTTCTAGAAGAAAAAGTTGCAGGGAAAAAAAAAAAAAAACACCAACAAAAAAGTGTTTCACCCAGACTTTCATCCATCATTCTGAAGTGACTACATCTGCATTTTTAAGATATTTTCTTTTTGGCTGTACATGAATTTGATGTCATTAAAAAGGCTTCCTTTGATGCTGTATGCCAAGTAGAATCATTAGCTTCTCACAAAGGTACACTCTAAATAGTCTAGTTTAAATTTTCATTTTCAGATGATTCATCTAAGAGATGAACAATAACAACCAAAACCAACTTGAGAACTCTAAACAGTAAAAAGCCTTTTAGCTGCACTCACTCATTTATTAACTCCCTCCAACACCTTCTGCCTGGATTCACATGGCAGCCAATACTGAGCATGAATTCTGCAACTCCCTTTGTGATTTATGGCCATTACAAGCAAATCACCACCACGTTCCCTCATCCACGAGGTTCTTCTGGAGTCTGTATTCTGAGTCTTTCTGGCTGACACAGGGTCACTTGGTTTTAATCCACGGATGCTTTCCACTGCCACTATTTCTAGCATGTGTGTTGTTTTCTCCCAGCTCCTCTTCAGGAGTCCTCAGCGGAGGTCATTAGAGGATTAATGAAGCCCAGGGACACCAGGGGAAGCCGCATCCTCAGCCAATGCAGCCTCATCTATTCCCCTGGGGCTTGGAAGGGGAGCATAAAATACATTAACCATACCTAGGGTTCCTCCATTTCAATGAAAATAGCACTACAGTCCAAAACCCAAGAAATTATTTACAGCTGATAAATGTTTCCTGATATATATTAAGACACTAGCAAGTACAGACATCAGCAAAAGCTTACAGCGTTTTTTTATGACGCAGGCCCAAATCTCTGCTGAACAAATATCTGTGTTTTCCTCCCCAGGAAAGACAGCTCATTTAGCCCCTGCCCCACTTCAGAGGGAACAGTATTAGTGTACATGTGGGATCAAAAGGAAGGTTACATCGCTTCTGCAACAACTGCCTGGACAGGTCACAGAACTCCTTGGTAGCCTTTGTGGTACTTTCTTGACTTGCACAAAGGTACACGATGGTCCTTCAGCTCTGTGAAGTGGCCCAGGGTCACCTGGCTGGCCAGGGACGATGGAGAAGCCACAGGAGGGCAGCTCTGCCTGTCTGCAGCCCGGCATGCACTGCTCCCTCTGATGTTCCCTGGAAAAGGGTACAGGAGGAAAACACCATGACCTGGCCCCAAAAACTGCACCAGGAGGGAGAACGTGCAGGATGGTATCAGAGGAGATGGAAGTTTTATGGGTTCTGGCTTACAGCAAAATAAATGCACCATCAGTTCTATCAAACAGCCTCAAAAACACTCCTGTCACAGAGAAAGCTTTTTTCCCTAACATGTTCTTCAAACCATACATTACAGTGATGTCCCCCCCTAACCACGCTCACGCTATTTCCCTGGACTTGGCTCTGCTTTTGTGCTTCTTTATACCCTCATGATGTCTATATACACCACACTCTGTTTGAAAACCTTCTTCATTTCATGACAAGGATCATGAAAGAAAAAAAAGAGTTGCCCACAAAAACGTTTTAGAGAATTACAAGCTTGTGAAAAGAAAAGGTCTAGCAAAAGCTCTTCCTTTGCCACAATCAGATTAGGTGCTACGACCTTCATTAAAACCCCTTCTGTCTACTCATTTCACAGCATTTAATTTCCTGCCTCTCGGTGATTAAACCAACTGAAAGGTAGTAGATAAAGCAAGTTTGCTCGCTGTTTCAAACGGATATATTAATGCTTTACGCTTAAAAAGCTTTCAGAGTGTCTTCAGAGGCTGATTAACAAACACTGTACATAAACCCGTGTCTGAGGTCAGACTGTGGCAGCAGATATGTGACTGAGACTCACTACAACAGCTCGATTGCAGCGCTGTACCACAGGATACCTCCACTGCATACATTAAGGAAGCTTAAAGTTAAGCTTCACATATTTAAACACTAACAAAGTCTACTTAATGGCAGTCTTCAAAATGACAGTGGCCTCCTAATCTGCTGCAGATAAAGAAGTGCCAAGATTAATGATTACGTAAGTGCATCACAGAGCCCAGAAACAATAATCAGCTCTTCTGTTGTTATTTGTGTACAAAGGCTATTAGAGTCATCTGACATTCCAAAATCCAATTTAAAGTTGTTAAACCCCTTTCACGTACTTATTTGAGGTTGGAAAACCCAGAGGTTCAAAAAGGGAAAGGAAGGGTTTGATTTCCTAATTCTTTTTCCCTTACTGATTTTGCTCTAAGCCAAATCTCTCTTTAAGAATTGCAAAAAAATAAGCTTTTAAACAATGCCTGGAGTAACCAATATTGCTGTTGAAGGAATAATACCAATAAAACCTTAACATGCTTAGATAGCAAAATTTAAAATAATGACTACAAGCTAACCAAGTGACTATTCTACAGAAAAAGACCCCATTGAATTGAGGGTGTCGCTGACGTTGTCAGTGCAACTCCGACAATCTTCAGCAAATCAGGGTGAGAAGCTGAAGGTGCTCAGGCACCAAACACCCATCCCGGGCTATTAATGGACTTGGTGAGAATGAGAACTCCCTCTCCGGGTTACCAGAGGCACAGGACCGTCTGCAGGAGAGCAGCACGCTGCAAACCAGGCAGGGACAGGGATGGCTGCAGGCTCTCTGAACACCACCACACAGGCAACTGTTTTCCCACAAAGTCCTCTAAAATTCAAAACCACCTTCTTTGTTGCTAACGGAGGAGTGAAAAGCGAGAACAAAGCGGGTCTCCTCCTGGTTCCTCCGTTCGCTGTTCTCTCCGGGCCCAGAGGAAGGCAGGGGCAGGGGCAGGGCAGGGCAGGGCAGGGCAGGGACAGGGGCAGGGACAGGGGCAGGGACAGGGGCAGGGCAGGGACAGGGCAGGGACAAGGGCAGGGCAGGGGCGGGACAGGGGCACAAGGGGCAGGGACAGGGACAAGGCAGGGCAGGGGCAGGGACAGGGCAGGGCAGGGGCAGGGGCAGGGGTAAGGCAGGGCAGGGGCAGGGACAGGGGCAGGGACAGGGGTAAGGCAGGGCAGGGACAGGGGCAAGGCAGGGCAGGGCGGCCGTGCCTGCGCTGAGGGGCCAGGGGAGCAGCGGGGGGAGCAGCGGGACGGGCCCGCTGTCATCGCTGCCTCCCGGGGAGCCATCCATCCATTACAGCCCCGCTGGTCGCACAAATCGCTGCAGCCCCGAACGCCTCGTTCTCCGCTGGCCTCAGAACTCCCCGGCAGGGCAGCCGAGCAGGCCCCGCTCTCAGACAGGGCGGCGGGCAGGGGGACAGACCCCGCACAGACCCCGGCCAGAGCCGGGGACAGACCCCGGCCAGACCCCGGACAGAGCCGGGGACAGACCCCGAACAGACCCCGGGCAGACCCCGGCCAGAGCCGGGGACAGACCCCGGACAGACCCCGGCCAGAGCCGGGGACAGACCCCGGGCAGAGCCGGGCCCAGCCGCCGCAGTGCCGTGTGCCGGGCTCGGCTGAGGGGGAGCCGCCGCAGCCGCTGCCCGCCGGGACAGGCCGGGCTGGGCTGTGGGCTCTGCAGGGCACAGATCCGCTCCCTCGGCCGGGACCCAGCTCACGGAGACATCACGAGCAAGAGCAAGGGAAGGTGCCGGCCCTCATAACCCGGCTGGTGGGCGGCAGAGCCGAGAGAAGCTTTTCCTTCCCTGTTGTTGACATCGGGACTAAACCAGCCCGAGTTCCTTGTGCAGCACAAACGAACCATTACCGTGTGCAGAAGCTTTTGCTTTAGGCCGCGAAGTGCTTCCCTAGTGTTCCCCAAGGTAAAGTCAATTAAGTGATAACTGCATCTGTGCAGAAAGAATTCAAAATGCTAATACCCCCACCCAGATAAGTCTTCAACCTTGCCTGCTTATTTATCTCTAGCTCTTAGAAATTATTGCCATGAATGCTCCAGTGCCTTCCCCCATTATCTTTGCAATCCTGCTTCTTCCTCACAAAAAGGCAAAAAGCACAGCACATAAGCACTGTACCACTTCAACCACGCTGGGGAGGAAAACGATACAGGCAAAGACGTATCAGCTCATCTACTGCAGAGAAGCTACTGGCAGGTTTTGCTGCTCTCCGAGTTCGTTCATCCAGCCTACAGAGGTAAGAAAATCTGCTATGCCATCAGAGGCTCACATACTCTAGAAATAACAGCAGTTTGCATCATGAATTATCTAACATGATTCACCACTCGGGGAAAAGAAAATATATCGTGTTTGGTGGTGTGCCATTTGGCCACCAGACTCTAGAATTTTAATGTTTGTTATCTTTGCAATGGAGATAATGCAACGCTGGGCTCGGGCATCTGCTCTAAGATGGATTCCTCACCTCAACAGGAGTCGACCCGTGTTATGCAAGGCTCTGGCCACAGGTGCTGAATGTGTCCCCATGCTTTTAAAGTGAAAAAACCCCACGTAGAACCCAAAAAACCCAGTACTGAAAACAAAAGAACTCGATGATGTGCTGACTTACCATCCACACCTATATGAATGCCTTAGTACTTTATTACTTCTGTTTATAAAAAAATAAGAAAATTGAAAAATGGCCATTAAAAACTCCCTCTAACAGAAAACACTGACACCTTTTTCAAACAAGTCTGACAGTTCCATAAGGAGAACACAGCCCTGTGACCCACAGAACCGGGCAGAATACAAGCATTGGGTAGAATACAAGTATGGCCAGGAGATTACACAGTAAGATTATTCATTCAACTATTGCTAGAGGTATCTAACAGATTACAAGGGAAAAACCAACTTGCTTCACATGGTTGATATTCGGTTCTAAAGGCCAAATCAACCAAAAAGGTAGAAGCTGGCTAGTAGTGAACGTATTTGATTTGTGTTTCCTCAAGTAAAGGAGGTTTGATAAAAATTAGAAGAAAATAATAGAAACAGCACATGTATTACTGCAATCATTTCATCCAAAACCAATCCAAACTGGTTCACAAGATGAGCTTCATCACTTTGTCAGGCCAAGAAAAGCACCTTGTAACCAGAGCTGAATGAAGCCTACAATAATTTACTGAGTGATGAACATAATCTCTCAACCCTTTAAAGACAGTCCTAACCCATCATTTTTGCTGATCTCTTCCAATGCTGTGTTCTGCACACACCAGAAAACAGACAGGAACAAACACCAGGAAACTCCAAAGTTTTAACACTGTACTATTTTAAAAGGCTCACACACAGTTTCTATACCGTCCTTGATAAAGCCCCAAAACATTTAACCAGAACTCCCCTACTCCTACACTCTGGAGAACACTTGCAGCATAACTTGATTATCCAAAGCTCCCAGGGGACAAATGGAAGCAGAGATACGTGGGGAACAGCCAGAGGTCTTCTGAGAATAATGGAAGTGAAAGGAGAGGAAACAAACTCCACAAAGGACTGTTGGCTCAGCTCAGCCTTGAAGTTTCCCTATTCCTGAATGGAGCATTCATTAAGTAAAATAAGCTTCTTTAAGCAAGCTTTCCAAACGATTGTAAAAACCATCTGACAAAGTGAAGAATTATTGTTCGTTTTGGTACTTGACTCTCCCGAGAGAGAGGCAGCTGTTGTTCCTACTGTAGTAATTTATTAGCCAGTGGTACCGCTGTACCAACGCTCCTGGTAGGGTCTCAGTGGTTAGCAAGCAGCCAAATTCTTTCCAAACTTGTGTTTCCCCAAGTATTATTTGGAAAACACTGCTAGAAAAAGTTCCAAACTGAGCGAGAAACACCAACAGATTTATCACAAGCCTTAACACGGGGCAGAACATCTACACAGAATAAATCTGTTCGGGGAGTTGCGGGTGCTTTACACCGAAAGTACAAGTTTTTACTTATATTATTGCAGCACAAGTTAATGCCAATTAAGTAGGAGAGTCACTTTGGATTTAGCACAGAACCTGGCCCAGGGCACTGGCACACAGAATAGAAATAAATACTAATCGTGCTTGCTCACACTGAGAGGATTAGATAACTACAGACGTAGGAAATTAAAACCACAACAAGATGACCCCACGCTCATGATTTCCCTGTTGGAGCAGATCAGTCAATATGAATAATCGACAATGTAAATTGAAATCCTCAGATAAAAATAATGGTTTTACCGCTTTATTTCTCTTCACTTGCACAGAAATTGAGTTGACTATCTCTGACAATGCCATGGTTTAATATTCTAAACACACTATCTTCTTTAACAATGCCTGGAATAGGAACAAGCTGCTGAGCCAGATCCTCAAGGGGTGAAAATCAACACTGCTACACTGACTTCAGTGGAAGCACATTGATCTTCACCAGCTAAAGCTTTGGGCCCTAGTGGGCAATTAGGTTTCTATTATATGCTAATTTAAATAATGCACCACAGAACATTTGCTGTACAATAAAGCAAGTCTACATTCTTCTGTGGAAAAGGACAAGCATTTGCTGTGGCATGATGAGAGTTATGGATTCTGGTTTCAAAGAGCAGGATGGAGTTTCGGTATAAACTACTCCTCATAATAACATTTTTAAACCTGCAATTACTCATACTATACTACTTTGGGAAGCCTATAATTATTTGGTAGGTTCTTACCAACGTCTAGTCTAGATCATAATTGCTAACACTGCCTCCTTCAAAGGAACTAGTGACTCTGTTAAAATCTGGTTTTTGTTAGGTTCCTACTACACAAAGTGGCTGTGCTCTAATGTTATGATCTGTATTCAGTTGAGGAGGAAAACCAAGCTGATTTATGTCATAATCTTGAGCCTTTGAGCAAGGCCTGAACAAAAAAAAATGAATACAACAACCCCACACGCTTCTTTTGAGGCTTCTGAGGTGGCTGGGTTGGAACAGGGACCGTGGCTGCGGCTGACACAGGCCAGAGGTTTTTTGCCACACAAGTTTATGGCACTGAGGACCATCTGTAACACTCTCTCACTCTCACAGGCAGGCCTCACACTCCAGCCACAAGACAAACAAGCAGAAAAGCTGGGTTCGGCAACAGTGACACCAAAAAAGATTTTCAGGGGTCACAGGGCAGTTCAAGCTATCATCCTCATGTTAAAAATGTTAACAGCAGTCATTAAAAGATGTTTTGCTCTCTTCTGTAGCATTTTTTAGGTATGAGATCTTCTTTCAGTCTCCTTTTAAATGTCATTGGCACCCTTCTTCCTGCCTTAGTCATCAACAACCAAGTTATTAGCGTGCCAAGGTCCTGCATAAATTTTTGTGGACTTCTGATGTAGTTGGGATGAGGGCATCATTCCACACTTACAGGTTCTCCTATGCTGCAGCCCTTCAAGTGAAGTGAAGGACTGGGTACATACTCTGCTCTGAAAGCTGACAGTTAACCCCAGAACAGCAGTTTGGGAGCCCTCTGAACACCTCCTTAGAGAGAAGGGTCAGCACAGCAGGGTTCTCCCCATGTGTCTGACTTGCACATGGAAAGTCATGGCAGAAACCTCCTGGAGATGATACTCCACCTAAAGACTGAAAAAACATGCACACAATTCCAACTGGTCTTTTCCAGGGAACCACTCAAGGCAGAAAGGCAGAGTAATGTGTGCTCACATAGGCCAGCAAGGTGAGATGTGGCACTGAGCTCCTCACAGCACTTTATTCCCTTTACAAACATACCTATCCTGGCAACCATGCTCCTCTCTGGCTGCATTTGTAACTGCTCAGAAATACTTTCATTTCAAACAGAAAAAGATATAGAGTCAAGCATTTTTAATGGTATCAACCACACAAGAAGAACGTGCCATGCAGGGAAGATCTAAAACATCCCCACAGTAAGAACTGATCCAAAGCCTCCCCTGAGCTCCTCAGCCACCACATCACTGTACTTTGGGTGGGCTCTGCAGACACGGGGAAAACTCCAAAGAAAGAAGAAACTAGAACTTATTTTGGTTAAGGTCCTGATGAACTAACTCCACAAGCATTTCAGCCAGCACAAACCCCCAGTCACTGAACAGAGGTGGCCTCCCCTCCTCCCCCAGTGCCTGCACAGCTCTCACTGCAAGGGCCCAACGAGGAGTAACTCGGGTTGAAACTGTTCTTGGGGGATTAACTTTAACCTGAATTGGTTTCCTGACTTAACTCCCCACGTGACTGCGGAGATGCTGCTGGGGCTCACACAAGGGAGGGGTGCATTTGTTTGGCAATGCCAGCTTAGGGGAGACTAAAATACACAGAGCTCAACTCTCAGGCTGCTGGATTGGTACGAGGAGATCTGGGGTAGCAGGCAGAAGGACAAGGAACACAGGGTTAGTTTTCCAAGAAACAGAATAGTCTGTGAATAAGTCATTGGTTTCTACAGCCACTATTGCTGTGAAACTTGAAGCAAGTCACTTATTTGATGTGTCAATTCCTCAGCTGTGAAATGAGGACAACGCTTCCTTACATCACCAAAGTGTCGTAAGTTGAAAATTAATGACTGAGGCACTTGGACACTGGTGCTGAGGGCCAAGTCAGTGTGCAGCTACCAGAGCTGAGTGATTAGTGACAGGGAGGGACTAAAGAATCAACATATTATTTTTGGTGGACTATTTCCTTAGAGGATAAAGCAGAGTAACTGCTACTTACTTGATTGCAAGGAATTGAAAGAGCTCTCTGTAGCTCCCTCGTGGGTGGACACCTAAACAATTAAATAGCCATGACCTAATTTTAGCCAGAAACCTTATGTCACAAGGAATTTACAGGGAGGCGTCTTCTGTATGTGCAAAAGTAATTGCACTGTGGAAGGATAGTTGACCAATGTGTTAATGTAGTTGTACAACATTTAGGGACAGACTGTATCCCACTCTCCTTCCATATCCCACTCTCCTTCCTCATATTCCCAATTCCAAAATTTCTGACCATAAAACTGCATGATAAAAATATCATAGGACCAGGACTGAAAGAAATTCTGTGAACATGCTGCTCCCAGCATCGGCATGATGGAATCAGTTCAAGGAAAATTTACATAAAAAGAAGTGTAAGGCTGGTAGGAGAGGTTATAATCCAATCTCACCTTGTGTGTGACAGAGACGATGGGATATCACCAGTGGGTTTTGCATGATGCCTATGCACACCAGTGATACAGAAGGCACTTCTTTTGAAGTGCCATTATTATGCACATACAGCCATCAAGTGATAGAAAACACATCCCAGTTCTAAAAGAAGTTGTTCCAACAGCTTGTTTTCCTCACAGTTACAACCTGTCCTTTCCTTCTAGCCTGAACTTTCCTGCCTTCCTTCAGAAGCATATGGGAAACATTTCTTCCTCTCAGGCTAACTCAGGATTGGTACCACGGGATTGGAAAGCTGGGACTCGAAGTCCCTGTGCTGTGACAAGCACGGCGTGTGAGCCAGGGCAAGTCACAGAACTAGCACAGTTACAGCATGTCCAGCTTCTGTGAGATGTGTCGGGCTCACTGCAAACACCAGGAGCCAAAGGATTAAATAACTTCATGGAGCTGGGCACATGCCTTTCTGTAATTCAGTTCTTACCTGCAGAACACCAGGATTAGAGGCTTCCTATCTGTGAGGATCTATTAAATACCACATTGTGCTTGGATACATGAATAGGAACAGAAGCCACGTAAATACTTCAAGCGGTAAATAGTGTTTCAAGTCTTACTGAGCTTATTATGTCTCAAGAGCTCATTATGTCCTCACTAGATTAGAGAGCACATATTCAAAAAACAAACACAAACCTAAGGAAAGCAAGAATCCCCAAAGAAAGCTTTCAAGTTGAAATACCAACCTCAGGATTTTTGCTCCTGCCTTATGATTTTGAGACATTGGGCTGACAATCTAAAAATTCCCAGAAAGAGTTAACACTGACATTCTGTTTCCTCGGTCCTCTTGGCCAGGGCATCAGCCCTAAATAATAATTATTATGAAGATGTATCAGTGGGTTAAAAAAAAAAGTGTCAATATAAAGTGAAAATCCTGAACTATCTGGCTCAGCACTGAAGAGCACTGACATGTCTGCAGCCAGCCTGGCAGTTTGCACTCAAACCGCTGGGAATTTTTGTTGGCTCAGTACAGAGTGGGACTGAGTGCACCCTCAGCAAGTTTGCCAACAACACCAAGCTGAGCTGTGCAGCCCAGCTCTGGGGCCTCCTGTATAAGAAGGACGTGGAGCTGCTGGAGCGAGTCCAGAGGAGGCCCCGGAGATGCTCCAAGGGCTGGAGCCCCTCTGCTCTGGAGCCAGGCTGGGACAGCTGGAGGGGTTCCCCTGGAGAAGAGAAGGCTCCAAGGAGACCTTAGAGCCCCTTCCAGGGCTTAAAGGGGCTCCAAGAGAGCTGAAGAGGGACCTGGGACAAGGATAAGGGGGAATGCCTTCAAACTGAAAGAGGGCAGGTTTAGACTATACAGCAGGAAGAAATCCTTCCCTGTGAGGGTGACGAGGCTCTGACACAGGTTGGCCAGAGAAGCTGTGGCTGCCCCATCCCTGGAAGTGTCCAAGGCCAAGTTGGATGGGGCTTGGAGCAACCTGGGCTAGTGGAAGGTGTCCCTGCCCATGGCAGGGGGGTCAGAAAAACATGATTTTAACATCCCTTCCAACCCAAACCGTTCTGTGGTTCTACGAATGCACAAGAATTATGGACCTTCCAAAGCACATCCTTCTAACTTCGTGGGCAGACAGTTCAGCACCCTGCAAATCGTACCCAAGACTCAAATCTTCAGTGTTGCATCTGCTTTTGTTCAACTCCTTATTGTCTGAGTTTGTGTGGTTAGGCACTGAAACGTGAATCTGTTGATTCCTGGCTACAGCACAGGCTTCTTGTGTGGCCCAAGCCATGTCCCTCAAGCTATACTTCAGTCCCCTCCTTGGCAAACAGGTAAAACATCCCTCAGTGATGTTTTATGCATAAATTAACTCATGGAAGCCGGTTTTTCAAAGAGTTCACTAATTAACATTATAGACAACCCTGCAGATAAAGAGATTGTCAGAGCTCTGTCTGGCAACTCTGGCCCAGGGAAAGAGTGCATTCCAGAAGTGATGATAGAATCTCCATACAATTCCAGAAAGCCAAGTTTACTGAATTCCACAAGGTTATTTTTTAGGAATGTGTACTTCTTAGCAACATAACATAAGGATTTCATACAATGTAGGGCATCTCCTACATTTATTTTTACTTGGAATGAAATGGCACCATCAGTTTTCAGCACAATTTATATGTGCTATCTTGACAAGATTTCCCTGGAGAAATCCTGAAACACTTAGTAGATCTAGAACAAAGACTTTAATGGTGGAGACCCTGTTTTTCACAAATATACATTTACAAGTTGCTGGAGAATGCAAAGAGAGTTCTACAAAAGGCATGTTGATTATCCTACATTTTCAGATGTAAGCTCAACAGGGTAGATAATGTATTTTTCCTGTGTTTATACAGTGCCTGGTATCTTACTTGTGCTTAGAATAAAGTCCGCAGATAACTTCATTTTCTAGGATTCATAAACCAGTACGATATCTAAGTACAAAACTCGGGTATAAAACAAATTAAATAAAACACAAATTTTATCCTAGGATGACCAGAAATAGAATAGCAAGAGGACCAAACATTACTTGTTCTGCCTACACTGACTAAAGAGGGTAAACGGGGAAGAGACTAAACCACAAATTTTAGCTGTTTCTTTGCTTTCCTTCAAGTAGTACAGGATATAACCTGACAGTTCTACAGTCTTCACCATCACATGATTTACTTAACCTAAAAGCTGAAAACCTTTTAAGCTCATCTCATTTTAAAATACACATAAATTGAAATAGTCAATATTGAAAGACAAACAAGAGGAAGTTTTTACTAAGTCTGCAATTACATATTTCAAGAGCCACTGAAAAATGGCTCCTGAAAATAGGAGCTGAAATGTGCTTTCAAACAACAGCTGAACTTCTGTCACAAGTTATTGCCGAGCCTACATACCAAATACTTCGAGTTTTCTTTGAAACTTAAGAGCTTACTGATTACAGGAACTAAATAATAATTACTGCCTTTGATTTTAGGACCATAATCCAGGACTGGAAAATGGATTTGTCACTGTTGCTGCGCACCAGCGAATTCACTTGCTTCGTTTCCAATGTAACAACACGACCATCTCACTGTAAGGCAGAGATCTGAGCTAACACAGCCAACAAACTGTAATTTTTTAGTTTCTCAGTCAAAACTCAGGCGAACTTCATCTTTGTTTGTCTTTTGTTTGCATACAGGTGGTGTAATTAATCCATGAAAAGCTGTTGCAACATGAATGACACTCAAAATCAGCACGCACAAATATTGTCATTAAGTTTATTTGGAAAAATAAATGGCCTGTGATTTCATGACCAGCCAACTAATCAACACCGTGACTTTCCTGAAGCACGTCCTGCACTCCACGTTGTGCAGTGTGCTGAGGGAGGAGGGCCCATCTGCTCCTGCTCCCCTCTGTCCCAGAGCGGACAATCAGGAGCTGAACCTCCGCCAGGGCTTCCCTCACACAGTCCTGCAGCTGGAACTGGGCCAGCACGAGGCTTCAGTGGGTCCAGCCCGCTCACCTCTTAGTGCCATCCAGAGGATCCATCTTCACACAAAAGAAAGGAAGGCTTTCCAGAGCAAATACAACCATTACAGCACTGCACCTTTCAAGTATTGGGAATCACGCTTTTATGTGAGGGAAGGGAGAAGTGTCCTTGCTCTAACAAACTAGACACGCCACTGCTAAATTAAACTATTAAACTTTCAGAATATACACTAGTAGGGCAACTAAAGTAGCATTTTAGTGATGATGCAGCTTTGAATCCTCCCAGTGAGGCAGCAATACCAACTTTTTAAACCATTCAGCTGTTTTAGGCTTGTCTCACTGAGCTTAACAATTAGGGAATTTTAGACCAATATACTTTTACATTGCAAGTGGAGGCAGCAGGAAAGAGGCAAGTACCTGCTGGAGGCAGAAACTCCAGTCATAATCCAGACTAACAGGGCAGACAGAGCTCTCACGTGTGTGGTGTCTGAGTGAGAGGAGTTGGAAAACACTCATATCAACTGCGCTGTGATTTTCAATTTTGCCCTTAAAATTTCCAGCCTTCCCCAAACTGAAGAGAGCAGTTTAACTGAGCCTATGCAAACAGAGGATTACTAGCCCCTTATCTATGCCAGCGATCCTCTGAAATGAGGTGTTACCCAGGAGAGCAGTGGGAAGGTACAGGGCTTGCCACTCCTAGGTGGTACCCGACTTAAATACATTCCCACGGTTTTTCACACTGCCAGAGAGGGGAAAAAAAAAAAAAAAACAACACCAAACAAGCCAGGCCAGCAGTGGCTCTCTGAGAAAGCTGTGAAGAAGCAGTTGCAGCTCCCACCATCTGGTGCAGTGGGGGAATGACCCTCCCCTTTCCCAGCCTCCCCCTGGGGCCCAAGAAAGCCGAGGTGGCCCTACAGCTGGGGGGTGCCAGGCTGGCAGGGGGAAGGCTGGCAGCAGCTCTCCCAGAGAGGTAGGAATGATCAAGGAATAAGCAATGACTCACACTATATGATTTATTGCCGGGCAACGTTCCCAAATGTGTTAATAAAGTTGCAGCCAAACAAATGCACATCCCTTAGGTCTTGTCTTTGTTCCAGCACGGCCAAGACAATTGAGTATTATTTTCAAGTAAAACAAGGATGAGATTCTAGACAATATTTCTACCACAATTAATATTTATGTTTCACTGTTCTACTTCACAGCACTGCCAACCCTTGAGTATTCAATAAGAAAAAAAGGCACAAAACAAGAAAGAAGTGAGCATACACACAGACACAAAGTCCTAAGATATTTAACAAATATTTCTGAGTTGTTCTATCTGGGTTTCAGTTTATCTTGGGCACTTTCAGGTGTCAAATACAACAGATAAAAACATTCCATCACCACATTCAACAGCAAAATACCAATACAAAACCAGTTAATTCTGCGTCAGGCAGCAAGCAGCTTAATAGTTCATGGCAAAGCTCTTCTTGGAGGTCTTCTGGAAACTGAGAAAGAGAGGGAAGGGGAAAGAGGCCAAAGAGTTGTTAGAATTGAAACGTTTAGCTGATCAGCAGTGAAGCTCTGGGGAAGCAGTGATGAAGCACAAAAAGTTGTGACAGGTTTCTGTCAGCAGCCCACTCAGGTTTCACATCCAAGCGGGTGACAAAGGTGTTTCCATCTCTGAGCTTTCACAAGCACTGACAGAGAAACCAGAGTCACACTTTGGCTTCCAATGGGGCACTGAATCATGAGGGACATGAGACACATTGCACAGGGCAGCTCTGGGAGGGACAGCAGGGATGAAGCCGTCAGAAGGCCAGGGAAGCACAAAGCAGTGATGCAGCTGGGAGGATCCGCTTTCCCCGGATCACCCACGGGTAGTTTCTGCATTGAGTCTGGAGAGTCCTTTATTTCAGAGACTAGATAAGCCATGTGTTAGATGCATACAACCACAATATATTTACAAGCTGTATCCATGATGAAAACCACCAGGAATGTTTTTAAATGATAGCTGAGAATCAGCTATATCCCTTTCCAAAAGCCAGAGCTGAACAAAGGCAAAGGGGTGAGCAGAAGAAACACACTATAAAGTGTGTAATTTAAAAATGAAAACATTTTCCAGCATGAGTTATGTTTCTCTTATGGATGAGTGGAAAAAACATGTTATCAAGTAGTTTGTCAAGTAAATGCAACGAATTAATGAAAAATCAACTGATCTGCCAGATTTTATTAGGTGTAGTGATTTTACAGCCCACTTACAGCCATCCTTAGGAACTTCCCTACCTCAGCTTCCACTCACTCTTACAGAAAGAGTTAAGCAGTGAATATAAAGGTACAGCTTCTTACAAATAATCAAGGTCAACCATGCTTCTAGCACACATACCTCAAAAATCATCATCTCTATCTCACTCTTTTTTCATTTCTATTTTTGTGCATGTTTTATAACATACCTAACATTACTACAGTAGCACATGTATACAATTTATAAAAAAAATACATACATTGGGGTGCACACTCAAGTTTATTTCTTTTTTAATTATGGGGGTGCACGAGTTTGGAGACCACTGTTCTGAGCAACCTGATACACCAGAAATAACATCTACTGGCTACCTGTGTTAACAAACAGACCAGCACTGGGTTCTCCTCTTGAAGATGCCGTCAGGAGGAAGGATAGATGGATAACTTGTACACCACTGTCACTACAGCAGAGCTGAGGAACCACGCTTTTGGACGAGGACCTCACACACACAAAACATAATATGTAATAAATGCAGATAAAAAGATGGATCTTTAATGGAAGTACAAAACTGTATCTTCTTTTGCATTTTCCTTGCTCCCTACTATTTAGCTCCAAAACTTGTTGGCCAGCTCACTTCGCTGTAATTCTGGTTTTGCACACCTCATACGTGATTTAGACGGTGACTGCTGTGCTTTGTAAAATAACTTGTTTAGGAGTAATTCCAGACAGCTTTCTTGCTTCATGCTGGTTCATTTTCATCAACTCAGCTTTACTAGGCAATCTACAGGCAAGGCAGAGGTTTCACTGACAGGTTCCTCAACTGTAGCCTGTGGTTGATTTCTCGTTAATCACGCTGGTAACCAGAACAGTTTGCACGAGTTCGGAGAGCTCAGGATACACAACTGAACACTGCAGATGCTGCAGCAGCTTGGCATGGTAATGTCACATCTCCTTCCTCCAACAGAGCAAATCTGAGAGCAGCAGTTTTGGTTTCCTGAGCGTGCCAATGTTCGCCTGCCAGTGCCCTGGCACAGACTGCCACGGGGTGCTGATGAAACCCGAAATGTTTTGGGGTGGGGGGCAGGGGGCACAGCTTTAACAGACCAGATGTGAATTTCGGTGGATTGAAAAACAACTAAAGTCCATCTCAAGAGATGGTTTCTTCCAGTTGTCACAACCCTCTGGTATGCTTGGAACTATTCCAGAAGGCCACTAAAGGAACCAAGATCTCTTGAAGAACTGAGCATGCAGTGCTGGAAAGGCACAGCACGGAGGTGTCCTGGAGGGCCCTGTCTTTCATTCCTTCACAGTGATCTCAAACCGTTGGTTACAAAGGGCCTAAAATGCACAGTTGTGTTGTTACCCCTCACGACGCTGATAAAGAGATTAAATAAGGCACTGGTAGCTTGCTTTCAAAGGAGGGTGAAAGAAGAACACAAGAAAGTGAATTAGAGATGAAGAACGTTAACATGAAGGAGAAGAAATGAAAGTAATGAAATGAAAGAAATGAGAAACTAGACAGCAAAGGGAAGAGGATCAGGCAATTACACAGCACTTCAGCAGGATGACAGTTCTGCATGCAGCCTATGTGATCCCAAGCAGGAAAATTCTTACATCCACCTAAATGGAAGAGCCAAAATGGAAGGATAAAGATGGAAGTGGCAGAAGTACCATGCTCCAGTCTAAAAATATACACACTACTGATTTCCCGAGCTGTCTGTGGGGAGCTGCAATCAGCAATGTTTAGGTTTGTTATGCCCTCTCTCAAACTCCTGAAAAGACAAAATCCCATTAACAGAGTGTAAGAAGCAGGCTCACACAAACTGTATTAAAATCCACTGTGTTTTGGTTATATCTAGATTTTAGTTTTGATGACCAGTTAGCACTTTATCATAACCTTCACACAATATATATACACTATAAGAAGTTTTAAGTTTTCTTTCTTGCATTAAGTTGTTTGAATGTAGGAAACCAATTTTTCAATTGAACACACATCAGAAGAAATTTACCTTGAAAATTTACCAATCTGACAAGAGTTAATGAATTTATGATTAAAAACCAAGGTTGTTTCTTTCTCTGTACAAACTAGCAGGCTCACTGCATAGCCTGATACTATTGCAAAGACCTTAACATGATAAAAGCAAAAAGCATTAAGTGTATTAATGTCTGTTCAAAATGAATTGTCTTTGCAGTATAGCAGTGCATTATCTAGCTTCTGTTCACACTTCTTTGATTAAAACAACAACCACCAACCCAACAAACCAATCACTATTTGTAGCTTAAGAGGCCCAAAGCCTCTTCACAAAACAATTCTGTTGTCACTTTTATATAGGGTTAGTTGATGCTTTCCCCCTCCTTTTTTCAGTGAGCTAAATATAATTAATGACTTCAAAATGGAATTAGTTCAACAGCATTCGGCTGAAAGCATTTATTTATATGAATCCAGTTATAAACCATAACTCAAAGGCACATTGTAAAGAAATTTACTTCACTGAAAATTCCAATAGCAGCCTTCTATATAAAAGTGGTATTAGAGCTTAGACATTGGGACAGTCAACATAAATTCTGATTTTAACAGGCTTGGATAAACATATAAATTTTGGCTCAGTGAGTCTGCTTCGGCTGTCAATACTCTGAAATAGATACAAGCTTTAACAAACCTTTAATTCAAAAGCCCATTACTGTACCAACTGAAACAGAAAGACGAGTATCAAAGAGGAGTTCTTCCCCACTTTCATGGTATTACTTCTGTAAGACATCAATTGATCTACAGCCCTTGAAAGAAAACAACTCGCCTCCCTCTCCTGGATAAAAGTCAGTGCAGTTTTTTCATCCATCACAGTGTAACAGCATCAAAATACACCTTTTGCATCTGCTTAAAACCAGGAAAAAAACACCCTGCAAACCACAAAGCCATTCCATGACATGTCAATTTACTTCTTCTGACAGATTCACTACAGAAAAAAAATGTTTTCATTAAAAAAAACCAGCACCAAAACTAAATGAGAGAAATGAGGAAAAAGAGAAGGAAGAACTTTTGACAGATGAAGTCCTTTGCCAGGTGAACATCAGCTCATTGGGACAGGATGTGAAAAACAGGATGTGACTGCTGAGGAGGCTGAAGAGCACTGGGGGTGCTGTGCCCACTGCTCCGTGGTGGATTCCAGCCCCCCTGCTCCCTGGGACCCTGTCACACAGCCTGGCCCTGCTGCCTTCGGGAAGGGCAGGGCTGAGGGCACCAACACACTCACGGCCCCAGCCCAGAACATCTGTGCAGAGCATCCCACTGCATCCTCCCCTTCTGCACTGGACAGCATTCCTCTCAACCAGGGCCATTTAGGCAACGTCCTGAGATATAAAACATTGCCGGACTACCTGCTGGTTACTTGGTAACTAATGACATCCACAGCATTTAGCAGAGCCTGATGA
Source organism: Pipra filicauda (assembly GCF_003945595.2). Taxonomy (NCBI): domain Eukaryota; kingdom Metazoa; phylum Chordata; class Aves; order Passeriformes; family Pipridae; genus Pipra; species Pipra filicauda. The sequence goes on from NW_024104731.1 coordinate 1,379,369, forward strand.
ACTGTGTAACTAACTTAATTTACCCTCTCTGGCATTAAAATCAGTTACTCTTAATAAACAATGTTTTAAAATACTTAGGTGGATTCTTTAATTCAAAAGAACAATGTACTTGGAACTCCTGTTGATGGCATTAACAGGCAGGTAAACAATTTTCATTTTCTTTCCCCCAGTGCTGTGGGTATTGTCCCTTTTAGAATACAGTCCTTGGTTTCTTCTTGTGTCTCAGATGCTCTTTTCTCTGAAAAACACCGGAGTATTTACATTCAACTTTCTCTTTTTGATGGAAATGCTTTTAATTCTTCCAGCGATAAATCCCCTTTGATTAGGTTGTTCAATTACCTGTTCTCATCATGAAAAGAATATAATTTTGAGTAGCAGTAATAAGCACAGCTTCACTGAGAGACCTAATTTCATTGCTGGCCCACATGAAAGGAGGGAAGAGTTCTTCCCCAGTGTTATCAGCAAGGTAGTGCAGAGAAGCAGCTCAGCCTCCCTGCACTGGTGACAGGAACCCCTCACGTCTGATGCTCACAGGCAACTCCACAGATGCGAACACAAACACAAACAGGAGCTGCTACACCAACCCAGGAATTCAACTCCTGCCTTGGGACAGTCTTTGGGACAGCAAAATAATTCTGAGAACAAATGCAAACGCCTAAAATACAGTAGGTCTGGAATCATTTCTCCCCTTCTACCAACGCGATTTATGAGCATTCAAACTGCTTGGGACATGATACTGTTCTCAAAAGGAAGAAATGAGTAGGTTCTTAAAACTACATGAATCTCAAGAAGACTTTCCACTGACACTGCTTACAATGGGCTTAATTACTTATGGGAAGAAACCATCCCACTGTATATATGCCCGAATATTTGAAAAACAAGTAAAGGGAATAAAAATTAAAATCTTGTTTGCAAAGCACTGGATTAGAAGAAAGCAATCTGGGTTTTGTGTCTTTGGATAAATCTGTTAGATAGCTGGATCAAAGTAGTCCTTTATGAAACAGACACTTGACAGAGATGTTTGGAGACTTGGAACATTTTCCAAAGTGATAACAATTTTGGTATCCAGCTTAAGACAAGTTTGAAAGCATTTTCTGAAAACTGGAATTAATGATAATTAAATTAATTCTTCTCCCAATTACATCTGGTGATTATATTTGAAGTCGGGCTATGTAATTTCAATTATTAAGGTGCTTTTACACCAGAAGCAGATAAGAGTCCTCAGAAACTGTAAAACTTCCATCAATGAAAAAATGCTTGGCTGACAAAAACTGCCTCAAATTCAGAAGTAATGCCTTGGCCAGTGCATTGCAGAGCTTCTCGTGTGACAGACACAGCTCCATGCCAGCTTTGGACATGCTCCTGGAACTTTAACTTTAGGCTCCGAGGAGACAAGCTGGACGTGTGTGCGTGTTGCCCATTCAGGAGATCCATTCACATGCAAAGAGATCCCGGCTAACACAAAGCTCTGCTAACACAAAACTCCAGCTCAGCACAGCCACCAGATCGCTGGGGCTGCGGCAGCAGCCCAAGGGAAGAAGCTAAGCCACACAACCCCACATTATTTTTGCTGGCACCTCCCTAAGAAATTTTTCAATTCAATTCAATGAGGGGAAAAAGAAAAAGAAGTATTGAAGGATTTCATTTTGGGATTTTGGTTTTACGAGCTGCTGGCAGCCCTCCCTGAGCAAGCACATACACACACTCCTTGGAATAACGAGCTGTTAACCCGACAGTTTGGGCACTCCGAAGGTGGGAAAGTCTCTAATAGTTTGTTGTTGGGTTTGGAGTTTTTTTGTTAATTCAAAAGTAAAGTCTTGCAGAAGTTCCTTCGATTTAGCATATAAATTGAATTCATTTGATTGGGCTTTCTAAAATGTAAAACTCTTGTCTGTTCCAAACACAGTCTATGCCAACGAGCAGGTCAGGACTTGACACACCGGAGCGAGGAAAGCTCCACCTTTCCCCAGCACAGCACTGACACGTCTGCAGTTCACTGCTCACGGTGAGGTACCCGCGCAGCCACCGCATTTAGGGCAGAGCAGTGCTCACTATTCACAACCCATTAGTACAATTTCCCGAGCAAGGCTTGCTGTCAGCACGCTGGGCACCCCCAGCTCTCCCAGCACCCCCGTGTGCAGCACTGAGCAGTGCTATTAGAAGGACCCTGGGGTCTTGCAAGATCCAGGTAAAGCCACTTAGTCGGTAAAGCTCTTCAAGTACAGCTCATTTCTCCCCATCAGCAGGGCAAGGCAACAGATATAGAAATGGGCCTCCTTAAAAATAGCCACGTTATATTTGTCCAAACGAGAAAACATCAATCTGTTTTCCCTGCAATGTCTTCCTCAAATCGCCAAGAACTTAATGTTTCTGAAGGGCCAAAAGCTTGTTGCCATTGCTTTTAATTCCTCCCTGGCCACGGGGACTTGTCAGGGTTCAAGTCCCATCCCACGATGGAAATCTTTTGCTATTGCAACGGGGCAGAACAAAGGGTTTGATACAAGTTTTGAACATATTTCTGGAACAGTAATTTGTTCTCGTGTTGTCACGTCCACCCTGATCTCTCCATACACAACTGCTACACCTCTTTACAGTAATGTTATGGAAGATCCTGACTTTTCCAAAGACATAATTACAGGCTGCTTGCTGGCAATTACTTCCAGTCTCAAAGCAAACAAGACAAACAATGGCACAAATCAGTGATCCATGTCATATCTCAGGCAACAATTTATTATCAAAATGAATGTATTTAATGCACAGCATTAACAAAAGGAACATTCTAGCAATGCTTTATCAGACACTGTTTTAAAAATATAAGAATATAGTCTAGGGAACTATCAGAACGTCAACTTGAAGGCAGTAGGAACTACTGGGACCAGTCACACCAAAGGTGTTTGCGGCTGGTTTATTGGTAAAAGAAGCGCTGAGCACGAGCCTTCACAGATCCTCTGTCCTGGCCTCCTGGAGAGATTTCTGTCCTTCCACCAAATGCAAATGCTTGTCTCTCTTGAGGTGCCCAAATTGTTATTTTCAAGCCTTGATGTCTTAACACAATTCCCAGCAGTTCTTCTTAGCCTTTTACATTCTGACTTCTGTTTACTGATGCACTACTTCTCCAAGTGTAGTAGCATATCAATTAATTATACAGTAGTCTGCCTAATCAGGTTTCCCCAGGGTTTTTAACAGAAACCCTTTGTATTTCTTAATGATTCCACGAGATTGTAACTATTTTTAGTTCTGCAGTAAAAGAAATGAGTCTGCTGACAATACTATCTCCAAAAAAGATGGAACTGCTATTAAAACCGTTGATCCAAGCACACTTGAACTTTGGAGAATTCAGCTTTTGTCTGGATCTTACGATTAACATTTCTGTATACCACATAAGCAGTCAGCACTCACAGAAATACAAATGAAGAAGAAAGACTGGAACTGAAGAATAGATGTGACCTACTTTACATTTCAATATTAAAACAGATACATTCAAATTAATAGCAAAGTCTCCACTGCCTCCAACACAGTGCTACCACCAATTGGTCAAGGTAGGCCAAAAATTTTCTGTGATCAACTTCACATGTCCTGTCTTGTTCTGAAAGAAGACATGTGGTCTACATACCCAAGATTACTTATCCTTAGTTCTAAGGCAGATATCCACAAACTTCCGCTCTGATTTAAAGGGGAATTCAAGAATAAGGAAAAATAACAAAAACTCACCAAACAACAAAATCACAACAAACTACTAAAAGCACAAATCAGCAAAAATACATCCAGCTTTCACATTACAAAAGCTCAGAAAAGCAGTAAAAAAAGCAGGTGGAGGTGGAGGACTTTTCCTCTGCTAGACCCAGTCAGATTTTTGGTTAAATTTTATTAAGAGAGGTCATAATTAAAAATATGAAATGGACAGCTGCCTTACTATAAAAGAGTTATTCTCCTAGGATCATAGAGGAGCTGATGTTGGAAGGCACCTCCGGACATTGCTGGATGCAGCCCATGCTCAAGGCAGGGTCAAATAAAGCTCAGGCTTGTGTCCAGTTGAGGTTTGAGTATCTCCAGGAATGGAGACTCCACAATCTCACTGGGCAACTTGATACAGACCTTGACCACAGGCATAACAACATAAGTCAGGAAGCACATCTCTGGCTTTCACTGATGTCCTTTATGCCCCCTTCCCACCCTCCCCCCAGCGATGGCACTGCTGTCCCCACACTGCCCCCCATGCCTGCACCCCTGGGGCCCAGCACAGCAGCACTGCTGTCCCCACACTGCCCCCCATGCCTGCACCCCTGGGGCCCAGCACAGCAGCACTGCTGTCCCCACACTGCCCCCCATGCCTGCACCCCTGGGGCCCAGCACAGCAGCACTGCTGACAGCACCTACACCCGACCCCGGGCAGCGCAAGGCTGGACTCTGAGACACTGCTGTTTACCCCTGGGGCCCAGCACAGCAGCACTGCTGTCCCCACACTGCCCCCCATGCCTGCACCCCTGGGGCCCAGCACAGCAGCACTATTCCCACTGCTTTTAACTCCTGGTCATACCTATTCCCCAAATCAGAAATGAAGATGTGCCAGAGATCATTTCCACATTAGGAAAGCAGCTCTTTATAGCATTCCACGGGGACCTGTCTGCAAGGATGAACTGTATCTCTATACAGTTCCTTTTGTCCTGTATTTGTTCTTTGATGTACAAATATGCCACAGACTAAGCGGTGATCTCTTTGATGTTGAACTTTTATACTTTATTGCAACTAGCACACTTACAAGAGGAGCTGCCAGTCATTTTCCCTTCTAAACATTCAAATTTCATGAGGCATTTGCTTTATGAGTCAGATTTCTTAGTAACTTGTTTTCAGAATTTCCACAAGAAGTGTGCTACTCTTCTGGAATGATAACTTGATTAAAAACCAAGATCTGATCAGGTTTTTCAAGTATTACAAATTAATACAAGCATTGGCTAATATATCTGAATACATTTAACATAAAGTGTAATTACCTAGTCAAGTATTTCCTCACTCTCTTTCAGGTACTTTGGGACTCCAGCAGTGACCAGGAGGAGTTGCATTGGGAACAGTGTAATGCATGTGTGCAGTGGGACCCCTCTGGTTTCTCTGCCAGCCTCCAACACTACAGTTCAGGGACTTCCAGAGCCAAAGGCAGCCTCTGCAGTACAGTTTTCCATACTGCAGTGTGTATAGATAAAATTCCAGGCTGATAGTACCAAGGCAGATTAAATTACAAAGTTAGTTACTTCTGTGACAAAACAGTAATCAACACTGGCACAAATAACATGTTAGAAAGTGCAAATTTACCACCAGAAAGCTACAGCTTTCAGTGGGAGACATAAAAAAGCATTTCCATTCTGAAGCACTTCTGTGAGGGCTTTTAAATCAATCCTAGGAGCTGAAATTCTCTGGAGTGAGATTTTGCCATTCACAAGGCCTCTGCTTTAGAGTGACCTTTATGTTTGGCTATTTTTCCCTTCTGTAAGTATAAACACTGTAGCTGAGAGGGAAAACATCAGAGGAAAATTAGAATATTTTGGAACAGTGACAGCAAAGAGGGAACATTTCCCCATGCTAAGCTCTAGGTTTCCACAACAACATCAGTACTGCTCCTGATGCCCCTCTCCAAGCCAACTAGTTTAAAGGTGTATGATCAGGGTACTGGCCAGAGAAATGCACTACTCTGAACACTTTAATTTCAGCTTAAAATTTTAAAGGGAGAAAACCATACAATACTTTTTAGATGGTTTTACTAAGTGAGAAAAAAAATAATTTAAAATGAAACAGATCTGTTACAGACACTGATTCCTCCTTTTCAAGAACATCCAGCAGCTCAGCAAGGGAAGTGTGTGTTAAGAGCTAGCAAGGTGTATGTGAAGGAGGGAGCACTCAGCTCTAGCTATGCCAGGCAGTCAGGTGCTGCACTCAACCTTTCTGGCTGAGAAATGCAAAGTTAGCCCCAGAAACACCAGCAGATTTTTAAGAAATCTGGATAAATTGAGCTAGCAATACTGGAAACGTCACATTTTCAGGGACTTTTCAGGTCAAGGCTAAAGTTAGTTCTCAGCTCTCACCCAGATTCTATCACATGCAGTAAAATAACCCACCAAGAAAAACCCAGGGGTGAACCACTGCTGGTGTTACTGAGAGGCTGCACACAGTGCCTGTCAGAGCATCCCCCGCAGGAGGCAGGAGGAGAATTTTGCTCCTCCTTGCAAAGAACAATAGGAAAATCAATTCCTTGATGTAGCTCCCTGTGCTGGCCCCGCTGCAGCCCCTCAGGCCCGAGTGCTGGCCCAGAGGCACGGCCTGGCCCTGCTGCTGCTGCCACAGGTGCTGCCAAGCACTGCTATCGCCGAGGAGCATCTGGGCAGGGAGGGAGGAACGCTCTGGGCCTGCTTCCCTCAGCCATTTCGGAGGCGCCTATGGATATGAGGCTTCTCAAATGAAACATCTCTGGCTCTTTAATTAACATGTCTGGCTTTTTTATTATCTGTTGATACAAGAATCACTCCAGCAGTTACAAACAGCTCTATGTGGCCATATTTTAAGCAAATACTTTTTATTCAGCGCACCCACGGTACAAGAAAAACTCTCCCCAAAGCTTAACACAATACACCTCTGTCAGAGTGACAATTGCAGGGAGTGTCCCCTGAAGCTCAGCTACTGCAGACCAGCACAAACAACCTGCCCCTCTCTGCCTGGCACAGGGTGAGCCTGTAGCAAGAGAGGCAAACACACCTCCAAAACTCTGGAGTGCTCCAGCCTGAGGGACCAAACCAGGCCTGGACCGGACGGTAGTTTCACTCACATTTATATTCTCCAGAACCGGTGAGTGATGTAACATCCATCATGCCAACAATCCTACAGGGAAGGACTGTAGGAGGTAGTAGTCCAGGAGGAGGTAGTCCAAGGAGGGGAAAAAACAGTGGCAATCTACAACGTGCAGTTTTCTGCAGTGCACAAGACGGGTTTATTAATTCCCAAATCGAGCTTCAAGTAATCACTATAAATTTACTAGAAAATGTGTGTTTTCCCACAATAGCTACTCTGACAAATCAAACACAGACAAAGATGAGCTAATTAATTTAGCTGAATGGGAAAATGCGCCCATTATGAGTAGCATTACAGTTGATGCAGGAAGAGAGCAGCTACTGCTGCTCCTGTCAAGTACTAGAGCAATTTATACCATTCAAATTTAAGATGGAACTAAAGCATGCAAATACCCACGTAAAGAAAGGACTGTTCTGATGACCAGGGATCATTTTTCACTGGCTTTTTACACTCTACCTAGACTAGAGGCTTCAAGCAAAGAGCACTTGGGGCTCAGAGAGAATTTAACCCTCTTTTGGGGGTGAGAATAAGATAAATGACACTTCCAATCATGTCCCATTAGGCACAGGGCCAAGTAGAGGAGGCTGGACAAGAGAGTCCTTCTCTCTTCAGAGCCAGGAGAGAGGTAAAGATCAGCTCATGGAAGTTCTAGGCACAGTTAACCTGTGGCACAGCACCAACTCCTGAGACCCGTGGCAGCCTCACAAGAGGGGTGAATTAAGTGCCACATGCAACAAGAACCTTATTTCTAATTTGATCATGTAAATTGTACGAGGCCTTAAACAGCAAATGACACTTGGATGAAGGGAGAAAATTGCTGAGCCCAACTTTGTGATGTTCTGAAAAAAGAGGTTGAAATTTTTTACCACAGACACATGCCCAAGCACAGCCCTTCCCCTTGCAAACTGCAGTGGAGACTGAAAACACAAGGCCTTGCATTCAATCCTATTTCCACTGCTCCACTTCATCTATTCTGAAATTATATCATATTTATATATTATAGTATATAAATATATTATAAATATTTATATTATATTTAAACTTAAAGACAATTCTGTCCAAAATACGAGTTAGCTGAAACAACCACAGCTTTCAATGGCATTTCACACACATGCCACCCAGCCTTTTGAGACTGGTGAACTAAAGCAGTTCAAAATACCACCCTACCTCACTGGTATAACTTGGTACACAGAAAACCTCAATGCCCCAGGTGTCTCTCCCTTTTCCCTGGTGCAGGGAAGTCAATGCACCGGCAGAATCAAGTACATCAGCCCTCAGTATCTGCAAGAGCTGGAAGTAGAAGCCATTGCCATATTGCACCCTCCCCATTTCATGCTGTGAACAAAACAGCAGCAAGGATAACAAAGACTTGAGGGCTTCTAGAACACTAAACGAAGAGCACACTGCAGCAGACAGCGTGTGCAAATGGTGACAGGACCTTTTCCTTTTTTTAGTCAACAGTGCAGAAGGTGTTCTCAATATCCCAGGTGTGAGCAGAGGTGGCAGGAGGCCCCAGCACGCCCTGCTGGGCAGGGTGCCCACAGTGCCTCTGACCAGCACCACCTAGAGCCAGCGAAAAGCGAGCCTGGCACGCAGGAACGTGACCCATGGTACCCTGCCAACCAGTCAAAACTCCAGTTTGTGGTCCCTTCAGTTTGAAGGAACACTCTGACAAACCCTTTGTCACAGTGCATCTGGCTATGTAAAGATTTAATGTCACATTTCCACCCCCTCATTTGAGAATGATCAACTTCTTCTAAAGTACATAAATAAAGAGTCATGCAGTCAGTTTTATGAAGCACCTTGTCCCAGGATTCAATGGCAATAAATAGCACAGTATTTCAAAGAACACAAACAGTACACAATAATTACATGGCTGATACCCTATAAGTATGCTGACTATTCTATTTGCATTGTTCAGAAATGAAGAGGTTAGACTTATTTACATCCAAGCAGCTTTAATTAAGCTTTGAGATAAATGCTCTTAAAATGAAAGCTGGGATGATTATACCTCTCTCGACATTGATTTTAGCCTAGATGGCTACGGATGGAGCATGACAAAAGGCCCAGAGGCTGGAATCACACAAACAGAGGAGCCACGAGGGATGGGTCCTGCATCACTCCCCATCACAAAGAAAGCAAAAAATGCAGTGAAATCGGGACCTTGCTGAAGGTAAATGCTTAAGAGTAGTTGAGATGAACTGCACCCAACTACAGAGAACACATGGGCTACGTCCAGCACTGAGGGTAGAGACTACCCCACACCCCAACAGTGCTGTGGGGCCCCCAGACTTCTCTGGGAGGGACTCTTGCTCTTCTGAGAGCTTTAAATGTCCGAGATTCACACCAGCCTGCATCCAAAGAACGCAAGGAGCATTAGCCATGGCAGAGATCTCAAATGCAAGGCCAGAACCAGCTTCAGCTTCGTGCTCCCGAGGACAGGACACGTGCACCAAGGGAGTGGTGGAAGGATGTAAGAGATGCTCTGTCACTGACACTGGACTCACACTCTCCTGCATTCCATTTGCTCCTGTCAACACCAAGGCTTCACCTTCCCCAGCACCAGAAAGGGATGCAAACGCTAATTCAATGACGCTTGTGCCCAAAAGCGTGAGTGTGTGGTGAGCTGTGCAGGCAGCCACGCTCCCAGCAGAGTGGGGGCACCTCACGGGGCTCTCTCCAGCACTGACTCTTCCAAGTGTGTCAGCGAGCTCCCTGCTGCAGCTCACCCCCACTCTGGAGAGGGGAACAGCACGACACCCCGTGAGTCACTGCCGCCCTGAGTCACTCCCTCGTGTTCTCAACAGAAGGTGCAGGCAATTGGGAAGGAGCCTGAAACTGCTCCGAGCTTGCCAACCTGGATTCTGCAGAACTTCTTAGCCTAAATGCCTCCAGCAAGAAAAGTGAAAAAAAAAAAAAAAAAAAGCCACAAAAAAGTGGGCAAACTAAAGACTTTGTTAACCACAGGCAGGTTACAGGATGAAGCATAAGAAGAAAGTCCATCTGCCAGATCCCCTGACAAGGCTTTCTGCTTCAACTTTCCAGTCTGTGCATTTTTTTTTTCATCCAACAAGCAGAGGTCTGCACTGCACAGAGCCACCTTTTTCACATAACTTAGTTATTCTTGGAGGACAGAATCCTCCCCTCCCCTATTAATGTTTATTGCAAAAAGGAGGAAAAAAAACCCCTGATCTTCAAAAGGAAGAAGACAGTTTCTGCACCATTAGTTATGTGCATATCCCTTAGATATCAGTCCTCAAGGAAAAGACAAATCACAAAAGGAGAAAACTACTGCTTGCTTGATCTCAGAAGTTATCAGCTGTAATTGCAAATTACAGCTCACAGATAAATACAAGAAAGGTGAATACTTTTTTCTTTCATTGCAATTGAAAAAAACAACAGAATAACATTCTAAAATGTATCAAGTCTGACTGTAATAACATTCTTGTCGTATGCAGTTATTTTGCACACTACAAAAACTTATCTCATGGGAATGCGCAAAGGAAAAAAAAAGAACATTCTGCATCTCAACTTCCTCCAATACTAGATAGAGAAACGCAAAGTCAGACAACGTTGAACGTATCTGCTCAGGAGAGACACAAGGATGTGCCAATTTCAATTTAGTACCTATAGTTTACAATAAAATATACCAATTTAGAATTCTGTTGTGTAGTCAAGATGAAATACTAACAACCCTGCCAGTAATTAGCACACGATAGTGATCATTTTTATACTGTAATGGAGGTAAGAGAAGCAAGAAAGAAGATTTAAAACCCCTTTAGGTTAAAACTGAGTGCTACATCATCCTAGTCAAAAAAAGATCCAAACATGCAAGGCTCTGTAATGGGGAATGACTAAAGAAATCAGCCCTTTCCATACACAGTGGGGAGGTACCTGATATAAAGAGGACTCAGTTCCTTACCACGGTCTCTAGACACGACGCCCCAAACCAATAAATGCCAATACAAACATTCAGCTCCCCACTGCAGAGCCACACTGCAGAGCTGCAGCCATTGCCCTGCACCCACTGAACCAGCCTGATGTGCCCCTGGCCCCCCACATCAGCCCACTGAATAAAAGAGGAGGATATTTCATTTCTGTGCAGAGCCCACACCCCAAACACCAGCGATGCTCAGCTACCCACCTCTACAACCTCATCCCTTCCGGGATTTATATTGTTTTGTTGTTTAAAAAAAGATATAGAAGTCCTTGGGTTGTGTCCAAAACCCACTTGAGTTCTGCCCCAATTATTCAGAATTACCCTAGAAGAATCATTTTTAAGACTGCATTCCCAGCCAGTGGGAACAGGTTCACCATTTTAGCTAGGAAGGAGCCGCACATAAGTTTCAAGAGTCTGATCTGCTGAGATGTTCAGCACCCACAGTTTCTGCTGACTTAAACAGGACAGATTCTCCTTACTTGAAAGAAGTGTCCCCAACTGAGACTTGTACAGAGCAGGCAACTGCCTTTGATTTTCACAGAGCGAGACATAAAGACAGATTTCCTCCTCTTTTAGTTTTAAATCTCGAGAGTCTTTCAAAGGGCCTGAAAAGTACATTTCAGCAATAAACCTCAAACCAATCTTATCCTGCAAATGTAATGCAACAAATGTCTTAGGTACAAGTAAGTCATTCAGATGAGTCCTGTGAAATTAAAGCAGCAAGAAAACAGCCTCTCAGCTAGCCATTCCAAAGGCCAGATTCTGTTAATATTTAGTCAACAGAAGTTCTGTGCTGGGGTATTTGCTAAATTGGATTTAACCTTCAATAGTGCCACAGTGAAGGTAAATTTAAACACACTTCAATTTGTAAAGCAACTCCTTTTTTTAAACCTATGGCGAGGTATTCTTTCCATAGACACTTGTTTACTGGTGAAAAACATGAGTAATTACCAAGGCTCTGGCAGGCTGGTGCCAAGAGACACGACAAAAAAACACATCAAAAGGTCAGGCTTGAGAGCCTCGGAAAAGCTCACCCGCATTAGGCAGGACTGCACAAATCCCTGGCAGCCCTGCCTCCAGCAGCCTGGCTCTGGAGTGTGGGGGGCACTTCAAGGAAAGGTGCTGCCCTCAGCAAGGGAAATCCTTTTTGTCTGTCCAACTGCAGTTTGGGGGCTCAGAAAAAGTGCAGCAAGATCCAAAAGTCACGTGTGCTAATAAGGAAACCAACTGCCTCTTTCCTTAAACAGGTATTTTTAAATGGTTGACTTTTCATTTGGAGACACTGTCAGCAGGAAAATTAGGTATATTTCCAATGATCCAAGCAAACCAATTTTCCTTACAACCAAGCAACAACGGATTCTACTCATCTGGTCTATCTTCCCTAAAACAGCAAGAGATTCAACTCTACGTCCATACAGCAAAAGGCAGGATTAGTAGCTCAAATGCCACCTCAACAGTAAATGCAACTGCTTGAAAAAGCTTAGAAAATTCACATCTGCCTTCCCACCAGCTGAGTTTTGAAATGTCCATATGAAGGATAATAAACCTACTGCCAGGTTCCCATTCATACTTTATAAACTCATCAGTGGACTGAAATCTCCTGTCCAGGCCTGGTGAGAGTACAAGACAAGGACTTCAGCTCTCACCAACACTGGGCCTGATTCACCCATCTCCCCACAAAGTAAATACCCAGGAAATGGTCAAACACCACACTTTTGAAACCATCTCCCTCTTTCTCGGGCTCACCTCCTGTTATGTGCTGTCCTGACAACTGAATCCATGTTCCTGCTCCATCACAGAGCATTTCCTCATCAATTCAGAGCACTCAGTACTATTCTCCTTGAAGTCAACCTTGAAGCTCCTGCCAGTGAAGACTCCTGCCTGAATAAGGTCTGTACCAAGGACTATGCTGGCACAATGGGCGGATTTCTTTGCAAACTTCGCTGGTAAGCACATAAAGTTGCAGTCTCCCTTAAAAGTATCAGCTGGGTAACTGCCCTGCCTGTGTTATAAACTAAGAACGTGAGGCTTCCTGAATCCTCTGCAGACTCACAACAATTGAGAAATAATTTTTTAAAGCCCATCAATCTAGAAAATACTTATTTAGTCATTACAAACTCTGATGCTTCACCTCTGCCTGTTTTCTTAGAAACAGAGAGGTAAAACCCCCTCTTTCCTCTCTGCTCGAAACCAGAAAGTTGCATTTCTTAACACGCAGCCTGCCTTCAAGATCCGTGCAGGCTCTTCCCTGGACTGGGCTGTTCCCAGTGCTCCAAATGTACTAGAGCAGCTCTGGATGTGCTGAATGCTGCCCAGAGTCTTTACTCATTCCAACCTGGACACAGTCTGAGGACTTGCCAGAATCAAAGAAAGCATGTTTGCCAGAACATTGTGTTGCAGGAAAAATAAAACAACTCACAAATTATCTTCACGTGGTACCAATTTGGGCTATCTGAACAGCAACAGGAAAGGAAATAATACTCTCCTTTTTCACTTAAAAGAGAAAATTAAACCCAACATGAAAATCCCTTACCCTCCTGCAGACCATAATTTTTTGCACTTTAACTTCAGAATTGTAAAAGACAAGAAGTGCCAACAGATGCCATTACAGGACAGAGAATAAATAAGATACTCAATTCACCTACACATTTCACATTTTTCCCTTGCACCTTTGAGCTTAACACACTGCATTCCCTATACTGCTACTCTGCTTCTCTCAAATCACAATGCTGGACTGTGGATCTATTATTTCACGGCAGTCAGAGGCCCTTTTAAGACAAATGACAACACATTTTCTCCAGCTGAACCCTGTCCAGCGAATTAGACAAAGGATAAGAAACCAGGAAAGTTTTTCAATGCACTAGAAAACTCAACATTACGAAACATGATTTAAATGTACTATAGGAGTAGTCTGTAAAAAGTACAAAGACCTAAAGCATTTCCATAATAAAGCCACTAGGAATTACATTTTAAAACCCAAAAGCTGGGCTCTGCCAAGATTTTACATCAGTGCGGAAATTGGTTTAAATGAAACTCCCAAGAGAGTAAAAAATATATTTCCAAGTTGAATTGCTGTAAATCATCTGCCTGCTCTTTTACAACACACCTTAACTCTCTGTCCAGAAGCACACAACACAATTACACTCTCCAAAATTTTTTGTGCGCTTTCTCCCCTTCTTTTTCTTTTTAAATTTGTTTACTTGATTTCAGGGTTCTAACAGGCTTATGAGGTGTATGCTGAAAAACTCTTATCAGAATATGTAGAATTCTAAAGGACTACTAAAATATCCATGTAGTTTGCACTTTAAAAAATGCACTTCCTTTTGTTACAGATGCAAGTATTTGAATCAACCCAATTACATTTTCTTGCCAAATACATTCAGCATGGCTAATGATTAATGAATATAGTGCTTTTCTTTTTATTCACACAGGCTTCTCTCCAAGAAGAAAAGGAAGCCTAGTAATTGAAAATTACTGTCCTTAAACAGTATGCTGCTACTGGTGTGCAGTACCTACTGCTCTTGCTAGGTGGAAAAAAAGGAAACAGTCTCTAGCTGAAGCAGGATTCAGTATTCTTTTACCAAGTAACTAATTTTTTTAAAGAGAAATTTTGCCTAAAAATCCATTTAAATATTTTAAAGGGTACAGATTCAGTATTTTAGTGGGGACATTAAATTCAAATGCCAACACTTATACTCTTTAGATTACTGTGACAGAATATTGCACGTAAATAGGATGTTTTCTTTTTTTCAAATAAATAAAAAAAATCCAAACCCAGTAACCAAAACTAACACAAAAAACCCGACGACTTTAGAAACGCTGCAATGCGAAGTTCTACGGTGGATCTCGTTTTATTAAAACACAGGGCAGACTGCAAACATACCTCTAAACTTTTGGTACCTCGTCAAAAACTTCGTTTGACTCTCCTCAGCCTGACACTGCCCCTCATTAAGGACTCAAACCGGCAGGCAGACAAAACTTAAGGTTTAAAAAAGAAACCAATCGCTAAGTAGCTCTAGCCTTTCCTCTTAATCCAAAGCCTCTGAAAAATGAGCAGCTGTCCGCGACGACGGCACTTCACCCCATCAGCTGCCCACAGGATGCTGCACGTTCGCCAGAGACAGACCCGTTCGCCAGAGACAGCCAGCCTGTGCGGAGCGCCTCTTCCTCCAGGCTTTGCAGACACACCGAACCGGCTCCTCCCCGCTCCGAGCCGCTCCAGCCGCGGCGATCGCGCCCCGTCCCTGCCGGGGCCGTGCGGGCACTCGGGCTCTGCCACTCCGCGACAGCCGGGCGGGCCGAGCCCCCCGTCCCTCCGAGCGCCCCCGAGCCCCCCTGGCCGCGGGGCCGAGCGGTGTCAGCGGCGCGGGGAGCGCCGAGGCCCCGGAGCCGCCGCCGGGCTGCCCCCGGCCGGGCTCGGGCTGCCCCCGCCCCGCCGCTCCCGCGGCTCCCCGGCCGGCACTCACCTTTCATCGCGGCGAGCACAACACACATCATTTGTCGGGGGCGAACGGAGCGGAGCGGAGCGCGGCGGGCGGGGAGGCGGGGAGGGGAGGCGGGACGGGCCCTCGGCGCGGAGAAGCACCGCGGCCGCCTCAGCAGCCGCCGCCGCCTGCCCGCGCGGAGCCGCGCCGCGCCGCCATCCCCCGCCGCATATGAGGCTCCATGTGACCCGCTGACACCGCGCCAGCCCCGGCCCCCCGCCCTGCTCGCAGCGCCGGCCCGCTCCGCTCCCCTCCCCGCCGGGCCCAGCGGCGGGCGGGCCGCGCCGTCACGGGGCGCGGGGGCGGCGCCGCCCCGGGCCGGGCCCGCCCTCCCCTCACACGGCAGGTGCCGAGCGGGGCCGCTCCCGCCGCCGGGACACGGACACGGAGCCGGACACGGGCCGGGACACAGACACAGACACAAACACAGACACAAACACGGGTGCCGGCAGAGGCAGCAGCGCTCCGGCAGCACCCGAGAGCTCCTCCAGCTCCGGCCCCGCTGTGCCCGCTCCGCGCCCCAACTTCCCCAACCCCGCCACCACCCCTCGGGAAGGATCTCCAAGTGTTGTTTTAGCTAAAAAATAACCCACGGCGCTGTACGCTCAATAGTCGCTGACTCGACCGAGCAGAGCGGCGTTTACGTTTTAAATCTGCCCGGTGATGGGTTCGTGTTCTCTCAGGATTTACCTGGAGCATCACACCACTGCTGGAGTTACTGCCATCTGTTCTGGAGCGTCAGATGTCACTGTACTGTCGGGTTGCGAGGTGAAGTTTTGCATTCGTGGATATGCACACATCCACACTGCAAGGGGGACAGTGCATGACAACACACACACAGACACAAAAATAATCCAACCTGCTCAAAAACCCCACACTCTGCTGAAAACTGCATTAACAAAGCCAATATTTTTTCCAATTACCATCTTAGCCACTGGAATAGAGCATCACAAAATATAAAACCACAAAAAAAAAAAAAACACCGATGCATTACAAGCTGTTTAAAAGGGGAGAGAATATAACATTTGATCTAATTTAATCAGAAGTATAAGCATTTAATGGAAATAAGACAAGGGAAAATAAATAAACACAAGCCAGAGGAACCATCTTAATGTTTGAAACAAAGCCCTATATTTAGAAAGCCTTTATGAGATGAGGACACTGAAACAATCTGTTATTAAATAGCCCCGAATGGCTAATTCTTGCCTATTTCTTTAAAGAGTTCCTAATACAGTATGATATTATTTAAATGTGATTTGATCCAGGTGTACTTACCATTTATCAGTCTAGTCCCATTAATGCAAAATACTGTTTTAAATTTTCCTTATTTGAAAAAAAATAAATTAAAAATTCCAAGAGCTAATCTGGTGCAGTAGTGTAAATTTAGCAGATACCTTTGTCATAAAACTTTTGATCTGTACTCACCATCCTCATTTACATTAAACCATTCCTACCAATAGCACATGTATAGTGAGATACTGCTCACAAAATGTACAGTGGCAGATCTGGTCCCAGATGGGTTTGTGTTTGTGAGTTTTATCCATTATGCAGCACATGTTGCAAAGTTACAATGTGCTTAGAGGACATTCTGGACCGAAGCAAATACCACTAACGGTGGTGCTCAGGGCTCTTCATAGCCTGGAAGATGCTGCTTTTACACAGGGGCCAACTGTGGAATTCAGAGGCAGCCAGAAAGCTTGGAGCAGCACGGGAGAAAAGAATGATGTCTTCATGTATTGTAATGCAGAGTTAGAGCTTTGTAAACATTTTACTCTGACACAGCAAGTAATGTCAGACCGATGGCCTGAAAAATGTCACAGTCCATTAGCACTACTTGTCTTGTCAGACATTTAACCTTAAGGTACACAACATTACGTTATTACTGATCTGTATTTGTTTCCAGTCCAAGTGAAATGCAGCTGGTAATCTGGAATGACATCTGATGTGCTAAACGGCTCCAATAATAAGGAGATGACATAGATTTTGCATTCTTACAAATGCCTTACAATGGTTGTTTCATAAAATTATGGAAGATTTGTCATCAGACATTATAAGTGAGAAGAGCATACCTAAAATAGTCTATTATTTGTTATCAATATCCCACCTAAAGCCATCTGCTGACTTTGGAATGTGTAAACACATCCATTCGCACTGGAGTTTTCTCTCTTAGTTTGACCTCATTATGAACATTCCATCCAAAATCCATTTCCTCCCCATTTACCAAACTACTGCAGTAGTGAAAGTCTCACTGAAGTTCAGACACCGTATCAGTGACAACATACAGACAATGTGCCAGTCAAATAACACTTAGCTCAGTATTACAGTACACTTGACAGGCAATTGCTCTCGCTGTTTGTGCAGCAGGGTTTCATTTGACTGATGGGAGTGCCTCCTAGTTCCCAGAAGCTGGTACTCTATCGTGCTTGTTCCTTGAGCTTTTGATAAATGCCTGTGAAACACTGCAAGCCTGCGTGCTCTTCACGGCAGTGAGAAACTAGAGCTCCGCTTGCACTGAATTCCTGTACCCACAGACCTCCCGAAGGTGTCAGAAGTCTATGTAGCAGTGGGCCAGACTCACCAGTGGGCTGCAGGCAGACCCCAGCACAGTGTGTGTTCATCCTTTGAGCCGCCGCTGCTCCAGAACACAGCAGCGAGTCCCAGGGGCACAGCCGGGCCTGGCACCGACCCCGCTGCTGCCCGTGGAAGGAGCACCACTCACGGGCACGGCCCCGTGCCTGGGGGCTCCAGACCCCACGTTCTCGGGGGCTCCAGACCCCACGTTCTCGGGGGCTCCAGACCCCACGTTCTCAGGGGCTCCAGACCCCACGTTCTCGGGGGCTCCAGACCCCACGTTCTTGGGGGCTCCAGACCCCACGTTCTCGGGGGCTCAGCACGGGGCCCTTGTGGCACGATGGAAACGTGGCTTTCTGAGCGTGGAGAGCGGCTGCATGGCCTGACCCCGGCTCTCCCCCCGGGTGGGACACCACCCAGGAACAGTGGGCAGGAGGGCACGAGGGAGCTCCTGACCCTGCACAGCGCAGCAAAACAAGTCCCAGAGGTCGCACCCTGCCCTCGATGTGCCCGTCCCCAGGCCCACCACGCCTGGGGAGCCGTGAGCACCACCGGCTGCTGTGGCACAGCCTGAGCGCAGCCACGCAGGAACTGTGAGCATTAGAGACGGTGACATGTCAACGTTAGAGACGGTGACATATCAACATTAGAGACGGTGACATATCAACATTAGAGACGGTGACATATCAACATTAGAGACGGTGGCATATCAACGTTAGAGACGGTGACATATCAACATTAGAGACGGTGACATATCAACATTAGAGACGGTGACATATCAACATTAGAGACGGTGACATATCAACGTTAGAGACGGTGACATATCAACGTTAGAGATGGTGACATATCAACATTAGAGACGGTGACATATCAACATTAGAGATGGTGACATATCAATGTTAGAGACGGTGACATATCAATGTTAGAGACAGTGACATATCAACGTTAGAGATGGTGACATATCAACATTAGAGGCGGTGACATATCAACGTTAGAGATGGTGACATATCAACGTTAGAGACGGTGACATATCAACGTTAGAGACGGTGACATATCAATGTTAGAGACGGTGACATATCAACGTTAGAGATGGTGACATATCAACATTAGAGATGGTGACATGTCAACGTTAGAGACGGTGACATATCAATGTTAGAGGCGGTAACATATCGTACAACCTTATCGGGCACTGTTGTGTGTTGCACTCATACAGAAGGTGTGCAGCTTGGCAGCCTAAACCACAAGCCTCCACAACCATTGGAGGGAAACAACTGTTTCTAGAAACCTTTTCAACCCTGCTGGGCAAAACAGAAAGGTGTTAAATTGATAACAGAGAAAGGGAAAACACCTATGGTAGCTATTAGCACTAGTAGTGCTGGAACCAGTGTTTAATTGAGTATTCTAAGCACAAAACAGAAAACACTGAAAACCTCTCCACCTCCACCTCCACCTCTTTTCAAACCTACTGAGCAAAGCAATAAATTCAGCTTCCAAGATGAACCAATAACTACTCCTAACTACTTGTTCAAGGACATCCCCAAACAGAAGTAGTTCAAATGCAACTAATTAAAGCAAGATGTTTATGTTGTTCTGACTTGGAACATAAGTGGAGAGCATTTCTGCAGACTGGTGGGTCATGTTTTGTATTCTTCCCTAAGTGAAGCTGCATGGCTAGGCTTAGTTCAGGAAGCATTTTAAAACTAAAATGTACAATTTGAATAATAAATATAGGATGTCACTACCACCCTTCTTCCCTACATAGCATAAAAGAAAAAAGGGCTCTCAAAACCAAAAAAGGTGTCATGTAGTCACCTCCTGTCTGAAGGAGGTATATCCACAAAGGGTTGTTATGAAGCTGAAGCTGTCAAACCACTATGAGGTGCAGCATTTACCCACTGCTCTATCACTGCTACAAACACAACATGCAAATCCTCTTGGCAGGGCAATGACTGCATGCTGCATTCTCCCACGGAGATGAAAACTCACTTACTGGAAAGGAAATGTGATACAAGAACATTTCAATAAATCATCCAGGGCTTCCATGTTTTCAGTTTTAGCAGAGACAGCTTCTTCACTTTGTTAAGATGACCTAGAGCTAGTTTTCCACATATGTTTTCTCTTAAAAAAAGGGCTTAGACTCAGTATAAATTCACATAATCATGCATATTTGTAATTGTTTTTCTGAAGTCTTCATACTCTTGTAGTGAAATAAGTTCTTTAAAGTGTTTAAGAAACCTTGAATTGATTCAAATAGGTAGCAGTAACACTGAGAAATGTTCAAGTGATTTTCAGTGCTTCAAACATCTACAGAAAATTCATTTATTTTCAACATTTAAAGAGCTCCTCTGAGGAGTTAAACCCTGCCCAGAGAAGGTGAAAACAGCTGCTGGTAGATGGGAAAAGGCAGGTGATACTGAAAACAAAGCCCTTCTCCAGTTGCAACCTAGCCACATGTCCTAATGCCAGGTGAAGCATTCGGCTCCCAGCTCACGTTAGGGATGGGACAAGAGTTTAAAACACACAAGAAGTTCCAAGCATCAGGAAGCTGTGCTTTTGCCTTTCTGGCTTCTTACTTAACAGTAATCACATGTGAAACCATGCAGGTGCAGCAATCACAACAGCCTTGATTACCAAATACATCCAAAACCAAATGCAGGAAAACTGCAGCTCTGGATAATCTTTAAAAACACAATTCACGATTCTGTCCACCCTGTTGGCAATCAATTTTTAAGTGGCTCCTAATTGATATGTGCAACACCCACAAAATGAAAATGATTGCTCCTTAACACATTTCCCCCTCTAGACTTAGTGGTATTTTAGTCTTCATTTATTTCTAGCCCTCCAAGTAGCACACTGTCGAAGACGAACCTAACTGAGGTTGTCCTCATTAAGTTGCCTCTTTTTCATCTATTTAAAACTGCTGCCATGCTGACCCTGCAACCAAACCATTTTGCTTCAGACAAAATTCCTTCCTCAGCTCCTGCTGAGGAGGTGAGCTTTTGTGCCACAAGGGCCTGTAGCTATACGTCTTAATCAAGGCATTTTATAAACTGCTCCACAACTCCCAATTAAGTGCATTGCTATCCCCAACTGTTGAACTGCTTGCTGTGCTCTGCCAAACAGCTGCTACAGTTCTGCACCTGGTGAAATGAAGTATGAGTTGACAAAATGTTTTGGGGTTCATCTGGATGGAAGGTAAGTCCAAAGTCATTATTATCAGCTAGGTATGCTGTAGGAAGCAAAAGATTTTAAAGGTCTAGCCAACTGGATTTACCCAGTTTCCTTCACCTGTGAAAGGATATCATATTTGCTGCTTTTCCCAATGGAAGGTAACAGCAGTACAGTAAAGGGATTAGAAAGATGAGATTATCACCAGTTAATCACCTGCCAACAACTGCAAATGGATCCATGAAAAGATTACAAAGTTATCAAGAAATAGATCGCACTAGACTTCGTAGCATCCCCCTTTTCTCTACACCTAAAAAAAGGTTATGAAGTGATTGGTGTTGCATTGCTGATCACACTGCCACTGCTGAGCCCCTGTTTGATCTCAGAGAGATTCTCATCTATACAGGTTTGAAGGATCAATCTTTCCACAGCATCCTAACATGAGTTCTGCCAGAAAGCAGGAATTGTCTGAAAGCTGCTAGAACTCCCTTTTTCATGCATAATCTTACTAGGTTATTTTTGGCCAGTGTTGCTTACCAACCACTGTATTGTTCCATATATCCCTTCCAGGAAAGGCCAATGGATGGTGTATAAACCTCCTGTTGATTGTCAGTAGCACAAAGAACAGCAAGATACTGGTTATCCTCAAAGAAGCAATTGTTAGACCCTTGTTTAAAGACCACTGCCACATAATAACTTTTTGGCACGAACAGGCTCTCTGAAGAACCCCCTTTCCCTGTGAAATGACCCAGGGAGAACCGTGCTGGCTGTAAGTGAAACACATTCAACATGCTTTGGAATCTTCAGCAGTCCTTTTGTTCCTTATCAGCTGGATGTAGGGTTCTATAGCACAGGCACAGCCCGGGTGAAGCTGCTCCATTAACAACTCAACGTCCTGCTGGTGACAGATGAGAGCAAATGCCTGCTGCAGAGATCCTGGCTGGCAGCTGCACAGGGCCTGGCCCTTCTGAAGGCCTGCTGAGAGCAGACAGAACTGTGCAAGTGCTTTGGTCCCTTTCTGAAAAATACCTCAGTAGTATTAGAAAAGTTCTTACTTCACTGAAAAGCCTACCGTTTTTAGTCAATTTTACAGGCAACAACTGAGTTTCACAAAGTATTGGGTTCGTTTCCCGAACTTTGGTGCATGCAGCCATTTGCAGAAGAATTGCAGTGCCCACAGGGATGCCCTGTTTTCATGCACTCCCACAGGAAAGGAAAAGGAGAGATAATAAAAGTGCTCCAAGCCCAGCTTGGAGCATTTGCTTCCCCCAGCAAATTTGTGACTAACGACTCCTGGCTTCAGATCCTCAGCCAGTTCCATGCCAGTTAGGGAACGGTTTTGTCCATTTCTTTAATCCTTGGGTTTCCCTTTCTGCCCTCCTTTAATCCCCAGGGGTGGCCAGGCAGGAGGGATGGCAATAGTGAGCAGTGCACGAGATGAAGTGAGAAAGGTTTCTGGCTCAGAATCTTCCTCACAAATGTGTCTGGCCAGATGCAGCACCAGGAAAGAACCTGGTGGTTTTCAGGCCTTTTCCTGAGGAACAGTTTAACAGTCAAGATGCCACGGGCATATCCCGGTGGATCCTCTGCCACTCCATGTGCCCAGGGCATTAACAGCACTTCAGCCTCTTCTCTCTCTTCTCTGCTTGCAGCACATGCTCTAACATGTTAACAAACTGAATGAACAAACTGAAAAAATAACCAAAAAAATGTAAGTGTAAGACAGCCAAAGTTGTGCCTTCTGCCCACAAATGCTGGAAACAGTGTCTAAACTAAGGGATGAGGATGCTCCATGCATGGAATTTGTGTTGCATCCACTTCCAGACTGAGCAAAAGTAACCTGAGAGAAGCTGTAAATCTATGCCAACATTTAAATTGTTTCAAGTCATACCCAGTGTCAAAACTCCCTCTTACACTACATGAGACCAACAAGCAAATTTTCCTTATTTTCAAGCATGTGATTAAAAGAGTGTGAGCATTAATGGGACAGAGAAGCTGTGCTGGGCATTCAGAGAACTAATATGGAAATTATTTTACTTTCATGGAAAATAGAAGCATCTGTCCAGTCAAGCAAACCAAGCAATGATTCTGTGTTATGAAATACTCTTTTTATAACTATTGACATTTCGTTTGGTAGTGCCACATGTCAATAGTGCTTTTATTGCTCACAGTTAAAGTACAGCTTTCAGGACAGGATTCATCTAAGTTGACATTGTCTGATCAGCAGCATATTTCCTGCTCCTGTGAGCATATACATTATTTATACAGCTTTGCACCAGAGAGTATTTGTGCTATTACCAGAAAATTTTTAAGATCTGGTACGTTTTCTACGTGTCAATGCAAAGCACAACCTTCAAACTCCACATGCTTTCTAGGACAATTAAAATCCTGTGTTAGGACTCTCTCCAGAATCAGTCTTCAAGCCATAGCTATGTGGGCTTCTCTCTGACTCCCTCTTTTCCAGCAGAGTCCTTAGCAGACAGGTGTTACACACTGTGCCTGTAGCATTTTCTCCAGTTCCTCCTCAGATTAATCCTGCTCTCCAGAACAGAGATATTGGCTTGTCTAACATATTCTCTGATCATGTACTGGTAGATCACTGGTAATTTCTTCCATTTCTTCCTTCTTGGTATTCTGACTGTAGCTGGCGAACTGGTTTTTTACAGATCAAATGCTATTATTCTACTGAAACTTTAGAGCCACTCCAGCAGCCTTCACTCCTGGTGTCCTCCCCCACAGCACCGTTACATTCTTAAAATTATCAAAGAAAATTCATTACTTCTGATGCTGTTAGAAAATAAATGGCAGGTGATTATGGCTTTTAAGGCTTCAACTTTAAAGAAAACATAAACTTGAACGATCTATTTTCAAAAGTCAATACAGCCTCAGCTAGTGTACTTCAAACAAACAAAACACTGCTTACCTACTTGGAGCAATAAATAAAGGATGATACAGTTCCTGGGCATGAAATCCATACAGATAATTCCTTTGCATAATTCTGATTATTAGACATGATAAAGTGACACTGTTGAAGGATACTAGACTTTAATAGAAGCAAAATAAGAAGATGATTCACTTACAAAGAAGATAATTATTTGAGAGCATTGTTTGACTAATAATCACCAAGTTCAGAGAACACCTGCACAGTACCATCTTTCACTTTGGAAAGGGGGGTACAGTATCTGAACAGACTAATTTGATTCCAAAGCAGAGCACATAGGGCAGATCACATTACAGAGAATGATCTACTGCTTCATATAAAATCTGGTTTTATAATCTGCATTTGTACTAATTTAACTCACGACAGTACTTTTTTTATCCTATTTAGAAAGCAAAACAGGTAAAGGATTCACAAACCTTCTTGTTTTCTGTGTTAGTAATTTAATCTGAGCTACTAGCATGTGCTTGATACGAATCATTTAAAGTCATAATTTCAAACTTATTAGCATACACCCATCTTTCAGAAAAGTGTTTCTCACAGAGGCACATCAGCTCTGATTATTTCAATTCCATTTTAAAGGATCTTTGACAGGGCTACTGAGAGGCTTGTCAAAGAACAGGGAAACATTATGACATTCTTTCCCCATATCCCTTTCCAGAGCATGAAATATGAGGGACATTTCTAATAGAATCAAGGCTAATTTAAGAACTGTTAATCTTTAAGGCTGCTCTAGCTGGGGAGGGTACCTCTAACACACAGCAGCCCTTCTTCAGAGCACTTCTCTAGTCAGGTCCTAACACATACCCCTGTTATCAAAACACAAACCTCTCAACTCCAAAACAAATGCATTGCAAGCGTGTGCTTTGCAAGCTACAATTAGCAGGGACACTTGTATTTCAATACTGCTGTTGGATTTTTTAAGTGTCCAATAATTCAATGAGGTATCTGTTGTTTTTAATGATTCTACTCATTTTCAGTTGAGGGACAAAAAGTTTCGGGTTTTTTTACTGACTTCTGAAAGTCAGTAAAAAAGTCTTTTTACTGACTTTTTTTTTTACTGCTTCCCCAAACCAGTACTTTTGCTATTTTAAGTGTCATGTATCTGCTCTCTAGCATGAAAGAGGTCTGTATTTTCAGTTCAAGTCCACCATCAGAGCTGTTACACTTCACATCTGTTCAACAAGGCCTTCACAGTGACACAATCCCCAAAAAGTTGCCTGGCAGCTCCAGGTAAGACAGAGCACATGGAGTGGGCCAGCCCACCCCCCTGCTGCTCCCATCTGAGCTGTCCTGCCCAAACCACTCACCCTTTGGGGGCAAACAGCCCAGATTTGGGGTGTTGGGGCTCTGCTCTTCTGTGGACTGTATGGAAAGGAACCAGGTGTTCTGCAATCCCTGCCACAGGTGAGGAGTTGTCAAGGGAAACAGAAGTGTGTGAGCTGGGGTATGAAACAATGAACAATGGGATACACGCCAAAGAGTCAAAAACTTGAGAAAATAATTACTCAAAGAAGTAGGAATTCAATTCATTCAGTGCAATTTGAAAGACAAAAAAGGGTGTACAGGATCAAGGTATGTTAAGTTTCTCTTATTCACCAGAATGACAGCAGCAAGAACCACCTCTCCAGTTCACTGATCAAAGATGAAGTGACAGACTGTCCACTGCTGAGGAACAGCCAGCTGAGGGATGGAAATGGGCTCCTGTGCAGGTGACTAAATGGCTCCAATGTGCTGAATGAACAGGTGACATCATTTTTCAACAAATCAGAGATGAATGGAAGCTGGATCACTTCTAACAGAAGAACTGAAGAAAACTTCAAAAGGAGGTGAAGAAGAACTGTAGTTCAGAGCACTGCTAAAGATAGTTAATGCAACACAAAATGAACAAAAATGATTATCAAATAGGAGGGGAACTACCAGTGGGACATAGCTAAGGTATGGCAGTCTGCCTCAATGTGGAAAATGGAAAGGACTCAGGTTATTCTTACCCAGAAAATCATCATCATTTTTTCTTCACAACCTTCTGCTTAATAATCTTGGAAAATCAGACAGAATAATCTCGGAAAATCAGACAGAAAAGGTGCATGGTAAAAACCAAAGGGTATTCTGATAGAGCAATTACTTAAGGATTACAGTTTCCTGTAACATGTTTCCAAAGCACTAGACAACTCTTTCTGAGCCTCGGTTTTGATGGAATGAGAAAATACAGTATTCCCTGTGACAGCTTCTTGACTCTCCTCAGTATCTGTGATGCATCTGCTGTATTTCCATTCACTGCTGAAGTGAAAAAGAGATAAGTAGCAAACGGGAGCTGGTGCTGACAGAACCTGAAAGCTCTGACTCGAAATCCAGTGTGCTACAGGAATGGTCACCAAGGCCCAGCGCAGAGGAGACAGGAATAGCAAGGAAGTTGCCTTCCCAGCTAGGAATGTGCCAGTGCCTGTGGTAAAGAGTGCAGACACGCTAGAGATTCAATGCAAGGGTCCCCAAACCTTGCTGGCAGGACCAGCCTGTTAAGTGATGGTGACTGTATTTGATTCTGGAACTGGGAATTTTTCCACAATACAAGGAGGGAAAGACTGAGGTGACTCTGGGTCCTCAATACTTTTGCATACTTACACAGCCAAGGGCTTGAAGTCCCCTCAGAAAAGGAGAGATTACACACAAAGTAGCCTCTAGAGACTCCTGAAGATCTCTGAGGGCGATGGTCAAGGGAAGGAAGGAGGAACCACTGCTGGAGCCCCAGTGCCTCGTGTTCCTCAGGGCTCCAGGTCACTTTGTTCAGGAGGCAGGATGAGCCTCAACCAGCCTCCAAGGGGAGCCCCACGGGCCCTCCCAACCCACAGGAAGCTTTCAGCTGTGCACTGACCTGGTGCAGGAAAAACACACCATTTCAAAGCCCTAAACATTCTACTTCTTTCTCCCCAATTTTGTGTTCTCCTTTGCTTCATCTGTATAAATCAGTCTGGCCATACAGCACTCAGAGCTACACAGTGGCATTTATTCTGTGTTAGACTTTTCCATGGAAGGCTGGCACTCTGCAAAGAGCAGGATGTGTAGTTCCATAAGGGGAAATGAGTGCATTATTTTCGCCTTCACAAACTCTAGCCCTTCCTCTTTGGTTGTCTAGTGATCCCAAACTGAAAACATGCCAAGACATTGCAATATAAATGCTTCATTGGTTTTGTCAACCAAATAAGTAAACAAATGTTTTCAAGCAATCATTATGTTCAAATTAAGCCTGCAAAACATTTAGCAGTATTAAGAAGGAAGAAAAAATATACTGAATTTTTATATGATGAAATTGAAAGGAAAAATTTGTATTAAAAAAAAAGACTGAATTCCCTGATGCAAAAACTAAATCTCACATCTGTCCCCAAAAATCTGTGAAGGCTCAGTGGTCTACCTGGATGAAAGAGGCAGCAGCTGGGGTTCACATGGGGGTTGCAGCCAGCACAGTAACAGTAGGCAGGTCTGCCATTTTCCTGAGTGAAAAAGATGTTATCTCTGTCAGGAGAGAGTCACAATATGTTTCTTACTGCTGCACCAAAACCTCAGATCTGATATAACTTCAGAGGTGTATCACGAATACCTCGTGAGCGTTGAGGAGCACACAGCAAGGGCAAAACCCACCGTGTTTATAGAGGTCTTAGGTGGATACTTTAGGTGGTTCATTACACATATTTCTCCTTTAAAGGTTCAAATATTTGTTTTCACTACTTGCAGTGCAGATTCAAGTTATTTCCCACCCAGCCATCGAGCTGCTTTTCATTTTGATTTTCTCATGAAAATAGAAGGACAGCCTAAGGAAGCACCAGCTTGGCATTAGTTGGTTCTACCAATACTCTGGTAGTGTTTTAGTTTGTAATTATTTCATGTACCACGATACTGAGAA
Source organism: Pipra filicauda (assembly GCF_003945595.2). Classification (NCBI taxonomy): domain Eukaryota; kingdom Metazoa; phylum Chordata; class Aves; order Passeriformes; family Pipridae; genus Pipra; species Pipra filicauda. The sequence continues at coordinate 1,407,202 of NW_024104731.1, forward strand.
GGATACAATCATCCAAAATTGTGAAATAATGTTCTGTAACATTTCATATGCTTGCTGCTGGAGATGGGATGGATTACTGATGTGATCCAAAATCCAGCAAAAACAGAAAAACAAACTGAAAAGACACTGGTAGCATGAACAGCAGAATGTCTGTACACTTCTCCCTCTGCTGAGAGAGGTGAGAAATGTCCCTAGAAATAGGCCTGGTTGTCTTCCCAACTGATGGAGATAAGGGAATCAATAGGGCAGGACTGGCAAAGGCAGCAGGACGAGCACTGATGGTGCACAGAGGGTTTGCCAGCACGGGGATTAGGGACACAGCACCACTGCAGTGCCTTGGGGCTCCCAGCACTGCTGGAAAAACCCAAGCCAAACACAACTAGGTCACATTTGAAAGCAGCATCTTGCCTCTTTAAAGGATATTATTAGTTTACTTCCAGGTTATTATTTTTTTCCCTGATCACTAAGACCAATCAATATTAGTATGAATGTTGTTACTCCTTTATGGCAGTTCTGGGTTTAATTGAAAGAGGCAAGACAGAGAATGCAAAAGCTTCCTGTCACATCATTCTAGGAAGTTTGGAAAACACTAGTTTTTTGAACAGTAAATGCTGCCCAATCCTTTCTACAGATTTTTAGGCTGCCTGGCTAAATGTGGATTCTCATTTGCTGTTTCAGCATATTTTGTTCAAATATAAGTATGATAAAATAGTTTAAGGACTAAGACTTGAGATCAGAAACTCAGCAATGGAGCTTATAGATGTGTTTCATGAGGTGTCAGATGGCCTGTAATGGAACATTTGGAGTAGAATTCAAATAGACCTGAGGTTGTAAGAGTTATTCAACAGTGAGTTAATGAGAGCACTCCTTTATGAAATGAAGAACTACGGAGTACTTTTGTTGAACCATAGGTCTTTTGAAAAGCATTTACTATGGAAACCAAATTCTATGAAAAGATCCAGAATATGAGGGAAACCACAGGTATGGCATCTGAACCAGCTTTCTGACCAGGGAAACAAGAATTTTAAAGCCTGGTGGTAGGGGGTGATTGGATAGGAAGATAAAAAATCCCTGTTTAACAAAAGCAATGTTGAAGCTTGCAGGTTTTAGTGATAAAGAGCAAGCTGTTGTACTCCTCCTCTATACATATTTCCCTGGCTTGAGAGTATTTCATTATAGCAGATTTTTAAAAAGATTTAGCCGTTTAGATTTTTTCACTCATCATAGGCAATTGTAAGCTCTACTGGTCATTTGCCCAGCTGACCTCCCTATAGAGAAGTGCTGGGAATAAGATTATAGACTAAAAAAAATCAGGTCCACACAGGAGTAGCTGGATCAGCCACTGGATGGGGAAAGTAGAAACTCTGCTGTGAAGTGGTACCTGGTGCAAGCTCAGGAAACGAGCACAAAGCAAGAGCCTTTCACCTCTGAGAAACCAAAACGTTCAGATTAAACTGCCATGGGCTATAATGTAATATAATATTTCCAATCCATCAGAATATGGATAAATGGGCTCTCAGCAGAGTAAGCACTCTGCTCCTCAGCCACCACCACTGTGCATGCAGCTGGAATGTGTTTCCATGAGCACACCTGGAAGGTGTTCATTGTTCATCTCCTTCACTCTCTGTACCTGCAAAAACAGCCCCACGCAAAAGGCTCAGTGGTTACAAGGTTACAAAGGTGCACCACCCCTGAGTGCAGTGTTAAAACAGGCATTTAATGAAGAAGGGGGAGGAAAAAAAGAGCCCACAGAAGAAAAACAATCCAGTGGGTTTGCACATCGGAACAAGGAAATCTCTGCTGCTTTGCAACTTCTTTTTAACCAGGTGAACTGAAAATGTGCTGAGCTACACATTTCAATATTATATGCCCACACCCAAAGGATGCACAGGGAGTGGAGAGGAACAGAACTACATGTTCCTTCTTCAAATTGCACCTATTATCTAATACACCAGTAGAAACATTTCCCACAACAATAATATGCATATGCCTCATGAGCTGTTTATTTGGCAACCTTGATGTATACTTCATTAAAGCATTAATTGGCATATCTCCCTTCTAGCTTATTGCAATCATTTAGGCAAAAAACCCCCATCTTTTGTCTTCATTGTAACCAATGCAAAAAGGAAGCATGGACTGTCATTTTCTTGATGGATTTCTGTAGCTTTAGAACCACAGGCTGTTTATATGGATGACACATAAAGGCTGAAGTGTTTGTCCTGCATTACAATACTTTCAGTGAAGACATCTGGGTTCTATTCTACCAGGAACATCAATCGAGCTGCCAGCTAATTCAAATGAAGAAAGTTATCATTGAGAAAAGTCAAAGAGGAGGCAGAACTGGATGTAACTAGATCACAGACTGTGTTTAAAAAGTTTAAAAAACTGTTCAGAACTACTTTCAAATTGAATCAATTACATGTGAAAATCAGGCAAGCACTGATTTTTGCCTCGTCAAAGCGTTGTCAGAGAAAATAATGGCTCCTTCAGTAACATCAGTAATTCCTTTCCACCTTCACCAGGCCAGGAGAAGGTAAATGGTGCCTTTCAGAGGCTGTTTTGTCCCCGGTGTTTCTGCAGCCCAGGCCTGCAATCTGTGCTTGCAGTTCCAAACCCACTTCCTCGTGCACAGGATTTGCAGGAGGCTCCGTTGTGCCCTGGGAAGCAGGGATTTGGGATTACACCTGAAACAAGCTGCAGCACAGGCCTACAGCTCTGGGGGGACAGTCCCTTCCCTGACACCCCAGAGGAGAACTCTCCAACACATCTGGCAAACAGCACCCATAATTCTGTCCTAGTTTTACTGCTCTAACAAACAACTGCCCAAAGCACTTAGGGGCAAACTTTTGAAAAGAGCCATGCCGGGGGAGCACTTAAAGAATTATGTTAAAAAAAATATTCCATTCAGCTGGCAGCTTAAGCAGGGAGTGAGGCACAAAATATATTTCAACACACAAAAAAGCTGGTAGGGACATTCATGTATTTATCTCTTGTGGCTTCCCTTTGGGTCAGAAATGCCCACAGTGCCAAGCACGTGGCACATCAATGATCACCCTCCCTTATTTATAATTCCCATATGCCAAACAACTGTGACAGAAGGCTCCCCATAAACTCCGTCACTTCCCATTTATAAATAATCCACAATTTGCTGAAATGATTCCACAAATAGTAAAGCTGCACATCTGCAGCAACACAAGAAAATGGGCAAATCTGCATTACTGGCAGTTTTTTAAAATACCTATAGGCAGTTAGCACTTAGTCTATGGCTACATTTAGTGCAGCTCGCATGAGCCAATCTGTGCATATTTACTGGGTGTAATGTTACTATATTTACATTACTAGTGTATCCAAATATATTTTTGGGAGGGTAAAAAACTGAGGGAGTGGTGGGTGAGTCAGGATCCCACATATTAGATTTCCATTTGGAATAGGTTTCCCAAGGCATCTAATTTCACTTGCAGCACTGTATGTCTGGGATTTCTCAATGTCTAATTGATGGAAAATATTATGTCTGTGTTTTTATCCAATTCCTAAAAGGCATTCCCTTTATATGGGTATAAGTACTTTAGCTGGGTATGCCAGCAGACTTTTTGGTATTGCCATACCAAAGAAAAGCATGCTGGATTTTCCATAATGGGCATAAATTCCTGAAGCTGCTGGGTCTTGGCTTTTTTAACTAACAACAGTATGTCCAGCAGGATACTGCTAGGAGTCACAAAGTATTTGGAACATCAAATATTTGAATTTAATCTCCTAAAGATCAATATGGATCAAAAGAAATTCTTGGGTTAAGAGTGAGTCTTGCAGGAAAGAGAAAAAATAACAGGAAAACTATTGCCAACTTTGACACGATAAGGAGGAGTGAGAAATATCTACAAAGAAGCCTCATTTGTTAACACTGAGTCCTGTGGTGGGTTAATACATCAGAAAGAAGCATTTTGCTAGGAGAAGAAATAGAAGAAGGTATTTTTAATTTCACTTTACAAGGATCACATTTGCTCCTGATTTATCTTCTTCATAATTGCACTTCCCAGCAGGAGTTACTTTGCCTCTGAACCATCAGACTGGAATCCCATTCTGCAGACGTACAATTAGAAGCCCAGGGATGGGCACCTGCTTCATTATCATTTTCTTTCCAACTAAGACCAGCAGAATGGACCCAAGGGAGATAAATTACTCTGTAGAACTAGAATTCCTCTGGTCTGCAAAAAGGATCACTTTGTCTGGACCCAGATCACAAAAAGGATCACTGAGGAAAACAGCTGGTGAATTTAAAGAAGGTGAAAAACCAAGGCCCATCCACACTACAACAGCTCAAAGAACACTTCAGCCACAGGGTCCCAACTGCTCTTCAGTTCCTGAGTGGCAACAAACAGTCATAAATTACAGATCAAAACCCCAAAAAACTCAGTGCATAAGTGGGGAAAAAAATGAAGTTATGATTTCTAAAAACAAAGTTGTTGATTCTGGCTTTGTATTCACATTGCTTCGGGAATGTATAATTTGAATGCTGAGACTGTTGGGAGCTTGTGAGCAATGTTAAAATAAATATGGTTTACAGACATTGTTTGTAAGCTGACAATTCAGACACACTTATTTGCAAGCTGAGGACAGTGCTGATCACATGAAGACAAAGGTATGAGATCCTGCCATCTCTACAAATAGCTCCTATTGACTGAGCACATAATGGCAGGACAGACTCTCCCTATTTTCAGTATTTATCACATTGAAAGCTCTGAAGAATTACTGCTCAGGGAAATTCAGGATTCATTAACAAACCGAGTCCAAACATCTGTATTACAGGAAAGAAGAACTATATGAAACTGCCATCTCCCACTTGCTGTACAGTATAGACAAAATTCAATTAAACCCATGTAAACAAAGTTTCAAACACAAGAACAAAACCGATGGTGCTTTGCCACGAAAAGAACAGCCCCTCTGGGAAAAGATGGAATCAATATACTTAACCTTTGCATTCCAGAGCACTGCCAAATCATCTCGCTCTGGCAAGGACTCCCGTGTAAACAATCATCAATTAAATTAAAAATCTGGGAGAGAAATCTACTTAAATTCCCTCTGGGAACGACTCTTGTGGCTATAAATCAAACACCAATGGAGGATAAGATCGTAATAACAGTTCCTACACATCCAAGGCCTGTAACCTCCAACCAGCTCAGTCTGTGCAGACCTTAAAAGCCAGTATCATGTATGAACAGTCATAGCTCTAAACGTGCTTATACACATTATACAAGTACCTTTGGCTCACTTATCAGCAAGGTTTCAGCTGGAACGTGAAGAGAACAGTCAAAGACACCGACACAGAGTTTGAGAGGCCTGTGATTGTCACGCTGGGTGTGTGGCTTGTCCCTTTCAATGACAGACAACAAGGGGAGGTACACACAGGTGCACCTGCACACCAGGGACCAAGTCCAGCTAAGAGTCAGCAAATGAGAGATGAAGATGATAACTTTTCAAACCCTTTGAGTGCCACGATGTACGTGAAATTCCATCTGAACACAATTACACAGGTCTGCTACCCAAAACTAGGATACAGATATTTCAACACTGAATGATGCCATTCAGATAGACCTGTAGTTTTAGTTCAAAAAGCAGATGACTGAAACCCACTCAATGGTTTCAGCTGACTGGGAGACCAGCACAGCAGAAGAGAACACTTTGCTCTGGTACATCCACAGTTCCACATTCCACTTATCAAAACTTGCCTTAGTCTCACAGCAGTTGGTGGAAGTCATCTCAGAGATGTGAGTAAGCTGCAAATGGAAGAATGGACCTGATCTGAGGAGTTTCTCCTTTAAGCTGTTAATGACTTTGTCATCCACCATGAAAACTAATCAATATGGTAGGGAGAGAAAGGGGATGACAAGGTTGCTTCTGCATGAAGTTGGGTAGTTCTACATTCTAATTGTCTCAGTCTTTACATTTACATCTTTCTAAATGTGGTTCTTCTAAAGAACTAGTCATTATGATCTGAAGGTTTTATGAAAAAGTTGCCCTTCTTATCTGTCCTGTCAGCCCTGGGACAGAGCAGCACAGCTGGCAGAAAGCATCCTTTGGGCAGCTGGATCAAGAGCGACAGCAAACCCTCCCAGGTGCTGCAGTGTTGTAACCAGTCTGAGGGACAAGATTACAGGAGGCTGCCTGTCAGCCCTCCAGAAACATTGGCCTTGTAAGGGTGTGTCACCAAACCTTCTGCTCTGTCCCCTGTGCAGCTGTCAGACTGCTGCAGATCGTGGTTTCTCCACAGCAGAAGGGCAACAGCCATTCCCTCCTCTTTGCTTTAGCAGCAGCCTTGGGAGTGCACCCAGGCAACTTGGAGCAGCTCTGGCAAGTTAAGATACCTTTATTTCCACTGAGAAACTCCAGGTATCCATTAATTTCCAAGTGCCTCATGTCTCCCAGGTAGCACAGGCCTGGATAATACACTCCACAGGAGACCAGATTTCCTGTGAGGAGGCCTTTAATAGCTGATCATCACTGTAGGCTGTACTTGGATCTTTACAGAGCAGTTATGTGTCCTGAAACATTTAATCTGGCAAAGCTGATTTCTGGTGGAGATTTGAAACACAGGTTCTAAAGGTCATCTTAAAATATATCAGCAGAGGGCCTGGGAAGGAAGGGGGTTAGAGCTCAAAAGCAGGAGAGCAAGTTTTCCCCATTCAGGGAGTTCTTGTATAACATCTCTTGATTTGGCTCCCTGTCTTCCTGGGACAAGGTCTGAGAGATCATGAGTCAGGAGAGCACCAGGAAAGATGCATGCTTTTCCAAGATCCTTACTGAGATAAAGTCAACTCCCATTCTAAAGGATGCTGTGCAAGAAAAAAGGCCTCTAGTTCTGGATGAACAAGGGCCATGAGCACTGTGGAGGTGCAGCCTTTGACAAGTTCCTGTGTTTTGAGGGTTTGGGTGTTACACCACTTCTCCACATTTCCCTGGACTACTACAGAAAAGATAACGCTTTACATTAAGCTCTTCCCCTCCAAGCATGCTCTGAATAGAACATAGAGGGCTGTTTCCTCCCTGGCCCATCACCCATGTGGTGAGCTCTTGGCACACACAGTCAGCCCGTTTACTCCAGGAAAATGTACACCCTCCTGTGCAAACACAGCCATGGCAGGTTCTTCAATTATCATGTCTCAGCCTCTCACTGGAAACCCTTAAGAAACCACAATTTATTCTGGCACTGTTGCTTTGCTACTTCCATTTTACAGCTAGTGGACATGAGACAACTGGAATTAGATATGCCCTTGCCCAAGTCAGAGGAAAGCTTGTGGCCAAATATGTTCTCATTAGCTCTCTGGCAGAGACACTGGAACCACTGCTGGCCCGTACGTGCCTGCACTAGCAAACGGTGTGCCTAATGTTCCTACCACAGAGCTGGCTGGAAGCTGTTCTGGCCATGGGCTCTGCCATTTCGAGTATTAAACATGCCTTTGACAGGTTTAGGTGGAAATTTTCAAAACAGTCTCAGGAAGACACGCTCAGATCATCACGGAATTCAGTGGAGTTCAGCTTCTGAAATTCTACCTCAGGTTTTGTTCCAGTTCAAACAGGACATTATAAAAAGCCAAGTCGTGTTTGGAATATCAGAAACCACATTACTAAACTAAACTTTGCCATTTCTAGGCGATTAATACTTTGCTTAACAAGTCAGAGACCCTCAGACTCCATTTTCTTTCTGTGCGTGTCAGCCAGCTTAAAAAAACCACACAGATGAGAAAGAATGTATTGCCTGGCTCTCTGTTCATCTTCAACAGCTCCTGTCAGTGGGTCATTCCCCTCTGCTGCCCTGACTTCACACAACACCAGTCCCACCAGGAGCTGGTGCTGCCTCAGAAAACAGAGATGCACTGCAGCTGCCACTGCAGCTCTGGAGAGGACAGGAGATACTGATCTGTGTTATACACTGATCCTCTTCAGATGGACAGCAGTGTGACTCACCTTTGTGTGTGTGGGGGGGTCATTAAACCTCACGGGCACAGCCTCCCATTCCTGAGGGACACAGTGAAACTGGGCTCCAAAGTGCTGCTGTCCAACACGGAGGGAAAGGCCTGCAGTGGTGGGGCCAGGACAGTTCTTAGTATCACATAAACTGATGTAGCAAGAATCAGTCCTGTCTTCTCCTCCAAAGGTTGGATTTGATACAGTTTTGTTAAGGAAGAAAGGGATAAGTCTCACAGAGAGCTGATAAAACCAGGCACTGCAAGGCAGTGATTATCCTGCCTGCAGAATTAGCCTCTCTTGGGAAGGTGCACAATAGCACATAAGAAAGTAAATAGGTTTAGGATGGGTCTGAGAGAGAGGGAAGATCCTCTTTGGCTTGAATCTCCACTGAAGAAACCTCTCCTCCCTTTGTAACCATCTTCCTCTTGTCACTTAACAAGTAGAAAAACTGATTGAGGAAGAGCAGTGACAATGTGGGAGCAATCTGAGGAGGAGGCAAGGGTGGCATTCAGACAAACCACAAGTTCTCAAGTGCATTATCTTCTCACCAAATGAAGTCTTCTTACCCACCTGTGCATTGTTCTCATCCAGCTGCCCTACTTCTGTTTATTATGTAGCATTCATTAACTGGTGCTAGGGATAGCAATTGAGAGTGAGTAATTATCTCCCTAGCAGAAAGAATAAGGGTCAGATCCTTAAAGGTGACTGCTGGAGGTTTAAAAAAAATAGAAATAAAAAAACCAATCAGGCCTATTTTGTCCCTTGGTGGTGCATAAAGAAAGCCTGGATTTAAAGAAGGAGATGTATTTTATTTTTACTCTAAAAACGTTGCATTATCAAAGCAGATTTTGAAGGGACACTCACAGATCTCAGAGGCTCTGTGCTGTCAGTTCTCCTTTCCAGGTGGATAAATACAGCATGGCCACTCTGTGTGCTCTTCATTCAGAAGGTCAGTTCAGGGATCAGTGGTAAATCAGCTTTCAGATATGTTTCACTAAAACTTAAGCACCTGTTCTCACACATCCAGGTAACATGATTTAAAGCAGCAGTAGAGCTGTGGCAGCACAGCATTTACCAGCCATCCAAGGGCACAAGTAAGGCCACTGGAGGATTATTAATCTGGTTTTTGGAGATACCAAGCTCATAATGTTGTGGGGTAGCTGCTGTTGTTACCTATGCCAGTTGTTCTTTAAAATAATACAAACTTTCTAAGCCCATGATACAATCTTGGCCAAAAATACTGCAATTTTTACACTTTAGTATTCCCCAGGTCTCCCCAGAATGCCACAGTTGCAGTGGTGAATCCTAAGGGCCCACCTTAGTCCACCACTAACAACCCCAATTCAGAAAGTCTTCAACAACTTCACAAAGGTCTCCTTTGCAGCAGTGAATGTTTCAGATACTTGATGTTTTTCCTCATCACAAACCATAGACTTCCCCCACGACTGCTTCCTAAATACCAACCTGCTGCTTTTGGCAGTGCCAGGGCCTGGCCTCCTGCATGGAAAATACTTTTCTTAGTAATAAATACTACTGTGGTCTTCCATATAAACAACAGTGTAAAAGGCTTTCTATTGAGAAAGGAAGGAAAGAGAGGCTGTCCAAAGTAATTGTTATGTTTCATCAGTAAGGACAAGCCTCGATTTCACAACAGGGACGGATGGGGGGAAAGGATCACTTTTATTAAGTATCTGATAAAGTTCTATAGCAAGGGAAAGAAAAACAAATTTGAAAAGTGTAGGCAATACAGTAGAAAGACATATTCTGACTGGAAATTGTTAGCATTAACACAATAAAATATGTTCAGCAGCAGCATCAATCAACATTACTTGTTCCCTCCTGAAGCAGTCTGAATTAAAGCTCTGTCTGAAAGCAGGACATTTGTAAGAGCCTGGATACCTCCACAACAAAAAGTTGCTAACAGAAAGCAAAGCAGTTGAACTGAAGTGTCAGCAGGGGCTACTTTGTCCCACAGAAACTTCAGTGAGCTGACAGTGCCAAAGGTTTCCCTATCTGCAGATGTTGCCAGCAGCAAAAGAGAAAAATAAGGAGCAATAAGGGAAACAAGTAGAAGCCAGTGGGTCTGTGAGACAACTGGAAAGTCCCCTCCCAGGGCAGGGATCCAGAGCACAGGGGACTGTCCAGGGCCAGGACCAGGGGAGCTGCTGTTCTCAGCTCACGGGGCTGGCTGAGCCCAGGGCCACTGAACAGCACTGGGCCAGGAGCTTCAGCAAAGAGGAAAACTGCTTCCAACAGCAGCTGAGAGAGTTCACCTGGCCCTGTCAGCTTAACCTTGTAGGAGGACAAGCTCCACACCACGTGGCTGGTGGGACAGCAAGAGCTGGAGCTGCAGGTCGGCTCCGAGGCCATGGGTCAGGGCTCACCCTCAGAGCAGCAGCACTCACACAACCCTCCATTCCTGCTCATGGGACAGCTGCTGGGGCACTTCAAACAATCCCTAAACTACACCAGAAAATCATTGAGCAGCTGGAATTGGTGACCAGGGCTAATTGGGCTGGTTGGGCACATTCCCAGCTGGAGCTGGGAAAGGATCTGCATCACCTCAGTTTCTGCATGTCTTGGTTCTCCTTTGACAGACAAAAGTGCTTCTCTGCCTTGTCCAGATTCTGAGACACTGAAAACTGTGCAGTACTTGGCTCTGACAGTAATCAGGACAACCTCAGACATGACGACACAGACGGACAGATTCTGCTCAAAATTTGGCATTTGCCATTTTTCAGATCACTTGTGCCACCAACATGCTCCCAAAAGACAGACTGATCCTTGCTGACCTTGCTGGCAGGTGTGTCCCTCCTGAGACACTTATTCCTGAACTTCTTTTTTTTTTTCAAATGAGAATTGTTTGTGTGCTGAGAAATGTGCATGAAACATCATAGTTGGAAAATCCCATCATCAGTTACCCCAGCTTAGCTACAGATAACAGCAGCCAAGCTGATGCCAAGACTGATCAAGTTACCACGAAATATTTAATTTATACTTAATTTGACTGCCTTTTTTTTTTGATAGTCACTACTGAGTCCTTTAAATTAATCCTTGGAATTGTTAATGTGAAGTATGGGTGGGAAAGTAAATTTAAACATTAATTGGGCCCTACATGAACCTCTTCACAGTAAGTACTCAACTAAACTATGGCTCCTGTGTTGGAAGGCCACCAAATCAGTCCTGAAATGGGCCAAACACCATGTGCTGATCAGGAATGGAATAAAATATTAATGAAAATCTCAGAACACTGTGTGAAGTCTTGGCAACAACTTTAATTATTAGTGCCCCAGAGATTCACTCTGTCTTGATTATTTTTCCATTTGACTATAATGGCAATTTTTATTTTTGTTTGGTTTTTTTTAAAGATTTAGTTTGAAAAGTACAATCTTGAAATCAGCAATCATCCAGTAAAGAGCTGAGAAGCCCCAGGCTCTTGCTCTTGTGTAATTCCTCTGCTTTTCACCCCTGGGCTGGGGGCAGAGCACTTCTCTAGAAATCCTCTGCTGAGGGGTGAAACACAACTGCACACGTGTGCCAGCAGGGATCAGTCATTCTGAGAAGCAGGCACAGCAACAATTCTCCTCGGAGCAAACCCAGCTTTTACACAGCCTGGGTTTCATCACAGGGGTTTTCAGGTCTGTGTGGAAATCACACCTGTTTCCAAGCAGAACCACAGATTTGCACCATCATTCAGGAGGACTTTTAGAGACCTGAGCTGGCAAACCCAAGGCCATAAGAGTGGCTTAGAACACTTATTAGTAAGTGTTATACTTAAGTAAGCAGGCTGTGTTTAGCCAAGATTCCTCTCCCCAGAAACAAATCCATTTGCAGCAGGGAATTGTTAATGTCATTCCAGTGCCTTTGGAAGCACTAATACTCTACAACCAAACCCACCCAAGTGTCACCCAGCCTGCCAGTGGGGACCAGAGGAAGGCCTGTGAAAATATTACAAAAAAAGAGTACAACAGTAAGAACAACATGAACACAACCTGCACAGAAACCTGGCTGTGTGTCAACAGCAAAGCACAAGTGGAAACCCATTCAGAACCACTGGCAGAGGCCTACAAAAGAATTGTTTTGTGGCCAGCATTTTTAATTAAAAACTTTGTAATTATAACAATAAGATTTTGCAATGTGGCTGTTTACCTAAATGCTTTAAACTTTATTTACCACCTCACCCTTCACCTGCCCAATTATACTGAAATACAAAGAAACTCATTTTTTTCCCCAGAGGATTGCGTGGTAGCTAAAAGAGATTCAGAAACAGTGCACTAAGGAGTTAAAAAGCTCAAGAAAATAATGGTTAAAGTTCTATTAGATGAAAAATTTCACTAGTTCTGGTGCACTTGAGTCAAGGAAGGATGGGCTGTCTGGATGGGGGACAATAGGAGTATTCCCTGGCTTCCAGCCAGCTCATAATTCATAGAGTAGCATTATCAGCCAAAGTTAATTTTTCTTTTGATTAATCATCTGCCAGAGCTCGAGAGTTTGTGGCTAATTGTTCCATTCTTGACTGCAGAATGAATTAGAGAACAATGTGCAGGGAAAACATAAAGCAAACCCTTGAGCACATAATGAATAGTTCCGATGAGTTGGGTACTTTGCTCTCGTGTTCATTAAGATGGGGTGGAAATGCACTGCTCCAAGGACAGCACACACAAGCCAGAGATGTTCAAATCCTCCACCCCGTGCTCACAGGCCACTGGACTCCTGTTGGACAGCCTGGTTTAGGGAATAATAGGTTTAAGCAAGGAAGAAAGGAGAGCAGGATTACATTAGAAGGTTAACTCAGATTTAAGAAGTAACTGACTGAGGCAGCAGGTGTCCCAGGAATGATGAATGGGCAGCAACATAAAACAGACACCTTTCATTATAGGGGGATGAAAAATACTGTTCAAAAGGATATTACAGAGCAGTTCTTGTGGCTACAGCTCTATGCCAGCAACGTAAATTAAAGGTCTCTCAGTACTGGCTTGTGTAAGTGAAGGACTGAAAAACAAAATTCTCCTTGTTAGTGCCCTCCCAGTCAGAGCATCACATTTCCCATGTGAGGGCTTTTGAAATTTGTAAAGTCTTTAAAATGTATTTTTTAAACAAAAAAGAAGTATATCATTAAAAACGAAAGTGTAAAGGCAGAAAAACACATTTAGACACGAGCCATAATAAGGTCATTGTCCATGACTCCCTCTCATTCACATTAATAACAGCATGTCTGCAAAAGTTAGATGAAAGCTAGAAAAATACAATGTATTGGAATTCTCAGGAACAATTCTTGGGCTTCCCCTTTCCACTGAAAGTGAAGACTTGGAGCCAACAAATAGAACTAGTAAAGTAATGAGTGAAAAGTACAGCAATGTTTAGATTAAATGTTCTAAAGAAACACCAAAGGTCTGATGACCTAAACACAAATGAACAATCCCTAATACAATGAGGTACTTTTGGGGTGAAGAAACAACGTTGACTGACATTAGAATGGGTGCTGACACAGAACAAAGACAGTGACTCCGAGGAAAACACATCCTCCTAGAACCTGAGGAGAACTCTGGAGCCCCATTCCCACCCCCCACTGTAACACAGCTGGGTGGGAACACGTGCCTTCAGCTGCCCTCCCGCAGGTGGACGGAGGCACCCGAGGCTGCCGAGCTGCCCCGAGTGCCAGGGACAACGGCGAGGAACTACTGACACACTTACGCAGAGCCTGGCAGCAAATGACAGTCCAGATAGTCAAACAGGAAAGAAAATGTTAGCTTGTAGGAGCTAATTACTGCAGTCTCTTTACAAGTTACTCAGCCAAGCAACACATTGTCAGCACTGCACAGATCACACCAAGTCAGTATTCACCAGGGCTAATTTCCAGTGAGTAAGCGAAGGCAGCAAGAGCTTTACTGCAGGACGTTAAAGTGCCAAAAAAATCTCTGAATCAGAGGCCTATGTGCAGAGATAATGACATGGAAAAGGTCACATGTGTACACCTGCCAAAGAATTGGATTCTGTGTGCAAAAACCTTTCTTTATGCAGCACCTCTTTGTTTTCCTCTTTTCTCCATGTTTCTCCACTGCTCTGAGCAGTGGAAGCAACATGTGCCACAAGGAGCAATGGGCCTGAAATCCATACAGGAACAATACAGAAGAGCATTAAAAGCTGCATTTCACTCATCATTTTCATGATGTGCAGGGGACACAACACCCTCTGTCCCCTCTACCCCCGAAATGTTTTCTCTGTATGTGATAATTTATATAATAATAATTATTATTACTGATGTTGAATTCCAGCACTTCCTTACATAGTGGAATGAACTTCAGGTTCTTATACTGGATGTGCTACAGAACAAAACAGAAAGACAAAACCAGAGGATTAATCTGATTTCAGTCAGATCCTCTGTGGCATTAGAGCCATTCCTTTTCCTCTGCACAGCTTGGCAAAGCAGACATGCCTCTAGCAATCCAGACTGGAGTCTTTACCCTCAGTCTACCCCAAGTTCAGATATGAATAAGTTGTAAACATGCAGTGAGAAGTTTGAACAGAGTGTATCAACATTAATAAAAACAGATATTGATACATCTCCAGTAAATCTCCCTCTGGCTCGTGGGTAAGGCTATGAACTTATCATTTCCTTCTGTAACACTGTTAGAGATAACAAACAGAAAAGCTATTCTGGGGAAAAAATCAGAAAATTATTCTGCTACCATATGGAGGGAAAAAAATCATAGCACAAATAGAGAGTAAAAGCAGCACAAAGTTTATGGCATCATGGCTCAGCACCATTTAAATAGTTTTCATCCTTCCTTTAAAATTAAATGACACCTTCATCCCAACACCCCTGTATTCTGATACATGGTGCTATATCTGTGACAGTTACACACAGAGGTTGACAGTAAAAAAAATAAAAATTGGCAATTGCAGCAAAATTATAGCCGGGTTTACATATCCACTGTGTCCAGCAGTGAGATGAAATGAAAAACGGCTCTTATGCAAATCTCCATAAACATTCCCCACCTCCTTCAGACAACCAAACCCCCACTTCAGTCACCTAAGTGGAAGAGTGATAAATTCCCTGTCTGCTTCGTGCTTGTGTGGAACGATAAAGAACCAGCAGGTGCCCCCAGGGCTGGGATTTCACAGTCACTGAACTTGTCACCAGGTGAGTGTCTGTCATTAATGCAGCCAGAGCTGCCAGGAGAGCCCTGGGAGGACAGGCCCGGGAAAGGCACCTGGAGTGATGCTCAGGAGAGAACTGAGGTCTCACTTTGTTGCTGGAGGGAAGAACCGTGGTCAGACAGGAGATCCCAGCGGGGTGAGGGGCTCACCGAGGTCGGGCTGTGCTCACAGCTGAGAGCTCGGACAGGGAACCACAGAGAGAGCCTGAGAGACAAACAGGTGCCTGCAAAACTCTGTGTGAGCAACTTGGAGCTTCTCTGCTACTTTGAAGTCAAGTGCTACAACTTTTCCCAACAATGAGAAATTGTCTTTGGTTTTGCTGCACGGAAGAGACAACCACGGAACAGGGTCAAAAGAATATTGAAAAACATTTCCTATGGGATGTGAAAACTGGATGTAAACCCCATCCATAAGGGTGCAAAACAAACCAAACCATTGGTTAATTCCACTGTGAAATTTCAAACTCATGGCAGAGAAATGTATTAAAAGCTTTTCCACAAGGAAAAGACGAGGAATTATAGTTGAAACATGTCTGTAAAATACGCATACATTTTCCCCACAGAGACAATAAATAAACTAAATAGCATTTCATAATGTGATAGGATAATATATGCAGCTAAAAATCATACCTGCAAATTAATGCAGAAAATTTTCTGCATGTGAGCTATGTCTAAGTAAAGTCGTATTGAATTGAACCACAAAATAAAAACATACCATAAACATCAGTTTATACTACAAAATATAGCACAGCATGACAGAAAACAAGTTATTTTTACTGCCTTTTAACCCATATATACTGGAAACGCCAGGATCAGCAGGGCAATGGTGCTGTGGGTGCTGTTTGAAGTGTAAGAACGTCGAGGGCCAAAGCCCTTCTCTGCAGCTCTTGGGTATCCAGCAGCACAGGGCAGGGACAGCAGCACAGGCAGTGGGGCAATTCCTGCAGCTTCCCGGCTTTTTAAAGCAACTTCTGCAAGGCACGAGCCGAGTGAGAAAGTTAGATGTGCAAAGACACTTCAGGCTCCACCAGCAACCCTGATATTTATAGTCAGCCCTGAGTAAGCACAAAGGACTCTGACTTGGGCATTGACGCCACCTCTTTATCGGCTGCATGTTTGAGGAGACTCACACGGCAGCTTCTATTAACTTAATGCAAACCTCAAACAAACACGCCTCAATTATCACCACCTGCTAATTGACAAGAGCCTAATTCCTCCTCCTCCACGTGTGAGACTCCGGACCTTTTAAGGTCTGAACAACACTGACAATGTGACAGTTTTAAGCTTTCCATCACAAAACACTGACACAGGGAATGTGCCAATTTCGAGATGACTGCCAGGAAAACATAAACTGTTTGACATTTAATAAGCTTGTGTTTTCATAGAAATACAATGTGTTCTAGAGGGTTTGTTTCCATGAAAACACATGGTTGGAAATGAAATGAAAAATGGTTTTCTCAGTACTAAGCACCAAAAATAAAATAAGATAAAATGTCATCTGAGAAAAATACGCTAAAAATCAATCTATTAAACAACCAATGAAGGGGCAGATAGAACAGCTCATAGGATTATTCTTACTTCTTCTGAAATCTGGAATAAGGATATTTTTGGAAATCCATTTTAAAGCACCAAGAGTGCTGCATTCGACAATGCAAAGTAGAGAGAGCTAACACACATGGTGGGGCAGTCTGGGAAAACTGTATTGCCCCAACTTTACTGGCAAATAGACTCATAAGATCCTGGTTTCTTTCCTTATCCAAGTTAACACTTGCATAGTGGAGTGACAAGTCAGCACAGCATATGCTGTACCACTGTGGGGACAAAGGAGAAGATGCAGCACTTGGCAAGGAACAAAGTGGCTCTAAAGTGGCTCTTCTGGCTCTTAAACCAAGAGCAGTTTTTCTACCGATTCCCAAAGGTACACAACTCCCCTGCTTTTTCACGTCACTGCACCTGCCTTTGATCCTCTCTTTTCCCTGATGGGAAGAGTTTTGTGAGGAAAATGAAAAGTGTAACAATTAAAGAAGTGAAGGCTTCTGGTAAAAAGTGAAGCCTTTAAAGAAAAAGGTTGTTTTTATGACTATGATTTGTTCACAGCACGGGCAGTGTCAGATTCCAATCAGTGGTTGCTGTTTCGTGCAGATTCCTGCAGGAAATATCCTAGAGATGCTTTTTTGAAGGAGGATAAGCACTTATACTCTAATCTCGTAATCTGGGCATGCTTAGCTTGGTGCAGGTAGGTAGAGGTGTGATGAGTTATGATCTCTCTGGAAGGAAACAGAAGTTAAGGAGCTTTAATGGATCAAATACAAATTCTGCCATCACTCAGGTCCCGTGGTCATTCCTTTACACACAACCTGACCACCTACTTCAGCTGAAGCTTCTGTTTCTCTTCTTACCTAATAAGTGCAAATATATTGAATTGGCACACAACTTTTAGGCAAATACTACATCCTTTCCTTTCTGTTTTTGGTTCCCCTTTCCTTTTTCTTCTGCCTCTTTAAAGCCCTAATAACAGCAATCATAATAGAAATATAACCTCAGAACTATTTGGAAGCAAATGTGCAGCAAGCTCATAAAGCCCATCAGAGGTGCCCATTTAACTGTGTTTGGTGATTGCAAACTGGAAAAAATAGAAGCTAAAAGCAGGTAACACTAACTTGAGCCAAAACGACTTAAATAGTTCAATTAAAAGCTTTTTTCTGGGTTTATTACCCAGCAATGAACTAAGCTAATAAAGAGAATGCCTTTTTTGGGGTATGTCACTCAGAACTAGCTTACTGATTTTTTTTTCCTTTGGGCAAATTGTATTTAAACTTTGGTGATTTATCTATTTAGAAATAGAGGCTTTTTTTTTAATGACAAGTGTCTAGGAGAAAGATTTTCTGTGGGGATTAGCAAAGGGAGGAAAAGGAAGAGGGAAAATGGAATGTTAGAGGTATTACAAACTTTTGTAGTGGGTACTCAAGCCTCTCAACAATTGCCCAAACCCCACCAGAGGGAGGGGTCTATGTCAAACTAACACTTACTCATTCAATTTATAAAATTTGGTTCTCAAAATGTCTATCAAGTCTGATTTGCAGGGAAGTATCATGGGGGTTCACTGTGCCAGGGCCACGAGGTCATTTTGTATATGCAAACCAAATCTGACACAACAGAACAAATAAGATTTACTGGACAACCTACACCCACAATGGACATCTGGAAAGTCCTTTTTGCTTATCCAGAGCATACAATAAAATATCAACCACACTGAAATGCTCAGCTTTGTGATTTCAAGATCTTGAGACAAGAAAAGGAGCTCCATGTAAAGCCTGCCCAGGCTGCACTGACCAGAACACACCACCACTCACTGGGCTGGACCTGCATCTAACCACAGATTTAACCCCGCAGTGAGGAAATCATCTCGTTATAAAACGAGGGACAGGTTCCTACCTGTGGTGCTGTCCTACAGCCTCCCATCTAACACCAGTGAAAAGCAGCAACTAAAGGCAGAAAGGGGAACTTTTTTGCAAACTGGGATTGCCAGGTATAGGTTCCACAAAGAATAATAATGATTTCCCAGATTATTTGCTCTCGGGTTAAGGGTCTCTGTCTCTCTTTTCTAAGGTTCCCTGTTAGAACAGGGATTTTTTTTGTGTCAACACTGTTTGCTTGTCAAAGACAAAATAGTCCAGAGAAAGGTACATTACTGCCTCATTTAAGCCAGGATTTCGTGTTAAAATGTACTCTCAAAACAGCTGACAGTGAGGTGGTGAAGTCCTGTTAACAGGACATGGAAATTTAGGATTGAAGTACCTGAACTGCCTTGTTTCTAGGCCAGCTCCTAAAGTCACATCATCACCATCCCACGTGAAGGACTCACCCTGCTCTGAGTTAACAGGGGTTTTCTTACCTTCCTTCTGAAAACTGCAGGAAAAAATTGAGACTGTTTCAGTGAAACATTTTTGGAAATATCAAAAGCTTTGTTTAACAGGAAAATTATTTTCAGCCAGCCTTCAGCACCCTTATGTCCTCAAACAGCAGGTGAAATCGTCTTTTTGGATGACCCCTTTGCTTCCACTTTTACTTCAAGGACCACAACTCCGGAGTGAGCCAACAATACAGGCAGGGAAAAGGGAAAACGGGTCACAGTGAGAAACGTTCAGAGTTTAAACAGGAAACTTGCCTTATCTGTAAAAGTCTTTACAGCCAGCAAGTATCACACCTATTATCAGTGAGGGAACAGCAACAAAGATAACAAAACAGTTCCTCGGGCAAACATTGGTGGGAAGGATGGGTATCAGCTGCTGAACATATCTGAGAGGAAATCACTAAATGGCTTCGGTCATAGAGTGGCTTTCTGAAACCAGAGGGTTCCCTGCCCCTGTTGAACAGAGATTAAATAAAGCCTGATTTGAATGTTGAGAAAACTGCGAGAGCACCACCACTCCTGTGAACTGGCTTTTGAAGTTGGTGGTAAACACCTCAAAAAAAAAGAAGAAAAGAAAAAAACCAGAGAGGAAATGGCTTTGCTTTGAGGGTGTGCCTGGTTTGTTGAACGAGTGACACTGCTCCAACTCACAACTGAGAGTTTGGTAACTTTAAACAAGAACCTGTCATACACACAGGGGAGGCTAAGCCAGACAGCAAAAAGTCTCACAAAAGTCTTAATTTTTCCAACAAAGTCATCATCCTCTTTGTCAAGGCTCCCTAATTAATTTATTGCTCATATTTTTAACAGTAACTCAGTTCTGCTTCAACTCAAGAATTTTCCCATTAATGGCAGTAGTAAGACAGGAATCGTCCCAAAATCCCCACTGCAATCCCTTCAAACAATAACTTCTATTTAGGTAAGATCTACTCTTTTGATCGAGTGAACTGTGAATCCAAACCCAGGCAGTACAGTAATTGAATGCAAGGTGACTGCAGTGGGGTTAAAGACCAAATCCAGGTTCTACTATAGTGCCTTATAACAGCAAGAGATAAAGTAGCAATGGATATTTACACTGAATTCAAAGGTATTCAGGCTGGAGGATGTAATTTATTTACTTATTGATTCTATCTCTGAGTATAAAACATATTTAGAAAAAAAGTTATCTCAATATTGTGATGCTTATTTCAATGTGCACCAATCAGCACATCTGTATGTGCCAAATCCTGCGTATTTGAACTATTTCTTTTACAGTGCACATGTAGTTAATTCAAAGTAAATAATTTTGGCATTACAGAAAAATGGTGTAATTTTGTCTTATGAAGCTGCTGTATTTCTTGTCCTGTTTTCAACTGGAACACAGCTATTAAAATGCAAAAGGACACTTAATTACTCCCCTGTACTCAACTAACAGCAGGCACCACGTTTTCTGAGTCTTTCAGTTTAATGAAGGGTTTTGCACATGAAGTTTGTATTTGGGCACAGTTCAGGTGAGCAGATGAGCATCTTCCCAGCCCTGCACATTACAAATGCAGAGGGCACTTAAGAACTCAAACTCTAAGTACCTGTCACTACATTTTGATCCTTATAAACCCCCCAATCCCCTGTACTCCTTACTCATAGCTGGCAAGGTTTCTCAAAAGGAGTCTGTACCCTTCCCCTGCTTGCTCCCCCACTCCTGAGCAATGAACAAAAAACATAGCATTTTGTCAATATAGCTCAAAATAATTTGACTCCTATGCAAAAAGGAAAAAGAAAGTTGAATTTTAAAAGGTCTGTATCCCAAATTCCATCAGGATTCTATTTCATCTTGGCTTAATCTGGTTCTGTTCCTACTTTTGAACTCAGCTCTTCACGCTGACCCACACCACCCTTTGAGACGTTTTGCCCTTTATAAGTGAGCATTAATTACTATACTCGTGTTAGGAGATTGAGGAGGGAGAAAAACCTGACCAGCAAAGCTGTGTTTAAAAGAAGAGCTTGACAAATATCATCATCATTTGGTCACAACATTAAGAACAAGCTACTCATTAGGAGCTGGAGTGACTACCTGCTCTGCCAGAAGGAGCTGCCTCACACCCTGCCTGCACCAAGCTGTGCTCCCAGCTGGGCTCAACATTTAAATAATTCTGGGCTGATGTGCTCAGAGAAAGGCTGCAAAACCTCCAATATTTTACAGTCCTAATAAGGTTAACCATCAACATACATTAAAAAGCCCTTTTCAGGTTCAATAGCTGTGTCAGGATGGCAAGTGCACAAGCCTAGCAATGCACTGTCAAATAAATGAGTCTATTAGGAATGATGGAATCAGTCCCTGGATTCAAAATTCAGATAATAAAATGTGCTTTTTTTGGTTCAGATACCAACCTTGGAGAAGTCCCTATGACTAAGCTTGCTCTAGAATCATTAGAATTCAGCCTTACTACAACAAAATGCAGTATTGTGTTATAATAAACAGTGTCATGAGGTGAAATGAATGTGAGCAGAAAGCTCCATGGACAGATTCTTCTCCACATGTGGAAGAAGGTGGCAGTGATACATAGGAATAAACCACCTACATCAGGAAAACACTTGGAATTTTGATCTTTGAACAAATGGGCCACCAGGCCTAAAGATAATGTTTTAATCCTAATTTTAACCCAAATTTAATCCCAACACTTGGCTGTATTTGGTAGCAATCCATTCATAAAGACTCACCTTTCTATAAAGATTGAGGTGACTTCAAGGAACTGTTCAAATCAAACTGAGTGAGTCTTGCACAAGCCTTGTTTGGTAAGGGTAATTATTTCTTAGGAAGCTATTGCAAAGGATGTAGTCAAACTATTTCTCTGTATGTGTAGTTAGAGCTGGTTAGACTCAGACTATCCAGAGCCAAAATATGCAACCCACATATTAAAGAAGAAAGTCATGAGCAGTAACACTTCCTATTTGCTTTCACATTGTTTGTATTGGAAAATATGCAGAATGCAAAAGTAGATTTGGAGAATTCCCATCTGCCAGTTTTCTGGTGCCCAAGACACTAAAAAAAAAAAAAAAAAGACTTAACACAAATAATTAACTTCATGACCAAGAAGAGGAACTTCTACTGCTCTCAGAGTCGGACTAAAGTCTTACAGTGTGGAGAGCATCACGTATTTTGAAGCTTGGACTGAGCCCATAACACAGGGCTCTTCTCTGACCAGTGACCACACCAAAATTGGGGAGAGCTGTTCTTATCCAGGTGGAAACATAACCTTCACATAACAGCTGAGAGAGTACTAAAGACAGGAGACTTTAAAAGCAACCACAGAGAAGGGGTTATGTTATCAGGGCTGATGAAAGCACGTTTCAGCCAAAAGGATCCATTCCAGCAGCTGCAATGGGATTCAGATCAGTCCTGTGCCCTTTCTGCTCACGTGCCTTGCAAAGGCACAACAAGTGTTCATGACATAATCTACTACATTTCTTACATCAGATGAACGGCCCGAGGAATTAATAAATAGAAAAAGGAAGGGTACAAAAGGTGTAAGAACAACTTCTATGGAATTGTAAGGTATAACAGAACACTCCAGACATTCACAATGTCTGTGCTGCCTGCCCCCACCAACAGTTTAAATTTGGAGTCATGTCCACAATCTCAATATCCACTGATATTGATCTAAACTCACTGACAGAGTTTAGATCCCTAATGTCAGAAACCCCCCAGTGCTCTTCCTAACTCTTCATCATTCCTTAAAACATGGGCCTCCAAATTTTTAAACATCAAAGAGAATGTCTCTGCCCATCTTATATTCTTCCACAGGATAGACCACAGAAAGAAATGAAGTGTTAAAAGAACTGGAATTTATTGATTTCCAGTTTAGAAGTATCTGAACCATAAACCAACATAGATACATACACATATATACATTTTCACACTGAATGATTAACATTTTGCAAGTGCTTATCGGTCTTCACTTGCCAAAATTAATTTTCAACCAGTCTGCAGTTTTGCCCTTTCTCTAGTTTGCATGCTACTTCACTATAAAGGCACAGAAAACCCTGTCTTAGGGTATTTACCACAAAAACTCACAGTAAAGTAAGTCCATAATTAATGGTCATAGCCAAAAATCCCATGTAGATGGAAGCTGCTCCATATACTCAGAACAGAACCAGAGAAGAGACCTGATATTATCTCCAAGTGCAGCTAATAGACAGAGTTCCCCAGGGACTTCCAGGGCAGTGCATTTAATTGCCTTGGAGAAAAAGAACTGTTCCTTCCAACTGTGCCACAGGCTGGGGGCCCAGGCGGGTGCCAAGCCCTTGGGCAGCTCAGAGGAGATGAGAGGCACCAGGTTTGTGCCCCCTCTGCCCAGTTACTCTGGGAGGACACAAACCAGACGTCAATAAAAAGGTTCTCCTGATGCTTCACCCACGGCTGCTTCCACACAGGCAAAGGGCTGGGCTCTCTCCCAGATATCAGAACTTTGACAGAGGAAATGTTTCACTGCCATGAACCTCCCGTGAAGAACCAGAGCAGGCACAGACTCCCCCAAGCCATGTCGTGGGGGTCACACCTTCACAGGCAGCACTGCCATTCTGTGTCCTCCTTCTCCCAGGCCAGCCAGGAATGCTTTCTGAATTTATCAATATTCCCTCCTCTCCTCATTATCTGACAATGCCTTCACCTCTGCCCCTGTACTCGACAACTGACCACACAACAAGAGGGGAACATTCATTCTCTCTCAGAAAACAAACAAGTCACTGACACAGTGGCTTGTGTGGCAACCAAACCAAACTTTTCACAGGGAGGGCTTCAAAGCAGAATTAAAGGCACAATGTCGAGCTGCTGCTGAAGAGCCTTCCTTTGGCTCTCAGGAAAAAAGAATAAAAAAAAGTGTAGCAGTAGTTCAGCAAAAGTTTTGAACAAGAGGAAAGCCCTAGATAGCTGTCTTCAGATTCTTCACCAGGGCAAACAGTGCTTCAAGGACAAGTAGAAAAGTAGCAGCTATTTGAGGCAACTTCATTATAAAATCATTTTTAATAAGCAATCTGAACAAAGAGAGGGAGTGCTCTTGCAGAGAAGCCCCCAAGGGATCTTAAGGCTGCCCAGTAAAGTTATTAGGAGGTTACACACAGGGGACCAAACAGCTATTTTACTGGCCTCAGGGGACAGGGTTTAGTTTTCACCTGTTCTCTTTAGGCCTTGGTACTAACAGCAGATCCCGTTAACCATCAGCTTCCTGAAGGCTCCTGTTTTGTGAGGGAAAAGCAACGTTTACTTACTTTAGCAGACATATGAAACACAAGGGGAAGTCAACAGCACAATGCATAATAGGTAAGTAATTATAAATCAGATCAGAAAAAAAAATCATAGTGGTTTTCCCTTTAATACAATTAAGGAAAGTACCTAGAAAATGTTGAGAAATCTTTAGCAGTGACTATAAATGTAATATGGAAGGAAAGTAAAATCAGAGAAAAAGAGAAATCTAGGTCTTGGGTTCCATTAAGCTGCAAACCTTAATATGCTTGTAGAACTTTGGTGAGCAGGAGTCCTGGGATATCTGGACATCTGAGCAGCTGAAGAGCTGTCTTCTACCCCAAAGCTGCCTCCTCACTTTTAACAAGGGATGTGCCCTTCTTAGCACCTGCCCAGAGTCAAAAACTTGAACTTAGCCCAGAGTCACTGTGCACTCACCAAAGTTCCCTGAGTCAGGATTTATCTCTAGACAAACACAAGGTGAGTGTAGGGATAGTCCCAGAGCTTGGTGTGGGATCTCAGATAGCATAAGGGATGGGTTTACTTCCACATTTGCCACCAAAGCTGCCAGTTCTTCCTGCAATTGGTTTTATTTAGTGTTAAAAATTATGAGCACACAGTTCCCACTTTCCAGCTCATGTCATTAAAATCAGTGCCTGGCTTTGGAAACATTTCTTGTCTGCCAGAAAATAACTGAAAGGCTAATTTCAGTATAAGCAAGGAACATTTCACCCAAAGTTAAGGAATTCACACAGAGATGACTACTGACACAACTGGTTAGGAAAAATTATTCTAGAATAACTATCTTGGTAAATTACAAAAAGCAGAGAAATTCCCAAGTCTCAATAAAAGGGCAAATATCTTAGAGTTACAAAGGAGTCTTAGTCTACAGAGGGTTTTGATATGAGTGTTTTCTGTTAAATCTGGATATACCTTGGGTTCTGAATATATAAAATGTACTGTGCTGAACGTTATACCCAAGTACATCTATTTGCGTTACAAGCGAACAGAGATAATAAAAGATGAACAAAATTAGTCCACAGGTCACTAATGGTGATCCTCTTGCTGTTGTACTACCACAATACAACCTACAAAGCACAACCAACGACACTTTTGTGCCACTGTCCTGGGTTACAAGGCAGGGACACGGAATAAAGAATTAAGAGTCAAAGTCTGTGGCAGTTCAGAGAGCAGGTACCAAGGAGGGGTAACATGCTGGAACAGGACAGTCCACACAAACCTGTCCAGGAACTGAAAACCTAGAGCTGAGCTGGTCTTGTTCTACCTCGGGAAGCAATGCAAACTATTCTATAAATATATGTTTGAGATGAAGCTGAACTTCCAACAGCTCAGCTGAGCAGACTGCCATGGTCTGAGGATGAGGTGCACACTTGGGACACCGTTTTGCTGTGGTCTTTAATGTCTGACTCTCTTGAGCCAGAGATTTAGGAAAGAACAGTGGCAAAGCATCACAACTAAAAAGTTCCATTACCAACCATGGGAATCCTTATAATAAAGGCACGAGAGAACAGACTGGGTTGGTAGGTCTTAATCTTAAATTTCCCTGAGGGGTGAGCTGGTGCAGGTGTAGAAACTGAAGTTCTCAGCTATCCCCCATCACGACTGCCCAAAGAAACATGCCCTTTCTCTCCAAATGGTGATAATTCAGGGGCAGTGCATGGAACAGTTGTCACTTTGGGACTCAGCTCAGGGTCACTGTCCACACTATCACTGGAAAGTTAAACCCAAGGAGCAGCCCTGAGTTTGAACAGCACCTGGTTGTTGTGGTGCAGGTGAGAGCAGCCCCTCAGGTCCCCACCTCTGCACTGACAGGTGGGTGTCACCAGGAACTGGGGCTCCCGAGTCTTTTCTGCTGTGGAACAACATTCCAAAGGATGGCAGGAGCTCCTTGGTGTGAATGGAAGGCTTGTAAAATCTGTGCATTTTGTCCTACCTTACAAATGCCAGGTAAGCAAGTTAATGTCCCTGGACCTCCATGCAGATATGAGCTCCAGCTATGCAATCAAACTCCTCTGAAGCTCCTAACTGTGCTCTTCACAATTCAAACAGAGAGAAAGGAGGTTCCACGACATCGTGGAGTCATTACAACATTCACCCTCTGGATACATCTGCAGGAAACCAGCCCTTACTTTGACAGGCAGCCAAGTCAAACTCAATTTAGAAAGTCAGTGCCCAGGATATAAAAATGATCTGAAGAAAAATAAGGTGAATGACTTGATAGTTGTGAGTCACAACGGTCTGGTGGAGGCCATGAAACTAATTGTATGAAGTATGGCAAGATTAAAGATGTCAGAAACTAAACACTACACATCTCAGGACTGAGCCTAACCCCAAGGCAGTAAACACTAAATGCAGGTCCTTTGCAGCCTTTTGTTTCACAGAATTTCAGGTCCTTGTCATCACTGACACCATGATGCCTCTCTGAACTTGCAAAAGGCTGAAGTTGTGCATCAAAGTCACCATTCACTTGGAGCACTTTTCTATTCAGGGCATGAAACATGGGAGGAAGAGGGGTCTATTACAAATATTAGTGTAAATTAAATGATCAGAGAAGAATCTAAAAGTCAGTCATATCTTTCTTGAGTCAAAAAAGAACTGAAAGACCAGAAGTCCCACTTTGAATGGAAGCTGAGACAGGACTTGTCCTCTACCATCTGACAGTTAAGAGCACATCTTATCTAAAGTGAAGGTTACCCTAACAAATAGCCATGTGAGCCCAAGAGAATAGTGCTACAAACAGACAGAAGGCATGAATTTCAACTTCAAAAGCCTGTTTAATCCTAAACTTTAACTAAGAAAAGAACTGCATTTTGGGGTGGATAACATTTATCCCCTCAGAGCTGTTTGGCAGAGTATCAGGCTCCTTGTTTAAAAGTGGCAGGTTTTGGGATGTTTAGACTCTGACAAAGACAGAATGTGGAGAAGCAGCCAATGAAATAGAATTAGTTGTAGCAAGAAGGATGAAAACCTCTCTGATTTTATTGAGATAGCTGCATTATGGAAGAGCTGCATTTCTTCAGCACTGGATGTGTGCAGATACTGAACTGCTGTTGGATTCAGAAAGGGCCTGAGCACCTGTGAGCAGCACAGGAGTTCCATTTCAGGACACTTGTCACAGACTAATGCTGAGAAGGGGCTAAAACATATCCCAAAACTCAAACAATAAACCCAGGAACAACTAAGTTGTGGAGACAGGTCACCACCAATTTCAAAACCTGCAAAATTAAAATAGCTGTTAGTTGAAGTCTGAAAGGGATTAATGTTTGAAACTTATCATGTATCAAACTTCCTGGTATTTATATTAAAAAATATTTTTTCTCCACTGATTTTTTTTCACTTCTCCACTCATTTTCTCCACTCCATTTCTTCCTCCCTAATTAAATCAAAAGGTCATTAGAAATAAGTGGCAGTTTACAGTCAGTCAACACCCTCATATGCCACATATAAATTTGGAATAAGACAACTCCATCCATATTTCTAAACATCAGTGCAGGCAATGTATATACAATACACAAAGAGTTTGCAAGAATGCTTTTTGAAATTTTTTTGCACAAATCCTACTCTGTGTAACAATTTGGCTAAGTTAAATACACAGGTACAAGGTGATAGGCAAACTCTAGATTGTCTTGATACACAGACTCTCTTTCCCAGTCATTTGTAGTTGTTAACAACTGAGATTTTAATTGTAATTTTTGCATTTAGGTGTTTATATAATTTTGTTTTCCTGAATCATTTCAAAACTCTGATTTTTTTTTCCTACTTCTTCTATTCAATAATAATAAAAAAAAAATCTATGCAACAATGGAAAAACATGTTTATTGTGCATGATGCTGAAGTGCCAAAGATGCACAATTTACATTAATTCCTGCTCTATGAGAATTTGTCATAACAGGAATGAATTCTAAAAGAACCTCAACCAAAACTGAATGAAGCCTCATACATATTTGCCTGCAAACGTAGCTTGCATTTTCATCATGCCAATAACAGCATATTGCTCCTTCTATTTTAATCCCTTCTTAATGGGCAAGCTTATCTTCCCATTATTCAGGCAACTTTTCTGTTCATGCTTCAGCAATCGCATGACAACTGATTAACAAATCAGGGAATTACTCCTTGACAGCTCTCTTAGAAAAGCAGAGTTCTCAACACCAAAGACACTGGTCCCTAATTTCTGCCTGCTCTGGAGGTGTGTGGTGAGGAGTCAACGAATACATCTTTTCTTCATCAGAGGGCTGGAACGACTTCAGCCGAGACACACACCACCACAACAGCCCACCAGCACCACCACAGCCCAACAGCCCACCACCACAACAGCCCACCAGCACCACCACAGCCCAACAGCCCACCACCACAACAGCCCACCAGCACCACCACAGCCCAACACCACAACAGCCCACCAGCACCACAGCCCACCACCACAACAGCCCACCAGCACCACCACAGCCCACCACCACAACAGCCCCTCAGCACCACCACACCCCACCACCACAACAGCCCACCAGCACCACCACAGCCCAACACCACAACAGCCCACCAGCACCACCAGCACCACCACAGCCCAACACCCCACCACCACAACAGCCCACCAGCACCACAACACCCCACCACCACAACAGCCCACCAGCACCACCACACCCCACCACCACAACAGCCCACCAGCACCACCACAGCCCAACACCACAACAGCCCCTCAGCACCACCACACAGCACCCCACAACAGCCCACCAGCACCACCACAGCCCACCACCACAACAGCCCACCAGCACCACCACACCCCAACAGCCCACCACCACAACAGCCCACCAGCACCACCACAGCCCAACACCCCAACAGCCCACCAGCACCACCACAGCCCATCAGCCTGGCCTGGCTTCAGATGCATTTCCTACACTCTTTAGGGCTGTGCTTGCTATTTGACCTTCCCTGGGAAAGGATCAGTGCTGGAACTGGAGCTGGGGCTCCTGCAGCAGGTCAGTCCTGGCACTGCTGTGCACAGCACAGGGTGTTTGCAGGTGATTTCCCGGGGGAACGGTACAAACCACCACGTACAGCATCAGCCTCCAACAGGAGAGGCCAGGACTGGGCTGGCACAACCCCCAAACTGCTCCCCAGCTCTAGAGAGGGTGCTCCAGGCCAGGGCTGAGCTCAAGGCAAGGCTGTGCAAGGGAGCTGTGTGTGCAGTGCCTGGCCTGTGGGTAACAGAGCACTTCAGGCCCCAGTCCCAGCAGCTCAAATATTCACCAAAAACACAAGGAAGGGTCAAACTCCACGCCCAGACTCCTGCCTGTAGCTCCCACTAAGTGCAATGGAAACCTCATATGCCTTCAGCCAAAGAGGATCTGACCCTAAGAACACTTCAAGCAGCAAACCCACCTAAGCAGAGCAGGACCATCATGATCTAAAAGTCTGAGGCATTTAGAGTTTGCTTCAATACTCATACAAATCAAATTTCTCATTTGAAGTTCTTAAATCAATTTTGTAACTCTGTGCAGTGAGAATTCATAATCTCAAGTCAGATTTTTCATTACATGAATATTATAAAACCAGGAATGAAATAAGAATAAAAACCATGTAAGATACTTTGCACCACCCCTTTAACCCTGGAAGCTGCAATGAACATACTTCAAATGCATGATCCTGTTAAAATGCATATATATTTGTAAATTTTGTGCAGCCTACCACCTGTTTTGTTAGGGGGCTTCCATGAATTAATAGCCTCAGTTTTGCCTACTCCTGTTTCAGATCCTGGGCAAGTACAGTTCTTGCACTACCAGATTTCCAAACCTCCACAGCATCCAAAGCATCCCAACGTGTGTCCGGCTACAAATTGTAACATTTTCTTGGAATTGTGCTTTTAACTCGCTGCAGGGGAGATGAGAGTTGATCTCCAGTAATGATGTCTTTGAAGAAGATTTGGAATAAATGTATATGTAAGTAAATGCCCACATCCACAGACATTTCCAAGGCTGCCACTTCTGAGGACTGTTTGTTTATAAGGTTGAGAGCAAAACAATAACCTCCTCGTTTCCATCCAGCTCCTTCAGCACAAGCACTGAATGATTTATCTTACAGACTCATGCATAGGAAGGGACAGAAGGCTTTCAGTTCAATAATATATTTTAGCTTGAATCATACTGCATATATATCAGACATAAAAACATAACCATTCTCATCTGTATTTTCTGGACGTGTTAATTATCAGCTGTAAGGTATATAGACCAGAGCCAGGAATTCTGCCTTTCCTCACAACTTTCTTTTCCTGCCCTCTGACTTCACACACGTGCCAGTAACACACACACACATTGTATCTCCGACAACATTTTGGCTGAGGACTGAAACCACTCTAAAGCAGAAAACCCACCAGCATTTTTAAAATGGAGCCTTCTCAGACCAGCCCAACACCTACTAGTCTGAGCACCACAGCACAGCCTAACAAACTCCATTCCTAAGAGAAGGCCAAATCAAAAGATATTACTTACATGTATGAGTCTTCTTTGTTACGGAAATACCTGTAGGGAAGAAACAACACCAACGTTAGCAAAACCACCACTGGATAAATTCTTTTGACATGTATTTCACCATTAATCTATTTTATCAGACACACAGCAGCCACTCTAAAAGAGGAATGAAAATTGCCATGATTTGTGCATTGAAGGTGGAAGGATCTCCCCTCTCTGAGTGCAGACTTTAATGGTATATTTTCTCCTCATACCTCACCTATAAAGGTTTCAACACGTATTGCTTCAGCAGATACCCATCTCACTGTCTGTGCTGCTGCTTTACAACTGAGGCTGATGCACCAAGAAGATATCAGCAGCACTCTATGGAAGCCCCCTTTTATTTTCCACGGTTAAGGATTTTCCCACACTCATATTAGGTGGTGCCCATTAAACCACCCAGACAGAACGGATTTGAGCGGCGCAACGATTCCTGTTATTAAGTTGGAGCAGTTCCTTGATGGCAAGCTGTAGCTTATGCTCATTAAAACCAAATGAACAGCTCTCTCAACTTGAGTATTACTGCCATAATTCCAAGCCAGATGCAAGTATCTCCGAGCTGTTAAATACATAATTTCTGCAGTAATAAAGATGTTTTCATGCTAGACAGGCATGTGGCGGCAACCACCAGCGATGGGCCAGTGCCAGTGAAACTGGAGAGGCATTTTAAAGAAAGCAACAGAGTGAACAGAATGAGGCAAAATTCATAATACCAAACAGAGATAAAATTAACTCTGTTAAATGTCATTGGAATTCATGCTTGAATACAAACAATATTGTCTCCACTTTAGTAGATAACTGGTGACGTACTCAGACCCCTCAGTATTTAAGCTTCACTCTCCTTGGGGGGAATTTTATGAGAAGAGAAAGAGGTTACTGGAAGCAGTACAAGTATTTGAAACATTTCATTTGTGATTAAGGCCTGTAATGAAATTTTAGAATTGGAATTGTTTGGCTTACTGCTCATGAAAGACAGAGAGACCTGAATCTCCTCTGCTACCCTCCAAATTCCTTCTACCACCTCTTCCAAAACAAATTACTATGGAAAAAAAAAGGTTTTTATTTCAGGCTTCTTGGTTGTGGAACATCTGGGGGAGGCAGTGAGTTCTAACAATCAATAAAAACTTATTTGCAAATTTAGAGCCAACTTCCAAGCCAACAGTTTTCAAACTATTAATGTTTTTGATAGATCCAGAAATCCCTAAAGCCAACCCCAAACAGGCAGCCATCAAGTTTGACATAATTGTCATGAGGATTTTTTTTTAAATTGCATTTGTGTAGCTATTGGCCTTTTGGTTTGGAACTACCAGGCTCTACAAGTGTGAGCACTGGAAGCTTTCTTTTCCCTGAAAAGCTGAGAGGCTCCAGGCTTTGGGAAGAGAAGTTCTGATAGTTCCTCTGGGCAATTTTGTAAATGTGAGACACTGGTAAGCAATTTACAAAAATCAGCATACTAGAACTTGATTATGTATATGGATTAATTTAAATAGAAAGGTCCTGGCCAAACGTGCACATTCCTCATGCACAGAATTAAAATTATAGCCACAAAGTGCAGAGCCAGGGTAAGCACTGAGAACAAAAGAAAAATAAGCATAACAAAAACAAAACCTTTCAGTTAGATAAGTAGCTACTAAGGGGGGCAAATTCATCCTTTAAACTGGTAATTTGTAAGAGCAAGTTTTCTTGGCTTTTCATTGCAGTGCAATCCTTACTCAGAGCAGGGGACAGGACAGGACAGGACAGGGGGTGTCACTCAGAGCTGACACTGTGACAGGAACAAAAGCCCAGGGCAAGGGGAGGGTCAGAGGGATCTGAAGCACCTCCATCAAAATGCACCAACAATACCTGTGCACCCTTTGATACGAGTGCAAAAACCTCTCTGTAGGTTTTTCTGAATCTCTGCCTTACCCTTTGAATTTGAAATGAAAGCTGCTGCTGGAATATTGGCTCTTCCTCCAAGGAAGAGCATTTGTGCTGCTGTTTGACTGCTCGAGTCACCACTGAGCAGCACGTCCAGCTCCTGACAGCAGCTTCACCCTCACAACCTGCCCTGACATCCCCTGGGCAGGCACACTCACCCCACCCTTCCCTATCTGGCCAATTCCTACGATTTTAAGGAGGTTTTAGGGAATGGAAACGCAGAGAAAAAGGTCTTAAATCCGAACACCATTTGCAAAACTTCCTCTCCCAACGCTCGTGCTAATAAATGGATACAGCAGTGCTCTTTCAGCATTATGGGAGCCATATGTGTGCTTTTCTCAGAAAATAATGCTCTCTGTAAAATCACTTTGAACAGAAAGTGCTTATGCTGTCACTTCTGATTACTCACAGCCTCTTCACAATGGGATTTGCCACAGCACAAAACAGACTTAGCTGTATTCGCTGACTGAGGGCCTCCTTCCCCTGCTACATGAAACACTCATGGAAATATCAGTGCTTATATTTTTCTACCTAATTTGTTTTTTTTTTGATGTGAGACATGTCGTGGGTTTTTCCAATCAGATGTTTCCACAATAATTACCGATTACTATCTCATAAGACCTTTTAGCTGTTTTATGCAGATATTTTTAGATAACCTTTTAAAACAGCAGCTTAGAGGTAGGTATTTTTGCATCTTCTTCATCATTCCACTGGTGGTTGCATCGAAAGCAAAGCATTTTGCTTTGAGCTGTGGTTTTAAAGTAACTAACTGCAATCTGGTGGAACAAGGATAAATGTTGCCAGTGAGTTCAACAGGATTAGGTTTAAATTAATCAGGAACCTTCACTGATGTTAAAGCGAGTTATGAATTTTTTAAGAAGCCTTCCCTTTCACACAGGTAACTCTTAGTGACTAGAAAAACTGAGCAAAAAATGTAACAGCATATCCAAACAGTTACCTAAATTAGATATATTATAACGAGTGCTTTAAATATAAATATTGAGTATGCAACACTGCCATCAGTTTTAGTTTTAATGCAGGAAGCCAATGACTCTGCTATTCAGAACATTCAAGGTAGATAATAATATCCTAGAAATGAGTGTACTGTGGAAAAAAAAAATCAGTCTGAAAACCACTTAATGTAAAAAAAGGGGAGTTACAAGATCTCTGTCTCTCTCTGTGCCAGGGCTGCATCCCACTCGTGTATATGTTTGAATGCCTTTCCTATGAGCTGCATCCAAAAAGTTTTATGCAGACAACTCATCAGTTCTTTTGAAACCAACAGGATCTCCTATGAAACTAATTCTGCAAGTTCAACATACATCAAGTAATTTTCTCCCCAACTGGGATTGCTGTCATTTGTAAATGTTTCTGGGACTGGACCACCAGTTTAAGTAGATTTGAGTAGACACTATTTAATGAAATCTAAACCCAATACACCACTGAAAGACAAAGATTTATTTTTAATGAGTAGAGCATAAAGAACCTACTGATTCCTTTCAAAATGTTACTTCATATAAAATCCCATTTTTTAATGGGCTTCATTCCCAAATGTGATAGACTGGAGAAATATGTGACCAGTCACCACTATTAGCACTGTCCTACACAGCCAGCTTTCCATTCTCATTAACAACAAATGCAAAAAAAGCAGAAGGAGAGGAAGAAACAACACTATAGCTTCAGTGTTGCTAATACAGAAAGACTTCCTGACTTAACCAGCCAGACTTCAAAGTAAAGCAAAGGAAATGTCATGAAAATACCACAATCTATCAGTGCCATGGTTATCAGTGAGTGAAAGTTTCAGTATTACAGTTATCACAGAATGTATCACTTCCGCAGTGCAATCTGACATTCCTGATCAACACCAAATCTCAAACAAATTAACAGCTCACACTTTTCATCCCTGCCATTGCCATGCAATGCTCTGGGCAACGACAATCGATTTCTGCACAATGAAAGGACTTCACCCACCACCCCCTCTCCCCCCCCCACCGGCCTGTAATTTGCCATGATGGGTGGTATTTACAAAAATAGCCTGCTGGATGCAATGAACTTTGAAAAGACTATCTGCCAACAGAGACAGGATATTCTTTTGCAAGCAGTTAGCCTGACTGACCTTCACTAGCCAACTTCAAATAGAGATAACAATGTCTTCAAGTACAAAAAGAGACTCAGATATTTTATACATCATAAGCTATTTCTCACAGTTGCCCATCCAAATAAAGCAGCATAATGAAACACTGCTTACTCTGTGAACCCAGATCCCTGCTGCTGTTGTACAGTTGTCAACTTCCCACATTTCAAGGGGAAAACACACTTTGATGTGCAGTAAGATAAGTAAAAAGTCCCCTGTCTGGCAGAATACATTACTCTGCAAAATATCAAAGGAGGATATTCTTGAGTGCAATTTTCTTAAACCTCCAAGAAAACTCTTCCTCAGAAGTTTGTGAGGATAAACACACGTATTACCGGCAGAGCTCAGCACTAATCTCTGGGACCTCTGTAAAGCACCAGTGCTTCCCTTTGCTGTGCCTTTTGTGCCCAAATCAGGTGATTAACACTGCCCTGACAGCTGTAAATCTCGGTAGATGCCCTGTGTATACGATGCTTTGCTCATGTGGGGGTGTGTATCAATACATGTATTTTTTCTCCCCTCCCCTCAAGCCAACATTACGGCTCCAGCACGTTTTGCAACTTGGACATTTTAGGGTGGATTGGAAATCTTGGGGGGAAAAAAAAGAAGTTAAAATTTTAAACTAAGCCTCCTGCCTGACATATTGTGTAAAATCAGAAAGAAAATATATCACAACCTTGGATCCCACTGTGTTTCATCCTGTCACTCCACTTCTTTGTTCCTGCCACCACACAAAGGTAGCAATTGTGGTGGAATATCACATGCAACACTCGGGCACTTGCAGAGAACCTACCAAGGCAGAATAATACATTTGAGTGTATTCAGAAAGGAGCTCATCCTTTCAGAAACTTTAATAGTGGTTTCTGTTAAAGCCTGTGCAGATCTCTGGCTTGAAGGAGTTCTGTGATCTTTGGGGGCCATTGTTTACGGTGACCGAGGTGACACAACACACACACAAGTGCTGCAAACACCACTTAAGGGAATTAATCAAACAAAATGATGTTGCAAACCAGTGTCCTTGCCCAGGACAGAAGAGCTGCTAATGATGCCCAGCACACACTACTGAAAGTACTCCAAGTAATTCCAATATTTTGTTTCCAAAATTGTTAGGGGACATTAATGTTTATAGTTCACTCAGGGTAGCATGGACCAAGGACAACATCCACTAGGCATGTCAGGACAAGGAAGCTTTCCATAATTATGATCCCCCCCAAAAAACAAAAATCCTCAGCTTCAAATATGACAACGTGATTTTTTAATGTAAGATTCCAGTTTTTCCCCGACTTGTTCACAGTTTTTCTTGAGAAGGAAAGATCCCACTGTGTGAAACCAGGTGTTTTCAGCAGGCCTAGATCAATCATGTTCTCAAGCCCACAGGTATATAACAAAGTCACAGGAATCAAGACTGACCTAAGTGTTTCAGTACTGAAAAAAACCCAACCTTGATCTCCTACAATCCACAGTTGTTTCTTGTACCTAAAGTCTATGAAAGTAATTTTCAGAGTTGTATTTCTGAGGTGTTTCTGTAGCATTACTTCTCGAATCACACATGGTTATATCAGAAGCAGCCACAGAAGATTCTCCACAGCGCAGTTTTTTTACTTTTTGCTCAAATATATTTGAAATAAACAGATTAAAAAATTTTAATTTTTTGAAAGATTTTTTAAAAAAAGCGTTTCAACCTTATTTTACTGAGATAGTTGGCTTTTTTAGCCATTGCAACTCAGACTGGCTTCCTGATTCTGAGAGTGACTTTCTGCATCATCTAGCCATTTTATGACTTCATTTTTCAGCAGCTGACAGCCTCCCCACCTTTAAAACCAGAGTAGTACCTGTGAAAACATGAATACAAATGACTGTAATTCTTTCAAAGTTACAGAGTATTCATAAGACAGAAATCACCACTATCCTGAGTTATTTGTCATCTGCACAACTGACAGCTAAAAGAATTCCCTGCTCTTTCTAGATTTTTCCCAAATCAAAAATTCTTAGCAGACTCCAAATTGATATCAAACTTCTGGTGCCCAAAACTGCTCCAGAAGAAACAATAATTTAAGAAAAAAATTCAAGACTCAAGTGTCCATGTTTCAGGCTGAGATAATGACACTGCTGCTGTTACAGATGCACTTGCTGTCAGCCCACATTTAAAATACTAACTTCTCACTTCTGATTGAGATTGAAAAAACCATTTCCCCATAATAGCATTCTGGACAACTGAGCACATGCAACTCCTTGTTTCAAATCTTCCTATAAATGATCAGTTCTGAGCTGTATGAAAACTCCAAATTAACAGTAATTTGATGCCAGGTGGAAGAGTTGTGGCTCTCACACACACGGAGAGTTCCTCAGTGCTGGCATCACATGTGACTGCTGGCACAGAGTGCTGACCTTGTTTGGTTTTTTGTCTGATGAGAGATTAAATATTGGACAAATATTAGAAAATTGCAAACAAAATTCTTATTTTAAGGATGTAAATTGTAAAGATGGTGAACTTTAACCATTTCTTCCTTTTTTGTACAACCTCACTGACAGTCCCTCTCATTCTTTTGCCCTTGCAAATAAACAGCGCCTTAGATTAGGAGAAATTAAATGAAGAATCTTCATTAAATAACCATAATGATCTTACATGACAGATGTTGCCAGAGCACAGGCTAAATATCCATCCCACACTTACACTGTATTCCACACATTAAATTCAGATAGTTCGGAGCTGTAGGTAAGACTGTGTTTTCAGCAGGAGTATTTTTAGGAAAACCACACATTAGCTTTGTATTAATGACTATTTGTTACACAACTGACCAAGCAAATCTCAAAGCAGAGATTTCCAAATAGTCTTGCAGAGCAATGCAGTTACACTGACAGAACCCAGCAGAACCCACAAAGTTGCACAAATCCAAGCAAGCCCCTCCATCCCTTAAACAGACTACAAGGTGTAAGGAGAGCCAACGCTTCTTAAAAACTGTCAGGGACCTTCTTAGTGTTGTATTTTCACCTGAACTGGGAGCCTTCCTGCTTTTTTCCAGGGTTTATCAGTGACAGAAGAGCTTTGCCCTGAGCGTGGCAGACACCACCCCTGCAGGCAGGACACTTCCCTCCCGGTGACATCCATACAACAGTCTCCTTCAGCCACAGGCTCTTTCCTACAGCACTCACAGGAACAAGTCCTTGAACTTGCACTGGATGTATGGGCAAGAAGCTCTGTAATGTGTGCAGTTCCCTGAGAGGAATCAATCATAGTCATGTAGGCTGGAAAAGACTCCAAGTTCACTGCCCTGACACTGCCAGGTCACCACTGGACCAGGCCCTGGATGTCAGTCCCCACAGCTGCACCTCCCCACCACTGCATTCGCTGACTACCATTGGCTCTGCCTTAGTGTCATCTTGGACAAGGAAAATGTCCCAGCAGATGTGAACCATTAAACGAGGAGCACCATTTTTGCCAGCTCCCTGCTTGTTGGTGCCAGGAGGACTCAAACAGCAGCAAGTTTGGCACGTGCACACACACACACACACACACACACACACACACCCATACACACAGACATACACACAGACACCCACCCACACACACAGACACCACCCACACACCCACACACACACACACCAGACACCCACACACACACCCATACACCACACCCATCAACACTACGACACCCACACACAGACACCAACAACACATCACACAGACACACACACCCCACACATACACCACATACACACAACCATACACACACCCACCCATACACACACCCATACACACATACACACACCCACCCATACACACACCCATACACACATACACCCATACACACACCCATACACCCATACACCCATACACACATACACCCATACACACACCCATACACCCATACACACACCCATACACCCATACACACACCCACCCATACACACACCCATACACACACCCATACACCCATACACACACCCACCCATACACACACCCATACACCCATACACACATACACCCATACACACATACACACATACACCCATACACACATACACACACCCATACACCCATACACACACACACACCCCCATACACACACCCATACACCCATACACACATACACACACACACACCCCCATACACACATACACCCATACACCCATACACCCATACACACACCCATACACACACCCATACACACATACACACACACACCCATACACACACCCATACACCCATACACACACCTATACACACATACACACACCCATACACACACACCCCCATACACACATACACACACACACACACCCCCATACACACATACACACATACACACACACACACATACACACATACACATACACACACCCATACACACCCATACACACATACACACATACACACATACACACACCCATACACACATACACACACACATACACACACATACACACACACACCCCCCCATACACACATACACACACCCATACACACACCCCTACACACATACACCCATACACACACCCATACACACATACACCCATACACACACGTGTGTGCTGGAGCCCCCGTGGCCCACAGCACTGCACAGGCAGTGATTGCCTTCTGTCCTCCACTTGGAAGCGAAAAATTACATTTCACTTGACTGCTCTCCCAGACACCTCATCCTGAAGATACTTCTCGAGTCATTTCAAAGCACCATTTCACCTCAACATTGCGCTCTCTGTTCTCCTCTAAGCCTTTCAGGCTGTCTTAGCCAAGATTCCTGCCAACCTAACACTGAAAAGCATGAACCCGGCCTCCAAGAGTTCACGGTGTTTCCATAAAATCCAGAACACTGTCACGCTACAAATAAAAACCGAGGGTGGGAGCTGCCTTCCTGTGCGTTACCTCAGGCCAACCGCACATGGAAACTGTCCTGAGAGCACAACTGAAACTCTCCGAGAGGCCCAGGACTGAGATACCCGCTGAGATAGCAACCACAGGGCTGAGCAGTCCTGATTACAGCAATTCTCACCTAGAGAAATCCCTCCGAGATGGCAGATAACAAAGATAAAAGAAGCCTCAATGCCCCAATTCTGTGCCTTCAGGTACCCAGAACTGATGTGAACATCTTCACAGAGCTCTTTCAGGTATGCAAACAAAACCAAAATGAAACAAAATAAACGGTCAAACGGCGAGCTGGAGTCCTTGTTAGTCACAATTGGTGCAAGAAGAATTCATTATTTAAGAACACTGCAACGTTAAACACATTGCACGACGATCTCAAATTATCTGATGGATATTCTTTCGTCAGGGAGGGGAATAGAATCAGTTCCTATTTAGAACATATATAAGATAAAATGGTAGATTATTTTTCCTATTATTCTACCCTATATTATCTTCCAGTAGACCCTGTTGCATTTAATACATCCATTTATCCTCTATGCTCTCACTGACACTACAGGTGTCAACCAACAAAATTCTCTCAGTATTTCTGTGACCAAAAAACCTGTTCACGAGTTGTCCATAAGTGGAATATGATCATAAAAGTCTGGGAGATGTATACATTCCCAAAACACATTTCTTTAACTCATGAGTTAGTGATCCACTCAGCTCCTGAAACCACATGCAGGGAAGGTTGGTGCTGCAGTGGGGCCACCACACTGCATCCACAAAATGAATGATTGAAGGGTCAGGCATCCAGCACCGAGTGATTCCAGGAACAGATGCTCACCAGCCTCAGAACCCAGCCTTGCTGAGCATTAAGACTTTTGAAATACCATTAATATGACACGTTTTACAGGATGTGAGTGCATTCTGGAAAGCATTCTCCTGCATTAGCTACACAATTCTCACTCAGCTGCCCTCTCCGGAGCTTATTTTCCAGTCTAATTAAAACTATTAAAAGTCATCACTCACAGATGTCTGTACACACCCTGTAAGTACCTTTGTCCAGTTCTGTCTCTTACAATTACACAGCATTTCTTTGTCTTTCTTTTGGAGAAGTATCAGCATTGCAATGTCAGTTCTTTCCATCGTCCAGATTTCCACTTAGTGCTTTAAAATTCACGTAATATTACCTCACTAGAGATGGGAGCTGTTTGTCAGTCTGACAGCAAGCCCCAAGGATTCTCCATGTGAAAGGAAACAAATTATATAGCATGTTTTGAAGTATACTTTCACAGGAATACATGGGTTTAAGTGATTGTGTGTATGTACCTCTTTCTCTAATATTACAATGAAATTTAAAAATAAGTGAAAAGGATAGAAGCGTTTTGGACCTCAGGAATTTCAAATTTACATCTATGCATTCATCCTCTTTTTTACAAGAGCTTAACACTGGCATAGAAAATACTTGGTTAGTAGATATGTTGCAAGGTGACCTGATGGTTACTCACATCCAGGTATTCTCCCTCCTTTGGATCTTAGTCATATATGTTCACTTCTCTGAGGAATAACCATGAAAAGAGAGAGTGTTCAGGATGAGTTCTCACAAATAAGCAAAATTTGCCTAATTAAAAAGCATAGGTAACAATTCTTCCTGTGAGACATTAAGTTTGTACACTCATCAGTAGAAGACATAACCATCTACAATTCATCCAGGTGTTCAAAGCAGAGCAATTGTTTTGTGTGGCCAAACAAAAACGCTACTTGTTGCTGTCTCTTGAAGCCAGTGGTGACTGCACATGGCAGGCAATTTCTGGGAAATGGAAGTTTTCATGAAAACACAGTATTGGGCATGAAGCAGGTTCTTAACCCATGGCAAAACAAATTGTGAGCTTCACAGAGTTTTAACTGTTGGATACAGTGAGGACAATGGACAAATATTATTATCAGTATTGCAAAGCTGCTGATGCCAACGAGAAGAGCACCTTGGCTACTGAGTTTTTCCTGTAGCACATTCCAAGGACTTTGAGCAGTTCCTACTCTTCTTCTTCGGTCCACCTTGTGGTGACGGTCACTTCTAGTGACAAGCAGATGCATCCCTGGATGTTCAATGTACAGCTCTGATGGCAGTGGAAAGAGGCTGGTCAGGTTGTAAAACTGGGATGAAAAAGGATGCAGGGAAGTCCCAGAGTGACTGGAAGTCGCTGCATATTTTCTGTGAAAGATGGCATTTTGAGCAGCACAATCCCCCCGACACGGCACAGCTCTGGCTCCTGCTCTGAGCTGAAGGAGTGGCACGGGGGAAGGACACTACCAAGTGATTTATCAACCCCATTTGCTCTGACATACCAGTCGCTCTGGGACATCTCCAATCCAAATATAGCCACAAGAAAGTCCCGGCTAACTTTTGAGAACAAGCAGGAATATCACACAAGGTGATATGCTTGCAGGCTACAAGCACTTTTTTTGTGGTTAATTCCTTCTCTGACTTATAATCAATCTCTGCAACTGCATTTTATCAAGTAGCTTCTGCGACTGACCATAGGTAGAGTTGTAATGTTTGCAAAGATGAGAGGAATTCAGGCAAAAACCAAACCAGCAAACAATCAATCAACCAAAGACAATGACATTCAGGCAAGCCCAGAATGCTGAGATTCATCCCACACTATAAAGCAGGCAATTCTACAACGTGTTTTTTGTGTTTTCCTTGGTGTTACCAGGTTGGCTGTTTTGCAGCACCTCACATCATCAAGTTAGTGCTTATATATATATATATATCTCCTCCCAACCCAAACACTATCTGCAGTTCACAGATTAAGAAACAGAAA
This sequence comes from Pipra filicauda, assembly GCF_003945595.2. Classification (NCBI taxonomy): domain Eukaryota; kingdom Metazoa; phylum Chordata; class Aves; order Passeriformes; family Pipridae; genus Pipra; species Pipra filicauda. Next base: position 1,449,698 of record NW_024104731.1, read on the forward strand.
CGAAGCAGTTACGTAACTCTAAGCCATGTATTTCTGATCTGGGCTGCCTGGCTCATGGCAGCAATCTTAATTCAAAAACTCCCCAAGCAAGAATGTTCTCGATGCATCTTTCACAATCAGTTCATGACTTCATCAAGATGACTGAGATATCACCAAATAAGCACTATAATGTGTCTGAGGATCAGAATTTTAATGTGTAATCCACACATGTTTTAGAAATTAAATTTGGGCCTCCATTCTAGAAGTAGTCCATGTAATAATGTGCTAAGGTCACATTATTACATATATACATGTTAAGGTCTCAAAAGGAATACAAAGAAAATAAATGTTTGCTAAAGGTTTTTCAAATTATCCTACAGTATAAACTAGATAATTCCACACTGAGTACAGAGAATCCAGCGTTGTTTTGGGGATTTCTACAGGATTTAAAATGACATAAGGTAGTTATTTCTCTGCCATGCAACCCCTTTCAAAATCTGCAGGAAGTGCATTAGGCTGGCTCAGCTCCTTGGTTCACCACAATGACTTTCATCTGCTTAACACCTTGGATGAGTTCGGCCCATTGTGCATCAAACAAAGCCGGCTCTGGATATCGGGGTCCTCCTGTAACTGGATTACTTTAAGTTTAATCAGAAGGTCATCATTATATTTAATAAGGAGCATCTTTGATCTATTTTTCTGCAAAGTATTTATAAGGTAACAGTTTCGATCCAGAAAAAATGGATTCCTTACACATTACTTCATCCATCCCAGCTGAATACTTTAGCTGCAAAGTGCTTGTACATTTGCCTTTCAGTATTCTTCTGAGGCTGTCTCCTATCATGGTAACTTTTTCTTTCTTTTTTTTTTTTTATTTCAAAATATACTGAGGTCGAGTCTCAACTTCTCATTGCTTTGCTCTCCTGAGGAAAAGAAATAAGATTCTATTATGTCGCCTTCAACAGCTGCGATGAATGAGGGGAGAGCAGGGAGAGAGGAGGGTTGGTGCTGCAAGTTCATGCAAAATTTCAGACTTGAATATAGCACAAGTAGCACTTCAACACTTCAGACTCCTTCAGTGCTGAGATCCCCGGAGAGTTGAGTTTAAATCACTAAACTTATTTCAGGAAAGGGGAGAACACTCTGGAGAAAAGTCTGTCGACTCCAGCAAAATTAATAAACTGGTTGCTCCTGATGTGAACTACATTTCTTGTCAGGAGTTTGACAAATTTCTAATTGCCTCTTAGCTAGCTTGTGAATACTGCACTTGTTGCTCTTTTTTAACAGGTATTTAATACCACAGCACAATATAAATGACAAAACTTGCTAAGTTTCACTCACCTTGCACTTTAAGTGTCAGTTATGAAAAGGAAAATTATGACCTTCCCTAATGTCTGTCAAAAAGGGCAGCCTATTCCTTCCTGATTTTAAATGTTCATGTACAGAGAAAGTATTTAATCCCCATCAGGTAATTCTCTTTAAAGAAATCAGAATTAATAAATTGAAACAAATCTCAAATAAGAAGTCCTTAACATTAAGCATTTTTTCTAAAGATGGGGTCAGTTGTCTCACGTACTACAAATCTAAACAGAATTAGTGACATTTGTTTTCCATCTGACTACATTAATTTAGCACAGTTAAACTCTGAGTTTTGGATGGACATTCACTTTGAGGGGGTTTTGTTCTCATGGTTGCAAAAGACCATCTCTGTTTTCACTTCCATGTTTTGGGATGCCAACTGTGCTCACTGCACTGCCGGGATGGCTGGTGATGCACAGCACACCCAGAACCTGGCCCTGTACTCAGGGACTAGTGGAAAAGCTTCACTCCTTTACAGAGATGACTATGCCCTAGAGTTCAGATGCAGCTCATTTATATGTTTCAAGAAATAGGTGTTAATATCCCCTTGACCTAAAGTATATTTTAGAATTTTTATAATAAAGGTGCCCATGAGATATCTGAATTACACTAAATCAAGCCATGAAACAAATTAGAATGGAATCCATCTGCTTTTTACAACACATACTAAACAGGAGTATTTACCAGCCCAGGAAGAAGACAAGCTGAACCAATGCCCCAAAAGTGACAGTTACTTCACAGCACAAAGCCCCTTTGTATGACTGTAAGACAAGACTTTGCTGTACCTATTGGATTACAGAGCACAGATACCACCCTGAGGCACTTTTCACTTCCATTAGGGCTCTGGCAGGTCTGCCATTGTATGGCAAGGTTCACACCTTTTCCATGATCCCGGACCTAGGAGCACTTTCCCATTAAGCAGGAAAGATCTTTGAGGAGGAAACGAAGAGTTTTACTTTAAAGCTCTACTCAAAAGCAGAAAAACACCTGCTGTGGATAAAGAAGGGGAGGAAATATCATGTTCTGCTAAGAAGTGTCCTAAAATACCACGTGGATTCATGTACTGTACACAAACCCAGTGATCACACCACAGATTCCATGACCTGGGGCTCCAGGTGGGACTCTGGTACTCTGGTCTGCTCTGCTCGTGTGCTCCTTCTCCCTGTGTAAGACAGCAGGTCTGTGTGCTGCAGCCACCCCTGCAAAATTGAATTTCTGACTGCAGTGCACAGGCTTCACCCAGGGATTTGGGGAATGGGATCTGCAGGGCAGCCCACTGCCTCCCAACTTCGGGATGATCTACCTGGCTTAGTCTGGCCCGTTTGTTCTTTCAGATCTGAAAGGTCTCTTGGATTTTACACATTCAGAGAATCACACAATCAGCTGGGTTGGAAGGGACCTCCGAGATCATCAAGTCCAACCCTTGATCCAACCCCGCCGTGGTTCCCAGCCCATGGCACTGATGCCACATCCAATCTCAGCTTAAACCCCCTCCCTGGGCAGCCCATTCCAATGGCTGATTATTCTTTCTGGAAAAAATTGCTTCCTAATATCCAACCTAAACCACTTCTGGCACAGCTCAAGACCCAGCCCTCTTGTCCTACTGCTGCTTCCTGGGAGAAGAGCCCGACCCTCACCTGGCTCCCCCCTCCTGGCAGGGAGTTGCAGAGTGAGGAGGTCTCCCCTGAGCTTCCTCCTCTCCAGGCTGAGCCCCCCCAGCTCCCTCAGCCTCTCCTCACACCACTTGTGCTCCAGTCCCTTCCCCAGCCTCGCTGCTCTTCTCTGCTCCTGCTCCAGCCCCTCCAGGGCCTTCCTCAACTCAGGGGCCCAGAGCTGGACACAGCACTGAAATGCAGCAGAGTGCTTCCAACAACTATTTACCACTTTCAATATGCACATCAGCTTGGCACTGAAAAGAGAAAGTTAATTTTAGACAAAAGCCCCAAGCAAAAATTCTTCCAACACCCGTTTCAGACTGACTTTAGCCTTTTCTCCCCTTTGCTCTGAACTCAGGGAAGCCCTCAGTGTCACGGAGCTCTCTCCTTACACAGAGCCTGAGGGAAGAAACCCTTTCTGTGCCTTCCCTGAGCTGCTGTGACTGGCACAGCATCCCTGGGCCCACCGGGCTCAGCTCCCCTGGCTCAGCCTTCACAGGATGCACAACACTTGAGGGACCTGCACTCACAGCCCAGCTTTGCCATCAACTGACTGGGAAATAACTGCACCAAATTTGCATGATTTCTATGTTTTACAACCTCCTACCAACAAGGAGGTTAATTTAGGCTCTTTCTTCCTCTCTTTGCCTGGTCAGTCCATATGATAATCTTTTTAAGATGGATCCTGATCCCTGACATAAGTTTGGATCAATAAGTTTATTCATTCATGCTTCTTAACTCCCAACAAATATTTTCTAGAGGTCAAAATCACTGAGGATCATCGTAACAAAAAGATTTTATTCTGAGAAAACAGAGAAATTTGGTTAAAACAAATTATTTTTCAGTCTATTCTGTACTTCACATCACCATCCACAACACCTACCAGAAACTGCAATATCTCTAACCACATTTAGCCAGACAAATTCTCTCCTTAAACTTTCTGCTCCCTGGAGACAAGGATTCCCTCAGGAATACAGCAAGAGCTTTTACAAATGTTTGGAAGCAATATCAAGCTGTCTACCAGTTTTTTTAAAAAAAAAAAAAAAAAAGGGCATGAAAATATTCAAATAATCCCATATTATTTATTCTCAGGGCTCCAGGGAAATTAAACAAGGGTGGGAAAAAGGCATAACCTGACTCCTTTACATACACAGCTCAAATTTACAGCATTAGCAACTGAAGCTCAAGACAAGAAAATTGAGCATTGGTCTGTAAATTCATTCTAATGACATCACTGCCAGGATTATCCTTTTGGGGATGGCTTGTGTAGGGGGTTGGGAGGAGAAGGCAAGGGATTGAGGAAGGGAGATTTGATTATGTCTGAGCTATTTCGATTTGAAGATGCTCTTAACTGACAAAATAGAAAGCGTCTTATCTGAGAAGGGATTTTGCTCAGCTGCTTTAAAAATCCTCCATACATACTGAAAGTCAGCACATTCCCCTGAGGATCAATTGGCTTGACAAACTCTAGACATGCTCTATGCCATCTTAAAAAAAAAAAAAAAAGAAAGTATTTCCATATGAAAACTTTCTCCAGGCAAAAGCATGACATGTGAGGGGTTGTCCTGGGGCAATTAAAAAAGAATTTCTCCTAAGTAAATTTAGTGCTTGCAAAAGTTGCTGCATTGACAACATTCGATACCAAAGGGTTCTCTTTAATCCAACAAGCTGCAGCAGGGCAAAAGTCTCCTCCACTGCTCTCACAGCAGGATGAACCAGATCTGAGGGAGCTCAGCTCTTCAGGCTCTCCATCAACAAAACTTGCTTTTAACTCACAGGCTGCCTCAGTGATTTAAAGACAACCTTCATCCCAACATTTCAAGTGCTTAAATGACTTCCTCCACCTCAAGCAGTGAAGAATTGGGCTCTGCTGAAAGGGCCAAGAGGCTGCAACTGCAAGCAACAAACTCAGAGTGCAGCTGGGACACGGGTGAGCAGTGGGTAAGAGAACATCTGCATTTCCTGCACTGAAACACTGACTTTATCTGAGATACTACCAAACTGCAGTCAACTTCAACAAAGGCACTCCTCTTAAAATTATACAGAAGAATATTTGGAAACTTTTTGTAAAATATTATAATTTTTGCATCGAATCTGTTACTGTATTTGCACACCACACACCTATGTAATTATCCCTAGATAGCAGTGGTACCCACAGGATTATTCTTAAAGTGACAAAATATAGCAAGAAGGTAATTTAAGGAAAAAAGAAAAAGCTTTCAGTTTTAAAATTCTGAAATTACAGGTGGTCATCCTTACAGGTGGATTTATGGTCCTTTGCAGAAGAGAGAAAATTCAGGAGCTGAAACTCAAGAGTCACAAAATGAGATCCTTAGCTGGAGATCAAGGCAAGCTGGAGATCAAGCTGGAGATCAACTGCCAAATCTCATCCAGGAGGATCCCCTGGCAGCTCTTTTCGGGACATCAGCTGTGGGAGCTGAGCACTGCCAATTCCCAGGCTGGATCTGATGGCCACAGCACAGAAACCAGTCCTGTTCACCTGCCTCAACCAACCCAGAGCTGCTGCAGCACTGCCCTGGCACACAAAGAAGGGAAGTGCAACTTGGTTTGGGCACCTAGTTAAGGTGCCTGGAGTTCCCATATCCCGCAGATAAAGAGTGTGAGTGCTCCTCCTGTACATACTGACTGATAATAGTTCAAGATTCACTTTCCACTCTATATTTTTCCTGAGAAAATGGAAGTTGCCACTACTGTGCACAGTTACTCCAGCAATCCCAGCATTCTCCCTCCTCTCACACCTGTGCCATCACATTTGGCACCAACTCATGGAACAGGTGTTGGGCTTTTTAACTGCTTTCAAAGGGGACTTTGCAGGTGAGGCATTGCAACGTTCTGTGGGGCCACCACACACTCCACATGCTAAAAACCCACCTATTCACTTCAACGGGACCAGGGTGGGTTGAAATACCTGCTGGGCAAGAACTGTGTGATTTGGCACGTGCCTTAAGCCAGACAGGATGGTTTATCATGGTTTATCCTGCTCCCTTCTGAGATAAGACAGCCTGCCTGTAACAAAGACTTGTGGGCAAACATCTCTGCTGGTCAATACATGTAATAAACTGAACAAAAAAAAGCAGGATGAGCTACACTAAAAAAATAAATTAGTTACTCATGGTCATTATAGTTACATCATGGTCACCAAGTGCATTCAAAAGTGATGGGATGTCTCCCATGTCTCTTGTGTTCTCCTGTCTTAAACACGAGGGCTTGCTACCTTCAAAGTGACTTTTTAAGAGATATTACTGTTGGTCTATCTCACCACAATGCAGAAAACTGGACAGTCAGTTTAGCATTCTCTTGTGTCCAAATATTTATGCTAACCCAAGTATCCCCAGGAAAACGTGCACCGAGTGTCCTACCAACCCTTAAAGGTATTTTTGTTTTCTTATTTCTCCCAGCTGTGTACATGAAAGAATGAGAAACCCAGAAAAGCTATGGCCTAAGACACTTCACATAAAAATAACACATTACTTGGTAACATCAGTAGCACTGCACAAATACAACCCAGCATAGTGCTTGAATCACAAGGTAAGAAAAGGACAGAGGAGAGACAACTAAAAAAACCCAAAAAGTAATTTGGGAGAAATTTGAAAGTACAAATCCACTAACAAGTAATTAAAGACGCTGGAGAAACAGTCCAAGCAGCTCCTGTGATATTTCCAAAAGGAATTCAATGTTTCCATGCTCACTTTCCTTCATGCACACAGAAAACAGCTCTTTGCTCATGCAGATAAATCCACGTGTGAAGAGCTGGACAGGTGTTTTCCCACACAATTTGGCCAAAAGGCAAGGGTTTGGATGTGTCCATGAGCCAGGCATTCCATTTCTGTTCCCCATATGGCTTACAGGGGTAACAGTCTCACAGGGATTCTACAGGTGAGGACAAATACAACTGAGTTTGAAAGGTGCCAATACATCCCAGAAAACTCATATAAATATATCTGGATAGGTTCCTAATTAGTCTCACCACGGCACAACATTCAGCTGACAGATACCCAACGACAGTACTGGTTTTAATTAGTAATTGATATCCATCGTTAGTTTGTTTGTGTTTTTGTTTTTTTTTTTTTATTTCCCCCTCAACCTTCTGGTAAAAATGATGAAAAAGGATGATAGAGCAAAGCAACATTCAGAAAAAATCCCTCAAAAACCAACAAGATCTCAATTCAACTTTCCCCAACCTGCCGTGCCACGCTCAGCACGGGGCACACGAGGAATTGGTTGAGGTTTGGAAGGAGCCTCCTCTGGCTGCAGTGAAAACGAGCTGTATTCATTACTAAACATCATACACCACTTGGATAAATATTTACTGAGCTGGAAGAACATGCTGGCCAATGTTTTCCACAAATCAGTGGAAGGGAGTCTCTAATTAATGAACCCAAAGCTGTAGGGTTTTACCAGGCACTTAAGCCCAGCTCTGGAAGCTGAAGGCAGATGCCAGAGTTCAAACACTGCAGTCTATTAAGTCCTGGTGCTCCCTTGCTCTGGGCTCACTGCTTGCAAAGTGTGAAGAGGATTAAGGTGGATGGGATCACTGCCAGCTTCAAGTTGTTAACTGACTGCATTACCAAAAAAGCTCCATAACTCACTGTTGTGGAATACTTTTCCTACAAAATTCTCAGCTTCTGGAAAGATAAATTGGGAGGGGGAAAGCATTTCTTTTGGGGTTTTTTGTTTTTGTTTTTGTTTTTTCCCTTTCTGGTTTTGTTCCTCCTTTTTTTTTTTTTTGTGTGGAAGGTTAAGTGCATTTACTGCACTGACAGCAGCAGGATCATAACCACCTGACCCACTGAATACAAATAATAACTGGGGGAAAAAAAGCAATAATTAATGACCAAGTCTATGTGCATTCCATCAAGTACAAACAGCTGTCATAAATATCTTAATTTAAAGAGCTGCTGGATAGGGAATTACAGCACTCTAAAAAGCTTCTTCCTTCTGCTGCTTCACAGAACCGGAACATATCAAGGCTTTAAATTTTTAAACACAGCTTTCATGTTCTTTGGTCCATGGAAAAAAAAATCCCTGAAAAACTAGACTGTTAAGAGATTCATCCAGCAGCCTCCTACCTTCCTTTCCGTCTGGAACGATTCTGTGCACTGAACAGAGATCATTCTGCTTATCAAGGCTTTTAATAATTCTTTAATAATTCTTTAAAATTGTCTAAAGAGTGCACAACAACCTCATTCACGGGGATACTCTCACTCTAATACCCACAGCATAAGCAAATCTTCTTGCTAAATTGCCACACCCTCTGGTGAGTTGGGCAGACCTCAAGGTTTGCTCAGCTTGTTCTTGTGGGTAACAGAGTTCTCCTAATAAAGGTCTGGAATATTCACAGAGGTCTGGAAAGTCACTTCTCATACCCAGAGTGCAGCCAGAAAAAATTAGAGAAGGAGAGTAACTCTACTGTTATTGTCAGAGGAATAAAGCAATTTTGTGCCTGCTGAAACCTTCTCCAAAGGGCAGTGCACTGGTGTCTGCTCATCAGGTACAACATTTCCGAGACGAACAGACCCTGACACTGCTGCTGCTCTAGCAAGAAAAGTCGCTTTATCACCACACCATATTTGAACTTGTGGGGGATTTTATTGCCTCCTCTTGCCAGTAAAGAATGACTAATAACTGTAATTTGTAATTTCCCAGCTTTTGTGGTTTCTGTGTTCAGCAGTGTTCCTTATCTTTTCTGAGTTTCAATTTGGGGAAAATTGCCTTGTATACAATCTTTCCCCCCCCATTTTATGTCAAGTTAACACCTTCTGGGTCCTAAATACAGCATAGGTGACAAGTGCACCACCAAACACGGGCATTGAGCCTTCTCTTTGTTTTGATAAGGCTGCAAACAGCCCGAGAATCAGAAGAATTATCTGCCTGTGCTGGTCAAGCAAAGCAGGATGGAATCAAACTGTCTGTCAAATTTGGGGCTGAACCACAGCGACAGGTACCAACAACAGGAAACAACAACACTTTCCCCCAGCCCTGAGAAAGGCTTTTCTCTTCAAAAGCACACACTCTGCACTGCCCCTGCCAGAAGGGACACTGGGTGTTCATTTTCTCTCTTGGCATACTTTAAGTCCTTCCTTCTAGAGGCACAACAAGCAGCTGACTTGGGCCTTCAAAGACTTGATCCTCACCTCCTTTCCAAGCTGTAACTCCTCTGCTGCACAGTCCTGGAAAACAGGCAGTGACAGTACAGGCCACAAGGAAATAGGCCTATCCCCCCCTAACTTCATGTCTTCTTCACAGGTTACTGAAGATAAAACACAGGGAAGGATTCTGTTTTATGCAAAATGCATAAAAAAACTATAAAAAAACTACGTACATGTTCCCTCTCAATATTTCTCAAGACTTATTAAGCTCACAAAAAGTTGTGTATTTAACAACAAACTAGAAAGCATGAAAAACATTTGAGTTATACCAGTGTATTAGGAAAGAAATTAAAAATACAAATTTAACGAATACAGGCCCAATCACCACTGCATTTTCACTACTCACTCAATCCAGAGCAGGGGGGTTTAAATGTTTCAAATGAAAAAAAACCCCAAACAATAAAAACGAACACAGAAAACCCCACAAACCAAATGAAAACCAAAATCACAAAACCAGAAAACTAAACCAAGCCCCAGAACCAAAAAACGCCCATGGTTTAATTAATTTTCTTCACGAGCAACTTCTCAAAAGAACAGCAAAAGGCCAATTTCTTGCTTAATCAGAGGCTGGCAAGACGTGGGCTGGCACACAGGGTGTCAGGACACAGTGCAGAGGGGCAGGAGCAGCTTGCAGAGCTGCCCTGGCAGACTGTTCGGGGAGTCTCTTACACTCGTATTTTCGAGGTAGCCCCTCAATCACCCCCACTACCAAACACTGCTGTTCAAGTTCTCTCACTCAAGCCAAATTTTGAGCTGCAGAACTTAGCAGTGACTGGCAGAACTTAGTCTCCCACCCTCCCTGAGCCAGGTGTCATGGATGTAAATCCACATGGCAGCTCAAACCCATGGTCAGCCTTGGCTAACAGAGACAGTTCAGGCACAGTCCAGACCTAACCCTGAATTCTGTCAGATTTGCACCACAACATGCAGCTGTTTTTGAGACCAAAAGAGCCTCTATCATTTCACAGCCTTGGGGGAAAATGAAACCTATGGTTCTGGTTAACACCAAATAAAAACAAGAAAGTCTTCAAATGATGGGAATGTCTGCTGTTTCCCTGTTGGTGCTAATAAAAACACAGAATTCAAGTAGTGTTTTTGCTTCCTTATTTCCTTTTTCTCAGTCCTTTGCTGTAGGTGTTTCTTGTAAGCAGGGAAAATTCGGATGGCAATCCCTTATTTTGGAACAGAGAATGCAGAAAAGCAAGGCAAGGACGCCCTAGTCCCAAGAAAGCCAAGCTGTGAGCTCTGCACACACGGCTGGCTCAGCTCGAGAGCGAGGTGCCAGCGTATTCCAGGAACGACTCGTCATCTGTTCCTTTTCCTTCTCTCAGTTTCAAAAGCATAACACAAACCAACCAAATGTACCACAGCACCCTGAGACAGAACCAGAGCGGGGAGAGGATGAGTGATGGAGCTAAAGCTGGACTGCAGGTAAAGAACGACCCAGAATTCCCAGTTCCCCTGTCCCTGGCTGCCACGTGCCCACAGGAAGGTTCATATCCTGCCAGAGCCATGGCCAAGCCACTCCTGGCACTGCCCAGATCTCTGCTGAGACACAGCACTGGAAAACTTCCCTGCAGTCTTCCTACCTAGGCTTCCAGGTTTGGCAGCCTGAAAAACTGGTCTTTTCATTCTAAACTAGTCTTTTCATTCTAAACGACTTCAAAATGAGTACAGGCACCCAAGAATGCCCTAAGTGTGGCAGGCAATGTGTATTGTCAATGTGACACAAGTATTCAAGTGGCATGAAAGTTCTAGACTAAAAAAAAAAAAAAAAAAGAGAGACTTTCTTTCTCCAAAAAAATGTCTCAAATATCACGAGGCACAGTAACATGCACCTACTATGATTAAAATAAAAAAATTTACCTTGCAACACTTTTTTCAAAAATATCATCAGTATCTTTTTCCACACAGAAGAGTAATTCTGTGCTCCTTCTGTCTTTGGGTAGGATTGCTTTCTTTAGTGCTGTTCAACACCAACACCTCATCTAATACTACTTTTGTACAGAAAAATTTTAAGAGTTTGTTTCCGGTTTTCCTTCTTCAGATGAGCTGATAGGAACTCCTTCACACTGGGATAAAATAGGGAATGACACCATATTCTTACATCCAGCTCTCTAAACACAAAAAGCTTTTTACCTGGATTTCATTTCTCCTCTCCTGGCCCCACCCTTATGTCTAACACCATCTTTCCTAGTGTCTGCTCAGTAATTACCATCAATGAAAAGCAGACCACAGCATCTCTGAAAAACATGAAATAGAACAGTAATCCTACCTCAGAAAACAAGGAATCACTTCCCCCTTTCATCATAAAGCTCATCCCCAGGGATCCATGATGTACAGCCAGACTTTATTTACTGTCACTTAACTGTGTCTTCACATCTAATGCCTTCTGAGTCTCACTTTTTAAAACGACAGTGGGTAAGGAAATTTCTCACCAATATTTGATGCAAGCTAACAAAGAGTAGAAAATTGTCTCTTCTTATAAGTTTTATCTGATTCACTTTGTTTTATCTGATTCACCAGTGCTAATGAATATGGTTTAAGGCCACCAGATTAACATCAGTGTGCTAAAACACCACCTCTGCGACTGCTTAAATGAGTCTGTTTGGCAAAACACCTGCACAGAAACACCAACACAGAAACTGCAGCAAAATGTTTCAGTGAAAAGTTTTAATAGAGCCTTTTCTCTAAAGAGAGTCTAAATATTTCATCTGTTTACACATCTCCCCTGGGCTGTAACACCCCGTTTTGGACACATCGGGATGGGGGGAATTCAGCTGGCAGACAGAAACAATGACCTCTCCATTTAGGCATTAAATGCTCAGCTTCCTAAAGAGAAAACCTGGTGATGCTAAGTGCTATCTTAGCCATGCAAAGAGACTGAACTGAAAGACATGCACATGATGCTTCTGTTCCAGAGAGGAGACAGAGGAAGGGATGTTGTGTGAGGGCAGGAGCCTTGACCTGCCCAGCTCAACAAGTCTCAAGCAAACCGAGTCCAGACAAGGAATTATCAATATTGGTGTTTAGTGGTTACAAGCAGGGTCAACTGAAAGATACCACATTGGGCTTTCCTCCTTTATGCCTTCAGGTCTGCACAGAACAGTTATTAGCCAGGTAAAAACAATAGCTCCTCTACTTGCATACCTGAAGTGCAAGTTTATTCAGGCTTGGAAAAACAGACAATGAGCAGTATCTTAATATCTCAAACCACCACAGCTCTGGCCCTTGCCTGAAGTGGGCAAGACTTTATAAACAGAGATGGATGTCTCTTTGCCAGACTTAAGTAAAGGACATTAACTAAAACCAAACGAGAATATGTACTTAGTTTCCTTAGCAGCCAGCACTCTGTATTTTGAGGTGCCCCTCTGCTGGTTTTATAGTACACACTGAACACTAACTGAAAGGCATCTCAGGATTGATTGTCCAGGTACAATGTTCCTTCCCAACAGAGTGAACTTCCACAAAAAATATAGCCCCAAGAGGAACATACAAAATAGGCATGTTCATTGAGGAGCAAAATACAATTTATTAGCCCACTTGGAGGAAACAATCCTTGTTTCTCATGGGATCCAAAATGGACTCAAGTGTTAGGCCCTGCTGTCCTCTTAAGGATACCAAAGAAGTGAGAAACTGAATCCCATGTACACTCTGGAAAAAAATATCTCAGCCTATTGCTCTTGAAGGCAATAATAATCAAAGTAGAATATTCTGAAAATCCCATTAAAGGATAATTGATAATAGTCTTTTATATTATACCCTAATGCTCACAGTTAGACCACTGAAGCAGCCTTGAAAATATCAAAGATCCACTAGATCTTATCTTGCCAAGATGTAAAATACACCCCAAGGAAGTTCTCCTCTGCCTGTGCTCATTCTCATGCAGATCAGTTCCTGACATATCCTTGGAGACTGCTTGGGACAGGCAGAAAGCTGCACTACATAAAAACTCCAGGGACACTGGAGAGTTGTCTGTGCTCAGTGGAGCTCTCACAGAAAAGAGTTTCCTGGCTCCTGGTAAGCAAGAGGTTAATAGCCTATATAAAAAAACACCTCTAACAAAAATGTTATTCCAATTGTATTACATTTAGGAGCCCTGAGGGTCATGGGGTAGATAATCAAAAAGGACAAGGAGGAAATTAAAAAAGGGAAGAAGGCAATCAAAAAGGGCATTTAGAAGGACCCATAATCCTCCATAGGAAGAATACTAATTATACTACTGCATCATCTTATAATTAACCCTGATCTAAATTTTTTTTTATATTTTAGCTGTAATAACTTTCACATGTACAATGATTTGATTGCTAATTCTTGCCGTCGTTCTTGAACAGCTATTTTAGGGTTTGTAGCTACTTTTGACATAGCGGTTTAACTCTCATTTAGAAAGAAATAAGACAAAACATTTAGATCCTTGAACCTCTTTGTCATTGGTCATTGTGATGAGCACACTGGTTCCCTTTTGTTCTGCCAGTGCTGAGGGGCACCCGCTTTTTCTTTCCCCAAAGGTCTCCTCTCTTTAGGAGTGAAATGAATCTCTGATGTAAATCATGTGTTGCACCCACTTGGGCACACTTGGCCACACGTCTTTGGGCTGACTTCCACCTGCATTTCAGGTTTCATTTAATAAATGTGGGATATTATTATTGTAGCCAGCAAACTAAATTCTCAACATACCTTCATTCCACAGCAGACCCCTGCTTGGGCTCCCCTACATTCTTGGGCACACATTGCTATGATGTTTCTAATGACTCAGAAAGGAGCCTGAGCTCCTGCCAAGCTGCAGAAAACAAGCAAGGCCCAAGAGAATGTACTCTCCCTTGGATGAAGGCTACTCATTTATGTAGGAAGCCAACACTAATTCCCAAACTAACCTGGGATGTTGACACAGGCAGTGATTCCATGAGAAAATCTGGCAGTGAGAACGTTTAAAAAGTGGACTCTGCAACCAACCTGGAGGACTAGAAAGACCCAGAAACAAGGCTGTCTGATGCCTGCCCTCAAAGGAAGCCATCTACAGACATCACTCATTTTCTCCTTGATCCTCTGGATGCATTCTAGCCATTCATACTCTGCAGATATAAAAGCAGATGTGCTCCCCTCTTAGATTCAGGTGTGAATAAGGACACACAACAACAGAAATTACTTCTAACTGAATTTTTGTAGCATGATATGAAGTTATCCTCTTATGTTTTATACTTTCTTCATCTATCTGTAAGGCACCTTGCTAATTAGTTCTAGATGGTCACTAGATTCTCAGATAATTAACATTTGGAGGGCGTTATTCCCAAGTCAGGGCCAATCTCAGGATGGTAGTCCCTGAGGCCTCCTCCACAGGCTGTGTCGTGGGAAGAAGGATGGGTTTGCTTTTAATATTTTAACAACCACCTTCCTTCAGAAAGACAGGGCCTGAGGGTTTTGGCTTCCATGGTACATGAAACATCAGCTTCAGGGAAATCTGGAGATTAGACTGTGTGGTCAGCAGCAAGTTCTCTCTGGAAAAATGCATTGCTCCTCTGGAGAAATCAGAACAACAGAAAAAAACCAAAAGGCAACCCACCTGATTAACACCCATTTCCTTTAGTGAACCAAAGACAGTAGTATTTCCAAAGGAAGAATTAAACCCTGATTAAAGGACAAACCCGAGACTTTAGTTGTGCATCACAAAATGTTGTCTAGGCATTGTAAGAGTTTGCAGAGACAAAATAATGTCAGGGTTTCTTCCCATAGCAGTCAAAATGTCTGCATAAGAAGTTGGGGAAAAAGAACACTACCTCCCTGGAAAATGAGTGAGAATAGAGCATCCTAAAATGGGAGCAGGCCTGTCTGAAAATCTCAAGCCTTTTTTGTTCTGTTGAAACCCTATCTTAACCTAAATGCACATCCTCAGTCAGTATTTAATAACCCCAAACTCACATCACCCTGATGCAGTCAATATTCTCTTCCTATTATTTTCTATGTGATAATATTTAATGTAGTCACTGAATAATTTGAATTGATGGTTGCACTCCTCAGATAATACAAAAAACTGATCTTGAAGCCAAATGTGAGTTTCTGTTGCAGCCTGCACCATCAGGCAGCTGGAACTGGAGGCATGGAATTAGGGAGTAATTGTTATTTAATGTAACATCTCTTATTCCAAAATACTGACTGCAGCTGCAGTGATTTTGCTCCGGGAAATTGTCACACTGGTCAGTATTGTTATTTTTTTGCTGGTTTATCTCACAAAGCAGTAACACAGGCAGCAGTGAAATGAAGCACAGCACTACCTCATTAATGACCTGTCACTGCTAATGCCTTCCTCTTTTCATATTCAAGCAAGGAATTAAGAGCAAACCCAGCAAACAGATAACACCTGGAAACATCAGCAAATGGCACAAGTGGCCAGTTCTGACTGAAGCCAGGTCAGCTCTGAACGTGAGCGAGCCCAGGCTGTGACTGCCACCCAAGCTGTGCATTCCCAGCGTGTAGCTGAGGATATTCCAAGTTTTCCTCATTAAAAGTTGTGCAGTTATTAGCACTCTGCAGCACATTTTTGCCCTGGGTACCTGAAGGTGGTGCTTGCTTCAGCACTTGCACACTCAGCAGTCACACTGAGCATCAAGGAATTTTCTGCCTCTATGGCTAAACACAGCCCTCTTGTCTTGCCAGAAGCCTGACATGGAAATATTTCTTCTGTGACTGACAGAACCAAATAAAGATTAATTCACCTGCTTTCAGCTATTGCTTTTATGAGTGTGACAAGAATATCTGGAAAAGGTAACAGTCACCAACAGAGACTACCTGCTATTGATTTTTTCTAATTTTTTTTAATCACAGCTAGCAAAAAGTACCTCCATCCTAATGAACAGGTTGGAGAATTTTAAAAACATCAATACACTTGGTAATAACTAGAAAATAATGTTAGAAGCCCAAAACCAAAAATGAAAGGAGTTATCAGATAATTTTTTGTGCATAGGTATAAATAATTGCTGGCTCAATTAAATGACTAGCCCTTAAGAAAAGAGTCATGTTGACTCCTCTGCACGGGTAAGTTCCACCATACAGACAGGGCCTGACTGATGTGGAAAAAAGTATTCCTGGTTGGAAATGTTCTTAAAACATTTTAAGAGCATTTTGGTGTGGGGGTTGCCCCACTACCTGCACCCCAACCAGCTCGTGCTTCCTGCAGCTGCTGGGCTGCCCTGGGCTGCTACAAGAACCCAGCAACAGGGGGGTCTCCTGCCCAGAGTCCACTTGTTTTCAACTTTTGCCCTTCCTCAGTTTCCAAAGGTGTGCAATGTGAATTTTCTGGTTCAAGGCAGAAGACATTTTCACTATATGGCTCACAGAGTCAGAAATTGTCTAAGAAACAAGCTTAAAGCACTTGTCAGCAAAAGATAGGCTAAATTTATGCTAAAGGTATGAAAGAACCTCAACAGTAAAAATATTAGCCTGGAAATCAGAGATGGGGATTTGTAGGTACGTTAAATTTTTGTTTTCCTCTTTCACTGTACACATAGAACCCCTTTTCTGTTTCTTCCCCAAGAACCACATGAGGTGGGAGTCACATCTCCAGGAACTACTGAGATGGGACACTGATCTTTGCAGACACACTGGCAGCTCCCTGCTGGCTTTTTGGCAACCTTCAGCATGTGCTGGATGCTGATGGCAGCTAGAACCAAATTCTTCTTTCTCTCATTTGTTCAATAAGCAGGCTCCCAACTCCCTCCTGTGCAGCACAAAATAAAAAAGGGAGGCAATGATTTTAACACTTTAACTCAAATAAAACTGAACAGGATACAGATGAAACGTTTCTCTACATAAATTTCTCCTTGCTGAATTGCAAAACCATTCTGCAAACAATAGAGGTGTTATTCTGAGGTGGAAAGAAAAAGAAATCTCATTTAAAATGTTAGGCAACCTAAGCACAGGCCCACTCCATCTCCCTTGGCTTTGTCATTGGCTATCCAAAGCTGAGCAAGCCTGTTACCTGGAGCACTAACAGGCTGACAATGAAATGACTCCTGGTATAAAGCTGCTTTGCAATCAAATTTAACTTCTAAGGTTTGTGGGGGGTTTTAACCACCTACTTTTTGCACAGCAAACGAACTTACCATTCTCAGAATTTCAGCTTATCAAAGTTGTCCTGAAGTTGTCAAAGGGACAAAAAAAAAAAAAAAAACAAAACCAAAGAAACCACATAAGATATTCCTTTCAGCTCATGCAAGACTATCAAAGCTCAGAGGACTTATGCATTTTCTTGAGCCTGTTCTGAGCACTCTGTGCTCACTCCAAGGCAGATAAGAGCCTGTGCAGAAAACTCTTCTTTGCTCTGAAGACCCCCTACCCCCAAGGGCGAACTCAGAAACACTATCTTGGGTATCCTGCACTCAAAATGTGGGCCTGGGAAAATGCAGACTTGGTTACTAGAGGTGAAACATTTCTCCTGTTCCGAAAACGTTCTGAGCTCACACAAATGACACTGCAAGGCAGAGCAGGCTGTGCAGACCTTCACTGCATTGGCGACCCTGGGACACAACTCCAAAACTGGCAAGGGGGGAAGACAGGCAAGAAAGCAGAGAGATGCTAATTGGTGAATATTCCACAGAAAGTTAAGTGAGATTATCAATGACTGGCACTGTTTTCTACCTGGGTTGCTCTGCCTAACAGATACTCAAGGCAGACGAGGGCATTTGGATAACTTGTGACAATACTCCCACAGGACGTCTCTCCAGGGCTCCAAACAGGCAAACTGCAGGCAGCCAAGCCTTGAGAGCAGCTGATCCCCCATGAACACACTTTCTTCCCAGCATCCCACCTGCAGATGACTAAACTGTTCTCATGCCTTTCCAATTTCAGCTGATTTTCTTCCGATTCTGCTGTAATTGGCTTATTTGCTTTTAGACCTGACTTCAGCTTTGGTGCCTTCTGAGCAGCATTGCTGGATTTGAAGAAGAGAACACTCAATGTCAGTCATCAGGTGTGCTCTGTTCACAGAGGCCAACCAGTGTGACCTCCAAACAACTGAGACTCCCTGCAATCTCTCTGGGCAGGAGAAAGAGAATTTTAGTCACAGGCTCTGTAATATGCAAAACAGAACTGGGTGAACTATTCACAGAGAATAATCTTTATGGTAAATTCTCCCTTTTTCCTCGTTATGAATAGGCTTTGGCTTTCATGAATCCACCTGTGATTTAACACAATTTGACCTTTCAAGAAGAAGTAAATTAGCAAAGCATTGCCATTCCAGTCAGGATCCTGTTCCACAGATCACAGCCACCTACTTGGTTATTTAATCACAAGGGACTGGTCCTGCCCCCTCATTGGTTACAGGTATGTTTGCAATTAAAAAAGAACACTGAAGGATGGAATTTTATGAGAGACTTTTACAAAACAACTGAAATTCAACCACTGGAAAAGACTGAGCTCATTTTAAGACACACCAGAGTCAGTTTTAAAGTGAATGTAGAGGGTGCAAGATGTCCTATATGCAGGGGACAGCCAAGCTCCTCAGGTGTGACCACACCCTGGCTTTGGGTGGTGTGCTACCTGTCTCACCCGGAGAATATTTAGCAATTTGGGGGTGAGGCTCATGGTCTGCTTGTAAAACACTCTCCATGTCCTCTTACCCTCAAACTTCAGAGCAAACAGGAAACTCTCTAGAGCCGAGTTTGGGACTGAGGCTTCTTAGCTGAGTCTTGTGCTTCCTTGTCACCAACTCCTCAATCACTTCTCTAATATGGGTGAGAATATAAAAAAGTAAAAATGTTTCAGGGATTTGTTGGGAAAAGAACTGACTGAAAGAAAAAAAAAACCAGCAAAATATTTCTTGACAAAAATAATTTTAAATGCCCTGTGCTTTTCAAAATAAGAAGTTATTTCATTTGATAGTCCATTTCAGAATCATTTCCACAAATGGGTACACATATAAGCTGTACAGCATGTTTTGTTGATCAGTTTATGAGATTTTCACATATTTGGGTACAGAGAAATTAGTTGTCTTATATTCAAGCTCATGAATCTGTACATGACCGTCTTCTTTCATTGTTTTTGCCCTCAGTCCCACTGCACTGACAGGAGGTGTGTTTTCCACAGGTAGGTGTAATTTACTCCTGAGTATTCACTGATTGTCAGTCAAAACACAGATCTGAAAGTGAAACTCAGTCTGAGAAGAAAGGTTAAAATGGAAAAAGGAGAAAAAAAAAAAAAGAGAATCGATTACAGTCCCCACAGACTTATTTAGAGAAGGGAACACTTGAGGTCATGTAAGTACTCCACTCTGGACCTGAAAGTAAGGCTCACTAAATTCTGTAAATAATACTAAATATGCTTAACTGCCTAGTGGAGGGGGGAAACCACAACACACAAACCATAAATTCAAAAGCAAAATAATCCTTGGCAAAAAATAGACTAATAAAATAAAATACCTTCAGGGGCAGGTAAAACAAAAAACGATCTTTTGCAAGAACTTTGACTGCCCATTTAAAGTACCAAACTCTCCCCCTGTCAAAGCTTACAGGTTTGTTTGGAAAAGCCATTCATGTTCCTTGATGTGAGCAGGAGCCTGAGAAATCATTAGAGGCAGGAGTAACAATACTGTTGGGCTTTGTCAAACCCAGCACAGCCCCTGTGAAATGGCTCTCTTTGAGTGAACAGAGGTAAATAACAGTAATTGCTTTGTTGGACTGCATGCCAGAAGTAAAGCCTTCTCTACTTAGGCAGAGTAAAAGTCCAAACCACGGCAGGAAGACTCAATTTCAGCAAAGAGACTGTAATGAAATAATGCTGGTGGTTCCCTAGCCAGGAGCTTACTGAGGCCTTTGAAATGGTAATGTCCTTTACTGTATAGCGGAAACCTGGCAAATGAAGTCTTGTTGCACAGAAATTGATATTCTTTGAACAGATACATCTATTTTCCCTAACAGCTCTATTTTCAGGTTAGTTCCACTATGTCCCTTCAGCCTCCCCTGCTCCTGTTCTGAAGGCTCCCCACAATGTTTGCTAATCTTATTTGGACTTGACAAATACTGAGTCACAAGGAAGCTCTTCCTTTGTCCATCAAGCAACATCTGTTTTCAACATCTCACTCAAACTCAAGTTCTTGTACATGCAAAGGAAGTTTGAGTCCTTTATGTACCTATGGCAATAAGGTCATCTGCCCTGTTCCCCGTGCCATGCTCTGCCTCTTCCAGAAAGCTCTTTTCTTTCAGATTTATTAGCAGGTGTTTGCAAGGTCAGTTCATGGTTAAATCTTCTAACAGATATTGTTTTTTCATCACCAATTAATTTCTGAAAGAAACTAGGCCACTATTAGGCAGTAATGATTTTTTGGGCATTAAATTGGGCAGCATCCTAGACAATAACATTTATAACTCCTTACCTATGCACTCCATGACACATTACACTGCTTAATGCAACAGACCATCTTTCTACTCTAATAAACAGCTTAGCTCTTAAAATACCAATAAAATCTCATGTAACTCTAAGCACCTGTACCTTCTGTTTTTCTGAGTACTATCTGCCAGACTCCCAATCCTAATTAAAAAAATAATAATTAAAATATCACATGAAGCAGAAAGTGGAATAAAAGGTCAGGTGACTCCAAAGCATTGTTTAGGTTGTGTCACAATGACCTGGCCAGGTAAATGGTATTCAGTCAGCTTTAACAAAGAGGTCAGAACTAGAAAAGTTTGGAATCCAGTTCCAGAGTCAGATTCTGCTTTTAAATGTCTGAGAAACTCCATGAGCTTCCAGGGTCTTAGTTGTGAACGGGCTAGGGGTGGTGGGCACGACTGCACGTGAGGATCAAAAAGCCCCAGTAGGTCAGGGGGTGTTTATGTGATGCTCCAGTACTAACCAACATCAGGAATGAAAGCAAAGGCCTCACAGCTCAGCCGAGGCTCCATCAGGCCTTCAGACACACTGTTCTGTTTCGTAATCCCCTCTCTTCCATTTACTTTTCCAGAGGAAATTATGCTAAGGAGGTCAGAGAGCATGCTGCAGAGAACATCTGCCTTCACTCCCTGTGAGGCCAGGCTGGAATGCAGATTGCATTGCATTCACCCAGCCTGGGATACATCCACACCCAGGAGACAACCACCCCAGTGGGGGTCCCAGGCTGTGCACTGTGTACACACAGAGCTCCCTGTCCCTGTTTGCCCCGTGCTGCCTGAGCAGGTCACTCTGCACACAGCTGAGTAACACTGGCAGAAGAAAACCTATAAATATGAAACTCATCTGTGAGGAAAAATGCTATCTTTTCTCTGATCTCCACTCGAACGAAGGATGTGGAGGTTACATTGCAGACGAAGAGCGAACTGCACTCAGGAAAGATTTAATGAAACATCTGCCAGTAAGCTCCTGGTAGTGACATTAATCAAAGAGACATTTTAGAGAGAGAAGTATAGCCCATATGCCTATTTGCTCGCAGTTATGAATCTGTTTACTCTCTGAGAAGGACAACCACTGGGGATACAGAGTGTTAGCAGGAGATCTCATACTCCACCCGTATGAATACAGATAAACATACAAGGAACAAGATCAAACAATGCTGGCTTTTTTTCTACCAACATCCAGCACTTTGCAGCTCTGCCCGAAACCAACCCCAAAACCTCGTGAACAGTATTAGTTGACTGTAGTGAGCAAAGGCTCTAACTCTGAGACAGCTACAGCGTCTTCAACGGCGAGAGAGACAACCGGTACAAGCGAGTCCTGGTCACACTGAGACTCACAAGCGTTCCAGCTCCAGTCCTGACCAACAGCCTATTCCACTGACTCCCTTTCACCATCCAGAATGTTCCCTTCTGTTATTTCTGTCTGTTCCCAATCTTGTGATGTGATTAGAGTAGATGATTACGCTTACATAATAGTATCAAATTAATTTGCAGCTGAGCACAACAGCAGAGGAAATTGTTTCGAGTTCTGAAATCTCCCCCTCCCCAGTTTATTTCAGTGACATCAGGGGATTAAGGCAAAATGGGTCAGTGGAACACTGCTGGGAAAACAACCAAAACATCAGTCCTGACCTTGTAAACGAGAGTGAGGAAGATTGAAAACAAAGCACGACGCTCATAGCATGTTCTGTAAAAAGACCCATCAAGGTGAGTCAGCTTCCTAATCACCTCTCACTGTCTGAAAGGTGACAGAGGATGGCAGGTAAAGCCACACTGCACACAGCCTTTCAGTAGAAACAGGAATTCGGGAACACTTATCCCAAACTGTGGAGCACAGATTTAGTTGGAGTTTTACTTTCTGTTAGAAAATGCCTTAATGTCAACAGTACAAGCTACTACTCTCAACAGTAAAGTAGTAAGTTCCTCCTACTTGAGACCAAGGGGGGGGTCATTCAATAAACCCACCTCTGTACAGTCCAAGGGGTCTGACATGATCCATCTCAGTTCCCTGGCACTCAGGAACTCTGTATGGTTCCTCCCTCGCTTCCCGTACAAACCATTCCCTCCTGCTGGGATGCTGAGATGGGAATCATGATGTAGGGTTACATCCACAGGATTTTTCAGCACTCAGGACAATCTGAGGGGTGCACAAAGCCTGTGTCTGTAACCAGCAGATTGTTAATAGTTGGTTTGGTGCAGAAAACAACCCTTAACCAGGTTTCCCACCCCACCCAGCTGGTTTGGGATCTCTGCTGACCCTTCATGCACAAGGCACCCACGAAATATTAACCTTCCCCTTGGAAGATGCTTCTTCAACAGTTACTCCTTGAAGCTGTCTGCATAAATAAAGTTTGGGTCTGGGTCCAACTTCTCAGAAATAGCCAAATGACTCCTTTTGCTTTCTGTTTGCCTTTTCATCCTTCCAATGCACGCACCTACTTTCCACCCCAAATCTTTTAATGGAGCTAAATTAACGTAACTTCTTCTGGTTTAAAAACAGCCCCAGTTTTACACCTCCACATGTCACAGCAGCAGAATCTGTGTTTTGCCAGCTCCACGAGCTGAGCTCAGCACAATAACAAGGAGTGGTGTGCATTTGCATGCCACAGTTGCAGGCTGAACCGAGACAACGGCAGCCCTGCACTGGGAAACAGGCAGCATTTAAAAAAGGCTCTCAAGCATTCAAATTTTATCATGACAAATAAATCTGGGCCTAACACCATTAGTTATTTCATTTCTTCCTTGTGCTCTATTAACAACTCCATCACGTGTTTATGCTTTATATTGGTTTTACAATGTTAAACATGTAAATTCCCAACGTTCCTGATTCCAGCCCCCTCCAACAGGGGCTCTGTCACACATCCATTCAGCTCCCAGAATAATTCTGCATGGCTGGAAGTTGTCTGCTATGGCACCTACTTACTATATTTGATCAAGTTTCAGTGTCACAATATGTTGATGCATTTAGTCTCTTCCTTCACCAAGGTACAAAGACAGGCTTTTTTCTTGTTTCTAGAGCACAAGAAATGACAGCAACTCTCCATATAAAAATTTCATCAGTGATCATGGTGAAAAATGATGAAGATCACACAAAGACAAGTACTGTGCAGTTCTTTCCTGAAGTGCTGTAAACACAGCATAGGGTAGTCATGCTGGAAGCATAATCTAAACCCACTTTTCCTGTTCCTTCCTGTTTGTTGTTCTCTATCAACATTATAATGCTTTGATGAAATGCAAGTATGAATACACAGACATGCTGTAATTTGTTGTGCTTTTCCTTTCCCCACGTCTGTAATTTCTACATAACTAAGACAACTTGCATTACTCTGATTTACACATAATAAGAAACACATTACTTTGTTCCTTTGACCATATAATCATGAAACTTGCTCATCATGTTGCTGGATTACAGAAGACTAACCTGTGGTCACCTTTATTAGATGTTCAGTCTGCTCACAGATATTTATATTGCATACGTTAAGGAGAAAATATTAAATATTAGAAACTTTACATATCCCTCTGTTGACTCAACACCACACATACTCTTCGTATTCAACACAGAACAGCACAAAGCATAATGTGGAAAAGAAAAAAAAAAGACACAAAACCAAAAAGCAGGAGAGATACTTTAGGTTTCCTCCATTCTGGCTTCTTAGTATTTTTCTGTCTTTAGCGTTGCCCTAAGGACACTTCTCTTGCATAATTTCTCCATATAAAATGAAATGGACTTTCATGAGGGGAGAGTGGAGTAGGAATTGTAGTGTTCATAAATTGTCTCAGTCAATGAAGTTTTCAGTGCTGTCAGTGAAGTACTCCCACCTGAAACCCGGCCAAGATGCTGCCCAGCCTGATCCGTCACCAAGGGTTCCTCAGCACAACATGGATTGTTTCCATGCCTGCACTGCTGGGCAGTAACCAGCTCACAGTGCTGGCTACTGATGCAATCCAGTCATAAGAGGCTTTTGTATCTCATTTCTTTGTATGTAAAGCCAGAATATACAGTCTAATCTATGACAATAGCCATGAAATCTGTGACAAACAGCTGCTGGAGATAAAAGCCAGAACTCGGGCGGCAGGGCTGCTGTGGAAGGCTATCTCTATTGCTTTATCTGAAGAGTCAATGCCAGTGGCTGTGAGGGCAATTTTAAAACAGACAAAGATCTACCAACCCAGAGCAGTACCACTTCTGTCACAAACTTTACACCTTCTTATTGTTTCACACCAGAAAGGGAAGCAGAGTTTGTGCCTCCATCTTTTTTTTTTGGTCAAATTCTTTTTTTGTCAGTGGGGGGAAGGAGAGGAAGGGGCAGGAACAGATTCTGTTGCAGAAATGTCTGTAGGGTCATATGGACGGCTGAGGTTAAAAAACAATGCTTTGAGCAGTATTTTCATGAGGCTTGTATTAGAGACACTGACTCCTCACAGCCACTCCAGCAGGAACCACTGCAGCAGGGTGTATTCACCCTTTCTGATTTATAAGCAGAAGACAATGCTGAGTTCTAGCTCTGCTCATTTTGACTTTCTGCCTAGGAGAAACTCCAGCCTCAGACTCCTGTGCATTTAAGATGGATGATAGTACTTGGAGGTGACAGCTGAGGGCACTGTGCTGTAATACGCAATTTATGTCTCTGATGTGTTCTCAAGTCATTAGAAACTAATCCTACAGTAGCAGAAATTATAAAATATATAAAGGACTTCCACCATTTGAAAATATTTTATCAAGTACCACAGAGAGCACCATAATTGGCATAATTTTGAGAGACTGGCATAATTTTGACACCTGACTGAAAGGGGCAGAGCTTTTATAAACACTATTTACATGCCTGAGTCTTCACACTGCTCCAACTTCCTGACTGCAGTCAGGCTAAGGGTTCTGCACAAGAAAATAACATCCAAAAAGAGGGTATTATTTTATCAGACTTGTGATTTTAGGAATCTTTTTGATAGAAAGAAAGCAGAGATACATTATAAACTAGCTGGTCAGCACCTTGTCCATTCGTGGGATTTGCTCTCACACACTGAAGACACCCCAGACAAATCCCTATTGACTGCCAGTGGGCTTTGCCTGAGCAGAGGCAACAGGGATCCCTCCACATGTGTACATGGCCCTGCCAGTGCAAGGGACCGTGGGCTTATTTCCTCAGACAGCAGGAGCCCAATGGATCTAATGAATGTCATTTTATCTGATGCTTCTGCTGTTTATAATAATAAACTACTTCATTCCTTAGAATCTGCAATTTATATAGGAGCTGACCCAAGAGTATGTCTCCAAACAAGAAAACATTAGGGTGTTATAAACCATGGCTATTTCTTCTCTCTCTGCTAGAGATGGTCTAATGAGTTCAGAAAATTTCATTCAAGGCTGTTTTGCCAATTAGAATTGTCACTCCCTGATTCTTGAAGGACAAAGCCATGCCTGACTGTATGTGCAGACATCTTATTAAGTTTTGGTCTCTGCTTCTCGTGTTTTAAGTATTTAAACCTTCAAAGAGCCAAAGAATGGTTTAGAAAAACACACCCTGTAACAAATAATCCATGTTCACGGAGGTTATAGCAGCCATTTTGGTGCATGTCATTTTGAGCAATCTCAGAGTTTTATATGAGTTTCTAGACCACAGAATTTGAAAAACAGTTCTCTCCTGAATTTACCCATTTTTTTCAACCTATGGATGTAACACTGGACAACTAACCTAGAAATCCAAAAATCTTAGTACCAATCACAGAGTTTGAAGGTTGATGACACAGATTCAGAAATATCTGTGGAGGCATGGAAAAACAAAAGTGAAAGGTAATCTTCTAAGGCACAGTCTGTATCTGTAAACTGATACAGCTCACTCTTGCCTTTAAAGATCTAAGGCAGTATTTTTTTTCTGTGGAAACAGATAAACCCAGAAACTGGAAAAATCAGACAGAAAACTAGAGCTAGCTTCCCGTGCAAAGGAGTGAGACCTTTTTTAAGTAGCCATGAGACTTCTAGTCAAGTGATGCCAGCAGATGGTTCAAGAGGACCAACAGAATATGAAGTTTATATTCCTGCTCCTGAACCTGCAGAACCTCCTGTTCTCATCTGGGTTTTTTTTCAACACAACGTCAGGGTTGCCTAAGCCAAATCCACGGCTCCTGGGAGTCTAACATACAAGCCTAAATATTCATATCAAAGTTATGGCTACGAGATTATCGCTCTACTGCTCGTCTGGTTTGGAGAGATGGAAAGAAGAAAACACAGGAACCAACCATCTGTGTTCTTACCTGAGTGCTATGGAAAACTTAACCCTCGGGAGTTCAATGCAAGATTGAATTCTGAATAGTGAGGAAGCAGAAATACTATGAGCATCTCACACAACCACATTGTGCTCAGGTTCTTCCAGCACCTCATGTGTGACAAATACAGTGGCACCACACATTAAGCTCTGTGACTGGGCTGCACAACTCAGAACCACCCCAGTTTTGTTAAGGAAATAAAACACTTAATTAACTGTGAGCAGGCAAGGAAAACAAACAGACATGTAGAAAAATTATTCTGTGTCCTAAACTGCTGCCAGTTCCTCCTGAGCAGCAGCAGTGCTGCAGTTGTGCTGCTCCAGCAGCAGCAATTTGTAAGTTAGACCGACTTTGCCCTTCCAGCTGGGCTGAGTCACTGTGCTCATCACACAGCACTGCCTTTACACCCTGTACCATCAGAGCCCTGATCTCCACCTGTGTTTTGTTCCTCTCAGGCCTATTTTTTGCTTCCTACCTGCTTGTGCTGGTGGTGCTGCTCTCCCAGCAGGCTCTGTGCCCGCTCCCAGTGTGCCTGGCACGTTATTAAGGAGAGGTGGCTCGTGTCTCTCATTACGCTTCCACCGAGTGAAAGCACCTCAGAACTAATTTAGCTTTCACTCACAGGGGAAGACACAGCACTCCAGCAAGAAGTTCACTATTCTGCTGCCTTTAGCAATAAATTCCCCTTCTTTTTTTGTTTTAACATTAATAAGGTGAGAGAATAGAGTATTTCCAAAAGAAATTAAGGAATGCAGGAGATGGATGCAAGTGCAGAGGCTCCCTGTGAGTAACCACCAAGCCCAAGCCGAGGAGATAACGTGCATACTGAAGCAGATGTACAGGGTGGAGAAGAACTCCACAGGCAAACAAGCAGTAATAAAGCCTGTGCCTAGTGCACAGAGTTAAGCAAGTCTCTCAGCCATTTAAACTTTCTTCCCTGTTTGTGAGAGTTCTCTGTGGCAACAAATGCAAAACTCCTGTGAAATTAAGGACTATGGAAATAATTTTGCTCCCCAGGCTGAGAAGGTCAAACAGATTCAGAAAGTACTTCATATCCATCACTGTAAGAATAGAAACCTAATTAGAGACCAGACACTGCCATCTAAAAGAGATCAAACTCACTTAAAGCTATCATCTGAAACATATTTTTAAAGACTTTCCCTTGATTATTAATTCATTTACTTACACTGCATACAGGGAGAGTTGTTCACTCAAATGAAGCACCTCTTGAGTGCCAATCACGCTGTATTTGTGAGAATCACTGTTTGCTGCATTTTCTCCTTTTCCTGTTCTCTAATACATCTCCTATTTTTCTATTTGATTCTCTTTAAAAACAGGATATTTTACATTTTGTCTTCTTATACTTCCCTCTAACAATCTGCATTACATGCTTACAATTTTGTATTTAATTGATGTAGTATTAATAGAGTGAACTACCAGAACCACAAGATGACAGCTTGTTTTTGTAGCTATGATATCAGTAGGTTACAAGCAAAGATACCAAGAGGGTCCCCTCTACCACAGAATCAAAGCCAATAAGAAAGGGGATCAAGAAAGATTTCTCTTGCCACATGCATTTAAAGATTTTTCCACCTACATGCCAATTAAGCACTGTAGTGGAATTGTCAGTTAATCATTACATAGATGGGTTTGGATCAATATCAAGCACAAATCTATGTGTGCCTTACATATAAGGAAAACTTTGCTGATTTTAATGGGTATTTTCTCAGTCCTTCATATTTGAATAAATCTAATGCTTAGGAAAGTACAAAAGCATAATAATTAAGTCGGGCAGGAATGCTTTAAACTTTCTGTGCCACTGCTGCAGCAAAAGGGGTGAATTGAATGTACTTAACCTTTCAATTTACCCCTCATTTGAACAACTACTTCGTTTGCAAGACTAAGTTTGTAAGCCCAACTATTTTGCAGTGATATTTTGGTTAGTGTTTATCTTAGGCTCCTACACTCTCTACTTCTTACTCTATACTAAACACTAAAGATTAAGATCAAACTGAATTAGATCACTGTTCCTCAGGCTAGTGATAGATGCTGGGTAAGAAATCTGAATTTAAATTTTTTTTCTACCCCAAAAATTATCTGCATCCAGAAAATTAATCAAACTTCCTCTGAAAGAAAAAAAAAAAAAGGAGAGATAAAAAGTTGGAGAGTAGTTACACAACCAGAATATTTTTTTTGCATTATTGTAGCTTTTTGCTTGTTACTACCTATGAAAGTATCAATTCCTCTTTTTATTACACAGTTATTGCTAGAGAGTATTAGACAACACACTATTAGGCAATATACCACAGAGGTTTTGAGCACATTATTTACCTGTGACATTAAAGGTCCCAATTTGATCCTAAATGATCTAGTTTTGGCTTGGCCAGCTCGGTGTCTGTAGAGGTAGGCACATATACACATAAACAAAGCCCAAACCATGGCTATCAGGACTTGGAATGCAACCTTCACCCACAGAAGGCTCCCTGCTGCCACACTGAAGTGCCCAGGTGGGCACACTGCTGTGAACCAGGGAGGTGGTGCCCTGCAGGTGAAGAGGAGCATTTGAAGGCATCAAAGATTCCTGTGTGGATGTGTGCACATTAATCCCTGCCTTTGTGACACCCAGACTTGACTACTGGAACACATTGTTTAATGGATTGCCAGACTGAGCTCCTCACAGGCTGAACCCTGCTCAGAAATGTCAGTGCTCCCACACCAGGCTTCTCACTGATTTTAGGTATTCTAAACTTCACCTGATGGTTGCTGAGAGGTTGCATTGTTTGAAGGTTGAGTTTGCAACTCATTTTTAATTTTAATTGTTGCCTTCTCTCTTTCACTACTGGCAGAAGTTCTAAATGTCCCTCAGCCAGGACACCTGGAATGAAGAAAGGGCAGGGCTTGGATACAGCACTTCATCTTTAAAGCTGCTTGAAAATGTAGTTCAACTGATGTTTGCTTTAATAAGAAGTAATCTGTTGTTAAAAATTCATGTCCCCACACTGCTCTAGACAGAGGAAAGACGCTGGAATAGTTGTTTTGTTTGTGGTGAAATATAGAGCAGCAAAGCTCAGATATGACAGTGAAGAAAGACACCAGGCACCCAGACTTCCAGGAACAGTTTTTCAAAGCAGCACTTTGAGTTTTCATTACTCTGTTCCACTTCATATTTTCAGCTTCCTCCTTCATTATGGCATTCCAACAAGTAGCACAAAGATAAATATGTGTTTATCCACCTCACTGAGCCAGCTGCTTCCAGTTGCTGCACTGAGGAGGGGAGTGCAGAGAGATCAGCCACAGAAACCCTGGGCTTTGCTCCACTGGGAATGATGAGTAGTTCCAGTTCCTGTGCTGTGCTGCACACTTTTACAGCACCTTTGTGAAATAAAAGGATGTCTGAAACAATGGGCTCAAGTCTCCCCTAATATTTAGAAATGAGGCCTGAAAAGCCAGCACTTACACAGTTCATACTGTGCTGGTTCAGCAAACAGCCTCCCACAGTACTGAGGGGGTCACATCGAAAAAGTGTCTTTAATATATCAAATAAACTACAAAAGCAAGCACCATGTAATTAAATATGCATCCAAAGTTATTTTTAGGTTTTTTTGTTTGGTTTTTTTTTAGCATTACTAAGTATTTTTATGGGTAATGACAACTCAAGGCTGACAACTGACCCTTTCTCAAAAAGAAGGATTTCATGAGGGACTGCAGGCCTCTCACCTCTCAGAGCACACACAAAAGGGAGGGACAATCTGTAAATAGTTTGTAGCATGGCCCACACTTTTCTGGGCTCATCTGTGAGTTGTTAACAGATATACTCAGATTCTGTGTATATTTTCCTGTTTTCTTCAGGACTTGTAATGCAGCACCCACAAAGATCAGTCACTGCCCCCTGCATCTGAGAATGACTTCTAGCTCTTCTTTAAATCCCTTCTGGTCCTTCCATATGGTCAGCATAAGAATTTTCCACTGAGAGGACTTGCCGAACTTCCCCTACATCTATTTCCATTTCTCTTCATTTTTCTCTCTCCTTTCATTTTTTTGCCTCTGCATGCTGACTCCCTAGTTCCTCTTCTACTAAATTATGCTCTATTATTTCCACAGCCTGAAGAACTCACAGCTGAAGCATTATTTCCAACCTTATTTTGTATTCCTAGCACGTCCTATAATCTGTTTTGAGCGTTATTTGCAGCCAAGGTGCTGACACAGCATCAATTTTGTTTTCATGGTCTGACTGGGTAAAAGTGTGCCTTTACTACAGGCCCTGGGATAAAACCAGCCAGCTACCTAACACCAACACAGACACATTTAGAACGAACCAGACTTCTTCAGGCTGGGTGTTATTGTTTCTAAGTGGCAGCTGCAAAGCCTCAGCCCATCTTGGAAAGAAAGGGGGGAAAAAAGAAATCCTGAAATGGTATTTTTGTTGCATATTCTTTTTCCTCCTTTCCCCATTTTAGTACGCCAGGTTTTTTTCTCAGAGAATAAACAGTCATACCTGGCCCACATCAAAAGCAACTGTTGGGTACCAGGGTGGGAGGGTCCCCAAAAAGCTTTTCTGACCTGTAAAAAAAAAAAAATCTACCTTCCTCTTCTCAGAGATTACTGATATCTAAATTGAGTCATTTATATTATAGTTCCTTGTTGTGTGTCCTTAAATACCCAAGATATCCCCATGGCTTTCTTTAACCCACACAGTTCTCCTCTTTTCATGTGAAACTATCCTTTATGAATGCACTTAAATCCAAAATCCTATATCCAAGCCTTTATAAAGTTTTAGAGAAAGTCTGAAATGCAAACCATGGTCCCATTTAAAAAAAAAAAACTTTTACAGCCAAACCAACCTCTTTAGCACTTTGAAGAAAGCCAGTAAGAGCAGTAAAATATTGACTTCCTTAGCTCTGATAACCTAAACTACCCATTTATTATGAAAGTCTAAGGAAGTTATTAATAAAGCCTAATTTAGAGAGTTAGTAATAAAAATTATTGCAAAACCATCATGCTTATTTTATTTAATGTATACATTGCAAAAATAAAGTCACCGCCAATCATGCAAATTCAGTGCATTAGAAAGTCATGAAGAAAGCTCTTCTTACTACACCTTATAAACAAGCATCATGGAAACTGGAATTAACAATTTAATTAAGAAAAAAGAAGCACAATTACAGAGGAGTCAAACCCCTTAATAACTACAGGGTTTCACACCCAGCAATGCAGCCTGTGTCCAAAGATGTATCACTTTCAAAACAATTAACTAATATTGGGACTGGAAAGCCTCGCTCAGAAGAATGAGATAACTGGGGGATGGACATTGTCACTGCCTCAAAAGAAAAGTCATTTTATGTCTCTCTTTTCTCTATTTTTCTCCTTTCTTTTTAAACCATGGATAGTACAAAAGAATCGAGTTTGGGTTTGTGGCCCCTTGACTTCCAGCCTGGCACATGGAGGAGAGGCCACTGAAGGACCACGTGCTGCTGGTGCCCTCAGAGCGATTCAGCTGCTCTGTGCCAGCACAAACACCCTGCAAAACTCACCCAGCTCACTCAGGGCTGCCTGGGGAAAAGGCTGAGCTGGGAGGGCCTCACAGCTTCAGATCCGACCCCAGCCACCCGCTCTTGCTCTGGCCATTACCCTCCTGTTTTGGGCACAGCTCTGCATGTTGGAAGTGCTCCCTTTTATTAACTCTTGGATTTGTGAAGTTATATAATTTTCTTACCTGGCAAAAAGGCAATTGTTCTCCCTGGCTCATCACCAAGAGCCATGTGCTCTTTGCTACCTTTATTATTTAAGCTGAAGATCCTACTACAAATAACTTCTTTAACTAGAAATTCCCATTTGTGACTACATAACAGGGGTTGGGGGGGAATAATCCAGAAAATTCGAGAAAACCAATGTGAAACAATCTTACAAAACTACATCTGTTACACATTTCGGGCTCCCCAGTTCACATTTGGCTGTATTTTGGCGGCGTAAATATCAGTTATAATTAAGAGGCATCTTGGTTCAACATGAATTTCTGTTTATTTTCCTTTTGTCAGAGCAGAGTGATGTTTTTTCAAACTTCTTCAATACTAACTTCTATTTAATGGCAAAAGCAAGAAAGGAGGGATAGGCACAGTGTGACCAACCCTACCAATACTCAGTTTGGGAGTATTGCCTTCAGTTCACCCAGACTGAATTCTCCATGATAGGCCTAATTATCTTGGTCTTTAAGTTGTTTTTCTTTTTTTTTATGACCCATTTTAGATATGCTTTCAGTGCTAACAATAATACAGATGTTGATGGGCTTCTGGTGGTTTTTTCCCAATTTACACTGAACTGCCCAGGAGGTCTCTAACACTCACCACAGCCAGGAAGCCCCAGTGCCTTGCCCAAGCCAGGCTTTCTGCAGCTCGACCTGCCCTTCTTTTCATGTGGCTTTTGTTTGCTGTTGGCTCTGCCTTTTCCTCTGCCTCGCTCTGGCTACACTGTCACACAACCCCACACACTCATCCTCTGCAGCTTCAGCTTCACTGATCATCTTGGATCCATGCTGGATCCATGCTTCACCGTATAAAATAGTGATTTCTCTCTGCCCCTGCCATGCAGAATCACCACACCTGCTCTTCAGCACGGCCCAGCTCCACGTGGTAATTCCAGTGCTCTAAAAACCCCACTCCTTGTGCAGGATCGCTCTGTCACCTCATTCCTCTCTCTCCTTTGGATCCATTGTTTTATTCTCACTACAAAATTTGTATTTCAAAAGCAATCTTTGCGCTCTCTCCTACTTCTGCTACACAGACAATTTTTTCACCCTGAAGAACTAGAGCAATCATTTCTGTATCCCTCAAATTATACCCTCAGCTTTTATCCATGTTGTATGCTCTGCTCAACTAAAGCTTCTCATCTTTGGGACCCCTACACCTATTATCCTGTTCTGCCTAACTGTAGCATCCTGCAAAAACAGCTGAAAGCTTTTTCCTCTCCACCCTTTCTCAGGAACCTCACCGACCGCTCAGGACACTGCAACCCTCCTCCTGTAACAATCCTGTTTTCTTGAGCAGAGACAGACCCTGACTTGGCAACACAGATATTTCCCAACTGCCTGAAATAGGCATTACTGATATTTATGTGCTATTTATTTTATTATTCTTTATAACTAATGTAGCTAGTTATGGTATATGGTAGATATGAACATGACCAGCACAAAACATTTTTTCTGCTGTTCATCGGCTCATCTTTCACAGGAAGAAAACAAAACCTATACAACAAACCCCTAATATTTATGTCCATGCAAGAATAGATCAATGGATCAAAGCCAAAACAGTCCCAAGAGGAAAGCAATAGTCTCTTTTTCTGTTAATGAACAGTCTGTTGTTGCAAATTCACGTAGGCTTTAATTTAATAAACACAAATGGATGAATGTGCTTATAGGATGTCATCCCCTTCAGGCTTGAAATCACTGACATGGAAGAATTGTCACACTTCAGTGAATTGAGTGCTACTCCCTACCCTTTCAAACCTCATTCACTGTGGCAACACAGACATGAAAAATTAAATTTAATTTTATAACTAATTCTTGTGCCTTTTGCTGAGTTTGACTCTTTTGCATTGCAATGTGGATGTTAAAAGTTATGTTCTGTTTTACCTGAATTAAAGTGGCTCAGTCTGACTGAAAAAACAAACAAACAAACAAACATAACCCACAAAACCCACTAAGCTTGAACATGGAGTTTTAATACATTTTTTTTAAATTAAATTTGAAGCTCATTGAACTTTATGCAGGTAGACTCATTTTCTGAGTCTGCTAATGCCAGTAACCTTCAGTCCCCACATAAAGTTTAGCACAAGTTCAAATATATTAATTTAACAAATGCTCTTAATTTCACTTAGAGGGTAAAACTTGCAACAAACAACGAGCATTACACAGAGCAGTGTTTTTAATCACTCTAAAACAAGTAGCAAGCACCAAAATCCAACCCCTCCACGCAGTAAAATCTGAATAAAACAGAAATTCGAATGTTTGTCTGTTGCTACTCAAGGTGAAAGGGTTAACACCCCTCTTTTAAACACTCCTTTCCTTTGCTGACCGACAGACACTTTCCTAGAAATAAAGTGAAAATAATCAGGGTGCAAATTCCAGAGGCTCATCTCTCTGTGCATTTCAAAATAGTTTGGGGGGGCAGAATTCAAACTGCAACCTCATGTGCACAAAATGCACCCCCCCATCTCTATCTGGCAATGCTGACATTCTATAAAATGGCTTTAAAAGTATTAAACCAGGAAGAGTTCAACACGAGTTTGACTAATACCAGCTTGCTAACTTAGGCATGTCTCAAAGTTTCTGAAACAGGATTATTGGTTTGGTTTTGGGGAAGGTTGGTTGTTTTTTTTCTTCCAGGAAAGCCTTTTCAAAATGCAACCAGAAAAGCTACACTTTCCCAAACACAAGGGAAACTTGCCCCATCTCTTTGTCCTCATTAGTTGCAAAGGTTATAACTGGGTATAACAAACTTCATTCAAACAATGTTTTTTTTTTTATTCTGCATTAACAAATTTATCCAAGGAATGATTCAAAAGCAGATTTGTGGCTTAGCAAAATTAGATTTAACTTAGCAAGGTTGGTAGCACAGAGTCATCCAGCTGCAGACACGCTTTTGCATCTTGCCATGTTCTAGAACTGGTGTCAGAATTAGGTATCAGAGATGAAAACAAAACAATAAAGAGAAATGACTTCAAGTGTACTCTAATGCTTCTGGCACAGAATTCTGCCCTACAGAAGTCATAAGGAATGCACAATATACATAATTTCAAAATTTTGCTAACCCTGGAGTTACAGGGAGACAAAAGAAGCTGGAAGAGTGTAGGATACCAAGCATTTGCACAGAATATGCAGGCTCCAACCTTTGTTCCATGTCAGTTCCATTAATTTAAAAGCCATCTTCAACATTTTAATGGACTGATTACCTGGCACGCCAACCACATCACTCATGTCATCCACGAGCAAAGTATATTTTAGCTTAATTCATTATAAATGTCTTGCTTCAAAGTGAGAAACAGGGATCAAAAGCTCACCTGATGGGATATATAAAATTCAAAACTGTCAGGACCCATTTCTTGTCTAGAAAACAGCCCACGAGCCACAGCTTCATGCTTGTCTTTAGCCCTTGTGAGAAACAAATGCCAGAATTTGCTGATTACCACAATGGGTGGCAATAAAAAGTACCACAGAATGGACATTTTAAAAAGAAACAAGCTAAAAAACCCCAGGCTGGCAAATGATGGAACTTATCGATCAAGTTAACCCCCAAACTGTTCAGAAGACTGAAGTGTGCAATTCTCCTGGGGGAAAGTGATAAAAAATTTCTTCCCAAATGGACAAAACAGAACCTCAACTACCCTTGAAATGTTCCTGCACGTTTCCTAAGGCAGGTGGAGCCACTCAAAGTGCACCATCAACTGCTTAATAAGCTTATTCTACCTATGAAACTCATTAAACCCTCCACAGCACCTGAGATCAGCCCACCCACAGCTTTGTAGGAGAGAAGAGGCTCAGTTGGATCCTGCAAACCCTCACAGCATCCTCCTGCCTGAGCACTGTGGTAGCACAGGAGCCTGCAGAAAAAGGAGCTCAGTCACAAAAGAAATAGTTGCAGCCAGACTGATAATGTGTTTCTGGGGTCACCCCATGGTTGGTGGGTCCTGCTGGAGAAAACACACAGTTCCTGGTGCTCCAGCTGGATCAGGCAGGGCCAGCTGATGGATCTCGGCACCAAACCCTGCAGCACAGTTTAAACGTGCCAAGCCTCAGGTAAATAATTTATTGCACTTGAGCAAACCAAGCAAAGAGTGTTTTTCCTGCTTCTTGTCACCTTTAAACAAATGTCACTCCTATGGCAGCATTGCAGTATCCCAGAGTTCTGGGATATGTGCAGACCCAGTTCAGGTACAGACACAAATATCTACTGCTTTGGGATGCTAAAAGTAATGAGTTCTCACAGCTGGCAATCCTCTGAAACACACAGAAATGACTACAGGTTTGCACTGATGAAAAAAAGGTTGGATTCTTTCCACATAAACTCCAAGTTGGATCTTCGGATGAAGGTGACAACTAATGAAAAAAAACAACCAGCCACATTATGGAAACTGGACCCTTCCTGCTGCCTGTCTTTGCATTTCTGGAATTTGACTGGGCTTCAAGCCGGAGAACAAAAGGAGGAGACCATCTCAGTGTGAAGGTGCTACTGGAAATCTGATGACAAAGCTCGTGTTTTCAAGTGTTATAGTTTTGGCTGCAGATTCAGTTGCACATCAGCATTGAAATACCTGGGGGTTCGTCCCAATTGAAGCCATATTTTCAGAATATGTATCTTATCCTGCAACTTCTGGCACCTCCTTGGTGTTCTAAGAAGCCTTATCCCCAGGGGAAATTAAAAGGACAAAAGGATACTTTGCAGGCTGTAACATTAGGGCCCCGTCAGATCACTTGCTGCTCGTTAAGGCAGAATCACAGCGTATGTTTCCCAATGTCTTGAATCATTAATTATTTCTGCCAAGTAAGCCAGCTCCATCTAAAGAGACACCAGGACATTCCCAGCTCATACCTACTCACTGGAGATGTGGAAGAGTGAAGTTTCAGTTCTATTCTGAATCTTGCTTAGTGGCAGTAGCTCGTGACTCAGTCTTGACTGGCCCCACAGTCTTGACTGGAAATTGCCTCTGCACAAAGTGATTACATGAAAGTTGTTGGCTTGAGCAAACTGGGATTTCCTGGCAGGAAGTAATTTTGTGGGAAGACTTCGTAAGTGGCTCCAGTCAGAACCCTCACACGAATTCCCTCAGCCACCTTTCACCACAGAACTGATCTCACCTGTTCTGTATCGAGCATGGTTTTGTGCATGTGAACTAAATAACTATTAAAAAGTGCTAGGTAATGACTGTGTGAGGAATATTTGTGATGGACAGATGTCAGCAACAATCTTTGTGGATTCCATTTAGTGCACTGTTACAGCAAGTGGTAACACAAGCTGCACCACAGGAATGCTGATGGAGTACCAGAATTCTCACATGCAATTGTTGGATACACAAATGATGGCTCATTCTAACCCTGAGATGTAAACTCACATCCACGTTTGGTTCTGCAACAGCTGTCAAGTGCTGGCACTTACCCCATCCCTAATTTCAATGATTACATGACTTAGGGTGAGGGGAGCATTACAATGAGCAACGTCTTTAGTTTTGCTCTCCCTGCTCAATGCATTCCATGCTGTAGGACTTCTGGAGGTGTTTAAACCCATACAAAATGCAGGAAAGTGCCCACACCACGGCAATGAGTTTGGAGAACTTTAAGGCACAGACTTAGGTGTTACTTTGAGGTTTTTTTGCACACATGGAGTCCGTGGGCCTGTGCCCACCTGGAGTGACTTGCTGTGAGCGTTCCCACATGGATCACAGAGCTTCTCCTGGCTACTCATGGGGACTGACCCTTTCCTCAGGAGCAAGGAGTGAGAACAAGCCATGCAGGGCACGTTATCAGGTCCCCATGTGAACAGGGGAGCAGCTGAGCCACTGCTGGAAACGAAATGTAGGTGGCTGAACCCTGGCTGGCTAGTGCAAACTTCATGGTCTCTTATGAACTTCCTGTGACCCTCTAAGGAACACTGAGCTACTGAAACACAGACCTACTTACCTTTCCCATAGCTGCTGCTGATGCTGCTTTGAAGCAGTTTTTCCCGTAAACTGAAGTGGTTTTTTATTTAGACTGACTTGATAACGTTGATGTTGCCCAATATTTAGGTGAACTATATTTCTAAAAGGGCACTTTTCACGTACGTCTTTTCCTACGAACACTGCTCGGAAAAACAAGTCATCATGTTCTAGCTGGGCAAAGGAAGGTGCACTGAAATGGAGAGTCTTTTCCGGGCACACGGATGGATTACTGACGTAATCCCTTCCTACACCAGCCACAGACCGTATTTGCAAAGTAAGCTTTTCGAATATGAGCAAACACTAACTGCTCACTGCGTACCTATAAAAATATACCATTATTCACGTTTACTTCAGATTTATCCCCCCACATCCGTGTGTGCCACAGTCCTGCCTGTACAATTGCTCCATTTAGAGCAATTCAGTTGAACGAGGCTGAACTGAACTACTTTGGTGCTGTGGTGTCAGGGCACAGCTACACGACCAGAGCTGGGCCGTGACCGCACAACGGCAAAAACCAGCCAGGAACCCACCTTTCATGTGCTCTGCAGTTTGAATATCACCAAAACAGACTTTCTAATCTCCTCATGGCCTGTAGATCTCAGAGAAGTTGGTTTCCTTTTTCTTCCCCCCATTTTTTTTTCCCCAGGGTAGAACATTGCACAGTTTGAATCTACACAATTAGAGAAAGCAGTGAGGTGAATTAATCTCAGCCACTTGTGTGCACACTTTAGGCTGCAATCTAAAGATAAGTGATACTGAGCACTACTGCCTGCACTCCTCAACTCAACTGAATGAGCAGGCAGGTATGAATTAAAGGACTGTGCAAGACCACAGACATATGTCTCACTGATGGAAACCTTGCACGATAAAAAGGAAAAGTTTCTCTCCTCTGGAGTCTCTAACATGAGTGAATAAATGAAACTAAACAATTAAAGGATTGTGTAAGACCAAGACACAGACATCTGTACCACTGATGGAAACCCTGAATGATGAGAAGTCTCTCATCTTGAGTCTCTAAGGTGACTGAAGAAATGAAATTAAGTGATAGATTGGTATATGATGGCAGGTTTTTTGCAGCAGTATACAAATCTCTTCAAGGAGGACAACAACACGTAACAGATGATCAAACACCTCACAGAAGACCCTATCAAACACTATTTTGTTCAGATAGACTCTCAGATTCCATTATGGGGCAGAGTCTGTTCCTGAACAAATACAAGTGAACTGCTGCAAGCAGGATCCCATTAATTTATTTCCAGTTTGAGATGTGTCCCTGTGAATCCTTGGCACCAGAACAGTTCAAAAATAACAAAAATTATAATCAAATTAATCCTTGTTCTCTCTTCCAAAATCTGTCTCGAGTGGTAGGGATTTTAGTAATGGTGCCTAAATGTTAGATTTAAGATAAGCAATTTATTTCATATCACTGATAGTTTGCAGTGTACTAAAACTCTGCCACTATTAATCTGGGTTGCCATTTAAGTAACTGTAAGAAAAGGGTGAACAAGGGAAAGGAAGATCAGTACTTCAAAAGTATGGCATCTCACTCTGTGTCTCTGCTGGGCCTTATTCATACTTCACAAAGTAAGGGCAAGATTTTAGATTCTTCTACCGAATCAAAAGGAGGAAGAAGTCTAAAAATATTTTTCTGGAGATAGGAACTTTATAAATAGCTTGGCCAAACCCTGACGACAGGGTTCTATAGTTTTGAAAGCTACAAAAATAAATACAATTTCACATCAGAACAAAATATTCCATCTGATTAATTCAGCAAAGGTATGAATACTGTTAGGTGACTAAACAAAAAAAACCCAAATCAAAACAAATAATTTATTTGTTAGAGATTTTTTTTTCCCCTTGCCAATTATTTGGTGGTTAAAACCTTCAATATCATGATTTTATTTAACAGTGATCTCAGCTCCAATAGTGATTTGTGGGATCTGTAGCTATCTTAATAATTTTAAGAGGTGGTGTTGATTGTTGGATGTTTTGGCCTTTCTTTGCTTTGGTTTTTTGTTATGTCTAATTCTAGATAGAGACAAGTCTGGAAAATCTGAAAGAGGCTGTTCTCAATAGAGAATTGCAGCCCAGAAATGATGAGCTTCTGTAATTTTAGATATCTTTTCAAAATTCAAAGCTGAGGGCTTAGTAACTCTTGACTTGTGCCAGTGAAAACTCTGGACAGGTGAAAGAAAAGGAATATGCAAAAAATAACATACATGAAAATTTGGCTTAGGACACTACAGTAGTAAAAGGCAGAAAATACAGATTACTATAGAGGAAGGGGTCTATTTTTTATTTCTGGGTTAAGGAAACACTGAAAACAAAAGAAGCCACACAGTAGCTTAAAGGATTTGATCTCTTAGGTTAAAGGACAAAAACAGTTCTGAACAACTGGATATCTTCATACATGCACTGAAGACCCTGTACAGGATAGAATGAATCAAAAAGAAAATAAAATAGAAAAATATAAAGAAAATAGCATTAAGTAAAATGCAACTCCACAAAGAACTGAGTACCTCTCAATAAGGTGAAAAATGGAATGGAGCAACTTGCTAGGATATGGATCCAGCATAAGGATCACTCCATTTTAGAAGGTAGGTTTTTCTGATTCTGCAAATTCCTTAATTCCTGGTTAGGACAGTAATTAATACTGTTCTTGTTGTGTATATCTGCAAGCAAAGAGGAATTTTACAGAGCATGCCAGAAATTCTGAACCAGGAATAGCCTGCTTGACTTCAGCTGCATCATGTAAGAAAGTCAACTGCAATGTGCAGCTCTCCACGGATCTCATGGATGGAGAACACTGAATCCTGTCACCTGAAGGGGAGAGAGCAAGGCCATGGGTTTGGAAACAAAACAATCCTTCATCTTCCTGAGTATTTTAACTCTGTTGAAAACAAGAAGGGAATTTACAGCGTTTCTTTCAAATGGTAAATACTTTAAGTAAGTCAGTGAATGGAGATTTGGATTTTATCTGAAAATCACTAAGGCAAAGAAGGCAAAGCAGAGCATACAAATACTGAGACAGCCTTATCTCATCCTGTTCCTACAAACACACCTAGAA
The DNA here is from genome assembly GCF_003945595.2 of Pipra filicauda. Classification (NCBI taxonomy): domain Eukaryota; kingdom Metazoa; phylum Chordata; class Aves; order Passeriformes; family Pipridae; genus Pipra; species Pipra filicauda. The sequence goes on from NW_024104731.1 coordinate 1,491,249, forward strand.
GTACTGGGCATACAGAGCAAAAGCATCCTCAGTCCTCCTGTTGTGAGGTTTCTGTAGTAACATGCAGAGGATTCCTTGGTCACCTTCACAGGTCCTTTGAGACCGAGCCAAAAAGCTTAAATTCTTCAATTATGCCTGGAAGTTCCAGTTAGTGTCAAGCAAATTATGTAGTTAATAAGGGATATCAATTTGTGCATCCATGTAAGTACTGACCACCCTCTGCTCGTGTTTAATAGTTTTGAGAACAGCCACTGAGGTCCTGCTGTCTGCTCCTAATATTCTGTGTCTGCTGCGTGCACTGCTCAGAAATCCCCGGAGCTGTAAAGTAGGACTCTCACTGACTGCAGTTATGCAAGGCAAAAGCACGAGGGGCTCTTCATAAAACACTCACAGAGCCCACTCACCTCACCTGCTGAAGACAACCCAAAATACAGCGTGCTTCTCATGGGGCTTGCAAAACACCATGCAATCTGCAGGGCTGAGAGAGAAACAGTGCCACCAGTTTGGAGAGCAGACCAGCAGAAGGCCAAAGAACTGGAAAACTAAAGGCCTGCTCATTTAAGGCAAAGTACTGCAGCATAAACATGTATGGGACTGCCAAGGCAAAGGGAGTAAGAGATAAACTGATGGAGTGCACAAAATGGATCACCTGCTTTACAGAGAAATATCAGATTTATGGAAATACTACTATCAGAGTATAGCATGGATGAAGCCCCAGGTGAAAACACACCAGACTCCCAGGCTTACCAAGAGAGTTATTTAAGAGGGAGGTTGGTAGGAAGTAAAACTGAGGTTGTTCAGCAGTGTTCTGGAGCTCATAAGGAGGCAGAACAGCAAGTTCTGAGCTCTCACTGCCCAACAAGGTCCTGTCCTCTCCATAACTCAACCCCCAGTGCCAGCTGGTCCTTTCAGAAAACTTTTCAGCACAGATTTCTCTCAGGTGATCTTCTGTTCTGCCTCTAGTCCTTTAAACTGGAGTGCCTCAGCACCCAGAGACACCTGACATGGTGGGTGTTGGCCTGTAGGTTTGTTCAGACATGACTTACAGCTCCCATTTCTGAACACAAACACCACAGCCCGGGGGCCTCAGTTCTGTCTTAAGAAATGCTGCGCTCCAAAAAAACAAATTGTGGTGGGGTTCACTGGCTAAACCCAGACTTATTAGACTTATTTAATTAAACTCATTGCCTTGCCTAGGCAGCAATACTGGCAAGTTGGGTACTTGTCTCTCAAACTCGCTCATCGCAGCACCAAAAGTGGAGAGGTTTGGTTGCATCCAACAGAGCTTTTCATGTCAATATTCTAACCTATCTGAGTCTCTTCATGAATTTATCCAGCACAAACAGAGCACTGGGAATATAAAAATCGGGTCTATATTTAGACAACAGAAGAAGTGAGCCAATATTTGTGGAATATATTTAGTTTACAGGGAAAAAAAGATATCTTTGTTAGTGCTTTTTCGTTTTAATTAGAGAAAATGGCAATGTACTACCCCAGTGCTGCAAGGCAATCTTCCAAGAGAACTAACTGAATAAATGAAAATACTTTTACTGAAATAACTTATGCTGAATTAAATGTTTTGCTGCTTTATTTGATTTGCCTTAGCGATCACTTAACTGTCACCGAACCCTGAACTCCAGAAGTGGCGATGTTTAATGACAATAAGACACTGTGGCTCATGTGTTAATGCTGATTAATGCACTTCCCAAGTGTGCTGGAAGCATTTGGCTTGCCTTGTACCTTGCCCTGTGCACCCAAGGCATGCCTTCATCAGCACTCCTGCTCTGTCTGTCACGTCTCATTGCTGGAGCAGTGCACCACTCCTGGAGTGCTTGCTCTGAGCCTGCCTCACTCAATTTACATTACACTGCCCACCCAAACCCACAGTTTTGAGGTTCACCCAGCTCTTGATGATCAGGGGCCTGTGTGTTTAATAACGTTTTGCTCTGCCAGTCTAATTAACTCCGGCACTGTATCTGCAGTCAGATAAAATGCTCATTTCACACCACATTAATTTTTATCAGCTGAACATTAAGCAACACAAAGCTATCTATGCTTGGTTTAATTTACATACTGACAGAGCTACAAAGAATTACTGCAGTGACTGCAAAGCAAATAAGTAGAACTGGCATCAAACATGGCTCCTTCAAAATGAAATATTGATTTGCAAGGCTGTCATCCCAAAGCGGAAAAGAGGAAAAGAAAGAGAATGAGAAATTACTTTTCCCTGTCAGCACTAGAAAAAAAATACACAATTTGTAACCTGTATTTCCTTAAATGTTACAGCTTGAGAGGGGTATTAAAATTAAAACTTGCTCTTTGATTGGCCAAGAAAAGTTGGAGGTGATGCAAACATTTCTCCTGACTTAGAAAGGAAAAGGGGTCGTGGAGCGGGAGGGACACGACGACGGTGTGAGAGAACACAACTTGAAAGATTTTTCCTGCTCTTTTCACTGGCTAAATTTAGCTGAGCACTCCTCTTTTTGTGGGGCTATGGCCATAAGTCAAATTTGAAGGTAGAGCGTATGAAAGACCCTGGAATTCTAAAATACGAATAAAAATACAGAAGAAAAATTCTGGGAGCCTGGGATTTTATTCAGAGTCTGGCAGTGACCCTTCAGTGCTGTTTAAAAGCATCAGTGACCCCACAGTACCCAGAATAACACGTGTTCATATGAGTTAATCTGAACACATAAAAGCTGGCCACGTACATCAATCCTTCCCAGCTTTTCCAGAATGTTGCACCTCAGTAGTGAGGTGAAGACCTTAGCTCCAAAAATAAAAATATCCCGTCTCTGCTCAACTGGCTAAAGTCATATTTCACTAAAGCTAATTATGAATTGCACACCATTTAAGTGTTACAGAATACATCCTCCCTTGGGCTTTATCCAGCCTTCAGTTTGAGGTGAAAAAATAAAACAAAACAAAACAAAATAGGCAAGTCCAACTGGGCTGCACTGAAAAAATCTCACAGAAATTTAACAAATGAGCAAAATTAATAAAGTAGCACTGTTCCTCTTCTGCCTGTGGGTTCACCTCATCTTTTAAATCCTGGAGTTAGTGTAGCCACTGGGTGTATGGGTGATCCTGTAATGCTTTTTTCCTCAGCCACTCTAAACACGAAGCAAGGACACTGCTGCACTCAGAAGGGTTCCACTCACAGCAGTGCAGGAGCTCATCAGCACAACCAGCTCCCCTCGAGGCAGGGAAGGGAACTTACAGGTCCTGGAGGAGGATTGAACAGCTGGTGTCCAGTGGTCCTTTCCCGAAGAGAAAGAAATCCTGGAATAGATTTTGTAAAACTTCAAGAGGTTTCTTGAATTTTCCCTGATTTGTTGGAGAGCTGGCACTGGGGCCCTGCTCAGCTGCCTGGTTTCCTGGCTCCTGTATCCCGAGAAACTGCTGTTGGCACTGAGACAGTTAAAAGGCATTGCAAGTTTTCCCTGTCCCTGTCTCAGTGGCCTCCTGTGCTTCCCTGCCTCCAAGAGGGTACAAGGGTAGATCCACGTTGGTCCAGGCAATCATGGAATTATTCCCTGAGGAAATTGGCTACTGCTGTGAATTTTTTTTTTTTTGCTGTCGAAGTCACCTTTATGAGGAGCTCTTTTCTCTTCAAAGAGCAAATACAGTTAATAATCTCCTACCTAGAAGCACTAATATTCAGCTCAACTGCTAAGTGGAAAATCATTTCAAAACAGGGCATGGTATTATAGCTGTTTCTATTGACTGCAGTGCAGTTTATTATTGTATTCCAGCTATTTTGGGAAACAAGTCAACTTAAAATGTCATATTAATTATTTACAAAATACTGACATAAATGAAATGAAGATTTGACTGAACTAACAGTTCAGTGCCTCACTCTGCCTTCTTAATGAACATAACAGGGAACTGCTGAATAATTTTCTGCTTACTCTACCACAATCCTTCCTTCTCCTCCTTTCCCTGCAAAATAGACCATCAAAAAAAAAAAAAAAATCCCAAAACCTCAGGCTCAGACACCTCTGAATCTTGGATAGGTCAAAAATCACAGTCAAATCTAGATTATAGCTACAGATAATGCTGGGGAGCTGTTTGGTTTCTCTTTACAGAACATTCCCTCAACATATGTTAGGTCAGTGTCTCAGGGCACGCTCCATCTTCAGCTGTGCTTTGAAATATGAGAAGCAAAATAGCCCCGAAATACCATTCTAACTAAAATCAGTCATTGTTTTGGAGGAACTACAATACAAAGAGTATTGACCCTTTCTGACTTCCTTGTCAGATTAGGAGCAGGCAGTTTTCTAAAACCTTAAGTCAGTCGGAGCCCAAAGGATAACATGACTTCTAATTCAAGGTAACTGGAATAAAGAAAAGAGAAGAGAGGCTGATTAATTAGATCTGTATAGTGAACTAATTTGCATCCCTATTCTCACTGGTTTTCTAAAAAGAGAATCAATGTGTGTTTGTGCCTCACATCATCTGGTTCTTTCCCACATTAAAAATGACAGGTTTTGCAAGTGAAAAAAAAATAATCCTATAAAAAGGTATATTTACTATTGGGACACAAATGATTTTTACTGAAGTAAAATTTCCTTCATCACTAGTGAGTTTGGGATAAGAAGCATGGAAATTTGTTCTTGGATTCCTTCCAAGAACTTGCAGGACTTCCAGCACTGCTGTTACAGAAAATCCCAGAGGTTAATCTAAATTATTTCATGCATCCTGCCACCACATCATCTGTCATGTCACCACTCCTGCCCAGCAGACAGGCCCAGCACAGCCCTGCCTTGCAACTGAAGCCTCACCTTGTGCCTGAGGTGGTACCTGGCAGCACAGAGCAATGGGATGATGCACCTTCCCACCAACCCCTCCTCTCTCCTCCAGCCACAGAAGGGACATCCATCACCTCCCTCCCTAGAGCAGGGCAAATCAGGGACAGATCAAGGAATCTTTGCCTCGTTTCTATCTTTCCAGCACAAGAAGATGCAGAAAACAGTGAGTCATGCCAGTGAATTTTCCATTCAGGACTGCTGATGCAGTGATGGGTCTCCCAGCTGCACAGTAACCCCGTGTGCTGTTGCAGGAGATCCCTCTCAATCCATCCACTTTTCTGTTCCAAATCACGTTTTTACAGCACTGAAATTTTACTAGTAATCCCAGCTGCTTTACTGAAATATTTTAGAGGTCCAAAGATCCCCATAAATTTCTCTTAGCACTTAAGGCTGCTTTAACTCATTTGAACTGAAGTGGCTCTGATACTTTGAAATAAATCTCACTTTATGACTTGGAAAGACCTGGGCAAACATTAGCCAGTTAAGTCCCCTTTGACTCCCTGCCTCAAAAAGTGATACGAGACCTTGCCAGGGCTAAAAAATTGAACTTCAACTCTGCTCCAAACCAGCCTGAAATGCAGAGATGGGAAGAGTTGTGTTATGGTCCACATTGCTCTGTTTCTGCAACAACTGACTCATCAGAAATATTTTCTTTTCTTTTTTTGTTTCACTAGCCAAAAAGCTGTTTTTCAAACTAAGACAAGATGTGCCATGAACTATTGGCTTACACCCTCGGCACATTTTCTAAAGCATTCCCCCATTTTACATAACTTTTTTTTATAATTGTTTTCTGCCTTTCCTAGAAAGAGGGGACCCAATTTATCTATCTGTACATATTTCACCTTAAAATGAACAGACTCCTTTTCACCACCCCATTCCATCCAACTCTCTTTCCGTGGGCTCTGCTTTTGGCAGCCCTTTGTGCAGACCATGTCTCCTGGTAACTGGAGTAAGTAGTTTATTGCTATGCAGGCTCCAGGAGTGAAACGTCACCGGCTGAGAGGGAGCAAGTATTGGTCTTGACAGTTTGGATGCTGCTTCCTTTCTCAAAGATGACTTTTTTGACAGCACCAGAAAGCTTTGTCTGTTTTCAAACTCTAAGATATGACAGGGACTCAGAATGCAGGATAAGACAGACCGTGCCAGGTCAGTGTTTTTTGTCTACACAAGCTTACGGTCTCTTTGAATTTATAAACTAGCAGAGGAAAAGATGCTGGGGAAAAGGAGGGGGAAGAGCATCTCAGATGCTTGCAAAAGGTGTGCTTTCCTCAGCCAAACCCTGATGTGTTCCAGGGGAATCACACAGCCTTTGTTAAGCTATACATCCCGTGCTTAATTGAGAAATGATTCTTAATAAGTCCTGGAGAGCTACAGGTCTTTCTGTCTCTCAAATGGGAAACAATCATATCTCACGGCAACTCATTACGGATTCTTTTTGTACCCTGAGTTGTTTTAAAACCGTGAAATTAGTTCTGGCAGAGTGTACAGAGAAACACCCCTGAGATGAGACTGAGCGAGTTATGTAAGGTTTCCACACGTTCCTCAGGAATGTTAACTCTTCATGGCTGAAGTCAGCCTGTTTGCATGAGGAAATATTCGTGCAGCACAGAAAAGAAACAGAGCTGTTCCCTTCTCTCCCCGACATTCTGTGTATGCAGCATCTTCATAATTACCTTTGGCAAAGAAACCTCCTTTCTCCATTGTTTCTTAGATACTTGGTTATCATTAAATATGACTTACAAATGAATTTACAGTATCTATAAATTAGTTGAGCTGGAGCTGTCTGTAATGACACATAAATTGACCCTTCTCTATGGTATACGGAAGGTTTTCAAAATGTATGAGAATCATGAATATATATAACATCACACAAGACCCCAACTGCCAGAAAACAGGATCAAAGCAATGGTTTACCTGATGGGTTGGACTCTCTAACCTGGATACATTGGACTCTCCAAGGATCACAAGTCTTTCCAAAGACTGTAGCCACTGTAACTATCAGTGAACTTTTAGCCTCTGTAGGAAGAATACCAGCCCTTGAATACTGGCACTATACTTTTTGGTAGATGCTTGAGTTGGTGAATTGAAGGCCTTTAAATGTGAACTTCTTCTGTTGTCCTGCTTAGCCCAGAGAGGTGCAACAACAGCTGGGGTCAGGTGAACAGCACAGCTCCACAAATGCACATTTAGAGCTGGAAGGAGATTCCTTGTGCTCTCCTGCAAGTGGGATAGAGGGTCAGGAAATTCAGAGAGAGCTTCTGTTCAGTTTTGAGAGCTGTGAATGAGGTCAGGACAGAGCTGCAGCTCGGGGTACAGTTAAAGTTAGGATGGGATCATCTGTCATTCTCCTTTTACAGTGAGATCCATCCCACTGCTGACTAAACCAACAACCTGCCTGTGATACACTCAGTGCTCAAAGAGAGAGGGAACAATTCATGGAACAGTGTCAGGACACAGAAGGGTCTGGATAAAAGCACATATTGCAAACTCAACCCTGAATTGCAGTACACTCACAATTTGTCAGTATGAAAAAAAATCACAGGAAACTGTCAATGAAAGCTTTAATTTGTTAAATTAATGTGGAAAAGATTCTGTGTGAAATCCTCAGTTCTTGCTAGGCCTTTAGGATTGCCACCTAATGAATGAACTGCCTTTGCAGAGCTGCTGAGAAACAGGCCAATTCTTTAGAAATGCAGCTGGGTTTTTACTTTTGATATTTTAACAAGAAATTCAAATTCTTGCACAAAAACATAGTGGAATTAAAAAAAAACATAACAAAAACAAACAAATAAGACTCCCACAAAACCAGAAGCAAGATGGCAGCTAGATACCGTAGCTTTGATAAATGGAAGTAGTAAATTTTCATTATATAGCAGATGACCATCCCTTTTGAAGAAAAAAAAATCTACATTTGAAAACTTTTGACGTTCCTGAAGTTTTCAGGAGAGAAATGGCCTCATTTAAAGCCACGTGACTTTAATTAAAGAAAAACAGATAATTTGCATTTTAATTCTAACAATCTTCTGTTGACACACTCTGTCACATACACAATGGACAACAGAAGTCAGACACTTCCCGTTGACTGAGGGCTATTGAAGTTCTGAATGTTACACAAATTGCAAGAATAAAAAGGTTTCATTGGCTTGTTTTAAAACTCAATTAGGCCATTAAAAAGAGGAAACAATTTAAGTTGCTTAAATAATTCTCAAAGCAAACGGTACCCTGGAGTTCAGCAAAACCGTAGTGCTGTTTCCAGACATCTTATTTTCCTCTCTTTAAACGTTCTGGAAAATTGCTCTGAATATGATGCCAAAATGTAAAACTGAAAAACACAAAGGATATTAGGACTGTCTGAATTACAGATGTCTCTAAAGACTAATAGCATAAAGATGTGAAACAGGCTGACCTTAAATGTCCTCCTTCTCAACCTGTTGGAAGGTCTTGTCTTTGTTTCTTAGGGTTGCTCAGGGCTGACTGGAACTGATGAGAACCATTCACAGAAATCTTATAAAAAGGGTCTAAAATTGCTCCTTCCTGCAGCTGAGCCCACTGAATGGGGCTCAGAGAGGTGAGATTTCTAAAATCCTCCCTTCAACTTTTCTCTACAAAGGGCAGCATTTGGGAGGAACAGGTGACCAACAGGCACACACAAAACCATATCCCCACGGAACAGGAGAGCTTGTGGGAACGTGTCAGCATCTTCCCCCAGCCAGGAAAATTCAAGGAACCACTCAGTGGCAGCTGATTTAAAAAAACCCCAACCAACCAAAAAAAAACACAGCCAAAAAATCCACCCTATAAAAACATACACTTCTGCTGATAAAAAAAAAAGGAAGAGGCAGAAAATCTTTCAGGATGTCCTTCCTTGTTTATTACTGCAGACACTTGCCAGATGAGAGGGCACAAGGAGTGAGACTTCCAAGGGTGTAACTCAGCTTTAAAGTTACAAAAGAAAAGCTCTTGGAGCTATTGCATGCTGCCTTTGTAAAATTCCTGTTATTCCATTGCCTGCGGCCCTGAACAATGTTGGGTTTATTTTCTTTTTAATTGAAGGGTTATCACTGAGGTTAGTAGAAAACCAAGGCAAGTAGTTGCCATTGTTTTAACAGCACTAAAGTAAAAAGTTACATAATTTAATCACCCTCTCTGTCTATTCCAGAGGAGGCCAACCCAAGTTACTTCTGGATGCAGTCATGTGTGTGACTGGAAATTTATCCCTTTTTTCCCAACCAATACTTGATGTTTTAAAGGTATCTCAGACTTGATGCTTCAAAATACCTTTCTGAATGCCAACAAAACTATGCAAGGACAGAAGTTCAGCCTCTGCCCCCAAACCCTAGGAGGGAGAAGGAAGCCACACACCACTACAGCCTGTGCACTTCAGCAAAATTCTTTTGATGACTTGATACTTCTTTCCAGCCACCAGTGAAGTGAGACTGCAGCTCTGAAGGTACAGGAGGCACGACAATGCCTGGCACAGACAGCTGGATTTCACAGTGGAAAAGGACAACAATAGGAACTAGGCCTCTTAAAATGTGGTCTGAGCCACTGGGAATGTGCTCTGCAGCTCTGGAACACCCCTGGCTCCATTTGTTCTTAGTCAGGATTAGCCTTGCACTCTCCTTTTCACAGAACCAAACCTGCCAGAGCTCAAGAAGTACTTGGAAAACACTCTCAGGCACATGGTTTGATCCCTGGGGTCCTGTTCAGGGCCAGCAGTTGGACTCACTGATCCTTGTGGGTCTCCTTTACAATTCAGAATATTCTGATTCCTCATTGCTGCTATTTTCACATTGATAAAACTGATATGGGATGAAGAGTCAAATCTTCCAACACTAAGAAAATGTGAAGTTTAAACTAAACTCTCATTGCAAAAAGCAGTAAAACTGACCAGCAGTCCCCTTCTCCTCCACTATTTGAGCTTCTCCAAGTTTTCATGTGTGTGTGGAGTTTGGGATAGGTGGGACAGGAGGTCCCACTTGCAGTCACGGGAGTATTTTTGGCAGAATATTCTTTATGCCTGACTGTGAAAACCAAGACACAGCTTGAATTGTGATTTCATCCAAATTATCATTATTTTAACATAATCCACAGCCCAACAGGCAGGTCCAGATGAGGAGATTCAGACCTGATCCATCCTAATATAGTTAAACTTTCCCCCCAACAGCCAGGGGAAGACCCACCAGCACATGAATTACTTCACTGCTCAGGGTCAGGCTGACAGCAACTCAAAGATACCTCACTCCCAAAGTAAGCAACGGGATCTTCAAGTGTAAATGACTTTGCCCTCCCAATATCCAGTATTACAGCTTATAAAAGGAAATGCAGATCCTCCCCTGTTCAAACAAACACACCCCAAAAGTGGGTAATAACAAAATAGAATAATAAGTGACTCAGGAAGTAGAAGACAAAATCATTCTATATTTCATATGATTTACACTTTTTTGTGGTAGAGGATCAAAATAAACCATAGCCCCCTTCTAATGAGAGTGGAAAGCAGTATAATTCATTTACCTTCACTTCCACAACTATTTCAACTATGAGCTTCATGGCTCATCTCTAAAGAGCCTGGGGTACAGCCAAAGCATCTTTAATACACATTTTGGTTGATGAAATAGTGCTTGCAATACTGTTCTTTTCTTAGAAAAGTCAAAGCCGTCAGAAAACTAAGTTTTCCACCCTTTCTTTCTCTATTTATAAGGCACTTAAGAAAAGGAAACACCCATCATCAAGCTGAAAATAGTACCTAGCCCTTTACATGTTTTTATAAATTCATCTTCATTAACCAAAATAATGCAAGTGAACAGAAAGAAAACAAGGTGACAGCCCTTAAACTTCTTATCCCCTCCTAGATGCAATGTGTTCATCATGGCTGGGCTTCGCGAACGAAGATTTGGGAAGGCTCTATCCGCATTTGCTGCAGGCACGCTGGTGGCTTATGAGGCCAATACGTGACAGACAAATCCGATTGCAAAAGGCACAGCAGAAAGACTCCTTAGATGGTGTATTCTGCAAGACACGGTTCTTTCTGCGTTGCCTTTTTTCCTCAAGAGTGATCCTGCGTGTGTTCTCAAAGGAGACAGCTGCGTTATAGATGGTGTGTCTCCAGGCCTCCCGATTTGAGGCCAGAGTAGACCAGTGATGAAGATCAATATGGCCAAGGCTGAGATGTTGTTTCAGGGAGTCCTTGTATCTTTTCTTCGGGGCTCCTCTCATGCGGCAGCCAGTGGCAAGTTCACCATAAAGCAAGATCTTAGGGAGGCGGTGGTCCTTCATCCTGGAGACGTGCCCTGCCCAGCACAGCTGTGTTCTCATCAACATGGCCTCCATCAACCTGCACCTCAGGAAGTCCCCTATCATCCCCACATCACCATTGGCCAATCAGAGCTCAAATCAGTCCAGCAGTTTAATTACCTCGGTAGCCTCATCTCCTCAGACGGTAAGATCGACGGAGAGATAGACAACAGGTTAGCAAAGGCATATAGTGCTTTTGGAAAACTCCATAAAAGAGTATGGCGTAATAAACACCTGAAGAAAAGCACCAAGATCAGTGTTTACAAAGCCATAGTGCTGTCTACTCTCTTATATGGATCTGAATCATGGGTCATCTACCGCCACCACCTGTGTCTCTTAGAACGCTTCCATCAACGCTGCCTCCGTACAATCCTAAACATCCACTGGTCAGACTATGTGACCAACACATCTGTTCTAGAGCAAGCAGCTGTCACAAGTATTGAGGCCATGCAATGTGTTAAGTATTTTCATATTCACTCTCTCCAAGACACTCATATACCCACTAAGGGCAGGGAACACTGCAATTCTCACAGTGGCTGAACTCTGCTGTGCAGGTCATCATCTTGGATCCAAATATAGGAGCAGTTTCCAACTTTATTTTTTTACCTCTAGAATTTCCCCTCATTTGGGGGAAGACAGGGGCATAAGATTCTTTCTTTGTTTTTCTTTCTTTCTTTCTCTTTCTTTGTCTCTTTCTTTCTCTCTCTTTCTGTTTTTCTTCTTTCTTTCTTTACTCCTTCCTTCCCCCCCCCTTTTTAAACACACTCCCACATACAGTTGTATGCTGTACAGTTGTCATACAGTTTTGTATCTTTGTGAAACATGCCCCTAAGTTATGCTTTCATTTACAGTCCTTTAAGGAAACAGTTTCCCAGCTGTGACCATATCAGAGGCTTAGTTAACTAATAAATACTTCAGGAATTTGCTTTGGATACTGATGATCCCTTCACTGAGCTAGACAATACAATATAGATGGAGATAATTCTTCTTTATGATAAAACGTATTTTGGACATGTTTCCCCTAGAGATTCAGACACAGTACACAAAAATCTCACTCTTGAGTGATAAAGTCATTTATAAGGAATGTATTTTGACTTAAAGAAGTTCCTGAGACTTGTTCGGAAAACTACTTTTCTCTTTGTAGGAAGTCAGGAGAAGCCTGACAGCAATCTAATCAAAACATGCAAATGAGGTCAGCTTTCTGGAAGGGTTGTAGGATTTCCCCAGAGAAATTTAAAGAATGTCCTGGCACAGAGGTATTTTCTGAAGGCACTGACTTCTCTGCTGTGGTTCTACACAACTCTGTGAGGCCTCCTTGGCAGTTGGTTCTCTCTGCTGGGTACAGGTGCCCCAGCTGGGGAGACACTTCATTTTTAATTTAATGCTGAACACCTCAAAGGATGGTGAGCTTCAGGAAGCAGTGGAATTACAGAATCTTACATTTAGCCTATCAAAGTAACAATGATAATAGTCTGATATATAACAAAGTATTCAACACTCAAACTTAGATGAGTTGACTTTATATAACATCGAATTCAAAGCCAAAGCAACTTTTCTCCCACAGCTGATGACACTCTACTGCAGCTCACACAGAAACTGGCTTTGCATGCAGACCTAGATAAGGATAAACTAAAGTCTCCCTGTTTTCCTGACTCAATCCCTTCTCTTAGCTGTCTGTACCATCTCTTTCCAGGGCATTTGGTGAGAGCCTGATGAGCTGAAGGAGCTGTTAAGACCCAAGTGAGTGCAATGAGCATGAAGCCATTTTTATAGAAGCCAGATTACCTTGCTTCAGAACTGGACTGAGCATTCAGGAAACCCCACCTAACAACCTAAGGAGGGGGTTCTGTTCATACAGGCAACCACCACCAGCATCCTGCATGCAATGGTTCATAGCAGTGACGTGTTAACGTGGAATATGTCTGGTTCTCCAGCACAGGAAGAGCACACACTTCCATGGATTATATAGAAAAGCTGTATAAAACAATATCAAACCACCTTACTTTGGATCCCCACAGGTTGACAAAATGCATTAACATATGACAATCCTCCTGCAACTTGCATTTACAGCAAACTATCTGATGAACTTCTAATTTTCCCACTTTCTATAAAGCTTCCTGCTCACATGTCTCTGCTGCAGTGGCAGTGAGGAGCTCTGGCACCCAGCAGGCCCTAAAAACCACACAGAAGCACTATATGGCACTCAACAGTACCACAGAGGGTGGCCTCTCTGATTAAGAAAAGCACTAAAGAGACTTGAGCACAAGCAGAATGACACTATCCCAGCCTGTTGATGAACAGGGGACAAGATTTTCAGAAAAGCATATAAGACAAATATTGCAATTTCTATGAAACAGAGACTGATTAAACACACAAACATATCCATTTGGGAAAAAAGGCTGAACCTTCGAGGCAGAGGATTCAAGATTCAAGACTGGCATACATAAAAAAAGTGCTAGTCCAGTAATTAATTATTTACTCCAAGTGGAAGAGCTGAACTGAGGCAGCACAAAGGCTCTCCTGCACAACAGCCACTTGCCTGTTGGTGCAGGGCTTCTCTGACTGCTAAAACACACAGTTCTCATCCCTGATCTCACTGAAGCAGGGCTGGGCTTGGAACAGGAATGGCTTTGGCAACCAGACAAGGAACTCACAAAGAAATCCATTCCACATCCAGAGGAGATGCAGAATTCTGGACACTGCTCACAGACCAGCAGGGTCCCAACTGTCCCTTCACACTCAGAGACCTGGAGAGCCTCAGAGAGGGAGAAACCCACCCTTGTTCTGTATTTAAAGACATGACAGCCAGATGCCAAGACAGTGCCCAAATCTGGTGAGCTCTTCCTGCACACTTTGGGGCCTGTTTCTTCAGGCACTGCACACAACACTGGTACTGCCAAAGAAACCAGCCTGTGCCTTCCACAAACCAAAGCAGGATCAAGGCAAAGCTCATTAACTGCATGTATGAAAAAAGTTGCTGGTTGCTACACTCCCATATTAACATGCATAAAACATTGAACTCTAAACTTACACATATCACCACAACTGAAAACAAATCAAAACAAAAAAACCCAAAATCCTCTTAAAATCATACTTGTAAAAAAACCTCAGTAAATACAATCTAATGAGGACACTGTTACAAGTGTTTTTATTATTATATCAGATGTCATAGCTGGATTCCTGAAATACAAATCAGTAAGGAATTGTGATGGCACCAATCTCATTTGCTTATTCTGTAGCAAAAAAATTATGATTCTGATGAATTTTTAAGACTTCTGTTCACTAAACATAATTGAGCAAGCGAGAAGTTTTTCCCTAAAATTGCACAAATACTATATTTAACCCTTGATTTTTTTATTACTTTGTATTTCTTACTTACTCTTAAAGTTGTCCCTATAATTCTTACAGAAATTATAAACTTCTGTCTGCCCCTCAATTCACATGCAAATCTGAAGAGGCAGAATTTATCTCCATAAACAAATCTGCAATGATCCTGATGTCTACAAACAAAGCAGATGCTTAACATTCCAAATTGTGCAACTCCAGTGGCGCCTGACAAGTAGAAATAACAGCAGAATGCTGATCAGGGCATCAGCACTACCTGGAGATTTGTTTAATTCCCACCCCCACACATCCCCCCCCAAGCTCTCAAAAGGAAAGCAAGGAAAGGAATTCTCTCTAGAAATCTGAGTAGTGCAAATCCCAGCTCTTGTGGTGCAAATTAACACCCTGATTAGCGAGGGCTCTGGTTTGTTAATTCAGTTTGGACCTGAGCAGGATGAGCACACAGGTTTTCTAAATCCTGAACCAGCTACATGTTCCAAAACAGGGGTGTTTTTTTTGGTTGCATTATATTGAAAGGAAAAAAAAAAGGAGGGATTTTATTTTTAACAACTTTTGATGCTAAACCTCCTCTGACACAAATGCTAAAGGAAAAATTTACACGGAGTAGAATTTTTCTCTTTGCTTTACTCCTGGCTCCCCATTGAGAAGGATGTAATTTATTGAAAACTGCCTGATACTTTCCTGGCACAGAGAGGACAACTTTCTTAAAAAACAGTATCATCCTTTCTTCAGTTACACCACAAGCCTCAGCATCACTCTAGACTTGAATGGTAAGTCATTTAACCCTTACAATGCTTTTGAGCCACACAGCACTCACAACAAAGTGCAGTTCTCTCAGGCTTTGCTGTCTCATCATCCTTGCTTTACCGTGCAGAAGTGATTAACAGACTCCCCAGTACCAGACAAGCTGCCAGTGCATTAGCAGGTACCAACAGCCAGGAATCTGGAAGTACAGGCTCTCTCTCTGACCATCACCCCCTCCCTCACATAACGAGCCAGTCTCTGGCCTCATAAAACCAGAATAAGTTAATGCATCTCCATGGAGTCAGATTCACATCATATAAGCACAACCAGAATCAGACACAAAATACTTAATTAGATTTCGGATGTGGATTTTTCAGCCCACAGTGATTTAGTACAGCTGAGGCATTCCTTACAGAAAGAGTAATACTGACTTTCTTATTAAGAGTACAAATTAGAGGTCGTTGAGACAAAAGCTGGCAGGGAGGGGAGAGGTTTGTTTGGTTCCATACAACTCTGCTTTCTTCACTGGAGTCATGCCAATGTGGATGCAAACACGGTTCTAGCTGGCCCAGGGCAGAAACCCCAAATCCTAGGAGTTCATTCCTACATCTGGGCTGCCTGGCCTCAACTACTGAAACATTTATGCAAAACAGTTACAAACAGCCCCACTGAACTTAAGGAACTAGTCACACACTCAGTTTGATGAGCTGAAAATGGAATGGCACTTATTGCTCCATTGACCCTAAAAGCCACCTCGCAATTCTCGATTTGATTTATAATATAAAACCACAAATGAGCTAAAAAACCAAGAAAGCTGTGCAGGGGCTACAACTGCAATGGCCTTTCTGCATCTCCAGATGCCAGCTAATAAATCTCAGCTGGCCAAAGTAAAGAGCCACAAAGCAAATATATTGACTTAAGGATTTCAATTGTGATAACAGATCAATTGTTCCACCAGAAGAATAACTTTCCTAGGTGTCAAGCTGCATTAAGATTACAGAATACTTCTAAGAAGCCTAGTTAAAGAGTTACTAAATAACCACATGGAGATCAAATTCAGGAGTCTTGCATCCCAGACTTTGCAGACTATGAATCTTTCAGATTATGGAGAGCTTTCAACTTACATTAACACCTTGAGAATGAAGCCCAGCCTTTCAAATGCACAGAGCTGAATTCTGCAGTTACTATTTAACTAATAATTTACGAGTGGATTTTGAGCCAAAATGCTTAAGAATAAGGGGCACAGAAGGAAAGTGCAAGGAGCTTCCCTCCTTGTCAGTATGTGCTGGATCCTACAGAGGAACAGTGTGTCTGGAAGCACATTGCCCAGGGCCACATCTCAGTCAGTATGACACCAGATTGCTTTAGAATTTTAGGGACTTCTCCACAGCTTAATGAACAAACAGGTCAAAGAAATCCTTGTTCACTTCCATGATCTCCTCAGCCCTGTGGAACCAGTCACAGTCTTTCAACAGGAATTCTGAGTAAGCAACAGGACTTCTCCACAGACTTCAAAAAGCTGTCCAAGCCACAGGCATAAAGCCAACCCTGAGGACAGGAACTGAGCATATTTCCCTCTTGCTGCATGGCAGAGATGCCACTGCAACATGTTCTCCTTGTCAGCAGCCCACAGTTCTGGCAGGGTTAACCATGCCAGACTCCAGAGTGGGATCCTGCTCAGCACCCAGACAGGCGCTTCAGAAGGTACTTTACTGCACGGAATCAAAAGCACGTTGCCTTTCCTCTCTTTCAGACACTTTCTTAAACGTGTGACGTGATTGCATTTTAAAACTGCTTTCATCTGATTAGGGTTTGTATCCATAGTGCCAGGCAGTAAACAAACAGAAGAAAACATGCAATCCATCACCTGAGCAGAAAATGGAGAATGCAAGGTTGCCTACCTCAGAAAATTGTCCAATCTGTATAGTAAGTGTAATTAAAAACAAGCCTTAAAAGTGGGAAGGAGAAATGCTATTCTTAAGTTTACTTTTATCTCGTTACACTTTCTAAACCCAAAGAAAAATACCTTCATGGTATCACCCAGTCCTCTCAAAAAAACCTGAACCCACCCAAACAGAACTTGCAACGGTGAGAAAAATTCAAAGAGAACCAAAGAAGGATTAACACCCAAAAATAACAGGGGAGGAAAGAAGCTTACCAAACATCAACTGATTCATTACTGATCTCGGGCTTAGCAAAAATAAAACCGGCTCATTTGTGTCTCTGTGGCACTGCAAAGCTCTGAGAGCTTACACTCCTCTCCACCCTATACAAGTATTTGAGTTTGCTTCCCAGTGCTGTCCTGTGGCACTAAAAGACACCTCTCGACCTAGTGAGGGTGCTTTTGTGTTTGAAAAGCAGTCTGGGATCACAGGCCAGAACTATGGAGAGAAAGAGAGAGAAAGAAACACAACTTATCCATTCACATATATGTGCTATTCCTAATGAAAAACACCCAGAGGCTTTTACGGCTTTACTTCTGCCTTAAATAAACTTTAAGAGCCGATGGCAGTTCAAGGAGGACCAGGAAACAGGTAAAAAGCATTTTTGTTTTTTCTCTGGCTGAGAGATAGAGGAAAAACTCATCAGTTCTGATCAACCTTTAGATATTTGCTGTCAAGATGTGAAGAAGAAGGCTGGCATTGTTACTTTCAGTTGGGAAAACCAGATATTTTAAACCAGATATGGTTTATGACTGCCAGTGAAATTTTTATGCTAATTTTAGCATCTACTAAGTTTTGTATTCTTACCTCATTACATAGAAATATCTAAAAATTTAAATTAAAGCTTCGAGCCCTAAACATATTAGAAATCCTAATATTTTAAACACATAGGTATTTTAGTCTTTCCTGTTGGCCTTAAAAAGTTTTTGAAGATTGTACAAGAGAGTCACCAAAAATTTTCCCTGGAACCAAAGGTTAATAAAAATGGATACTTGAGACTACACTGCAATGTGACCTTTGGGCATCTGAGTCCTGCCTTAACTCACATCCTTTGCTTGTCATCCTCACAATCAAAAACCTTTCTAGCCAGGCTGGTGTGAGCACTGAACTTCTGGTTTAGATCCTTTAATTCATCTTGGTCAACAGATCCCAGTCACAGCCTTTGTAATTGTGCCATCTTTGGAAAGAAACCTTGACTTTCAGTTTTCACTGTGACCAGCAGAGTGCAAAACATGTTTGGGTAAAATGAGGATTGACACAAACACTTCATTCATCTCTACAAGTAAATTTAAAAAACAAACAAAGCCTTCCAAAATTAGAATAGGATGGCCTGCTCTCACTCATTTGCAGGTGTATGGCTGCTTCCCAGTTTGCTACCACCAAGAAATACTGGAAAATCGTAAGAGAAATTGCTTCCAGTGTAATTATGCAATTATTTGCTGATCACAATATTTGAGAATTGCTGCCTGTTTTGTTTTTTACACAGCAGTAGAAGGAAAAACCAGAAGCATAAAACTGAGTTCCTTGTAACTGCATTTGAGTGAAAACAGACAACTCCCACCAAGCTGCCAAAATTCTGTTACCCCCAATTTGACTCTAAAAGTGGAATTAAATAACACTAATGGCATGGAAATCTCAGATCATTAACATTTTTTCTGGTGTTGTAGGCTGACTGTGATTTGCTGCAATACTCATCTGTTCAAGAAACAGGGTAAATGCCACGGCTCCTTTAATGCTTTTATCTTCATAAACAAAAGCAAAGAGCCAAGTACCACAAGTCTCAAACAGAATGGAAAACTCACTAACATTTGAATGACCATTATTACAAGAAGTCTGGGTTCACCTGCTATTAATATGAAAAAGAATAAATTCAAACAAAAAAACTGAAACCAAAACCCAAAAAGCAATCCCACCACCCAGAAAATTGGTTTTCCCCATATGTGCATAAATCATCTGCCATTCCATGCACATTTTATCAACTCTGAAACAGGCTGTAATTTAGGGAGTATGGATCAGATGGTTATTTTTCATGTACAATTTGGTGGGTAAATATATGAACATCAATGCAATCATCACAGAGATATCACCATTCAGTCAGCATATGAACACAAGCACTTTTTCCTGCTACTTCCCTCAGGTTGAGACAAAATTACTGTATTTGCCACACTGCCTGGCATATTTAATAGTGATTTCTATAAACAGGAGCTCCCTTTTTTGTATGTCTGCAGTGCTCAGCACACTACAAGCTTGGCCTTGATACACACACAAAAAAAGGCAGAATACATCAGATGAAAGCAAAATTACCCCTTAGAAACAAACAGCTTTTGTGAAACATTTTGTGTTCTGAGGAAATGTTTAAGGCACGGTAAACAATCCAGCTACTGTGGACTTTATTACTTGAGGAAGACTGCAGGTGAAAATCTTTCTGTAAGACAATGGTTGGGGGGGGGAGGGAAGAAGCAAAACAAAAGTGGAGCGTGTTTGTAAAGCTGGAGGGCTTAAATCTTGCTTTTCTACTGACTTCATGTGTGGGAGGAGGCAAATTGCTAAATGAGACTGTTTTGTTTGCCCCAAGTGTTAAATCCTTCCCTCCCAAGCCCTGCCGGTGGTACCAGAGGGATTACCGGGAGAGCCGGGAGCCCTGGAAATAACGAACCGCTCTGGCTCTCACCTGCCACAGCCCCGGGCAGGGCTGGCAGTGCCAGGATGCTCCTCCAGCTGCTCCCTGGGGTGGCAGCGTGGCACTGGGGGGCACCTGAACCCAGGCAAAACAGCAGCGCTGCTGTGTCCTGCACAAGCCTGCTGAATTCTCCCAGTTTTTGCATGTTTTCCCCAGTTAACCTGTGTTACATCCCGAGCAACCGCGATTAGAGTTTCAGCACCATCCCCCACATGTACCCGCACTGAAGTGAGGGGTTCGGGTTTGCACTTTTCTGTGCTTCCCCTGATAACACACATCCATAACACACATAAACAGCCACAAGCACGAGGTACTTCCAGCTCCAGCCAGTCAGATTACTAGGACAGGCATTCCTTTGAAAAACAAACAAAGAAATATTTCAAATTTGAGCTTAAAATGTTTATGGCATAAGTTAACTGTGAGGAACATTAACTTCTAATTTATTTTTTAATTTCTTTCCTTTTGGCTTTTGAACAAATTTTTAAGCGTGACAGCAGATCTAGCAGGTACTGAATTTGAATACAGAAAAAATATGCAAAGCTCCTTTCCTTGCTGTTTGGTACGAGACCCTAAAACCACAACCCAAATGTCATAATGAAACTGGTAACAACATGGTCAGACAAGCATTTCTTTGACAAACATCTCTCTGAAAGCTTAGCTGTTGCTACCAGATTTCAGGTACAATGGCATCAGATCACTGACGAGTCATGGGGAAAAATAAAGGGTTCTTTGCCCTGCACCTCAAGAGTGTTTTCCAAAACAAGCAAAATAATCCTTCAGAGTTTAATGCTGTTCTGCAGGGCTGCATGTCTGACTGCAGGACTCTGCAACACTGGTAAAACTAATGAGCTGCATCTGCATCATGTCATAATGTGGTCAAAGCAAGCACCCTGAAAAACTGATTTTAAACTTAGCCATGCTCGCATTTTATTCATTTGACATGTTAAAATAGAATTAAACCTTGTTGCTGCTGCAGCTGAAATTCCCATGTAGCTACAGATCGACAATGTTCAGAGAGAGCATGAGTGTCACTCATGGAGTATACATTAGCATACTGTACCCACCATAAAGTTAAGATTTTATTGAACTGTTAGGGCTGAAAAGCTGACCAGAGAGGGTGAGGGTTTTTTTTTGGGGGGGGTTTGTTCATTTCTTCTTTCCCTCCAATGACAAAGTGTAAGTGCAGAAACAGGGCAGGCTCAGAAAACAGCCACAGACCACTTTTATCATGGTCATGTATGGTCAGTGAGAACTCAGCCGAAACAAAACAGCAGAAAAAACTCTGGCTGAGTGGTGAAGTAACATTTTGTCCGTGTCAGAATTATCATTTTAGATGTGTATTTGCCTTTAGTCTGTAATGGCTTTAAATGTCATAATTCTCAGCTTCAAGTAAAAGACCAAATTTTGGAAGCAAGAAAACTTGAATGTGATCTACTGATGTACTGATGTTGAAAATAATCAGGACTGTGGCTGTGCCACCTCCTGAGTGCACCTCAGGGAATCCAGATGGGCCCTGCCCCAGTTCACACCTTTCATCAATAGTTTGCAGTGACAACAGAACAGATAAAGGGGGGGGAATGTTAATCAATTATGATGATTTTGAAACATTCTTCCCTTCCAGGAATTCTCTTCCCACAACCACAAAACTCCCACAGATTTAATTGTTATCAGGCTCTATCATAAGAACTGCCACCCGTAACTAACCTGAGGGGTGCAGCACTGCAAGAGTGTCAGTGCTCTGGGGATAGCACAGGAAAGGAAATACTCAGGGTTATATAGCTCATGTGCAACCCTCTGAGCTCCTTTTAAGGACAGCAGGAAAAGACAAACATCTCTAAACTGAAAAGACTTGCAGAGGGCTGAAGAAATCGTGGCTATCCAGGCTGTAGGTTAGTTTGGAAATGAGGAAAAAGGATTTATGTTTTGATTTGACCCAAGTGCTCTGTGTATATGACGTAAAATTACCATAAGCTGTTCCAGCCAGATTTACACCATGAGTAAGGGGAAATACTTTGCTGCTTTCATGTTATTCATGTTATTCAATTTAGGTTGAAGAATGACTAATACTGCAAGATTTCTACTACACCTATTCCCGAATGAGTCCAGCTTTACTTGAGTAGCTTTTGCCCAAATAGCACTGCTGGTTAGAGGTGTGATTTTTTTTCCTTTTTATTTAGTAACGGTACCAAACCAGCCAAAACTGTCCCACAGAGGCAGTTACACCACTGTGAGTGTTTTCACTTCTGGAACTTACTGTATTCAGGGAACTGACAGAGGCTGCATCATCAGCCACCTCATTCATTACTTTTTTTTCCCCAAACATATTTATCCACAAGCCTGAAACTAATCACCAAATCAAAAATGGTCTTTTTTCCCCCCCACACCTTGGGGCAGGGGGGAGGGTGGAGCAGAGAGTTACAGCCAAGTAACAAGGGTTGATGAGTATTGGATCATCTGTGGGTTTGAAAATTCTAAGTATTCTAAGAAATCCAAAAAACAGGAGAGAAGAATAAAAATCTCACAAAGGCAAAAACATATGACAGTCTGAATAGATAACATATATTAAAATCAATCACCCTTCACTTGAGCTTACATCTGAGAAATGTGTACGATCTGCATGACAACTGGGGTTCACTCCTTATAGTAACTGCTGATGATTAAGCCAAGTAATTATTTCCACATATCTGCAACAAGGATGGATATAAAGCTTTACAACCGTCTTGGCAAGATGCTAATTTATAAAACCAACGCTTGCTGATATTTTCGCATTGCTAACACAGTAACTGAGAGTGAAAGTGACCCCCAAAATAACTCTTGCCATTTAAAATAACTCAAGCCCAAAACACCAAAGAGTAAAAAAACCCTCACATTAAATCACCCAGACCCAACACCTCTGACCCACTTTAGACCAAAAGGTCATTAGACCGCAATCCTGGCCACCAGTTTCATCTTTAAAGGTTATGTGCTTTCAACCACACTTAGAACACTCTGCAGCTCTGCCACCTAAAGTAATCCAGACACACTGGACACAAAGCAATCACCTGAAGGATGGTACAACTTCAGCCTTTTCACTTGGGTTTCTTTAGTTTCCCTAAAGCAAAGTCTCAAAACGTGAGCCATTTCCACACTCTACAAAAGACTAAAATTCTAATTGGATGAGTTACAACCAGCTACAGCAATTTCCCTGTAACATTTACACCAGGTGCTCAGTAATGATGAATAAAAATAAAATTACAACCATGTTTGAAGTAACCAGCAGAAAAAAAGGGAATCTGGTAAAATATTGAAGGCCACTAACCATTCATGTCCTTGAGTGTCAGTGTTGATCTGGCATCCTGGTGGCAGTGTGCTAAGATCTGCAGCTGCCTCTGCAGTGGGTCGGTTCCAGGAGATGAATATGTAATTTTTAATGTGAACCAACCTGTTGGACTCTGGTTCTTTAACTGTGGAAAGCTCCAAAGCTCCCCCTTCGATGAAGGCTAATGAGAGTCAAGCACACCACAAGCAAGATAAACTGTGATACAAACACAGAACAGCAATCAATTTAAATCAACTAAACCTGCAATTTAGTCAAACCCTAGGACATCTCTAACCAAGCTGCTTTCCTTGGTTGTATGCACCACGAGAAAACTGAAGTCCCAAACAGTCACCAACCTGAACTGGGTCAAGCTTTTAACGATTTTGAGCTGATTTACAGAAATCATGCAAACCTTTGAGTATTGCAGGAACAAACCTACAGCTGCCTTGGGGGAGGTTAAAACTCTGGAGCTAATCTGAGTCCCAAATAAAGAAAGAAACCCAAGGAAAACTAAGCTCAGATGCAATTTCCACACTGCCCAGAGGAGCAGAAAGCAGTGGGTTTTGCTGAATGCAGCGACCGAAAGCAGACAGGCTTTGAGCTGTCACACACCCCCACACCTGAGCTCTGCCTGCACCACATCCATGTGCAATCGATGGCAGTAATCTCAGGAGCAATCTTGACTTCACAAAGAGAAGCACCCACATACTTCTCACACCCACAAACACTTTCTCCCAAACACAATTCACGGGACGTGTAACAATATTATTAAATGAATGTTTAATCAATCAGTGCAAAGCCCAAAATGAGTGATGTGGGGAGCACTAACTTATGAGGAGAAACATCAGAGCAACCAGAAGAGCAGTCTGATAAACTCTTTGTAGTGACCAAACTAAAAATGTGTTATAATTTTGGACAAAACCAAATACTGAAGATGTATGGGATTCTGACAGCACTGATTTGTGGTTTTTGCCATTGCATGTGGTAGCTTGTTATTCAACAGCCTGTTGCTGGTGTTTAGCATAACAATTGGACATGGTAGGATCTTTGAGAAGTCTGGCAGTTCCTCACAGCTTTTAATTGTGTGCTCATATCCCCTTCAGTAAGAGGCACACACAAGGAAACGGGGGACAACGGTTGCAATCCACACTTGTAGTAAAAACACAACAGACACAAGACCAATTGTAGTACATATTACTCACTTTGGACTGGAGATACAAATTTTGGTCTCGTATCCAAGGAAAAAACCAATTTTTCCAACCCAAACCAGAACTCACCCCACGTCTTACTGATGGGCTGTCAATGAACTGACATTTCTGCCACTGATTTACCTCCAGTCACCTCCTCCTCCCTGTGGTGGATGTGGATTGTATGCTCTATGGTATAATAAAAAGGTTGAAGGAACTCTAAGATCCATAAAGAAAGCAATTCCCAGAGAAATACTCCATTTATTTCAAGGGAGTCCAGCTTCTCCTCCACTACTCCCATTCCCACCGTATCATGCATGAAAAACCTTCAGAAGGCAAAGTGCAGCTTAAAAATCAAACTACTATTGCAATACTTTCCTCAATAAAATACAGCTATTTTTCTTCCCTCATTAAGGGGAGGTTACACATCTTTACAAAACCAATTAGGTAAATAACTACTCAGGTCTGGAATATTTAATCACTTGAATGCAAGAAGAAAACCAATACTTCTAAACATCTCCTCATACTGTTGTGCTCAGACTCAACCTGCATAGAATGTTGTTTAATCAGTGCAATGGCCTCTCTGAGCTCGATCACAGCCCACAGAGTTAAGCTCTGTGGATGTCTGGAACTCATCTGTTGAGCCAAGAGAATATAAGGAGAATGTCTGCTGAAATCTGTGAGACACCTGTTTTCCACATTCCTCTCTGCTCCCTGGAGCAAGTTGTTTCAAAGGAAAACAACAATGCTTTATGAATTCCTCTTTCTCCTTTCATGTTTGCTGAGAAGATAAACAGCAGCTCCCTAAAGCCAATGTTATTGCACAGGCACAGGAACTGTATTTAACACATGTACATGTGTATTTGCATCACAAAATGGCTGCAAATGAAAATTCAGACAATTTACCTCACATGCAGACCATCACCAGAAAATTTCACAGCAATGTTATAGGAAAATAAACCCAAATGGCTTATTTTAAATGTTCACCCTTTTTTTTTCCCCAGCAGAAAATGTGAATTAAAAACCTGAGTTTTTACAAAATTTGTCAGCCATTGAAAATATTCAAATCCTATAATCTGAGCACTAAAATATATGCACAGCTATACATTTCAGATAAATCTGTGCCACGTATGAACATCTTACCAAGACGAGCATATAAAGTAGAATGTGCCAATTCTCAAAGGTTACTCAGCACTACTTTAATGAGTCTTTCACTGACTTTCCATTAAGTTGCTATATTGGTAAACAGGAAGAAGCTACCAAATGCATTATGTGCACAGGCAGTGTGCTCTTCTGTTTTTCCAAGAGGATACGTGGAAAGAGGGGCTGGAAACAAACATCAACTATCAAGCAAAAAAGGATTTTCAGACTCAAGGTAACTGTATCAATCTACTTATAGAAAGAAATTTACTGGGATATTTATGATTTAATAAAGGGACAAGTGTGTGTCTCCATTACCTAATTACTTAACTATTTGGTTTAATTTTGTAAACAAGCAGAGGCAGTAAAAAAAAAAAAGTCCCTGTGGTTCCTCATAACTTCAGAGTGTCTGGAGTATGTTTGGGGTCCCACAGCAGCCCCCTCGAGCCAACACACTGCTAGGCAGGCTGTGTTGTTTCCCAGCTCCCAGCAGCTGACAGTGCTTCTCTCTGGAGCTGAACCATCTGCACTCAGGGTGCAGGTACAAGGACACTCACCAGTCCTTGCTGGTATTTCTTCTGCTTTCCCTCTCTCTGTATTTCCAATACAGTAACAACCAAACCCACACTGGAGAAGGTCCTTTGTTAAAAACAGTGCCTAGCTTTTTTATGGCAAGAGAAAATGTGCTACAACTGAAATGAAGTATCACAGTTCTGTTGGCACACTCTGCCTGTCTGAGGAGCGGCTGCAGCAGAACTTGAAACCATTTCAAAGAGCCTTCAACCACATGTCCCAACACACTTCCACTCACACACTCAACGGGAACAATTTTCATGAAAGAATTTCCAAAGCTTCCAAAGCAATCTATTCTATCCAACAATAACCTGGGTTCCCTCCCAGTTTATCCATTCAGTGCCCTTGCCTTGTAAACTCAGCATGCCTCTTAGTCCTTAATGAGAGGCCTCCAAAATATTTTCATCACACACAAAATAACACTGCCCGAAACAAGTGGTGATAATGTTACATTCAGATTGTTTGTAGCAGGACAAGAAATGCACAGCATGATTTGGCTTTCATTCATAACTGCAGAATCCTCAACTAGCTTTCATTTCTGTCCCATCTTTCACCCATCAGAGGGAATGAAGATCTCTGTATCAATAAACATGTTGATGGTGCTTAATTAGTTTGCACTTTGAGTGGGAACTGAGAATCATCCTTGCACATCAGCTTACCTGTGGGTAATTGTGTCTGAGCGTGCTTTACTACCTCTGGCAAATGTGTTTAAGAGATTTTTAATACAACAGACTAAAGCAAACCTGATTTTCCCTCCAACTGAGGCTTATATACCTGTAAAGCATTAGCTGAAGGCCACATACCTTCTGAGCAGTTTATGCCTGTAGCTGATTTCTTCACTGAAATGCTGAGGGGATGGTTTGCCCATACTGTAACCTTAATCCTCCACAGGTGTGAACAAAAGACCAGCATTCCTTCTAAATCCTGCACACATGGGAATGATGTTCAAGTGAAATCATGTCTATTCAGCAAAAGGGGTGCCAGGGAGAAGGCCTGGACCTTCACTAGAACTGTGTCAGTTTGTGTCACATGTTGGCCAACAATCTGCTACAGCATTTTCAAAGGCATTTTGGTAGTATTTAGTATTGTATTTTAGTGTATGTTTTAGCAGTATTCAGTATTATATTTGCTTTGTACTAACACTATTTATTTTTAATAGTGGCATAATGTCAGCGTGAAAATACACAGCAGTTCAGCCAACCAGAACACAGACACTGCCCTCTGAATAGAGCTTGGGAGACAGAAAACAAGTGATCCAACTCACACTGTTGTGCAGTACAATGGGCTGAAATGTGATGGCACTTCCAGTAAAACTGGCTTGCACTCAGAAGCAGAACAAATGGATGCCACGAGTTCTCGTGCACATGAGGGCAGGTTCGAAACAACATACTGTAACATGCAGCAAAGTCCTGGCAATAACTAACCACTGCAGTATCTTTTTCACTCATTTCTACCAACAGAAACAAACAAATACTTTCTTTAGGTTTCCATACTCCTTACAGTTCTACAATCCACCACATTGTGAGGACTTCCTGCAGTGCTATCCAAATTGACCAAGATTTGTTAAAATGTGAACTCCTGAGTTTGCCAGTGTTGCACTCTGTGAAGAAACAACACTGCACACAAATGACTAACTCAAAAATTAAAAGGGTCCTGAAAAATGTCATCATCTTTTGAACCAACTTGCTTTTACAGCAATTCTTTGTAACCCTTTACAAAGAACCAAATAAAACCTGCACTAAATAAGCACCTGGCCCTGGCAACACTGCTAGCACAAACTCTTAAACTGCCCTTAATCCGAAGATGTTGCAAATCAGACGCATTTCCCAGACCTCTCTGGCACATGCACAGGTCCACACGTGGTGTTATCTCTCCACAACATTGAGCCAAACTCACAAGAAACAGAACAGGAGCCTTTAACAGCTTAAAGCACATCCTATTTCACAGCTCCAAACTCAGTAAGTTTTGATTTAATGGCTCACCTTGTCAGGGACAAAAGGCAGTGAAGCCAAGACAGACACTGCCTTAGCATTCTGCAAAACCACTTTCTACCTTTGATCAGAAGTCTGTTGTCATAAGACCCTCTTACCTCATTCACCTTTACAAATGGGTGAAT
Organism: Pipra filicauda; assembly: GCF_003945595.2. Taxonomy (NCBI): domain Eukaryota; kingdom Metazoa; phylum Chordata; class Aves; order Passeriformes; family Pipridae; genus Pipra; species Pipra filicauda. The sequence goes on from NW_024104731.1 coordinate 1,519,380, forward strand.
ATCCTGAAGTACCACAAAAGGAAAAACCTCAAACTGTTTAGTTACATGTCACATTTCCTTATAACAGCAGCATAACTCCTTTACATGGCTAAAGTAATAAAAATGGCTATAAAATAAAATCAAAAAACCCCAACCATTGCATATTCTGCTCCAAGTAGAAGAAACTCAGAAAAAAAGACTTGCAGATGAAAGATGGGAGCAGGGAGAATAGACAGAGAATGTCTCTAGATTCCTTCAAACAACTGAAAATAGTTGTTCAGTTCTAAAATGCCGTAACTGCCTTTTATTATTTTTTTTCTGTATAGGAGCTCAGACTGCTTAGTTTGTAGGCATTAACCACTCCAAGGTCCCTCCTTATGAACTCAGTAGCACACCAGTGGCACCAAAGTGTTTCTGCTTAATTTAGGCATGTTATACTGGGTACAGAACAAGCTGCTCCATTACACAGAATTCAGAATTTTCTTCTTTGTGTTGATTTCTGTCCATTTCTGATTGTAAGCACTGGGCATTTGTGTAGCAGTGAGCCTGGCAAAGTAATATATTCAGGGCTCTACTGACAACAACTACAGTAAACAAGGGTGGAATATCCTCCACGTGAAGGGCTGCCCCACTATCACAGGAATCCTCAGCTTCTCTTCAGAAACCTTTTCAAGAAAGTCTTTAGCACCTGATTTATGCACAAAAATGCAACTATGCCCAAAATACAAAGATATAAATGACTGACAGTCTGTTGGAGTCCATTAAGAAAAATATAATATATAGCAGGACAAAAAATTCTCACCCAGTTGCTGTCAAAATATTTATACAGTAGATCCTCACAGATTGTCTTTTCACCTCTCCATGTGGGAATACAAATCCCTTAAATTTAATGATGCTCTTGGTACCAATTGTCAGGGGATACATATGCATAAATAGTGTATAAATAACAGTCATGTTCAAATACTAGGAATTGCAGATGTACACTTCCCTTGCATTCCTTTTGAACCAGTTTTAAGCAACACCACAGAAAAGTCATACTAAATCTATGTTAATATCATGCTCAAGATCTAGAAAATTGGGATAAGGATAAACTTACCTCTTAATCATTAGACTGGCACTCAAAATCACAGTAAGATTTCAAGTGCTATGGTCCTCCCTAAGGAACAGTGAGACAATGGGAGATTTGCACACACTGGCCATTCACTAAAGCATAACAGGCTGAATTAAGACTTCTGTTTCTGTTTTAACCCGGGATTTCATGGCTTTGGACTGCTTTGCCTCCATCCTGAATTTTTTCTTTTTTATTGTATTATGATGAGAAATATCTTTAGGATGATAATAAAGCAGAGAAAATTACTGTCTGAGCACCTGAAAGTGACTGTTGAAGGAAAACATTTACTCTATTACAAATTAATAATACAATTCATCTATAATCGATTACTGAGTGCTTGAAGAATAGTTGGTACTCAAGCGGACAGAAATTCTCTCTACAACCCATTTATTGCAGAAGAAAAATTTAAGAGTAGTGTCACATCTTGAAAAATGTTATTTTATTGGCTGTAATTTTTCATGGTACCTGTGGGAACTGGATGACAGCTCAACACTGCAATTGTCCTTCATGTTGATATCCTTTTTTTAGTTGAGACCATCCTGGGAATATACTGGAAGTGATTTATTTGTCCCTGGACCGGTAAAAGGTTTCGGGAAGGTGGAAATGGATACACGGCTAGTTGAGAAGAAACAAGAAATGAGCCCAGCATACTTATTTAGCCAGGCAAGTAACAACCAGCAGGGAATATTTAATCACTTCACATTACAACTGAGTAAGACTTCTGATGGCTCATCTTGCCTGTGCTGCTTGCAGTGAAAAAGCCTGGAATCCGCTGCTCCGGGATAATGAGGGATCCTTGGGCTCCTGCTTTCCATTGTCATCCTCAGGAGCAGAGCACAGCACTGTGCTGCATGTGCTGCTGGGACTAATTTTCCAAATGAAATAACCCTCCCAAGTTAGAGTTTACCTAATGGGTACTATTCAATGTTCTCTATCAATGGCCTATAAAGCTCCTGTTTTAACAAGATCAGCTGGTTTGAAGACAGATACTTGTACTTGTTACCATCCACACCTCAAACCTGCCTTCTGCAGCTGTGTTAAACCTGCTGGCTACTGAGTCAGCCAGCACAACACCAGCATTCCCCCAGTCACAGCAGGTTAAAGCTGACAAAAATATAAATATAAAAAAAGGCTGAAGTTGTACTGGAGCTTTGTAAGAATTTTACATTCATCAGACATCCTCCTGAAAGCAGGTGTTTGCTTAAAGAAAGGAAGATATGCCTTTAATTTAAGTAGGCCAAGTTTTATTACTATTTAATGAAATTCAGCCTTTTGGAATAGCACATTTCAAAAGCACCCAGACTGCACAGTGCAGTTTGGCTGAGGCTGGGGGCTGACAAGGATTGAGGCAGTCTGTCTAGACACAACCAAGTGCAGCATCCCAACTCTGCTCTGCAAATGACAGTGGCAGCAAACTCTCATTTGGTTTGATTCTCAGCAGGTAACTCACTAACTGCAGTAATTCTAATCAACTGTTTGAGACAAGACAAAAAATAGAACAAGTTTCTGCAGAATTTCCTTGCTTTTGAGTTTGTTGTGCAAAATTGTTGTTCAAAAAGTCGTGCACCAGACCTGCACAAAGAAACTGTCTACTACAGAAGGCTCGTGCATAATCCTTCTGCCTCTCAAGCCCAGTTTTATTGCCACCTGGACTATTCAAGCAAAGCATCCCAATGGCACTGCTGCTACTTAAATATTCTAAAGATGAGTTATGCAGACCCACTGCAGGAACATGCAGGTTTGGAAAGAAAGCATTGAGATCAGCAGTGCTCACAGCACCGCTTAAACTGAGAGAAATAAATAAATTATTAAACCAGGAAAAGTCTTTGTCTGGAAAGTCCAAATGCATACCTGCAAATCTCAGCTACCAGGCTCCCCCTCACAGTCCTGCACAGTGCAGCATCTCTCTCGTGTTCATAAATGAAGTTAAAATGTATTGTGAAGCACAGCTAATCATTATATTTTTAATACCTTCAGCTGCAGTCCAGTCATGCTGTATTCCTTGGATGAAAGAACTACAGATATGTATAGAGAGACATTTTTAATGAGGCAGAAAGCACCAGGAGCATCACAGAACATCAGACTCACTCCACACCACTCGTGGCACACACGTCTCTATCATGAACAGGTATTTTGCATATTTATACCACGTCAAGAGTGGCCCCCACTACAACACCTGATTTGCAGAAAAAGGAAATCAGAATTTATCCACGCTGTAAATTACATTCTTGTGCAACAATAATGAAGTTATACCCCATTTGCAATATGTTGTCACTCGTTTGTCCAAACTTGTTACTTTTGGCTGATTACTCAAGAACACTTTCCAAACTCATTTTGAAAGCACACTTCAAATGTTCAAAGCGGATCAACTTATTCCTTGTTTTGGTTCATAATTTTTTTTAAGGAATTGAATTAATTTTATCCTTCAGAAAATTGGGTTTTATTTATGCAAGGAGAAACACGCTTTTATTCTGAGCTACAAGGAAATCACTTTTTCTTATAAAATCTACTCGGATCCTTCAACCCTCAGAAATCATGAAGTATTTTAAAACACTAAGACAGAGAAAAAAGAAAGAATTAATTATCAAGGTAATGTATTTCTTATCACAAGTTAAAGTGCATAAATCATGGGATACCGACAAAGCAAGCTTGAATATTCCTAGGTTTTGGTTGGGATTTTTGGGGTTTTGCTTCTGATTTTCAGGGCTACTGTCACAAAAAGGCAAGCACAGCTGTGAGACCAGGACATTGTAGGAGAACACAACATTGCTGTTAACTTCTCCTTTAATTCAGTAGCTTTCCTAGGCAAACTGCACTGCTGCCAAATAATTTTCCATTATAAAAACAAAGTGCAGTTACAGAGATCCATGAGCAAACACCATGGATTTTAGTCTTTAGAAACTAAACAGTAGCAGAGTCCTCAGAACCAGCAATATGCACTCTGAAATCTTTCCTCCTGTGCACTTGGCCACCTTCAAAATTAGACCACGGTAATTACGTGATTAGACAAGGGAAATGATAAGAGTGTAGTCACTCATTTTAATCTTCATTCCATAATAAAAAAAATACAAGTCTAGACAGTTTCTGCCAAATTAACTCTGTAGAAGCAGTTATTTCCTGCAATTCAATTATATTAAGCAAAACAAAGACAGAATGACTGGGACACTGCCACAAACTGATACTTCCAAGATAAAACAAATGGATAAAGAACCACAGGGCAGTTCCAGACCTCTAATGATCTGTGGGCAGAGTTTATATTAAATTGTCTATAGGAGTAACTATTCCTGCGTTGCATCTTTTGAAGGACTTTTCCAGCAAACATCAGATACAATTCCTCAGCTGTTGGAATACTGACTATCCTTCTAATCACACTCCCAGGAGCAACAACTCGTGGGGGTGGAACAGTTTGGGCTGTCTGGCAATTCAATAAAATCTTGACAAGTTTGGCTCCATTCTATTTTTAGAAGCACAGAGCTCCTGTAGGGTAAAAAAGTTTTTTGAAACTAAGGGCTGTGAGTTTTGACTCAATAGCGTTCAAGGCCACTCAAGCAGATTTTGGGAAGTCTGCTGCTAAGCTTTTGAGCTCAGCTCTCAAGCGCAATGCACTCTAAATACATGACCTGCATTGAACTGCTGCCCCAGCAAGCTGTAGCTATTATTCACTTCACAATACAAAGTCCACAGTACTTGAAGGCTTGATCTACATGATGTATTAAATGCTCAACAAACACTACTTTCTTTAAGAGAGCACAGCTATCCAAACTGTGCACAACACATTTATCAACTACACCTCACAAAGACATTTCTCCAGTCCTCCACCTCTTTGTCACCCAGATACAATTCCTGGGTAGAACACGGTAAAAAAATAAACTTGTGTGAGATACAAACCTACAGGGTTTTCTGTCATGGAAGACTTTCCTCTTAACTCACATTACAACCTCTGTCCAACGTTATCAGCCTTTCTCTGTCCTGTGTAATTAATAGTTTATGGACTGATTCAGTGAACTGGAAAGTAATTGTTTGTAAAGTGAGGAATGATCTCTAAACAAATGTAACATCACGGTTTGTCTCCAGTGCTTTTGTCTTGATTCCATATAAACTTACATTTACAAAATTATTTCTGTTAAGGTTTAAAGATAGATTTTCTCCTTTCAAATAGAAACTCTGAATGACATAAAATAGTTAGCTAGATCATATTTCTCCTTTAATTCTTTTAACTTACGAGACATAAACCCTCATTCATTTTACATCTGTTGACTGGACATTTGAGGCCCTCTCAAAATACATTGACAATCAAATAGGTATTCTTAAATGTATGAAAAAAGATGCTTCCTCAGCACACTGGTATCCTACAGTGGTTCTGTCCGAAGAATACCCATGAGATAGCTGACCAAAAGTCTCTTTGAATCAATTACAGTACTAGAAATGTCATCAGAATACTCAAGGCTTACATTATTTTTCACCACCATGCTGTGAGCACCTGTGACTTGGTGACAACCCATTTATTTGCAGTGCAGGAGACCTGCAGGTTCAAACCTCTCGTTGCATCCCAACTCTCTCAGGACAAGCACTTCCACAAATAACAAGCATAAGAAGGAGCAAGCCCCTCATCAACTGCACTTGTTAATAGACTGAGGAACACCTCAAACACTAAAAGCAAAGGCACTAAGACAAAAAGAAAGGACACAGAAAAAAACCTTGGTGCATTGAAGTAAAATTACATTGCTAGAGTTCAAAAAATATGGATGAAAGTTCTTTTACTTGTCCAGTTTTTAAATACAGTTCAGGATCAAACATCTGACCATAATGTTTGATAATATCCGACCATAATGAGGCACTGGAGAAGCCCAGCACTGGGAGGGGAACAGGGAGCAGACTGCTGTGAACCCATGGGGACTGACTCTTGTGGCCAGGAGGAGGGAAGGGAACACATCTCCCTCAACCCCTGAGGATCCTTTACTTGACTCTCAGAAGGACAAACAGGTGATGGAGACCAACCTGAGGGTTACTGTAAGAGCCATAAAGCTCCATCAGAAACTAAAACCAGCACAGGGCTGCTGTGTGTCCTCAGGGCCTGTGCTGGTGGAGCAGAGTGACTCTGAGGGGTACAACCAGTCAGGCCAAGTCAGACACCAAGACCACTGAGAGGCACAGGATTTGGAGCAACAGGGAGCACAGACATATTCCACTGTTTCTTTTGGAGGATTCTGAGTGGTGGAGCTAATGCTGATGACCATCATTACATGAATTCACAGCATTTACTGTCAGCCTGCCCCGAGCACACGAGGAACTGGTGTACTCCAACTGGGATGCTACAACCAGCTCACTGGCCTTTCCCACCCAGCTTTGTGTGCAGAGGCCCTGTGCAAACACAGGACAGACAGTTCTTCCCCATGAATGTCTACGATTTCCCCCCTGTTTAAAAACATGATGTCGCAGTTTACCAACACCACTGGACAAAGGCAGGCTTCATCCTCTTCACCTCTTCCTTCTTTAAGATATTACACAACCATATGTGGCTTTGGGGTAAAATTAAAACAAATGAGTCAAGATTAACTAATATCACTGCAAGTTACCCTAAGCTGGAGTCTACTACATTATTCACACCACAGCTTATTTTACAGGAACAGCTGGGAACACATCTGCAGCTCTTCTTACATTTCATCCTAATTCTTGTCAAGGGGAACTGAGAGACAGTGTAGTCTACACCTGGTGCAACTGGAGCCCTGCTTTAGTCCCGAAATGACAAATTCCATATAGTAGGGACAGGCTCCATATTTGCTCACATTTAGCAGTTGCTTTTTTTAAATGGTATCAATAGAAAGCCCAGGTAACAGAGCGAGCTGTTAGGACCTGTCTCTGTATGAAGTCTTTGTGCTGGATGCACATACAAATTCTATTTCTCTTCCACCAAACCCACTTGTGGGCACCTTGACAGACCTTTGTGTGAGGGCAGACTTCTTCATTTTAGAAGCTAATGCTTCTGGAAAGAAAAAGAGAGGCTCCTTCTCCCCCTTCCCTTGACATTATTAACTTCCTCATAGGAATCAGAGAATCCTTCCTGAGAATTCTGAAATTTTTCTTCATAGTGGCTTCTTACTCAAAAGTAGGTATTTGCATATCTGTGTTCCAGCTCCACCACAGTAATTTCCATAATAGTTCAGGAACAGCTTTTTTCAGAACATTTCCAGAACTGCCAGAAGTGAGAAATACCTGGTATTTTACCAGAAGCTCATTCCCTCAAAAGACTTCTAGACAACTTTATCAGAATGAGCTCTGCGAGCTGTCTCTTGTAAGGTTTATTACTCTAAGTAACAGAAACTACTATTTCCCCAGAAGCAGAAAGTCAGGGCAGAATAAAAATAATGGTAACAAAAGGCAGAATGGATTCTTAATTGCCTCTTTGGCCTTAGATAGCTGTGACAGGGAATTTTTATCAATGAAATTATCCTTTATCATAAAAAACCTCTCATTTTTCTTTTCAAATTTAACCCACATTCTTTGCCAAAAGAAACAGAACTATTTACCCTCCAGACCTGAAATTCAAACTGGATGGTATTTGTCACAGTCATCATCTGTTGGGTCACTGACAAAAACGAGATGTGAGTGAGATTTGGGCTATTTAATGGCAGCCACTTGAATTGTCCCTGATCTGGGTATCTTTTTCTTACATTTTCACAGAACCTAGCTATAGAGAGAGATGCATTTCTTCAGCACGTCTCTACTATTCCACCAGTAATTATGCTCTGCTCCAAGAGACAAGCATTACATTGCTGTCTGATAGAAGTTACTGGGATTTACCACTGAAATGGTTTGGAAGCAAGCACACTGTTGATTTAGACGGAGTACATTCATTAGAATTAAGGAAAACATTTAAAAACTAATAGCTGAAATAATCTGAAAAGGTTTAGAGGCCAGTTTTCATATCACTCCAGTATGCACTATAATTTTGAGGTTTATTCAGACTAGAAGAGGAAAAAAATTCCTCTGTTAATATTAACACTGGTTAACAGTCATCCTTGTGTTCTGAAGCAAAGGCAGCAGATGAATCAAGTGCACTGTCAACTACAAAGATGGTTCCTCTAGATCAGGGACGAGACAGTTTGGCAGGAGAACGATGGGAAATCATGGGAATGTGATCCAGGATCTTTTTAGCTGAACAGCATGACACCTTTTTATTAGACTCAGACCATACTGGTAATGCAGCCCTGTTTTCCTAGATTGTTGTGTAAGAAGAGCACATGTGCACTTATCTTACAGAGCCTGTAAGAGCTGGGAACACTGACCCAGCTGAGCTGCTCTCTGTGCATCCTCAGCACTGTCTTTGATTTTTAAAAAGGGACAAAGTTGGATGCATGAATTCTTCATAAAAAAGGAACAAGCAACACAAAGGCAGCACAGGAAAGCTGGTTTATACCCCTTAATTAACACAGCGACCATAAAACCAGGAAGTCCTGGTTGCCTGTGTAAAATCCTGGAAAGTGGAGTGGAATCTAATAGCAGGCATCACGCTGAAAAGAAGAAATACCTCCATGCTTAGAAAGGGCAACAAAAAGTATGTACTCCACTGTCAGGAAAGCACAATCTATTTCCACAAACTGCTGAGCAGGCCACATAACACACTAAATGAAATCCAGACCCTCAGAACCCTGTGGGCTAGACAGTGGAGATCCAGGAAAATCCAAATCTTCCTGCTTTTTCACAGTAAATAACTCAAACTGGCTTTTCTGCCTCATTCCTGTATGTACATGAACTTCATTAACAAACATGCATCAAAAAGGTGCTGGAGGACAAATCAGTAATTGCTCTTTTATAACAAATCAGAAGTTACTGAGAAAATCTTCTATAAAGACTCTGTCAAAACAAGTCCCTTAAGGATTAGCAGAAGCTAAATACCCTGTCAGATATTTTTCTCTCAACAGCAGTAAAAGGGCCTTAGTATCAGAAGATCTTGGAAAATATACTTTCTTCCCTCTCAGAAGGGAGGAATATCTGAATTCAGAAGTATCTGATTAGTGCTGCCTTCTTCAGAAGTCCAGATTTTACTTCTTCCCTTTTGTTTTTATACAAGCTCTACTTTTCACAGCAAATACAGCATTTAGCAACTATTAGAGCAACAACATTGATTCACTCCTCATTTCACTGGTATTATTATTGGCTAGGACAGTACCTTTAGGAACATTTGCCTAGCATCAATGAAAGGCAATTAACAAGCTTTGAGCCAGCTACATATTTTCAAATAATAGCCCACGTTATGTCTGGGGAATACACAGAGTTAGATTTCTTTATTTATTTATTAATGCAGAAAAACTAGAGAGTCTTCTTTGCTAGTCATACAAGTCAACATTTGCTCTTTCAGTCTATAAGAAATTTTTGTGAAAGATTGGTTTTAAATAGTCAGAATCTTGACACATGTCAAAGCCTTTCGAACTCAGAGTTTGAGAAATTAATATTTAACATGCTGTCAATGAGGAGCCATCATGTTTATTGTCTCAAAGTCATTTGGACAAGTCTTTTATTTTGACTTGTCACTTGAGCTTACATCACTAATAGATGGCAGCATCTGTCTCACTCTGAGCTGCTGTGGAGTAAATGGCTGCCATGGACAGCCTCAGAAACAACACAGGATTTCTCCATCCACAGCAGTGGCCCAGCATGGCCCAGCATGATCACAACCTCCTGGGCTGGAACAACAGATGTGCTTCTCCCCAGTGCTTTCCTGATTGGAATTTACTCAGCTTCTCTGGATTGAATGCCCTTAGCACTGATCAATAGCGAGGCAGAAAATCATTTCAATGTTTAGCTTATGAACAGACCCTCTTATTTGCCAACATTTATGCTTTTCAAATACTGTCCAAACAATTTCCAGCACTCAATTTTCTTTTCATCACAGCAATTTCTTTCCAGAAAAGAATATATAAAAGCCTTAGGTTGGCAAATTATGTCCCATCACAACTATTAATCAACAGTCGGTGTAACCTGAAAGCAAACAACAGTTTGGTTTCTATGTCACATGGGGGCCATTAAGGAAAAAAAAAAAAAAAAAAAAAAAAAAGGTGGCTGTTCACTGAATTGGAGCCTCTTTCTTTATCATGGTATGGGCAGTATTTCCCATGTAGAAGGGGAAATCTCTGCAGGCAGCCGGGTTAGCAGGGCACTGCCCTGGGGAATCCCTGGGACAGCAGTCACAGCTCCTGCACTGCCCCGCTGGTTCTCTACCCACCCTCAGCTACTTGGAAAACCCATAAACCTGGAGATGTTGCCATCATGCAATACACTTTTACCATTAACATCCTGAAATGCTCAAGAGTCCAAACTTCAATGCAGAACCTTTGCAAGGTACAGCTCAATACAGAAATAAAAATAACTTACAAATGTAACTGCTTTAACAACAGTAACCTATTGCCTTTTTTTTTTTTTTCGTTACTACAAAGAATATCTACAGACTGATCATGAACAGGTCACCAAGTTCAGCACTGGTGATTAGTTGGCTCACTTAGCAATTCTGAAACAGAGGAACCACGCAAAAGGTGTTCTTTAATCACATCCAAATGCTTCTGGTACAAATACTGATGCATAAAATATCACAATCTTGTCAATAAGAAGAACCAAATTCAAAACTTTAGACCACGTGGCTTCTGCTTTTTAACACCTTAAATAAAGACGAAACATAGATTTCTCCCTTGAAAAAAAACTTGCTTCTGAAGACCTTGTGAAGACAAGCTCGAGTGGGTCCTGACTGACAGGAGACTGTCAGCAAACAGGAGTGTCCCAGAGTCAGTGTCACTGTTGCACAGGGTGTGACAATCACAAACATGGACCACAGAAACCTGTTCCTCCTGTCTGACAGAGACAATAAACACACAGCCTAGTGCAGCTACCAGAAGCACTAACATTTGCAATATTTTTATGGAATCTTTAAAATGGGAACAGACATCTCCAGGATCTTGGCTGCTCCACCGATCCATACGCTCGAACACCTACGGAAACGGAACCTCAGAAATCCGAAGAATTTGCACAAAGTTCTGCCTTAACCCTCAGATATTAAAGAGCTCTTTGCAGTACTGCCTAAGCGCTTATTCTAATACAAATTGTGAAGATTGGGCATGAGCTGGTCAATTCTTATACCACCTTTCATAATTTTATGACGTATTTTTCATTAATAAATCACACAAAGTTTATTTTAAAAAGTATAATCAATAGGTACTGTTACAGGCTAATTTTTTTTGCAGCCTAAATTCTACAGCTGTAATTAAACTACCAGAGAACTTTCCAATAGCTGCAGCTAAATGAAGTAGTAAGTTCTAAGCTGTTGAGTTATAAGGATCATTCTCTAGTCTAGAGGAACCAGCGGGAATGCAGAACTGTCAACTACAACATTATAGTTTTGTTCTAATTGTAAATGTGAATGCCAAGCCTCTAAGGGACCCGACAGGAAGCAATACATATTCCCTGGCTACTTCCATTCATACCATACATTTCAAGTGTTATATGCTGCTCCACACCAAGATGTGCTTTTTCTCAGGCATCCCTAAGGGAAATCAACTTAAAATCTTTCCACTGCTGGTTAAAGATGTTGACAACATATATTTTAGCCAATGGATTAGAAGTTCCAAATTCTAACTGTTCAGACAGTCACTCTTTAAAATCTCTGCTAACAAAATGCTTCACTGAGGAACCATATCAGTTGCCTAATTTCAGATTCAGAAGTTAGAGTACTCCTGAAATGCCTGACTCCCTGAGATGATACTTAAAAATATCATATACCTAAAAACCTCTTGCACCCTTACCAAGACAGCACACAGCCCTAAAGGCCACTGCTTGGTTGACTTATCTGAACAGTAAAAGACTCATCAGCATTCCTCAAAACGGTGACAATTCCTTGGGTTTTCTACCTTAAAAACAAGAAATCAAGAGAGAATTCTCCTTGTGTAAATCCATAAGCTGATTCTATGTCTGCAGAATAAATCATGAACTTCAGATATTTTTCTGATTCATCACTAAGTTAACACACATTTCAGAACATTTGATAAATAATTTTCTGAAGCATTAATAATTATGTCTTCCCTAAGACAGACTTCAAGAGAAAACCCCCACTGTCCCAGTTTTTAAATGAAACATGTTGTGATACGCAGTGAGTTAGGGAAGCACAGTCAGGCTTTGAATGTGTCCCATCCTGTTTGCAGCAGCAGGCAGCTATCCAGCTTCCAGCCTCTCCAAATCATACTTTCGTTCCACACTTAGCTCAGATCAGTCCCTTTCCCTAAGCACAGAGCTGCCTTGGATTAGGTGCCTCAGTCACCTCCGAGAACTCACTCGGGTTTCTGTACCTCTTTCTACGGGAACTGGGAAGCCCTTTGCCCTCTGTGACTTCCAGGAGAACATCCCCTGGTGTTACAGGAAGCTGGGAGCACTCTGACCCCCCTCACTAGCTCAGGCCGTGTGCCTGGAGGGCACAGGGTGTGCACTGCTCCAAAAGGAGTTCAGTTGTCAAGCAGAAGGGGTGTTTCTCCCCCAGCTCTGGCTGCAAGCAGTGACCAGCACAGAGAAATACGTGCATGGAAAGAACAGGGGGTAGAGAAGAATGCAGACAAACAAAGTGAAGACGTAACACAAGAAACCAACAGCTCCTAATAATTTCAAGAAATCGAACGGATGAGTCTCATATGAATCCTCATCTCTTCTATTCAGAGGACTCTGAATAGGTGCAGAGTTCTGAAGGAACAAGATTCTACACTGAGCAAGAGCCCTTAAGTGCATTTATGAAGCCTCTCAGCTGGGAAAGCACGACTTATTATCTAATAAATCTATCAACCAAGGCATGGCAGCCTTCACACCACAGATACACTGAGCTAAAGCAATAGCAGATGACTGGGATTTGTAGACATTCTTAACTCTTGCACCTGCCTTTGAAAACACAGTGGAATATCAAAATGACAAAGCCCCAGAGACAACCTGAAAAATTTAACTGTCAGAAGAAGAAATACAGAATATCTGTGTTGGTCTAAAAGAGCAACAAATGAGGAAAATGAAAAGTATCAGTACTGGAGAAACAACGTAACTATTGCCAGAACTGGTTACTCTTCCTGTGACAGTTACACGTATTTTGCTATTTTTTAAGCTGTTTACTACAGTTCTGTCAGACTCTGTAACCTTCAGACTCCAAACCAATTTGCTAACAAAGCCAGTTGTTTGCTGCTTACAGTTCCCTCATTCAGCATAATGATCCATGGTTTTGGTGTGGCATCCAGTGCAAAACTGTACAGAAACATTAATGCTTCCACCAGACAAGCCATCCCATCGCAAGGGAGGCTGGACAGAGTCAGGCCTCGGACACACACCAGCTGCAAGAGTTCTGAAGTGTCATTGTTTCTATTTCTGTCCTTTTTCATCAAGTTCCCTGTTCACATTTAATCTACCATTCTATAATCTCAGTTTACTGAATTTTAAACAGGTCGTGTAACTGTCTAATTTCGGTGATATTTAGGCTGGAAATAAGAAGTTAAATAAGGATAAAATTATTTGTGTTAATAGGACTACTGATACACTAAAATTAGGTAAAGAACACTAGACCACACTAAATACATCTGGAACGGGAAAGTGCTGCATCAGTGGGAAATATGTTTTAGGTCCTTGGCTTACTTTGGGACTATTAAACCACGGATGCTTTGCACAGTCACAGTAAAAAGCTTTCTATTAAATCTGAATGGGTAAAGTTTTGCAATAGCCAGTAAATATAACACACCCCCAGATCCCAGAACATGAACGTTGTGGAGGGGAAACTGTGTTACCAGTTTGAAAAAATACCAAAGACTGCACAGAGAGTTCCAAAAACTCCTTCAGATAATGATCATACAAAATCTTGTAGCCTAAAGTAACTCAGTTCTCTCAGAAGGACTTTTCTTGATTTCAGGAGCACTAATAGTAAAGTCTTTGTGTTTGAGCAGAAGTGACTAAGAACACGTGTCCTAAGAACATATTCAGTGAATGGAGACCTGTTGCATGGAAATCTTCCACTTGTAAGAGAAATGCAACTGGTTTTGAGGAAGAAAAATTCTTGTGTTTCTTTACATTAACATCACATCAGCAGGTATCTGAATCAACAGTTGGTTTTGTACAAAAAAAATCAGTAGAAACTAACAAGTCATAAAAACATCCCCCCCCATCAGATTAAAATCCCATTAATCAATTACCTTTTTAGCACATCTCTTAACAGCTTTGAGGGAATCAAACAAATAAAAAAAATAATATATATATATATAAAAACCCAAACTACTCAAGTAATCAAACAGGTTCTGTTCAATACAACTGTCTGCCTGAGAACATTTTCTAATACTTTAAATAATCTAAATAATTATGCCTTTTTTTTTTTTAAAGTTAAAACCACCTAAATTCAATCCTTGACCTTATTGAGAGTTTGAGCACCGAGCCAGCTAAAAAACCTGGCTCATTGCTGAATTATCTCATTCAGTGCAACCAAAATTACCACAGACTCTCATAGAAGCTTTCTGAGATGTTCCAATTACCAAACAACAGTCATGAGAAACTGCTCTGCTGGTAAGTTCCCAGTCAGCACCGTCTGAAAGATGCATTGTTCAGAGATGACACAAAGAAGACAAAAAGGAGAATTTGAGAATAGAAAACATTTAATTGTAATTATTTGTGTCCATAAACACTGCATGCTAGCCAGGGTCCCTGTGCAATCTGGAATATAATTTATCATGTTTATTCACACCTTAAAGGATATCTGTTTAAAATATGTTCCCAGTATGAATCTCTGAACACTTCCTACTGGTTTGCACAGTATTTAATTGAATGACAGACAAAAAAGGCATGGTGGGCCTAGTTATGAGAGAAGTAGAAGAAAGACAACAAACAAGGAAAAAACCACAACCCTGAATCATTTCCAGGCTAAGAATTTCCGTGTCACTTGTTGGAGGTTTTTTTTAACATAGAGATATATCTGCCTGTGGCACAATCTACATCTGCTTGAAACAAAAAAACCAGTGCCTAAGTAATTAATATACCAGGTTAAAGGGATGTATACAAATTCTGGATTTGGGCAACAAGGATGACCCTTTCCAAAGGTTACTCGAGAGCCCACTACTAATTTGTGGGGATACTGCTTAAACCTATCACCATGAGTTTTCATCTCCCCCTGCTACCAACAGATGAGGCTGCAAGAAATAAGTTACAGTGAATTGAAGCCACAGATTTGGAGATGGTATTGTATGTAAAGAAGGCAAGCTTCAGTTGGAACTACTTGTTCCTATAAAAGTCTATCCCTCAGAAGAGGGGGTGCCAGATAAGGAAGAGATTCAGCGAGAAACACAGAAGAGAAAAACTTAGATAAGGACAAAGAGCTGAGGTTATAAAGCCCTTTGAACCTTTTCCTCTCATGTAGGTGGCTACTTAATTTATTTAGGACTAGAACAAAGAAACCAGAAATCAAGGCATGAAAATTAATTTAAAGTCAACTAGAGAAAACTCAGCTTTTGCAACAGGGTGAAAAGTGACAAATACTTTGTTCTCAATTACACATTCCTCTGCAGTGATTCCTGCAGATTGAAACAACAGTTTCCAGGACCTCTGCATGAAGATTCAGTTGCCACTGGAAATGGAAGAAGTTCCAAGCTTCAATAAAAGAACTGTAGGCTCTGAGAGACAGCCTTTTCCATGGTCAGACCGCTTTATACTGTAATATTAAAAACAATGAAATAAAAATGAGACAAACACATGAGGGAGATGGATGAAGTCTTCTCACCGGCCGGTTCCAGGGACAGGCGCGGTCAGACAATAAACCCCATGTTCCGAGTGTCCAAACTCGTTTTTCCCGGGAAATGCCCAAACGCTGCCCGGGGTTCCGCCACCTTCCTGCTGCCACCCGGCGGCGGCCGCGGGAACAGCGGGATCAGGATCGGGATGGGGATGGGGATGGGGAGCGGCCCGGCCCGGCCGCGGGAACAGCGGGATCGGGATCGGGATGGGGATGGGGAGCAGCCCGGCCCGGCCGCGGGAACAGCGGGATCAGGATCGGGATGGGGATGGGGAGCAGCCCGGCCCGGCCGCGGGAACAGCGGGATCGGGATCGGGATGAGGAGTGGCCCCGTCGCGGTTCCACCTCAGCGGCAGCCTCGCTTCTCCCTCGCTGCCCCCTCTGTGCCTCAGCTGTTCAAACACAGGAGCCATTTTCAGTGTTATCCCGGTCTCTGTGTGCCCACAAAGGCACACCAGCTCTGCTGGAGCACAGTCTCACCATGGAGACCATTCCCAACCCAGCCTTCCTCCACGCAGCCAACACTTCTGGGGGCAGCTGTCTTTGGAGGCGCTGCAGTTCTAGACCAGCCAGGCTTCCAAAGGACCCAGTATTCCCATCCCTGCTTTCCAGGCCTGCCTGTCGTCCCCACCGTGTCACCTGGAAAGCCTGGATGTGGCACTCGGTGCCATGGTCTGGGTGACAAGGTGGTGTTGGGTCAAAGGCTGGGCTCCATTTCAGAGGTCTTTCCCAACCTGGTCGATCCTGGGATTCTGTGTCATGTTAGACGTTAAGTGAAAGTGAGAAAGACCAATGTTCCCTCTATTTTGCCTGTAAGAAATAACTACAGTATGGATGTTTTGAAAGGGGATTCTGACACAATGAGGAGCCTGTTTTTTTCACGTGTACGAGTTTCAGACATGGTTTTCCCCTTCCTCAAACAAAAACTAACGAAAGGAAACAGTTGTGTCTGTATAGAATCTCTCCAGCTCTTTTATCCATCAACTCTTTTTTTTTTGCTGCAAATGAAAAAAATGCTCTTTGAATAAAAAAAAAGGCCATCTTTTTCTAACACATTAAGTTAGAAATCGCTAAAAAACCCCAATCCGGGCAATGTCCCACAAGCAGTAGCAGGCACCTGGGTGAACAAACACAGCAGCTGGTGGTGCCCAAGCAAATGATTCAATACAATACAAATGTCCATTAAAAACAAACCCCAAGCCATAGATTCCCCCCCCCCCCCCATAGGGAAGTAACAGGAAACAAATAATCTATTATTTTAAAATCTAAACCAAGCATCAGCAAAAATCCCAACACTTTCTCCTCACCCAACTAGCCAGCTTGGTTGGCCACTTCAAAAATCTCATATTACTGCTAGTTAACCAACCATGTAATTCTAATTTGTTATCACAGAGCAGGTACTGTACATGCTTATTTAGTCCATCCACATGACAGGGTAATTTGTAGTTATATAATTTCATGGTAATTATACTTGGAATTACTATGTACAAACTGGGCATTTCCAATGTAATTATCAAAAACTAGAGGCTCGGTATTGACATGATTACTAGAACCCTTGCAAAACAAAGTATTATGTAAGAGTGACTTGGAGGTTGTTTTTCCCTCCTCCTTTAGATTTGTAATCAACAAAGAACAACAGAGCAGAAAGCCAGAGACTGAAGCCAACATTTAGTGGTGTGGGTGGCATTTACCTCCCAAGAGCTGATTGAAGTTGCAGATTCTGCCCTCTGTTTGTTATCAAGGGTGACACAACTGTTCAAATGTTACCCTTCCACTGAAGAACTTTAGTGGATAAAAGGAAAAACTATTTTTATTTTACACCTTAATTGTTGAATTTGAAGAGAGACCCCTTGATTGCCACACAGTGCTTGGTTCCTGCCCGTGTTACCACAGCCAGAGCTGTGTAAGTCCATGGAAAAAAGCAGCTTCAGTATCTGAGCTCACTAGCTCTGTCTGCCTCATTTATAAGTGTTCCAGGAATTAAAGGCCTATTAGGCTACACAAATTCTGTAACTGTTTTTCCTGAGTTATCTTCAGTTTGCAGCTCATGGTCTCAATTGAGAGTTAATTCAGGGCAAGCCACTCGTGTGGTTACAGTGTTTGAAGCCCAAGAGATGGTGCTGTCTTCGCATGCTGTGAGGGTTAAGCCTCTGTGTCAACATCTGGAAATGAAGCCATGGGCACATGCAAACATGCAGAGTATCACTTCAAACGTGCCAGTAATACGATCAATAAAAAGAAACCCTAAAAGTTGGAAAATTCTCAACTATCTCAAGGCAGTGAAAGACTGAACGGGAAAATTCATGACAACAAAAAAGTATTTTCAGATTCTGCCTATTAGGGACAAAGATAAGATACCACGTGTGAACTTGGAGACTCATCAGCAAACAAGAAAAAAAAGCTGGCATAAATGAATTGAATGCAGTTCTGAACCAGTTCTGAACCAGTTCTGAATTATTTCTGTCTGAAATAATTCTGACAGAATTATTTCACTAGAGCTTCTCATCTCGTGCAGATATTCTACCATACTCCCCAAGAGTATGGTATGCTGCAACTGTATACCAATGGTTGCAGCAGTGAGCCAATATAAGTGTGCTTACCCAAAATCCTGGAGAACTGGCAGTCAGGGAAGACTGAAGGAGTGATGAGGAAGCAGCAGCTCCTCAAGGCTATTTCAGTGAAAGCACCTCATTCATAAACCTGTTTCTTGAGCTAACAGTGTGGCCTATGTTATTACAAGTAGTTTATCATCAAAAATTAAGACACAAGAAAGATAATTTGTCAGTGAATACTTCAAAATGTCATAATGTTCAATTTGTTTGGTACTGTAAAAAAAAGTAAATCACACCCCCTTTTAGCTGAGAATGAAAGCCAGCTGGTGGGAAGAAAATGCTGCAGGAAGGTCACAACTGCAAAATGACAAAACAAAAGGTCTTTCGAATCAATGAGATCCCAACCAAAAGATGGAGATGGGGGAGCAGGATGCTGTACTGGAGGTGGTTCTGCCCTAGTTCAGTAGAACTGGATGGTGGTTGCAGCTGTTTCCAAAACTGATGCTTGAAAGTTGCCTGCAGCAAACTTTTTTTCCCTGCCTGCTTTAATTCTCTCAGACTTTCCTATCAATGTGGTTTCCTTCTCCTTGCTCACATTACACCTGCAAGGTTCCATTTCCTGGCTCCTGGAATAGTTGTTAATACTTTGGCAGCACAGCCTATGGTGTGAAGCACAGAAAAAGGCCTGTAGGAAATGCTCACATTTAAGTTACTACACAAAAGGAGAAGAAAAGAAGCAGGGTGAGCAAGAAGGCAACAGGATGCTTTCCAGCACTGGACAGATCCTTAAGAAACCAGTTTATCGGGCCTCCAGATTACATTTCAGCTCAGAAAAGAATGTAAAAACATTCTTCAATATTTAAACATGAAAATTCTCCAGTGTGGAACCCCTGCTCTCGAAGGCGGCAAACCCAAGCAAGCTGGTGCACGTGGGTTTTCCTGCAGTTTTCCCTTGCTTTGGGGCGGGGGAAGGACCCTGGATCAAGTGATAAACTGAAACCTTTTTGGGCCAGGAGCTGTGCTGGTTATCACACCCTTGTTGGCAGCACTGACCTTCCTAACTGAGGAATTAGGCACAGAAAAGCAACCAACAGAGGCTGCTGCCACTTACCATGGCTGCCATTCAAAACAGAGCAAAGGGCCTTATATTTTGGGTCTGATGCTCCCTTGCTTTTAATGACCCTGTTCTCTAGATCCGAACAACGGCAGCAAAACCCTCAGAAGTTCATCTTTGTTGTGATTACAAGCCCAATTATATTGCTTTTACATAAACTCGACTGGAAAGGCGTTACAGAGCTACAGGGAAACGCAAACAGCAGCATCTGTTACTGGGCAGAGCTGGAGAGGAACGAGCCACTCACAGCAGCTGCTCCACAGGCCCCACCACTCCCGGCCGGGGGACGGGGTGGGCAGAGCCGAGCCCACGGCCCGGGCACAGCAGCCCCTGCGCCCTCCACCTGCACCCGCACCGCGCCCCGGGCTCCTCCTGCGGGACCAGGCGACAATTCCCCGGGAGCTACGGGAGCTGCGCTATAAATAGAGTATTCCCACCGCCTGCACTCGCACAGCGCCGCTACCCGGCATTAACCCTTTTATTCACCTCGCGCACAAGCGGGGGAGAGGAGAACAAACCCGGCAGGGCAGTGCTGGGGCTGCTCTCACCCAGAGCCAGGGAGCAGAGCAGCCTCGGAGAGAAGAGGGGGCTCCACGGGGGACAGCAGGGCCAGCGGGAGCGGGACGGGGGGCCTCGCACCACTCCAACCTGCCAGCGTGTTTCCATACGAGCTCCACAGTTCCAGAACCTTCACTGGGCCACAGCTCCAAAGTTTCAGCACCTTCACCGAGCCACCACCAGCTCCTGTGTAAAGTTCCAGCCCCATCCCTGTCCCAGCAAAGCCTTCCAGCCACCAGCTGTGCCCAGGTCAGAGCACAGAGCACACAGCACTGCCCACAGTGCTGGAACACAAACCTGGAGGTGCTGTCACAGCTCCAGCCACAGAGGCCACTTCTCCACTCAGGGACATGACCAGTCTTCCACTGGGCAGCAGTGGGAGCTGCATACATAGGAGCTTGGTGTCACCTACCAAGAGTTTGGCAAAAGCCAGTGTCTTCCCTACAGAACACACAGGAGAGGTCACTCCTATATCCAGGAGATCCTTAAAGGGGAACATAAAGGAACTGTGCTTGTATTTCACTTGGGAGGCTGGAAAGCTGCCAGAGGAGGAATTAATTTTCAAGGTCTGTGTTACCTGGTTAAATTCTGCCCCTGCCAAACACTTGCTCAGTCCCTATCTAAGGGACAAGTAAAGCTTTATTTCACACCTGAGAAAAGACACACAACAAAGCCGTGGTCTTTGACTGCGTCTGCAAAGCTGATTAAGGAACTACATCAGAGTGAATCTCAGATCTCTTGACACCCAGCCCAACTACTCCCTCTTCTAGATCCTACTAACAAGGGACCTGTCACTCACTGACTGTTTTAAGAAATTCCCAAGCCTGCCACTGCAGAAGGACCTGGCTCCTTTGAAAGAGAGGAGCCCAAACAGCAAATGTATGAGTGATGCTGCTCATACCTTTATGGAAATATGAGAAATTCAGATGGCATGGAGCTGAATGGTTATCTCAGAACCCTTCGATGGGAGAACATGCTCCTTTCATGGAACATTCTCTCTTGGCTCAAAATACTCACATGTGACAAGTACTGTCAGGTGTCAGTTCACTTAATTTCCTTTTAGGACATAGCTGGTTAGAGCAACTTCAGACTGAGCATCAGCTCTACAATTCTTCACAGAAGCAAGCCTGTCTGGCTCAGTATTTATCTGCTGAACAAGGTTTTGTTCTTTCTTTTATCATCCCCCACAATTACTTTCAGCTACATTTCCCGCAGACAACTCTTGCACAACAAGTGTAGAGAGTCACCAGCTCAGATCCTGTACCTCTCCCTTTCCTGTTTACACTGCTCCTTCTCAGAGAAAATGCCCACCCATACGGCCACAATAGGATGTTTGGTAAAAAGACCTTGCCTTTAGCAGTGGCAGAGGGCTGGGAGGTTCCCCAAATGAGTGGTTTTCTGAATTAGGCAGATATTGCCCAAAAAGAACAGAATTCTGTGTTGCTGTAGAAATGTGATCCTTTCTCAGTGTCACACACCAGTATCCTTCTTTATCACCCACTATCACATCAGACTCTCACTCTGGCTAAGAGAGCACTAGGAAAGAGCAGGGAATTCTGCTGTTAGGGAAGTGAGGGGTGATCAAACCAGAAATACAGACATTGCCTTCGTATGGGATTGATAACCCACACTTCAGCAATGCACTGAGCAGCACAGACACAAGGGCTGCAGAGGGAAACACAAGACAAACATACAGGCTACTAACTGGGAGATCCAGGAGGACTGGACAGGAATGTTTCTGCAAGGACTGAGAGCACTTGCTTCAGTTCTGGACTGGTATCTCACAGCAGCTACTCTGTCCGGTGAAGAATACACACGTGCATATGTTACTTTATTTTTTTCTTCCCCTTTTTTGTTCTTTGGTTTGAGTTCCAGCCTAGTGGAGGAGCATTGTACGATACCCCTGCTGTGCTACAAGTCTCCTTTTCGGTTCAATTAACGAGCCATAAATAACACGATGAAGGTGTCAACAAAGAGTGTAATTTATCATAACTTGTCGGAGCAGCGGTTCTGGGGAGGAGAACTCTCACTCACAGCCTGGTGGAACACACCAAGATTTATTCCTCCACGAGCACCTCCCTCCACTCCCTCGGCCTGCCAAAATTTATCTTGTGCTGGAACCCTCACAGGTGTATCGCTTTGACAAATATGCTGTGAAGTCTGGTATTCATCACAGGCAAGTCTTTGTTGGGAAGGAGGCAGGCAAGAAATAAATTTGTTTTAGAAAGAAGGTGCTTGTGATTCAGTGTGCTCAGGGGTATGGGGAGAGGCAGACAGGCTCATTATTTTTAACCTCCCTGTGTCTGCAAGAGAAGAAAATGAGGTAATGTAGTTGATGTGACATTACAGTCCCTGACTTCATTACTTGCTGCATGGTTAAACAAGCACCTAGGTAATTACTGCTCCTGCAGTCTGACTCGGCTTCATTTTTGCCTCACACTTGGCTCCAATGGGTAGGGCAATTGATGGCTGCCAGTGCATTTTTTGGAGGGGAATTTTGTTCAAGTCCTTTGGCTGAGTCCTTTACACAATCTTAACAGATGCACCAGCACAAAGGCTGTTCTTACAAAGCCCAGCTGGATATGAAGCTACTAAAGCCATTTTGGACTCAAGAGCCAGCACTGCAAGACAGTACATTGAGTGAGAGGAGATTCTGTAAAACAAGATCCAGAAAGGAGACAGGTGGCTTTGCCTCTGTGCAAGGGTAAAAGGCTAAAGCAGTTACCTTGCTCCAGATTCACACCACCGTGGCCTTACACGTAAAGCAGAACTGTAAATTAGTGTCTTCCTTGTGAACATGAAGGGCAGCATTTCCAGGCTCGACCCAGAGACTCACAGATCCAAACTGGAAATGTTCAGCATGCAAGAATGAGGGCAAGTTCAGCTGCACCTGAATTTGGGGTCTGCAAGAGGGCACTGCCTGTAACAGCCTGAACACGGCACGAGGGTTTATCACTGCCAACAGGTAGAGTTTGACACTCTGAATGCAAACTGGCCCAATCCTACCAATGCTGAGACTGAGGGCAACCTGAAAATTATTCCATTTTAGGGTACTAATACAAAAAACCCTCCAAACTGTCATACTGGAGTGATAAGTGCCTAACAGTTCTTTAAGTGTGATACAGAAGGAGAAGCAGAAAGTCCAACAGTAGAAAATACTAACAAAAAATTACCTTGATATGATAGAATATTTTGCCGAAACAAAATATCAAGACCAAAGTATTTTACCCCTTGATCTTTGGACTGACCAAATAGTGTTTTGACAGGAAATGTCAACCACCTAACCTACTACCCTACAGGTCTGAAAAGTCAGTGGGCTCCACCATCTGCCCACTTCTCTGAAGGGTCCCTTTAGAGCAAACAGCTTGCAAGCAGAGGCCCTTCCTCAACAAAACTTTTAAGCATTGAAAACCTTATCATTTAATACAGTTCTGTTAATTTTGTGCCTTTGAGGTTGACCTAGTGCTACCACAGTGTTTTTAATAAAAAAAGAAAACGAGCTTTGTAGTGGCTGCAAAAGCCAAGCAGAGAAAGACAAGGGCAGCCAAGAATAGTACACTTGCAAGAAACTTTCATCTGCCTTTAAAAAAAAAAAAAGAAAAAAGGAAGTTTTGAAACTTGGAACTGACAGTCACTTGGTTCAAGAAATATCTAATTAGCATAACAGCAGCAACATGCTAAACAAATTAACTGCTGTGGGGTCACAGTGGCCTCCCACTGACACCAATCCAAGCAAGCACTGATTTTGCTTTGTTCTAAAGGTTGCCTTGGTTTGTTTGAGTCTCCACTCCCTCACATAATTTACTACCAGTTTCCTACAGGACAGAGTTGTTCCACGTTAGAAATATTTAGTTGTTTTTTAAAGCAACTAAATCTAAGACGTTTGGATGTAGCTCCTGGTTCTTACCTAACACAATTTAAAAATCACTTGGTAGGGAGAGTTTCTAGAGAAAAATTGCTTTCCCGTGACACAGCAAGGGCATCAGCTCCTTGTACACCTCTGGTAATTCAGTGCTAGGCAGTTTTCACTGCAGTACAGGCACCTCAGTTCAATTTTGCACATTGCAAATACACTCCATGTTAGCATATGAGAACATGATGTAAGATCTTGAGCAAGGATTTCCAGAGAGAGCCAAAAAAACCCTCCAAAAAATGCCTCATTGCAACCAGCTCAAACACACAACCTGCAAAAATATTTGGATTTGCAGGATACAATTTAAGTATATGTATATACACATAAACATGTGAAGGATATGTACTAAAGCCTTTAACTGGAAAAAAAAGCCCACCCGTGTTCTGAGAAAATCTTTTCATCAGAACATGGTATCTCTCAGCTCCCTGTCAGACACAATTAAGGGGAGCACATGCCCAGCACATGCAGGGCTCGGGTCTCAGCACGCCTGGCACAGCTCTGGAGGGGGGTGGCACATCAGCCTTTAGGTCACTTCTGGGTTCTCCCTGAGCCTGGTGCTGACTGGAGCCCACACTGACTCTTGCCAGAAGTTACAGTTGTGGCTGGCACAAAAACAAGAACTGTATTTCATTTAAGAGCTGGAAAAGACTTTCCATTCTGTACTGGAAGGGAGATGAAAGCCTTGAGAACTTTGGGAAGGCGCTGTCGTGGGAGAGTTCAGCGCAGAGCCCAAGCACCTGAGACAAGGGTGCCAAACCAAGCAGGGTTCAACTTCACCACCCTGCATCCAAAACAGAGATTGAGAGAGCTAGAGAGTCAATTCCCACCTATTCGGCCCAGGGAAGGATTAATCATTATTTCAATCATTATTGATTTATCCCCCGAGTGAGACTGAGTGGAGCTTGTGCTGATTTAAGCTCACCTGCCTCTCCCACACCCCAGAAATCTCACTGGCCATCCTTCTCAGGTGTCAGCATCCTTTCTGGTTGCACAGCAGTCCTTCTGGAAATACTCAAATTCCCATTTTAGGGAATGGATGTTGCATTTTAGTTAAAACAAGTTCTGCACCACTCAGGTTCCAAATGGAAAAATTTTTGAAGTGGGCTTTCTTGCACTTGTATTTTTCTCAAGTGTAGTAAGAAAGTAAAAATTTATTAAGAATGTCTTAAACAAACTAAATGGTATTTATCAACAGAGACCTTTTTATCAGACCCCAGGTTATGATGTGAAGTCAGTGCCTAGCAATCAAATATTGTCTGTTATCTTAGATCAACATTCTAGGTATGCTGACCCATGAAAAATAAAATCACATTTGCAAGAAAAAAACAATGTAGGTTTATACACGGTCATTTATTTATATACACACACGACAGGTCATTTTGTAAAAGCTGAAACTACCTCCTGTACCCATCACTATCATCTCTGCTTTGAGCCCTGTGTGTCTGAACTCATCTTCTGACTTCAACGCAGCAGGAGCAAATACATTTACTTGTAAAACAAAGGCAGACCTGTTTGGAGGTGGACACAAGAATCAATCCACTTGCCACAGAGGCAGTAAGTGTTCATTTACCATTATGTGACCCGGAGCAATACATGTTATGTCTTTTGCCAGCAGGAGCCTTGCCAGCTGCAGCACACCACAACTCTGTCAGCAATCAGTCACAACCATCCTTGGCACCCTTTTGTTTGCTGTTCATTAAGGGGAATTTATAACAGCAGGATGGAAGATTTTCTGGAGACCATCCTTCAGTCCTAAGTGATAATGTTGATGCTGCTCCAAGTCGGCACTTACCATTAAATTGCCCTATAGATTTTCTCTCCTGCATTTCCACTCCCAGCCCAGCTTTGTGCAGCCTGAGGAAGGCAGCCCCTGCTCCGAGCAGGAGGGGAACCCTCTCTGCTGTCAGCCCTGCATTTTGTGTGGCTGTCATATCCAGAGAGGCCTCAAGAGAACACTAAACTCGTTTGTAGCACTGCAAGGAGCTTACCAAACTAAGGGAAGTTACCAATTTGAGGCTGAGATGATGTATATGCAGGAGCTCACAAATTTTCCCTCACAGTACTGGAGGCCTGATTCTCCACACATGATGCTAGCAGAGCTGGCAGATATTTCTACACATTTTTAATAACTGTTTAACAACTTAATTCCCATTTAATCACTAGTAGAACTAGTACATTAGAACGTGTAATTTTTATTTTTTTAATACTTCTAAACCTCATCCAAGGTTTGATGACAGAGAGGATCCATTAATCGTGCCATCAATAGCCAAACATCTGTGGTCAGTAACCTTCCTACAAGCTGGGGCAAAACCTATCAGCTGCTACACTAATTACTTCTTGAATGCAGGCACTGTCAGCTGCAAGTTTCAAATGTAGCTTTTTCCCCCAAATATATTATCCACCTTCAGGAAAAAAAAAAAAGATGACTGTATGCTTCTGTAGAATTATAAGCTGCCCGTAACAAAGTAAGATACCCTGTGCCTCATCATCAATGTTTATTTGTGAGCAACAGAAGCCAAGGAGTTGGACTTAAAGCCACTTACAGCTCCTCGTTTACTATAATTTGAAAAAAATAATCCAAAACAAGAAGGTCTGTAATCTACAGATTTTTGCCATAACTAAAGTGCTCAGGGAAATCAATACCACTCTAAAGGATCTAAAAATACTAAATATTGCAAAACCAATTCATCTTAAGCCACTGATAAAGCCTTGGCATTTTTACTTTTTTGATTGCATTTACATTTTTAATGACTTTGAGATTTCAATAGATTTTCTAATACTTTTTATATAGGCAATTTATATAATTTGAAATTATTAAATTTATGAGGAGCATTTTCAATTATATTATACTCTCATTTAACATCTATTAAACATGCTTTTCACAAATACCAACTTTGTCTTATCTCACAATCACATCATGAAGTGATTTTAATTGTATTTTGATTTTAAGAGTGCCTAAATGAATGCTGCAGCTCAAAGTTTTGGGTTTTGGGGGATTTCCCCCTCCCCCCCCTTTTCTTTCTCGACTGATGAAAATCAAAGACCAGCCTCAGATATTTTGCTTACAAATCCACCTCCCTCCTGGAGCACAGAACCAGGCCATGGTCACCTGCTTTCTTCTATCCACCTCAACTGAAGACACTGAAATCTTCTCCTTTCCCAGTGTCAGTGGTGCCTCGCAGAGAGCTGGGGGAGGACCTGGTCCCCCCCCATTGCTGGTCTGAGCTCACTGCAGCCTGAGCCAAGGAGAGCTCTGCTGGCAGGGAGCAATGCTTATGGCCTGAAAGGAGCTCTCTCTAATTTTTTTCCCTGGCATTATCCAGAAAAGACAATTGCTTAGAAATTGAAAGTATGGAGACTCATTCATTGAGCAATGTGGCATTTGCACAATAAAAGCTTATACAAGCACACGGTAAAAGTGGGGTGTTAAAAGCCCATTTGGGTTTTCTCACCTCTGTGTTTTGCAGTCACAAAGCCCATCTCAATTCTCATTGAGGTCAAGATGCTTCAAGATAACACACATCACGCATTTTCCAGTTCTTCTGATTTATGACTGATGATGCCAATATCAAATGCTAAATTCTTTTCATGAGTAATCATCTGTGAAAGCTTTCTCTGCTCAAGCAATGTATTGAAAGTGATTTCCTAAAGGTAATTTTTTCCCCTACACTGTCAAGGCAGGGAAAAGCTGTATTTTTCCTAAACCACTCCTAAAGGACCAAGCAGGAGGTAAAGAAAGGGAGCAGAGGAACATATTTAAATGATGAGTCTTGAGAAGCAACACACACTAAGGCCTACTGGCAATATAGTGAGTGCACTGATGGGTGAGACAAGTCTGGGTCAGGGCTCCCAGAACTGAAGAATAAAGAGTCCCTGTGAGTGAATGGGCAAAAACGGGCCAACAGGCCTTAATTTGAGGAATTGCTTTGAGGTTGAATGACTTAACCATGCCCAGCACTGGACAGATCTATACAACTGATCAATCCTAGCATTATCAGTAAAAACCAGTAAAGAAATACCAAATCCAGACATACAGTCCCTTGCACATGAATTAAGGCCAGTCCTACACTGGCTTAGAGACCTGTATGAGCACAGAACCTTCACTGGTTCCAGCTGGACCACTAAAACATACACAGCTAAACCATGGAAAGGTTGGAAGGGCAAGATTCCAGCTATCTAAGCACGAACTTTTTAGGAGGACAACAACTGTCTGGGGAAGAAAGAAATGCTGGCATGGCAGGAGGATGTGTTTGCAGCAGCTGGACCAAGTCTTCCACCAGTGTTGTTTAGGAAACAGTCACACAGTAGCAGTGTTTCATAGCAGTATTTCACAATAAGGAAAATACTCTATCTGTAAACGGTCTAAAGGTGGGAGGCATCACAAGCAGCACAAATAAAGATGAGAATTCAAGTGATCACAAAATTGGAGGGTGATATGAAACAAATGGTAATTCAGCAAGGACAAAGGCAAAATGCTCAGCTTGGGTGATGTAATCAACTGGGTAGGACCTCTTTGGGGAGGATCTTATGCTTCTAAGCATCTGAAAGAAAGATGCTGCTTGGCTGGAAAGAGCTCAGAGGAGGAGGTAATATGGACATGAGGAAGTGTCAAAAAAACTATTTGATTTTTGGTACCACAAGACTGGATAGATATTCCATGAGCCTCCAAATAACTGAAAGCTTGCCAAGGAGAGGAGTCATCCCCTTTTCCTCCCTGGTACCTGAGGACAGCACTGAAACACTGAGTTTGAACTGCAACAAAGCAAGTTTTGATCAGAGGTCAAAAACAGCTGCCATGGATTACCTGAACAGCTCCAGAATGCTGGTCTTTGGAGTTAAGGTGGGCACACATCTGCTGGCCAGGAATGATTCCCGGATAACTTTCCTATGTTCAGGCACAGGAATGGCAAAGGTGACCTCTCAAGGTACCTCCTGGGCCTGCTCACTGTTACCTTGTGTTTGCCATGGAAGACAACACTAGAGAGAGTTATAACCTACAAATAATCCTCAAGCCACTGCATCCAGATACATGGCTTATTAGAATAGAAATGACTTTGATAAGTATCTCAGGGACCTAAACAAACAACCCAGAAGGTGTTCTGTCAACCCCTGACTATTAAAACTAAACAAAGCAAGCAGATGCTCTATATCTTGCAAAGAAATTAGTAATTAACAGCATGGCCTTCCAGCCATGTGCAGGACCAATTATTCAATTACCCATGGCCAACTGTTAGCTAACTGTATTTCCTGCCTTATTACACACAGCACCACAAACTTCATCTGCTCTAACTCTCAGTCCTTCCTGAGTTCCTCCTTGTTGTGCAGCAGTTGTAGCTCTGTAAATTCCTACTCCAGTGCAATCCACCACAAAGACTATTATAAACACTAAAAGAGCTGTTAACACTGACAGGGCAGTGAGGAAACTCTCCATACACCTACAAACCATGCACATATAAAGCAGACAGGACACAGGCAGACATACCTGTGTAGTAGATATGGAGCTCATCTTTTCAGCTGAAAAGCATCTCTATCATTGGTGTAAACAAACCAGAACCCAGCTAATTTTTACAAGCATGAGGAATGAAAACGTTGTGCTAAGGCTCTCCTACACTCCTTCATCCAGCAGCTGAATTGTGCTATGCACATGAGGATAACTTTGTTTGATGTGTGGGGGCTGCAGCCTGGGAGCTGAATTCCAAGCCGGTGGCATCACCAGTTTCTGAGAGGCCACGATGTGTCCCATGATGACAAGAAAGGAAACCTCAAAACAGACGTGGATCTGTCAAGTTCTGCTTAACTGTCAAAGGTACTATGAGAGCTAAACACGGTATTTCTGAAGTACTTCTCAAGCAAAGGACAAGAGCAGTCAACATTTTCAAATGAACCCTTATCATTTTTGCAAGTACTTTAAGAGCTTGAGTCCCACAGAAAATCAATGGGACTTGGTGCTTGTCTGCACGGCCTCATTCAATTCAAGTTAAACCAAATTAACTAAAGTGAAAATTACTATGTATTAAAGATCATTAAATTCTTTGAAAGACTCCTCATTCAGAAGCAAAGTAGCTTTCCTTAGTTCTCATTTTAATTTGTTTTGCAAGTACTCTAGTGTTCATTTTGGCAAAACATCAACCTTCAGACTATTTGTCCCAAAAGCACAAAGACTCAGATTAGAACCAAAAGAATGAGAATAGAGGTTCACAAAGCTAGCAAACAAATATTGAAAGCAGTGGTTTGATCAATGACAACATGGCAATTACTAACAAGGGCCGTTTTCCAGGGCTGATATCACACCCCACCACACACACACACACAAAACCCCAATGAAAAACAAAGAAATGAAAAAAAAACCCGAAAAATCAATCAAACAAACAAAACCTTCACACCTGCTGTAGGCTTGGAATAAAAGTAAAAAAAAAAAAAAAATCCAGAGTTCCCCTTTTATTTATGTCCTGAATACAAATTCTTTCAAATGCAATTACACCTCTTACTGTAGAGCTGAATCTTGAAGACCTGACTGTACCACAGTGTTTTTCTTCTGAGAGCTCTGAGTGTCACCCAGAGGAGGGCAAGGCAGTGAGAGGAGGCTGGGGGATGGCATAAGTGATGTCTGAAGTACCAACAGTAAGATTTAGTCTCTCAGTGACTAAATGAAATTCTGCTGCAGGTGTTTGCATTGCAGAGGTGTCTTGGTCTTGTCAGGATGGCAACCCCACCTCTGTGGGCAACAAAAACAAGCAGAGAACAATCAGCACTTCAGTCCCAAGGAACCAAAAGCCTCCTGGGTGGGAGAAGAAGAAGAAGAGAACAAAAGCAAAAGGCTTAATTGCTGGAGTAGAATCAGAGTCCCTTCCTGCACTTCAGTGATGTGAGTGATCTGACTGCAGGAACCTCTCAACTTGGGGTTGAGACAATTTGCTTTGCATTCCTCTTCAGAGAGGAACAGCAGTAAATACCAAATTACAGCTTCAGACATTCAAAGGAAAACATTTTATTTCTAACTTTCTTATGAAACAACAGTCAGGTGGGACCAGCTGGTTGACTAAGCAGTGAATTGAAGGGCAGCACTGGGTAATTCTACATCCTGTGTTTGATATGATCTTTACTTCACCAGGCAAAATGAAAATACAGAGTAGAAAATGTGGCCCACCAACTGTGGGTCACAATGCTAAAAGCACTTTAAATATTGACACTTTTAAAGCCAAGGTAAATTCAACAGCAGGTGTTATTTCATAAAAGTGGGAAATGTTTCCCTGTGTCTCCAATCGCACAGAAAGAACCAAAGAAATGTCCTTTGTGCCCTGTAACTGTATATCTTAGTGGTGCAATGCAAGTTCTCAAACCAGTAGTCAGTGCAGTAAAATCCACCAGATCCCAGGGCTCTACTTTGCCAACAGGAACTGCACCAGAGGAGAATCCCATTTTTAATGGGGTTGTCATCACACAGCAAAGCCTCAAACTCCTGGGAATTCAGAAAGAGCCAAGATCAGCCCACTTTGTTAGTACATAACCTATTTAAAATGGTTTTGCCTTGTACCAAAGCTAAAACACATTAATGATGTTAATGAAAATCACAACTTAACTGAATAACACAAAATAAGATTTTTCAAATACAACCTTTCAGTCTGCACATGCAATCTGCAACATCTTCTGATGCCAAAAATCCTCAGATACTTACTGCACATGGGAAAATAGAGCAGTCTCGTTTCACAACCACTTGACTATTACTTTGAAGACAAAATCATCACAAAACTCACCAGTATTAATTCCACAGGCATGATTTTGAGTTCCATGCCTCTCTGAAGCACAACTGGCTGTTACACTGCCTTGCTGCTTTATTATCTCTGTCTAAAATTGTAACACTGATACATCTATTGTGCTATTTTGTTCCATTAAACCTGGGCTGTTATTTCACTTCTTAGTCAGTGGAGATGAAAAAGATTCCCCCTCCTAAAAAAAAAAAAACCCAACAAAAAACCCCAACCCAACCAACCAATCAAAAAAACCAACAACCCCCCAAACAACAACAAACCCACAAAAAACCTGCCAAAAAAACCAAAACAAAAACCCTCCAAAAAGCAACCAAAGAAAAAATCCACCAGAAACCAACCAAAGAACACCCCAAGAGAACAACAACAACAAAAACACCCACACAATCCCCCCCCAAAAACCAGTGCCTCAGGACCCTCAGAGCTTAATTTCAAGGTAAGTCTTTTTGTGTTGCTCTCCAGAAGGAAAGAGGAGGCAGAAATATCCAGTGAAATACGTGCTACAGAACAAAATGCAGAAAAATCCCCCCAGCTAACAGGAATAAAGGAGCAGAGATGTGGAGAGAGGGAAAAAATCCAAATAAGTGGTGACTTATTTGTCTGAAGATGAATTTGAACGGATGTTTTTGTTCCTGTTGTCCCACCTCTGGTGCTTTGCCTGGGCCTTCCTCTAAGTACAAGAACATGGAAATATTTTTAGCTGACCCACCCTGAGGGAGCAGAGAGACTGACTTCTGAAAAGTTGTCCACCCTCAGGTTTTTTTTTTCTTTCCCAGCAATTTTGTTATTAATTCATTCTATAAAAAAAAATATATCTCAGCTATCAGCTGATTTTCCAAGAATTGGCAAAGATTTGCCTACACTGCTTAAAAACACAATCCTTCCTCGTGCCTGCAAGGGTGGCCTCACAACTGGGGAGGAGAGGCTTTTACTGAGTAAGCAAACACCAGACCTTCGGATCCAATTCCATGCTTAAAAAAGGAGGAAAATACTCCAGGTTTTCCTATTTGAAAAAGTCCTTGGAAATGTGACATGTAACGAGGTAAAAGCAAAGCCAGCGCAGGTTGTGATGTTGAAATCCTTCTGCCTTTGTTATCTGTGCAGGGATCTGAAGGCAGAGACCTGGGCAGTTCACAATGACACGGGTGAGCACGGATTTGATGGCACAGCAAGACCTAAATTATGCAGCCACAGAAATAACCAGGAGACTTCTGCACCAGCAAGTAACTAATTTATACCTTTTCCAGTTGTACACTGTGTATTCCAGTCTGTTTTTAAAGAAGAATCAGTTCTGTTCAGCTGTGGCTATTTCCTTCCTCTGTGCATATTTAGAGACCGTTATTTAGTTATTTATTTTTGGTAATAAAGTCTGCAGGCATCACCGTTCAAATAAAATCCCAATATCCCCACCACAAATGCAGAAGTCTGGCACTTTCTTCATTGACTAGAGAATGAGCTGGCAAAGCTAAAAGCTTAAGCCAAGCTTTTAAGATTTTTCTGATTCCTCTCTCTCATTCCCCCCTCCTCACCCCGTTAAATCTTGGAGTAAAAGAAGATTAGTGCAGATGGATGAAAATATTTTTTCCACTTCAGCATTTGCTGTCACTATTCAGTGCTAAGCGGGTTCTCATATGGTGTCACTGGAAAGATGGAAATTCCTACACTTCTCTTAAATATAATCACCTTGCCACAAAGCAGGAAAAAGAAGAAAAATTGGCTGTTTATTTTGCCTGGGTTGCGTGTGATTTATTCAGCAGAACATGTAAACGTTGTAACATCTCCAAAGGCCGTGTTGCCTCTCACCCAAGTTCAGCTGCTGCCTCTGCTCCACGCCACACCAACCCAGCTCTGGCTCCCTGTGCCAGCCAGCAAATTGACCTGGACCCAGGAAAGCTGGAATATGCAGAGTTAAAGTAATCCCCTTGCTGAGCACGCAGGCACGGGCGGATTAACCGGGACGGGAGCGCAGGGGGGCCTCGGCAGGGCCAGAACCCCTGCTGCTGGGGCTGTGGGATGGGGGGTGGAGGGATGGAGGGAGGGATGGCACCCCTCCTGCTGCAGCTGCAGGATGGAGGGATAGAGGGATGGAGGGAGGAATGGAGGGATGGATGGAATCCCTCCTGCTGCAGCTGCGGGATGGAGGGATGGAGGGATGGAGGAAGGGATGGATGGAATCCCTCCTGCTGCAGCTGCAGGGTGGAGGGATAGAGGGATCCCTTCCTGCTGCAGCTACAGGATGAAGGGATGGATGGATGGAATTCCTCCTGCTGCAGCTGCAGGATGGATGGATGGAGGGAGGGATGGATGGATGGATGGAATCCCTCCTGCTGCAGGAGGAATGGAGGGATGGATGGAATCCCTCCTGCTGCAGGAGGAATGGATGGATGGATGGAGGGAGGGAGGGAGGGAGGGAGGGCCACAGGCACTGCAGCGGGCAGGGCTGGCAGCGGGCAGCACTGCAGCTCCCAGTCACTCAGAGCTCCCCACTCACACCCTCCTTACCAAGTACTTGTGAGCCAATACCCAGGAATCCACCTCCCTTAATTAAGGGCTTAGGAGCCAAGACAGTCCCAGGAATCCCCCTTCCATAATTAAGTGCCCCTGATCCAGTGCACAGCCACAGCAATCAGAGTCCTGTCTTTGACTTGGCCATTCACCATGAGTAACCAGAGGCACAACAGAAAACAATCAGCACGATGCTGTCACGTGTTGCAAATGTTGCAACATCAAATAAATAGACCAAGATGTAAACAAACACTTTCACCCCCGAGGGATAATCAGAAAAGAATCAGCTTGCTAATAACTTCATATTCCTAATAAACATTCAGATTACAACTGAATTCAGTCAGAAGTGATCACCAGGCTTTCACAAACAAGAGGAGTGGTCACACTACAGATTTCAGTGTAGCAGCATTGAACTTCTTCAAACTATCCTCATCTCCAACAGGGGAAAAACAACTAGCAGTTTAGGCAGTCACATAAGAATCAATTACTATTGCCATAAACAGCCAATCTGAACCTGTACCTTCGTTATTTAATGCTATTAAGTAGATAAATATAATAAATAAAATGAAAATAGTATTTTACTTAATAAACATGGTATAATTATTAAGTCTGATTAGTAAGCACATTTCCTCTCAGTTGGAAAATACACATTTTCATTTCCAAGATTTGTGCACAAAGAGAGAGAAATCCACTTCAGAAATCTCTGCATCTGATCTAAACTAGCTGTGTCATTCATAATGAGAATACTTTCAGTTCTGGAGCCCATGGATTATCTGAAAAAAAAAATATTCTGTGATATTTAGGAGCTCTGTGGGCCCCAGTACATGTGGACACTATGATGCTCTGCACCTTCCCTTCCACTGCTCCTCCTGCTGTAACACTGACTTCTGATTCCTCACAGCCCATCTCTTCCAGCTGTGTAGCCCCTTCAGTCTGTTCTGATTTTACATGGGCTGAGAATCCTGGGACTTATTTTTAATGGATGCACATTACCATCAAGGCAGGGGGTATATGCACCTTTTTTCCCCCCTCTGTATAAAATCTATGTCCACTTAGATTCTTTTTGTATTATAGAAATCTCATGGGGATCTCCCCAGCGTCCACCATCGACATAAATCAGGCTCGGATTTGCTAAAACACTCTGACTTTTAGAAACGGAGTAAGAGATTCTTCCCATTTCCTTCACCCTTTCTTCTCAAGGCCAAGGCTGATTTTTAAAGGCTTTCTACGCAATCATCCAAATCAAGGTTCAATTCAAATACATTTTGAAGGAGGTACTTCAAAAGAATCAATCTTGATCTGCAGAGGGGTCAGGAGTTTTGCCTGTTCCCCCACAACATCGTCTGCAATGGCAGAGCAGGGCTGAAGTGCACAGCTGCTCCCAGGAACAGGTCAGACCCACCTTGTGCTCTGAGGACACCATGGAACAGCCCTGGAAACACTGCAAGAGAAGTGTCTGTAAAGGAATCCTTAAGAAGCTGCTGACAAAAACTTCCTTGGGAATAGAGGGGTTCCCTCAGCCTCAAGGAACAGGCTCTCCAGGCCTCATCTCTCACCCTCTACTGACAAAGCTGACACTAAAACTAACAGGAGCTGCTCCTGCAACATCCTGGTGTTGGATCTGAGCAAGCTGCAGGTCCCTTCCAACTGCCCAGCTAATTACAAACACCCAAATATTTTGCCACTGACTGAAACTCAATGTTTTTCCATGTGGAAGAATTTCCTAATCCTGGCAATGAGAATTCAACTACGGTAAAACTAGTTATCCCTTAAGTTAAACACACCAAGGTGATCAGAGATAATAACAGGTAGGAAGTACCTGCAGCAAATTTTACAAGTACTTTGTTAGACATTATATGATCCTCTCAAGGCATCTTTCACATACTTACAAATCACAGAATTTATAAAAAAATCTTCTACATGGGAGATTCAGAAAAATCTCATCTACAGTTCAGTTCATCTACTGTACAGTTCAGTATATTGCTTATTGCATCAAGTGTATTAAGTCATAAAACACTGGGTTTAAGAGAAGTCACACAAAATTCTCTTTTTTTGGTCATACTTTTAACATTGGTCATTTGGAAACATAACATTTGAATTTACTAGACTGTAAAGTATCCTTGCTCTCCAAGATCTGAAAAGATAACAGAATATTTGGTTTCTGGAAGCTCAATTACAGTCTTCATCTGAATGTCAAGCCATTTAACTGTATTTTAATTATCCAAAGATTTTTGTGTATTTAAATGGTTATGTGACCAGTGCATTGTTTATGTTTTTAAAAGGAAAAGAAGTGGGTTGCCCTTTGCATATTTAAGAAATGAAGATTCAAAATGTGAAAGGAACAATGTTCACATTTCAGGGGATATTACACATCATACTGGCCCAAATGTGCAAGAGTGGGAGTCTCCTGGGCAGAGATAAGGACAGGGGGAGATCACTCACCAGCTACCACAGGGGTAGAACAGACCCACCCTCGGGTCCCTGTGTCTGCAGAGTTGCTCCTCTCACAGATTCTCCCTCCCCTCTCTGTTTGCAGTTGCTGCTGTGCAGTTTTCCCCTCCTGGGTGTGTTCTCCCAGAGGCACTGACGGGCTCAGCCGTGCCCAGCAGCGGGTCCATCCCGGAGCCAGCTGGCACTGGCTCTGCCACACACAGGGGAAGCTTCTGGGAGCCTCTCACAGAACCTGCCCCGACTACCAAAGCCTTGCCCTCAAACCCAACACGAGCAAAATGACAATTAAATAATCTTCCAGAATGCAGTAAATGCAACTGCAGTAAAGAATGTAAAGTTCCCCTTCTGCTGCTGTTCCAGGTGACAACCTGAGCCCAGAGCAGTGGGATTATACAGAGCTCTGTGTGTGCTGTTTGGCAGAATCTATTTTTCTGGAAGAGAAGGGGGAGGAAAAACATTCACTACCCTCACTTCCTTCTGTCAGTGCCCAT
Organism: Pipra filicauda; assembly: GCF_003945595.2. Classification (NCBI taxonomy): domain Eukaryota; kingdom Metazoa; phylum Chordata; class Aves; order Passeriformes; family Pipridae; genus Pipra; species Pipra filicauda. The sequence goes on from NW_024104731.1 coordinate 1,556,596, forward strand.
TTCCATGTGTTTGGTGAAAGCACGTGCTCAAACCATCTACACCCTGGAATGCTGACATGAACAATTCCACAGCACAGCTCCACTGCACAAATTATTTTTAATACCAGAAGAAAAAGGAAAAGCTTTTCTCAGACAACACTGCATTCTCAAAGGCAGTTCAAGGTCTCATTCCTCAGATTGTATTTACTGTCACATAGTTTCATATTATTTAATATAACAATTCAGCATCTATTTAATGTATGACATGCTCAAAGGCTCTGAAAGGAGCTCTATCCTCTGAGGTAGGAAAGGGTAAATAATCCTATTTACAGCCACACTTCCAAAAGTCTTTAGCCTATTCCTGTGTCAGATGACTCAACTACAGTGCTTCAAGTTTTTCCTCCAGATTTTACATGTTTAAGAAAATAGGAAAGGCTGTTCCATCTAACACACTCTTTCAAGCCTGTGATCAAACAGCCTCGTTACATCCAGGTGAGTCTAAATGACACTATAAATAGAAGCAGGTTTTCTGCTTTCTTAATACATAAAACACAAGGTGCCACTAACAGCAGATACATTGGAAATAATTCCTTTTATTTGATAGTTCTTAGTGTGCACAAGAGCTATTTTTTAAAGGTCTTTTCAGCATAACTGGTGTTGCTCTATTGTAACTTCCACTATATCCATTTCTTAAAAAAAAAAAAGAAAAAAAGTAATTTCTCAATGATGAGAACCCTGTATGTCCCAAAAGTGGAAAAAGCAAGTGGACCCATCATTGGCATTCTAAGATGCTATCTGATGCCACCACCCCTGAAGTGATCAAAATAATATGAAAAAAAATCAACATTATTGGCCCCCTTAGAGCCCCAGCCTTCATGCTGAGCAGGAGCTGGGCCTGAGGAAGCTCTCCCACCCCAGCTCATCTCTCCACCCAGCTCATCACAAGCCCTGTGTTTTGGTCGTGTTCTGCAGCAGCCAGCTGGCCCTGTGTGTTCCCAGCTGCACACACACAGCCAGAAAGGATGTCTGAGGAAGGTGCCGAGCCCTGTTGAACAGCAGGGAACACACACAAGGCTCACCTGTGTTCAGAGACCTGCAATGTGCAGAACCATCATGGATTTGTGGCCGTTATGTTTTTCTCTACCTCAAGAAGCCAGATTGGACAGAACCTATTATAACATTATTAAGAGTCTGGAAATGAGTCGCTTGGTAAGGAGTTCCCAAAGTTCCATTTCCACAGAGTTCTGCTCCTCCCCACGTGTGTATATTGCTCACATGCACTGCTTGCCTGCAGTGCCAGCTGCACAGACTTGTTCCACATTTCCACATCACTGTTCAACATCTTTTTAATCTCTGTCATTCCTTTGCACTGAATCTTGAATCAGACTGATTTCCTTTGCCAGAAATCATAACAGGGACAACAACAAAATCAGATTTTACTGTGAACGGAGCTAAATTGATTTTTCAAGGGATTTAGACAAGTAATTCCCCTGGCACCTAGTACAAATCCTCGCCAATAATTAGGGCTGTAATAAGAACAAGCTGTTCTCTTCAAGGTGCTATCAGAGAGAGGAAAACACTGGTCCTCAGGAGGCCTGAGCCAAACCTGGCTGTGCACATCCCTTCGCTCTGTGCCAGCACCTGACAGAGGCACTTTGTGTTTGCCTGCTCCCAGCAGGATCCCACAGGGAACTGGAGGAAGGGCTGCCCACCAGATACCACCACGGATCACTGCAACTCCACCAGTGCTACTGTCAGTTCTTCCCTATGACATAAACCCTCCAGAAGCACATGTTCTGCCACACACACTCCAAACCATCCTTCATTTACATTTCAGGTCAACTTCCATTCACTCATGTGAAAAAACAGGTTCCTTTATTACCAGAGTATTGCAACATAGAACCATCAAAAGGTTTGAGTTGGAAGGGACCTTAAAGACAATCCAGTTCCACCCCCCTGCCAGAGAAAAGGGAACCCATCCCTGGGTGTTCTTGAACCACCAGTCTCGCAGTTAATAGCCGATGTTTCATCATTTCTGTTACCAACTGCTCTCAGGCTGTATTATATCCACTGTGTGTTCTGGCTGGCTAATAATTTAATGGCTAATAGCCAGTAAATGAGTGATTTTCCACCAGTGCAACACTCTAGCAACAAGTTATAAAAATACCAAAGAAACTGAAATGCAAAGTAGACTGCCAAGCATGTACTTAAGGAGTGGGAGTAACTCCAGAATGAGATCCTTACTGACTAATACATGCCCATTCAGAAATGCAACAGCTATCAGAGTCACCTTAATTAGAAGGGAAGATGGATTAAAATACAATATCTCAAATAACAATTTCACTTCACTGAGGAAATCAAAATGTTTTTTTTTTCCTTTTTAGCTGTAAGCATTCATTACCAATTTTGAGTAGAATAGTTCATTTTTTAGCCGTAAATATGAAAAGTCCTAGAAGGATCATCTCATTAACTACTTACCCACACAAAACCAAAATCATAAAAATCCTGCTACTTAACAGATCTTTATGAGAAAACTGTTGGCTATTGAGTGCATCCAACAATACTGAGCTGAATTTCACAACTCATGGGTCATTGGGATTAAAACATTACAACTGTAGGACTTTTGTCACTGAAAACCTCACCTGGGAGCCATCCCTCTACATACCTAATGAATTAGAACAAAAAATACAATAGATGCTTAGAAAAGACAACAGATGTCTTAGAACAAAGACAGTAAATGCTTTCTACCTAACAGACACTGTGAACACGTGTGTGTGTGTGTGTGTGTGTGTGTGTGTGTGTGCACATCTTAGAGTTATTTTTTATTTTTAACGATGGCACATTTCATTTGTGCTTGGTCTACGCTTACCTGTATGAAGTATAAAAGGTTTACTTGCAGGAGTGTGAGAGCAAGAAACCAAAATAGGCTGTGGGAAATGTAAAGGGAAAGTCCTGGGTGCTTTCAAGGACAGAAGAGCAGCACATCAGCACTGCCGAGGCACAGCCAGGATGGAGACCTTTGGAGAAGAATCACAACCCCAGCTCTTCCTGCAGCTCCTCTACAGTTAAGATTCACTTCACCAACAAACCTCGAGCTTCAGGTACCCCCATTTTCAGAGCTTTCCCCAAGGAGTTCTGTTCTCCACTGTCATTATAACACACTGGTTAAAGAGCATCCAACGCGATGTCCACACCGGGGCCTGACGGTCTGACTGAGGGTGACACTCGAGTCACAGCCCTGGCCCCAAGGACTGCCTGCAGCAGAAACCTTCCACAGCAAATGCTGCTGAGCACCAGGCTGGATTTGCTTCCATAACTGATTTTGTTCAGTGTTAGTGACTCTCCAGCTGTCCAGCTGCTGTCTCTAGACACAGCCAGCACGATCCCTCTGTCAGTTCTACCACTACCTCACTCACCAGCTATTACAGCACAGAAAATGGTACTGCCTTAACACAGGATAACATTTCTTCCCAAAAGCTCTGTTGGAAATTTCTGACTGCAGACACAGAGGGGAGTAGGTACTTTCTCTTTTACCATCAAACTCCAATCAGTTTTTTACTTCTGAGCAACTGATGCAAACTCGGGGGGAGGGAAAGGAGAACCCCTGCTGTTCCCTGGAAAATGTTCCCTGCAAAGGAGACTTGGCATATTCTAATTTTTAAATGATTCCCAGAAGCATTTGGTTTAGGCACCATGAAGGTTTCCATATATTCCTGGCTTTGTCACTAACCTGCTGGCTGACCTGGGACAAGCCCCCTGACTTGCAGAGATCTGTGAGAACACCCGTCCCCACCATGAGGTGATGTGCAAACACCTCTACCTGTCCCACCTGGGGGTACCATGTGCTGGATACACGGCCTTCCAGGGACACACGTACTCTGGGTACAAGCAGAAGCCAGCTGATGTAGCAATCCCAGACAAAGGAGGCAACAGGGTGCTTGGAAGGTGAAGGTGCCAGATCCCAGCTGCAGTCTTGGTCCTTACTGGTGATATTCCCACATGGCTCAAACAGAGGTTCACTGCCATTCTTGGTGGAATTCTTCCTTGTGTAGACCCTGACAGAAACCCCTTTGTGGGAAGAAGGCTGGGAGCTTGTGAGATGCATAACTCACACATCACCACCCCAACAAGGAGTGCTTCATCAGCCACTTTTTCCCTCATTCTCCCCTCCAACTCCAGCAGAAAACCCTCCTTGGTGCCACAAGGATATTAGATTTTAGCAAGGGCTCCACTGGATTTAGAGTATGTAAGAGTAAGGTAATTTCAACTCTTTAGCAGTGAATATTATAAGATGACAATGTCAGGACAGAGCATCTACCTGCAGGAGAGGAGACTGGAAAAAGTCCAAGATTTCAAGGTAACAAAGGAAAAGAAGGGTTATAAACATAGTGGAGGAAAAAAAAAAAAAAGAAACAAAAAAGGACAAGATGAGGGGAAAAGAAACACATAAGAATAATGACTCCAAAACTTTTTCTGAGTCTGTACTTCCCTGTTCAGAGGCACACAGCTGAGACAATGCAGCTGGCTCTGTGACAAATGTGGAAAAATAAGCCAATTTGAGCTGGTTGTTAGCAGTCGGAGCACAGCGTCTCAGATAAATGAGTGTCTGCCTCAGGTATGGCAGCAGATCTTCCTGAACCATTCCTGAGAGATTTGCCAGGATTGCAGCAGCCTTTAGCCATCAAAAGCAGCAAGAAAGTTCTCTTCAATCTCCCATTCCTGTGGTAAAAGGTGACCTTGGAGCAGGATTTTCTTCTTCTTCCTGCCCTCTGCTCTCCATGCCAACTCCATCCTTCCTCCCGTCTCAGAGCTAGACATGTTGTCTTATTTAACAGTAGATAAGCCCAACACTCTCCCAGCACAGTTGCTCGGAGTGCTCTGTGTGGGTTGTCACACCTCCAACTGTACCACTGTGCCTCACTCACTCGCAGGGGTATTTTGAGCCCGCTCTGGTGTTTGCCAGGAGCCCCAGTCTGGCTCAGGAGCTCTCTCCTGTCTGTCCTCAGCTGAGCTAACAGAGAAGGGGCCATGCACTGCCTGTGCCTCACTCCTTTTCCAGGCATCACATTCCTTGAGGCAGTTTCTCCCTCAAATAAATATTTCACCTGCTGATGCTGCTCCACCTACTACTTTCCCCCTCCCCATGAGGAAGAAGAACAAACACATGACATCCACGAAGAAGGTGTAAATAAAAACAAGTGCCACATCAGTTCACCCACCCTTGCCTTCTTATGAAGTGAGAGCAACGTCTTCGGCAAATTTCCTAATTTCACAGTAAAAGGAACCACAAAGAGCAATCCTTGTCAAGGGCTGAGGAAGAAGGCTTGAAAGGAAAGAAAAATATAGAAGGAATTAAGAAGGATCAAGCACAAAAAAACCCATAAACTCCTTAAATTCTGAGAGAAAGGAAAGGACATCTCTACTCAAAGAGGAAACAGAGCCAGGGGCCTGTTGACCATTTCTGACCAACCACATGGGGCCAAGGAGGTTTCTTTCAAGAGCCAAAACTTCACCAAGAGAGAAGTAGCTGCAGGCACAGAATGACAGGTCCGGGTAGGTGAGCGGGCAGGCATCCACTCTCCGAGATTTCTTGTGAAACATTCCCTATTCAAAACCTCCTCCTGTTTCCAGCCTGCGCTGTGGTTTCCTGTGTAAACACTCGTATCACCACATCACACATAATGCAGTGTGCTATTTTCAAGCAGTAAAACAGCATGATTTCCATGGCAATAACCGGGAATTTGGCAAGGCTGTTTGATAGACTTGGTCTGGGGAGGAAGTTTTTGAGAAAAATAGAACATAACTGAATCTCTCATCACTCAGATACTGTAGAATTCTCCACATTACCTGGCCTGTTTACCTGCAGGCTCAGCACCCTCTTACTTGGAGATCTGCACCTGAAAAACTTATTTACTGATGGTAACATGCCAGTGCTGCACTGGAGTACACACTGTACCAGCCTGAGGTGAGGAATACCTGCCCCAAAGAACCGACAACACTACTTTAGAGACAAAACACTTAGTATTTCACATGGAGTCCAAGCTCCTTTGAGGATGCCATGTAACATATTTCCATGGGTTACTGCTATTTATCACACACTTGTGATTTTAACCTTACACTCCAAATCACCACGATGCAAGCCAGTTTCTAACTACTACTGCCAACAAGTTTGGTCTTCACATATTAGAAAAATATTGCCCCAGTTACATGTGGGGACTGAGACAAACACAGGTGAGATCATTCACCCACGGCCTCCCAGCACACCAGTGACCAGGTCAGCAGCAGAAGCCTCATTTTCCTGACTCTGCACACTCCTCTCTCAGCAGCCCTGAACCTGTCAAGGGGCAAAGAGAACCTTACAGCACGATGTAAATCACTTGGAGACGACCTGCAAATAATCCATGATTCATGTGGAGTCTGCTTTTATAAATATACAGGCTTGTTATCCTCCTTAATTTTCCTTCAGCTTCCGAGAAGACTTCAGCAATCTCGGCCTTATGGGACAGGGATTGGCTTGTGGCCATAGATTTCACACTCGGTTTCATGAGCAAAATCTAAACAGGCCTTGACTGCAAAGGCCTTTGGTGAGCAGCTGAGCTGCAGATGGATTTCTGGGGAGGGCAAGAGAGGTAAGAATTTAAAAAAAAAACCCAAACTATCAAAGATTTAGAAACACTTAAGAGACTGGAAAAGAGACTTCCTGTATCACATTTAATGTTTCAAACCATTTAGCAGCTGGAATAGCAACCCTCTAGTGTTAAGAGTTAATATGTTTGTGCCACTCCACTGATGGAAAATTTGTAAAACACATGAAACCTGTAGAGGTCTTTTACAGGAAAGAAAAATAACTTTCCAGAAGTAGTGCTTTAGTGTGGTGTTTTTTTCAGTACTTTATAAAAATAAAGCCTGACAGAATGGTAATGACATTAGCTACACATTAGTTTCCAAACGTTAAATAAACTCCCTTCCAAGAGCAAGCATCAGCAGTAACTCAGCACTTTCATTTCAGAGGGGCTTATGCAATCACCTCGGGTTCTGATCCACACAGGCACATGCCTCGCAAGCATTTACTGAGCACCAAAGCCCCATGTCTCAGAGTGAAGTTACCAACCAAACAACAATTTAAATTCATCAAAAGCAGGCATTACGTTTAATGGGATTTCAATTAGTGATGGACCAAAATCCAAGCCCTACAATCCTCTCGAAATGTAAACAACCCTACAAACCCACAACCAGGCCTGTCTCATTTCGAGATCAGAACCAAGTTAAACAAACAACAAAACCAAATCTTTCCAGGTCTGAACAAGTCTCAAGGCCAAAAATCTTTGCAGTTCTCACAGGCATATCAAAGAAAACAGCAGAGGGGAAAAAATAAAAAATAAAAGAACAAGAGTGTGTAAAATTAAATTAAGAAACAACCAAGTATAATGCTGTGTAGTGACAGTCGCTTGGTACAAATCCAGCAGTCACTGATGGATATCAGTGTCCCAGGACCTCGAGGCTCTGGATATTTGAATTAACATGAGAACACACAAACATGCTGTTTGCAGCTCGCTTTTGCATTTGGCCACAAGAGGAGACACAAAATAAAAACCGTAAGAGAACTTACGGATAATGAGTGTTGTGGGCAGAGAACTAACAGATGGTAGAACAAAACAATCTAATTTAAAAAAGACAAAACTTCCTTTATAATAGGATAGAACTGCAGAGGTGCAGAAGAGAATTCAAAAATAGAGATGCTGAACAAGTAGGGACGGTGGTGGTTGGTGCTGCCAGAAGGTGTGGGCCAGCCCCTTCCAGAACCCCTGGGTGTGATCATAAACATCAGAGTGAATCCTCCCCGAGGCAGCAGCCTCAGCCAGAACTCTTCAAAAGTATTTGGGTTTAGCAACCAGTAAGACAATACACGTTACCTGAGTCATGGAAACACCTCGTGAATTTTAAAGCATATACAGGTCAAGTAAGAAAGCCCCATGGAAATTAATTTACAGAGATAAAATTACTGACTTCTGGGTCACAGGCACATTGTTTCTGACTGATTATGTGGCCAAAGTTTTTATGAAAGATATTTAACATGTCTGACAGACACATACACCGTGTGTATGTTATAACCTCATAGTACAGACACTGGTTATTAGGTGGAAATTATGGGATCTCAGTGGTATTTCTGCCACATGGCAGGCTTTATTTTGTTTAATTTAACAATAAACTCATTCTATTAACTGAATTCAATAGGAACAGCAGGGGGAATCCTGGTAATTTCATCTGGAACATCAGAGAGCCTCCAAAAGTGCTAAAGGAATAAACACAGAAGGAAATAGAGAAAGGGTTTCATAAAAAGGAAGGAAGTTTCCATTTCCTCAGAAAGCTCATACTGAATTTAAAATGACTATGCCTGATTTGATATCAAATGGTTTAGACATATGGTTACTGTTTGAGACAGGATACTGGGCTCCATTTGACCTAGTGCAGCCCTTGTTACATTTTTTTTCTCGTATGGAGAAATCCTATATAGAGATTGCCATAAAAATTCATCATTTCTACCCCTGAGTAGCACATGGGTAATATCAGCAATGCTAATCTTCCTCCTCCTTCAAATGTGGAAAGCAAAAGCAGTCTCCTCCACGTCACAGCTCAGACAGCAGCTTTTGGATCATCACACTGGTCTCCTCCTCCTTTTCCAGTGACAAAGTCACTGCTGAAACCCAAAACACAGTTCTTAAACCACCTCACAAGGATTACAGCAAGCTCCACTGCTGTATTTATTAGTGTCTTTCTTGACTCCTGTATTGGAAAAGCACCCTGGAGCATTTGACAATCCCTCCTCCACATCTTTTTATTTTTTTCCACCTATTCAAGGAACCTGCCACTCCCTGCAGGGAGCTGTAGCAACAAGGGAAATGGGCACAGCTCTGTGCACTACAGTGCTTTCCATGGCAGATCCAAGAGGAGACACTTGGAAACAGAGAGTAAACATCCATACTGATTCCTCTGCTTCACAAAGGTGGCAGCTGCTGATCCCTCAATACTGGGGGCATCCAAACACTTGGACCTGCACTCCCAAATCAGCAACAGCGAGTGGTGTGAAAGGTGGGTGTGCCAGGGCGAAGAGCAGATGGGATGATGCTTTGGGATGAAAAGTAACATTCCAGGACAGCAGTGGGGAGGGTTAGGAAAGAAAGCACATTTCTTGCTGCATGTACACTCGGCCCAACACAGGAGCAAAATCAATGCCATTACTGATGCTTTCCTCAGCCATGGCCACCCCTCCCTGCCTGCTGTACTGTTGTCAGCAGAGAACCCAGACCTCTGGAGGTTTTGGCTATGGGTCTAACACAGATGACTCAAAAACACATTTATAGACCAATGAGTTTCTAACAACTGACCGATTCACCCCAACTGATACTCTCAAAATGGAAATTTAATGAACAAAGATGATTAATTGCATAAGAAATTGCTGTTACCTTACCTGAACACACACACCTGCAAACTAACAACAGTATATGGGTTCCATGCAAGTTGTTGATCTGATCAGTTGTCCTTTTAGAGTGAAATTCAAGTTAACTTCGACAATGGATATACCAGATGGAAGAAAAGGGACTGTCTCTGCTAGATCCTGGATTAACCATTAATCTTGAGGGGTATCCAGACATCATAAGTAGTTTGTTCAAATCTTTTGCAATATTCAACATAAGGAATTCAGCTGTGAGTTTTCATAAATCTGAGACCTGAAGACAACACTTGGCAGCAGCCAATGCAGACAGCTCTCAGAAGGGTGAGCTCACAGGCTCCAGGCATCGCTGAGCACATCGCTGCAATTAACTGAAAAACATGGAAATTTTTTTCCCCCATGCATTGTGGGCATCTACTAATTAAGCTTCAATAAAGCCACAGAAGCCATGGTGAGAAAAGTATTATTTACACATTTTCCAGTAGCAGAAAAGGAGACAGAGATGGGTCATAAGCCTTTCACAAAGTCACGTTATCAATCTGGTCACAGAGCTATTAACAGATGCCTGGATTTCTAAGGCCTGTTATCCCCTGCTCCCTTGGCACAGAACACCACTCCTCCTAGCTTCTAGTTTTGTGTGGAAGCATTTTTGAGAAGGTGCTGTCAGAGGTAAGCAGGATTCTTCTCTGAACTAAAGAGATGGGCCTCACCTCCTGCAGCCTCCAGGTACAGCCAGCCCTGTTCCTGAAATCCAGAGGCACAGGCTGCTCAAGAAAGGCTGACCAGATGAAATGGCTCTGGCACACTGTGCACAGTGGGGTTTGAGGGAGGGCAGGGAAAGAAGGCAGGAAGCAGAGAGCAGGGAGGAAGAACACTGACACTAGGACAGAAGTAAAACCAGAGGCACGCACCCAGTCTCCGGTGGAACAAGCTTTGTACTTACTGTGCTCTGTTCTGTGTTTTGGTTTTAACTCTAAAAATCTCAATCGTGATACCACTCATAAAGAACATAGAGTCCCTCATTCTGAAGTTTTTCACACAGAAAAAAAAAAGGTTTACAAAGGGTTGTTTCTACCTGCAGCAGGAGCAAACCCCAAAAGTCATGATGGAACTTCATCACGGAACTTCATTGTAGGAAACCACATATGCTTAAGAAATTTGAGCACCTTAATTCTGAAAAGAAATCATCCAGTAGGACAGAAATACATATGAGACACTGGGAGTTTATGGAAGGTACAGAATATATAACTGCTTATTCTTTTACATGGAAAACAGCATGAGGAGACCCAGCTGAAGACAGGGAACAGCTGGCAGAACTCACTGCCACAGGTCATCCCAAAGGCCAAGAGATCAGGATAAACTCTGGGATGTTGTACAGACAATTAATGCAGCCCCTGACAGCAGGGAGACATGAACTGTTGTGCTGTGTAGGGTCTTTGTATCTTTTCCTGAAATGGTGCTGCCACAGACAAACAGATGGACCAGTGACCTGATCTGATGCATTTTCATAACACCACACTGACCCAAAACAGGGAACACCAGATGATTAGTAAGGGAAGGAAGACAAATGTATTTTCCTCCCTGTGACCAGGATTTCCCTTCCCTATTTCCCCTGCCATACAGTGTTTACTTGCCCGTGATATTTTCTCCTGCTGTGCCTCAGGCCATCTGTGCAGGGTTCCATCCCCCCTGGCCAGGAGCCTGCACTGCCCTCTCTCAGTGATGCACACCACAGACCCATGGCTCAAGCCTCTGGGCAGCCCTGGACCTGCAGGGTCCTCCTTTGCAGATGACACAGAACAAAACGTGGAAATTTTCCAACCCTTCCGAATGTCTCACAGGCACTCACTTCATAACACACAAGAAAAGCACCTTTTTCTCTTCCTTATTTCCAAGATTTCTTCTGTCTTGTAAATGACCTATTGTATTCACACTTGTATTGACAGTGTCTCTTGACAGAGCAAAGATTAATTTGCTGTTAAACATGGAAGAAAATAGGAAGGCAAAGAAGAATTTCCACTATTTTAACGAGCAAAAATAAATTTTTTTTTTCCTTCTTGTTTTGTAGAGTGAGCTTGTGACCTTTTCTCCTCCTCAAGGCTACTCATGCTTCTGAATAATCCTGGATACCTGCAAATGCCTCAACAAGCATTAGTCAGGACATTTGTTTGGAAAAAGCCCTGGGGCAATGCAAGGTGCAAGGATCAAGCAGAGTTCTCTCAAGCCAGCTCCAGAGTGATCTTAATAAAACTGATGCATACATCAAACCATAGGTAGAAAGCACAAGTAAATTAACTGTGGTGCTAAAAAGCCTCAAACTGTTGAATTCTGAACAACACTATTTGCATTCCCTTTGCAACAGTTTCTATCTTTTTTTTTTAGGCAACAGGATAAAATTTATGTTAAAATTACTACAAGGCCTTTTTCAAAGCTCAGAGCCTATAAAAGAACCATAAGACTAAATGCAGAATACCAAGATATGATGAATAGAAGTAGATTTAAAAAACCCAATCTGAGTCTGTAAGTGTTCTACCAGGGCAGAGTCTGGTCACAAGTCCTCCTTTGCCAGCGTTGCTTTGCATTTTGATATATTTGCTGAAAGGCTTTGAAAGACACATCTATAGCAGGTCAGACCACGATGAAGGGTTTACTAGTTTACTAATTTGCAGAACTGAAAGGAAAATAAATAAAAGCAGGCAGCTCAAACAACACATGAACTGCAAACACTGCTACCTTGCCTCCCTGGGAGTTTTTAGGAAGAATGTCTCCATATGCAACTGTGTGTTACAACCCAAAACACGTCCAGAGGCCTTACCTGAGTGACCAACACATGCAATAAACTGACAGTGCTCTCATTTCCTGAGCACAATTTTGTAAGTCATTTCCTCTCCATGGTAAATTTTAGAATTACTTGTTTTTGAACCCAAATCCACATCGCTAAACATGGAACAACTTCGAGCATTAAACAGCTAAAAGTAGAAAACAGCTATGTAACACCTCCCTATTCCAACTGATTTCTAAAACACTCCCCGACTGGTAATGCACAGGCTGTCAAGTATTTTACAAATTCCCAGCTTAGCCTGCTTCTATCGTTTCAGAGCATAAATTTAAGGACAAATCATTGTCGAGATTTCTCTTACTTTCCATTCCAGCTCCACTAGATGCACAGTCTTGCAGTTCCCCCTCCACAGACACATTTATCCCCAGCTCCCAGAGATCTGCATGCTGCATAGATTGACTGAACACACCACAAATTTAATTTTTCACCCAGTATTAAGAGCACATCAGACTGCATTAGAGGCAATATGCTAAAGAATGCTGAGCACCTATTTGACAAGCCATATGGTAATTGCCCAAAGGTCAGAGTAACTATTTTGGAAAAATGTAGTTCTCTGTTTAAATGAGTAACAGCCAAGCAATGCAATTATGAAATAATGGCAGCATTCCCAAAGGATCTCTGTACCGTGCATGAAATGAATACAAAAGATTCACAAGATTTTGTGCTTAATTTCTCACAATTTCAAAATATTGCCTTTTAAAAGTTAATAGTAATTCTTAAAATATGCACTAAAAGAACATATGCCACCATATTTCCAACATTTGGGAGCGCATGTGCTACAGCAACAACAACATTCCTTTGCTATTAAATGCCAAAGGCTGTTTAGTGATAAGTCCAAATAAACCCCACTAATTGCAGTGGGAACAGTGGTTCTCACTCAAAAAGAGCCATGTGACATTGAAAAATGTTATGTGTCGTTTATAAAAACTGTAAGAAGAAAAATTTTCTTCCACTAGAGCCCAGTAAAGGCTGGGCTAAATTCAAAGCTAGCTCAGGTTGCCCAGGGCCACCTCAATGCCCACAGAATCCCTTGATAATTGAGCTTGGAAGGAATCTTTCCTTCTCTCCCATATATTCTGTCTTTCCCTAGAAGGACTTTCAAAGACCTTAGTTTTGTCCATTTTACAGTGGCAAAAATTGGGAAGTCTTCAAGCAGCTCCTGGGAATCAGCCCATCCTCTCTCTGGGGGAATTCACTACTAGTTCTTAAATCCTACACCAAAGCCTGAAGTGGAGGTTCCAACCCTCCCAGGCACATGGCAGCACTGAAAACGGGAAGGACAGAAAAATGCAAAGGAAGTATGAACTCACACAAGGCACCTGCCTGAGCCTGCTGGCTGGCTGCAACAATATTTGAATGCCAGGAAGGGTCAAACTGATTTCAGGGCTTTGCTAAAATCGATCTGTGAGGATGGCACTTCAAATACCAGTGTAACTATTTATAGCTGGCATCAACAGCTATGGCCAACTCATGTTAACTAATCATCCAAAAAAACCCTCTCCAGGTGACAAAACCCACAATGATTTGGTGTTTACATGTCCTGAAAAACAGAAACCCAAAAGCTACTCATTTCCTTCCTGACAAATTTTACAGTGCAGTTAAGCCTTGGTAGTACAAAGGAAAAAGAGCAGCCCAATCAAAATAAATTCTAATCATCAATTATACATAGAGCATTCTGTGTTGGATTCAAACCTCTCAGTTGTTTACTATGGGAATTTCTTTTCCTTTTCCCTCTCCTTTTTGTGCTTAATCTGGAAGATTTTCATTAGTAAAACATTAATTTTTTATGCTCCATTTTCTGCATTCTTCTCTTATGTTTTAGTTTCTCATCATTTAAGACAAGAGCAGTATCTGCAGTCACCCTCCAGCTTTTTCAACCCTCACAGAATAGGTTATAAGCAACACATTCATTATCATCAGCCAGATAATTAGAATGTCTGTCTGTAAATATAAAAGCAGAAATGTTACCTCAGAAGAGCCCTCTCCAAGGAGGGGCCACTTCAGAGTTCATGGGATTTGAAACTAAGCTCATATTTTACTAAGCAGATATGAAAATCATTCTCAGAACTTATTTTTACAGAATTCATATGGCGTAGAATGCACTTCCAGAAAAGCTGCTCTGAAAGCCTTTTGTCTGAAAAGGGCCTCTATGGAAAAAGCTCTTTGATTGCTTTGGATGAGGTGATGCTATAAAAAAAAATTGGGAATGTCAGGAAGCACAAAGCTAATACACAAATTACTTAAACACGAAGTAGGGGTCTGGGTTTCTTTTAGGAGCAAACCCAGCTATTTTCAGGCAAGTTTCCCCTCAGCCACAAAAGATCAGAGATCCAGGAGCTGAGTCAAGACTCACATCTTGTGCTGTCCTAAACTTGGGAAGGCAGAGCAGGGATCACACCCTCATGCATGTGCTGCATTGTCTGCAGAGAAACGGCAGCACAGCACAGAGAAGGGAGAAGGAAAGTTCTAAACACAGAAATCCTTGACTTCAGTATTTCTGAAGTATTGAGCTCATTGAAAACCTTTACTCGCACGTGCTTTTGAAGATATAAAATTCACATCCCTGACAATCCAAAGTATTGCTGCCTACATTTTCATGGCTGTTACAGGAAATGTATTTGATTTGAAACCAGTGACACCAGGTTTAGGAGGCTGCATGATTTAGAAACCCTTCCCATTTCTCTGGGAATAGCACAGCAGGGAGGATCCATTCTGTCCCTGAACCAGCAGAGGAACACGTTTCTACAGCATCTGACTGAGACAATGGATAAAGGCCAGTTAACTTCAATATTGCAAAATGAAATCCTGAATTCATCAGCTTGCCAACTTGCCAAACCTCAGCAGCCTGTGATGTCTACACAGATGAAAGCAGACAGATAAGTAAATGCAAAGAAGTAATATTATTTGCCTGTAGATGAGAGATTGTAGAAGATTTTATTCATCCTTCTTGATTTTTCTTATTACTTAACCACCGAGACATAAATTAACATTTGACTCTGCTACTTCATACAACTCATCTGTAGCATGAAAGTCCAACTCCCAGTTTCCACCTCAGAGAATCAGCTCTGAAGTCAGTCTGAAAAGAACATGCCTCTGTCTGATCTTCACCAGCCGACTCAATCCAAGCTCTTTTCATGCTTTTTTAAAAAGTCTGAAAAGGTTTTGACATCATCCTAATCATGACATGAGAAGTCTTGATCCCCCCAAGCAAACAAACAAAAAGACCGAGTTTTGCCAAGTAAAACACAGACGATGTGTTCTTTAAATCGACTGTTCAGGTGTAAATCTGCTTCTCGTGGACTAAATGCTTGGCCTAAGTGTCAACACACACAGATTCCCTGCCCTGCAAGGTAATCCCCTTCATTTCTTTTGTGGCTTCCTGCCGCAGGTAGACTCCTTTTCAGATCTGAGACAAACGAAAAGTTGAACAACCTCATGTGTTTCCAGGGGAAAACACCCAAAAGCCCTCAGGATTTTCCACCACTGACCACTGGCAGCACTTCTGAAAGCAAATTAGTTATCTGTTACCTGCCAGAACTAAATTGCAGTAGCCTCCCACCTTCCCAGAGACGTGATTTTCAGCTACCACTTCAGTTCAGAGTGGGACAAAGCTGAAGCACCAGAAACAAGTGGCACATGCGGGCACTGGCTGGTGATGGCCCTCACACCATGTTTTATGTGCCACGTTGGAGCACTGGAACAAGGTCCCAGCCTGGCACACGCAGGTTCCTGTTAAAGCAGGAGCTCTAATTTTTAAGCTCCTCTTGCTTATTTGTTTGTGGGAAATATCCCAAAAAAACTAATCATGCTAAAAAGAGCCCCAGATTTCTCAAGGCTGCTTGACAAGGCCAGCAGTGTGCACCCATATGTTTTTGTGTGCTTATTCCCATAACCCCCACCTGTTTCCTATGTGTATGTATATTGACTGTCAATGGCACTTTGTTAAAATGATTACTGCACACAGCATGGCTAACTTTTAAATGTAAATTGTATGCAAATATATGCAATGCCATCTTTAATGCAGATGTAGCAAAAAGTATTAAGATGTGTAGCGCCTAATTAGGTCCTACATCAAAAACTACATATAAAAACTTGACTCCAAAGTCTCAGCAAAATAAATGTGAGCTAGAAATCCCAGTGTACACTCCTAGGGAAGCAAGGGGAGTAACTCTTTCCCTGCGACTTCTGAAAGCTGAAGAAGGCAATGAACTCAAATGAACAATTTGTTCTTTCTTCAGACAAAGCAGGTTCTTTTTAAGCAAGATGCAGATATAATGGTGAGGCTTTTCCATTCTCTTCTACCTCTTAATATTTAAAATTATTAAAGAGAGCCTTAGTTTCGTATCTGGAAACCAGCATATGAAAACCAGTAGCAGGGACACAAAAATTCTTGGGCGATGTAAGGCTCAGCCTAAAAAAAAAGGAAAAAACCCCAAAACCACAGATTATCTTTACTAAGCCAGGGGCTGCTCAGCATTAGCCCTGCCAGTGGGACTTTGATTACTGAATTCATTGGGATAGAAAAGCACTTGCACATGGCAAACTCCAGAGACAATAATCACCCTCAGGGACTTGCATTATTAATACACTGAAATAAATGAGGCAGTTGACAGCCTACAGCCACTCTCAGGTGTATGGCACTGACTGGGATTTCCTCCATGTACACACACTTCTGGGCTCTTTCTAAAAACAGAGGGTATCTTTGGGGGTGTGAGTGGTGAATCCTCTGGAGGGGAAGGACTGCCCAGAGACTGAATGTGGAGTTTTCAAACAGAAGGGAAACCCGTCTTGCATCAAGTTGAAGTGAAGACAGACATATTTTGAGAAGGGTACAGGTCTGAGCACTCTCTTGAATTGAAGACAGGTCCAGCATCAGAGAGACTAGAGAAAAATCTGACTGCACCTCCTTTCTAGAAAGGATCAAGTTTGAACTCCAGTTGCTCATGAGCAGCAATGCAAAAGTAATAAGACCCACTCCACCCTCCAGAAGTACTTGGAGAGAAGGACACATGACTCTCCAGAAAATGCATATCCCCTTTCAAGGAAGGAGCTGATACCTTCCCTTCCTGCATCAGTGTGTACAAACCTGGAGATGATCCTTGGCCAACTACAGGCCAGAAGTTCTCATCCATTCTCTCCACCCTACTGCCCCCTCTTTTCTAACACACAGTCGAAATTCTCCTTTAGCTGAGCTGCTTGGAGGTATCTCCCAACCCCACCCCACAGCTGCCCACAACTGTGCCTTTTCCCAGGTCACAGCATGGAGCTGCCATAATTTGTATATTCAAGTGGATTATGAATCTGTAGAAAATTTTATGCTGCTTGCTCTGTATCTCTAGTGGCAGCCCAATTTCTTTGAGGAAAGATGCTGCAAATTATTCACTGCGAAATATAAAGCTTGCTTTTCATTTTAATTTTGTTCCATTTCTATCTCTGAATTTCCTTTATAGCTATTTTTCCAGCGTTATGAGAAAAAAAAAAAAAATCCGAGGCACCACGTCAGCCCAGCCCAAGCCAGACATAACATCCTGCCTGTGCTGCCCAGGGTATTATAAAAAATGCCTTTCATTTCTCTCCCCAGCCATCGTTGCAAGGCCCGTTCCCCTCTGCTGCCCATGAGCCAGCAGCGCTTTCCAGCAGGCTGCACACTGGAATTCCTCGGCTCTGGCATTCCTGCACACTCAAACATGGCTTACTGCTCTCAGCCAGTGTATTCCTTCCACCTACCAAAAAAACCAGCAGGGTGGGGGCCTGAACTGGCCACTGTTCAGTTGTTGGGGTGGGTTTTTTTTTTGCAGCTTTAAAAGATGCCACCAAACCCTCCTGAAACCCTGCCTGGGCATCGCATCCCCAGCAGGGAAGGCAGGTGGGATGAGAGAGGATCTGGGAGGGCTGTGATGCCTAGAAAGGATGCTCAGGGCACAACGGAAAGCAAAGCTGGCCCAAGGTTCATTTCCCAGGCCTGGCAGAGGGCAGAAGGGAGCGGAGCAGCTCCAGGAGGCAGCTCCTGAGCAGAGTGGCCCCTTCCAGCGCGGGCTCTGCCGCCTTTGTGCGCAGGATTTGCCATCCCCGCGCTCTCGCCGGCGCTGCAGCACCGCTCGGAGCCTCCTGCTTGAATTAACCAGGCCCAGAGGATAAAACTTTCAAATTAAACACATTCCTACAGGATTTCAGGCTCATTGTGTATGCACCAAGGAAACATAACATCCTAAAAATAATACGTATACAGAAAGAAAGCACATTTTGCAGGCATATTAAAGTGGAATATGAATTATAAGCAAGCTCATGGGAGAAGACGTCAGACTCCAAGCAAAAAGGAGCTTTTGTAAATAACATCATCCTTTGTAAGCTATCACAATTATCATCAGCCATTTAATTTGGCTCACCAACGCCTCTTAGTATTGTTGAAATTGTCCACTTTCCCCCCCTCCTGAATTGCAAAAGCCCCAGATTCTACAGAGTTCAAGCCCACAGCTGTATAGATTACTAATCAAGAGCTGGAACTCAATTTATATTCATTTCAGCAGATACATATCTAAACAGCAAACATGAAATAGCATCTCACCAAGCTGCCATCATTAGAGTACAATATTCAGAAAACGTTAAAGCTTTTGGTAAGATTTAATTGGTGTCAATGCTCTAAGTTTGTGTGTGCTGAATTGCATTGAAATCTTAACACCCAAGAACTTGTCACATTAAAAATATTCAAATAATATACTATTGCTCAGTAGAGATTCAGAAAATGTCAGTAAAGGCAACATCTGTTTAGTTTAGAATATTAAAGCAAAAACTTTAGCATTATTTTTGTGGGGTTTAGTCTTTTAGACACAGATTCACAGGGTCCTGGTATTTCAGATTACTAAATATGACAGAATATTTAAGGGCTTTGCACATTAAGCCCAATGAAAAATTCAAAATCCCTCACTGGAATTAGTAATTTAGCCCCAAGCTAATCAGAGATGTTATTCCAGTAGAACCAAAGTCTTCCAGTTGGCCCTCAGCTTAATTTCACTGATTAAAAAATATTAATTCAAGTCAGTTTGCTTTCCCACAGTCCCCTTACAAGTTAGCTGAAGCTGCTACTGAGAAACTACAATCTGAAAAAAAATATTTTGAACATCTGAGAAGCACTTATTTCTCTTATCTCTTACATTAACTTATGACTGGCTTTAAACCCAAGCTCGGAGTGAATCACAAGACAGTGAATGGGAGGCTCTTGGTGGCTGAAGCCCTCACTGGAAGAGTTAAGGCTTCTACTCCCAGCTACAACAACACCAAGCTGCTCTCACAAGTTCCCCCTCCAGGCAGAGTAAGTCAGGAGTTCTGGCTTAGGCACTTACACCAGGGGTCTAATTTTCACGAGCATCAGTCAGCTCAGGAAACACAACCAAACCTCAGAAAAGCTGAGAGCAAAGCTCAGATCACTTTTGGTGCTTCAGTTGTTTCTCCCTGCACCTCGAAGGCACCAAAATGCATCACACTGTGTACAAGAAACGTTCATGTGCTGAGACAACAGTCTTCAAGTGAAAATAAATGAATGCAATATTCTAATAGGAGGAAAATGGTTTCATTCCAGTGCCATCAAATGTAACCGAACTTTTCCAAAGGTCATTGCTTCATCCCACCTGTGTTGGAAGGGCTCCACGAGGAGGCCCCACAGTGCACCACAGTTCTTTCATCTGACACACAATGGCCCTGCAGACTCAGAGCTACCTGTGTCGGGGACCTCAGGGGTGCTGCCAAAAATAACCCCAGTTCTGCATTCCAGGCAGCAGAAGGATGAGACACACCATATTACATTAAAAGTACATGGGGGGGGAAAGAAACCCAACCTACCACAGAGATGGAAGGAGAGGGAGGAAAAAAAAAAAGGGAAAAAAAGAAAAGAGGTAGAGTGGGGTCACTGACAGGCAGAACTTGCTTTCTGAATGCTACTTTCAGCCCCAGCTGGTCAGCAGGAACAGACCCAGAGGGACAGATGAAAACCCTGACCAGAGATCCAACATTTACACCAGGCTGGATCCACTGAAGTATTGTCTGTGCACACTGGAGCTACACATGTGTGAATAAAGTCCCTCTAACCACAGTTAATGATCAACATTTTTGTCTTTCTCTCAAGAATTATAATATTTTTTCCAGATGTTTAAACCTGGGTATTGGGTTGATTTGACTGGTTTTAAGCTTTGGCCAGAAGAACCACTTCTCCATTGACACAGAGCTATAGAAAGAGAATTATTATCTGACTAGCTGCTTCCAAATTTTTCTTTTCACCAGTACCTTTTTTTTCCCAGAAAGATATATAAAATAGACTATTTTGGGTATCTCACAGGCTCCAAGTATCTCATACACAAGACAAAATGTTAATTAAAGAAGTGATTAGGGAAATGTATACCTCTAAGTGTAGAATCCAGACGATGATCTCTACAACACTTCCTTCCTTACCCATCGTGCATAACCCTTTATAAACTAGCAAAAAGAAGAAACTCAAAAGAATCCAAAGCAAATCCTATGGCAACACCCTGGAGTCAAACCCAACAGCAGACACTTTTAGCTGCTCTGTGTGTGGAGCATGGCAACACTGAGGCTGGGAACAGGCACCAGGAGCACTCAGAATGCTCTGCATCTCACAAACCTTGGACTAACGAGATCGAGTTCTCCCTGAGAGCTCCGTGCCCTTGATATCATAGCAAAGCTCTACCTGCTGTGGCACTGTCTGCAGTGAGGACCCAAGCAAGGTAGTGCCTCACTCTGCCCCCAAAGTCTGGGAAGGCAAAATTCCAGGAGCAAGTGGCTTTTCTACCAGCAGCTGTCACTGACTGCAGGACAAGACCAGGACACAGTGGGATGCACGGGACACATGGAAGGACATCCCCTGAAGCCTTATCAGTGAGTTCTAATGACAACCATTGTACACAAATAAATCCAAGCCACAAGTCAGTGTGATGCACGTCCATGAACAAAGCCTTGGATTAGTCTTTTTAGATCTAAGCCCTGAGCACACTCATCATACCTTAAAAAATATAACCCCCTGATGCAAGAGGTGCTGAGTCTTTGCAGGCAGGTCTCAGCCATCTGCTCTGAGTTCCTGCACACTGATGGACTGGTGTTGAACTGGGACACCGCTGATCCAGAACAGGTTTTTGCAAACCAAGTCGATCTGAGGTGATCTGAAGGCAGCACACTGCAGACTTTCCTCTAGAAATAAGGGCCTTGTGTAACACAACAGACTGCACTACTGTTCTAGCTTTGGGTTAGAGGCAGCCTGTTACACTGACTTGTCTAAGCTATATATCGTTTAAACATTGGTCTCCCTGTCCTTATTGTGCACCTCCTGTGCCAAAGCCAGCATTTTCTGGGTGCTCTTGCTGAAGGACTGGGCCTTGCATGCGTGTGTGTGCGTGTGTGTGCACGCCTGTGCTCCTGCACCAGCCCAGAGGAGATGCACGGCTTTGGAGGGTGGGGCAGCAGGGAGGGTTTGCATTGCACAGCGTTACACAACCATATTGCCAATGTTCAGCTTTATTTTTAACTCAAGGATCGAGAATGATCACGTGCCAGCTAAAACCTACAACTTATGGATGACTTTAAGGACACGCAAGAAAACACGAACACTGACGGCAATCAGAGAGACGAGCTGGAATATACACAGCTCCTGAATAATAATTCAGTTCCTTTCTTAAAGGCAGATCTATAATTCTTAGGGTTTGAGTAAAGAACTGGAGCAATAGTAAAGCTGGAAAGCTTTAATTCTATCTATAATTTAAGGCAGATTTTGGACCAACGTCATGATGAGTCCCCATAGCAGCTTTGTAACCACAAACCACACCTTAATAGCTACCTGCTCAAGAAACATACTCTACATCTTGATGGACAATTTATCAGCTCCCAAGGTCACTCTCAGGGTTTTGTTTGGAGGGGTTTCTGTCTTCCCAATCATACAAAACTGCAAACATAACTTAGCAGAGCCACATTTTCCCTGGCCAATGTCCTTTCGTACTAAAATAACAGCGCTGCAGTGAGTGAAACTAGAAAAGGGGAAAAAAAACAATCCACAAGAAAAGAAAAACCAAACAACAACAAAGAAACATCAAAACAAACAAACAAAAACGTACAAAAAAACCAAGCTAAAGCATTTCTTTGGCATTTTCGTTTCCTGGCAAGTAAGACAGTGAAGTAAGCCAAAAGGAGCATCTGGATTTGAAGTCAATATTGCACCAGAACATATGAAAACACCAATGCAGAAAAGTACAATGCCTAGATTACGAAAGGACAGTGATTATTTATGGGGTACAACAGCAAGGAAAGTTTTTGTTTTTCTTTATTCTCCACTGCTCAGTGAGTGCTGCTGGCAGCTTCCCCCTCAGTCTCTCCTGCAAGCTTGCTCACATACTTATTGCATCTGCTTCTTATTTAATGACCATTGTTTTGGTCTGTCAGAAGAACTACAACAAGTATCCAGATCTGCAAGATTAGGCAAATATTTTGACAATGCTGCGCGTCTCATTTTCTTGGAGAGAAAGAATAAAGAGGATTTTCACTTTTCACAGAACTTCACTGGAGCTCTTAATCGAAATGCTACAGAGAATCAAATAGCAGATTGAACAGACTTCTAGTGACAAAATAAAGCATGCCATTTTGTTTCCCAGAGCTTGCCAATTCTCTGCACATTGCTATCACAGGAACTCAAACACAGGACTTTAAAATATCATTCACATCACATGGCAGCTGTTTCTAAGCTGAGAAACCAACAGAGCCAGGGAGGAGCAAATGACAACTAAACGGTAATGGGGGCTATCAGGAGGCTCTGGGGGCAAGAAAAAAATTAGAAAGAAAAAAAAATAAAAGGTGGTACGAACCCCAGGCTTATACCCTGGGAGTGATGGTTGTCCTCCCTGTTGAGGCTTTTGTTTGACTCAGTGCAATAGCAAATATTCATAAAATGTAAATTCACATCCAGATGCTAAACCTCAAGTCTCATGTCGAAGCTAATATTCAAAGCAGGATCCTGCATGCCTCTTAAAGGTAAATACAACCAGTCCCAACTCAGATCATGATGGGCTGCAAATCAGGCCTGGATGAAGCAGAGCTGCACCAATTCATATATTACCAGAGGATCTAGACTCCAGAAAGTATGCTGAGAAGCCAACAGTAGCAGTTGTTTGGCAGTAAAGAAGGAGAGCTCACTTAAAAAAACTCATTTCTAAGCAAGAAAGCGAATGCTCTGAAGGGGGATGAAAACCAGGCCTGCAGGTTTTATAAGGACTTGGTGTCTCACAAATCTTACATTTCGTTCAGCTTTTCGAGGCCTGCTTTCCTCTACCTGTCCCTCCAAGGCCTGCTTCTTCTGGAGCTGAGTTTAGGCCAGCAAAATTCAGCCAATGACTTAAACATCCAAAATGGCAAATAAAGATACTTCCTCTGTGTTGTTGCCTGTGACAGGACACTCGCTATGCTACCAGGGAAAAGAAACCACTCAGGACAAGGGGACCCAGTGACCCTGTAAGAAACATCCCTGGAGGGACCAAAACACCAGAGGAAAGTTGTTAAGCTATGAGTTTGCTTCTGCTTTCAGTCCAAAGAGCTCATTTGAGGAATCAAACAACAAACAGAGGAGGTCTTTTTCACACAGAACTTCAGATCCACCTCTGCTCAGCTTGTAAATCCCCCTACTCCTCTTCTGGCAGGGAAAGAATTATTTACTGTAAGGAGATTGCTTAGTTTGGTACTTCCCACATTTTCTGAATCAACTGACAGCTATTTTAGATATACATGAAAAAACTTTTGCTCTGAACACTTCACAACCAGCCAAGAATATATAAAAGAATAACATACAGCTTCCTTTTGCACTTCTTTTACACCTTTCCATCTTTGTTACAACAGAGCTTTTAATGGAGAGACAAGCTTGGCCAAACTCACCTACCCATGGAAAGAAAAATTACTTGAGAAAAGAATTCCTGTATTTTTCCTGTTGGGTTATCAGTATTACCTCAACAGCAGCCTGAGAAGGGCATACTGAGCACAACAGCAACAACCACCACTGGTGGCTCCAGAAAGTGCCTGGTGTGAGTGCTGGAGTGGGACCAACATGATCCTCTCAGTCCATCACTGCCACCAGATGTGACAAGCCAGTCAGTCACTGGCTCCACCAGCCACTCTTCAACCACACCCCCTGTGTGCACCAGGCAGGTCAGGAGAGACTGTTTGGACATTCAGAACAACTACACCGAGTGCCTCGCTGTGCCAGGCTCTGAGGAGATGCTGGAATTCACACTGGTGCCTCTGCACAGCACACAACTTGGGATAAACCTGCACCAACTCTCAACACCCGTGAACAGAAACCAGAGCCTTCTGACCAACCATCATAACCTTCAAACTCCAGACATGGTGTAAATGTTCAGGCAGGCTGTAGGGCCAGGACTGCCAGAGCAGCTGGGAAGGGGCAACCCTCATCTCCCTCATGCTTTGTGCCCAGCACAGCTACAGCAACCTCTCAACCACAAGAAACTTTGAGTTTTAGTTTATAGGCTGAGGGGTTTTGCTGTGTTTGTTTTTGGTTCTGTGGGTTTTTTTGTTTGGGGTATGTGAAGATGTGTGTCTGTTGTCTGTGGGGTTTTGTTACTGTTTTTTCAAGAAAAGGACACATGTTCTTTGGGTTTGTTTGCACCTTCCTTCAATGATAATTTTGTTATGGTGACAGCTCAAATGAGTAGATGCTGCAGCAGCACTAAGTCTTTTTTTCTGATCTTGGAGCTTCCTTTCTTATTTTTCCTTAACTTTTACCAATATCACAGAGTTACTGCACTGCAAGACCAGAAAAAGTCAGATGATTGAGTCTAAGATCTGGCTCCTGCTCTCTTTCACACTGTGCCCTTCTGCTACCATAAAGCAGACTGAATGATTAAAAAAGAGAGGCTGACCTCTTCCAGTATAAACACTCCTCCTGTTTGGCCAGCTTCCCTGCAAAACAATTATTTCTCTGATTTCACTGAACCCTGCATCACCATCACACCCATCTTTTAACTGCATGTGTCTCTTATCTGTCCATCTCCATTGTTTTTCTGCAGAGGATTTTAATGATTTCTTCAAAGAACCCTGGCAAGCAGAACAATCTTCCTCTTCCTTTCAATCTGACACATGCGTAATTGTCACCCTCTTTTTCTACCAAAGATAAAGGACACGTTCAACTTTTTTTCTTCCTCCAATACATCTGTTTTCCCCATGGCAATACTCGATCACTTTATCTTTCTAGTGCCCACTATCTTTCCCTCCTGTCTACTCTACTCCATCTCATCTCCTCTTTTGACTCTGATCCAAGACAACCCAAGCCTTAATCTTTTCCACATTAGAAATACTGACCTAACTCACTCACCACCTCAATGGTCACAGATTTTTACTGCCAAGAGCCCTTGCCCTCATACAGCATGGGAACTGTAGAACAAATTCCCCTTCTGTCACATGGACCACACCTGGTATCAGAGCAGACCCTGATCCATAATTCAGGATCAATATTTTGCAGTTCCTCTCCTCAACCTGCCAGCCACCTTCAGTGCAGCCAAGTGTGCTCCTTATCTTTCAGTGACATTGCTCCTTTAGCTCCCCAGTTTTGGTTTTACTCATTCATCTCATTTCCTCAACACTCATCTATATTCTCTTGAACATTTCCCATCTTTCCATGGGCTTACACAGGACTGCTCATTTCATTCACAACATATATTAAGCCACCAGCTCTACCAATTTCATAACCCCATCTCCATCCATCCTACTCTTTCTGCTCACGGCCGCAATTGCCTCAGATTCATCTCTCATCATCTCCCTTCCAAGCCATTCCCATTGCCTCTTACATAGTGCACTACAGACAACGTGCTTGTATCTCACACTGCAAATGGTAACATGGCATCTGATTTCCCTTATCTTGGATATTAGAACACTAATGAGGCCCTGTGTCTAAACCCTGTGACTATCCACTTATGACTTCATTTACATATGGCCTTCTCTAATTACACAATGCTCACACCCAGAAGGAAGTTAAACCAGTGCGTGCAGGCACTGAAGGTGCAAAAATAATTCTATTTCCATAAACCAAAATATCAAGAAGCTGTCTCCTAATAGTGAACGAGTGTTTTTCACAAGTCAGAAAACAGTCCCTGGCAGCTCAGCCACCTGCAGCTGTAATAAACACACTCAGAATTGGTTACAGGAGGAGAAAAAACCTAAAAAAAATTCTAAACAAATAGGGCTAAAGAAATTACGAAAAAGGGTAGTAAGTCACTAGCATTGAGACCTCCAAACCATAGGACATCATAGGAGACATTTCAGCCACAACCAACCAACAAGTGTTTTGTTAATAACTTCCACAACCTCAAGTTCCATTTTTTGGTTGTGTTTTATCTGCCCCTTTGATCTGCACCTGACAATCTGCCTCACCCAGGATAAACAACTCACCTTCCCAGCGAGGAGCTGCTGATTTCTGCTCCCACATAATTTCATGGTTTTGGTTACACACTTTTCCTGGAGGCCTTCAACCACAGAGGTCTTGCAGTTTAAATACCAGTAAGAACAGGGAGAGGGACGGCCAAGAGGAAGGATTGTGTCAGATGGCTTGTCAGCTAACTGACTTCAACAGTGGGGCATCTCACAGGTCATTCCCAGCTTTTCCTCAAATAGTTCCTACTTCATATTTTCCCTTCTAGTATCTTAAAAACACACCTCCTTAAACAGTCACCATTCCCCTCTCTGGGATTCATCCCATAAATTTCACCTTCATTTTTCTCATTTCCTGATGTTCAGGATTTGTGTTTACTAGGGTTTGTTTCCTTTAACCGTGATATATTTATGTGAATGCCCTTTTTCACAGCATATCTTCAAACACATTATAGAGGTGGACAAACATTATTATCTTTATGCTACAAGCAATGGTAACTGCAACACAGAATTAAACCACCACACAAGACGGAGCAAACCCAGCAGCTGACTAATAACAAAGGTGTCCCTAAATTCCCTGGCTTCTAACTGATTAGCCACTTAGATCCAGAAATCCCTACTGACTTACCAGGCATTTACAAGTAAATAAATGATTTTTCACATTGACTACAGCAAACAGGTTGTAAAATCCTGATGCAACTTTTCCACTGTAACGCTGCTGTCAAGAGTATTCCTGGCATTTTGAACTCATTTCATCATATGACACCAATCTACAGTAGAACAAAAATTTCCTGAAGTGTTTCTGAGTGTTCCTTTATTTTTAGGCTTCTGGGTAGATCTATGTGCTATGGACAGCAGAATCTTCAAAGCTTTGCTGTAGTTTGTACAAAGGGAAAAGAGGTGTTGGAAGCAGTTTCAAAGCACCTTTTTCCCAGTACTCGTTTTTCGGACAGGAGTGTGTAGACTTGGTCAGCCACAGGAAATTATTTGTATATCTCAGGGGCTGGGAAGGCATCAAGATGCCCCATGAAGGGTGCTAGAAACACAGTACAGCTCTTGCTGCAGCTTTTCTTCCCATGCCTGTCTCCTGTAGCACATTATCCCACTTAGAGAATCTCTCCCGAAAAAGCTTCTCTCTTCAGTGCCCAGGTCTTGTTTCCTGTTAAAGGGGATTTTGCCTGCATGGTTTTAAAGGCATCCTACAGAAGGGCTTTACTCTGAGAAGACCACAGGGATGTCCCCATGCTCACTCGTGTAGTTTTGGAAGCACCAGCATTAAGGAAGCCTGTCCTTATTCATGTCAACATTTCCACCACCAGTATTGATCAGCTTTGATATCTATGACTTTAAATGTACCTGGGAAGACAGGTAGCAAAGTAGGGGATATTCAAGGTATTTTCCTTAAATAAAAGGGGCAATGAGTGTTTACCTCACCTGTGCTTTCACAGGGCTAGTTTAGAACAGTTTAGCTTCAGGTTCTCTTTGTCATACGCTATGTTATTAACCTGATCAGACTGTAACAGCATCAAATTCCAGTGGTTTTGCTCCAAGCTGTTATTTCTGTAGGGACTGCACAACACCATCAAGAGATTCTGGCAGACCAGGATACAGCAGTGATATCCACACAAAAGCAAAGAAAAAAGGAAAGATAAAAATCTAAAATCTTCTTCATAGTTCTGAGCTACAGGACTTTAGAAGTCCTCATGCACTCAGCCATTGAAAGTTTTGACAGAAGTAGAATCTGGAAGGATCTGTGGAGAGGTGATTGCTGTGACACTTAGCTGGGGTCCCTCCCATCCGAATCAGATTTAGCTGAACTTGAACCTCAGGGAACTCAGCAAGAACAAAGCAAAACCAACCAAATTCCACACAGGTATCAACACTGAATTTATCGAGTTGCTTGTGTGAGCAGTTCTGCATCCCAAGTGAGAACAATTCCTGGCACCACCCATTTTTCACTCCAAGAACTCCTCATAGATGGTTTTTGCTGTGTGCTACACAGACATTTTTAATGCACAAAGCAGATGGTGCACCTAAACCTGACTTCTCCACTGCAAGAAGGAAAAGAAGAAAGCTTGTCCTCTGTGTTGTCCTCACCTCCTCCATGCTGCTCCAGCGAAGGAGAGGATGGCTGGCTGGGCTTGGTGCTGCCTGTCGTCTTTACATCACAGTCACTGTCAAGATGAAACCAGCATTTCTAAAGCAAACACTTCTCTTTCCAGCAGGATTAATCCTAAGAGGGTTTGACTTTAGGCTGTCTAGTAAGATCCAGAAAATATATTTTCCATTTCTAAGTCTGTTTCTTAACTTCTCATTCTAAGAACACTCTGGAGCAAGTGTCTCAGAGACTGGAACTCTTTAGATTTTTGAACGGGTATGGAAAAAAAACCAACAAACCTGGAGATTTCACCCACATTCTCCCACTGACCTGTGGGATGCTTTTGGCCAAGTTGCTTTGTGTATCAAAACAGAAGTGGAAACAAAGCAAAGAAATATAAGGCACATCAACAGAGAGGATCTGTACAGGTCAACACAGTTTGGTGCATGTACTTACCAGAACACACAGAAATACATATTTAGAAGTACAATTAGGCCAGAAGCAACAGGGAAGAGGAAAACTGGCAGATCACACTTTCAAGAACAGTTATAAAAAAACCCCAAACAAACCCCAAAACAAAGACCAACATGGACAAAGGACATGCGCGGGGAAGAGCTGTGTTTTCCACTAAGGATGCTTTTATTTTCACACAGTGATGTTAGAAAGTCTCCTTTTCTGCCTGCAAAAATCTCCAGTGCATCAAATCCAGGGAGCCAAACCTGCTTGTGATTATTCTGCTCGAGAGGAAGGAACTGCTCATCTGCACAGCTTCAGCATTTCTGCAGTCCCAGGCTGTGGGCGAGCCTGACGTCAGTCACAGTGTGAGCCATAAAAATCCCCTTCAACAACTAACCCTCTCTGTGTGGGAAGCCTGTAGCATTATTTTAAGCAAGGACCCAAGATTACCCTGGTGCTTTCTTGCAATATTTATCACAGAGCCAGGGATGGGACTGAACCCAGAGGAAATGCATATGTGCCCATCTTCAATATTTTCACGTGCTCTCCACATAGAGAATGGTACATTCCAAGGGAATAAATATGTCAGCCTCCCTAAATCTACTCTAATAGCACCACTGTTGTCCACTGTCTCAACATAAATGTCCCTGCTATATGAAGTTTTTTCTTCACAGTGGAAATAAATGTGGTATTTGTGCAACATTCTGACAATGAGGGGGTCTTGGAAAAATCTTCATTTCTTATTGATATCCCCAATCCTCTGTTTAATTCACAACTCTGACATCTATTTCACAAGACTACTCTGATTTTCTAGGAGTGTTTAGATGAGGGATCCTGGAAGAGATTTTTATTTTGCTTTTGATAGGTGACCAAAAGAGTTTTCAAGCTACATTAGCAGCAATAATAATAATACCACCACAATCTCTCACAGCATCTTTCCTCAAAAATGAAGTTGAAGCTATACTTTATTTTCAAACAGCAGAAATCTCTTCAGTTACTGTCACTGCACTTGAAAACATCGTGGCGGTGAAGAGTGAATACAACCCATACACAACATATTTATGACTTAAAAGAAAAGTATCACCTGCTCAACTTCTAAATCATAACTCCTTCTTGTAAATGGAAACCCACATTCCATTCTTAGAAACATCCTCACCTCTCCACTTAAAATCACTGCTGACAAATCAGCGTCTGTAAACTCCTGCTGGTTTAGAGAGGTGAATTGACACATCACAGGTCAATGAGTTTACTTTAAAAACAGACACTCATCAATTGCTGAGGATATTCTGAGTCCTCCAGACTAGTGACAACCTAATTAAAAACTTCTCAGAGTAAACTTCACTGAGATCTATTTACCTCTCTCATACAGTCCAAACTACATTTTGATTTTTACCAAATGAGAAATGAATGCAGAAACCATCATATAAACCATCATATACTCCATCATATGGAGTTCCCCAACTAGTTTAATACATAAATAATAAGAGGAGCCTCAGCTCAACAATATGCTTAACTGGTACTCAGGTTTAAATACAAACTTTACAGCACTATTCTTCATTTCACTAGTGAAAACACTTAAGCTTGTGCTTAAAACATAAGTACCTACTACAAAGTGCTTTATTTAAACTTGGATTACATACTGGATTTCCTGGAATAAAGGCTGAAACAGTCCTTCACAAGGGCTTGGTAACTCAGGGGGAAGATTAAGGTAAGTGCCCGGTAAAAAAAGATTTCAAGAAGCTTTGGAAAACATAATTTGAAATGTTTTTCCCCAAGTAATAAGCCAAACCTCCAGGTTCCTGCCTTGTGCCCGGGCAGAGGCAGGGCAGGTTTCCCGGGACACACACACCTCTGTGCCCCAGGGAGTGTCAGGGATGTGCTGTGATGGGATGGTGTGTCTGTGGGACAGGAGCAGTGCTGGGGTGTCAGGGATGTGCTGTGATGGGATGGTGTGTCTGTGGGACAGGAGCAGTGCTGGGGTGTCAGGGATGTGCTGTGACAGCCGGGTGTGTCTGTGGGACAGGAGCGGTGCTGGGGTGTCAGGGATGTGCTGTGATGGGATGGTGTGTCTGTGGGACAGGAGCGGTGCTGCGGTGTCAGGGATGTGCTGTGATGGGATGGTGTGTCTGTGGGACAGGAGCGGTGCTGCGGTGTCAGGGATGTGCTATGGAGGATGGGATGGTGTGTCTGTGGGACAGGAGCAGTGCTGGGGTGTCAGGGATGTGCTGTGATGGGATGGTGTGTCTGTGGGACAGGAGCAGTGCTGGGGTGTCAGGGATGTGCTGTGACAGCCGGGTGTGTCTGTGGGACAGGAGCGGTGCTGGGGTGTCAGGGATGTGCTGTGATGGGATGGTGTGTCTGTGGGACAGGAGCGGTGCTGCGGTGTCAGGGATGTGCTGTGATGGGATGGTGTGTCTGTGGGACAGGAGCGGTGCTGCGGTGTCAGGGATGTGCTGTGACAGCCGGGCGTGTCTGTGGGACAGGAGCGGTCCAGGCTCGGCTGCGGCAGGCGCGGTTTAACCCGGGCCGTACTCCAGGGTGGCTGTGCCACCTAGTGCTGCTTGGCATGAACTGTTCGGAGCCGGCAGGGAGGGAGGGACGGGGAAAGCCGAGCACACAGCCCGGCCCCAGCCCGGCCTCACGCTCCCAACAGTCTCGGCTCGTTTAATTCCCTGAGCAGCAAAAGGGTCCCGGAGCGGGGGCAGCCCCTCTCCTGCGGCCACAGCCACAGCCTCGGAGCTTCCAGCGCTCCGGAACATCCCAAAGATGCCCAGGGCAGCCAGCGATCCAACCCAGCAGGGCACCACCACAGCAGCACCGCCGGGCACACGCTCACTTCTTCAGTGCCTACTGCCCCACCAACTATTTGTGACTTCTATTCTCCTTACGCGCTTTCTGTCTTTTACACAAGAGGCAGCTGCTTTGTTTGAATAAAAAAAAAAATCCTCCAAGTTGCCCATTAAATCCAGCAGCTCTGGTAAGGAAACATGGCCATATTCAGTAGTGCCTTTTGTCCGAAAAGATCCCAAATGAGCTTGCAAGAAAATGTAAAGCAATAACACTACTGGGAATGCACATGAGAAAAACGAATACACACAAAATCTGACAAAATCTCTAATTGCACGTCTGAATTCCAAATCACTCTGTCTGTGGGAGGAATGCAGTAGTTCTTTAATGCATGGCACATCACGACATGGCAATAGAAACCCAAGTACTGCCAAAGCCACGCTGTTCCCTAGTTCAAGCAAGAGGTGAAAATTTCTAGGAAAGGAGCCTGAAAAAATGAAGCTAATGATCACATAAAGTCTAATTAATTGAAAGAAAAGTACTCCAGTGGTGTCACACCTGCTAGCTAGGCCACCCTCTGCACAGGCAGCCCACCTGTCTCCCAAATAACAATTTTAATTCATTAGTTCCCAGCATCTCCCAGCAGCATGAGAGTTCCCCTATGCAAACGCTGACATATCACCTTAATAAAAAAACACATCTGGCAAAATGACAGACACCGTGCTCTTCATCTGACACCAGGATAACGGGGAGAGAAAAATCAACAAAGCAAGAACAAAATCTCTTCCTTGCCAGTACACATCAGACACTTCTTGCTTTCTAGTTGCTCAGAATTGCCCTTGGTGTGCTCTTCCTCTTCTTTTCTCTCTTGGTATGTTCTGCCCACCCCCTGCACCTCCCTGCAGGCCGGGGGGGCTGCACAGGAGCTCCTCCTGCTCCCAGGGAAGGGCTGCACTGAGCAGCTCCTGGGTTATTCTGATGCAGAGGCTCCTCAAACACACCACCTTTCTGTTTGCACAGCCCTGACCTGAGTTTATATTGGCACAATTAGTGTTAAGACACTGATAAAAATCAGCCATTACCACATATGCTACAATAAAAGTGACAGGCTGGACCATAACCTTTTAAGAATTAGAACTCACTAGAGTTTATGACCTGTCAGCCAAACAGTAAAACAGCAACGAGCTGCTGTGATACACATTTTAATACATTCTTAGAAACCCCACAGCCAGTTACTAGAAGTGGCAAGAAGAGGATTTTTAAATGGCCTCATTATCACTTAGTGTACACAGCAACTGTTACAGTTTGAACAGTAAAATGAACTCCTTTGTTGAATTACTCCAAACTCTTGACTAGGTGGATTTAAAATAACACTCTAGTGTACACCTAGCACCTCTACCTCTTTATTTGTTTTTAAGTAAAGACAAAACCAGGCAGCTGAATCAAGTAGTTAGTCCTTGTTCCAGGGCTATCAATAGATTGTAATCGATTAAGAGGGGGATGACCAAAATCAGACACATCCTCTAACACACTAAATTTAGCCACAGTAACCCACATACATTTCTCCCAAATGCCAAGGGGCTTGGGAAGCTGAGCTGCACATCAGGTATCCCTGAGGCACTTGAGTCCCTACATCCCCACCCCTCACGGGGCCTTGGAGACCCTGAAGTCACTGCAGCAATTGGGACCTGGGAGCCTGAGCTGCCCTGCTGTTTACAGCTCTGTTCCACACATCCCTTCCACTGCAGCCCAGTAGCAATCCAATTTTTAATTTCAGTTCTGCCTCAATTACAGCTGTTCTTGAAGTTGACCATGACTTCCTAATTGTTTTTGCTGCCCTCAGCTTTCACACACCAATTAGATATGAAATGCTCTCCAGCTGCACCTTCAGTTCACACACAATTAGGGGATGCACAGAAAAGCAGGGCTGCCTGGTGACAGAGACATTTCCCGTGTTAGAACAGTGGGAAATGTGACACATCCTTAAGAACACAGCTTGACAAAGCATGTAATTCCAGCCTCTGCTACACCACCAAGGTGAGGACACCAGAGTGAGCTACCTGACTGCTCCCTGCTCCCTTGGAAGAGTGATTTGGGGGAAGGGGTGTGGAGGGCATCACCAATTAAAGGACATAGAGAAGGAGAAAAAGGGGAGAAAGGTCACCTCCTTTTCTGGGTGCCCTCACTGAGTCTAAAGATTTCACTGTACTAGGAGAAAACAGAAAATATAATTCCTTACTTGGCAATTCTTTGAAAAAAAAAAACCCAAACAACTTTAAAAATAACTTGTATCTCCTATTCCTTCAGCATTTGTCCGTTCAGAAATCTTTCAAATGTATTGTTTGTGATATGACTGATAAAAAAGTATTTTTTCTCCAGATTGAAGAATCTTTTAGAAAAACGGCTTTGTTACTCAAAATAATATTTGAAATCCAGAACATTTAGCCTTCTTCAGTGAAATCACAAAGAAATTAAAGTCCCTGTACAAGACACCAGTTTTGAAGGGGAGGGAAAGAACCAAAAGTAAAAATGTATCAAAAACATTTCACTCAGGTATTTGTAATTACTCTGCAGTTCCTTCCAGAAATCAGAACGGATATTGAGAGTTCTCCTTACCCTCACAAAATCTCCCACAGAACATTTGTGTTTCTCTCCCTTTACATTTTTCTTTCACAGGGCTGAACGCAGACCAAGCTGGGGCCTCGTGCACCAATAGGTAAAGGGATTGCTGGTGGATGTGGTGCTATTTAAGGGATCTGTAGCAATTCCTGCTTTTCTTTCTCCACAGGGAGTGGAGGGTACAGCATTCCTGCACGGAGGGGTTGTGCTCCCACAGGCACCTCATGGGCACAGTTATCGAGTGCTTCTGTAGCTGCAGCAGAAACTTTAAACCAGCCCCTTCTCTCATCCTTCTAAACCCATTCCAGGTGCATCCTTGAAAAGGCATTGACTTTAATGGTGTAAAATTCAACAAGACTTGAAATTAACCTTTTAGTGAATCTTTCACATTCAATGTGAAATAACAGAGCCGGTTGTGATGTGACATTTTTGTAGGTGAAAACATCAAAGGCAGCCCTGCCACAGACTGATCTACCTTTGAACACCCAAGGGTATCTGAGACTGCCAAGTCTCTGTAGACTAGACAGAGAGAAAGAAAAAAGGAAGAGAAAGAGATCTAAGATATTCCACTATTTAAGGTGAAGTCATTCTAACTAGGATTTAATTCAATCTTTTACACTTTGTTACTGCTGGTGGTTTTTTAATACACAGTCAAAAGAGAAAATCAGGATAAAAGGAAAAGAATATTATTTCTGACTGTCAGGCCATAATAAGGCATAAATACATGAAAATTTAACTGGCACCACTTATTCTTTCCTTCCTCTTTAGCATTCATGCCTTAGGAATTCCTTTCTATTGGAGTTATGCAATAAACAAACCAAAAAGGAAAAAAAAAAGAAAAAGAAAAAAGCAGTATCAGCCTTTCAAAGGGCTGCAGAAAAAGGTAAGTACCTGTCTAATAACTCAGAAACAACTGAATTAATGGACACTGACTACTGCGGCCCTTCCTCCCAAGCACACACATTGACTGCTCTCCTGGTGTTCAGACCAGGGGCTTGTTGGAGTCCAGTCCCTCTTGAAAGCACTCCTGGTAAGATCCACTCCCGACCCTCGTGCTCTGGGCATAACAAGAAATGCCCAAGTTTCTGGCCTGCAGCTCTCTCCATGCAGCCAGGACACCTGTGGGGCACCTGGCCATGCCAAGCCCCTGATCCTGAGACCTCATGAAAAATTCAGATGTGGTGCCATCAAAGTGAGGCCCTGCTGGGTCCTACAAGGTGACAGAGCACAGTCAGTGACAGGAACACAAACAGCCTTTGTTTGTAGGGTTCTCCTCCAGAGTGAGGATTCAAAATGTGAGATATTATTGAATCAAACCACACAGCCCAGCCCACCCTGTACAAGCCATCCTGTTTTGGGTGCTAGAGCTGGAGTTTGGTTCTTTGCTTTAGAGCAAGGCTTTTGTGCCCCAACTGCATCAGAACCCAAGTTAGACAGCTCAGAGGGACCCTGAGCTGCTCCTCCTGGCTCTGCTTGAGAGCTCCAGCAGAGCAGTCTCAGGCCATGTGCATCACCCTTCAGCAACAAAGCCAGGAAGAAAACTGGACTTTGAGACAGAAAGAGGTTGAGTTTGCCAGGTATGGCACCTGTCTGGGGAGTCATCACCTCCTTCTGCTAACAGCTCCAGTGCTTTATTTAAGGAAATGGGCTACGGCAAAAGGCTACACCAGGCCAAGGAAAAAAACAAAGGAAACAAAACTCACAGCCAGAACAGGTTGAAGAGACACTCCGAACATCCAGAGGAGACTGTGCAGGCAAGTGGGAGAGAAGGAAATGTGACACCCTGCTTGGGAAGCTGAGAGTGTTAAACCCTACACTCTGACAAGCAGCTCCCTAAGGATTTGGTGGCAGAGTGGTCAACAACAAAGCTGGGAGCAGCCCCAGGTTTGGTTTGGGTCCCAGACTTTCTGAACAGTGGAGGTCTGCACGTGGGCACCAAGGAAACAACAGTCCACAGTTATCACACTTGAGCCAGGAATCTGTGGGATGCAGAAGGCAGAGACTGACAACAGAGACATCTTCAGAGAGGAACAAGAGGAGGAGGGAACAGACAAATTACCCACATGCCAATATACAAAGCCAGCCTCCCAGAGACAGTGCCATTTGTATCTGACATACACTGATGACATTTTTATGGCTTTCCAAGGCCGTTAAAAACATGCCAGAAAGTGAAGGGAGAAGAGAGCAAAGAAAGGAGGAGAGAACTTGCTGCTGCCTTCAAGTTATGTACAGCCTCTTCACACAGAATAATCCCAGCTTGACCACGCCTGAGCTTCTTCCACGAACCAATGCCTTACTCGGCCTGTGAGGAGCCTCAACCAGGAGCAATCTCTCACCTCCTTCCAGAACATGTGAAATTAAGTGAACCACTTGAAAAAAGTCAAGAATTCTTAAATGGCCTCTTTTCTGAATCAGCCTGAATCTATTTGAACTTATCTTCAAAAAGATCCTGAGATCTCACATTATGGGGAAAATTATATATATGATACAATTTCTCATGGCTCTTTCACAGTCACTAAGAGACAGTGGAAGAAAGACAACTTGGAAGCAGAGCTGAGATATAAAGCCTTAGATGCTAATTCTCACCCAGCTTCCTCCCACACATTGTGGTATCTTGACCTTGATTTCATCTATATCAATGATAACTTCAATGCAGCAAAGATTTTTCTGATGATCATTTTTTTCCTCAGAGTCTGTGATGCCACAGTAGAGGTGGGGTATGGTTCCATGCATTAAAAAGCTGAACTCTTAAGTTTAAGATCAAAACTGTCAGTTTTTATCCTGCTTCAACACGGAATTGTGACATTTTGAAAAAAAGTTTTCATTTGAAATGTTCACTGATGCACCAGTGAAGCTCTCAAAATCATCTTAATAGCACGAGGTGTTGACTAAGTGGGCTGAAGCAAAGTCAACAAACTCCCAGCTGCGGAGCACACACTCCTGTTTTCACCACCCCCCCTGAATCACACACTGCAACACCAGCCAAGGTTCCTACTGTCTACACGAGTTCTTCCTCTTTTTGTTGCACAACAACTGGAATTGCATCTTACTCTGCTCCTCAAAACTGCTTTTTCAGCTCTCCTCTTTGGAGGAAGAGCTACTACAAACAACATAGGACTTTATGACTCAAACCGCATTTCCAGGGAGTCAAAAACTCAGCACACCACAGTGCCAACAACTTAGCAGCACAGGAGGAGCTGATCAGGGATGGAATTTTTCTTAATGTTCCATTATCTCTTCTTATCACTCTCTGAGGAGGGGCTGTGAAGTTGTTATATGTAGCTGCATTGTTAAATTCTGAGAGAAACGAAAACAAGAGGCCTGGGGACATGGCCCAGACCTGCATTTCTAAGGCCCTTGGGCAGGGGCTGAGGTGGATGCCCCAGGTGAGGCTGGTCAGGGCCATCACTCCACTCAGGGTCTAATGAGCATCAGCTGACACCAGAATGATGGAGACAAACACCAGGGACCTGCTCCTGGAGCCACAGTCCTGCTCAAACAGAACCACCTGCAACACGCCACTGAATGGAAGCAACCTGCTGCTGTACTTGTTCCAGAAAGCAGAAAAAGAGACTGAAATAAGGCTTGTGAAAGATAAACCAGCTTCCTTGATAAAGTCCCTTTCTAACTTGCTTTGAAATGGTAAAAAAAAAAATAATAAAAAAAATCAAAAATAACTAAGATGTGAGGATTGTAAAAAAAAAAAAGGAAGGTGTGGGAAGACACAGAAACGAAGACTTCTCTGATGCATATGGGTATCAGAAATGTGAATGCATGATTAGACACGGCTGTGCTGTCAAACATCACTCCTGCACTTCTAAAAGCCTGATGTCTGAAGATACACAAATGAGTACACACTGGCAAAATATTTTATTGGTGCCTTCTACCCCATTACTTCTGTGACAGCCCCAGGGCCCTGCTCAGAACCACACTGACACAAAGACACACAAGAAAACACAGACCAGTCAGAAACATTTTATAGGCGAGGACCAAATCCTAGGAATACAAACTGTGGGCAGGAGGGTGTTGCTCTCCTCAGAACTCTATCAGCAACTCATCAGGAGACACGTTCAGCCAGGGAAATGACTCTTCCTGCCCACGGATTAAAAATCTGCCTCTGGTACTTCTGGGATGTAGTAGCTCCACCTAAATTTCTGAACTAACTGGTGATTTGGGATTACCAAAGACTAACTTGGAAGTGGACTGTTAATTAGAAGTTTTTTCAGAAATCTTTCCCATTCCTGAAAATTGAACTATTGGAGGAGCTTCTTGAGGGCATGTGGGCTTTGGTGCCCAAAATTAGATAGTGGGAAGAGAAGGAGAAAGCAATAAAAACGGGTAGTGCAGGCATATTCCACTGTAGAAAGAAGGACTTTTCTCATGCTCACAGCAGGTACACTCATGTGAACCTGCTTTTTCTCTTGCAGGTCAGAGATTGCAACACAAAACACTGGAACAGTTAATTTAGCTTTCTGTTTTTCACAGCTAGTGACACTAACCTGACAAAGCACAACACTTCACAACATACTGTGGGCTCAGATGCAGTTCTTTCTGCGTGTCTGAAGATATAACAAAATAACTAATAGCCAGTAGATTGTTTCAATTCCAGGGTGATAACAATAAACCATTCCAAAAAAAGAGGGGAGCTACCAAATGGTCCAATTCCTGAGCAGGACATGTCCTGCACTCTGTTCCTCCCTCTGAGTGCACTGCACTTCCACACCACATCCCCGGCTCTGACCCGAGCAGGGCAGCAGGGATGGAACCAGTGCTACTGATGCAGCATATGCAGGTCTGCAAATCCCTGGCAACAGCCAAATTCCTTCCTTTCTACTCCCACAAAATTTCCAGCGGGAGACAAGAGACATACTGAGAAAACCTGGGCTCATGACAGCTCTAAGATTGTAGGAATTCAGCCACAGAACAGCACAGACAGGCTTCCCACACCACCCTGGTGGTGTGCGTTCCCTCTGTCTTTCCAAGAACCTGCTCCCTTTGGTGGCTCAACAGAACAAAAGAGAACTAGGGACACAAAGAAAGATTTGTCAAAGATTGTACAACAGAAAACCTCTACGGGTTGTTTGAAGAATGATGAAAAGAACATTAGAGTGAATAGCACACATGTCCTCAGCACGTTTAATGTCTGCTCAGCTTAAAGAAACCTTGTCATTTTGTTTCTGAATTGATACAGGCATTAGCCTTTGCTTTGCTCTCCTCAATTCTGTGTAGACACTCCTTAACTAAGAACTAGCTGTGGGCTGCTACAGCAGAGAAAGACAAAATCCCAATTTACCTGAAATATTGTTTTGATTAAATGCAAGATCTGATTTACCACAGGGATATTCCTCAAGTCGCACACACAAGTAGCAAGTGCATTTAAATGTTTGCTTAAGGTCCAACAGTTGTCTACCTTTAGCTTTGAAAAAACCTGGCCTTCAGGAATAGAAAGGATGCTGAAGTCCTTTAGTAGAGGGCAGGGTTTCTCACAGGTTCTAAAAATTATAGAGTGAAAAAGTTTTGAGTGAGCTCTCAGTCAACAAGAGGTTTTTAATGCTGGTTTGAACTGCTAGTCAGAATCCAGAGTCTCTGGGACATAAAAAATAAAGATGGAAAAAGCAGAAAAACCTAAAAAGCTTTATTCTGGTGTATAAATGGGGCCTCCAAGGCCTGTGTAGATCTAGGTACTATATTTATGCCTTCCAAGTCTCCCTCCCAACAAGCAATGCAAAAAAAGCTCCCAGTGCCCACTGCCAGCATAAAGTGTGAAGGATGGGATATTCTTATGGAATACCCTGGTAGTAAAATATACAAACAGGAATTAACGACATCAAGACTTTCTCTGAAAACCCCAGTGCACAAATTTGCAATTTCCTCAGTCAGTACCATAATTCTGAGAGAAATAGTCACAGAGGTGCCATTTGCCTACTATGTTTTCAATACACATTTTTCCTTTTCTAAACAGGTCACATGGAGTAGGCAAAGAAAGTGATTTGTAGGGAAAGCATTAGCAATAGGATGTGGAAGGTACATCAGTCACTCCAGTCCATGCTGCTTTAACACGAGAGATGATTTGCAAAGCTCAACACACGTGGGTGCTTTCTGCTGCTTCAAAAAGTTAGCAAAGCAAAAAAAAAAGAAAAAAAAAGACTTGTTACAGGATTTTTTACACATTAGTTTTAATTTAGATGACTCTGCCATTGGAGGACTCACACAAGAGAAAACCTTAAATAATGGGAAAATAATACTAAAGGTAAATCACCTCTGCTGTAGCTACTGCTAAACAACAGCCACGAGCCCGTTACCAGAGGGACAGTGGCCAAAGGCTCTCAGAACAAAGCCAGACCATCCCGTTGGGTTTGGACCTACCTGTTAAAAGGCCATTTTTGTGAAGTGTCCTGTTTGTGCACACAGGATTTCAAGGAACAACTGGCTGGGCCATGATGTTGCAAAGTATCCTGAAGGTCAGTTAGCACAAAAAATACTACGGAAAATGAATGTGAATTGTCTTGCACTGCATCTACCTTTTCCTTCATTGCCACAAATCAGAAACAGGCGCTGACACCATATTCAAAATTCCAGATGTAGGTGGCATGACATGCTCAGGGCTTACCCATACTTATCACACAATGGGGCAAACAAAATGGGGGGGAAGAGAAAAATTACTTTAAAAATTAATTAATTCCAGAAGTATAAATGGCTAGACTTGATATTTATTAGGGAATTTACGAACCACTTATTTCTGGGGAGCTGTTTCTACTCGTCATCAAGGTCTCAAGGTGTCCCCAACTGGGGCAAAGCAGCAGTGGAAGATGTTCTCCAGCACATCTCTATGTAGAGTGCTCTCACTTTGTCCCTGCCCTTGGTTATCATCATTTCTTCGTCACCTTTCTTGAGAGAAGAAATGGTTTTGTCACAACAAAGGTAAAAGTATTTTCAAACTTCCCAAATTGTCTGAAAATTGTACCTCCGAGCAACATCTAAATTTGCTTCAAAAGAGTTAATATCTGTATCACAAATTAGGCTCAAAGTGACAAAAACGGACATGAAAAAACATACCTAAAATAATGCGTTTTGAAAGCATCCTGGGAAGAAACAAAACCAAAGCAGAGACAAATGACAGAACCTGCGATCACAGATTTGTTTTACAAAGTCACAATAATAAAGGGAGACAGGAGAGAAGGCAAAGGCTGGTGCATCCAGGGAGAGAAGAAGGGGTGAGTGGAAACAGCTGGAATTGTTCAGCTGTGTCAACACTGGGCTGCTTCGCAGATTGACTAGCAAAGTGTCATCTGAAACCAATTACATTCCCAAAACCCCATGGACCCAGTTCATAACATTGATTAATCCACATTGCGAAAACATCCCCAAGCAAAACTAGAACAGCTGTCAGCCCTTGGAGCTCAGAAATAGCATTTGATTTTAAAAAAAAACCCAAACACAACATGCCACGAACACTCCAACACCATCTTTGTAACTCACAGGAGATCTTATACCTGTTCCCACCGAGGAACAGCAGAAACATCTCCCCACTTCTTCCTCCACCCACTGCTTTCCCTGCATCACCACGGCTGGGGACAGAAAAGGGTGTCACGTTAGACCCAGCCCAGCACTAATCCCCACAGGCAGAGCACCTGCCTGAGCACTAACAGCTCCTGGAGATGCCTTTTCCTCTCCTCTGCAGCCCCTGGGGGACCAAAGCTTACTTTCTGAAGGATGGAAACTTTCTGTCCCCCCTCCAAGTGCCCTGCAATGACAACTTCCAGGCACGAGCCAC
Source organism: Pipra filicauda (assembly GCF_003945595.2). NCBI lineage: Eukaryota > Metazoa > Chordata > Aves > Passeriformes > Pipridae > Pipra > Pipra filicauda. The sequence goes on from NW_024104731.1 coordinate 1,599,020, forward strand.
CAGCTGTACTCCCGAGCCTGCCTGCACTCCCTGCCTGTGGAGCAGCTGCTCTGCCCAGGCAAGGCAGGGGCAGCTCCAGCCCCTCCCCACCCTCCCCACCTTTCCACAGCCCTTCCCAGCTCCCACTGCCTGCTGGAGGGAGATCTTGGATGTGATGAGGTGCCTCCCTGCTGCTGTCTCCGTGGTCCCAAGGGCCTTGCTCGCTGCAGGTGCTTCCCAGCACCACCACCCCCTGGACAACCCCCTGCTCCATCCCCCTGACCCAGTGTGCTCCTCCTCACTGCCCACAAAGACAACATTCACCTGTCCCATTCCCCAAGAGACTATCAGACAGATGCACTCTGACAGTCCACAGAATATTTCCAAGCTAACCAAAATCACCAGAAGGTATCACAACAAACAGGAGTAGAACCATGCATAAATAAAAATCAAAAGAAGCAAAGGGGGCACAGAAAGATTTTCAATTCTCATAACTGCCAATTAAAGGCTGAGAGGAAAAAGAAGCTTTTTCTTGCTTGCATGTTCATTAAGTAACTTTCTTAAATAACTTATTTTTATGTGGAGCTCAATTGGGGTTTTATTTTGGATTTATACATTAACTTATCAGCTACTCTAATACAAAGTTTAGAGGAGCAGGAATGCTCCACTGGCTACCACCAAAAATCAAGGGACCTTGCATTTCAACCTGTAATATTCTTCCTGCAATTCTATGAGCAAATATTGCTGTCGTGGTGTAACATGAAGAGCAATTCCATGTTTCTTTTATATTTTTATGTCCCACCTTGAGAGCAAGGAGTTGTCAGACCAACAAGGTAAGTACCAGAGTACAGGTCCACGGAAACAAAAGCATTCAAGTCATATTGCAGATGATACTTCCTGGCTTTAGAGCAGCTGTTTGGGAGGACAAAAGATAATGTTATCAGAGTCAGAATATCTTCTGGCTTATCCTTTCCTTCCCTCAGTCCTCTTTTTTATTTCTAAGGACTTGTCACAGATCAAAAGACCCTCATTGTTTATCAGCTTCAGTATTTCTTTTCAGTTTCACAGTCAAACACACAAGACATAAACCAAAATGCAGCACACACAACCAATTTTATCAAGTCATTACTCAGAAAATAAGTTATGCTGGAAAGGTTATTTATTTGGGGACAATGCTATACTGTAGAAAGAATTTATAATCAGAAAGGTAAATACATTTCCAAATTAAAGAGAGAGAATCTCCTTTTGACTCTTTACCAAAATACTTTACCAAAAATACTTTACAAAACAGTGCTAAACATGCCAGTAATAAATTACACTGCATTAAAAAAAGAGCCACAAAAGAAAAATACTACTTCACACATACAAAATTCTGTGAAGACACTCACAAGCTCTTCTTGTTTCCCAAAAATGTTAGAAATAAAAAATAGCCACTGGATCTAATATTTCATATTCTGCAACAGAAAAGAAAGAGACAGTGGCATTAAATACAGTCCTGAAAATCGTGAAACCACCACAGCAAACCCAAATTCAGATGGATGGTCCACCAGCAGTAGCCAGGCTTTTTAGAGTGACCAATATCTGATCTTCAAAGAACAGGAAATTCCAGAGCTCCCAGGTGCTGGAATCTGTGCTGCTGGACGTGCAAGCACCGAGTTATATTTTCTCAACACCAAGACTTATTATAATTTTCTCACGAAAAAAGCTGAATGACTCAACATTTATCTTCAAGGATGTAGAGTTAAAAGTCAAGATGGCTTTCACCTAATCAAAATCCAGCATGAGAAACTGAATTTTTTTCCTAAGTAATTCTTACACCACCGATGGCTGGATTCACATGGGCTGCTAATAGTAGCTAACAGACTGAGAGAACAATGTGTAAGGTATTCTTAAGATTATAATGAGAAAAATTTGTACAAAGACTTGTAGAATTAGGGCGAAGTACAAAGAGTTATTCAAGCTGTATCACTAGCAGACATCCATCAACTCATAGAATTTAAAGCTGAAAAAGGACAAGTGGGATGATCTATTCTTGCATATCCTAAGATGTGCATATTGTAGGTCACTGCACTTCACATCATTAACCCCAGTTCTGGGGCCCACAGTGTTTGATTAAAACTTTGCCTACAGAAAAGCATCCAAGCTCAACCTGAAGACGTCTGGAAATGGTGCAGCAGCTGTTCCTCCTGGTCATCCATCCCCACATTTAACCAGATTCAGTGGGGAACATTTTCACCTGCTCTTTGTTTGGAATTCATCTGCTCCAGCATTCCAGCCACTGGTACCCATTTCCTTTAGTACCCAGTATTTTCTTTCTCTGAAGACTCTTAAGCATTGTTATCCTACAGTTTTCTCGTTGATAAATGTAAGAGATGATGCTCCAGGAGGCTGAAGACCAACCATTTGCTCCTACCCCAATATTTTGTGGTGACTTCCTGAACCTTACCCAGTACCTCACTGTCCCTCCTAAGGCACGGATCTCAGAATGTCAGGAGTTGTTTTAGTGTTCTCTTGCCAACACACACAGGCCTGTAAGCAGACAAAGCTTCTCTCCCAGCTCCCACTGCTGTTTAAAAAAACCATTTTTGCATCACAGTTCTCTCCCACTAGAAACCCATGGCCAGCTGTTATCCAAGAGGGCTGTCTCTGCTTGCCTTGACTTAGTCTTCTCCCACTGAAACACTTCTTAGGAAGTTGATTTATACTGTGTCCTCTGCTTAAACAGGCAAAACAATTCAGAGCTCTCTGTGTAAAGCATCTACTACCTCTTCATCTCATATTGTGCCACTCTTTGTGCTACTTAGAAATAAAGCACCAGCAATTCAGATAGATTCTTCCACATAATTGACCAAAATATGGAATAGTGTTGAAACCAGCCCTGATCCTTGTCAAATTCCTGCAGCCCCTCCCGGTGAGTCCCCACGGAAGTGTGTCTGTGCTAAGGCAGCTGGCCAGAGCTGCAGTCAGGGCACAGACTGCTGCCACAAAAAAACAACCTGCAGGGAGAAGCAAGAAGGACTTCAGACTAAATCCTGGAGAACAATGTACACTGAATCCCACCCTGTCACTGTATGAACTGCTCTGCCATAAACACATGCTACAAATGAGTTTACAGTCTCATAGCCAGGAATCACATCTGTCACATAAAGGTGAAGATGCAGTGATGTAAAGCAGCAATTAAGACAATCAGGAGATTGTAGCACTGTCACTAAGAGTCTCTTTGGTTCCCAGTTTCCTGAAGAAAATATGGATCATCACCACAGATTGGTTATTTTGAAGGGTCAAGTGTTGAAGAGGAGGTATGAAATGGGTGACTAAAATAAGCAAAGGAGAACAACAGAAGGAATGTCTTCCTAAAGAGAGTAATGACCATATATAGAATGCCTTTTTTTAGCTATAGTCGATGTGTTTGATGTCTGAGGACCTTTCATCAACTCTGTCATCAAGTGGTATTTCCCAAATGGAGGACTGGTGTTCTGTGAGTGCCAGGAGTTATTTATTTGAGCTTTTGAAAGCACGACTGCTCCATTTATCCTTGTAGGGGACATCACACCACTGGGCATTCGCAATATTGCAGGAAACCAAGTCAGTAACACGGGCACTGACCTGACTGTCCTGTTCCCTCCCTGTAGGTGCTCAGAACAAACAGAGCTCCCCATGCAGATCACCTGTCCACTGCTGGGGAACTTGGGACAACTCCCTGACCTGAGAGATCCACGGAGGTTCCCCAGGCACAACAGTCCCTGGGCTGACTTACTGTGTCTGCACATCACTGCAGAAATAAATATGGATTAATATCTGTATGTCCACAATGCATACCTTGAAAAATGTGCCTGCAGGCTTGGTCTTTAATATCTTTTCACCCAGAACGACCTGCAACTATGGCTATGTAACCAAAACCGATGTAATATAGAAGTAATAATACTAAAACCCAAAACAACTGTCTGACATGTCAGTTCTCCAGATGGCCTAATCCACCAGCAAGAAATAAAACAGGTTCCAATAGCGAGATGTATCAAAAGATAAATCATTTTTGATGCGGTGAAAGTATGAGATTACAATGAAAGAGTGAATCTGAATAAACATCCTTCCTTTCTCATTCTAGAAAATCATCTTCTGCTTCCTTTTACTACATATTGAGGAAAAAAAACCACAAAGAGGCGTATTGTGTAAGATATTAGGGAGTACAGCTTTTTCTTTAATCATCTCCTAAGAACAAAGAGAGACATGGATAATTACTACCATGAAGGCTTACACTAGGAGACCTGCTGAAGGAACATGATCTGTAGTTACCAGCCCATGGCTCTCTGTCTGCTTCTTCCACACCTCAGGATGTGCTGAAACCCTCTCCAAAGGGACAGCAAAGGAACAGCTCTCTAAAGCTGAACTCCCTCTGTGGTTAAACTCATTAATTGTATGCTTCCTCAGCCTCTGCACTGGGACACCATGGACAGGAGCAAAGGTCAGTAAAGCTTCCCTCTTTCCAAATTTATGCTTAATTGCTGCTGAATTTGGCACTGAAATCATCAAAATCCAAACTGGTGTGCAAAGAGCAAAGTAATTTTGCTATTACTCCACAAAAGGATCTAGAGATTAGAATTTGCAGAGAAAGAAAAAGTCATCAACGGCTTTAACTGCCCTTTTTTTTCTGCCTCCCTCTCAAACTTTACAAAGTATGTAATAATGTAATACAAGATTCAGGTGCAGAAACCATGTAGGATTTAATCAGTTTGGATTTAACACTACAAGAACTTTATTTTCCTTTCCCAGGCTGTCCTATCTGCATCTTATCCAGCCTCTAAAATCACCCACAAATATGCTGATACAAACCTGGATGCAGCAACAGAGAGCAAAATGTGCTCTGAGTTCAATGACCCAGCATAAGAGGACCTGCTGCTATTTTTCCCTGACATACACTCTCTAGGTGCCTTTGTTACTATCTCCTTTTCAGCTTTTCAAGTCACTAATTTTATGAACATTCAGCCAACCCCGAAGTGTGAAATATCAAACCATTTCTTTGAGTGCAGAAGGGCCTGTTTGTTTGCTGAGCTTTCCAACCAGAGCAGCTTCCCAGGTTCCATGTCAGTGTGAACAGTCTTGGCACAGAAACAGCTTTTTCAATGAACATTCTAATAAAGTGGCAAAGCCCAGAATCCACTTGCTCCACATTATACAGAGGGTAAAAACACCCACCTTTAGCACCTGAGCTTACATTTTAACTCCACAAGAAAACCACCACACCACTGATCTATCTGCTTTTCCCCCCAGATATCATTTTACAGACTGTGATTGCTTTGTAACACTTTCATATCAAGACTTTTAATTTATCTAGATTAATAACACATTTTAAGGTATACTGGCAAAAAAACCCCAAGCCAAACCAATGTGCAGGGGTCTGTCTTCATTTGTATGTGGCTGAAACACATCATCATGCACACCAAAGACTTTGTCCCACAGACTCAGCCTCTGAGAGATGGAATTGTCTTCTGGAAGTTGGAAATATTATCCTGAAGCTTTCCAGAAGCTATTGAAGTTATATAGATAAACTAAATTGAACTGTAGTGTTTAATCCTAGAAATGCTGAAAGAAAAAAAAAATTATTTAAAAGCAAATGCTTTGGTGACAGCATGACCTGAAAGGTCAGCATACAAGGGAAGTTATATTCTGGACTTTTACCAAAAAATTATACTCTGCTTCTCCTATTGTACCAAAGAGTGCTTTCCACAGAGCTCCTACATTTTATTTGAAACCCTCGCAGCCTGTTAGTAAGTTCCTGAAGCAGACATGATTGTCTTGTTTTTGTCAACACACCCACCTACTCAATCAACCTTCAAAACATCAAAATTCACTTTACTCCCACCATCTCCTTGATGTAAATTATTCTCCTATTAATAATTCTCTTTTGTTATAATCAACTTTTCCTACCTTGCAGGAATTGCTCTCATGCTAATATGACCGAGTTTGATCTAACTTCTGGAAAAAAATCCTCATTGGAAAAAAAAAGGAAATGTCTGAGGCAAAATCCTCACCCCCCTCCAGTCACAGGTGGTTTGTGGTGAACTTCATCCTTTCCTCTGCATGATTCCAAAGCATCCCTGTAATGCTGCTGGACACACTGGAGAGACTGGCCATTGCTGACAGGTATCGCCAGCTCACTCCATCCTCGTGCCTTCTGTCTGGAAGGGATTAAAGGCTTGCTTTGCTCCAGAACATGCTCCCTCTCCAGGCCATGACAATTCCAAGCATCCCCAAGGGGGCAGCTCCTTGGAATGGCCTGATGAGCCATGTTCCATAACGGTGAATATCCTGGTGAAGAGGACTGGCACAGTCCCCAGGTTTGTTCACTAATCCCACATCATGTCACCAACGCAAAGCAAAACTTGTTCTGAATGATTCTTTTCCTCCTCACCCCAGTGGGGAGCTTTATGACATTAAGCTGTTGTGCCACTAAAGGAACAGAAAAGGGACTTGGAGAGTTTTCCTGTACACATGACCTGCTGCAAACATGGTGTTCCACACGTGAAGAGTGGACTTGTTTGCAGGACAATTGAGGAGGCTCCCAAAGCCAGCTGCCTAGAGCAGAAGGCATGAGTTCTGCACTAAGGTATAGGCTTCCCAGTTCTGCAGAGATCTTCCTTTATTATACTCAATCCTTTCAGTGGTTTCCCTGTTGCATGGAAATACTGCTAAAGCAGCCCATCCTTCTAACACTTGCACTATCTGTTCAGCTCCTGGTGGCACGTGGTGGCCAGAGGTGTTGCTTACAGCAATAATTTCAACTCCACCAAATCACATGGAAGTCCCAAAGGTGGAGGGAAAAATCTGTGGACCTGACACAGAACTAAAGTTTCTGGCTGGTGTTAAACCAAAGTCAGATTAGATAATTATAAAAGGTCCCTTCTGAAATCTCTTAGAGATGCAGAATGGCAAAATACAGCCTTTTGGCCTTGCAGGGTTTTTTTCTGCAACTAATTTTAACAAACTGTTTATGGGACTGGGGGACTGGGGTTTGGTTTGGTTTGGTTTTTTCCCCCTCCTCCTTCCTGGCTACCTGAATTCTCCTCAAGCATCTTTGAATTTGCAGCAGCAATTCCCAGGAGACTGCTCTGACATGATAATAATGTCCAGACTGCAGCTCCCCAGCTGCCAAGTCCAGCCAGTGATTCTCTGGGGCTCCTGTACAGTCTGGGGTATTTGGATTTGCTTGGTTTTATCTTCTTATTTTCCCTTTATTATTACAGATTTTTCTTTAATTTCCCTTTGTTATTGTTAAAGACACTTTGTTACCCAGGGAGTTTTTTCAAGTTGTCGAGCAGAAAAGGATTCTAAAATGCAAAGGCAGCAAATGAATCGTCCTTTTCCCCGCTTCTCTGTCTTCCTGGGTGCTTTTAGCACAGAGTTTTTTCATCAGACATATACTGATGTATAATAGGTGCCAGAATCCAATCTCTGATGTGCCCAATAGGCACTGGATTATAGACAGTGTCCCTGTAGCAGCTGGTAGTTGGGCAGAGTGGGTTTTCAAATCATCACTGCAATATACTGTGACTTTCCTTACAACATCAACAGAATTTTCAGCTTTAGTGTATGATCAGATTTTAGCTCCTCTTCTGCACCTGGTTTCTATGGGGTAACAGCAAGAGCCAACAAACACACCTTCAAACTTGTGTTTTATGTGAAAATCCAAAAGGCAGGCAAATTTCTGAGTGCTGCTGGGAGATACATTACTGTCTTTTGGCAACGGGCACCGAAAGATGAATTATTTTAGCTTGGTTTTGAAAAACAGCACAGGTCAAACAATAGAACTGTGTGACAGCTGCAAGAACACACAATACAAGGAGCCACAGTGAGCTGAAGCTGAAAAATGTTTCCTGCAAACTCTGTCCGGCACATGGCAGAAGGATTTTTTGAGGGAGGTGTGGGGGGTGAAATTTATACGTTGTTCAGCAATCATTCTTTGTTATATAGTTAAGACTTTTAAAAGATGGTATTTTCTCCCTCCATATCTAAGTCTTCCATTTAAAAGATATCAGTATTTAAGTTCTGATAATACTTGTAGGAGGCAAAGGGAAGCTATCAAAAATGAAGTAGCTTTGTATTTCAGACAGTCCTGCACACCTAAAGCCACTCCTTGTGCTGTAATCATGCACGTACACTTCCAGAAACCCCCTATATACAGATATCCTTATGTTGCTAAACTGAGAAATATTAGCAAGGCTTTGATCCACATACTTAGAACATGGTTTTACACCTTTTATTTATGCCCTATTACTTTTATAATATGCTTTAAAAAGAAAAGAAGTCAGGAAAGCACTTTAGAAGAGTGCAGTTCAGATTTCCCATGAGAAAAAAAAAAGGAAAAAAATCCCTAAAACAACAACAACAAAAAAAAATGGGGGGGGAAATGGGGGGAAAAAAGGTAGAAAGTTCTCCCTGAGAAGGGCTGTTGTGTCCTGCTCTCATAAAACAAGCTTAAACCACTTGAAAGCAGCTCCAGAAAGAATACAGGTTACATGCCACACAGGTATGTAGGTATGTATTCTCTTTCTGGGGGAGTCAACTCAGGGGTATATTCATTGAAGAACAAAGCTATGCATTAGCTATTTATACACTTACCCAATCAATACTGACACGTATAATTACATAATTATCACATTAGGAAGTCCATAATGAATGATTTAATCAAGTAAAAAAGGCATATCATAAATATGGCCAAATGATAATGAAACTGCATTACATGAATAAATCTCGCTGAGAAAAGGCAAGTACCCAGTAGAAACTGGTAGGGGACAACCAGTTTACACATGGAGATGTGTCACAACTGTATTATTTAAGAATCCTGAGGACACTGCTGTACTTCAGAGAACGAAAACCAATAAAAACCCCAACTCATTGACACAAACACTCGAAATAAGTAATGATTACATGCAGATTAATGTTGTTAGGGGTTAGAGCCATAAAAATCACTGCCTGCTCATAAAGACAGATGCATGATGAGGTGCCAGATTTCTGAGGGATCTTTTCTGCTCCAAAGATTCCTTCCGTGGTTCTATATTCGGAAGCTGCTCCACTCGTTCCGTTTGCTTGGACCTGGTTACCATCATCCTCAAGGTTTTCAAACTACGTCTATGAGCTCGAAAATGAATAATTTATTAAGTCCCCTGTATCTGCATCTGGAGCCTTTACTGGGGGCTATGTGGAGCTGGCATTCCAAAGGCTGAACAAAGCAGGCTCGCTGAGCTCTCCGCCGGCAGCCGCTGCGTGCTGGGGTGCAGGAATCCACAGGGGCCTTTGCTATCCGTGTTCCAGAACTGGCACACAACAGGGCTGGCACATGGCACTGTGAGCACAGGAGGCATCGAGGCCCTCGCTTTGTAAATACTTTATAAAACCGGAGAGACTGAGCCAAACTCGCTGAGTTCCACTGAGCTACGCCAGGGGAGCGGGTCACACGCTCCGAAGGGGAGCTGCAGCTCCGACAGCTCCAGCACTGCTGGGGGAATAACTGCACAGAACTGGCAGCTGGGGGGGGGCTATGGAAACAACCACTGCAGGGGCCAGAGCAGGAAGAGGTGGTCATAGAGGAACGAAAGCAAGAGGGAGAGTTAAAAGATCAATAAAAACACAGAGCCTAGCGAGGCCAAAAGCCCTCCCCCTCTCCTCCTGCAGTGTCTTGTGCTCTATTAGCACCTGGGAAGCCCTCTCTCCTGCGCTGCCTTTGCTCCCAATTGCTATGCCAGCCATTGGAATTGTGTCCCAGTCCAAGGTGGTAACCAGCAGTAGTGTATTTATTAATAAAGCAATAAACTGTGCCAAGCTTTCTTTGCCTGACAAAAAGGTTGCTGCGAACACATTTCCATTATTCTGTAATTTCAGCAAGGAGAAGCAAAGAATTGGATGGGAGAAAAGGACACACTAGGGAGTGGCAAGAAACAGTCTCTGGAGAGCTCAGGCCAACAAAAATGCATAGTCTCCACTGTGGAAAAAAATATGGCTTAATAAATCATCATCCGAAGTTGCCATGGTAATAGTAAATGTCTAGTTTCCTACACTGTTTAACTCCATACATCCACTCCTGCAGGAGAGGGATAACACCCATTTGTGCTCCGTCCCCACCGACACTGGGGGTTCTTATTTAAAGCTGAGGACAGAGTGTGCAGCTCGGCACAGGCAGGCTCACGACCTGCAGGGTACTTGAGGTGAAGGAACACTTTCTTTATGCAAGTCAGCTCCACACCACACACCCGCTGTACTTTTTGCAGAACTCGCTTCCTGGTGCAGTTGTCTCCCGAATGCAGCTTTGCCAGAGCACCAGCAAAGCAGCCCTTGCTTTCTAAAACTGGCAAAGGCTCCGCGATTGACTGAGGGCTGCAGTCCCACATGGAATGCCGTGCAATAAATTACCAGAGCTGGGGGTAAATATAGACACACAGATAGAATCCGGAGGATCTTTTTACGTCCCAACGACTCCTTGGAGGGAGGGGCTTAAGGGAGAAGAAAGAATGTGACAAGAAAAAGGATGGTGCGTGGGTCTCTCCCAGAATAAGGTCAGCTCCCACAGACTTCCTCGAGCAAGTTTCTTAATGTTCCCGTATCTCGGTTCCCCCATCTGTACAACAGTGTTAACATGTACTCTGCTTATCTAAGCTTATTAGCATGTAGAAAGTGATTTGTAATCTGAAAGTTCAGAGCCTATGAAAAAAGGAAACTTTTGTTTCAAAACTTCACTGCCTGCGAGAGTCTGAGAGAATAGCCTGGCTGGCAACCCCTGTGCCAAAAAAGCACTGTCAGTGTTTGTAAAGCAAAGATAAAACATTTCCACATCACATAAAGAAGCAAATTGACTAGTCATACTTAAAGCACTATAATAAGATAAATGAGTAAAAAGACAGTCAAGAAAAACTAAAGCGACAGCGGCACTGGGAACAATTACTGATGGGAGAAGTGCAGCTCAGAGGCAAGGCAGAGGCAAAGTCAGGTTCAGCTTTCCAGCAAAGGACGTGCCAGTGCTGAGATCCAGGAGATTTCAGTGTCTGAAAATCAGCCAGGTTTTTGTAGCTCTTCATTTAAAATGCTCACTGTCCCACCTCAGAACATGATCATCCTGTGGCATGTGACAGCAGTTTACTTAAGGCCAGGTTAAATGTCTTTCCTGGTTTCTCCAAAGTGAGGTCCCTTAGACCACATACAGACCATGAAATCTCTTTGCCAAAACCCAAGCCGCAGTCCGTGAAATATAATCTGTGAATAAAGAATACTTGTTTTCATTAGAACAGGTCTCAGGGTGCAGTGCCAGTGCACCAACTGTAAGGGCAGGCAATTCAACTACACTCTCCTTGCTGGAGTCTCTTAAGCCTTTGCTACTGCAGTTTCACATTAAATAAGACATGACGTTAGCCTAGAACACAGCTCATGTAAAATCAGGATTTTTCAAGACGAGCTACCAGATCTCTTTCACTGACTGTTCTTTTCTCTCAGCCTTTACGGAAAGCTCCGTATCAGGCTACATTCATGGAATGTATATAAAAGTAGTTCCTGTTCTAGAGCAGTTTATCACAATTCCACATTCTCTTCGTTAAAAAATATACTGTCTGCAAAAAGGGACAGGATTTTTAACCACACTAAATCCTACTGTAAGTCTGCATACTTTGTAAAATGAACTCTTTTCCCAACCTGTTAAGATGAACTAAAGTTAAACCTTCCCAAAACAATGATAAAATTTTGCACATTGTAATCAAAATCATCCATTCACTACAGACCACATCTCCTCTGGAGAGGGACACGTGTTTGCAAGAAGTGCTGCAGCTGAACAGTTTCAGTGGTTTACACATTTGAATTTCTCAATAGAATATTTCAAACACCCCTTTCTCCCTGTTTCTGAACTGTGGTTTATACTCCTGAATACGAATTTCAGAAATGCCTCAAAAAGCAGCAATGCAGAGCAGTGGGAAGCTCCTTGGTGTCACCGGGTGCACATCACACCCCACAGCTCCACGGTGCCTCCCCTTCCCTGCCTGGGTACCCCAGGACTCCCACCTGCCTGAACTGCTGCACTGGGCCTGCCCAGGCTCACAGTGCAAATCTGAGCTCCAGATGGAAACAGGAATTCATAACAGTTCAGGGCAAATATCCAGCACACCAAGGCTGCATCACAGCAGATGCAATTTGCAACTTCAATGGAGAGACAGTGAGAGGAATCGGAGTGATCCTCTGAGGAAAGTGTGATTTACAAGCTAAGGCAAGACCAGTAGTTTGTGTCCTCTGCACAAAGACATCCACAGCTTGACATTAAATATGTAAAAGATTTGAGCTTGGGCATTTGGGAGCTACCAGAGATATCTTTCTGCAAACACTTTGCTTTCACTCTAAAAGAAGAGGCCGACATATCAAATTATTGCCAAACTGTAGCATTTACAGGTCAAATAACAACTCACTAAATTTACAAAAAAAAAAAAGAGGCCACCCTTCCTTACCTGTGAAAACATTATGACTCCAACTGACACAAAACATGGCCCCTAAATATATAACAGAGCAGGCAAAAAATAGTGCAAAACCATAATGAGTGACTGAGTTAAAATCCAAGAAAAACGTGATCCCTAGTACTCTCTTTTCCCCACTCCCAAGGGACACAGGACTCCTGAGGTCTGCCAGGCACTTCCTGCACCATGTCAAACAAAGCAGACAGTATCACAACACTTGGATACTAAGCAGGCTTGGAGAAAAATATATTGCAAATTATTTTGTCTCTTCTGACCAAGGACCCTGCCAGTGTCTTCAAACCCACAACCACGAGCTTATTTTTATGTACTCGCATTTACCTCAAATTTAAGCAATTCCTAAAACATACATTATTTTTAAGGTGATAAATGTTTCTCAGCATATTGCTATAACCTGGCTTCTCTGCATGGAACAGTTTCTGTGGAGTGAATGGTTAAAATAGGCACAACAGCACAAAGCAGCTACAGTTTTCTATTTCTTTTAGCCATTCTGGGGACAAAACGAAAAAAAAGTGTCCTAACATTCTACTCCTGTGCTGACACCCAGGACAGGCTAAGGCTGCCCACATATCAGGGGCAGCCTTTCAGAGGACAAAAAGTGGCAATGGAGCTCTGGACAGAAAGTGCTGAAGAGGTTAATAGAAAAAAAACTGCATTAATAAAACATGAAGTTATTTAAAATAGTTCAAGTATAGCAGAACTCACTTTCAGTTATGCCAGACTGGATGATGAAGTTTGTGTGATTAATTCCATTCTCTTCCTTTTCATCTCAGAAAACTGTCAGCTCTGTTGTACCAACAACATACTGTTACAGTGGCATCGTGAATAGCTCTTGGAGAGCAAACAAAAAATATTAAGTGAGCTTTGCCAATTACCTACCACAGGTTTTGCTCACAAGCTGCCTTATTCCCTTAAAATTCTCTTGTTGGAATACCTAACCTTTTAAAAATAATAGGCACCACTTAAAAGCAATTGTTATTTTAATTGTGAATTGGGGTCGTAAATCCATTCTTTAAGAAGCATTTTTACGTTGTGCTGAATTCTTTTGAACGTGCCTCCTTTAATTCCCTTGCAGGCAACTTCTGCTATAATGAAATTTTTCATTTGCAAATTAGATTTGCTTGTAGCTAGAAACAAAAAGCCATCATCAGAGAGCCACTAAAAGGGATGCATCTTTACCTAGTAGGAACAATTAGTTGCACTGACTGTAGCTGTAAAAGCTGCCTCTTTTCTTCTTTTTCCTCCAGCTCTGTGATCTGAAGCAGGACTCAGAAACATGGGCACAACATGTGTGTCTTCACACAGGAAATTGTGTGTCTACACACAGTGAAAGAAAATGCACAGAGCAGTGCCTCTTTGCAGTGTCTGAAAAACTGGACTGCAGTATGTGGGATACATTTGCTAAATGTCATTTCTACATACGTGTACATATACTGTGCATACATATTCATGTTAAACAGAGAAAGGAAAATTCAATTATTAATGTAGAACTACCACTCAGCAAGGGACTGAAGCACAGGTTCACATAAGAAATTTAAAGGCAACAGTGATCAGCCTGGCAAACGTCACCAACTTCCCAGTGAACTCAGTTTTGGTTTGATATGTCTTATTGACAACAGAGGACTCCAAATAACCCAGCAGCCAACCCCACTGTAGCCCACTTTCTCCAGCAGAAAAGTTTGGTTACTCCCATTTTGCTTTCAAAAAACTTGCCGACAGTAAACAGGCATAAAAAGATGGAGCAACAATTCCAAAGCTGCTCAAGGAGTTTGGTCAAGAGTTAATTATTGAAAAGGGATCTTCTGAGTTCCAGCCTCGTACCTTGACACACATAAACCCCGGCTCATCCCAGAACACTGGGCACCATTTAGATTCAAAGCCATGTTTTCCCCAAGATGCATTTTGTTTGAGTTTGCAAGACTTCATATTGTCTTGAGACCAAAATAATCCCGACTCTGTACAATCCAGCTGTTATTTCAGTAACTAAACTCCGTGCGAGAGAGCCGAGTATTGTATTTTTAGGTTCCCTGCAAGAATCATTGTTCATTTTTATCCTTTCAGTGGGTGATCTTTATCTCTGGCAGCCTTTGGGATCTTTTCTTCCTGTTCGAACACCAAGGACATTCTTATTATTCTCCCTCTAATGAATCCTGTAGTCTTCGGAGTGGGCCACAACTCATTTGGGGAAATTAGTGAAAGGGAATAGCTACCAGGTGACAATGAGGAGACCTGAGAATGATCCCATTTTCAGGCATGAAAAGGAAGTAGCTGGAAACATACCTACCATTAGGCACAGCAGGAGCTGGAAGCTTTGAAACTAGCATTGCATAAAGAGAAAGTTCTGCTTTTGGAAAAGGGGAAGATTTTATCTGGATACGTAAATCTGTCAATCGCCACATGCCTTATTTCCCTTTGCAGCAGAGAAGGTTGGGAGGCCTTTATTTTTTTTCCCCCTGTCAACCATTTCAAATACAAAATCCTGTTCTTTTTTTCAGTCAACCCTGCACATCAGGCTCAGGAACACTTGCTGAAAAAGTTCTTCCGGCCTTTTATCCCAAGGCCTGTAGAAACCAATCTGAGAGCCCTAAACCAGGTTGTGCGCGAAGCGCTGATGAAACCATCCCTTGCGGCTCTGCAGTGCTATGCTGGGCAAAAATTAAAGATCTAGAGCCCTCTAACTCCTCCCTTGCTCAAAGGAGGTAAGGTTTGCCAACACTCCCAGACTACAGGACAGAGCAGTCAACAGGAACAGAAAGTACAAGCAGAATTTGCCAGACTGTAGCAAACTGCTGTCCCACAAACTGTGCCCTGCCCGGAGCCGTATGCGGTGCCTGGGAAGGGAGAGAAACACACCCGGTGCCTCTGCAGCTCCATGCCAAGCTTTGTGCTGGAGCAGCAGGGAAACAAGGCCAAGAGTCAGAACTTCCACCTATCTCCACCATGTGGTGACCAATTTACACACTAAACCTGAGAATGAGAGAATGTTCCCCCCACTGCAGAACATTTCAACTCCTGGGGCTCTTGCACCGCCCTTGCCTGCAACACTTCTGTGTCTGAGCATCACCACGGAACAGCACCTTTGGATGATGATTCAAGATAACTTCTGCATCTAGATTCAAACCTGGAATGGAGAACGGACACATTGACAGCCATGGATTTGCAAATTAAAGGCTGCTCCTGGGCAAAGGTGCTGACCGAGCTGGCTGATGTGCACCAGTCGGTCAAGGTGAGGAAACTGGAAATGCTTAGGTAAACAGTTGTCCAAATACTGCACTTCTGCTTTTTCTCATATCTGGTAGATTAAATTTCAAGTGGCTCAAAGAGGATGAGATAGGAACATACAAGTATGCAGTCAAGCTTTCCTGTTAAATAAAAACATTTTATTACTACATTAGCATGAAATCTGGCACAACAAAAAAGCAAATCTGTAAAATACAAATATTCTGGACTCTCTGAAAACTATCTTTGTGAAGCTCCACTACTGTCCCAAACACAGACTTTGGTCTAAGGCTGAACCTGCCTATTACCAGGTCACAGACACTGAAAAACATCTTGGAGTCAATTCCTGTAACAACTTGGCAAGGTCTTCAGACCTCTTCCACAGCCTTTTGTCCTGGATGGAGCACACTCCTGAACCCTGGCTGACCATGAAGGTGCAGTAGCCCCTTACAAATGGCACAAAAGCTGAGATATTCCTCTTTGCACATCTGGAACAGGTCTCAACTGTCCTCAGTGAAAAGAAAAGCAAGCCCTGCCTGGGGCTGTGCCCTGAGTACTCCCCCCTTCTGTGGCACCAAGGCCATCACACAGCTCTGGTTCCCCACATCCTTCCTCTATTTGCCTTGGTGTCATTTACTCTTTATCTTGATAACCAGCATTCCTGTGCAGTAGAACCCAAGATCTCCTCTATAAGTACTGTTTTCCATTTCTTGCTGCCTCGCCACACACACTCCTCTCCATGTGCTGGTAACACACATGGATGCAGTTCTGAATGGAAACCAGTCAGCATTAGGGGTGAAAAAAGTAAAAAAACAATGAGAAGAAACAGATGAAGGCAAAACAAAGTGACTGGCAATAGAAGCTGTAAGAACACAAGTTGCCTGATGTGCTGCCAGAGGCAACAGGGACAGAATCAGGTGTGTGTTAAAGACCAAGCAGGCAGCCACATTTACAGCTCAAACTGCAACTGCAATCCCATCTCAGCAGTTCAGATCTCTGCTGCTGGAAAAAAAAAGGAGGTATGGTAAGGATGACCCTCAGGTAAGTGGTACAGACAACCCTCTCTCACAGTGTGATTGAAGTTCACACGAATGGACCAAAACTTCAGGCACCCCTGAACCAGAAGAGCACATACACTGTATGTACCCTCACAGTTCTGTCACCACCCCCAGCACTGAACAGGTCCAGTCTCCAGAACCTGACACAGCACCACCCTAAAACTACAGAAGAATTGACACCTCCTCCCATCTGCTCTAAAAAGTACTGCACTGGCACAGCACAAGTGAGAACAAGGAGGTGAAGCCTCTTGCCCTCTCACAGCGTGTACCCTGCACCCTGCAGGAGCAGAAGGAAGCCCCACAGTTATCCGAGTGTAGGAGGAAAAGAAGAGAGGTTCAAAAAACAGGCCAAGGCTGGAGGGATGTCCTGACTGCAGGAATGGTCTGAGGTGGAGGCAGACAGCCTAGAAATGAACACTCCTCTCTTGCATCTACCAAGATAACAACTCAGATTTTCAGAGAAGCTGGTAAATCAAGGCTTCTGTCAGCAAAAGGTGACTGTGTTTCTTCCTTCTGCTACTGCTGGTCCCCAGGCAGCAAAGCCCAGCTGAGGTCCCTCCATGACCCAGGGAGCAGCAGCCACACCACAGACCTGAGCATAGGTCAGAACAAGTCTACAAAAGCTATTCTTTCATGTGCTTGAACATGCTTGAAAACAGTTAAGTTTGTGATTTTTCTGGATTTTAAAGGAACAGAATAAGGATCAAACAAAGTATTTAAATACAATTTTGATCACACAAGTAAGAAACAGCACCTTAACAGGAATGCAAAGGCCAGAGCTGCATCTATTATTGTACCATTTCTAACTTTAACATGCAGCATTTTGCAAACTTTAACTTATATTTATACCAGAATATACCTCAGAGACCATAGCTTCCATTGTGATTATGCCCCATCAAAGTTTGACAATTGTTTTATATTCCCTGGACCCCAAAAACTGTGGTACCTGAAATGACAAAGGCCAGCTGGGCTGCTCGAGCTGGACAGCAGAAAAAACCAGGGGCCAGCAAATCATAATGAAGTCCTGCTCTTGTTCGTAGGTCAGACATAAGCAACACAGTTGTGTTACAGGGGGGAAGAGCCCCCCCAAATAAAACAACCTAAATCATAAAAACCCTCAACAAAAAAATCACTTGCACATGTTAATCTAATTAAGGAAGTTTGATATCACAAAAACATTTAGGTACAAAAGAATGACAGAGAACACAATGCTTGGAGTGTGCCTGTTGTGGGCAGCAAATCTCTGCAGCAGCAAGAGGTAACTCCAAAGGAGGGCTATCAAACCCCTTTAGACTGGCCATCCATTTCAGACACAACCACACTCAGCCTTCTCTGCTCTTCCACTAATTCTTTAAATAGCATTCAAGTCATCTTCTCATTTTCCCTTCTTACTTCAAGCTGATGACTTCCCTGTATTTTATTTTATTTATCTTTAAAAGCCTCTCCAAGCAATTAGTTTGCCTAACTATTTTTTATTGCTGGCATGGAGCATCTTTAGATTCCCCCCTGGAGGGCCATCCCTCCTGCCTCCTTCCCTGACTGCTTGAAATCCGGGGGTTCCATAATTAATCTGAGAGATACTTTCTGTAAGGGATGTGTGACATTTACAGTTACAGTAACACTGCCTTTGGTTATGTTTTGGCTTTGTTTTAATCTTTAATACTGAACTTTACTTCAATCTGAGCAGAACTATGTGAAGTGACTGTTAAATGTCCTTTATTTGCCTCTGTCTCGACGAGGTTTGTTGAGGCTGTAAACAACTCGCACACTTCCTGAAGACCACCTTGCCTGGTTCTGCACAAGCACAAACGAATAGGTACAGGATGTTAAGTAGTCCATTCCAATTCCTATCACATCCATTGACTCTTGGCTCCAGCCACACTGGAAACCTGTGTCCCAGAAAGTTGGCATCCAAAGAAAGGGATCTATGAGCAGTGCAACTTTAGATCATTGGCATGGGGGAAGGGATGAAATCCTTTTCCCTTAAACACACTGAATCGGCCCTGCAACCACCCTAAAATGCCACCTTACAAACAGGGGGTGTTTCACTAATCTAGAAAAGAAGCAGCATCAATCTCCCTTACATCTTAACCCACTTCATAGAAGGATTATCTTCCTGGGTTCCCCCTCAATTAAACAATACACTGATCCTTCTCCTTTTCTTTTTATTAATTCAGCAATTAATCTGTTTCCTGCTGTATGTTAAAGCTAATATCTTCCTAGGAGAAGCAAGGAAACACAGACTTATTAAATCACACCTTTAAATGAATGCATCTCAGGCTTTCTACCTGCCCTGTCTGTCTCATCTCAAAACCCAGATTTGCTTCTCATGACTCATAAAGGAAAAAAAAAAGCCTCTTGTTCCCCCAGTCAGATTGAGGATTGTGATGCTCTACAGTTCCCTTATCCAGGCAAGTAGGAAAATTAGCAAAATCACAGAGGTTTGTCTTTTCTGTGGGTTTGTTTTTTTAATAGGTCTCAAAGTCAGTAAGTTTTATCAGTTTCCATCAAACATAAATTCGAACAAGTGTTAAATTTCAGCTCTTACTTTAACATCTTTAATTTCCCTAGATATCTTACTTTATAATGAGGGTGTCCCCCTCCACCTCCAAAAGCTTTCCCTAAACCAAAATGCTTATTTACCTGATCTGAGGGGACACCTAAAGATCAAGCTCTTTTTTCTTGTCTTTCTATTTTTCTCAAAAAAAAAAACAAACAAGAAAAAAACCCCCAAACAAACAGACAAACAAAAAAACCAACCAAATACCCCCCAAAACCAACCAACCAACCAACCAAAAAAAACCCCCAACCAAACAAAACAAAACAAACAAAAAAAACCAAACCAAACCAAACAAAAAAAACCAACAAAAAAAAAACAAAACCAAAAAAACCCAAACTCACCATTTCTGTAACTTAAAAAGGTGGCAAGACTCAAGACACTGACCCAGGCAATGTATTTCTCATATGCCTCATCAGCATGTTCTTACAGCACAGGGCTCATCCTGCTGTCACCCCCTCGCCTATTGCTGCACCCCCACGTGAGCCATGGATTCAAACAGGAAGGTGCACAAAAACTGAGTGGCTTTGAGCTCTGACAGAGGCTGCTCTGCCTCCATCCCCAGGAGGAAAAAGGCTTTATTCTGCTCCCGTGGGCCAAAATCCAATACAAAGGGGCACAGTTACTCCAAGTACAAGTTGCAATATGGCTTTCTTGCCACTGAACCAAGTGAGATTTTTACCTCTTTAATCAACCCAAAATATTTTACCTAGTGAAAACAAACCCCATGTTCACACTAATCACTTGTACCATTGTATCCTTGTCTTTGCTGTCTTCAGAGATCTTCACATAAAAACAAAATACAAGGAAAGAAACCCAAAAATTCAGTGAGCTTTAAAACCAAACCACAGACAGGTGTGGATTCTTTCTCCATAAAGAATTAGCTTTTTAAAAGCCATTGTACAAGTGAGAACCAGCTCAGTTCAAGAAGAAAGGATGTCTTTTTTGTGACACACAAGGGTCCTGACACTGCAAAGTGTGTGCTGGGCATTTTGCTCAATTCAGCAGGGCTGAGGTGCACGAGATGCTGGAGGATTCCACCTAATCCATTACCAAATGAAGGCTCTATAAAGGACACCATTTCAACTCTATGCCTTCAATATTTCACCATTATGAGAAAAAAAAAAACAAAAAAAAGAAAAAAAAAAAGGTTTTCAGGACACACCTGCTGTAAACCAGCAAAGAAAGAGATGGCCTGGATTCATCCTCACTCGTCTAAGCAGGGTCATGTATTGTGACAAAATTGTTATCAAAGGAAAACAGACAAGTCCAAAATCCACTGGCCATATTATTTTCAATTTTTTTAGATTTTTTTTTCTCATATTCCCTCTCAAAATTTAAACGGGATGGTCGAAAAAATACATCAGGAATTTTTTTTCCCCCATCTTAGAATTTGTAATTTATGCAGGCTATCATAATGTGAATAATGAAATGATGCTTTGCATAGTTTTATTCCTATGGGTTATGAAAGGAAGAGCATTGGCACTGTCCTGTCATTGCAAATGGTCCTGGATTTCTGATGTCTCACTTCAATTGATGTTAATGAGAAAAAGAATACTCAGGCAAAATCTGCTGTTGGCACAGCACACAAGAAAAAAAGCCTCACAGGATCCCAGAAGGGGGAGGTGGAAGTAGGCAAATCTCTAATGCATAAAGTAATAGAGTTTCAAAAGATCTTTACAAGCTGTTAAGTAGCAGTTGGCAAAGAGAAAAAAATTAAAAAAAAAAAAATTACCTAAATGGCGTCACAAGATTTGGGCATGACCCAGACTTTAATTAATATTTCCCCCTTCCCACAATTTGTATAGGCCTGTGCTGTGCATTTCAGCTGAACCAAATTAAAATTAAAAAAAAAAAATAAAAAAAAGGTGGTCTCCCTCCATTAGAGAGGTCTGACAGTTTCTTTGGGTAATAAAAGTTAAGATATTCATTTCAAGGATTTTGGCTTGGACGACACTGAACTTCACTGAAAGCAAGTGGCAAACCTTGTGAGGCTCAGCCATCATGGCTAATAAGGACTGCAATGAATCACATTGATTAACTGGAGTCCCCAGAGGCTTCCCAAACATTTCCCTGGAATTCACAAGCAAATATACACATGTGCCATGAGCTTGTTAGACAGATGACAAATGAACAGAAAAGCCTCAGTGTACATACAGCTGTTCCGAGTTTGAAATCCCTGGGTCCAAAGCCCAGGGAACTCCTCGGGCACCATTTCCTGCCTGGGACACCTCGGGGAGGAGGCTGAATTTCTACAGGAACGCTGCTCATTTGCAAGTGGTTTCCCTTCATCCTCTGGATGATTGTAATCAGTAAACTCATCAAGGATCAAATCATTGCTTCCAAAATTACAGGTGGTTTTTTTTGTGAAAAGTCAGATGTCACAAGTAAGACTGAAAAACAGAGGTGAAGGATGAAGGATCAAGACCCTCAAAAAAAAAATCAAGTAATTCAAGGAAGAAAAGAGGACTGTGGTGCCCCTCACTGTTCCTGTGAACCCACCAAGCCCTAATAACCACTCGACTTCTACAGAAGCAGCTGATCTGCAGGAGAATCCCAAACCCAGAGCTGACAGGTCACTTAGCTGGGACCCCTTTCTGAAGCTTGTGAAGGACTTCACGAGTGGTTGTGTTGTTTTATCTGGGAGAAGAGGGAAATGTCTGTGTGGCACAGGGACAAACCAGGCACAGCTCCAAATGTTGGCACTTACTGTAAACCATCCTTGGCTACAACGAGAAAGGAACTGAAATATCAGAGGACAATGTAACAACATCAGTCACGGGAACTGTACCTGTTTTACCAGAAACAAAGAGTCTGTGGAGAGGAGGGTTTGTTCATTACAAATCAATAAGGGACTCGTTAAGACTTAAGGAAATCATTCTTTCTTTCAGACACACATTTAAATATCCACAGTGAAGCTACTATATATTTTCTAGAAACATATGCATTAAATATAACTCAGAGGAATTCACGTTTCTGTGATGCACTGAGAAATAATGGATTGCTTTAAACATCCAACCATTATCTCTTTCTTACTTGCAAGCTAAAGGACTCAGGGGGAAACTGATTAGAGTTCTATTTTTAGTTAAAGATGCTTAAGTGATAAGTAAAGCAAGGTGTCTAATATACCTTTTTTTTTGGTTATTAAATTTGCTTTATGCTTTGAAAATGTCCTGCTGTATTGTTTCTTGTTCAGAGAAAGCACAGATACACAAACACTTCTGGGTTGTTGTCAGTACCTGATAAAAACATGCAGGTTGAAAAAATTATTTCAAGAAACCAACCGAGTGGCTTGAACTGAGTCTATTCCACATCAAAAGGAGAGTCCTCTCCCACCCACTCTGATTTCTGTGGAAATTCCCCCTGTGGATGCAGCATGCACGAGGCAGAAGCTTCCCAGCTTCCCAGCTTCCCATCCCCGTGCTGCAAACTGCCACGTCCACGGGGTTCTGCCCAAATCGAATGGAAGAGCTATTAAGGAACAGGAATCCAGTTGCACATCTCCCTTCAACTCCTCCTTGTGCCCCGTGATGAAGGCACTGATGTGGAAGGCTACTTCCCAAGTTCTGGTCATGAAATATATAGGAGCCCGGGACGGCGTGTGTGCACATTTCAAGGATGAGGTCTTTTTCCAGCACTAACACTGCCCTTGAAACCATAGCAACTCATCACCCAGTCTGATGTCAAAGTATTTCAGCTTCAAAGACTAATGCATTCCTTGGGACGCCATTAAAATGAAAAAGGCAGTTTATTGTACCATTTGTTAAAGGACTAAGTAAACCTGCTCCTTATAATAAAACACCGAGTAAATATCACTTCTTAAAGGCCTTGTAATTAATTAAAACAAAAACCAAGCCCCCAAAACCTTCATGTGAACGTGTCAAACCAATGGGAAATCCTGCATGAAAGTTCCTGCTGGAATTAAGGGGTTCATTGGAATATATCTGTGTATCCACTAAACTCAGAAAGGTCTCCAAAAAGAAACCTCTTTTAAGGTGCCTCAGTAAGTTGGTAGTACCTGGGCAAGTTCCAGACAGTGAGCAAAGGGGTTAGAACCAAGTCCAGATTTTCCTTTCCCTCAGCCATCCCTGGCTGCCTCTGCCCTCAGCTGACAAGCAGTTTGTGAAGAAAGGAAACAAGAGCAGTGTCTCATTTTGTTCCCGGACTCCCGCTTGCCTCGGAGATCCAGGATCACAGTAACTGGTGGCTGAGCCTTCATCTACCCAGGGAAATGCCTAATCTTATTGATGAGCTCATAAAACCAGTCTCTAGCTGGTGATAACTCCAAACAGCCTCCTCTCAGGCCTTCTTGCCTTGCAGAAACACTTCCCATTCAATCACTTGCTGCAGCTTGAGACTCTCCCTTCCCTGGGTTTCATACTTGTGGCAGGGCAGATGCCAGATAATAATGCCAATGCACCTCCACCTCTAGGACAACTAGGTGCTTCCTATTTTAGTCCCCTGGGAGAGCTGATGTGCTTCACCCACAGCTCTTCACCCACATCACTCAAGTTGTGTGTCCTTCTGTTCCAAAATCTGTGGGAATACTTCTGCTTAACTCTTTGGCCAGGTACAAGAGCAGATCCACCCCTCCATTCCCTCTGCACACAGTCAGTTGGGTCTGTTTTGAAGTTGGGCAGAAAAGCAATGAATATCACTTTGTGAAAGAAATTATTAGAATAAATGTAGTGCTTGCATAATAGTCAATTAGAAGGCAAGAAATCTTTCAACCAATTAGCCACAAGTTTGCAGCAGGAAAGCTGGAACCCAACTTCATAACAAAACACTACTGTATTTCAAGAGAGATGGTGTTCTTGTTGTTCTTGTCCAGCTCCAATCTGTGGGTACCCACTGTCCTTTTCTTAGCAGCTTTATTCCATCTATGGCTTGGTAGCACAGGAAGAGCCTCCAACTTGTGCTCAAATCTCTGTGCCCAGAGCTGCCTGGAGGCACAGCCAGAGCAGAAGGCTGCCAAGAACAGCTGCCAGCAGGTGCTCCAGACACAACAGCTTCTCCTCCTGCTAGTGTGTAGTGAACAGGCTGGAGTTTGGAGAGCCCTTGGACAACCATAAATGATGAATTCTCTCGTGGAGCCACCTCCTTGTTCCCCATCCAGGCTCCATTTAGTGTTCCCTCTGATACAAGGGGGTGCCTCTTCTCTCCCATTTTGCAGCTGCCCATAGGTAGGGGGAAGTGGAAAGGGGTGGCTCGGAGGAGGCTCTGCTGCTCATGGGCTGGAGATGTGGGTTCTAGGACAGGACCAGGGAGGGAAGAAAGTATGCCAGAAAAAAAAAGAGAGAAGACGAAAGGGTGACTACCACCCACTTTTCAACACTCTCTTTAAGTGTTTGGCATCCTCCAAGTTCCTCCCAGCACAACCCTACGCTCCGTCTCCTTCCCCTTTCATGTCACGCGTCTTACCTGCATTTCAAAATGGGATTTTGCCTGTATGACTCAGAGCCCCAGGCTGTGCCTCTCTCAGCTGAACTTCCTCACCTGAGCACACACCTTCCACCCAGCAAAAATATTCCTCCCACTCGAGACTACAGAGCAAAGGTAGCGTGTGACGTGGCACCTGTTTGTCACCTCTCTGGGATCTGCTGTCTCCCATTGCAGTTTGAACCCTTTCTTTTTAAAACTAAGCAGAAAATATTTCAACATATTGGGCATTTCAGCTGATGAAGGGGCCCTTATTTTTATTCCCCCCCCCATTAAAGACAGCACCTTTGTCACAATCAGTCAGAGCGTGACCAGACTGTCTCTGTGCCAAAGGTCAACTGAAAAAATCAGTTGTTCCTTATCCCTATAACATGTTCCTCTGCCTTTGTACATACTCTGATGGAAATGACTCATGCATTTCTCCAGCATGTGGGAAAACCTCTTTCCTTTTCATTTTCCTAATGAAACATTTTTCTTCTTAAAAAAGATATTCTTCCTACTCAAAAGAAGATGGGATATAAAAGTACAGAATATGTCTTATTCCTGGTGGGTGTGAAAAGATGTCTTTTATTAGGATACACATCATCACTCATATATGAAACAATTTTTCCCTCCTGACAGTAGAGCTGTTTGCTCAATTTCCATTAATGATTCTCACCAAGTTTTTAACATCTTTTTTTTTTCCTACTGATACCTTGAGGCACACCAAGGGTTTCTTATATTTGGAGAACAGTTCCATACTTTGTGCCATTTCTATTTTGTTTAGAAAGCCAGACAGCTGGAAACCTGGATAAAAGCTCAACCAATTTATTTTTACTCTTAAGTATTTCAGAGAAAACCCCTCGCCCATTTGTCAATCAGAGGAAGTCAGTGACTATCATTTCTCCTATTTTCCTTTTGAGCTCCCACTCCACAGAGAAGAGCTATAGGCTCCTCCCTGATTTTAATTATGAGGCAAATGTATATGTGAACTTCAGTTTCAGCTCAGTGTGACAGTGAAAAAGAGTACCTAAAACACTGCCAGGAAAACCCAACTTTCCTTAACAGAAAAATGAGAATAACACTGCCTGTAGTTCAGTGACAACTATCAGACAAACTGCAGTGGTGTCTGGGAGCTAAGTACTGATATATCCTCTCTTTGGGCATTAGAATAAGGAACAACTGGAGGACAAAACTAAAAAAAGGAATACAACTAGTATGGAATATCAACATCAAACAGGGAGATATCCTTTGGCACCAGGAGGTTTAGAGTTCATTTCCTTGGAACGTATCAATTGGAAATACCCAAGCGACAGTGCAGGAGCAAAATTCTTAGTGCTTAAAAGCACTGACAAAAATATTGAGACTTTCCAAGTACTGAGAATAAACCGAAGCATTCTCTAAATACTCATGTGACTGAGAAATCACACACAAGAACCAAGACTCCACCAGGAGCACTTCCACGGAGAGCTGGAGGGCTGTCTCAGGCCAGGTGTATGTGTGAACACTGGCTTCTATCTATCCACCTACCTCTGTCCATCAGAGTCTGGTTTCCAACGGCCAAATGGACAGATTTTTACTTGCAAACCCCCAACTGCCCGGCAGAGCTGGGAACTGCCACATCCTGTGTGTTTATGTATGTTAGAAAGATGCTGTGAGGACCTGAATGTATCTGGGAGATGGGAATTCCATTTACCCAGGATGCTACAAAAGCAGCTGATCCAGAACCAGATCCTTAAACGAAGGGTCGGTGTGTTGGTTTTTCTCTGAACTGAAAATGCTGGAATTAACAGCATGGTGATATTTTAACAGGAACAAACTATTATGATAATTTAGTCTAACCTGCCAGAAATCTGCAGAATAATGTATGCCAGAACCTTTGTCCATTAAAAAAGTTACTTGCCTTCTTTTTTAAATCTTACCATCATCTCCAATTCTTATATTTTATCATGTTTAGTACAGTTGTGCCAGGGACCAACTCGAGGCAGCTGTCACGACATGGACGAATATTAGAAGACACAAAGAATAGAGATCCAGATCCACAAGATAATTGGTATTGCAGCGTTTTAAAAGGTTTTGAGATTCACACAGCTAATGAGAATAACCTGTATTATGTTGCACAGAATTCAGCAAATGTGGAAGGGACAGAAATCCAAACGCTTCCCGGCAGAAGCCAGTCTTTAGCTGAGATGGAAAAAATATCACATACGGCCACATGACTCCCTAATTGGGTGTTGTAGGCTTTCTTACACTTTCCTTCACAGCAGCCAACACAGGGTATTGTCAGATAAAAGAGACACTAAATAGGGCAGAGATCTGATTCAATTACATAATTTTCATGTGGATGGAGACAGTCTAAATTTTGGGGATATCCACCTTTAATGCAGCAACTGTTTTAAACACATAAAACAAATCCAGTTCAAAGCAGTGCTGTATTTCATGCTGAATCATCATAATGTCTTTCTGCAGAGAAAAGGGAGGATTTTATGTTCCCATGTACCTTCAGTTCATCTTGTTCCCCTTTTCAAGCCCTTGTACTGCAGTAGGAGCACAGAATGATGAAGTCACACCGCTGACCTGCCCTTTAACAGGACCTTAACTTTTACACTCCTCTGCATTCAGCCAAGCTAGAGAGATGAATAGCTACGGTAATTTCTGTCATCTTTAACTCTAAAAGCCAGTTTATCTTGGTTCCACTTGATACTTTTCCTAATCTTCCCTTGTTCTCTATTCCTGTCATTTATGTCCTCTCCATTCCTACTTTCCCCAATTGCTTTTGTTCTACATCACCTGCACTGTTGTAAAGTCATCTCCTGCTCACACACCTCGAGAGAGCGAAGAGACTTGTTTTTAGTGGGATGTGAACAGTCCTTTTCCCAGCTTGTTTATGCAGAAGGACACTGAGGATTGCTGTGGCTGCACTGCTGCCCACGCTCGGTGCCAGCCGGCCGGCTCAGCGCCGCTGCTGCCAGGACAGTGTCAGCAGGAGCCATTCATCACCACAACAGTTGTTGACTAACTTCTGAAAGGTGGCTGGGGAGCCTGGCCACCTTCTCGATTTCCTCCTCTGTCCCTCAATACTCTCTTCCACTCACCACAGTCGCTTGCTCTGCCCTGCCCATGTGCAGCTGCTATTTAGCCCCTACCTAATTGTTTCCACCCATGCCCTGTGTTCGTGGGGGAGTCGTGAGGCAAGGGGCAGACACTGGTGTGAGGCACTGCTGTGTTGACACCCTCCACTGACAGAAGTCAGAAATCAGTACTGAGATGCAGTAAATATGCACATAAAGCACCCGTTCAGGAAAGAAAAGAGGAAAAAAAAAAAGGAAGTTAGTCTTTGAACAGCAATAAATTCTAATCTGTGAGCCAGTTTCCCAGCTCCTGTGATTCTCCAGTCCCCAGTCTGTGCTCAGCAATGCCTGCAATAGAGCTTTGTGCAGACAGGACCAGCTCTGAATCTCACAACTGAGTGCATTTAGTGTCACTATTACTTGACAGTTTACTTCAGCAGACAACAAGGAAAGATTATTAAGCCTTCACCACTCAAATTATCAAACAAGCGAAACCGAGTGCACACCACAAAAATGCAAAGGGTTACAAGGGGTGGGATTGTCTGTTGTGAAGGCAAATGATATAAATAAAGACATTCCACACTATGCACTGTATTTCCCCATAATAACCAAGAATGTTATCAGTGTTATCCTCAAGATTCAAAAACCATAGCAATGGAAAAATGCTTGCAGCTGAGTCAGGATAAAAACACTTAAATTATTAAAAACCCTAAAATATAATTAATCCCATACAGTTATATGTAGTCCCCGCTAGTTTAGACTATAACAATGTGAAGGAGCAATATTGTTAAGGGTGCTGCTTTTACACATACTATTACAATAACTCTGACAAACTTGCTATTATTGAAATGAGCACCATAATAGCTCTCAAGGAAAGGTGGTTTCATACACATTTTAAATCAACTTTCGTAAGTGGTAGAGCTTTTTAAAAAATTACCAAGCTTCATAAAATGAAACTAATTAAACTTACAAGCATGAATAATACAAGAATTCAGGTTATTGAAACTACACAACTTTTCAGCTGGGCAGAAAATCAAAACATACATTTGGCATTTTCACAAGTCATTGAGGATATTCTTTATTTTGTCTTCTGCTCCTGAGCTATTTCTCTTAAGGCAAAGAAGTTCCTTCAGAAAAATACAGAAAAATAAAATAAACACTCTTTTGGGGCAAAGCTGCAGATAAAGTGACAAGTCATGAGAAACAAAAGCTACTTCATTTCAGTTGCGGTGACTGAAGTATGTGTTTCATGGAGTATCAAATGTGAATATAGCAATAAGAAGGACCTCCACAGTACCCAATAGCTACTGAGTAGGATAAAGCTTCTTCCAGCCTGGAGAAGAGAAGGCTCCAGGAAGACTGGATTGCTTTAAACAGAAAGACAGGGACAAATGTTTTAGCAGGACCTGTTATGACAGGGCAAGGTGTAATGGTTTTAAACCAAAAGAAAGTAGATTTAGATCAGACTTAAGGAAGAAGGTTTTTACAATGAGGGTGGTAAAATACAGGAACAGGTTGCCCAGAGAGGTGGTAGATGCCCCACCTCTGGAAACATTCAAGGTCAGGTTGGACAGGGCTCTGAGCAACCTGAGCGAGTTGAAGATGTCCCTGCTCACTTGGACTAGATGATCTTTAATTGTCCCTTCCAACCTAAACTACTCTTTATTATCCTTTCAACAATTTTATCTGAAATTACACTAGAAATGCAAAAAGTATTTTGCCTCCTTCCAAACCAGAATCAGAAACCAGGCCATTTTAATTTATTCTGTGTGCGTGTGTTTGATTTTTCAGGTGGCAATCAGTCCCATGGACACGGTGGCGGGATCCAGCAGCTCAGTGCTCTGAGGTTGCTGGAAGGGACCGGGGCACGGGAGTTCATCAGAGCCTGGCTAACAGCCAGATGATTTCTAATGACACAAAAAGGAATAGAGAGCAGAAAGCAGAGAAAACATCCCACCCTTAAGGAGAAAGAGGACACAAACTTGTACTGTTGCTGCAGCGTCCGAGGAAATGAAGGCCAGGGCAGAAGTGCAGGCCCTGCTCAGGATCCCTCAGACCTGCGCAGTTCCTTCCCAGCGCGGTTGGCACAGCTCGTTTGTCAGACCCTGCTTCCCAGCAGAGGGCAAAACGCTACTTCTGTATCTGCCGTTTAAGCTGCTTTAAGGGACACCAAAAAGAGGATGAACAGCTGATGGTCCTGAAAGTAACAGCTCCCAAAGAGGAGAGAGGGCACTGGAACAGCGCCCGGCCGGGCAGGGAGGGAGAAGCCGAAGGAGAAAACCCTCCTGGAGAGGGGACAGCTCAGCATCCGGCCCCCAGCGTGCCCAGGGCTGGTCCACCTCAGTCTGGCAAAATAAATACTACACCCTTGTGCTTCTCCATCACCTACACAGCATCGACAGCTTTTCCCAAGAGGACATTCTGGAGGAAATCCGTGATTTTACTTTGCAGAAGCAAAAAATCTTTACAGCTGCTGAGAGTAAACAGCGTAGGTAATTAAATTATATTGCAAAAAGGGTATCTAAAAGTAAAAGAGAGAAAAATGTTTGTATATAACAAACAACACATTCAATATTAACAATTCTAAAACAGATGAGCACATGGAATACATTGTAAATAATTTAGGAACCAGCGCCCTCATTAATGATTTGATACTGTCAGAATGTTGCTTATTCCGTCCAACCCCCCACCCCCCATCTTCCACTCCCCGAAGTGGTTTTATATTTATATAAGGCAAAATACGTATTTTGTACTTGCCTGAAGGGCTTAAATGCTGCTTTGAAAATAGCCCTTGCAGTCCCTGGATTTTCTCATTTCAGGACAACAGGATACATTTACAGCACCTTATCATGGATGCAATCCACTAGACAACATGAATAGAGATTGCAATATCCAATTAGAGAGTATCAAAGATAATAGAGTTAGATTTGCAGAAAATTTTCAAAGATGTCATATCTTTGAACAAAACTTATTAGGGCTCCATCAGCCGTTTGAACAGTTTTAATGAAGTTGAAGCTCGGCTAAGGACGGAGTTATTTTACTTCATGATTAACTTTGAAGAATTTTATTTTTGAAGCCTTAACATCCTGTAATTAAAAAGAATCCTTAACACGTTGCGGTAATTCAGCATTCGGTAATTTATGTTACAAGATCTCCCTTCCAGAAACGGGCTTGATAAATAGCCAAACGCTGTTAACCAATGGGGGCACTTTCATTTATTGCTACTGTGCTGCTTTAATATTTTAAACCTCACGGAGAAACCATATTCTCAGCTTCCCATGGAGGGCTGGAGTGATGCATTTGAGCAGTGCCCCTGTTCTGGCAGTGTTTGCTGCGTGGTAACATTCACCCACAGCAGTGCCAAGGGGCAGCCCCGCTCCAACCTGGGCACTGCCACCAGGAGGTGAAGTATTTGCAATTATTGATACCCAGAGCTATATTTGAAGCTACATTTTAACGCCGTCTCAGCCCCACACTCTCACTTGCTCAGCCTGGGTCGCTCTGAAGTTACTCAAAATGGATACTACAGCCAGCAGTCACCAACCTGCTGCTACTTTAACAGTAAGATTGGGTTTTTTCTGTGTCTCCCAGACAGTAAAGAAATCTATTAATGCAACTGCTATTTTACCAACGCTCCCCAAGAACAAGGTTAAAACAATCACACAGATCACACCGAAGCAGTGGAATTTAAATACAGAACACAAAAAACAGCTTGGCTAGATTTCACAAACCTTGTTTAGAATAAATCACACTGAAAGGATTTAGTAGCTCAGGAGTGAATGACCTCTTAACAGTGGATGCTGTTAGCCCACAATCTTTTATCACAGCAAAAAAAAAAAAAAAAAAGACTTAATGCTACTAAGTTCATGATATTTTAGAAACAGAATATCTTGCATTCCACTTCTAAGCCAACACTCTTGTCTTCTTGGTTTCCTCCAGTTTCAGTACTACACATTATATTAAAAAGAATAAGGAATGGACATAACAACAGGAAAAAATGAGCACTATATAAGTAATTACCTACAAGCCAGAAAATAAGAATTCTCATCCTTAACACCACAAACTATTTCCAGTGTATGTTTTTGAAGGTTTTACAGGCACTGTACATGTTCCTCTCATGATTTATTTCTTTCAGAGCAAAACTTTGAAATTTCAATTGGGACAAGGATATATCATATTCAAGCCATAAATAAACAGCAAAGGAAGCAGAGAGTCACGTCTCAAAACTGTTGACAGAGAGCAAGAGTTTCTCACTGAAAGCACCAAGGGAAGGTTTTGAGCTGTCCCGTGTACACCGACACCTGCCAGCCTGGGACTGCAGCCTGAAATGGTTCTTGGCAAAAATTACTACTTTTCTACTTTGAGAATGGAAATGATGCACAAAACCACTGCCATCAGCTGAAGAGTTAATTTTGAAAAACGTGTATTTTATTTTACTTTGCAGAATTTCTCCTTTCAGTAACATTCCTTGGCTATAATCCATATTCAAAAGTCACTCAGCCTACTCTAATATCACAGTAGCAGCTTAATGAAAGACTAGTGGACCCCTTCTTCTGTGACTCTGGAGTATCTCTATGCCTTTTCTTTCCCAAAGGGAAGCAATGAACAAAGAAAAATCTTCCTGTCAGGCTTGGGCTAGTTCTGTGGTGGCAGCCACGCTGGGAGCTGAGGGGCACACATCCATCTCAGACCTCCTGGAACCCTGACTTAGGGCTTTGGGGGGGTCCAGCCTGCTTGGAGAACACTGGGAGCTGTCCTCCATCACTTGTTCCTTGCCAGCAGGACACCTGCAGGGGCCTGACCAAAGGGAAAGCAACACAGCTCTGTCTCCCTGGAGGGTCTATGGGAGAACAGGAAATAAAGCAGGAGAAAAAGCTACTGGAAAGACACAACTTATAACTAAGGAGGAACAAAAACATTTCAGAAATGTTTGTTATTTCCCTCTTCTCTCTTCCCTTTCTCACACACACATTCCCTCCCCCTACATTCCCCATTATTATTGTTATTATTGCTTTCAGCTCTCCTAACCTGTGGGGAGATATTTTGGGTAAAATGAGACAAGTCTACATGAAATGCAAGCTTCTGATGTAGACAAGAAATCTTCTTTTTTTCCCCCCAGAATATTTGGCTTGACACTTCAAAGGCTTATTTCTCACATTCACAGTGATTCTTCTATAAATACATCCATCTATATGCACACAGCGACTGCAACAAATCCACGGTCACACAGGACTTCACAGTCATTACATGCACACCAAACTGTGGCCCTGCAGACCTCACAGGAAACCATGGGGAACACACTGCAGACCTTCTGCAAACACCCCAGCTTGTGCTAATGGGCTGGAGAATAAAATGTTAGATGCAGTCTTCCTAGACTGCTCCATGTTCCAATCACTGCAGGACGACGGGGGCAGATCCTCTCCTTTCACGAGAGAACAGGGGTCTTGCTTCACATCTTGCCTTACACAGGAATAAGGTGTGCAGACACCCATCTTTTTGTCTGCTCAGTCAGGCATTTAATCAGGGGACTAGTGGAGAGAGTTTCCAGCATGTAAGTGTGGCTCTTTTCTGGAGAGGGGAAATGGTTTTTCCAAAGCAAAGACTTTTACCTGTTTGCTGCCCTATCCCCCAGAGCTCCATGGACCTCTTATTTTTGAAGAGGTTATACTCTACTGGTGTCTGGTACCAGCCCACACCCAAACCATACTATTAAGTCTTCCAAAATGAATAATAGATGAAAGGAGGTGCTGCTGAAAACAGTGACAAGCAACTTATCAAGAAAAGCTGTTTTTCCACAGTAAGAAACCTCCTGCTCAAAAACACTAAGCCATACCTACCATCATACAGAGCATATTCTATTTACAGTACACCTATCTGGTTTTAATCACATCAGAAGAGTGTAAATTCTAAGAGTGAGTCCTTTTATCTTTCAAGCCAAGAGATGTATCAAAAGTTAAAAACACAGTATCAAAATATTTTCATCACATTTTGAGCTTCATCACAAAGATGTATTTATAGCATCAACGAGGGGGTGTTGTGCAGACTTTCTGAACCAACTTTTATAGATGTGCCATACCTTTGCATATTATTGTCTGAAGTACATTCTTCTTTATTGGAAAAAGCTCTGTGAGCTCTCCTTTTACAAAAACACCACTCAGGAATTTAGCTCTCATTCTAGGCTTTGAAAAACAAGTTATTTGTAAAAGGCTGGGATACTTCACTAAATGCAGCATGATGCATTCCCACTATTCTTTTTAGTACAGCCCAGTGAGCTTTTAAGGTACTGGAAGTAACAAGAAAGAGTATTGTGCAGTCTCCACTTAAAACCCTCAGTACAACAGCTACCTGCACGTTCCAGATATAAGAAATATTGTTCATATTTGAATATATTCAAAAGGCCATAATTCATATACGTTTTCTTATTTATAATGCTTCACCAATTCTCTATCTAACAGTTCCCTGGCCACGTTATCAGAGCCACTTGAGTACTGCTCAGACCCCAACGTGTTCTTTCTCATGTTACTGTAGAGTTTTCTTCCCACTTCACAGAACAGAACAAAAACAATCTCACAGATCACACCAGTGTATCTGACTACCCAAAGTCTCTGGGAAAGCAGAAAGCTGGACTTGGATCCCCCACCTTTCAAACCTGAATTTATTCCTATTCTCTACCCAGGTACAGGAATCTGTTCCCAAGTGAGTCACTGCAGGATAAATACCTTTAACACTGCAGGCTAAAGACTCTCAGGTCCCTGCAAGTGCCAAAGCGTGGACACTGCAAAGGTCAGAAAGAATCAGCACCAGCACAATAATATTTTACTGTCTGCTTTTTCATCTAAACATGAATAAAATTCCAGCTCCAAGTTATCACAGCATTCATTCCCTGTGGTAACTTCTCAAGAGGAGAAAGAAGCAGACACAGCAAGTGAGAGTCAGAGACAACGGCACAGAACAAACTCCTCCATTCCTGCTCACTTGAGACATTTTTTCAAGGTCTATGAGGTTTACTATTTCTTCCCTGAGGCAATGACTGGGACTGCATTTTTCCAATCCCCCTTCAGCTCATCCAGCCACATCTGTCATCTCTCCTGGCATCTCTCAGCTCCTTGGTGATATCTGCTAGCTCTTCCATCTTCATCTTTCAGCTCAACCAGACATATCTGTTAGCTCTGTTATGATTGATCTAATTTTGACAATTAATAAACATGACACACTTAATGTCCTGTTATTTTAACACTGGGAATTCCTGGGAAGGCACTATCTTTTAACAAGGTTTTCATGACTGAAAATTTCATCAGAAACTAAACCAATCCTACTTTCAGGTACAATAATATAATTTACTGTCTCCAGCTAAATGCCCACATCTCCACAGTGATACACACTCCAGACAGTCTTCAAACTACAGCAAACAGGCAGTCCAGACATATGTGAGTGCAGAGGGGAACTGAACTGCACTCTGAGAGCTGCCTCCAACCAACCTGCTCAGAACACAGGAAGGCAATGTGCATTCTGTATATTAAGCTCTGTAGCACAGTTGCTGATTTTATAACAAGTTGACTCCTGCAGTGGTGCAGTGACTGTCACTGCAGTGCACGCTCTGCCCAAAGAGATGGGAGGCTGCAGAGCCTTTCTTCAGCAACCTCCCTGCCAGGACTAGGGGGCAAGAGGGAGCACCGGAGGAAACCAAGAAAGAAAAGTGCCTTGCCTCCATTCCTTGGAGGCAACCTTGGGTTCTGGCAACAGGATGTGACCTGTCAAGCCAACAGAAGTGAGTCCTTTCAACAAACCAGACTCAAACCTCGGTAAGAAATAAAAACAATGGAAATAAAGAGCTGAATTATTTGTGCTGGCATTCCAGCACGGAGGAAACTACAGCGTGTCCTCAGGACAACTGTGCTGTTGACAGTTGGAGCATTTATGATAATCTGCAAAACCAACATCACAGGGAAATTCTGCATCCCCTGTGCTGGGCATTTGGAAGTGGCCCAACCTCTGCCCACCTCTGTGGAAGACACTCAGAAGATGACACGGTAGCAAAAATAATAGTATGACAAAAAAACCCAATTAATGTGATACATGTTCTCCTCCTCTGATGAACAGTGATAACCTCTGGGGAGGCCCCAGCTACTACTGGAAGCTTGAGATCATACATGGACTTAATAATGAAGCACAGCAATGTTTCCCTGAGCTTCGTGGACTTTTAAAATGTACCCATAACCCGTTCTCTGACTCTTGCACATGTACCCACCATTTCCATAAGATGCAAGCCTTCCTTTTTGTGTGCAATCTGCTTCAGAGGAGCGGATAAATCACAGTTGCCTGAACCATGGGTGAATATTCTCTTTCCACCTGAGCACGACTGAAAATGCAGTGGGTGAAAATGGAGCAGTGTAGTTTGTGCTGTTATTACCACATGGTCCCCAGCACACACCATTCACACAGCTGTGACGGAAAGGGGTGAATTTTCCACACCCACAGGGAGTGATGAGCTCTGTTCTCCCCTCCTCTTGAAGTTGAGGACTGGTAAAACTGTAGAGGCACAGTCTCATTTGATCGTAAGTCACCAGAGAGAAAACACACTGTTCAAAATGCTAGAGATTAACAGATTTTCCTGGAGATTTTTTCCCAGTGTCTATATGAGAGAATAAATTGCTAGGGCTTCACTGTCAGTTTATCTTGTCATCCAGACCCTCCAATTGAGATTACTTCTGTTCTTCACTACAGACCATCTGTTTCCCTGTATAGAAGGGACGTATGCACACTGGTGTTCATTAGTCTACCTCAGGAATGCCCTCTTCTTGCACAATAGTGCCAATTAATTGATGTTACTCTAAGCTCCAAAAGAGCAAAGTGGAGCCTAACACTGCACATACACACTGACAAAAAACCCCCACTTTCATCTATAATTTAGGAAAGTGGATGCAGTTCAGCAACAGTTAAAGACTAATCTCTCATGCTTTTTGTGCATTTACATAATTGATTTGCTAGATAATGCACTCTGCTTCCTTATTTAATAAACATGTTAATTATTTCAGACAATTACTCAAAACTGCCTACAAGTGTCTGTCTAAGAAACACCCAAAAAGAAATTAAAACGAAAATGCACACCAAAAGGCACATCCTTCATATCACATAACACAAGATATTAAGTCAATATGTCACCCTGTCAACAGTCACTTGCTACCTGCTGTTCTACATTTATTCAAACTCTCGTGTATTAGCCAGGGCTGTGGCACTGACTAGACACCCATGTGGGCTAAAAAGGGAGCTCGAGAATAAAACTGGTGTGCTGTCAAAAGTCTGCGTGTATGTGAGTGGGGAGGGGAGCTGTGAGACAGAAGGAAAGGAGGAGGGAAAGAAAATAATGCAGGGTGGAAGAGAAGATTAGAGAAGACATCTCTGTCGTGTAGTCTCCTTTGGGCTACAGGGGGGAAATTATGGAAAAACTAAGCTTGTTCTATTTTTCCCTCCACGGCTCCAAGAAGGCCCAGCAGACAAATGTATCACTTTGAATCTTGTAAGCCAGCACACATTTTAGCCACTCTTTTGTTCAGATGCAAAGCACTAGAGAAGCTGCTGATTGTAGGGCTGGGATTGGGGACCCACATCCCACGTGTCCCTGCGATTCCAGCCCCCAGCAAACGCCCCAGCACCAAGAGCTGCCACCAGAAGGGTGGAGGAGATGTTCCTGCTGGCCACACCTGCACAGGGCAAGCTCCACAGGCAGGGCATTTTTAGGCCAAGATGTTCAGGGCTTCCCTGTCTTGCCCTGCCTCCACAAGAGGCAGTTAGGACTTCTACAGACACATTTAAAGGGAGCCCAAGACAAAATGAAAAAAGCGGGAGGGGGAACAGAGGAAACACCAGCAAGACTAATAGCTGGAGTCTCCATTACTACAGAACACCTAATCCTGCACTCAAAGGAAATTCCAGCACAAGCAGCTGCAGGTCCAATCTCCTACTTGACATAGAACATTACACAGCAAAGGTCAATTTGCTTTTGGAAAACTGGCTAACAGGAGGCACTGCACAAAGCCATCCACAGAGCTATTTTCATGGCCTGCACTGCAAAGAGATCTAAGAGGGTACCACTTGTCCACCCTCTCAGCTGGTGGTTAAATTGCTCCAATAACAGCTGACAACCAAGAGAGCAGAATAAGACAAAAATTGTCAGTGTCTTATCTACAGTTTTTAATCATAGCAGGTATTTTAAAAATAGCTATTCACTCCTCTGTGTGTTGGCTTAGCAATTCAGGGAGGGAATCAATAAAAAAATATTATGCTACACCACTGTTATCTTCATCCAAGCAAGGTTAATGGAAAAGTATCAGGAGGATGTTTCACTAACTTCAAGTTAAAAACAAGAAGGTAGGTATGGCTGTGCAATAAAGGAAAACCAGGACATTATGATGAGAAAATGAGAAGTAGAATGGTTTTCTTGTGGCACAGTCAATAACTTGGCCACTGTACAGCGGCAATAGCAATACTTCATATTTCTGAATTCATCGCTTTTTAATATTTTACCTATATGAACCATATCCACAGCCTGGACACAATGCCAATCTTATAAAACTACCTGCTTAAAGGATGGGAATTAAAACTATCTTACTCTTCTCTGGTAATAATGAGCTGCTGCACTATCAAGCGTTTTGATCACCACTTCTCTATTGAAATTCCTTGCATTCAAGAAAACGGGCACAGAGACTTTTTATGCTTCTGACCACAGCATACAAATGCCACAGTTACACAAGAGAGATGTTTAAGCTATGAGTTTGAGTATATGGTTTAAGCCATGGTTTTAAGTATAACCAGTGAGTGTGTGTTCCTGAGCTTCTATTGGTTTGCAATGTCTTAGGAGCCTTACAAGGATGCTGGATTTGACACCTGATAACTTCCCCTGGACTGGCAGGGAATATTTTGCAACCATCACTGATGCCATATGGACTGAAAGGGAAAGTTTTCAATAACTCCTGTATCTTTAAAGTTTCCATAACCAGACTGTTGGCCATTAATGAATTCTGACATTTTATGAGACCAACTGAATGGCAAGGACATCACTGCTCTACAAATAATTGCCACAAACAAAAAGCTCCAGTTCTCCGTGTTCCCATTTGATTTCCATTGCCAGTGAACATGGAACAAGTCAGCACCACCATACTTTCAGACCCTAAACACTCAGGAGCAACAGCTTTTCTTATCATCCTTCACAGGTGACCATCTGAAAAGTAACAGACTTCCCCCAAACTCCATCCTGCCCCTCTTGTCTGCCTCCAACGCTCGGGTTGATTGCCAGGATTTCAGTTTACATCATTATTCTCATTCTCCCCAGCCTACAGAGATACACAGTGTCACTGGCAGAGGTGAACATAAAATGTTCTGAACAGGCTGAAAGAACCTTTAGACACCACTAGACACCAAGGAAACAAATGCAGCAGGGGTTAAGCCTCTTAATCGAGCTGTGCAGCTTCAGAGCACGACCAATTTTATTCAGAACACACCAGCAGCATAATAAAAATAAGTACTGCTGCAAACCCTTTGGGTTTTTACTCCTGAAGTTACATAATGTAAAAATTCACAGTGTATTTGGTTAGCTGAAGTGGGCATATAAATTGGCCAGAAGTACCACTTGAAATGTTACAAGTGGCCTTACTTGTCCTATCCAAACCTATTACATTTGTTAGTATTTAGTTACCTAAACCCCTCCCGCTGATCCATCAGTTCTGCTCAACTTTCAGTTTCTAAATGTTCTTTCTTCCTCAAGGTACCATATTGGTTTTCCTGCCCCACTGCTACTATTCCACCTGGAGCAGATTCAGGATGAGGACAAGTAAAAACAGGATCGGCTCTATAAGTGAACTACCAAAGCCAAGACTGCCTTGTGGTCAAAATAAAAGGCAGCAAGTAAATGCTTATAGATTATGGCTAATAAATATGTCAAGTCACAGACTAATGCCTAGTGACTCTCAGACTTATTTCTTTTTTATTTAAAAGACTCCAATGAGCAAACAACATAAAAAGCAAAATTTTTGCATAATAGGAGAAAAAGAAACCCACCAAACACAAAAAGCACAGTACACCCATCTAATTGCAAGTGCACCAAAGAAAATCAATTTTTGTAGGTTTGGGCTATTTTTTCCTCTGTGGTAGGAAACCTTAAATAAATGTAGCATCCCATTTTTGCAGTCTCTGTCAAACACCTACGTGTGAGAAGGCAGGGAAGAGACAATGTGAATAACCCTTAATCTGTGTCTCCAAGAGGGCCAGCACAGTAAGACACTTCTGTTGTGCATGATATGCAAAAGCACTCGCTTGGGAGCAAAGGGGCAACTCAGATTGCAAGGCAAAAGGCTTAACACAGGTAAGAAAACCTTCTTGTCCCCCCTAGGTCTATTACTTTCTCCTAACTGCTCCCACTGGGTTATATCCTCAGCTGGAATGAATCAAAATCAATGAAGCAAAGCTTATTGACACTGGTTGTTCACCTCTTGTAAAATCCCCCTGCAAGCAGCATATTCAAGCTGCTCCTGATGCCTGAGACAGCCCTTCTTGGAACACACAAAATAACACCCTGCTCTTCCTCCACAAAGCTCATCAAGACCAGTGAGTGTGTTCAGTGAGCTCTGCTCCAAAACATCAGCCAATCTCCATTATAATGGCAGGGAACAATATTCTTTCCAAAAACAGGAAGCCGACACAAGAATATAAAAG
The DNA here is from genome assembly GCF_003945595.2 of Pipra filicauda. Lineage (NCBI taxonomy): Eukaryota > Metazoa > Chordata > Aves > Passeriformes > Pipridae > Pipra > Pipra filicauda. The sequence continues at coordinate 1,639,527 of NW_024104731.1, forward strand.
CAGGACCTGCTCTCCTGAGATCTGTGCCCACCTCCCTTCCCCCTCCCCCCCACTTCTCTCCTTTGCATTTCTCCTCTATTCTTTGAGCCTTTCTACCTGGTTTATCTACTTCATTTAGACTGTAAGCTCTTTGAGGCAAGAGCCAGTATTCTCAGGGGTTTGAAAAACATCACTGCAAACTTCGGGCATTCTATTAAAGAGCTATTTTTAAATAAGGCTCTCTTGCAGGATGAGAGTGATTTATCAGTCATGCCACTGACATCAATGCAACATGTACCCTGCACAGTGGTTAAGCTCACTATGCTAGGAAGGGGGCAAGGTGCCATGCAATCTTTAGGATTCCACGTTTTAAGCCACTATACATGTTCATTTCATTGCAAAAGCTGCATTTTTAAACTAAAAACAGATGGGAAAAAAAAATTCCACTTCTGTAAGTAGCAGAGTTCCAGTTGTGAAATTCAAATGTTATGTTTATTTCACACGTTAAATTATATATAAGGTGCCATGTTAAATTATACATATAGAAAGAGCTCATGTAAGTGAGGTAAAGTCTCTCCAGATTTCTCGACTTTTCCCTTTCAAAAAAAAAAATTAAAAATCTGCCACTTCCTTCTCCTTTTTGTTTTGTCAGCAGAAGGCAAGAACTGTGTTAAATTCCGATCTCAGGCACATGCCACAAGCCTTGAGGGGACATTTACCTTCATCCTGTCCATCTGAACCTAAGGCATTCTCTGCCACTCGAAACACCTCAGAGGTGTCTACGCTTCCAAGACAAGAAGGCATCTACTTTCTCCCGTGTATAAAAGCACCCTTTAAGAGGCTGCTTATCCTGTACTCTTGCAATCAGTACACTGGGTTTTTCAGGCAGTACCATCTGGAATGACTCACCTATCAGCAATAAAGCAGAATCATGAAAAGGAGGCCTTACAGGAAAAAAAAATTCCTTGCAGCCAGTTGCACAGTTCTTTCTACTTCATCATCACTCCTGTTCCCAATACTGGACCAATATATTCTATTCGGATAACATCACCCATCCCTTGATGAGATCACTCAGAATAGGATGGGAGTCAAGTACAGTAACAGGCACAACATGTGGACACCACTCAAAAATTCATTACCAGGTCTACTGAAAGCCAGAACTGCGGCAATTACGAGGTTTGGAAGCAATTTATTTAGGGTACATAAAGTACTTCTTCCAACTGCTCATTATTGCTGCTACCCAGAAGAATCATTAACAAAGTACCACAGTGATGAACAGTTTCAGTGCTCACTTTGTTTCCTCTCCTGTTGCTGGGTCACCACCGTCCTTCACGTTCTGAGCAGCTGCACAGGTGATCTGAAGCCCTATTCCCAAAGAAACAAGGTCTAAGACATAAAACTGTACAAAGAGTTTAGCAAGTTTTCTTTGCATTTTGGAGGGAGATGATAACTTGTGTCTTTCCTTTTTTTTTTTTTTTCTGAAATGTTTCTCATTCTCTGGCACTTCCAAAAGCTCCTGTCTGCTATTTCAAATACAAGTGCTAAGAGTTTTCGCATTCTACCATTCCTTCTCCTCCAAAGTGTAGTTACTAATGGTAGACCTGGGAGTCTTTGCAGACAAAAGTATATTAAAGAGCTTTCATCTGATGAATATGGAATGATACCCATGCCCAGGTAGGTATTTGAGATGCAGACAGTCCCAACAAAACTCAAATTACCTACAAACACCGTGATAGAGAAAGACAAAACACTTGCAAGGAAGTCAGAAGTTATCTTTTTGAAGTGCAATCCCATCACATCATCTCACCCAGTCTTTGCTTAAAATTTACCTAACAGGGCTTTGTCTTGCTGAGGCACTGGGGGGAGGAGATGGGAAGATGGTAGCATCTGGTGGCATTGTTCGCTGTAACGGCTGGAAACGTCTTCCAGCTGGAAAGAAACAAAATTCACAAACTTTTCTTCTGCACCAGTAATTATCACATAAGAATAAACGTGTTGTGAACACTGGGGATGTATTTTGAAATGAGCTTTGAGCTGATCAATCTGGGGCACCAAACAAACCAGCACAAAGGAACAGCATGAGATAACAGCCACCATCCAGATGGCAGGGAACAGATCAACGCTGGGAATGCTTCTCTCTCCTCACAGGCTCTCCACTAAACGGCCTAAGTCACCTGAAGAACAGATTCCCTGTAAATCTCACCAGAATCATAACCCTTTTATTCCTTTTTTCCCCAGCCATTGCTCCTTCCTTCTATCTCCATGCAAACGCTCCTTGCACCATCCCTGACCTTCCTGCTTCCACCAAATGGAGAGATGTAATCTGTTGCTCCCCTATTTTTGCCTTTGGAAGCTCAGACTGTCCAAATAATTCTGAGGCCATAACTGCAGGCCATCTCCAAGCATACTACTTCCACTGTATTTATTATTCACCCTTTTTCCATACTCCCTGTAGCAACCAATGCCATGGACTAAGAGTGGTTTTCATTTCTAAATGTTAGTCTGAATTCTGCCCTTTCTTCTTCTAGAGAAAAACACCTTCAGGAATACTCTTTCTGCATGTTAATTTGACTGCAAATACCTGATCTGAATTCTGAGTCATTAGCAAATGAGATGACCTATGACAGAAGCTGGTCTGCCTTAGATGTATGAAAGCTTATCAGAGAGGGCATTTTCAGATCAAGAACCTCTATTGCCTATAAAGCTCGTGGGATGTTCTGTAATACTGGAGAATATTATTTATTTACATTAATAAAACATTACTTCAGTACCAACTTGGAGAAACAGCAGAAGGCTGCATTGTACCCAATTCCAGTGAACCAGCTCATCCCATTACATCCATTACAAGCACATTAATTTGCACTTCCATATTTTAAAAAAAATAAATCATAGAATTATAATAAGGTTTGGGTTGGAAAGGACCTTAAAGCTCATCTTGTTCCAACCCCCTGCCATGGGCAGGGACACCTTCCCCTAGCCCAGGTTGCTCCAAGCCCCCTCCAACCTGGCCTTGGACACTTCCAGGGATGGGGAATTCACAGCTTCTCTGGGCAACCTGTGCCAGGGCCTCCCCACCCTCACAATAAAGAATCAAACTCCTCTGCTACACCAGAATTACATTTTCTTATCCCAAGACACTACAATGAAGGTATTTCCCATTCAATGTCCTTACTGCTCCTACTTACATCACAGGCACTGGAATGTCTGTAGTACAGGAGAAAGCCACCATTTGTTGGAGAAATACATGTTTCACCCAATGAGCAATTCTGCTGCAGAAAAATAAATTGCCAGGTTTAATTTCTGACTGCATTTTTTTGCAACAAACCAACACAGAAAATATTTAAATTTGGAAGTATTAAATAAGCAATCCAAGCATAGTAACTGAGCAGTCTGTTCACTGATGGCCCACAAGCCATTTTGAAGGCAAAAAAACATGTGCCAGTATATATTTATATAGGCATATACATTCTCACTTACACCACAGGAAAAGACAAATGTGTTCCTAGATGTTATATAAAGTTTAGAGTTCAGGGGGGTTGTCTTTAATTTAAAAGAAAAAAACTTAAATCTTCATCTATGCAGAGGGAAATCTAACATGTAGAAGCCCATGTTTAAAACTTCCCCCAAAACTCTGAAATACCATGTTTTCATATTCATAGCCCTATACTAAATATGAAACATTTCAGAGCAAATGTTTAAAGCTGGTGAATATATGACAGAATCACTAGGTAGGCTCAGAAAGTGTCTTCTAGAAAAAGCACATGATCTCCTCCAATGAATGTCAAGATACTTTAAAGAACTTAGGCCCAAAAATGACCACTGGAGTATCTTTTAAATTCACAATTAACTTGCTTCATAGCAAGATAATCCCCATCTCACTTAAGTTGCATCAGCTTGAAATGTTCATCCTGTTGTCTTTAGGGAAAGGAGGGAGCTGTTTCTAAAGGGGCACAGCATGAACCCTCAGTGGGCCAAAAGAAACTGTTCAGCACGAGGCTACTGAGAACTCACCCCCACACAAGAGCCTGTTCCTGCTGCACCATCGACAGAACCTCTGCCCACTTCTTTCATTGCTTTAACAAGAGTTGCCACCATCAAACCACCAATACAATGCAATAATGCAGCATTATCTACCCCCTGTGTTGTTTGACACATGTACTCCAATTTAATGCTGAAAAAGAAGGCTTGCAAGGTGGTACTTTGAAAAGACCGTGTATCTCTTGAGCTTGGGTTGACACAGGTGAGGAGGCAGCATACCCTGTAAAACAGGCACTCCAGAAGACAGATTTTGGAAGGATTGATAAGAGGGGAAAATGGCACTGGAGAAACCCAGTAGGCAGGTGGAAGAGCTGCTCCAGGCAAGTTGAATCACTGCCATAAACAAAGCAAACCTGGTTCTAGGACTGTGCTCAAAGAGCCTCCATCTGAAGGAGAAAATAATTATTGCCAAGCTTCACACAGCAACCTGCCACATGTTAGTAATGGCCCCATGACAGTTTTCTCATTCTTTACCTCACACGAAACTCCAGACATTCACACAGACCTCATTAGGGCTACAGCCCCACTGCAAGCATTTGCATGCTTTCAGCAACATCTCTGTTGTTAGGGGATGTCTGGGGCGGGGGGAAATCACAGCAAAATGGGGAACTGCACCTTTCCACTGGGAGTAGAGCTTGAATGGCGAGCAAGGAGCCTTCCTCTCCTTCCCCAGACTCCACCTCCCCTCCACACTTCCCCAGTTCCTCCTTCCTTTGCTTTTTCTCAGCTCTAACATGTGCCTGCAAAGCAGTCTGTTCCGCAAATGGCAGCAGAAGCCTCTTTTCTTTCATTTCAGCTGCTCTTTCAGTCATCCCCTCCACACCGTGGGAAACCAGCAAGTTGAAAAGAGGTCATCACAGTCCCTGTGTCCCAGGAAGACAAAAAGTCTTCATAGAAAATAGGTGTGATGTCCAAATGCCTCTGTCAGGCAGCACCAGCGCTGTGCCCTGAGAGCAGAGTGGGTTATTCTGGTGCAATTCTGTCCTGCAGGAGGGCCAGGACTCCAACCAGCCAGGGATGGCCTGATGCATAAGGCAGACACGAGAACTCAACTACATTATTTATCCTTTTTACATAATAGATGAAGGGAAGGAGGAGTTACAGAATGGACTTCGGTCTTAACATAAACCTATCTGCCTGCAGAGACAGCTTCGAGGTGGCAAAACAGACTTACAGGATGTTTCCACCAGAAAAGATTTCTAAAAATCTAGACAACAAATCAGCCAAAAGCAAACACATGCAAAAGCTTTTAAAAACTTGCCTGCAAAATGGAAAGTGAAGCAGTCCTTCAAGTGCTAAATACCAGGTGCTTAAAAAGACCTAAGCTTAAAAATTCCATTGAAAAGTACTTAGAAGTTTGAATTAAGGAAAAAAAAAAAAGTCCTACATAAGGAAATAACTTTAAAAAGTCTGTACAAAGCTGAACATTACTCCATACTGATTAAAAAACAGGAAACTTCTTTTAATGAATTTTACTCTTAGACTGAATGTGTCAGAATTCAAGATTGGTGAATAAATTCCAATTCTCCTTTAAATTACTGCACAAATGAGGAAGTAAAAAAAAAATAGTTCAGCCAGTGACATAACACAGTCACTGGCCAAAGCCCTTTCTGGGTATGTGGCATTTTTAAAGAAACAACTGTTGTCCTAAAACATTTCTAGTGTCAGAGTTGTACCTGGAATTGTATCAAGTACCAGAGGAAAAGAAGGAAGTTCCCCAACACATCCTGAATCTCATCAATACCATTACAGCACTGCTGTGAGGTATTTAGATATAAACCTGTCCCAAAGAAGCACGAACACATTAGCATATTGTGGCAAACTGCAAATTAGGATTTTAAGCTTTGCACAAGAGACCATTTAGCCTCTGTAGGATCTTGTGAGAACAATACACACTGCAGACATCTGAATATTTTCTTTCCCCAGGAAAAAAAACAAAACCAAAAGGAAGGATAGGAGCGATAGCCTATAAGAGGAATCACACTAAGTTAGTCCAAATTTCTGACAGAGAAGCAGAGTATTAAGCATTTGGGTCTTAAGACAGACATCCTTTTCTCAGGTACCTTCATGCCCTAAACAACAGGTGTACCACAGGATGGCAAAACCCAATATACCAGAAGGGTATTTTGTTACTCTCTGGCTGCAGCAGAGGACTCTTGAGCTCTTCCATAAAGTGTTTGGGAAACCAGACAATTAGGGGATTTCTGCAAACAATTCTATGTAAGGGAATGCTAAGAAGCCATTTTGTGAGATTTCCAGTGACAAGTACTATAAAGGATAAGAAATGGGGCTGAAATGCAGTTATACTTTTCCCAGCAGCCTTCCTCAGCATCTGGTCATCAGTGGGAGTGAGACTTCCCTAGCCAGGCAATCCACTTGGACTACCAGTCTTCAGTCAAGGAAGTAACATGAGATCTGCCCCTAGTTTTAGATTCAAATTTTATTTTATTACTAGGAGATTTATTATGAACACTTGAAAGGCAGTTTAAGATAAAAATCACTACGCAGGTTTTACATGCAGGCTTTATGTTTACCATATATCATACACTACCAAGGATCTTTTTGCACTATTCTTAATGTTGCAAGAACTCATGTACACACAAAAAAATACTGTACATTTGTTGTCATTAGTGATAACCTGCTAGATACCACATTGAAGTACCTGCAAATAGCCTGACTGTGCTTTTCAGGACCACCACAGTCCTGCTTTTCATAGCCTCTCTTCTGAAAGTGCTCTTTTCAAATTGAGCTCTATCCCTGCCAGCCTTATCCCTGTCCTGTTCAGCATGAAGATGAACATGCTGGAACTTGTTCTGTTTGCAAATATACATTACTTAAACCCTTCATCACCACCAAGAGAGGCTATCAACAGATTATTCCCGTACTGCATTTATATGAAGTGCTTCTGGGAATAAATCAGGAGTCATAAATCCTTATTTAATTAACTTGTGTAAGAAAACACGAGTGCACAAGCACTTTCACACCAAGGCTCTGACAAATCTAATGGTGGAGCAGAGCTGACACTATCAAACCCCACCAGGTAAATCACACCTTTTGTGTCTGCACAGCCATGCAGAACATTACCTGGAAATCACAGAGAGACTGAGAGGTTCACAACATTGTAAAATACAGGAAATTTCCAGTGCTAATAGCTGCCAATGGAAAACTCAGAGGAAACGCAGGAACTTTTTGGCAAGTACAAAACCCTACAATTTTCAAGTGATCTTCCCAATTTCTGTAATATCAAAATCCTAACATATCATAACCTCCAACTTAAAATAAACTAGTTATATCCAACACATTCACAGTTACCAATAAATGATGTATTTTTTCTATGAAGTGTATGGCATGAACCCAACACAGGAAAGAAGATCCCCAAGGCAATGACTTCATAAAAACCTCACCTCCTGATATATAAGTGTTTTTTTATTTCAAGTACAACTTGTTTAGACAATATAGACAGCACTGTATATTGATAACATCATCAAAAGTATCAGAACCAAGAACTATTTTATTTTTTGACAAATGAACCTTACAGAAGCCGAGAAGGATTCTTATATATAATAAATGCACAGGAATCAAAGCCTGCACTGCTATTTCATTAGAGAGTGAACAGCCAAAAATATGAGACAGATGCAAAATGGTATGCACCTTCCAAACACCATAATTCAATATAAGTTTAAATGGTAAATAAGCTCAGCACTGAACAATGTTCTAGAGCCACCCAAACCCAGTCAAATAAATCATCTCTTTGAACAAGTAAGCTTTTAAACAGGCGTACTTACAGGAGACTAGGCTCTAAATTATTATTTTTCCTAACTTCCGAAATAAAGCTACGACAATAACAGAACCAACAAGATATTTTAGAATATCCCCTGCATGCCAAATTGGAGCACTAAGTAGTATTCCAATTTTCTTTTCCATTTCAGCTTCTGACTCACTGAAACATCCTCCTCGATTTTTACATTCTTTTTCAACAACTGTGTGTGTAAAAGGATTCCCTGTGTGGCTGCAGACCCGTTCTCTGCTCCCTGCTCCCCTGAGCACATTTTCCAGCAGAGGGGTTGGAACCTGAAGGACATGGAGGCACTTCTGAAGCTGCACCCATGTCATGCTTCCCTTAAAAAGAGCTTGCACAAACATTGGGGAAGAGACAAAACCTCCACATAAGAAGCCATTCACATGCTAAATTCTGACTGAAAGTACCCTTCTTCTAAACGAAAATAATGGTATCAAAACGTGGTTGTAGAGGGAATAACCTTGGAACAAAAACATCTCAACAGTAGAAAAAAGGACACGACAGTTCAAAACCCTGAAACAAAGGCCTCTCATTACAAGAACAGCTCTGCAAAACTCATGCCCAATAATAGCTCTGCTTTCAGCAGTACCTGTGCCCAACCTAAATCTGATTTCTCACTCCTGTAATCTACATAACCAAGCTTGCTTGGGTGCTGTGAAACGCCCAGTCATTTTGTCACCTGTAGTTCCTCTGATGCTCTCTCCCAATCCTCAAGCTCAAGCTCCCCAAGACAGCTCTCCTGCACTGCTGATCTCTGGCAGCACTGTCCTGCCTTCCTCTGCTACACCCTGATGTGCAGCACAGGGGGAATTTAATAAACCAGCACCTGCCTTCCTCCAACAGCACCCTATGGTGGATTACACCTTTAAAAAAACCAAACAAAACATCATTTAAAAAAGAAAAAAAAAGTCTTTAAGCTAAGAAACAAACTCTTTTTTTGCCCCAGAAAACTGGATTTGATTGCAAAGAACGATGAGTAAAGACAGCCCCAGCTTAACTATTTCTATGAAGGCAACTGTTGTTCAACAGGAAAAACGCAGCCCTTTTACTACCAAAAATCATCCACAAACAGGAACACAAAGGTGGAGGGGCAGCAACAGATATAAAGGGAACAGCAAATCCCAGGAGAATCGGAGGGTCTTGCAGATCCCACACTTGCACATCACCTCTGACTTCCCAAGTAAGTAACTGAAAACAGCTCGGTGCAAGAGAGCTGGAGAGAAACACACACTTGTGCTGGGCCGTGTTCTTATTCCTGACATCCCCACGAAAATTGAAGGAGATGGCAGGAGTTGAAAGCTTTTTCAGTAATGAGGGAACTGAAGTTACCAGTTATAATTCCGGCCAACCTTCCTCTTTTTTCATGCTGGGGGGGAAGAGACAACTACTATATTTTCTGAGACCATGAGGCTGCCAACTGGCTGTTCTGCTGGAAAGGATTAAAATGCAATGTCAAGGAGAACTGTTGGAAGAATGAGACTAGGAAAAGCATACAGCTGGGAGCTGGGGACTCTCCTCTGACAGTACAACATGGATTTTAATACTTCTCTGGGACCTGCAGAGCAAGGGGCTGCTCTTCAGTAATTTAATACTGACACTTTTAAGTTTACTTGGCAACGAGACCAGGAGGCAGATTCTTCTGTATAGTTTCACTGGTGTAATTCCAGGGCAGTGACAGTGGAGTCAGTGGCACTACATCATCATAAAAAAATTGGACTCACTTCACACCTTTTACCTTCTCCACAATGAACAGGACAGAGAACCTGAAAAAACTGCAACTTCATATTATATTTGTCAATGTATTCCTTCTGCCAACAGAGACATTATTTCAGTTAATCAGAAGCACCCCTTCTTCTTCTAGCATGGAATGCAGATTAAACACTGCAGCACCATGGACACACACGAGTTATGAAAGCCTCAGTCTCAACAAGGCACCCAGGTTGTGGGTGCTCTCACCACTGCCATCCTTCTCCACCTTCAATCCAGCATCTGCCACCTCCTGCAGCTTCATTTTACTCACAGAACAAGTTCTGCCAGAGAATCCACCTTTGTCAGTAAAGCAGTATCCGCAGCCATAACAAATTAATAGCAATAAATGAGTAGTGTCTTATATTGACAGTAAACTGGTGGGTGTGATGAAGAAAAGGTACTCATTTGCTTGATACATTGTGGGATATTAAAATCAATGCTTGATATTTCCAGCTATGAACCTACTCAGTTGTTTTAATTAAGCTTGAAGCCTTCTCCATACCTGAAAAATAGCTTAGCCTGAAAAATTAGCACCAATTACAAAGAGGCACTCGGAGAAAGTTCAGGAGAATGGTGGTAAGGGGTCACACAGTTTTTGTTAGGTCAAAAAAAATACAAAAGAGCTTGCTGCTTGCCATTTGTTTCCTTTACATACGTCCACATCAATGTTTTTCATTAAATTTTTTAAAACAGAAATTCTCTGGCCAACTTCTTTCCAACTATATTCCTTATAGTGTTGTCCCTTCTGAATGAAACGTGTATGGAAGGTGGTGTCAAGAAAGAACTGCAGCTGCCTGGGCAGGAACAAATGCCTGTAGAAAGTCCTGCACAGGTATCAGACAGAACACTCTTGTTTATAAAGATCTGGTCGTGAATAAACACACATACCATGACATCCCACCAGGGCCTGCTTCCTTCACTTGAACAGAAATACAGCAGTGGAAAGGGTCTCAAAGCTAGAGTGTGCAAGCAAATAGTATTTCTAAAGGGAAAGAGAGCAGTGAGAGTAGAAGGCAGAACAATATTTTTATGTAACCCAGACCAGCCTATACTACAAAATTTCATTGGCACAGTTATGTCAGCAGTGAGAAGAAAAAAACCAAAATACGCCCACAAGTGGCATCACAACGCCAGCAAAGCCTCCCATGGAGATGGAACTTTTCAGCAAGGCTGTCATTTGGTCAGTGCAGTCTCTATCATTTCATCAAATGGTTTTAAAACAGCCCAAAGGATCCATTTGACAGGATTTCAAGTGAGGAACCAGGCAGCCTCCACGTGCTGTGCTGTCCAGGTGTGGGACACACCTCCCCCCAGTGCCCGGGGGGCAGGCACAGCCCCACAGCACAGACCAGCTCTCACGGGCAGCTCTGCACCTCCTCCTGCCCCGTCACAGCCCCAGAGCAGCCACACCAGTGCCCTGGCTGGGAGGCTGTGAAAGCAGATCCTACCTAGAGATCTGCAGCCTGCTAAGCCGCTGCCTTTGAACTGCCGAGGCACTTGGTCCAATTAGAACTGCACAGAAATATTCATCCTGTCCCTGACTAAGATGAAGCACTTCTTTCAAAAGCTACTGTGGCACAGAGCCAGCACTGGGGAGTCCAAGGGTTCTGTGTGGAGCCAAGAGTTATTAATTAGTTTTATTAGTGGCAGGTCCTTAATGTGAAGTGACAGGGAAAGAGAGAATATCCCATCACTGCTGAAATATAAATTGTCCAGATTTCAGTTTTGTTGTTCCACAACACATACAGGCGGCCAGCCAGGGAAGAGTGAGGAAGAGTGAACACAGCCAAATGCCTGTATTCAGTGTTCCTGTATATTAATGGCGCACTGAAAAGACTCTGTTACCTCAGGTGGCTCTCCGGGGAACTGTTCATGAATTTTAATTATGAGGGAGGGAGCATTTTGAAAAATAACGCCGCCTGCATGTAAGTATTAAGCATGGCCTAAGCTAAGGCAGTCACTTCCCATGAAAATAAAACAGGCTACATGAGGGGGAGAAAGCCTCCTCACTTTTGCTTCAGTAGGACTGCTAGTCTTTGGAGAAGAGGATTTGGCCTCAAGGATGGATTCAACATTCGGAGATCAGCCTAAAAAAGTGTTTGAGCGCAAGCAATATTAATTCTTGTACAGACTAATGCAGACATGTAGGTAATCAGGTCACAGACAGACGTTGGGAATAAACAGTCCCATGTCAAAGGCCTCCAACAAAACATCATTACTGAGCAGGTTAGCAATGAGTCCTGAGCTGTGGCCAGTGATGCCTTTAGGCCTGCAGCTTGTTCCTGCTCTCCACTGCCCAGACTGTGGGGCTGCCCAGGCTACAACAGCACTCAGAACCCCACTGCCAATTCACTTCTATAGGCCTGTGCATTGAAGGCAGTTTATCCAGTCTGTATGAGGGTTTTAAAAGTATTTCACAAAAACCAACAACTTCAATTCTAGATTAGATCCACTGGTAGCAAAGACGAAAACGTGTCTGTGCTGAAAGAATTAAGTCTATCAAACCAATGTGTAATATGAGTTTCACTGCCACCTATTAGTTGCACCAGAGCAGTCCTGAGGTCTGAACAGCTATCAAGGATCATGCCAGGATAAGGAACATCAGATACAAGATGGAAAGTGCAACACCAGAAGGGAGGTGAAATCGCCTGCTTGAGGTCACATCCCAAGTGTTTTGGAGCACAGAATGTACACACTGCTCTGCTCCTCCACTCTGTACCTGCAGATGATATGACATATGACATTCAGGTTGCTTCCAGCATCCACTACAGTATGGCTCCTCCACAACACAAGGAATAGGAAGTATAAATACAAGCCTGCAGACCAGACCTCCAGCTAAACAAGCTGTCAATGTTATTGCTTAAAACTGCTTGTGAGAAAGAGAGGATAGGCTCTTTAGCAGTCCCCCCTTTCCCTGCCAAGTAAAGCCAAAAAAATCCTTGGAGCAGAAAATAAATACTTCCAACAGTCCACACAGCAAAACACAACTTTTTCACTTGGAAAGAAAAAATATGGGTTGGGGGCACAGGGAAGAGGGGAAGAAAAGGAGAAGAGAAAAGGGGTAAATAATCAACCATCCAAAACAAATCCTTGTGTCTGCTTTGCCATAAAGTCCTCCAATCCCAGCACTGCTCTGCAGCAACTGCCACAGATCTGAGCAATCACAGTTATCTCTGAGTAACAGTGTACCTGCAAGAAAAGACCTGGAAAAACATTAATCTGATGGAAAGCTTTAAAGCAGCTGCATTAAACAAAGCCAGCCAAGGCTACTCTCGCAACTTCTGAAGTAAATAATTTCCCAGTGGAAAAGGAGCCCCATGGACTAAACTAATAAAGAGAACTGTATGATCTAATGGTAATATTTTTAATTAAGTTAGCTTTATCAGATTGGCAGGAATGAAGTGATACCCTAAAGAAAACTAACCTTCAAACAGGAAAAAAAAAGAGGGGGGGAAGAATAAATTTGCATTCAGACACCCATGAAATTCCAGGAAAACTTCAGAACACCAGTGACAGAGCTTGTTGTATTAAAATCTCTTATGAATGTTGTTGCAGCTGGAAGACAAGCAGCTTCACGTTGTGTCTTTTCATAAGGAGGAGGTGAAAATAGTTACCTTGCTTAAAGAAAAAAAAAAAGTCACTACTAGCAGCAAAAGAAACCCAGAACCTTTCACTGCTTTGCTTGCCCAGGCCACTGATGGGGAGCACACCAAAAAAACCCCCAGCAACTTCATGACACTGCTCTCAAGGCAGAGCTCCTGGCACATGGAAGATTATTCCTACTGACAATTACAGAAGTATTAAGGGGAAGGAAAAGAATTCAAAAAGCCAAAAATGAGCTAGGCTATCAAAGACCATTTCCACTCTGCAGGTCTCCCCAAGGTACTTAAACGACATGGCAGTGCTGCTCCAGAGACTGAGTCACAGATTGGAGCTGCTGGTGTACAGAGACGGACACAAAACAGGTCTGAAAATGGTGCTGTCTTTACCAAGAGAAAGGTTCTATTTAACACTCAGAGGTCAAGACAAAGCCCTTCCCCTTGTCTTTTTTTGGAAGCAAAACCATATAATGTATCAACTCTACAGTTACTAATGCTTTAAAAGCTTAAGTTTGGACTCCAAAACCACATCTCTACTATCTCTGATTTTATTTTTAAAATAAGTGACTCAAATGAGCACATCCATTTTTAAGAATTTGGATTTAATTATGCAGAGATGAAGCTAGGAAACACAGCTATTTACCACAGCCAAAAAGATTTTTCTAGTATGTTCAAGAGGCAGGAATTGTGTTTTTCCTCGTCATTATTTTTCTCTGCCACACTCTCTCGAGTCTTCTCATCCTGAAAGTAGCAACCAAAATGGCTCTTCATATAACAGTGTCCAAGAAATGGAACACAAATTATGAAACACGAGAGAGCTGAATAGGAAGGAAAAAAAAAATCAAGTGTTTTATATCTCCTCATTCTAATTGGGATGAACAGTACATGTGTTCATTGAAAAGAGAAAATAAGCCCATTAGCTCTCAAATAAAAGACAAATATCAGGGAACACTCACAAATGGAGCTCTGTCTGTCCAAACTGAAAAATACAAACCAAATATTTCAATCCATTATGATGGGGTTTTCAGATCATCATGCAGCAGAAGAGTGAACCCCATTTCTCAACACTCAAATATCTTCTAACTGTGGCTCCTTACTAGCTCCTACAAGCTTTGCTTGAGGCAGAAAGAAATAAAACAATTTGCTCTTGGACACCTATTAAATCACCAATTTTTTATACTGCGGACTGCAGCACTGCTTTGGCTTAAGAAAATTTTTTTTTATTTTTCTGAATTCTTGAGCAAGTAGTAAAAACTCTAAATTTAAAGATGGTTGTGTGAGAGATCAAAGGTAATGTATCCATGCAAATAATTTCAGTGTACTCTTTCCAGAGCCAGCATATAGCTATTTAACTAATCTTAACAGTTCGGTGCATAAAAAGTAGTAGAAAGTCTACAGTTAAGAAAACCCAAACAAATGATATGGATAAGAATAACATATGTTTCTGAACATGCATTTGAGTCCTGTGTTACCACCTTTTTTTTTTCCACTGGTGTCCCTGACCATCGGTGACATTGGACAGCGCTTCCCAGTGCACCGCAAAGGAGTCTGAAAAGCCTGAGCACTGAAATGTCAACTTCCTCCAGTGGCAACACTCTGTGAGGTTTATGGTAACCTCGGTTCTTTCAGCAACTAGGTTTTATCGTCTTCCCTTAATAGACTTAAGGCTTCTCCCCGGCCCTGGGAAGCGATCCCCCGGGACTGCAGCAGCTCCGTGAGTGATCCCCCCGGTGCCGCCGCTCTGCCCCTCGCCGTGTGCTCGGGTCTCCTGTGCCCACTGCAGCCTCCTCCCCTCCCCGAGCTCACCAACAGTGCTCTGTGCAACGGAGCATGACAGATTTCCATGGCTCCTCGCCAGGCTCCACTGCAGACCACGAGCATTTTGCCAGCAAAAAGATCCAACCCTCTCCAGGGATCAGCCGGGGTACAGACACCCAACCTTCGGGCTCTTCGCGTGGCATGGAGGTTGTTAATTTTTATTTACTGGGTGCCAAGCAGATGCTAGCACAAAATACACAAAAGCCATTCCTGCCTCAGAGGTTTCAAAAAAAAAAAAAAAGACATAGATGAGGGAGAAGCCCAGGGGCTCGGCAGTGATGTGGAGGAAGCTTCAAGGAAATACACGGCCCGGGACAAGCTGTCTCCCAACGCCAAGCCCTTGAAAGAATTCAAATCTTCAACATCCTCCACCTTCCCTCTTATTGCCCCTCCTCACTTCCGGGGAGAGTTCACATTTTGATTAAACACAGGAGAAGCTGGAGAAATGTCTTTATTATTTAACAAGGCCTGCAAACACTCCCATGGGGAATGGAATGCCTGCACTGGAAAGGGAACTCACGGGTGCAGCGGGGCCTGCTCTCAGCAGGCTCAGTGCTGAGCCATAACACACTAATGAGACGGTCTGAGACGGATGATCTGTCCACCGTGGAGGGGAGAGCAGGCACAGGTAATTGCTTTACCCTCACTCCCAGAGCCTCCTCTGGGTGCTGCTGGAAGGAGCTGCTGGGGAAGCGGGGTAAGAGCAGTTCCAGAGCAGCACAGGAAAGCTGAGCAGGGTGTACTCACTGCAGGCCCTAACGCCACCACTCAAACCCATAGGGTGGTGTCTGCACTTCCCTTACAAACATCCTCTCACCCATCTTCATCACTCCCAGAGCTGTGCAGCAAACAGCATCATCTGCTGTCCCCTCAGTCAAAGCACCAAACAAGCCACTGGATGGTCAGACAGCCGGGTCAGAGAATCCTTTCAGCAAGGCAGAAAAGGCAGCTGGAAAGGCCTGTGCTCTTGCCTGTGGAACACACCAAAAGCAGGCAGCTTTTCCCCGGCCTGCTTTATCGCTGTGTTTGGATTAGTGCAATGTGAAACGCAGCAACTGCTGTTATGTAACTAAACCCTGAGTATACAGTTGTCATTCTGGGTAAATTTAACTCCGCAGGTTTAGGACAGAGGTCTATCGCCAGGCAGACCATGTGAACTAACAGAAATTTAAAGACACAGGGCCCTTTTTTGGGTTCCTTCCTGCACAGGACTAATGAGGTGGGTCACTGCCACGTGCCTGCCTGTCACAGAAGCCTGGTGGCCACAGCCACTGCCCCAGGGAGCTCGGGAACAGCAGATCCCGAGGAAGGCAGGGCTGCTCCTGAGGAGGCTGGATCCCTTCTCCACGTGCACTCCGACAGCAGGCACTGACAACACAGACAATCCAGGGCTTAATGCAGCGAGGAGCCAAAGTGCACGTGCCTGCACTGTGATGAAATCATAACAGGGAGCCTTATAATGAGAATGGAGTGTATTATTAGCACTGTTATGAAACTGTTTTAGCACTTGCAATTAGCGCTTCCCTATGACTATCACTTAATATTAATCTATGAATCTGTTTTCCTTCTTTTATCATTTATCAACAGCCAGGTAGTCACTGAATTACCTTTAGCTGAAACTGGTGAATAAGCACTGACATTGGAACAGTGTCAGAGAATGAGAACATCGCTCACCTAATATCTGAAAATAAACACGAGAAGGAGTAGCAATAAACACATGAATAACTCAGAACTAAACATTTCTAGAAAAGCCTCCTCGAACCTGACTATAGACTCATTTTAGAGTCTTTTGATACAACATTCTAATAAATTTGAAATACCACCAAGTTGTTGATTTGGGATTTATTTTTGCATTTTACACAGTTCAAGAGCTTCTTTCAGGTGAAGAGATACCTCTCCCAGCACAGCCCCCTGCCCTGTTCTACCAGCAGAGCTGTGTCCCCTCCTGAGCAGGCCAGAGCCTTCAGGTTTCACTGGAAAATACCGACTTCTGCCATCGGTAGAACAGTCTCTATTTTTCTAAACAGAAAATTGTTTTGAAACTTAAATGAACGAGGACATTGCAGAGGGAAAGAAGATTGTATCCTTGACTTTCACTGGATCACCTGCTGTTGACAACTTATCCTCCAGGTTAGGGATAGAAAGTGTCAAAGCTTGTCTTAGATTATTGCATTCTGAAGAAATTTACTGAAACCCTGAAAGCTAAAAATCTGTTTGTGGCATGACAAAAGCAGGTACTGAAGCAACATCCACATGTTTTAACATATTAAAAAGACAAGAACAACAGACTGTCTCTTGAAGCTCATCAAAACAATTCATAAAGTACAACACACTGTGAGAGGATGAGAACAGAAAAAAAAGGAGGAATGGTGAAGAAAAACCAATAGTTTTATAAAAATTAACAAAGAAGCATATGCTACCTGATCACTTATAAACAGGCATCTACCACTTGGCTTATGAAAAACATGTGTTCACTTTCTTTCAATTGTAAATCTTGTTGGGGCTGAAAAGCAGGATTTACAGAACTTAACAGGGATTTCTAGACATTCTGCAAGACAGCCAAGGAAGTAGCTCTGACTGCACTGCCAGACAGCCCAACATCCACAGGAATCCCACTGAACATGCACAGATCACCTTACAGTGCGTGGCTGGCCAAGTCCAACCCCTTCCACACCAGCAGATCCACTGCTTAGGAACTGTACAACAAATATAATTTTTTTTTCTCCATCTTCTCTTTAAGGAAACTCCAGAAAGAAATCCGAGAGCCCCATCAATTGCCCAAATGCATAGCTTCTATAAATAAAGCCTAATAAACTCACATAATCACCAGGCTGATGAGTGGGTAGAGATCCAGATGCTATAGCACTCTGGATCCATAGAGCTCTTCCCCAGAGATAAAAACTGTTGGCCAAAGTGCTTTTCAGCTGATAGTGGATGGCACAGCTTTGGCCAAACCAATCCTACAGGTTCCAAACCTGTCTGGCACAGCTGTAGCTATACAGAACCACAGGGGACTGAGGGAATTCAAAGGTTAAGAGTGGCAATAAATGCCATAATGCTTTCTCTATTTTCACTTTCACTGCTTCCCCCTTCAAAAATATATATCTACAAAGAAACAGTCAATCTTCAGTGATAAAAATAGAGAAAAGAGCTCATAATTAGGTTTGACCAAATACTCTTCACTTCCTTCAACCCCTAATTTATGTTGACATCAAGATACTCTTCCACCAGTGTCTGGCAGAAGAACTATATATTTTTATTATCAGAACCACTCCTTTGCAGCACTCCTTTAAAGCACCGTGCCAGATAAATGCGCTGGGTTTAAATACTTATCCCCAACCTGCAGTATTAATCACAAATTTTCCCAATGATAAGTGAACTAAAAAAAATGATCTTTCAAGCTGAAAAAGAAAATGACAGCAGCTACCTGGTAGCCTTTGTACACAAAGCTCAGCCCCAGAAGCCCTGCCCGCCTCCCAGATTGTATCACACCAGACACTCCCCGTGCATTCAGTGCCTGTTGATTACGCCCACAAGCCACACCCATCCTCCCAATTACTCCTGCCTTCATCATTCCTTTTCCCTCTAGGCTTGTAGACAGTTCTGTATCTTGTTTCCTAATAGACATAACAAGGCCTTTGATGTTCTCATCACTTCTCTTTAACTTCCATTATAGTCAGCATTTTCATTGAGACTGAAATTAGAGCTTAATGCTCCTGGTTTAAAAAGACTTTCAAATAAGTCAATTAAATGTATCAAGTGACATATATATGTTTTTTAAATGCAAAACCCCTACACAAGTCATTGGGCTGGACTTTTTTTTTATTTGAGCTGACAATGTTCCTTTCAGAATCAAGCCGCAATGCCGAGAAAATAACACCAGTTCTAAAAATGCCCATCCTAATGAGGGAGAAAGAAATTTTAAACATATACCTCCTTATTGTTGAACTGGTTACATTTATTTTGAGTTTGGTGTTGTACACTCCTCTATGACTTGCACTCTGACGACAGCAGGAGAAACAAGGTAATATATAATTATAAGGAGGGAAAATTGGAAGCAGTTGCTCAGGAAGCTGACAACAAAGCTGGCAAGGAGGATGTGTCCAAAGCAGAACACTGACTTTCTGATTCCCAGGTTCCCCCCTAAGTAATAACACAGAAGATTCGTAGGTAAGGCTTGAAAATTTCACGTTTCCAATACATTTGAGGAATGGAAATTAAAGCACTCAATCAACCATGCAATGGAAGTTGCCAATCAAGGGTTTCTAAAGTATTGATAAAACGCACCTTGGGACATGATTATTGTAACGAGTAACAGAGGCTCCTGTCCTTGTAGGAGATACTGAGTCAAACCTCATTCTCACAAGGGACTTTTTGCTCACGTCTTAAGAATTTAAAATCACAAAAGTTTGTCCACATTTCTAATAATTTTAGACTATGGAAAGTTATGAGTCTTCCATGTTTGAGGGTATACAAAAAGCATTATAAAAAGCCATAAAAGTGGTCTGATAAGAGCAGGTAATATGCTTTTCCACTCTTCCCATGCCCTGTCCCACTCCTCCTCTTGAACAGGCAAATTTCTAGTGCAGGGGGAAGGTAATTTTACCCCCCCTTGTCTCAATTAAGAAGGTAATAAAGTCTGAACAAGTTTTCCTTCAAGCACTCTGCATTTCTAGGTACACCAGCAGGTACCCAGATCTCACAGCCCTTTCCACAGGCACTCCAGGTTTTGGCTTTTTTCCTTCTGTGTCTGCTGTTCTTATTCCACAGTAACATCCAGGTTTTTAAGATGCCCCCAACTCACTTTCAGGTTAGCAGCAGACAAGGGGTTTCTGTTTCACCCATGAGTATATGTTGCCTACTTATACCAGTCTGAATTGCAATTTACCTTGGACAGTGCAGGGAATACACCATTCAAATGGCTGTGTAACATCATGAAACCCAGTAATTCCTGAGGAAACCAAAGCTGCAGGATTGAGCAGACTGAAGAGAAAGGCTCAGTGAGATCAGCACCAGGAAGAGCTACTTTACTTCTTCCTGGGGGGCAAGAGAGTGTGCAGAGCACACTCTAGATTTTAGCTACAAACATCATATATGGATATCTAAATTGCCAGAAATAACCCCACCATATTAATTTATTTGCAAACAGTTGAAATCTCAGAGCAAAGGACAGTTAGTTTGGGGACTGCCTGACAGCTCGATCATAATAGCTCATTATTTTCATGCTTTCATAGCCTAAGGACTTTGGGCACATTAACAACAAATAAACTTCTGAGGATAATTAAAACATAACGAGAATTCCTTCCTTAAATGACTACAAGAGTGAAAGCAAAGAATAGATCCCAACATGCCATACCAGTATGTGACAAAAAAGTAAAATCAATGAAGAAAGATAACAAAAACCTGGGAGTTGTTTTATTTTTAGGCACCTCCCAACCTTTTCTTCTACTTGCCAGTGTGCCTTTCTGGCTGGCTGAACTAGTTACTCAAAGCACCTGACAGTTTCAGCTGACTCAAGGAACACATTTAAGCTTTATCTGTGCAGCAGAGTTATTTGCATCAACTCAGAGTCTGTGCTTTTGACAGTTGTCTCATTTAATTGAGTAAAAAAAGCTGTCAGTCTAAAGAAACTGAGCCCAAGGTAAACTCACTTTGAACTAACCATCTGCCAGAGCATCTCTCAGGACAGTCAATACTTAAGGATATGGTGAATCCAGTTCTCTGGATCCCTAATTAGATCATTCCTGAATTAAACTGTCAATAGCCCTAAAAATTCAATGTGCACCTTGCAACTACGAGCTAAGTCTCTTTTCCCTAAAGACAAGCATGAGGGAAAGCCCACAAAATCTCTTTGATAACTATACAGTAGAACAAAAACATTTTCCTGACAGATTAAATCCATACAGCCAGCCCCCAATACATCAATTTCTATGGATATGCTGATCCAAATACAGGTTTCCATGTTTTATCACAGCACAAAAATAAAAAGCAGCAACATCCCAGAAGAGGAGAAAGCAGATAATATTGCCCTGGGGAAGATTTTCCTTCAGGTCCCAGCAGTCCTGTGGATCAGGCCTGGTCAGGGAATATCCTAATTGGAGTGCACACACAGGACTCGGGGCTCGTGCAGGTCCGTGGCCTTTCCAGCTGCAGCAGCAAACAAATTACCCACTTTCCATGAGAAAGCCAGTGGATGAAGAACCAGATTTACTGCTACTGCAAGTGGTGTTTTAGAGCCTCCCTCCCAACTGCAGCCTGGTGCACACACAGCACAGAGCCTGGTGCTGCTAAAATAAGATTTCACAGGGGTCTGATGCTCATTATCAATTACAAACTCCACTGCTGCTTTTTTTCTGCAGAGGAATCATTTTTAAACTCACTCCTCTATATGGATTCTCTAGTGTCTAATAATAAGTACTTTTCTTTAATTGCTTGCAATTAAGCCTCTTCTGCATTCCTGTTCTCGGAAAACTTGCGGCTATGTCATTATCTTTGAAAGATCTGTCCTTCTGTCAAACATGACCAAAACTGATGGGTTAAAGAATAGTGGTGGGAGGGGAAACATACCTAAAATTGAAATCCCCATGGAAGAATGAGAAGCAAAGGGAATATGAAGATGACAACCTTGAGGGTAAGAGAGTAAGAAAGGAAAATGAATGAAAATATCCTGTTTAGTTTACTGCCAAGAAACAAACAGAATTCAGAAGTCTATCTCTGTTCATACTGTTAACTCTTCTGCCACTACAAACCTGCCACCTTTTTTAACCCCCAGCATTTTCATGCACAAGCAGATGAAGCAACATAGCACTGGAGTACAGTTATTAGAGGGCTTCAAAAGCTACTTGGATCCGGTTTAGCTTCTCTAGAAAGTCTAGACAGACCATTTCAGGGGCTGGAGCTGAGTGCTGGAGAGGTAAAGATTAATTTAGCACTCTTAGCAGACACAAATTAACCCTATTTATCTTCATTCGAGATTAGAGATGTTAGCATCCAGTCTTGCACAGAAAACAAGGCCCTGAAATTAGGAAGATGTGACTGAAAAAGCAAAGTAATAAGGCAGCTACTTCTGTGCCACTCCATTTACAACAGAAGGTGGGAAGCCAGGCAAAACAAAAACCTAACTCAATGTACAGAACTCCTTTTTCACTGTCTTACTTTCAGCCTCAGCATCCTGGCTTATCTAGGAAAACTATTTGTCAGCTAACTGAATTCTCAAGTCCCTGAAAATTAATTCCACATTTGTAGTTTCTTTGGAATATTCTCAACCCTTTGAAATACACGAGGAGTTAATCCATTCAAAGAGGGCTGTTGTTCAAAGCTACCCCTTCTCACATTTTTTTGAGGAAGGATTCAAGTGAATATAAGAGCCTGGGGTTTACAACCTGCATTTTGTACCTGGCCATGACCTGCTAATCTTCAAAGTCTATTGATCCATGAATGTTTCTGGAGTAAAATCATTGATTCTTTGGAGAGCCAGAAAGCAGCAGCTAAAATGTGAATGTCTGGAGGACCTGTATAAATAAATGGTGAGATTTTGAATTACTGTAATTAAATAAAGCTTTTTCAGCCATTAAAATGTAGTATGTATCATGACAATTTTATGAGGATTCCTGGTTTGGGGTTTGTGTTTGATTTGGGGTTTTTTGATTTGCTTTTTGTTTTTTTGTTTTAGAGTGGTTTTTTTAAGCAATATAAGCGGTATATAAAGGGCCAAATTCTACCCTCTGTTATGCAATGTATAGATTCTGACAGCAGCTTCATAAGTGCACATGAAAGCATATTTAGGCCCTGGAATCAGCCATAAAAAGTTAAATGGTATTGCATATATAGAGCTGGAAGTGTCATTCTATCTGAAATATTTCCCAATCAGTAGCAGACATAAATTACTTGAAGATGAAGATTACATAGGGCCTGAAAAAAAGGAGTTTGAAAAGGTGTCAGATTATAACAATAATTGCACTAGGTCTGACACAGCCTAACTGCAGTGGGCCACCTATGCTCAGCATATGGGTTTGACTATTTCTTTTTTTGCTCACAGTGAAACACAGGGATGACTTTTTTTGACTGCTGCATTAAGCCTGTAAAGAATGCAAGGGTCACAAGAAAGGAAGGACTCTTCCTGCATTAACAAGAACACAGGGCTGCATCTCTCAGAGAAA
Source organism: Pipra filicauda (assembly GCF_003945595.2). Taxonomy (NCBI): domain Eukaryota; kingdom Metazoa; phylum Chordata; class Aves; order Passeriformes; family Pipridae; genus Pipra; species Pipra filicauda. The sequence continues at coordinate 1,662,668 of NW_024104731.1, forward strand.
TCGTGTTCAGCTTTACTGGGTTGGCAACCATGCTCAGCAATTGGAAAATCGTGCCATTTAAAACATGAAGATCCAGTAGTAAACCTTCCAACAACTAATTTTTATAATCTTGGCTAGAAGGAAAAAGTAGAGAGAGACCACTTTGCCTCAATTTATTTTCGCCCAGGCAGTTGCAGGTGGGGGAAGTACCCCCTAAATGAACTTAGCCACCTCTAATTCTTTCCTGGAAATCATGCTGGCGAGACAAATTCCTTTCCCACTCCCGGCCTGAAGCAACCATAGTGCCCCACATGTGAATTTTCTGTACCCTAACACAGGGGCCTTGCTGTACAACATCTTTACGGTTTAAAGGAGAGAAACGGGTATACTCAGGGTGATTCCCTGACTTTAATTTGGACACCAGTCTTCAGAAGAGTTACCCTTTTGGGTAACTCCCTAAAGGAGCCAACTGCTTTATGCTAGACAGCATGGGGCATTTTGAAGAGCTGACTTCTGTATCCATATCCACTCTGCAAACATGCACTGTTAGATGAATCCTCCAGGAGCTGACTGCTCCAAGTTCGGCACTTTGGGTAAGAGGTATCAGTTGCATACCTGAAGACAAGCAGTCCTGGAACACCCTCCTGGAGCTATTCACTGTGGAAAGTGAAACACAATAATGCTTCTTATCAGCCTTGGAGACCTGCCCCTGCCCTTCTAATGCTTTTCAAATGACCAAGAAAGGGAAAAAAAGATCAAAACAGATAATGCAGACCTTACTCCTCTGTTTGCAAGGGAAATGGCTGGAGCTTCCAGGCCACTCCAGTAGAATAACCAAGGATCAGAAGAGCTGGAAAGTCAGACTTTGTGAGGAAACTCGGTGAACATCTTCCACCAGGGCACTTTGTGTTGTTGGGCCTTGCAACACCAAATACTGCAGCTGAGAGTAAGGATGCACAGTGCTCCACCATGGCTTGGAGTAACTGATACCAACATCAAGTGCTCGAAGCCATTTCCAAACATTCCTCACTCCTCTGGTTCCCAGCCATCAGAAGCCTCTCTGAACAGGTTTCTCTCATTTTCTGCTGTTTCCCAGTCCATATTATGCCTTTTTTTTTTTTTTCAATTTGCCCATTAATCAGCTATGACAAAAAAACCAATATTTTCATACTTCTTCCTTCAGCCCAAACAGCAGCTTCCACTTGCTCTTCAGGATTTATGTTTTCAGAGACAAGACCTACCCAGGGTACCATTAGGATTTTTCCACGTTTCTGCCAGAACTCTTCAGGGTCATTGGCACACACTGAACCTCCTCGGAAGCATCAAGGGGAAACCTGATGTAGGCAGCAGAATATACCCTCTTACTTGTCAAATCTAAACTGAAGACGACTAATCACTCTTGGAGAAAGTAACTCTTTATACTTTAGGTTAGACACTGGCACCCTTATCTGCCATAGGAGGGACAAGTCCCTGACTCGGGAAGAAACAGAGCTGAAGTTCCTTTTTTTTTTTTTTTTATTTATAGCTGTTACTGTATCATTTAAAGCAAGTGAGAAATAATTACCAAAGTATTCTCCCTTCAAAAATTCCTGTTACGTACATTACAATGCCACGATTTTGACTGTGTAGTGTACCAATGACAAGAGCAGCAACACCACTCTTCCAGCAACTACTTTTACGAATCCTGTCTTTTTGCCTTTAGGAGCCCACAGATTTTACTCTGCCTGTTGGATAAGATTGTTGCTTGCACCGTGTGTGACTATTTCCTACCACACAATACTGATCACACATCCAGCATCGCCAAGGCGAAAGCAAACAAAAAACCTGGCACCGCTTTGACTTTTTACAAACTCTAAATAAACTGCTTTGAAAGTGAAGGGTTATGTAGGAAACCTTCCAAGAGCCATTGAAACCTCTGCATATGTTTGTTGCCACTTGCAGTGAGCCCAGGGCACGGCGGTACCTCCACCTGCGGGGCTCTGCGGTCTGCTCTCACCTCACCCCAGCAATTAAGTTTCGGAGTATTTCACAAAAAAACATTCCTTTCCCTCAGGCTGAGTCTTACAAAGAGAATAAAAACAAAACAAAAGCATTGGTAACCAGTCTCATGGCAAAAAAACCTTCTTAGAGCGTGGCTGGGCTAGCAGCTCCCTGTACCGAGGCGCTTGTTTTAACGGGGACCCTTTTCCAAGGAAACACTGGATACTGCCTCTTTGATATTCAGAATTGGTAGTGACTACTGCCAGCCCATAATCTGAGATGTTTTCAGCAATCAGCTAAAGTTCCCTGAAAAAAAATCTGTACACAAAAATGTCTTCAAAGAGACTGGAGCTTAATTTCATCTAGCCAGAAGGAAGGTTGTTAGGACAGAGATGAGCAAAGCTAAATTTCATTAAGCTATCACAAAGTTTACTCACCATGAAAAACACTTGGCTATAAATGAGGAATAAGACATATAAGAAATAAATAAGTGAGAAATACCTACAGGCAAGAGACTGAGAGGGCTGGAGCATAAGCAGCACAGAGGAGAAAAAGCAGAATAGTAAAACTAAGTTACTCCAACACAAGGCAAGTGAAACACAGCTTATTAATTCTCAGTGGAGGGAGACACCAATTCCATTACACTTTCAACACGAAAGGCATACAAGTCAGTAAAATAATAACCTACTGGAACCTTGTTTTTATTAGTCTGATTGTCAGTACTTATCTTACTAAGACAAAAATCAACACTTCCTCTGACTCTTCCCCAGCTGTTCATCTTTCAGAAGCAGCACTTCCAGTGCATCCATTTAGCAATTTATGAGCCTACCTGTGTCTGCTCCTGTTGTTCACCACATCAATTTTCCGAAACGAAAACATCTCCTTGTTTCCATTAATTGGTCATTACAACATGTTGATACCAACAGTTCATCATTGGTTATAATTCTGTCGATTAAAAGAAATCAGCCTGGGAGATGAACTCTGCTAATGGGACATCACCCCCCCCTGCATTTGCTGTTACCATTTAAACCCTCTTCTGCTCTTTTAGAAATACTTGATAAAACTTCTTTTTAAATGCTTTGAGTGGAACCTTCATAGCTCAAGGTAGCTGGTTTATTCTCCTGGGATCTAATAAAAAGCTGAAAGGATGACTTATGATATTTTGGATAGCTCCAGTTCCTGAATTCTGCTATGATAACTCACCCTTCAGGGGAAGGAAGTACCTACCCTGGCACCTCCATCTTCCAAACAGGCACTCAATCTAAAACACAGAAAATCTTAGGGATTCCAGTTTTTTAAAAGGGTCAGAGTTTCAAAATCACACAGACCCATTAGGGGAGATGAATTTTCACACCTGTTCACTGAAAGTAAATACAGCACACGTGTCACTATCAATTAAGCAACGTTCATTCTTTTTCCCTGAAGATGAACCTTTCCTCTAGGAATATAAATGTTTCACTTAAATTTTAATATCCATCAGGTCTCACCATCTTCATGTTGGAAAAAGAGCTCTTTAGAAACCCGCTAAGCTCAGACAAGAAAGCTTAAACAAACAGAATAAATATAAGCGTATTTTTGGAAATAATTCTTGTCTTAGAAAAATTACTCCCATGCCCACTTGGGTGTGATAAATGCTAAGAGTAAAACCTCTTCTGCTTCCTTCCTCCATACAGAAAAGAATGAAAGAAATCAATGTTGTTTTGCTGCAGATTTAACACATAATATCTTGGTAACACTTGCATTAGCAAGATTCAAACAGAAAGAAGAGCAGAAGCTTCCCTAGTCTCCTGGGAAGCAGTACAACCTACTTCAAAAGGACAACATGTATATATTGAGGAAGTAAGGAAACAGAATTTCAACAGATATTTCTACTCCTAAAATGAGAATTGTCGTTCAGGACATCAGTGATCTTAGGAAAAGATGCAAAAATTAGAGAATCAACAGAAACCTAAGCCACTTTTTAATAGCTGAATATAAAAAGAGTCTTCAATATAATTGACAAAATTATGATGAATCAAGCAGCTAAAAATCAACATGACATAACAGTGATGGGAATTAATGGAGAATTATTACACTATTAACAGGATTTGCATGATGCCCCAATGCAAGGTCTTCATACTAAGATTAAGGTTTTTTGTTGTTATTGGGCTGGTTTCTGGAAGCTCAGCTCCACTTCAAACCTCCTGCTGCATTTGCTCTGTTTGAAATATGAAGTGCACCATGCCCAGTGGAACATTCAGCTGTTAACTCTTGCTTTGGGTTCTGACATGAGGAGTCCAGAGCCTACTGATGGCTGGGATTCCATCTCTTCTCCAGCTTCTGAAGGGTACACAAACCTCTTGTCCTCTTAAGGCAAACAGCTGATATCACAGCTATTCCAAAGCTGTTCACTGATGCCAAGTTCAGAACCAGAAAGGAGGTAGCAGAACCCTGTGGAGTTTTGTTTTATTTGAATATTTTGACCAGTTCTCTTACATTCTGATGGAAGATTTCCAGCTTGGTTCTCCCAGAAGAATCTCAATTTGGTCTCCCACCGTTCCAAATGTACTGATAACAACATACTGGCCACTTTCCCTATACTAGAGAAGATCTATATGGGGCCTCTCTTCTTTGTTTCTCTTCCCTGTGCGGGCATGTTTCTGAATTTTACTACTTACCCCCTTTTCCTGAATACTTTAATTGCTTGTAATCAAACCCCTTTTTACTCCAAAGTCTGTCAAACACAGACAAACAGACAAACTCCAAAGGTGGTGAACAGACAGACCGAAAAGCAGATTTCAGGCTTGTTTCTCTGGCTGAAACCACTGGCAGTGACCTGCCTCCCCTTTGCTGGAAAGTTCACTTTAATACATCTTTGGACTTGAACTACCAACCAGACTTCCAGTTTTAACAATTACCTGTCTCAGCAAGATACTGCTAATAAAAAGCTGAAAGGATGACTAACAATATTCTGGATATCTCCAGTTCCTGAAAGTGCCTTCGGATAAAACTTGCCCTTAATCCTTCTCTGTAACACAACCACATATTATCAACCTGAAGTTACATAACACACTGTATTTCAATTCTTTTCACATCTCGGATCTGTAACTCCAGCTCACATTAAACAGCCTTTGATGGTTAATGATATCAGCTTAGGTGGAGTGAACACTTGCATTTTAAGCTCAGAACCTGCAGCAGTGTTTGATGTTGCCATCAAACCAGAGCCTTCCCAACACCCTCCGTCCCCGAGCACTCACCCTCACCTCGTGCTGCTGCAGCTGAACTCGGACAGGGGGTGTGGGAGAGGAACAGGTGTGTCCAGAGGAGAAGGCAGTTCTACAGAAAGGGAGGTTTAAAGCCCAATTGTCCCTCCCAATCTCAAAGGATGGATTTGACCAGGTAGACTAATGCACATCAGGGAACTCAGAGTTTGTGGCTGTTGCTTTCATCCTCTCCTGCAAGTCTTGGTAACTCAGTGGCCACAGGAAGAACTCTTACCAGAGACAACAAACTGAACTAACCTCTTGCAGTGTAAAAAATATACAGTAGGAATGTCTCCGAACCCCGTCCCAGTAACTCTGGGTGTTCCTCCAGAGGAACAGATGTGATATGCAAGAAGGCACAGCACATCTGCACTAAGTCCTTTCAGCTTCACCACGTGAGGTTTTAAACGAATGGGAAAGAATGGAAACCTTCCCAAATGGAATACTGATGAGAGCATTCCACATCTGCCTATAAATTTGCAAATTGGTGCCGCCGGAAGGAATTTTTCCTCCAAACTGTCTTTAAGGAAAACGTGAAGAACCTAATTACTATGGCAATGTCTCAAATAAAGTGTTTTTCCACGTATTAGAAACCTCTCTATAGTATTAGAAGCCTACCTGGTTTTGCAAAACTGAATGATTGCCACATCACTATTAACTGCACATTAGAAGACAAATGACAAATAAAAGTGTGATCTCTACAAAAGGTTGCAAGTAGATTGCTTAGTCCTTAATAGAGGCTGGTGGAAGTCAGGCAGAACAGCTTCATATGATATAAATCTAAAGTATGTTTTAAATTTACATTACCTTAAAGGCATTAAAAATTCCAAATGCTTTAATTTTAATATAGCTTAATTATTCCCTATATGTTCTTGATTTATGTCTATAACCTTTTTCCCTCAGTAATGTCCAGCAGTTATAAATCTCTCTGCTTAAAACAAAACACATTGGATAAATATGAAAAAGAAATGCAAATCAAAAGCAATGTGTTTACAGAGAAAACATAACACTGGAAAACAGTAATGTAGAAATATTTACTTTTCTGGAGAAATATCACATAGAAATGTCAGCGCTACACAAAAACTTCAACTACATACATTTACACTTAAATGTTGTAAAATCAGACCTGAGACAGACTAAAACCAAATTTTTCTGTGCTGGTCTGGCCAAGGAATGGTGAAAAATGCTTACAACAGGTAAGAATTTACACCAAAAGAAGGAATACTGCTTTCCCCCTACCACTGCCATTTAGCTAATTCTTATAAAGTTTTAATACATAACCTACTGCAAAATCCCTCTGTGGAACACCACAGGACTGTAGTGTCCAGTCTGCAGGGGGATCTGAAGCCTTTAGTTTAAATTAAACCATGTAAATCCACTGAGCAGTAGTGGTATAATTGCAACTTGATAAGGGCTAAGCAGAGACAGATCCCTACAATCTCCTGAGGATTGGGAAGCACTGCCCAGACAGCAGAGCCAGTTAGGACCAAAAAAAAGCTGCCTTCCTCCCCAGCCCCCACTCCCTCCAGCATGTCGAGCTGTAACCTGACAGAGGGTAACTTTGGGGAAAAAAAATGTTTATGCTGGGTTTGCTCCACTGGAACCCAGGACAAACTGAGAAATGCTCCCTTCTGCTGGCAGAGCTGCACCCGCACCAGGAGTTCTGACTGCAGCACCAGAGAGAGTGGGGATTGTTCCAGTCCTGTGCCAACAGCACACAGAGGTATCCCAGGGACACGGGCATGGAGCTACTGGTACAAAAGGACACCTAGAGCAGATCTGGAGAAGAAGAAAAGCCATCAGGGCACAGCTGCTGCCTCCCCATCCAACATGGACAGAGGGAAAACCGCCAGACTTGTGCATATCCCTTCCTTCTGTGGGAAACCAGCACCTCAAGGCAGACCTGGAAGGACCTCCTCTGACCCCTCAGTGCTCCGGTGCTGCTCACTTAGTCCACAGAGCAGGAAATAACAGCTCAGCTCTCCTGCCCCTCCTGCCTCTGTGTCCTCGTGATGTGGAACTCAGCTCAGCTCAGCCCGAAGCTCCAACAGTGGAGCCCGTGAGCACTTCAGGACTTCTCAACCCTGAGGGGAATCTGAAGAGGCCCCAAGGGGTAACACTGCTGATGCAGCAACAGGGATTCTTTTTTCTAATTTCTGTGCAGGGAAATTAGAGAAATTAATGAGAAAGCTACAGCAACAGGAACAGAGTCCAGAAAACGTACAATGCTCACTCTGACATCACACCATTACTCTGTCCACTCTCATATATTACAATAATATGTGATGTCTTAATTAAGTTATTGCCCAAACACAGCAGGATACCCTTTTTATCTTAAGCAAGTGTCATGTCTGTACTAATTTCATTATAGATTTAGACTTTCTGCGTGACAAAAGCCACACAGGTAGAAGAACAGTTATCTTATAAAGTGTCTTGGAACATTATGACACTAGGATAGAGTGAGTCAGTATAAATAAAATGCTGCTGTAACTAAAACATATTCTGCTCCTGAGGGAGAAGGGACTGATACACCAGATAGGAATTCAAGAGACAGAGTAACATGAATCCCAAATCTCATGTGTACTTCTACAAAGCCATTGACTACTTTTTAAAGTAATTTCCCTACAAACAAAAAACAGATGGTAGCAGCCTCTAATATGATGTTTAGTGCTTTTCCAAACAGCCCAAGACCTGTCCCAGGACTGCCTACCAGTAGGTAAATGTAGTCCTTTGGTCACTACAAGGTTTTGAAGAAGGAACTGCACAGATGCCCAGCAAGTTAACTTCAAATTACAACAACAACAAAAGGTATCTTAGCAGAAACTACGAGGCCCAAGCTCTTCCCTTGATTTAAGGCATCAGGGAAAACAATATAAACCTTTTCAAGGAAAGCTTGGAACTTATCTCACCATTTAAGTGATAAAATGTGTTTGCTTCATAAAGCCTCCTCACAGCATCCCACTGTTAGTTCACAACTTTTTTCTTTCCTTTTTTTTTTTTTCTTCAAATATTTGAACTGTTCCTGGACCATAAAAACAGGCTTTCATTTTAATCTGCTTAACACACTGTGGGAAAGGGCTTCTAATTTCACAGGACTGAGATAAGACAAATAATTCATATAACACATTAGCACAACATCTCTGGCGAAAGCGTTTAGTCAGAGCTCATTGGAAACAACGGGGTGCTGGAGCAAATCTGAGAGGCAACTGCCTGAGACCCCACCATGCACTAAACACATTTTACATTCCATTCCATAGGAAAGACAAGATCACAGAATAAGAATATATTAATTGTCCAGAGGCAATAAGGCAGTAAATTCCCCTCCCCTCAGCAGACGCTGCAGCTTCCCCCACTACTCCAGTCCTTTTCCAAATGTTGGTTGTTTTTTTTTTTTTCCAGGCCATTCTCCAAATCAGTCATCTTTCCTTTGTGCCCTTTCATTACACTTCTTCCTTAAGTTCCACATCTTTCTTTTACTGTTCATTACCCAAAACTACCCTGCTCCCCCTTTGGCTTCATTTACTTCCTTTCTGGGTTTGTTTTTACATTTTCTATTGCTGCCTTTCCAGAGCCAAGTTTGCTTCCAGTGTGCGTTGTGCTGTGTGCAGAGAAAAGCAATGCAACAAAATATTTTCAGTATATTGGCACGAGTCCCCACCTCGCCACTTGTGATCATTTGCTCTCAAATCCCCAAAGACATTCTGCTTTGAACCTCTGCTGTGGCGAAGAAAAGAAAGGATACGTGGAAGAAATTCAGAGGAGAACTTGCCAATTGCAGAGATCTGTGACAATTTCCACAGTCTCTGAGCTGGGCTGAAAACAACAGGAAGGTGGATTTGGGAACGTTAGAAACCCAAGGCTGAGGCCAAATGCAGCATGCTAAAGGGAAGCTGTAAACCAAGCTGATCTGTTGATCCTGGCTTCGTCCAGAATCCTTTGTCCTTATCCCCTCCGAGGTGAATGCAGTGTGTGGGAGCGTTCTCTGGAGAGCTGAAACCAAAGATTCTAGTGACGGAATGCCTTGGGCACTGCTGTGGAAAGTTAATGACTCGCCAGAATTTTGGAAGGATTTTCCTTTCCCCTTTAAAAAATAAAATAAAAAAAAAAAATCTTCCCTTGTTCTTTTGCACAGCCTTGGATACCACACTACCTGTCACATCTCTGAGACACTGCTGACCCAGCCTGGCAATTTCCCTGGGGTATTATCATCAAAAAAATTAACAACTGCAACTTCTCACGAACTAGAACGGTGAATCTCTAAAAAGAGGTAAAGTGGTAGAGTGTAATTTACCTAGAAAACAAAAAAATATGGGAAAATAATTCCGTTATGGTCAAACCCTCTTAGAGGTAGCCAAAATCTAGAGAGAGAAAAGCCAAATGGCAGGGCACCTCAACAGTCAGCTTTCTAGATTTTCCGTGGGTAAGTCCCTACAATTTGTTCACCTTTCCCTTCCTTCTTTCCATCAGGAAACAAAAAAGACTTTTTGATTGATATACATATATAGAGAGAGAGCTAAGATTTCAGTAATTCCAAAAAAAAAATCCCTTAGCAATCTTAGCAAAAACATTCCATATCCAGCAACAGACAAGGGCAGCTCAGGTTCTGTACCTGAGGAAATGGTTGCTCATCTCCTAACAGCTGCTCTGAAGTAGGGATATAAATTCTTCTCCAGCAATGGAGCCACAGGATGATCCCACAAGCAAAATTACAGCAGGGTAACAATATATCTGCCAAAGTAATTACAACTACTCACCCAGCCCCCCTACCCTGAAAACTACAGTTAATTCATCTTTTTTTCCAAAGTCCTTTTAATTGGTACCAGAATTTCATGTTTTTCTAAACAATTTCCCATTTTCCCTTGATCTTTACTACACACACAGCCCAGCTTCACTATCACTGACACCAACAGAATCATTCACTGCACTTGGTATTAAACACACACATAAACTGTCACAGGACCAAGTCTTGTGCCAGCAGAGCAGAACTCTTCTAATAGCCAAGGGTAGCTCTCATGCTGCCAACATATGACTGACCTGAGCTGATCCCTTGCACATTCACATTCATGAAAATCAGACCACTTCTTAAAAATACACCTGATTCTTGCAGAAAAAAAGTATACCATTACAAATGTTAAGAGTGTTGAGTGGGAATGAAATCTCTAGCAATGACTTGCTGGTTTGGTTTTTAAAGACTCTCCAGGTGTAAAGCCTGGCTGGCTATCGACAGACTGGCAGGACTGCTCAGAGCCTGGGAGTGCAGCACCACCCCAGATTGCTTCTGCCGTTATTCCTCCAAGCATCAGTCCTGCAAAGAGTTGCTTTTGTGCTTTTGCTGACTGATTTTTACGTGTATTTATCCCAGAATCACTCTGACTCAACAGAAGAGTTACCAGTTCAGAGAATACTTCATTGGGATTTTTAAAAGGCCTCTCTAACAACGCAGACAGTAAAGGACCCTTTCCTAACTGCTATAATGACAAGATAAATGACTAACAAAACTTCTAAAGATTACACAAATGAAGCATGACGCAGAGAGAGGTTTTTGATATGCCCTAGTTTCCTCTGAGATTGGTTTTATTTTATTTTATTTTTTAATATACACAGGATTTAGAAGATGCTTCATGCTGACAGTTTTTTTACTTCAAGTAAAGTATTAACAAAAGCTGTATTTTAGCCTGTCTTACCAAATTTCAAGACTTCTCTCAAACAAATAGTTCAAACCTTACCTTCCTGCCCTTAGTTAAAAGATGTAGTGCAGCAGAGCCCTTTCACTGATTTACATTTGGTACAGACTTTGGCAGAGTCATCTATCGGTTCATAAAAAGGCCTTTTTTCCTACCTCTACCTTTGAAGAGAAACTATGAGGGGAAATCCTACTTTAAAGTATTCTCATAATTCCATGACAGGAATAAAATAAACCCTATAATCAGTATTTCACAAGTCTTGGCCTTGGTTTTATCCTTGACTGTATCTAACAGACCTTGCTTCAGTGCCAAAACAGTCAAGTCAAGCTCTACTAATACATAATTTAAGTTTTCCCCATGGTGTCTACAGTTTTCCCCATGGTGTCTACAGTTTTGCATATATATGTATTTCAGAAGTGTAAGGCATACAATTCTACAGAGCTGTGGAAAAACTCCTCTCTCCCAGGTGAGGAGCTGGCAGTGCTGTTGGATGTGGCATCAATGGCCCTTATGCCAAATGCTCTACCTCCACTTTTTGATTTTTGATTTTCCCTTTGTATTCTTTCAGCCACATTTTCAAAACCAGCCGCAGAGTTCTTGGCCACACATTCACCATTCTTCACACAAACCACCTCTTTGGATGAGCATTTTTGTAAGAGTAATAAAAAAAAAAGAGGGGAGGGTCTCTGTTCAACCTCCTTCTAGGAGTTTTAATTTCCATCCTCCCTCTGTATTAAACACTTTCAATCCATTTGAACAGTTGCAGAACTAAAGCACACAGACATATTGTCAATTAATGCTGTAAATATCCCACAGTCTGCATGAAATGGAACATTTAAAAAGAACAGCAGCACCGCAGTTTTTCTCTCCGTGATCACTACACCTGCCTCATTAATCTCACACGCCCATGTGAAGTAAATACACGGTACAACTACAACCTAAAAATCAACAAAGCCTTTAAGAACGGTTTAATTTGGTTCTACAAGGGAGGTTATCATAACCCAGCTCTGCTTTCTCACATTCTGCTAGCAATTGCTCTGAGCTCAGTTTCAGCTGCTAACTTTGTTCTCCATCTCGCTATCTATCATGCTGTTATAATGCCAGCTCAAATGCTGTTTGTAACAGCACAGCAATTCCTCAGAAGTTGCCAGCTTCATAGCGTGTTCCTTTAGAAGTGCACGGAAATTATTAGATTAAATTACAAATGAAAGGCTCTGCAGTTGGTCATTATTACTGGAACATTTATGTACATTCAGTTGATCGTGAATTTTGACTTTTGGTCCTTTGCAGATCTTCTGTTATATCCTGTTTTGCTACATAAATTGGGAAGCGAAACTGAAGACAAGTGGAAAAGAGCTCTGTGTTTTCCCCGTGGTCCCCAATATCCTCACAAGAAAAGACCGTGACACCCACCTCCCCCATCCCCTCCTGGCTGAGGGTCAACAGATCCCCCAGAACCATCTGTAAAACCCCTGTGAACACGAGCACGTTTCACAGACTGCACCTCACTACTTAAGGAACGCTACGGTGAGAAATTTGCTTTACAATGTTGCTTTACCTGCAACATCCCAGGCGTCCCCCCTGGTTTATAAGATTTCACATACCAGCATGGAACCAAACAATTAATACATCCAGAAATACCCGAAGAAAACATTGATCATACTGCATCTGGTGATCACAATAGGGTAAGCAGCAGGATCTTCGATTATCTCACTGCTGGGGGTATCATTTTCAGGAAGGTATTTCAAACCAATTTCTTGACCATACATTGCCACTGAAAATATCTAGTAATTTTCTACAGGAATAGAGCTGTTTGACCCAATTCCAATGCAGATAATTATATTATCTGTATCCAAAATCCCTCTGAGTGTTTCAATCAGGTATGGTATTCTTCACTTTCTGTTCTGATCTGCTTAGCATGGCTGAGCACCATTAAACAGCTGTCAGATTCCACACAAGAAGTGGCTAGATTTCAGTAATAAGCAAAATGGTTCCCGATAGTGTTGAAAACACCTGGGGATCCTTCCAAATGAACAGTGCAATGAGGCTAAACTATAAGATTAAACTGCTGTAAAATAAGCCCCACAATTTCTTCATGAAAATACACACCCTAGTACACTTAGTCTCTGAAGAGCTCAGTTGTTGCCGAGACTGAAACATACCCAGATGAGACTTCAGATTACGGGATGAAGAATAATTCACTACCTTTGCATTCAAGAAATTAGACAATTAACTCCTCGTGACATACAGCCCAAGCTGTTCTCATGTTTCTATCAGCACAGACCATCTACAACAGATACGCTGAAGTGCTAAACTGTGAGTCAGAGAACAGAGCTCACTGTGTTAGTTCAGCTATCACAAAATAAAATACCAGTCTCTTCTTCATTTTCAGTCCAAGGGGATTTTATAGAAAACATTTAAAGAAGCAACAGAACTAACTCATCTTGAACACAGCTAGTTAGAAGTGAGGAACTTTCTAATCATCACAACAGCAAAGCTGTAGAAGAGCCAAAAAAACCCCTAACAACCCCCTAACAACCCTAAAACTGAAGTTCTATCCATTCTGAGACCAAATGTGCAACATGGATCTATCTAGTGGCAGCAGCGGATTTAGACTCTGCTCTGCAGGACCCTCCTCTACATATCTGTGAGAATCTGTGCAGGTAAGGATGCATGAACTGTCTGCCAGCTGTGAGCGTATAGAGAACCAACAGCTTAAAAACTACAGCTCTGTAAACTACATTTCCAGAGGTGATTATCAGGGCTCCAAAGACAGCCTCAGCAATAGGTGAAACACAAGATACTTGAACGAGGAACCAGAGGAAGAGAAAACAAGACAGCAGAAATCTGTATGTGAAGTGTGGATGCATCCACACATTCACAAGTTCCTCCAACATTTTACCTACAGGAAGTTCCCCTCCCACCAAAGCCACAGCAAACTGCAGAAGCTCCCCAGCGTGCTCAGGTCCAGGTGTGAGTGTGCTGTGACAGGGAAGAAATTCAGCTCTGCTTGAGATGTGACTCTGCTCCAACATCCCTCCCAAAGGAACTGGGATGACAGGAAGCCTATGGCTGAAAGGCCTGGATGGACAGACAGCTGAGGCAGTGACAACTGCCTTGCAGCACGGGAATGGAAGGCCCTCGGTCAAGTGTATTGTTGGATTTTGACAGCTTCCTGTAACCTACCTGAGCCCAGCATTCCCCTTTTCCTTCCCCTGCTTTCTGCCAGCCCCAGCTCCTGCTGCCGACTGGAACCCTGTGCTCCCCGTCTGGAATTAGGGAAGCACCGAGCCTGTAAACAATCCTGCACTCAGACTGGCCAGTGCATTCAGACACACCCATAATTTTAATTTTTTTTTTTTTTAATTTGTCTTTTTTAACACCTGTTCTTACAACTGTGTGTCACTGAAAACACGCTCCTAAAAATATTTCGGTAAAGAATGGCTCACCTGTTTGTGAATTAATTTCAAGAGTGATACGGATATCACAGTAATTTAAAACCAGGTTGAGCTTTTTCCCTTTCTCTTTTTTACTGGGATAGCTCTCAGATTAAATACATCGAAGTCGATTGAGTCATTTCAGATTTTCCCCAGCACGCATTTTTGGAGCTTAGAAAACAAATACCAGAAGAAAAATAAAAAATCAGACAACCTCCCAAAGCTGAAATTGCCCTTTCTATTCAAATGCAGTGCTATACCCAAAACTGAAATTGTCACACAGCCCGTTAATCTCCATTACAAAACATGTTCTTTATTTAGTAAAATTACAGCATTTGGTTGAATGATAACAGTATTTACATACTGGTTTATGAGCTCCTGAGATGTTTCTCAAGCAAATAAAATAAGAGAATAGGTTATGGTTTATTGAAATAAGAGAACTGCATTGTTCCTAGGAGAACAACATACTGCTGCTATTATTGCTCCTATGCTACAAACATTTAAAACAATGCTGTACTTTAAAGGATTCAAAGCACATATCATCTACCAAAATAGGACTAAATCAGTGGTGCATGCAGAATAGCCCTCAGTGATGACAAAGGCAACCCAAAGAATCTACAGGAAACATCCAAATTTATAAAATTCAAAAAGAGTCCTCCTGAAAACAACACACGAAATTTTGCACTGTGGAATTTTTGCTCTGTGGAATAGTCTAAATCCAGAAACTGAGAAAACCTAGGGAAAAAATGGTTTTTAAAGAAAAGGACATCACAAACCTATTGTTGTCACTATTAATGATGTCACATCCCTACTTGTGGAGCACTACTCAAATTAAAACATGGCACAAAAAGCAACACCCCTCAATTTAGTAGTAGAGAAAGGATTAGGATAAATAGATGACATGATAAAAAATTCCAAAGGGTTCTGGAAAATAGCAAATACCTCAGTACTTCAACAGCAAGAAAAGAAGAACAAGTACCTACATAGCTGCAATTTTCTATTATTAAATATTAAGTATCATGTAAACATTTGCACACAGCATCATCCAATGATGTAAGAGCTGTCTTTTTTTTTTTCAGCAAGTATTCTCTCTTGACCGACTCACCTCTGAGACCAAGAGCTCGGTTCCAAAAAAACCAAGCATTTTTCTCAGGTTTAAAAGCTTCTTATGTATTTTTCCTTTTTAATAAGACAGTAGTTCTCTATGAAAGTACAGCTTATTCAATTATGACTGTTTCTAAGGGGACTAACACAACATTAAGCCTTAGACTGTAGCATGGGTAGAAGTCCATGGATGGCAAAGCCTGCAAAGTGAAATGAATTGCAACAACAGTCCTAGGCCAGGGCCAGGGCTGGTGAGTGAAACATTCCTCCTCCTAACCATGGCAAACCTGCCTGCAGAACACACACACACACTCACACTGACATTCACCCTGCTGGACAGTGGCTGGTCTTCAGGAAATCTGAACAATCAGCAGCAGCATTAAAAAACATCCTTCTGGGAACTTTTTATCCATTGCCTGCTTTTTCCATGTATGGTGTCAATGCTCTAACAATCAGTTTTGATATCAAACTGCAGGTGATTTTCCAAAACATGCAAGGATACAGGCATGCTCCCACATATTGAATAAATCAGGCAACAACTCCCCATTTGCAAGGTGCTTTTGATAACTCCAGCAGTTATGTTTTCAAGTTAAGTGTTCTACGCAGCAACTAACACAGCCTAACCTTTGCAAAATAAAACCCAAGTTATGTAAGGATCTGGCGGTGCAAACAGGTTTGCCTATCAAGCAATGAAGTATTTTGAAATGATGGCGTTGTAATAACTAAAGCTTCATTTAAGATTTTATTCCACAGCAAACTTTCCCCGCTTCTTCATCAACAGTCCTGTCTTTCATTTTGTTGTCTTCATTCCCTATGTACACAGGTTATTATAAACCCTGAAGTATCACAGCAGCTTTGCAGCAGGTGCAGCTATGAAAATAAAGGATACGAAACAAATATTGGTAGTGTTTGCCAAGTCAAAAAATAAGGATTTTTACAGTTAGACAGGGGAGTGTGTACATTTATCTAAGGATCTGTGTACCTGTTTCACTTCTCCATTCAGCGTGAGAGTCCAGACCTGCCCGCTTCCAACACACGGAAGAATCCTGACCCAAACAGGTACATTTTTGAACTCAGTACACAGCTGAGCATATGAGCTTATAAACCAGCAGTTCTAAAAATAATTTCACCTATACTAGTCACACATTAAGGTCACGTTGTTGCCACAAGATATAAAGGACCATATGAAAAAAAAAGGGGCAAGAAACCAAATGCTATTCCAATAGCTTTAGAAACATAACAAACCTGCAAGTCTATAGGGACCCCTATCACCTAATCCATCAAGTCCTGATTTGAAGGAGGCCAAAACGTTGATACTGTCATGTTTCCCCGCGTGGTTCTGTATCTCCAGGTTTTAACTATTAGAAAGGCACAATCAGCTGGTGTGTAGTGTGTAGGTCAATTTACTTCCAATACGCTAATTTATGCAACATTAGCACAGAATGCCAGCTCCAATTCTCTTACTGTTTGCACTCTAGGAGTAGACTTGTATTTTCTGCCAACTCCATTACATCATCCGAAAAAACCCAAACACTTCTTTTTTTTTTTTTCATTCTCCCCCCCCCCCCCCAAACCCCTGCCACTCTCCTTTTCCTTCTGCCTCCCCCAGCCCCCCGGGAGCTGGCTGCCGTGCGCTGTGCGTGGCGGTGCGGCCGCGGCCGGCGGGGCCGTGTCCATTGTGTGCGGGGATGCCTCCCTTCCCTCCATCACTGACCTTCGCCTCCCCACTCGCGCTGTTACATAACGCGGTGCCTGCTGCGAGCGGCCACCGCCAGCCCGGGCGAGTGGCCGCCGCCGCCCGACCGCCCTTCCCCGTCCCCGGCGAGTCCCCGGGGAGGAGGGACATGTGGGTCAGCGGGTTAGCAGTACCAGAGCCCAAACAATTCGGGACCGCCGAGAAAACACCCTCCACCGCCGGAGCCGCCCGGGCTTCCCAGCACCCCCCTCTCTCTCTCTCTCTCCTCTTCGCATCCATGGAGAAGCGACAGCCGAGCGTTACATAATTGATGGGATCCCGAAGTTGCCCCCCTCCCCGGGCCGGTGCGGGTCCCTCCCGCCGGCCCCGCGCCCCGGCAGCACCATCTGCCCGCGCCGCCGGAGCCTGGGCCGGGAGCGCCGGGAGCGGGGGGGCCGTTGTGTAACACCCGCCAACTACGGCCGCTCCGCAAACATCCAGAAAACTCCCCGACAAATTAAGGAAATTTTCTCCAGTGTTTCTGATTAACCTCGTTACATAAGGCGCTTGCATTCCAAATCCACTCTCGCAAGCTCTAAATATACCCCGCGCAGCCAAACGCTCCCTGCACACACGCCCGTGGCCACCCGGCCTCCTCCGGCCGAGCCCGCTCCTCCTCGCCTCGGCATCCGCCGAACGGCGCGCTCCCCGCTCGCAAATCGCCTCTAATTAAATGTTTCGGCGTGTGTCATCTCGATGGCTTTTACTGTACGCGGATTCCCTGAGTGGGAAGCTGCCTGGGAAGGGGGGGTGTGGCCAAAAGGGGAAAAATACTGTAAAACACAAGCCAACACATGATCAGCCATATTCCAACCTACAACCCAAACCCCCTCCGTCCGAGGAGAGCCCGTCTCCCCACCGCCAGCGCCCGGGCATCGCTGCCCCGGCCCCGCCGGCGGCCGCCGAGGGGGCTGCCGCTCCCGCCGGGCACGTACTTTTTCACCGCCCGTCATATCCTTCAACAGCCGTGTGTATTATTACATAGCGTTATTTAATTCATTTTTACCCATCACCGAGGGATTTTACCGAGCGAAGCCTCTCTAGCGCGCTCCCCCCTCTTGTAGGGAGCAACGCTTCATAAATTATTTACAAGTAATTAAAGCGGCAGCCTCCTCCCTCTCGCACGTCTCGGCAAACTCCGGCGCTGTTTGAAGCCGGGCCCGTGTCGGCGCCCGCGGCGGGAGCAGCCCGGCCCCGCACGGCCCCGCACGGCCCCGCACCCCCCGCACGGCCCCGCAGCCCTCCCGCCGCCGGGGCGGCTCGGGCAGCACCAAACTTCCACCGCCCTGAGCCCCCTCAGAGCTGACCCGCACGGCCACGAGACGCAACCTGAGGCAGGAGAGGGCTTGACAGCTGGCCACAGAAAAGGGGGCTCGGCTGTTGGCAGCGCTTCTATTCGGGGAGGGCCGGCGGGGAGCGGCTGAGAAGCCGCGGGCGCAGAGAGACCCTCTGCGAAGTTGTGCACCTTCAACAACGGCATCTACGAGATCATCCGCTCCGCGGTGAAATAATTTTTAAGATACACTTAAATGAATTAAGAGAAAACAGCGCGCAAGAGAGTGAATAAGTCACCCGCAAACCGCAAATCTCCTGTTTAATCACAGATCCCCCATTCACAACAAGCCACAGCACACCAGTTGAGAAACTGTCAAAAGGAGACAGACGAGGGGGAGAAAAAAGGGGGGGAGGAAGGACACTGCAGCTTTAAAAGTTTGTTCCCTTGAATCCCAATACTCCTGCTGTTGCTTTATATATTTATAAAATTATGTAATTTCAGGGGCACAGTACCCATCCGGATACCACAGGCAATAAACGAGGGAGATAGGAAAGCACCAAACACCGCTCAATATTTTCATTGCATTTGTCCCTCCTCCTGCAGCAATTAAAAGAAGCTATAAAAGTTTGCAAGGTTTTGCAGGGGGGTAGAAGCTCGGCTTGTTTGCGTGCGCGGCTCCAACGAGCACGAGCAATAAACCAGGGGATTAAATTGCTGCATTTCCCCCTTCTCTCTTGCCCCCCTCTTCCTATTCCCACCCACCCCCCGATCCCACTCCCCCGGCCCCCTCCCCCTTCCCCAAGTCTCCCTACCTCTGCTGCTGCTGCTGCTGGAGTAGCTCTGCCTGCGGACGGGAGCCGGCGCATCGCTTTTCCGGGCAGGCTCCAGGTTCACCGGGGTGTCCCTGGCGCCGGCGGCCGCCTCGGAGACGCTGCTGCCCGGCTCACTGGCTGCTGGATCGGGGGCTGCCGGAGCGGACTCCATGTTTTTCCCAATGTAGATCGCTTGGAGATGGCGAGCTCCTACACTCCCTCTATCTTCTGTTTCCAGCGCAACTCTATGGTAGGGAAGCAGAAGGGAGAGAGCGAGCGTGATCCAGATGGGATGTGAGCTTGCCTGGCTGTGACCACAAGCAGCGCTAGCGAGAGCTGCACACCCCCCCGCCCCCGCACCCCCCGCGCTCCGCCAGCCCCGCGCCCCGCGCCGGCACCGCCGCCCCCCGAGCGGCCCCAGCGCGGGACCCGCGCCCGCGGGAGGGGGGGCGGCCACAGCGGGGCCCCCGCGGCCCCCGAGCGGGGCCGGGGCTCGGGAAGGTGCTGCCGCCGGCCGGGGCGGGCGGGGAGCCAGCCCGACCTCCGCCGGGGCTGGGACTGATGCTCGACGCGGCGGTGGGGCCCGGCCAGCGAGGCCACCGGGCCCACGGGGAGCTCCCCGCTCCAGCCCCGGTACCAGCGGGAAGAGCTTCCGAGCGGGGCTGTCTTCCCACCCCCCCTCCCATGACTGTTGCAGCTGAAGCCGCATCAGAAGATGCCAGCTGTACTAAGCGTCTCAAGACCCACATGTTTAGCAGCCGCGCAGCCGGAGAAGGCAACATTTCAAACAATACCTCTCTCTCAATGAAGTGCGCTTTGACACAGAACAAAAGGTGGCTAGCAAGGTGCCAGGAGACCTCCAGATGTGGTCTGACTTGTGTGAGCACCCTTGTGCAGTTCACAGTCTCGGCAATGGTCAACTCCTTGTCTACTACCTGATGTTAAAATCAAGTAGCAGCTGCCACCAACAGTGTATGGGAGAACGCATCCCTCCTGTGTAGCAGAGGCCATGTTACATGCAGTCCTGCTGCCTCCTGCACAGAAGGTGCTAAAGCTGCCTGCTTTGACTGCTCTGGCTAGAACCACGTCCCGAGTAGACCAAATAATGACATTTTCACTGAAAGCAGTTCAAGCTTTTTCCAAATGGTACTGGATCATGTACAAGCAGCTGATATGCCACCTTCTGCCAACCAGGACTGTTGCTACAGCTTTCAACACTGCTGATGCTGGTACCTGATGAAACTTGTAGGTAAACCCTGGACAATTCCACATTCTGCAGTTTAATCACCAGTACTGCAGTGCTCTGCCACAAATGCAGGCTGCTCGAACAGCTGTGAGATGTACCACAAGTCCTACCTGCCCCAGGAGCTCGACTACAAATTGGATTACATCTTGCACTGCTGGCAGTTCTTTTGGTGGAAGGGTAGAGTCTTGGGTCAGTTGATTTGGAGGGTCCTGGAGTTCCGATTATCTGTATCTGGAAAAGAAGCACCACAGTAGTTTTGATTATCTTATTGTCTACCTCCATCTGAGAGATTGCAGAAGACAGAGTAACATTAAAAACGATTCTGCATTTATTTTCAGAGCATGAATAAATGTGAGGGGATCAGAGCTGGGCTTACAGACCTTGCCCACTGAGTAAACCAGCACTTGATCTTTGTGATTAAGGACTGGGTTAGGGCAGGCCTGGAAGCCCCTGGGGCATGGACACAAAAGCTTACGAGCTTTTCACCATTGTGAAGTTAAACTGTGTCAAGCCCGATGGAAGCTGTTCCTAGAGAGCAGCTGGGAAGGGGAGCACTGGAAGGGGATGAGGAAAGCAGGAGCACAGTTTGCTCCCTGGGCCTTGTCTGAGTCTGCAGGAACGTCCCTGGAACACAGGCTGGCACAGGCAGGGGTCACATCCCAGCATGGTCTCACTGGCAGCCACAGCAGGCAGCGAGGTGGTCCTTCTCTGATGCAAGTTCAGTGGATCAGACCTGCAATTTCCTGCAAAGTCTCTCCCCTCTCTTTTCACTAATTGGCAGCCTCCAAACACAAGCAAGAATTATGTGATCTGTGGAAAGCGAACTGCCTGTTAGCCCAAGAGAAAGCTTATCCCTCTCTCCTCAGATCAGGGTTTAAGCAGGCTGACCAGGCGATGTGTGTTGGGAATCTTGCCCGGCTAATAAAAAAAGAACTTCATTCCTCAAAGCTGCCAGACCACTGCCTTTCACCAGTGCTGGGAACAATTGGACTACTTGCCACAGTAAGGATTATTCACGTGAGTGTTTTGCAGGACTGGTTTTAGTAGTGCACATACTTCAAATTATCCCAGTGTAGTGTGGTTTTTTCTCTTTTCCTTTTACCTGTTAAAGGCCACTGATATTCACTACACCTGTCTTAGCTATGCAATTATCATTTTGTGCATCTTTTTCCCCATTTTCTAAAACCAAATAATGTTTCAAATTACTTAGAAGAGAAAGGAGAAGGTTACAACAGGACAACATACAGTAGAGCTTTGGTTTTTAAAAGAAATTGAGAGGGAGGGGAAATCACTGGAGTAAACCCAAGTGCCTAGAACATCTGAATCAATGGAGAAGAAAAATTAATTTTATGTTGTTTAACAACGTCTCGTAAGTCACTAGCAATTAGAACCAGTTAAAGCACAACAGATCTGTAGCATGTTTGTAAAGGCAACAATCTAAGAGGTTTGGTAGAACCTACTCAAGCAAAAAGACAGAACAGCTTTGCTCTTGCAAAAAGAGAGGGTGCCTGAAAATTGAAAGCACCATGAGCAAAGAAAATAGGGTGACAGTTCACGTGAGCTTTATCTAATGGATGAAAACCAGCACAACTTTTGTCAAAACCTCCCTCTCCATGAACCTGTTCTGCAAAGACATTTCCTGAGCATAGAAAAGGTCTTACTCGTCCTTCAGTCTTCTATTTCTAGCTTCCAACCCATACTAAAATGGTTCATTAACTTTGATCACTAAGCTTGTTTCAACAAGTGAGATGGCATTAGCAGCAAAGGCAGGTATGCTGAGAAACTTGAGGAAAAATGTTTTGTTAGGTTTAAAAGGACTTTAGAAACTGCTGCAGATGTTACCTGCAGCAGATCCTACCAGAAGTAACAGTAATGGAACAAAAGGGGACAAGTATCACCAAACAATTCTTACTGATTTTATTGATTTCATGTAGATACGGTGACTAATAATTTTAAGAAATTTAATTTAAAAAATTCACACAAATCTTATGTGACTCTGAAGTAGACAAGGTATAAAGATCATATGGACACTTTTTCAGAGCACTGACACAGCAACAGAAGAAGTGGCAGGAGAGCTACAATGCACACAACCAAACACACAGGAAGAGACTCTTTCCAGGTACACACATGCAAGAAAATCATAATTCACATGAGAACAGTACAACACCATTTTGTGTGGTGTTCACTGCCCATTAATATGCAAGTCTGTTTTGAACCTAAGGTAGTCGATAAGGGTCTTCCACATACATAACTAATACAGCTGTTGAAATATTTCCCTTCCAAAAGAATGCCAAGTACATTCCTAACACAGCAGTTACATAGAACCGTCGAATATCTCAAGTTGGAAGGGACCCATAGGGAGCACTGAGTCCAACTCCCTGCTCCCTGATGACAGTCTACAGCTAAATCATATGACTAAGGGCATTGTCCAGACTCTTGTATAATAGCCCACAGTCCGGGCTCTGGGCTACCTCTGGCCACACCACACACACCCCAAGGGGACTGTCAGACCTTCCTAGGAAGCTTTGTCAGCTCCAGTCTAGCAGTTGCAGACAATATACTGTGCAGAGATGAATAACCATGAGGGCAATGCCTGAATAATATCACAGAGTTACAGCTGTTCCTCCTGCACAACAAGTTGCCAGGGCTAAGGCACATTTGCCTCCGTTGGGCACATTCCCCTCCCTGTGGGTTTGATGTCTTTGCAGGAAAAAAGGAAGCAAAAAGTTCATGGGTTGAGGACATTCAGAAGAGCAAGTTTCAGAGTGAAGCAAGGTGTAGGACACCTCCTAGTCTTCAGTACAAGTCTGATGTCATCATGCTTATAGACCAATCTTCAAAGGAGGATTTAAAATATATGCGTCTATTATTTGGAATGATATTCTGTGGCATATCTTTTAATGGTTTACAAAGCTTTAGTTAATTAAATTTCACAGTAGGACAAGAAACTGCTTCCACTGGAAACACATGCAGCCTATAATACCTGAAAGCAACTTTCTCAAAATTATGCACCCCATTAAGCTTCAGCAAAAACAGGCAGACTAGTAAACTACATGTATGAAACCTGAATATTTGGCAGTAATTAAATTAAACACTACTTGAACAGCATTCTCTTGTATCCTGGATGAAAACAAAATTAAAAAAAATAATAGTAGGAGAGAAATAAGACAACTGTGCTGGAGGCACTGTGACTGTGCCTGGGTGCGGTTTCAGTGGACCCTTTCCCACAACCTTTATCTCTAAGCAAAGTGGAAAGCTCATCAAACAGTTCATCTGGAATTTACACTCACAGATATAATTTTGTTTGTTTTAAAGACTGAGGAGCAATTGTTAACTAGCACAGCACAGATTCAGCGGAATCTCCTTCTTCCTGCTGCAAAGTCATCGTGTAAACTATGAGCTGCTTTTCATTGTTGGTTAAGCCTCTATTTCCACTTCCCTCTCCTGCCATTTGGATTCATTCCTTACTGGATTTTCTGTTTCTGAAAGAAACTGGAGAAGCACCCAACATACGAGGTAATGAATCCTTTGTGCTTATCTGTACAGCTCTGTGTCCAGAATCAGCATCCCCTGATATACAGAGTAAGCATCAATAGCAAGGCCAGTTCTTAAGAATTCAATACTTTTTGTGAATGAATTAAGGCAAAAGGCCCAGAGATATCTACCTTTTTCAGCAAGCTGTTTTTGCTGCTGTTTTCTTGAAGATGGTTAAAAAAATGACTGAATATTTTCCTGTAGCCAGATGAAGACCTCTCTCACATTTCATACACTTGCAGACAACCTCTTCCTCCCACAAAGGTAAGCTAATTGAATTAGAGGAGCAACTCAGCCTGCCCATGTTCCCTGGAGAATCGAAGGGAAACAGGGAAGAGAAAAATCTGATCTAAAGATACATTTTTCATCTCAAGAAAATGGAAGCTTTTTTTAGTGAAGATCAGCAAATGAGACGCCATCTCTGAAATCTTGTATCACTTGCAGTCCAAAGGGGGGGTGGTTGTTTTCTAATTAACTCTTGCTTCAGTATCATCTTTTTCACTGTGCTTTTTACTCAATAGCTGTTTCTTCAAATACTACATTTATTATAGAGTTTGTCCATAATACCAGCTAGCAACTTGTGCCAAAAGATGTGTCTCTCTAAAAGTAGTAGTAGGTTAAAAGCAGGTTAAAGCAAGGAGAAAAAAAATACCTTATCCTTGATAAGAAACCCCATTACTATTGTCTCTATGATCATTGTGTACATGCCTTCATACATCTCTGACATCCTCCCAGTGTATTCCACCAGTAACCCCTCTCAACATACCTTACCTGAAAGAGCCATCCCAAGTTATTTGGCTCACTGGCAAGATCCTGAAACATCTGAGCATTCAAATGCATTTGGAAAGTTCCCTTTCACACAAAATCATTACGGAATTTTGCACTAGCCAAGCAAAAACTTATCAGACTAAAAGTTCTTAGTTGTAAATCATCCTGAGTAGGAAAGCTACAAGTGACCTTGTGTTACAGTGCATTAGCATGTAATTAATAAGATCCTTTCTGGAAGGTGTCTAACACATCACGGGAGAGCACGGTCAGGTCAAAACACAAATTTGCATATTTGCACAAATCTAAAACATGGCCAAGTAATATTCTTTGTGATTAAGTTTCCCTAAGTATCTGAAAGAATGATGACAAAAGAACACCTGTGTGTCTGAGGTCTGTGAGCAGCATCAGTGTGGGGATGCTCCTCACAGAGCCCTCAGAGCTTTCCTTTCCACAGGAATGGTGCTCAGGGCTTCACCTCCCACCAGCTCACAGCCCTCTCCAGCACAGCACCTGCAGAAAGGTGGGGATGTTATGGCAGGAACTGTCTGCCTCTTCCCACTCCTTCCCATCCCAGCCATCCAAGAGAACATCCCAAACAGGCGGCGAAAGCTCTCCCAGGATTCCCAGTGCACCACCGAGGAGCCCTGCCTGCACACCTTCCTGCTCTCCAGGGCCCAGAACCTGATCTTCTGGCTGGCTTAGAGACACAAAAATTACCTTCACTGAGCGCCTACCGAAAAATTACAGTCACCATCAGTGTAATCAAGCAGCCCAAATACACAGCAGAGACATTCCAGCTTAGATGAGCATTAAAACTGAATTACTCCAGAAATGCACGAGTGAAAGTTGTCATTTTATTGAAGATAATTAGTCAGGTTTTACATAATTTGGGGCCTCATTTGATTTATATAAGCACTGTATCTAGTAAAATAGTCTTATTTCAAGGAAAGATGGAAATCTATCTACTGCATGCAAAGGTCAGCTGGTGTGCCCAGCATTACAGAAAACATATATTCTGCTGCCTGCTTTAACCCTTCCAGAGCTTAACACTCCACCAGAGAACAGCCTGTGTCTTTTAGAATAGTAAGTCCAAAATTTTATATATTCTATAGAGACTGGAAAGATTATTATGAAGCTTCAAATATTATGCTGAATAAAGAATCCTTGGAAGAGGAGTTTCATAGTGAACATATTCCGGTGTGTTAATGGAACAAAGTTATGGTAAGACAGTAAAGATCAGTTTTTCTCTGTGTTTGGAGATGAGAGGGAGGAGGGCAGAACTATTTAGCCTTCACAACTGACATTTCTAATAGTGTAAAAACAAATTTGGCTGTTGTTAGAGCTGTCATAGTATTCTATAAAGCACCAAAAATCCAAAAGAAGCCTTGAAATTTTTTCAGCTTTTTTTTTTATGTGATGAAAAAAAGGTATCTTATAATCAAACAAAATATTTAATTAGACCTGAAATTAAAAGATGTGTTTTGTGCCTTGATTTTTTAACTTTCTGAAAAAAGAAGTTGGGATGTGCTTCAAAGTAAAACAATGTTTTCCTTAAAAAACGAAACAAACAAAAACAGAACAACAAAACCCAAAACAAACTCCTGAAACATGTTTAAAAAGGAACTTCAAGGTTTCGCATGTTTTCCAATTTCTTCATTTTCAGTTGAATATCCATTTCCATATCAACACACATTGGCACACTCCCTCCCTCTCTGGAAAGTCGAGGGGAAAAAATTACAAAACATATTTATTTGAAACAAAAATTATTTCAAGCGCGGATTTCTTGATAATTTGTTTGCAACCATCTTTAATCTAAATAAATTGGACAGGGTTATTAGCCAAAGAGCTACTATCTTCAACTCTTTTAACAATGGTTTTTATTTACACCTTGGATTAAGCAAATTATATATCAAAACATCAGATTTTTTCCTTCTTAGTCGAAGAACACAGAAAAAACCCAAATTTTAGCTAAAGTAAACCTGGCAATGCAAGATCCCAGCCCTGTATTTCTGGCCCCTTCCAAGCCTATGAATGCAGTCCTAACAGATCAGGAAGGCATTTCTCCTCCTCTTCTTCTTGAAAGACTCTTCACTTTTCTTTAGAAGAAAGCCATTAGTTAAAAACAAAACCAGGCCATATAAAATGTCCCCACAAACGTATTTACACACACTATATGCTCACATTTAGAAAAATAGTTGCCTTGCAGGTTTCATGTAAAAATAGAAAGCTCTTTCCTACACAAAGTTTGTTTTAGTAGTTGAGGTTTGAATCTTGTGACTGGGAGACTTCATGATAACCCACACAGTTATTTTGAAGTTTGAAGCCAAAGTAAAACCTGTTATAGTCCACAGATTCTTGGAGTACTCACCCATTTCAGGCTGTCACGTGTAGCAAATGTTATGGTGCGTTTCTTTCTATCTTTACAACCTTCCATAACGGGTAGGATTCTTTCACAAGGCAAAACTACCAAAGATTTAAAAAAAAAAAAAAAAAAAATCTATGAAAGTAAAATCCTGGGTGGTGAATAACTCACGGGAAAATCCCTTACAGAAAACAGAACGTGTTTTTTTCCCCATCCTTCCTGAATGTGTTGCCCTATGGACATATTAATGAAGCGTCTGCAGGACTTTTCCCAGACTCTTTTTGCAGTTTCCACCGTGTTCCATCTCTGCAGACCCACTACTGGTCACTCAAAATAATCAACACAGATTTCACTGGCAACTCTGCTTTTTCTCACCTTAGTATGATTGCAATCATTTGCTTCCAACTCAAAGAGGCAAGAAAATAATTTAATACTTATAGCACTAGCTTTAGACTAATACAGTTTATCTCTTTTTTGAATTATCTGTCTGTTACCTTTATAATACACTGATATTTTCCTGGTACATGCACCAATGAAAACTACTGCTGTGCCTCCCCTCCACGGAGACTTATAGCTTTACAAGATCTTTATTGTGATGTTTAATTACCAGAAGGAACAGAGAGATCAGAGAACAATTTTCAAAGCAACAACAAGTGGTTCACTTTAAAGTTCATTACTAATGTTTGTGGCTTTTCATAAATCAATACAAACATGCAGAAACAACATAGCAGCTCTACTTTAGATTTTTTGATTGTCTGAATGTAAAGCTGCACTCCTAACAGACACGAGCTGTACATTCTCTTTTTACCCCTAATGTTGCAGAATTTGTTTGGGGAGAAAATTTTTGAAATCAATGAGTTGAGATTTTGAGAGCTAAACGATGGATATTCCTCACAAAAAGGAAAAAAATACGAAATATTATTTATCCAGTGATCACCAGTTTTCCACTGCAAATTTCAAGTTTTCCCCACTTTCTCACACCTCAAAAAATGCCAAGATTTCACGAAATTAGTAGGAAGAGGTTTAATGAATAAGAAACAATTTGGCTTTTATCACAAGTGCTTTTTGCCCCTGTGCTTCGGGCAGACACGAGGCGAGCAGCAGAACAGAGCGACTCCCCAGAATGAATGGTTTCAGCTATTCTCTCATTTCGGGTCCCCAAATCCAGGAGGGCAATTTCTTCCTTCAGATTCAAAAGGCCCTGAATGCTTTTCCACCTGGAATTCTTGCCCTTCCATCCCGGGCTCTCGTGTTCCTTGCCCTGGCACGCTGGGCCCCCGTCTGGTCAGCTCGGAGCTTACGTCCCAACACCAAAAAAATGGAAGAATTAGCCATGCCCTCTGCAGCAGTGCTCAGAGGAGAAGCTTCATGGGATATAAAGTTTATGTTCCTTCCAATCTGATCTCATAACTCTATTCCAGGGGGACATCTTTATCAAGGAATAGATTCTTGGCCTAGGATGCTGAAATTAAAAATTCCTTACTAATTAATTTTTAGCTGGCACGAATCAGAGTCTTTTTAAGTTCAGTAGGAACTGTAAGTCTATTCTCCTTGTTTAACCACTTATAATTAAAGATAAATAAATAGCTCAGCTCTGTTTTTTCCCCAGATGAACATACTGATTACCACAGTAGGTTTTTCTGCAGAACTTCAGTTTGTGGATGTGGGATTTTTAAGAGTCCAACTCTCCAAATACTTTCCCCTGGGAGAAAAGGGAATGGGGGGGGGTGGATAGTTCTGAAACTCAGCATAAAATTTTTCCAGCAATATTTTTTAAAAGCCCATAATTGTTTTTAGTACTCAAAGATGGGATACTTGTTTAAATGACCATGCTTGCATATGCTTCTAAACCCTTTTTTATAAGCAAATTTGTGTACCCTCTGGACTGCATGCACAGACACAGGACAACCACACATTTGCTCAAGATTTTCTGTATCAGGTAATTACAGCTGTGTGCCCCCTTTGGCTACACACAGTTACTGGAATGTGCACCTCAGACTTTAGGGGCAAGCAAAACATACAGGAAGCAAAAAAATTAGTGTCAGTGGACTTATACATATTTATATTATGAAAAGATTGGGGGGGGTTGAGAAGTAAGGCTTAGGAAAGCATATAACTAATGAAGAGTAAAACTTATAAAATGCTTTATGTGACACATACCTAAATGCTTTGCTGAACTAGGACCTCATAAATACCAGGAATATGGTCTTTAACACTCTGGATTTGAAAACAGACTGTTAAACCACAATATTTTTAAACTAGCAAAGCTTCCTTCTGAGAAGAAAAAAAAAAAAGGATTAAAATTTAAGGTGTGTCACTTTTTTTCTTTTCAAATGTCTCCTCTTTTTGAAATTTTGAGTCAAGCTTAAGAAACAGAGTGGTACCAAGGTAGTCAGAGAGTTGCAATAAACTATTTTACTGCTGGAAAACTAAGCTGTATTTTTTGACTGGTCACATGATATCAATTGTGTTCCCCTGACAGCATCTACAGGATCATGAAGAGGAGAGTTAGGAGAAGTTATGACAACAACAGTCCTCTATCTGATGGGTGTGCTATCCCTAAAAATTGAAATGTCCTCTATGTGCATGTCCGTATGTGTCTGTACACTGGGCAGTCACACTGCTCACTGCAGGGAACTTGGGGGTTTAGTTTCTGGACCTTCAGCAACACAGAGGAAACAGCTCCGTGCTGGAAACATGTGTGGATTGATTTCCTGCTTTCAGAATTAGCTACAAGGAAGCTCAAGCCAAGCTACACTTCTTGTTTTGCCAGTACTGGGAAGCAAGACATCA
This sequence comes from Pipra filicauda, assembly GCF_003945595.2. NCBI lineage: Eukaryota > Metazoa > Chordata > Aves > Passeriformes > Pipridae > Pipra > Pipra filicauda. The sequence goes on from NW_024104731.1 coordinate 1,692,620, forward strand.
AAAGGACCACAGACAGTTAAACAATATCCCTTGTTCTTGTACAGAGGCAGCAACCTGCCTGAGCTTCTGAGGAAGGTAGAGCAGGGAAAAGCAGCCCCAGGGATGAGAGACCTGTTCTTCACAGCCCCCCCCCAGCACTCACCACCTTTTCTCCCCTGCTCTGTCCCTTTGGCTTTGCTCTGTTCCTGCTGTTACAAACCAACATCCCAGTTTAGAAGAGCTGCCCAGTCACCTGAGCCACAAACTCACAGCAGGGGTAACTCCAGCTGTTCAAACCTCCGTGCTCAGGGATTCAAAGAGTAGGACTTCACCTACAGCTGGAGAATTTTGGGAACCACCTGGGAGCTGTCAAAGCCCAGCAGCTGTTTCAGTGTATTGAGAGAAACAGTCACATCAGGAGCCATTTAACCAGGATACCCATCAGCCTTTTCAGAATCCTGATTCCTTCCCATATCTGTGACACTACAAACCCATATGGCTCTTACCCAGATGCTCCTTGGTTTGTGACTGTCTTGAACTCACACTGTGCCCACCTTCTAAAGTGCTTAAATGGTGGCAGAAAGCCATTAAGGCCAATAGAGGAATAAATGAGGACATGCATGGTTTAAATTTAAGTGAATACACACAGAAACCTGTCTGTGGTATTCAGTGATCTGCACTTTGGGAAGCACTGTTGTCCACAAACACAGGAATTCAATAAATAGCTTTCAAGGTATTCATTAGATTTCTGGTGTAGATAAATAATAAGAGCCAGTTATTCATTAGTATGCAATACCTGAAAACTATCTTTTCTCCCTTCTGATGAATCTGATCCAGGGTTTCCTGCTCTTGGAGGGAACTAAAAGTGTAGCTGACAGAACTTTTCCTATAAGAAAGCAGAAAGAACAAAATGAATGAATTACCCAAATAAGCAAGCAGTTTACCGCAAATTTGTAAAAAGCTGTGGAAAACTATTCTTTTTAGGAAAAGAGTTTTAAGCATGCCACTGGTGGTCTCACACATCCAAACAGCATGCAAGCCCTCCAGGATGCAGAATCAGTGTCAGATGTTGGTGTCTTAGTCAGCAACAAGTTGTCTGCCTGTCCTATTAAATCTGTTGCCTATGAGCCCTCCCTGGTAACAGGGAAAGAGCCTCCTGCATAAAAACCTCTTCATAATTTCAAAACTTTAGTCCTGACTCATCCCAGCCACAGACTTGCTTTTGGTTACAGAGAAATTGTTTTGTTTGATTTTAATTTCATTCTGAATTAGAGCAGCGTTATTATTCTTCCCAGAAAGCAGAAGGGGTTAGTGTGCAGCTATTTTATATTTAAGCAAGATTGTGCTTAATGCTTTCAATTTTAGTGCCATTGCCTCTGCAGAATGTGTGATACTCAGAGTTTGGTCACTGCTACTTTCTTTATCCCAGCAGGTTCCCAGTGCAAGCAGTTCCTACACTGCTCTGGCAGCTCAGCCAAGCAGGACCAGGAGTGTTGTGTTCGTAGTGCTGTGTCTAACCAGAGCAGCAGCAATGGATGAACATTCTGAAATGCAAAGTCTCTGAATGCTTGAGAAAATATTTAAAGCAATTGGGTCTCCAAAGAGAAGAAAAGATCCCAATTTGCAGTGCAGTTCAGAAAGTGCTGTGAAACCCACTCCCAGCACAGTGTTCTCCACGCTCTGGGAAGATGAAGCAAATCAGTAAATTCCTGCAGTTACCCCCAAGAATTGTTGAATACTAAATGGCCCCACAGTACTACTGGCTTCATTCACAGATGGAAATGCTTATCTGTGAATGGTCATTTACCAGAGTGTTTCTCACTGTTGTTCTAATCCTGGACCAGGAGCCACACTTCTAAAAAAGATTATACGAAAAATTTGCAAGCTCTGCATCGCCTCCCTTCCTGTTCTAACTCCAGAAAGGGCAATTTCTGGATGAACCTGTGCACATCTCTAGAGCTCCCGTAGGAAGAAAAGGATCAGTGCTCCCCCATCACCCTCAGGCTCTCTCAGGAGAGGGAGTTCCAGCCCTGTGCTGCAGGCAGGACTCCCCCAGTTTTTTCTGAGAAAGCCCAATCACCGACGAGCTGGAAACACACCACCCCAAAGCCATGTGTCAGACAGCCCTGTTCCTCCCCCTGCACCCTCAGAGAGCAAGTGTTCCTGTGTTCCCAGCATCAGCATTCCTTTGGAACAGATTTTTTTCCCCCCATCTTCATTTTGCCTTGCAGATTAGTGGGACGAGGATTCTTCTGGAATCAGGGGCATGCAAGCCTTGCACCTACATGCTCAGAGCACCTGACTGCTCCAGTCCCTGGGTCACTGGGAGAGAGCTTCTATCCAATACAGCCTTGATGGTCGGGTAGTCTATTGAGTACAGCCCAAATGAATTTGTCCACTGCAATTCATTTGGCAAAACGAATGGAGGGCACTTGCTCCTGAGAGAGGCAATCCCAAAGAATGTCATTCTGTGACCGTACTTTGCAAACTCCTGTTGTAGACAGTGCTCTGCCTGGTCAGCCAAAATGCTCAGAGATACCCATGGGATAGGAAGGATCCTGATACTCATGTACAAACAGCAAAATTCATGCCCAGAAAGCACAGTAGTTTGATGTGACATAATACAAACCCAGGACTGAGCATGTTAAATTGTCCTGGTAGCTTTTCCACTCATTGAAATCTTACAGTAGTTTTCAAACATGGAAATAAAAACTGAGACTTGCATTATGTCCTGAATGTTCCCCAAACTTGGTACACTTGAGATCATGTGAAAGTGGACTAAAGGAGTAGGAAAACTAGAGCTGGGTTCTCCTTAAGGAGACTCCTCAAACACCAGGCTTTTCACCTGTGCAAACACAGGCTCAGCCTGGATACAGGCAAGTCAAAGCAGCAGGTTTAGGCTGCCTGACAAGTTGTGACCAACAGCAGGACCTTATCAGAGGCTGGCTGTTGTCAGGCCCACAGTCTTTTGCATTAGGCTGAGGAGGTGCTTTCAGACCTTCAGAACAGCCCAGCTGGAATAACTTTTGTGCTGTTTGTGAATTTATCAAGCCAAAGATGTTCAGAAACTACAGCTTGCCAGTTCAAACTGCACTAAGAGGTTGGGTTGTGTCTGAGCTGCTCTTTGTCACGTTCTCTGATTCTGAAACGCAAAATTGCTGAGCTGGGCTATTACCCCCCTGGTGTGCTACAGCCACCTCCTGCACCTCAGAAGCAGCTCTTACACACTTAGAAGGATGCTCCAGCTGCAGACTTTGAAGGGTAAATTTGAATCACTCTTGGACTTCAAGAGGTTCTACCAAAGCACAGGGCTCTTGGTGCACAGGTTGATGGATGCTTCAATACTGAGTATAAAGTCTTCTATGTTATTTGTTGCTATATTTATGTTTTAACTCATCAGTGAGTTTAATTATGCTGCACAAGCAAAAAATGCAGCTTTCTCGAGTTACTTCTCCGTGGAAGTGTTTCAGAAGCTTTTAATCTTTTCTGGTGGGGTCTTTCAAATTATGTGATAAAGTAAACAAACAAAAGCTAGAACAACAGCCATGTGCTACTCTGTTGAGCATTCCCAGAATGGAAAAATCATCTCCTGTTTCAAGTTTCTATGCACCATTAAAGAACCAGAAGAGGCAGATGGAACTGCATTCTGTACTGGAACCTTAGGGAGGGAGGGTTTAGTCTTCATAAAGGGAGAAAGGGATTTACTGAAAAATAGATAAAAAACTAAATGCCACTTTCTGGATTCTGGTAATCATCATAAACCACTCATTTTACTACTTCTTTCAGTTTTCACTTTTATCCCTTCTCATAGATAAAAGTAGTTGGAAACACTTAATTTCCATCCGTCTCAGCTCTGATAAAATGTTTGAGGAGAAAATATACTGTAGTCAGTGACCTTCTATCAACTGGGCTACATTGTGCATCTAGAGATACAAATGAGGTTTGATACTCAGTCAGGTTTTCAATCAGGGAGAGCTCCACACTTTTGCAAATACCACGTGGGTTTATCCATGTCTATTAAAAAAGGAGTTGTCCTGAAACGCTTGTTTTTCAAGGGAATTTTCGGAGCACTGGTTTTCTGACAAACTTCAATTATTTTTCCTTATTCAGAACACAGGTTTTTCTACTGATTGATCTGGGTTTTTCTCAAAAATGTATGGTGCAATGTATGAAATAGGAAGATGAGAATAAAGACTACTTGCAGAGGTCATATCAAGGTAGAATATCACATAATAATACTAGAACGGTTACACTGGAGCAAAACTTGAGAATCATTTTTGGATGGTGATGATTTTCTGTAGATCATGAAGTTCCAGTCCCTTTTCAGTAGAGGCTCCTGTATCACCTTTGAAAATCAGGCTTAGAAAAAAATTCAGTATTTTCAAAAGCCCTCCTGAGCAGCTGGAGCAGAATTCACAGAAAGGTCCCTGCACAGTGGCACTGAGCTTCACAACATCCAGCTCAGTCAAACAGGGCCTGGAACAATCCCCAGTGCCCAGCCCTGTGCCCAGGGCTCCTCCACAATGCAGAGGGAGGGTTAGAGGGACAGAGATGTCTGAAGGCTGCAGACACCAAGGGAGCAATCCCCACTGCAGGGACACGGCTGCCCCTCTCCTAGCTCCCAGTACAAAGGCTCTTTCTGCAATAAACCAGAGGGCACACCTGCCTTTTATCAAAAGCTGAAGGAAAAACTCCTCTTTCCTCTAACAGCTCATCAGTTACAGCTCTCACAAAAATGTTAGGACACTTCTAATTCCTCCTCCACCCAAGGTTCACACCTTTTACACAGGGGAGCACTTCCAATTTCTGTGGCTGAAGCTCTCTCTGCTTTCCCAGGGACAAGTGGGAAAGAGAATGGTGTGACCTGGCACTTCCATCCTGCTCCTAAAGACACACACCTACCAAATTGTCTCCTACAATAAAGGCAGTGAACGGACTCAGTTAATCAGAGGATTTACTGAAGTGACAGGAACTAAGGTGCCAACACCACTGTCACCAATACCTGCCCCTCTGGGGGAAGGCATCCAGAACAAGCACAGGTTTTCCTTCCCTGCCCCCCAACACCAAAGAATCCATCCTGCAGCACCGTAAGGCTGCAGCCCCCACCCCTACAGTGGCTCAGGACAGTCACTGCTGCCACAGACACCAGTTTGCTGACTGGCACCATCACACCTGACCTCACGTGTACCCAGCTGGGGGAACCTTCAGGACCCGACAGGAACCTCAGGTTTTATTTCTGTGTTTGAAAACAACTGTAAGATGATCACTGTGACAGGATCTCCCAGCTCTTGCAGAACCCTTAATAAGCAGTGAGTAGGAAGGCAGTGCCTCTTCAGAAACAAATGAACAACTCACTGCTCTGGGACAGACAGTGGTCTCCACATTCTTCCATATTCCCAGCTTCTGTTGAAGTTAAAATCTGGGGGGAGACACTTTCTCACAGGATTTCACCAGCCCAGCTGCAGCAAACACAGGGGGAGCAGAGGTGCTGAGGAACAGGGACACCCCCAGGGTGTTCTGATCCCAGCCAGGAACCTTCAGGGGCAGCTCTACAGAGCAGAGAGACCCCCCAGCTTTAGCTCAAACCCCCCAGCATTACCCTCCTACCCAGTGCTGATTTGGCCCCAGTTCAATCCATCCCAGGAGGCTCATAGTAAGCAGAGGGAATTCTGCTCAAATCTAATGGATGTGCCCTTGATTGGTTTTACTGCTTAACTCTGCTTTGAAATGAAATGGGGCAGCTTCAACTCATTACTCTCCAATATTTGCAGAAAAGTCTTGAGATTGCTAAACACACCCATTTATAATGGAAACTATTGTGCTGAAAAGTTTAATGTTCAGCATTATTTCATTTCTGATTCAAAATATGTATCAATGCGACTTTTTGACGTACAAAAGAAGTTTTAAAAGCTACATTAGGAAAACTTCCACACCTCGAAGTTTATAGTATAAAACAAGATGTAATTTATGCTCTTGGCTGCTTTCAACCTCCTTCAGCTGAGAAAATTACAGTGAGGAAAGTATTTGAAATGTCAGACAAACAGTATTAATATCATAGGCACTCTGAAAAAACCAAATAGTTCTTTAATTAAAACTTGTTTTAAGTTTCTTGTCAAAATAAGGAGGTTGCCTGGGTCTTAGCTGTATTTAGGCAAATGTCAGCAGAGTTTTCAGGCCTGGAGGAAAAGAAGTTTATTAAGAATTTGGTGCATCTGCTTTGGCCATTCATGTTTCTCATTTGATTGAGTTCTGGCCCAAACAGATGCTTGATGAAAAAGCTCAGCTGCTACACATTTTTACAAGTACTGTAAGTCTGGGGGAAAAAAAAAACAAAACACACAAAACAAAACTGGGGAAGGTACAAGAGAAACAGAGTGGGAGACACAGACTGCGGATCTTTTCATTTTTTCTGAACAAATACAGAATTAAAAGACTTAAATTAGAAACTAGGCATATTGATATACTTGAAAATCAATAAAAGTGCAAAAGTACAGTTTATCACGTCTGTAGAAACAGCTAAATATGTCTGTTTATTCCAAAAACATAAAATGTGAGTTTTTTCACAGTTCTTCTGTTCATTAAGATTTGTAAAGTCGTGTTTAGTTCAAGATCACTATCACTTTTTCAGTGGTGAAATAACATTAGAAAACCAATACTAAACAGTGAGCTTCAGCCTCTTGAAAACAGAAATTCCACCAAAGATTGAAAGCTCATTTCAGAAGCTGTCCCTCTTTGCCAGTGTGCCACAGAGCTTATGTCTTACCCCTCCTCTTGCTTTTGTTTCTGGAAATTCGACATGAAGACTGCCCCTGTGGGAGGCCATTGGCACTGAAGAGCTGGCCATTTTACACTTCTACACTGGCATCTTCTGAGCTTGTATCCCACAGCTGGGTTTAGCAGGTTGACCAGAATAATTCTGTGTTCCACCACAGAACTCAAAGGGCACTAAAGACACCTGACTCCCGTAGCTTTGTGTAGCAGTGCTAAAACTGAGAATGTGTGATTTGTCTTCAAGTTATTCACAATTTTATTAATAAATCCTACTATAGAAACACTTGCTTGACACGTGCAGTGGGTAATTCTTCAGGTGAGTGTTCTGGATATGAGCCCATTGCCTCTCCAAAGCTGGTTTTATAGTTTAACATGTTTTCATATGGGAAGTCTCTGTTTAGGTTGGTAGCTTGAACTTAACCAGCATTTTCCAGCTCCCACTCCCAGCATGATCTGTCCAGGGCAGGTAGAGACTGCCAGCTCCCAACTTCATGTTGTCCTGTTGGTCTTCTTGTTTAAATCCTCACTGAACGCAGAAGAAATACTTCCAGACCTCTTGCTACATTCAGACCCAATTCTTTTACTACAATTAAGAGTGCAAGGAGAGTAGGAACTGTTCAGGTGTTATCCTGAACTGCTGGATTGCACTCAGTCCAGCTGCAGAAGGACACTGGGACCAAGCCTTCAAGGAAGGGAACACTCTCAGTTATTACTAAATTAATGGCCACAAAGGCACTATGTGCTTACAGAGCTGAAGAGTTCTTTAAAAGCAAAAAAAGGGGATTTTCATGCACCAGCCTCGAACTTCCAGAGTGTTTTAAGGAAATTAATGCAATACACAGTAACAGAGGTGATGACAGTTCTCCTCTAATTTATCTTTAACTGCAAGCTAAATTCCTTTTTCTTTCTAAAATCAGAGATAAACGAGCCAAACAGATAAACTTCTACACATTGCATAATTTGTACAGCTCATCCTGTTCTTTAGTGGAAAAACTTGGATGCAAATGCTTTTGACTCTAAAAAGAGGTAACGCTGTGATCCCAAAGAGAATTATTTGAGTGCATCCAGTTAAAAGACACATGGCAAGAACTGAGGTTTCCCGTGTTTCCAGAACTGGAGTGCAAACATCACAACAGTCTGTCTAAGGCACTCTTCAAAGAGCTTTAGAAAAAGGCAAAACTTCTCATATTCTTACCCTAAGACATTCATGTTTCTTTTTCCCTGTGCAAAAACATTTCCAAATTGCTACTTTCACAGCCTGTAAAGCTTACCAGACTCTTCACAGAGGAGCTGACTTTAGATCAAGCCCCAGTATACTCATCTTTGGGCTTTAAGGAGCACACATAGCAAGAATTTTATTTGTCCTACCCGTTGTGTTATCACAGCCTCATCTTCTATTCCCTGTTGCAAAATTCAATTCCGTGAGATTTTCATACAATACAGACAAGAAAATCCCTAAAGGAACTTTTTACTGATTAGACTTTTAAGAAATTCTTCTCAATCATCATTCCAGTGAACAAAGACTTCCAAATTCAGGCCTACAGAAAGCAATCCCAGAAAATCCTGAACCACACCAATAATTTTATTAATATTTTTCGTCATCCTTTTGGTTTTAAAACTCTCCTCAGATTTTCTTAAACATCAAACTCCTTAAATGCATCTTAAATATTTAGACATGCTCTTGACACCCATTTATATCAACATAAACTTAGATAAGGGTGGAGTTTTTTCAGATTTACTTGTTTCTTACGCCACAGTGACATGACTGTGCACATACCCAGGGCACTGAAATCACACTGCTGGCTGTTACTTAACTATGAGCAAACTGAGGCAGATGAACTGGTTTGCAGAAAAATAACATATTTCACTGACAGTTTATATTCAGCTTTCTTTGCAGAGTCCTTAATGCTTCACTGTTTGGGTTTTTAACGGTACAAACAAGGACTTATTTACAGCAGCTCCTTCAGAATGGATTTTTCAAGGAGTGTCCAAATTCCAGTTTAGGAAGTGCTTACCTTGAGGTCCAATAGGAATGTTCAGTTGTACTAAAATGCCACATCCAATTTTCATAACAAAAATAGGGCAGTAACACACACACAAAAAAAGCCAAACTGAGGATAAAAACCCTAAGCAAGCCTAACTATAAGAACATCATTTTGAGAAAAAAACCAAACCAAAATAAACAAAACCCAGAAGAAAAACAAAACCAAAGAAATATCAGAATAAAAAGCCATCAGGTTACTCTTACTCTTTAATGAGAAAATATAGCTTTTATACAATAACAGACTACTTTTTTAATGAGATTTCCACCTCATACAAAAAACCTCGTATTTTTTCATGCCATGAGTGTAACTCCTGCCTTAAATGCCATGTAGTCTTCAAACTTTAACGAAATTATCATGTTTGCATTGTTTTTAAAAATATTCTTACCAGTTGTCTCTACATTAGCAGTGCTTTTTTCAGTGTCTGCCTCAATTAAGATGGTAGTTCTATAACCACATTCCTATCAACACATACAACTATATGAGCAAACAGGCACCACAAGAGTGCAGTAAGAACAAATGCCAGCAAAATGCAGTGAATTTGGGGATTTAAAATATTGTTTTCTGGGTAAACTTTATGCTTAAGAACTTGTGCTTCTTCCAGATTTCAGTGCACTTTAATTGCTTCAGTTATTTTCAAGAAAACGAACCTCACTCTATATCCTTTTTGGTCTTTTTGGTTTAGCCTTTGTTCCTTATAATTTCTTTTGTCACTCACCATTTACCACTGGTCCTCTTCCTTCTCCAGTTATCTTTATGCACTTCACTCTCCCGAAGGATTTTCTCCAGCTCAGCTTTATTCCCCGTCTCCTATTTCTGGTTCAACCTCGACGTTCCAAGTCGTCTCGTTTTCACAACAGAGTTTGTGTCACAGATCTGGCACAATCTCAGCTGCACCCTTTTCCCACCCTTTTGATCCCTGCAGCCTCCATTGTCTCTCTCAGCAGAAGGCTCTCAAAAGGAGCACTATATTCTGATTCAGTGTCACAGATGCCACTCTGCTCTTATTTCTTCCAGAAGAAGTCAAGAAGGAAGATATAAAAAGGTGTTTTTTCCCTGATTCATTAAAATGTGAGGAGCACACAAAAATTACAGAGTTTAACTTCAAAGAGTATCTTTGTATCTCTACTACAAATTCTTTGGGTATAAAGTAAAGCTGAGGAAAAAGCAGACCCCAGGAACACAAACATCTTAGATAAGATGCAATACTGGACTTCTAACATCCATTTTTGTGTTAGAGGAAGCCCAGAACTGCCTTGTGCCCCTTGAAGCGGGACCATCCTTGTCAAGATCTCCCCACAATTCATTTGAATACTTGAATTTTGCTGCTCAGTGGAAGCAGCACCTTAAGAAGTCGATCTGACATTCAAGTGTCTGCATAATTGCATTTTGATCTGGTCTCTGATATCCTCAGGAGCAAGCAAGCAGCTCAACGTGTTCACAGATTCCAAGCTCTCCCTTGCAAGGCTCCCCTTGTGTTCAGATACCAAGTGCTGGAGGCAGGTAAAGTAACACAGCAGGATGTGGCTCAAGAGGAAGATTCTTTTGCCATGTTTGATAATGGGAAAACTAACCACTGTCTGTCAGGCTCTGATACGAGTCTTACGTTCTAGAGACATCCTAATGGAAAAGGCAAAAGCAAGACATATTCTCCATCTTATTACTGTAGAGACTTCTCGTAAGGGACAGCATCCACCTTATTTCTAGTACTTCAGCCCGGAATGCACACAATTCCTGCAGATGCAGACTCAACAGCAGCAGCAGTTCTGGTGGATGTTCAATCCTGTGTCAAACTTTCCCTGAACAAGGCAGTCCTGCTGCTGCTTGGCTGGGAAGCTCAAAGGAGATTATTCCTCGGCCACACATTTTTGAGGAGATGGAAACGCTCGAGAGCCATGTCAGCCCCAGAGAGGCATTTCCTCCCCACTACAGCATCAGCTCTGGACCCTCTGCAAAGGCTGTTGCCAAGTAGTTGTCATTTCCATCTCAGGGAGCCCTCAAAAAGGCCATTCACACTTTTGTCTTTCTTCAGGATTAGATTACTGTGATTCTTTATTGACTGGCTCGCACGACAGGGCTCTGCACAGCCTCCAGCAGGCACAGCCTCCTGCTCTGCTTCTGGGGAGAAAGGGATGATTTGAACATATTGTGCTGATTGTAAAGCCTTGCCATCGGTTACAACAAAGTCAATGAATTGATCATAAAATTGCTCTGTTTACTCATGGCACAAATTATGGTCACTGCCTTTTAGCTGGCAAGTTTAATCGGAACTAACTAGTTGAATTCTCACAGAAATGCTGTATGTGTGGTACAGATCACAACCTTTCTTTTCCCAGCAGTGCACAGAAGCTGCATGAAGCAAAATATGGCCACTACAAGCTCTTAGGACCTGCTGTTCTACACCTCCCAGGATGAACAGGGTTTATCTTTTGAAAATTGGAGCTGAAAAAACCCCCACTTTATGGCAGCTCACGGTGCTAAAAGTGGGCTACTTCACTCCAAGTACTGATTTCTGTGTTTTATTAGCCATGATTTTGATTGTTTGCCATGTTCACTTCAGACTGCAGGATTTGGACTGTTTTTTACCCTTTCTACTGTCTACCAGGATAAACAGCCAATTGCACTTAATGTAGCAGGAGACTCGTTCCACCCCTTACAGATCAAAATATCATTCCTGTTTACTCTGATAAACCAGCTAATGCTTCATTTACTGCTCTAAACTAAGTATTGCTCAGCTCAAACTGTTTCCACCTAATGAATCTGGAGCTAATACTTATAGTCCCAGAGGAGTTTTTAGCCTCTTCTGGCTATCAAATTATTTGGCATTATTAGTATTCATTCTGTTAAACAGAACAAGGCATCACTTCTCCAGAACTGAGGTTAATTAAGAAATGCACACATACATATATATATATACACACATATAAACACCTCTATATTGGCTGCATTGAGAATATTCATCAAAATAATGGTTAATAGAATTGTCCTGGAGCAGAGCTGGGCTTTGCATCAGCCCTGAATCTGTGATGAGCAGTTCACCTTTCCAAGCTCACCACAAACTTCTCCCAGCACTGGTTCCTGGTTGCAGTTCCTTGTCCCCAGAATGCCAGACCATTCCCCACGAGCTGCTCCAAACCTTCTGTCTCCTGGGGTTGGTTCTTGCTTTATGAACAGAACCCTCCTGCTCGCCTCGTAATGATGATGTGGTTTGAGAATGTCTCCCAGTATTTGATAAAGCAATGGACAGATTATTCCAGCAAGTCATCTCCCTCAAAACTTGGCTTTGTGATCCTTTGCCTGCATTTTATCTTGTTTAGCTCTTCAGTTCTGTGCAACAGGGTCCTTTTTGGAAGGCACAGCACACTGGGATGTGTAGCAAGGAAGGCTGAGCAAGCCAGGAGGACTCAAAGGGCCTCCTAACACATTTCCAGTGAAAGTTTCCTGCAGCATAATAGGCTTGGTGCCCACTAACACCCACCAGAAATTTGTTATTCTAGTCAGACTTGTTCCCAGCCACTCCTGACATTCACGATTGTAGTAAGAAAGTATATTTTTATTATACTGAAAACACTCCCTGAAACAGATTCAGAATTGCTGGAGATCTATTGATGTAATTCATCTCTGCTGAAACTACAGAGCAGTTTGAGGCTTTTTCTTCCTTTCTGTGTTTGCATATTTGACAGTAGCTGTTTCTGTGTGCTTAAAAAAGTGATGTCTCTGTCAGTTATTATTTAATTCTCCTCTCAATCACATTAGGCTGAACAAAGACAGGTCAATTACATACTCTTCTTGAAAAGACTTTTATTAAAATCAAGTTTGATCAAGAATCAACATTATTTGAAATCTTTTCTCCTGTCATCCCCAAGGCACCCAGAGATTAGCACTGAATTTCCTTAGCCAGCAGCAGTGGAGAGGCTCCCTTACCTAATCTTTCCCTGAAGAAGAGGACACAGCTGGCATTGAGTACAAATATCTAATGTAAAATGTTGTTAAAGAGTAGATTTTTGGTAGGATGGTACTATCTTTTCTAGATACATTTTGATCATACTGAAAATATATCAGATAACTTGAAAAACTAAAATAGTCATGGGAAGATGTGCCCACTTCCGAGTCCAAAAAGTATCTTGCAGAATTTAATCTACTTTCTGAATTAAGATTTTTTTTTCCCAAAGCTTACATAAGTATTAAAAACCCTTAACTATTTGTTATATGCAAACAAATTCCCAGAAGCTTGAAAACAATGCAAAAGTTTAAGATCTGTAAGAATGACTCGGGAAAAAAAAAAAAAAGAGAGAAAATATCTGTTTAATAAAGAATCCAACCAGATTCAATTAGCACAAGCTTAGTACATCTGCTTGTTCCAAGAGTAAATCTCCAGCCAGAAGCCCTGCTGTGAGTGGGGCTGTGAGATTTGGGATCCGGAGCAGCAGAGGGGATGACAGGAGATCTGGGCCCTTTCATTTAGCAGGGAGTTCATGACCAGACTGCATTACCTTCTACTTACCTACTTTTAGTAAGGATACCAGAATACATTTCCTTTAAGCCTGATTTACGTTTTCAGTCTGCTCTCATGCATTTTGGAGAAGTTTTGAAAGACAGAAGATCAATGGAGGACTTTAAACAGAAGATCACCACCTCTGAAGGTGAAGCAGAAACTGGGACAGTTTCCAAATGTTTAACAGAATCATCTAATACTTCTGGCAGCTCCAGAGATCATTACAGTCTTAAATGAGAAAGTAAATCGGGGAAACATACCCAGGACATTTAAGAAAAAGACCAGCTATTTAGAAAATTAAATACAAAAAATGTATTAAAATAATATTACGTGCTGAAGAAATAATTATGCTGTTGTAATCTCTGGAACCTAACATTAATAGAACAACATAAGAGAACAGGAAAGACCCTCCCTCTGTGCCAGAGCATCACTCAGCATGGAAATGGGAAAATGGAGTGGTGTCAAACACTTGGTTACAGCTCCTTATTTCTGGGATAGTTTGCCCTCATTTATCCTGGCTCCTTCAGGTTCTCTAATTTGTGCCATCCATGAATGACAAAGAGTCACAGGCCAGAGGAAGATCAGCAAACAGATTGATTTCTGTCCACTTACGAGTCTTTCTTTCTTTCTCTCAGACATTTGCAGGTGAAAATCTCCTATTGGTGCTGCTTCACCGGCTCAGAGGGGCCGATAACGTGGCAACCAATCCACCCTTACATTTGGAAGCCTCAGTTCCTCGCCACAGGAGAGATTTTTGTTTTAAATACAACACTTGGAGAGGTTTGTGTTTCCAGATCTTTCAGTGTAACACATTCTTTGCTCAGAAGAGTGTCAGAGTAATTTAAGGTATTAGTGTAGGTGATGCTTGAAAAGAGAAGAGATGCCTTGCAGAAGGTCAAAGTAAGATAGAGAGATTGCCTGAAGATTGACACAGCAGTGAGTTCCACAGAGCATGATAAAAAATACAGAGAGTAAGAGCATGGAATGTAGCTGCAGAAGAAGAAATTTAAATAGTGCAAGGAAACAAGGGCAAATTTAGCTGAAAATGCATTATAAAGAAATAATATTCTAGTACCAATAAACTACTAATCTCAGAGAGAAACAGATTTGATCCTGGCATATTCTGTTTTCTTACCAACTTCCTCCAAGCTTATGTGGATTTCCAGAATTAAGCCTTCCAGCTCCTCCACTGTAGGTCAGTGCCACACAGATGCTAAACCTCTTGAAAATCCCACCAAGAACATGCCAAACTTGGTCAAAATAAATTCTTGACACATGTTACAACAGAGCCAGAGCAGAAAACTACCATTTCTGCGGAAATACATTTCTACCGTTTGGATAAATATTTAGATTAAATACCTTACAAGTGAAAAATGGCACTGGTTTGGACCTCTGTCAAAAGACACTTTGGGGCACAGAAACTCATCTCCTGCACAGTAAATGGCCCTTCTTGTGCACACAGAAGATGTTCACACCCAAAAAAGAAAAGGAACATGTGCACGGGCAGAGACGACAGTGGCTCCCAATCCAAACAGATGCCTGTGAATGCTGCCTGTGCAGCATCAACAAGCTTAAGGGTTTCCAGAACAATGCATTTGCAGAGTGGTTTTTCTTATTTTAACATGCCTAGCAGTAAACAAAGCCCCTTCCATTGAGGGAGGAATCAGATCTATTTGTAGGACCAAGTCCACAGGACTCCTGTCAATCACCAGCAGTACAGAAACATTCATAGGCTAATCATGGCTAAGCTAATTTTGGCTCTTTCAGAGCCGAATTATGGTGGTTTGTGCCAAACCTTATTATAAATTAATTGCAGTCCTAGTGCATAGTCAGGAATTCAAAAAGCAATACAGAAAGGTGTTGCTGCACCTGGACACCATTCAGAGTTCTGCTATTCAGTTTTTCATCTTAAACAGAGAAAACAAAGCCCAGCAGGCATAATGCCATTAAAATTGATACCCAAGCCATCCAAGGGTTTATTGCAGAACGTTTTGACAAATTAAGCATTACAAGTCTCCTTTTGCAACTCGGATGCTTTCGAAATAAAGACTGAAGGATAGTTTGTGGTTGAATTCCCAACTGGCCTCCCAAGACCTAAAAGCAGATTGGCATTGTTATATAATTTCAAGCTAATTACTCTACCTCTGTGTTCTGTGTGTGAGTAACAGTAATGGCAGTCCTATTTAGACTAAGCTCTTTCTTTTGACATATGTTTATTGGAAGCTGCTAGCATGCAAAGCTGGGCTGTGCCTTCAGCAAATTGGGGTTTAATCCTTTCCCCTGTTTCTCCATATTCACACACAGCTTCACACCACAAGCTTCACTGCCACCCCCTTCCCTTCCTGCTCTCCAGGAAAAAGCCACAAAGCAAATGTGATCAGTACTTTCTGATGAGCCTCTGAGGATCCACCAGCCCTTGGTGGAGGAGAGATGTCAGGTGCCCTTTGAAAATCATGTTTCATGAACCCAGATGGATTTCTTTCCACTCTTTATGCTTTTCTTCTGTTACCTCTCCAACAGAAGCCCAAGACCCAGTCCACTTTTCTCACAGCTCAAAACCAGCTGGGTGGCTACGGATTCATCATCACTTTGACAGCACTGGGATGTACTCACCTCCTTAAAACCCTGAACACACCTGACAGAGCCCCTCACTGTCAACAACCCACAGGGACTGCTCAAATGCATGGAAAAGGAGGAAGGAATCTGCTCCCAGATCTTCACTGCATGAGCTCCTCACTCACTTCAGTGAGGAGCTGAGGGCCAGCATGGGATGGGATGTTAAATTCGAAGGGTGGTGGAAAAACCCTTGCTAACTTGCTGGAACTACCTAGAAAATGGACACCAAAGCAGACATGGAAGCTTGCTCCCATCCTAGTGTACAAACCTAAAAGTGGTAAGCATGTGGCCTGTTCCTTAAAGCTGCCCCCCATCCTGGTTTGTTTTTAACAGTATAATAAAGAAGCCATTAAACACACAGACATTCCAGGCTAAAAAAAAATGCTGGGAAAACATTAACTGAGGCAAGTTTGCAAGGATTCCAATAATTTGCCTCTTTTTTCACCCCAAACTATATACCCACCTGCTACCAAAAACTACATTGAATGCAAACCCACAACCACGGAGTGAGTACACTGAGCCTTGCTCTGGATGCAGAGTGGATGGATCTGCCTGTACACAAGTGTAGCTCACACTGCAGTCTCCTGTAACTGCTCGGTGCTTCTTTTGACAGGAGAAAGCAAAGTTGACCTATTTTTGACAGTTTTTAATGAGATGAGAGGCTAAAAACGTTACGAGGAAGTTTGGCTGAAAAGGAATCCTCCATGAAGACATCAGGTTCTGGCAATTGTTCCTCAATTGGCCAAGGGGGTTTGAGCACTGCAGGTTGAAACCTGCTTGAAAGATGAGGCAGAAGAGTAGAGATCAAACTCATCTGAGTTGAACTCTTTACCCAGCAGTACATTTCTAGTTATTGCTACAAATAGGAACAGTGAGCAATCAGAATTGTCACCGTAATAGAAGTCCAGAGCAGGATTTTAACCAGGTAGAACGTGGTGTCCTGGCCTCAACACAAGCTCCTCTGAGTTGATTTTGGCCCAGCTGCAGAACTCAGTCTTTGCAGTTGTCTGAAGAGAACTACTCAGCTTACCATAAAAACCCTCCCCACCCAGTCAAAAAAGCCACATAGAAAAAAAGCAGATTCTGAACCAAGAGTAAAAGCAAAAATAAAACATAGAAGCCGCCCCTGTGTCCTGCAGTTGATCCCATGTATGGGAAGAGCCATCCCTGGTAGGTGCCCACTCTGCTGTGCACGCTGGGCAACGGGGGCATTTGTCAGCAGAACCCCTCCTGCTCTGGGAGCTGAGGTAGTTTGGAATGATGCACTTTCAAACTTCTATAATTATGTGCAAAATTAACAGAAAGACTTTTACTTTCCAGAAGTTTTTGGCCTCTTGGTCTAAAAGCAGCTCTGGTCTGACTACTCCTCACATACTTAAATCTGAATCAAATACTGCTAAGTTTGTCTAAGCAGCATCTAAACATAAATCTAAGCAAGCTCTTCAGCATGCTGATTCCTCTCCAGAAATATTTTTGCTCTTGAAATTTAATGACTAACTCTATCATTAACTCAACGGCCTAAGAAGTGTATTACTGACCTCCTGAAACATCAAACTTGCTATTAAAGCTAAAATTGAGGTCACTTGTTTTTTTGACTGCCTGACTTTTGACAAATTGATCCTAATAATTTTCTTGACTTTACTGGAATGACACAGAAAAAAATGGCATTTTTATTTTGTCACAAATACATTAATCTCCAGATCAACTCTTCTGATAGAGACACCATTGCAAGAGTCATGAAAAAAATAAAAACAAAAATAAAAGCAAGTTTAAGGATGTTCATGGTAAATAAAAATAAATTAAAAAATAATTTCTTCACTGCCTCCAAAGTCTCATTGGTTTTTTTCTGACTTAAAGGATAAAAAAAGAATAATCAGGGAAAAACCAGGAGCAAACTGAAGTATTTGGCAGGTTTATTTAGGAAAAGAGACTATTAAGCCCCTTAAAAGTGAACTGATCTGCATGAGTTCTCATATACTCCTTGTCTTCAAGGTTATAGTCTGTTTAGCAGAACTCTGCCAAACGCCAGTTATCTGAAGGGAGCTAGAAATCATCTCTGTTGATGACAGACCTCTGAGCAGATGGTAAGTAAATCAAGGTCCTGATGTGAAATGTTAAAGCTTTTATGCTGGAAGACACTGTTAAAGCATTATCCAGGTTAAATCAGATTCTGTAAAATACCAGTTTACCAGGAGGGAGGCGTGAAGGCTTCCACCAGGAATTCTGCAAGTTTGGAGGCTGAGTTTGTCTGGGGTTTGTTGTTTGTTTGTTTTCTAAAGACATAACAGATAATTTAGATTTTATTGTTTTTCTTTTGAGCAGTTATTGCAGCAGTTCCAGGAAAAGGGCAGGGTGAGCAAGAGAAGGGAGGGCTATCTTTTTATTTGACATTAAAATAATTTCTCACCTTGTTTCATTAGGCCAGTATCATATAATGCAGTTTTCATAAACAGCACTGAGAATATAGTTGGGCAATATAATAAATAATAGATTTTCTTCTAAAATTTCTACTTAGATATGCCCAGGCAAATCTGTGAGTTTGAAAACCTTTTTCAAGCAATATTTTGGCACCCAAACATTTGGAAAGAATCTAATAATGCAGAAACAAATAAACACCTCACTCTGTTTTAAAGACTCCAGTTATCAAAGGGCATCTGCCAGACCCGCCTGGGAAGAGTAGGAAAAGCTCTGTGAGTAATTCCATGTGGCTACAGATGGGGTGAACCAATTTCATTGAGGCAGGGGAAGCAATAATGCTCCTTTAATTTGCAGTGCACAAATCAGCTCGGCTACCAAAGTGAAAGCACCAAAATTTAGTGTCTTTGCAGGAGGGAACAACATTTATGGATTTAACAATTTGGACTGCTGAAATTCCTGAATGGTTAACCTCCATCAAATAGAGATGATGACATTTTTAATTGCTCTGTTGTGTTCCATGGCTGATCCAAGCTACTCACATTGCAGAAAACCGCCTTGGAAATCAGGTTGAATTGATCTAGGGAGTTGAACACCTGAATCGAGTTCATGGCTTTACACCCACCCAAATGCAACCAAAACTCTTTCAATCACAGCCACAACATGCAGTTCCTCCAAACCCCAAAGTCTCTGTGGGAGTACTGGAGAGAAATGCTCATTAAAAAAAAAAACAACAAAGAGAACCAGTCCCAAATCATTTATAGAACCTCTCACTCCTAGAGCATCTGACCAATTACAGAAAGACACGAGCTGCTAGAAGACTGTTCTTCTATTGCAAAACACATAAATTCATATTCTTTTTCTTTAAAGTTTTCTTTAGACCCTTAAACTTGTAACCCAGTTATTTGCCAGCTTCAGAAATGGTTGTTGCACACTCTTTTCAGTGGCCTGAAAAGCTCCACATGATTAGAGATTGCACTGTTGCTTTTCCTCATGCCGTGGTACACTCTGGTCTAGCCACAAATTTTAAATTTCTATCCTGCCAATAGCAGGCTTCTTCCTTCTCCCCCCAACCCCCATCCTGCATGAGAAGATCCATAATCCCTGTGCTAATGCTTCCATTGTCCTTTAACTTCTGGAGTCAATTCCAGCTTATGCTCCAAGGAATGGGGGGAGGGAGAAAGAAAAGTACATTTTTGACAAAGACCCTAAGTGATGAATACAGCTACAGGGGGGAGAGATTCCCCCCCCCCCAAACCTTTAGTCTTTTCACTCACTCTCCAAATGCACTGAGATTAATAATGCCTCTGGGCCA
Source organism: Pipra filicauda (assembly GCF_003945595.2). NCBI lineage: Eukaryota > Metazoa > Chordata > Aves > Passeriformes > Pipridae > Pipra > Pipra filicauda. The sequence goes on from NW_024104731.1 coordinate 1,712,253, forward strand.
CTGTATGCAAACCTCCACTGTGCACGCAGAAAAAAAGATTATAATTGAATACCCTATTATGATGGGCAAGGAAAAAGAAAAGCAGACAGACAGACAGGGCTCAAAGGCTGAATTGGCCTGGTTTGGCTTTCAGCCCACAGCACCTACAATCATCCTGCAATGATTTTTATTTATCTATTTAGTGTTCCCACTAGGCAGGAGAGAATCTACTATTAATTTAGTGCTCGTGGTTAGACAGAGAGCTTTAAATTGAAAAATGTTATTCAAATGGATAATGAAATGTGGCTGGAGCCCTAATGTCCAGCTTTGAATGAAAATAGTACAAACCACAGCTCTCTGCAAATGTATTACAGTCTGAGAGTTTATGCAAGGATTCTGCTAAATTACATTTTTACAGAACAGCCTCACCAGTGTAGCACTACCAGACCTTTACACAGACAAGCAGCTTGCTGTTGCCAAGCATCCCTGAGCTCCCAGCTAAACAAGAAGTGAAGGACAGGAGCAGGAGAGAAAAAGCAGCTCTGACATAACAAAGGAACCTGAAAACCAGGATGGCACCTCGGTGGCTATTTGCTTATGGCACCAGATGAAGTCCTCCAGTTTGCTCCTCAGCATCTCCTCCATCCCTGGCAAAACATTCCCTTCCAATTAGTGCAGGGGATTGCTGGAGTTTCTGCTTGAGGAAGACCTTGCCAGGCCCAGCACCTGCCCATGACCCTCAGCAACACAGGTAACAGCAGTGAGGGAACCAAACAAAATTCTCCTCTGTGGGTGATTGTAAATTTAGATGAGCTACATAAAAGCACCTGCTTGAATGACACCAGTGCTCTCTTCAAACCTTTGGAACTGCACTTCACCACAGGAAATCACAGCATAAAGAAAACAGTTGCTGTATTAGCTGGAATTAATTTCATGAAAGTGTTCCAGAAAATATGAATATAAAGAGTTCTAATGAAAAAAAGAACATGAACAGATTCAGGGAGGTACCAGAGTGCTGAGTGTACAACCAAGAACGTGCAAGTGTCAATCAGAACAACTCAGAACGATTGCTTGAACAACACAGGGACATTTCTCCACTCATCTACCATCTGAAGTCTAAAATATATTCCATAATTCTAAGGATCAAGCTTAACTTCCATGGAACACTAATGCTGCATTCCAGAAAATAATCTAAATTGATTATTTTAACTGTATTGTCACTGCTTTTTTGAAAAGACACTAACCACCACAATTGCTCCATTACTTACCACAGTGCATAAAATGTCTAAGGCTTTGGAAAGCAAATAACAGAAAAATATGGATTAAACTGATAAAAATGATAATTCCAGACATGATTAGATTCACTGTGTTGTGTAGCCTGCACAGCAGGTGGGGGATCCTTCAGAAGAATTAGAGAAAGGTTTAGGGAAAGCAGATTAATGGGGAAAAGATTAAATGTGCTCTAAAAGCAGGACAAAACATATTTTTAAAATGACAATTCTAACAGCAGTGCTTAGGGATGCTCTGGAATGCAAAGTACACATACTCCATTTAAATACCAGATGCACAAATGTCTCCTACTTACAATTATGCAGTGCATTGTATGACTTTAAATCATAAGCTGAATAAGCATTTGACATTAAGTGGTGCTGGTGACAAATATTAATCAAAATATAGCCAATAGTTTCTAGCACGCTGTAGTCAAGTCCATTTTCCACCTCTCTGCATGCAACTTTTTACAAAACTGATCCTGTGGGTGAAGGTCCACCAATGTGCTTCGTTTTCAGCAGCAGTATATTTCTGGATGTAAAATGAGACACGGTAATAGCAGTTTCTAGAACCCTGAATAATGCACATTGATGCCACTGCCCTCTCTCCAGCTTCCTGTCCTTCCATGGAAGATGCCATGCATTTCAGCTGGGGAAGAACAAAAGTCACAGTGGAAAGGGACCTTCTTAAAGGACCTCACAGGAAGAGCTTTCCCTTTCCCTCAAAATCATCTACTGTACCTCCATCACCCAAGTCAGAAAATGCATAAAAGGAAGCTCAAGGTAGAAGAACAGAGTCTGGTGGCTTCTACTGCCCCGTGACCTGCTGGCATGACCACGGGGGGCTGAGCAAAGCAGCCAGCCCTGTGCACTGTGCACTGTGCTGGCACAGCCTGCTGCCTTCCCCACACCTACACCCAGGCACTCTGTGACTCAGCCAAGTCCCACTCATGCCAGACTCTCTATTTTGTTATCTGTGGCAGATGAACCACTTTCAAACTGCTCTCTCCCTCCCAGTTTGAGCCATATTGCTGCTCAGCATCACTTCACCTGTGGCCCTGACGCTCCTCAAACCTGGCCCAGGTTTTTAATTCTACCAGTGTGACATCACTGAGGAATCTCCCATCCCACAAAATGAAATCCACAGCCACAGCAGGAAGATTTACATATTACTCCCAAAGTGACCACATGCTCTTGCAGCCTTTCTCCTCTTTTCACTCGCCCCAATGTCTTTTGTTCTCTCCCATCCATTTGTTCTGTTGTGTCTGTTTTTATGCTCTCATCTCCTCCAGGCAAGTGTGTCTTCCCTATGTTCTGCAAAGTGCTTTTTCAGGCAATAAAGCAGAAATGATGTCTCTCAGTTCCCCCGTTTGCAGAAGCAGCACACTAACACACAGCTCACCTACCCAGGCAGCTGGCAAGTTAAATTTGTTAATGATTGTGGGCCATGTGCAGATCCTCTTAGGGAAGGCTCTCCACAAGTGGGAAGCATTGTCACAGGTCAAAAGTGAGGCTTCCAGCTTGACTTAGCTCCCCATTCTGGGTACCAGTGTCTTTCCATAATTAATAAATAAATTTTCCATAATAAAAATAATTTAACCACAGAGTAAAAGCTTGGCCATGTTAGCTTGGAAGTATGTAAGGGGACTGCTTAATGAGTATCGTGGTATCATATGGAGAAGAAGGAAAATAGAATGTTTTCTCTTTTCCTTCATTTAACATTAGGGCATGGGGAAAAGTGCCTTATAAGATGTCGTTAAACTCAAATTAGTTTACTTATCTAACAGTGCTTTTGAAAAAGAAACCTAGACTTCTCTAGCTTCTGTCTAAAATCAAACCCATGTAAGTGCATACTACATTAGACATGCAGAAAGGTATGTTATTGTTACAGTCCAAGAGATTTCAGCCAGACAGTCTGATTTTATAATTTATTTTTTCATAATTAAAGTTGAAAGTCCTCAACATGCTATTTCCTTAAATTTTTCATAAGAGTGTAAAAAGTGTTTGGAATAGGTCCAGCCTCACTCTAAGCTCCTTATATTCAGCCCTCCCTTATGGTGACTATTATATGACCAAACATCAATTTATAGGGGTCCTCCCCCTCGACTTGTATTTTTATTTTATTACTGATGAATATTCTAAAATTTGAAATAAGGAGCTCACTTCAGTCTTAGATATCAGCTATTCTCTATATCCATAATAGCAAAGGACATGAGAAGCAGTACAGCCAGAACACTCAATTAAATTGGGCCCCTCAAGCCTCAGCTAATCCCACAAAGCTGTAGCACACTCTAAACTCTGATCCACTCCCCCCCAAAACAAAGCAGACCTAACAAGCACTCTCCACTGCTGCCCTGAGATGCAGGAGGGGGAATCCATCCTCCTCCTTCCCTTCAGTCCCCCATCCAAACAGGCAGCCAAGCAAAGCTATTGTACAAGGCACTATGGCACGACATACACATTAAACAAACAAGGGTAACTCCAGGGCACAGAGAACGAGGAGAAAAACAGGCATGTGACAGTGAATTTGCTGGGCTTGGTACCATTAAACTCCACTGAGAACAAGTTCTCCCCCACCCAGTGGGTAATGGGGCAAATTTTAGCATTTGCAATACCTGTGACTATGCAGTGCTGAAAAGCAAAGTCAGAAAATACACACAATAAAAATAATATTTATAAAAAGTCTTACCTCTCTTGATTTCCAGTCTGTGGCTTTATTTTCATGCCTTACTATTTCATATCATACTCATAACAACTGTACTCACCCTACACGAGTCCTCAGCATTCCAGGAGAAACCTGCTCATAAACTGGGGCTGTGTTGGGTCCACAGGGAGAAATTCCAACTTGAACGAGACTCTTGCCACGGAGAAAATCCCCTCTTGCACTTGCACAGATGAATTCAGACAGGATTTACCCTGCAGCAGGGAAATAAACAGCAGTGTATTTACTGTGGAATATAGTTTACAGGAACACAAGTGGCTTAGGAGAGCTGTAAGCAAGACAACTCATTTGAAGGCTGTCACTGATGTTGACAGTGCAGGTGACAGGTAGTGTCACCCCCACGTGTGCACAGATCTCTCCCTTTGTCACACTTTGCCATTTTCCTGGGACAACTGCCACATTGTCACGAGGCTGCTAAATGGGACCTTCCTGAAACCATGGAAGAGCCACGAAAAGCCAGGTGACTGAGCCAAGGAGACACACTCCACAGTTCCCTCAATTAAAATAATCATACATGCTTTGCAAGGCTGTGATGGACTTAAGACACCCCCGAAATAATCCAGTTGCCATTTAAAAGCCAAAATACCTGAAGAGAGGCTGACCAGGCTGGCCCGGGCTGCCCCTCCTGTGGGGTTGTGGAAGACACAGAGCCATTGAAAATTGTCCCTGGCAGCCCCCAGTATGGGTCAGTGACCACACTGAACCAGTTTCAAGGGTGGCCTGATAATCTTCTGTTAGAGCTTGTAAAATATACCGTGGAGTCAACACCTCATTTGGGGGTTTGTTTTGCAGACTACTTGCTAATTAATTGCCAGTTACTTCTTGGGAAAATTAGTCCAATTCAGGGCTTTGCAGAGCTCCACCTGAGCAGCTGTGACCTGGCAGGGACAGTGTCCTGCAGGACAGCCCTGCTTTGTGCACAGCACGGGTGCATTGCCTGTCAAGGCCCTGTCTGTCTGTCTGTCTGTCTGTCTGTCTGTCTGTCTGTCTGCTGTGCCCACCCTGAAGGCAGCAGAGGGTCTGCAAAGCCACCTCTGAAGTTCACTGATGGAACAGTCACAGCCTTCACTACAGCTTGATAAAATGCAGCAGAATGAGTCTGAAAGGCATTTCCTGCATCCTGGATGGATGGAAGGAGAACAAAGCTCTCTTCATACGGCTTTATTTAATAAATCCCACACCCCTCAGTTCCTAATTAAAGCAACAGTAAAGAATCACCTGGAACAGTAACGAGCACAATCACAGAATGGTCCCTTCCCCACTGGGAGGGACCACAGTGGGTCACCTGGTCCAACCTCTCAGGCAGGTCATTCCAGAGCACATGGCACAGGATTGGGTCCAGACAGTTCTGGAATGTCTCCAGTGAGGGAGACCCCACTCCCTCACTGGGCAATCCGTGCCAGTGCTCACTGACCCACACAGCGACACACACCTCTCATGGGGTGCAATTTGTGACACTGAAACACAGGTCAGCAAAAGCAAACATTTACATTTAATTATTATTTTTTTCGAAGGGTTTATCTACCTGAAGATTCCTCACAATTTGCAAAGAAATAGCAATGGATGATACCAATCCCCTCAATAATACATCAACACATTTCCAAGGGTTTCTGTGTGTATCATTCAGCACCTGGCAATTCCCATTGAGACCCAACACTTGGAGTAAAAAAAAATAACTGTGTTTGAACTTGCTGGCAAAATAGGCGTGTAACCAAGGTTATTTTTCACTTTCCTTTGTTTCAGAAGGATACAGAAATCTCAATGCTTAAGGAACAGTGTGAACACCCAGATTTCTCCACGCCAGCTGCAGTGGCCAAGGCAGTGTCAGAACACTCAGGTACCCAGAGCACAACTGCACAAGGCACCTCTCCCTTCTGCAGCTTCAGGAGTTTGCTTTGACTCTGTCCTCTAAGCGACCCTGCAGACTTGGGGAGGACTCTGTTCCCCACTGTATTTCCCCAGATGCCTGTGCATTGTCAGGACTTCAGACATGGTTCTTTGCTTTGTTGTGCCATTGAGCTGCTTCCTATCCCAAGAAGCTTTTGTGCTGCTTCAGAGCTGTCTTGAAGACGACCATGCAACTAGTTCTCAACTGCAACAGTAGGAAACATCTGGGAGCAGGATTATTTCTGTCATGTGCTGCCAAACTAATATTTTGCTTATGGAATTAAAATTTTAGGGATTTTCCCAAATCCACATAATGTTCTTGAGTGCTTAAATTTGCATTATGACATTTACATTAGCATATACACGTGTAAAAGACCATCTTGCCAGCCAACTCCTATTGGTTATTCAAAAGCTTAACTCCACCTAAAGCTAGGATTAATGCATGCTCCTGAAACACTTCAGTTACAGCAACAGATTTTCTTCAGCTAAGTGCCTTTTCCCATCTGCTCTTACAATCACATCTGCAAGTGTCTTCAGTGATCACCTTGCCATAATTATGGATGCCTTCCCAACTCCCTAGACAGGGACTGATTCCCTGTTTTCTAGGTGTGCTAGAAACACTGAAGTTTCACTTCAGTAGAAATGGCCACAGCAAAATGCTGATTGTGATGCAGTGAAGGATTCTACTCCTTGTCCTTAACTTTTTTCAAACACAAATGCTTGCTGAAAAATGAACCAGCTCCTAAACACTTTACCCCTATACCCAAGCTAGTGCAGTACACAGGTAAAGTGACTACAAAATTGCAATGTTTATTTTCTCATTCTGTAAAAATAAGGTCTTCTGCTGGAAGCTGGATGCTTACTAGGTGTTATAACAGGCAGACCAGTGAGCCAGTGCCCCCACTTAGCTACAGCCCAGATGAGAGAACAGAAAAAAATTTATCCTTAATTCTTGTAGTTAGAGATAACCAAGAAAATACTAATTGTATGAGAACCCATCCAACAGAGCTTTATTGGATTTGCTGAAAGTCGAAACAATAGTAATACAGAGTGTGAACTTATCCATGCATTTCAGTTGAATTGCAAGATGAAACTATATTGTTTGCTCCTTCAGTGTAAAAGGCAGAAACAACATGCTCATACCCAGCTTCCAAATTATTTCCCACACCACTCCCAACACTGATAGTTCCCAAACACCCTTTACTCAGCTGCCAGAACTTCTCACTTCCCTGTGACAACCTCTATGGTGCAACTATATACATTAACACAAATCTGTCACATCAGAAACAAGGCAGGGAAGACAGTGTAAAACAAACCCAGTTTACTATCCAAATATCTGACAGGGGATGTATCATAACCACAGCACCTCACTCCCCAAGCCCAAGCTGTGCCCACCACCACAGACTCCCTGTGTTAGAATGGGTTCATCTGCTTTGGCTTTTGTCACCCAGGCAGATGCTCTGGAATAATTGTGTCGGGAAGTGACTGTCCTGCAGTGATCTCCCAGAAATGAGTCCTCCAAGGCCTGTTACTCCCCAGGGCCTCCACGCTGCAGAGCTGGCAGGGCTGTGCTCCACAGCCAGGAGTTCACTTGTTTATCCTTTCTCACCTCTAACCTAAGATTCCTCTGACTTTCCACCTTCCTGGTAAGAACAAAATCAACAGCTTCATGGGCCAGGAGAAAACTGGCAGACTGAGAACTGCATAGACAGAACAATAACCAAGAACTCTCTCATTTCCCACACTTATGTATTGCAGCACTTATTTGATTTGTTCTCTTTGAGCAAATTAAAAGGGACTGTCCTGAAACATCCCTCAGACCCGTGTAAATGTCAGATATTCTTCTCCACAGCCCTGGAACGGAGCACAGGCCTGGCTGAGCACTGACAAGGCTGATGGTCAAATTAATTGACTTTGGAAACCTAGCAGATTTCAAGGTTCATTATTAAATCCTGCTGGCAAACCTAAAAATTCAATCATATTTTTCTTTCAAGTCAAATGGTCTCTCAATAGAAATATGTTTTCCCCAGAAATTACCCTTGTTCACATCTGTAGCAGAATCCTTATTCAGCACAAGACATCTTTGCCACTCAATCCCCCACAGCCCTATGTCCTTGTTTTAAGATCTCTTTAAAGAGCATGGCCAGAATTTTCTGAAGCACCATTAAATGAAATAAAACATTCACACAAGTAGAATTCATCTTCTCACACACCTCCTATTATAACCCAAACAATATACCAATGTTGTTCCTTATATATCACCTACTGCTCCTGCATATTTTATGCTCCATATCTGCTTTTAATACCCCATGTACATATTGTTCACAAGATGGAATAGTTTGGGTTTTTTAAATGCCAAAACCACGCAGCTAACAAGTCTTCAGATTATCAAAGCTGTTACAAAGGTCATATTTGCTCTTGTTCCCTTAAAAATTACATACATCTTTTGACGCTTTTTGTTCCTGTTCGTTCACATCTGACATGGGAAGTATGTGACCTTTTAACTCTTATTAATAGTTTATGCTACATCACATGTGTATTCCCCAGTCTCCTCTCTTGCTCACCTGAACTGAGTGAACTTTGCCATCTAATTCATAGGCCTTTAAAAGGCTCCAGACCTCACATGCAATACCCTGTGTTCTTCCATGAATAATTCAAGCCCCAGTGTTCCTCCATCATCCCTCTCTGCCTGGCTCTGTTTCTTCCCTTCTATTGAGGTCTTGACTTATGAGCAGACTTATGTTATTCTTTCCCGATTGTCACACTTTATTACAATTAATATTAATTATGTGGGTTCTTGTCCAATATGTAGCTTTCTGGGCATAAAAGACTGTCATGTTATAAGGTTTTTTTCTTTGCAAACTTTGTGTAATAAAGCATTCTCCTGTCAGGAGCTGTCAGCACCACATACATCTACTTGATAATAACTGTACAGTAATAGAGTTAGCTAAAGAAGTTGTGTGCAAGCCGACATGAATTCCCATAGAGAAGCCAATCTTGGAGCTTATCCGTGATTTCCTATGGCTGACATGCAGTTAAACACAAAGTGTTGCAAACAGCCTGCTTGACGAAATGAATAACCTGTTACAGCCCTGAAAGAAATGCTGGCCTTGGATGTTAAACTTCTATTGGAGGCTTAGGTATAATAAGTAGATTCTGACAAATACTGTTCACACAAATGTTTGCAGAATGAGAGTGTTCCATGAATATTAATGGAAACACATTCTCCTGAGTATTCACAATCCACACAGTAAACTAGGAGTCTGTGACCCTTCAAGTGCCTTGTCCCCATTAAAGGGACAAATCTGATGTGATTTTAAGCTATTTTATCCCATGGTTGAAAAAGTAGGAACACTATTTAGTTATACAAATCAAAACCCAGAACAGACTTAACAACAGTTACAGGAAGGAGTGGAGAAAAAAACTTGCAGTTGTTAAAAGACAAGGAACAATTAAATATTCTGCACATTCTCCTGTAACATCACCCACTTCAGTGGTGGCCATCAGTTATGGATTACAGGCAGATTAACAATAAAACAGCAGACTATCTATTAAGCCTGATTAAAGGGTCACACTTGGACTGAAAAGAATAAAGACAAAACCCAGTCTAGAACCAGCTGGTCAATGCCCAGTAATGGCAGAGACAAAAAACCCATCACAGTCTATACTGCAAGGAGAAGGTCACCAGGACAGGGAGTTAAGGTGACACAGAATGATGCAGTGTGATGATGTGAAATAGCATTTAAACTCAAAAATAGATCATGTTGTATGGGAGACATCAGGAAAGGTGAGAGTACCAGCAAAAAGGGACTGAAAGATGAAGATTCAACTCACCACGCAGCTGTGAGTTAGAAACAAAGTATGATTAAAAAAATTCCAACTGGACACATGGTGAGTACAACAAGGGAAGAACAAGCACTGCTGCCCTGTCTGGTAAGTACAGAGTAATCCTTTCCCTTCATGCAGGACCCAAAATTAAATCAGAGAGCATCACAGCCCAATGATGTCTATTGGCATGGTACTGGTGAGCAGCCAAGAAGAAAAAAAAAGAAAAAGAAATAAAATCTGTATTCTCTAAAGCTATTTTTAACTACTAGAATGAAACATTCATTCCTTGCTGCTGCAGTGTTTGTAGAGAAAGGAGCGATACAGCTGGAGAGCAGGAGTCCAAAAGCAGAGCACTGAGCCCAGGGAGCTGTGGGGACACACAGAGATGGAGTGGGGATGTGCTGGGCTTCACCAGCTGAGCTGAACACGCAGCACCCTGAGGGGGAAGAGCCAAGCCGAGCACAGATATCGACAGTCTGCTGCAGTTGTCACCCTGCCAGCCAAAGGAGCCACAGCACACGCAGCAATGACTCCCCTTTCCAGCAGAACTAACAGGGAAGGCCTCAGGAAAGCAGTGGGCTGGGTCAAACACTCCCTTATCCCATGGGGGTCGGCACCAACAGCACCCTCTCTGCTCAGGGGGCAGCACGTGTCGGTCTGGCTGCTCTGGAACTGTCCGAGCTCCTGATGACCCTTTGCCTCTTACTAATAATACCTTTAAATTGTTGGTTATGCTGCCTATTTATTTCAGAGGCACAAATATTTTGAGAACTAGGGGGAGGGGAGATCTCTAAAATAGAAAGAAAAGTGTTAGAGAGAACAGAAAAAGAAAATAAATCAAGTCCTGGACCATAATACCAGTTACAACTTGACTGCCCATGGCTACATCATAAGAGCATTTTTCCCTAGTGGTGTCACAAAAATTCTGTCTTTGTGTTTGAATGTGCTGTGCATAAAGTCCTATTTGGACAATTAAATTCATCTTTGTTACATCTATCCTTAACTTAAAAACTGCTCGAAGAACCACAGTTCGTTGAGTGGCTGGCAGTTTCCTCAACTAGAAGAAATATTCTTACCACTTCGGTTCACATCACATGATTGAAAGATTACCAGTAGTGAAGAGAAAGCAGGAACAAACTCATTAATGGGTTATTAATGGGTTTTTCTACGTCAAATAACCCTTTTACAGGCAAGATACAAGAAGTCCTGCAGGTTCTAAAGCACTTCATAATAGTAAAGAGCAAAGCAAAACGTGTTAAATTCTTGCTGACTAGGCAACTTCTTTCCATCACAAAACTAAAGTAGCAGAATGGCCTTGAAATAAGTTTACAAACAATGTTTTAACAGGCAAAAAGGTTTTTACTAAGTCTATTGTACAGTTGCACCAGCACCTTGACAATATATTGCTTTAATAGTCAGGTTTCTCAGCTGAAGTGACTGAGCGACCACAGCTGGGGGTCTGAAAGCTTGTTCCCTGCTGGAGACATTTCCCTTCAAGTAACCTCCCAGGGCACCAGCAAAAAGGCCAACATAGAGAGGTTATCTTTCACAAGAGGGAAACATTGTCCTCTCCAAAATGAGCGTTATTGTTAGCGAGCACACCAAAGCTGCTACCCAAGGGAAGGGAGGAAAGGGTCTAACAGCAGCAAGAAAAGTGAGAATAGATTCAAAATAAAGACATGGAAATATATTAGCATGCACATGCCAAAATGTTACGGACACTTCTCAGCACATCTGTCAGTCTGACCAGTCCCCAAAGGTTTATAGTGCTTAGCTGCTTTTAAAGAAGTTTTGGAAGCATTTTCCCAGTGTAACTGGATAGCTACAAAATTTATTTCCTCTAAAAGTCACGAAGTATTTCTGTTACAAATGCCAGAAGCCAAGACTCAGTATGCAAATGACCGGTTGCAGAGTCAGCCGGGGTGTGAACTGGCAGCACGTGTGGCTCTGGGGTGTAACTGGAGACTGGAACTGGTGCTCTCCCCCAGCAGGAAACCTGGTCCATCAGGGCTTTGCAGGGTAGGGATACACCCAGGCAGGTGCTGCAGAGTAACCAATGCACTGTAACACACACCCTGCCTTCTGCCTCAATGTTTTATGTGCCCACGGCCATCAGAGCACCCTGTCACCAGAGCAAGGAGATACCCTAACGACGGGTCTGAGCTTCCTTTCCAGGGAAAAATTCATCACCAAAACCTTGCCTTGCAACAACTTACAAAGAAAGACACTTGGCTTTTGACATTTCTGTGCTTTTGATCAGTCAGAGCAGTTATCTGCCTTCAATTAATTTTCAGCAGTTACATGCATTTTCCAGGTAGGAGACATTATGCAAATATTTCATGTCATTTAGTCACACTTCAAAAATATTATTGTTAAGCAAACGTGAACACAGGTGTAGACTGTGTCCTGGTCCAGACCGCCCTGAACACAGTTAAAACCAGAAGTGGTTTCCACGAGCACTGGATGGATACTGTGATTATGTTGATATCAGCACAGTAATTAAATACTGCATATCTTTGAAATCCAGTCTGTGGTGTCTTGTCTCTTGAGCCAACTGTGATACTCCTCTTTCCCAGTGTGCTGTTTAGAAGTTTTCCACAAACATGTTAACTTATCCATTAAAGGATAAGTTACCTTACCCTACCTATTTTTAAATGCAGGAGACTGCTCATATAAAGCACTTCCAAAACGTTGTCTGGATTGAGCCATACCCAGAGCATTTCCTTCCACACTGCTTTATCGACAGCTGCTACAAAGGGTATTAATTTGCACCTTGCCAAAAATCTGGCTGTACCAGTCAGAAAGCCCCATCTGGTGCTGCATTTGCCCTCCTCGGGTCAAACCAGAGGGTGCAGAGCAGAGCAAAGTGCCACCCTGGCACGGAGCCGCCGTGGTTGTCTCTGGAGCGCCACAGCCACGGCATAAGGACCGTGCTAAGAACGGGAATACATCTGTGCTGATTAAATCCAGCCCTGGCACACGGTCCCCCAGGAAGCCTGGAGCAGTGGCAGAGCCCAGCAGCAGCTCAGAGGCTCCCTCAGCTGCAGCATCAGTGCCCACAGCTGTGCCCTAGAGGAGGGGCCACATCTGCCTCCCGCTGCATTCCTTCAAACCCAGCCACTGCCACTCGGAACATCTCCCAGTCCCCTCCAGATCAGGGTTTTTCCTTCCAGTTAATACAACTGGACACAGCTATGCCTTTAGAGACTGACGAAGTTTCTCTGATTACGAGCTATTTCCTTCATGCTGATACACTTCAGGTTGTGCATCCACAGAGACTGCTCATCACAAAACTCTATACATTTATTTCTCAAGACGCACCGGAGGCAGCTGAGGGACAGAAATTGTTTCAGTGCATCGAATTGTAAAGCAAACATACATTCATCAAAGCAAAGTGTTCACAGGTGAAATATGCACAAAACACGATCTGATATTTATCACCTGCTTGGATTGAAGAGTGAGCATCCATTGACCTTCCCTTGACAGCATTTGCCAGGCAATAAAGAATGAAGCAAATAGCAGATGGGGTGTTTTTTCCCATCACTTTTTCCCATACTGTTAAATAATGAAAATGGTAGTGTCTTCTCCCCATTCCAGGCTAACAGGGGTGATAGTCAGCACTTACTACACTGACACACAGTTTCTCATTGTGCAGTGGCTGCAGCCTGGGTTGGATCACCCAGCTTTCAGGCAATTTAGGTACCAGAGGGAAGGGACTTTACCCTTTGGGTAAGTCCCACCTGCTGAACAAGACCTGCCTCTCCTTGTACTGGACTCTGTGAAAGAAAGGCAATTAAAGCAGGAACCCTTGTTACACGTTTGTCCAAGCAGTTTTAGATGCACCTAAGCAGTATAAAGCATAATGCACTTATGTTTTTAGCAGATCCAAGAATTAGATTTTTCTTTCTTAGGTTTTTTTTTTCTTTTTATTCTGAATTTGGCAAGACTTGATACTTTATGTTGATAAAATACATCATCTTTCTTATATTGATGTCTGCTTAATCTGCAAATTCAGTAGATACACGTGACACTCAAAGTGTAATGAATCATGCATTTTTATAATGAATCCAACAGTGAAGGGGAAAAACAGTCTTTGATCTTTCTCCTAACAGCCCAGTTATTCCTGGATTTATACATAGTAAGTGTTTATGGATTACTTTCAATTAAACAACCTGTTTCACTTTCTATTCTGTTACGAAAGTAAACCCTTTCAAGTCTACAATGAGATAACACGTGGCTCAGTAGTCCTACTTGAGGAGGTGGAAGTTTAAGCTCCCAATCCCTAATTTGCCTTAGTATTGCTGAATGTCCCAAACCCAGCAAACCATCCTCGGTAGGACTGGACAAAGAGGGGCAGGGCACGAGCACAAATCTACAAGCATTTCCCCATTTCTGTGCTCATTCTGCCCCACCAGCATTATCAGAACCAAAAGCAGCAGACAACTATTCCACACATGTCAGCAATAAAAGAATATTTATTGCATGCTGCTGTTCCTGATTGTAGACCTGAGATGAAACATCACAGGATGTGCACAAATGTGGAGGGCAGGGAGGAGGATAAGCTGCTGCAGTGGTTTGTGGCAAGTTACACCTTTAACACTCCAATTTGTTTCCTTATTACTGTACAGGTGTCCTTTCCAGCCTGCTCTGCAGCCATGAGGGCTTTACAGTTCCCTGTAGGACTCACACTGCCCTATTTTGGGCTGAAAGCCTCACAACTGAATATTTTTCATCACTCTGGTGTTGCCCCGTGAGTTGAGGCAGTGACCAAAAGAGCAAGAAAAGCTGGAAGAAGTTGGGACAATGAATCAAAGTAGCATTGCTCCAGCTCCTCCATAGCATTATGGGGTAGATTCTTTTGAAGCAGTTTTTCTTCTTGAAAAACATGCTGTAGTACCCTTTTTCTTTGACAGTTTTCTCAGAAATTCATGAGAGCCATTCTGCAGAGGGCAATTTATATTTGCAAGTACAGATGAAAGATATTACTGAATTTCTAATGTGGATTGCAAATTTAAGTTCTGATGAACTGTCAGTGCCATTTGTAACACAAATAAACACCCACTGATGGCAGAAAGCAATAGGGCTCTTTCATACCTGCTATTATGTTGCTACAATTGCTTGCACAGGAGTGCAAACACAACTCACATTTCTCTGAAGTTATTTAATTGAAAAATAATGCATCTTGTAGATCTTGGCATGGAATTAATTCAGCAGACCATTTCCTAGCAGAAAAATACAGGACCCATATTGTCACCAGTGCAACTCTGTGAGATCCACTTTGTTCTGGACACTCGGAAGGACAAGATGCCCAGGCTGTGATTTAACTAAGTTTCCATTTTGCTAACTCCCTACACCTGGGAATTGTCAGCAATAACTGGCATGATGCTGATCCAAGGTCCCACAGCTATGGAGAACTGTTGTTTCCCACTCACATTCCCTACACTTGGTTCCCTACAGATTACATGGGTGCTGCCAGAGATGTGTTGGGAGGTATCTACCTGTAGTGACAGGGGTGCTCTCTCCAGGGGGGAGATTTTTTACAGCGTCTCACCCTCAGACAGCCTTGGGTTACCCCTTTGTCAGGCAGAGATCACACATGAAACAAGTGCCTGCACTGCCAACCCAGCCGAGCTCCCGACTGCTACAGCCAGGGAAATGCTCCACTCCATCTGGAAGCTGGAAGGAGAAGTGTCTTTGCAGATCCAAAGCTGGGAACTCCTCACTGAAGGGATGACAGAAGGCCAGAGCAGTGGGATTTGCCTTCCCTCCCACCTGTAGGACACAGCAGCCAGGCTGTCCCACACACCGGACAGCACCAAGCCACGGGTCAGAGGAGAACTTGGAAGGGATATTCATTTCCACAAGTTCAGCACAGTCCTCTACCTGAGCACTGCAGAAGTCACACTGCAAATGAATCCCAAGTCCTCATCCCAAAGAGGTTATAATTGCTTTACTGCAATTATATATATAATGTATAATACATATATATATAATTTACTGCGATGCCCTCACTGCCCAGTAACTGCCCAACTTAACTTAAAGATCACACGGATGGAAAGACACTTGCAAAACATGTATGTGTGTGCATACACATAAATCAGACACAGCTTAAGCTGTGCCTGAAATCAATAGAAGTAAATAACACATGTAGGTGTTCAAAGCAAGTGAATAATAACTACAGTTATTCAGTTACTCAATTCCAATGATACAATTACCCAGTTGGGTTACACAGTTATCCAGTTCCAGCTACCAAGAGGAGTTTATACTCCAACCTACTATAACGAAATTTTTATTAAAAAAAAAAAAATTCTAGAAAAAAAAATAAAGCTTAGGAGTAGTTAACTTCTAATTGGAGTAATGACTATAAATGATTAAAAAATTTCTGCATAACTGCTAAAGGTAAGGCATGCAGTAAATCTCAGTCCAAATGGCATCTTGTTATGTGGAACTTCAAATCAAGTGGAACAAACAATGGTTAGAGGCATGTTATGTTCCGCATAATGCTCTTTTGTATCTATTGTTTAGCTTATATACAGATCCATCTTGAATCTGGTTAACTAGTAATTAAAGCTCTGCAAAATTCAGTTCTGTTTGAGATACTGCTGCAACACACACCAATTCCTTTCACAGGCTTTTGCAGTGGTCCTGGTTTGCTCATTTGCCATTACTTGAAAATAGACATCTCATATTGCAATTTGAATTTAGAAAATAGATGAGCTTTACTTCTTGTGGTTGCTTCTGAGAGACTTGCACTTGAAAAATAGAACCATTTTCATATCCAGAACTGTATTTCACAAGATATTAATTTCCTTCTTTTCCTAGAAATTTCATGTATTAGCACCACTGCAGAAGTGTCCATTAACACAGGTTCATTTGTGATTTAATTTGAAAAGCTTTTTGAATTCTGAGTAGAATTTCATTATGAATACTTTACATGGCATGTGGCCATTTTGTGGTTAGGACTAAATATCATATTTCTTTTAACTAGTTTCAAGGACAATAAATATCTACTGACACAGTATATTGCTTTTTGTAGGAGTTACCTAGCTAAAATCCTAGTTTAGGACACTAATCTCATTTTTGGGATACCCAATACATTAGTCAACACCAAAATGCAATTAAAGTAATTCTTGAATCTGACAAACTCTCCTGAAAAAAATTCTAAATGTAAAAAGTACTTGTGATACAAACAACCCAATAGGGCCAAATTCAGATGGACATTTGTCTCTCTTGCAAGAGCTGACTAAAGAAAGGAATTTATAGAATATTCTTTAGAATATTCTTTATCACTGGTCACTGCAGTTCAAGCAGTCAGAGTGAAAATGAGGACTTCTGGAAAGCCCCTTTCTCACTCTAGTTTAGCAAATAACTATGGATTGAAGTCTGAAAGCCTTGCAGCTTTGCCCAGGATCTTGGATTTTAAAAAGCTTTTGAAGGTATCCGACCTATCAATGTGCCAGGTTTCGCCAGTACAACTGAGAACACACAAACAGCACCAGAAACTTCTGCTCTGGGTCTGACTGCAAGGCTGACACGGGAGAAACACGTCCCAGCCTTCCCACCGTGATCACCAACAGCACACCAAAAGACCACCAGATAAAGATCTCCTGATCAATGTTTATTTACAAAATTAACACATTTGATGCACCCCACACAATCCCATTAGTTTCGTGCAGTATCTTACGTGACTAATAAAATCATCCCTCGGCTTTTCGGATCGTTCCGTACATTGATTTTGACTTCTTCAGCACTTGCTAATTATTGCACCATCTCCCCAGACCTTTAATATAGTATTAAATATTTAAAATCACTCTTTCAGGATATTTTTTCAGCCATTTTTCAGCAAGTGAAACACAAGCCAGAAGCTACTAAACCCAGTCAGATCTTAAAGTTATGAAAACAACACCTCTCCCTGTGCTTTCAGACAAACCTGAGCCAGCAAAAGAAGACAGGAGCACACTAGGAGCTCTATAACCACCACCAGCCTCCTTCCCTCCTCTTCTCTTCTCCTTCCCTACCCCTGGCTGCTACACTCAGAACATACCACACGGTTGGAGATAACGGAGATATGAGGCAAGATTTGCCAAAACCTACAGGCCAGGGCAAGGTGTTGTGCCAGTGCCTTGACAGCCTCCTCATCCTCTGTGCCCAGGGAAGCTGTTCCCCGCCCGAAGGGGAGGGCAGGGGCTGTGCCAGCCCCACAACAGGGCTGCAGCTGCACAGAGGCACTGCCTGAACAGGCTGCACGGGAACGGTATGTGCGTGCCCGGGGCTGCTGACTCACTGCAGGGATCAGGGCAAGGCAAGAGGGGAACCTCAGTGGGACTGCCTGAGTCCTGGGGAAGTGCAGGAGGTGGTGTGGGGTCTGGAGGGGATATTCTACTGGATAATCTGCTGACAGCCCTTCCAGGACCCCCACGAGAGTTCCAGGGGGAACGTGTGCAGTTTTGGGCACCATGATAGAAGAAAGACATTAAGCTCTTAGGGACCATCCAAAGGAGGCAATGAAGATGGGGAAGAGCCTTGAAGGGAAGCTATGAGAGGACACTGAGGGCACTTGGTGTGTTCAGCTGGAGAAGAGACTGAGGGGAGACCTCAGTGCAGTTCCAGCTGCCTGGGCAGGGGCAGAGGAGGGGCAGGGACTGAGCTCTGCTCTGTGGGGACCAGGGACAGCAGCCAGGGAATGGCTGGAGCTGTGCCAGGGCAGGCTCAGGTTGGATCTCAGGGAAAGGTTCTTCCCCCAGAGGGTGGTTGGCACTGACCAGGCTCCCCAGGGCAGTGGGCACAGCCCCAAGGCTGCCAGAGCTCCAGGAGGGTTTGGATGATCCTTTGGGGCACAGGGGGGGACTCTTGGGGCTGGGCCTGTGCAGGGCTGAGGGTTGGACTCGATGATCCTTGTGGGTCCCTTCCAACTCACCGTATTCTGGGATTCTGTGATTTTCTTCAGGCTGCAACCACTTAAAGAAATATGTTTTGAAGACCAAGTTGATTGTCTTGAGTCATCCTACGCTCTACAGGCAAAGCTAACCCATGATTCTTTGGTTTAGCATAGTTGGAAATACTGGAGCTGTGGCTCTTGTGCAGGGACCTCTAACAGGCCATCAGATGGCCCCTGAACTCCTAAGGTAGAGCTGAGAAGAGTATCAGCCTGTAAGCTCATGTCAAACCTGTCTTAGCAATCAAAGTCTGAAATAACAAAACACAAAATGATGTTAACATTTGAGAAGAAAAGGTCACATGCCTCCAGCCAAGCTTTGTAAGATTTCCCTTCTTGAGTAACAGCTGGTCTGTCACAGCCAGCCTGGCTTAAAGACAATCACAGGACAAAAATTAGGGAAATCATCTGCCTGCAGCAGGTCAATACTGGCAACCCAGAACTACTACACCAAATGCTGCCCTCCATTTTCCTCCATTTTCACTGCATTTTTGTCTGCTTTAGCTGAGAGCTGAATGTGTTCAATCTCATCCAAACTAGAATTTAAAAGACATTGGCATCTCATTCCTGTATGGCTGAGTATCAGCCACCAGTATCAGCACAGAAAGCTGCTTCAGGTAACTACACAGACATGCTCCACAGGGATGAAGGTGAAAAGATTCCTGCCATACTCAACCTGACACTGTAAGAAAGTTCACCCCAAACCACTGTTTCCACCCAGTCACCCCAAGTTCCACGCTTAAAAGAATTAAGAGCAGCTGACAGATCTCATTAAGTCATCATGGATATCTTATCCTCATCTTTTACTAGGTCAAAGGAAACTACCACTTACTTGGTGTTTTGGTATTATGGACAGAAATACTATAGAGCCAGTAAACACATTAGTCCCTGCATGGAGAAACAGTCCCTTTCCCCAGAGGAACTAATTGTCTAATTAAAAGATTCTGTTCTTTTTAGGCTACTCAATCACAGTGCAAGAAATAAGGCTATTTGAACTTGAATATAAGCCTCATGTGTTTATGTATTGCAGTGCAGGTTATTTATATTATGCAGCTCAAAATCTAGCCAAGGTTATTTAAGCTCGTGCTCCTTTGAGGTTAGCTGTAAGGGAATTAAAGTTGGTTTGTAATTTAAATTCTTCTCTGCAATAACTATTATATATGCACCTGTCACAGAATAGCTGGGTTCCTTAAGGAAAGCTTAGTCCAGACAGGACAGCAGACATGCAGCAGCCTTTGGGCCAAGGAAAGGACCTGAGCCACCACAGGACCCTGCAATGCCAGAGGAAAGCTGCAAAGTGCTCCTGAGGAGCAATTGTGCAGTGGGACAGAGGGGCTGAGAGGCTCACACAGGGATTCCAGAGGGACAACAACAAAAGCTGGATGGGCTGTGAGGAATTCAGGAATGAGAAGACAGTGGCTTCCTCCTCACCCCTTCTAAAACAACAGTGGTCATAAGGCAGTGAAGCAACCAAGTACCTGTACGTTCATCCTTGAGCAAAATGACACCCTGCAGTGCAGGCACTGCAGTACCTTACACAGCTTCTACAAAGTCTGCTCGTTATTTCAAATAAATATTGGCTGGTGAATATCAGATCAAATGTGACCTGAGGCTCGTTATCAGTCATTCTGGTGTGTAGAGGAAACAGTGCAGGACTGTGCTTGACCAGAAAGGAGCAACAAGAGCAAGTCTGGCAGCATTTTAGCCTACCTTAAAGTTGTAAGCCATCCTGCACAAATATTATGTCTTTCTATTTTACCAGATGGCTGCTATCATAAAGGGAGTCTTTGGTCCCTGTCACAACTTTTCATCACTGTGTACAAAATACAGCAAATATTTGCATCTTTTAGCATCAGTTACAGAGAATTTGCCATCATCTCTGGTGTGTGCAGTAACATTGTATGGTAACATGATTGGATTGATGAACATTGCTTTATGCCTCAGAAGACCCACCAGCAATTTTTCTCCATCATGTCACATTCAGACCACAAGGTAAGTTCTTGCACTGGGATAGCACCTGCTCTGCCCCTTTATGTCATTCTGAAAAACACATGGATTTTATCTGGTTCACCTTGCCTTGAACTGGAAAGGAGGACACATGGGGATCACAGCAGTTGAGCTGGCTGTGACACAAACAGAGTCTACACCAACTTCTGCACTGCCTCGAGCGGGTACAGAGGTTTTGGCACAGCATGACCTGCCCACCAAACCCTGGCACTCTGCTGCAGCCACACATCCCATGGGGAGAAAAAGTTGCACTTCTTCAGGTGAGAGCAATTCCCCATCGTAGGACACCGTTCCCGAGTGAGCCATGGGAATACCGATCCCAAAGCTAAATTAAAATGTATTTCCACGCTGTCACAAGTCGGATGTTTATTGCCTTGCTGCGTACAGAACTGCAGGCCAATAATGTGAGGCAGAGAGCATCACGCCCACTGACACAGCTCTGCAGAAGTAGGTGGTGTTGGTGATAATGGATGGCAGAATCACACTAAACATTGTAATCGTGCTGCCAGAACTGCAGTACCTGAGAAGTGCAGTTAACACCAAGAATCTCTTGTCAAGAAGATGCCAGCAGACATAACAAGTATGCAACTTCAGAACTTTACTTTTACGAAAGCAGAGTACTGAATCACCGTGGAACCACTGGCAGGAACATTTTTATAGCTGCCAGCATGTTTCATTAAAAAGATAAACATTGAAGTGTAGAACTAACAGCTGCTGTAACACTGATATGCCCAATACAAGGTTAGCCCCTAGTATTAAGAAAACATCACTCATCTTGTACAGTACTATTAGTAAGCACTGACTGAAATCCACCTGCTGATACAGATTATTATCACATAAAATTAAATCATCAGCTTGCATTTAAGTGATTAAAAGCTTGTGTTTAGACTGTCTAGTTGCCAGAGATCTGAAGCAGCCCCCACTAAGATGAAACTAAAACAGTCTACACCGCTCAGTCCTCCAAGTGTTCCTCACAAGTCTAATTTCCAAATCTTTCACTTGCTGCTCACATTCAAAGGGACTGAAAACAGCAAGTTTCGAAATAAAGACATAGAAGTTATTACTTATGTATCATTTACATTCTTCTAGAAGGAAGTTCCTCAGGCTGCTGCAGAGCTAACTAACCTGGCTGATGAACCCTCACTGGTTTATGAATGAGCAGATTCACACATCTGCACAGGTAAAGTCTGAAAGAGATCCTTGCAAGGTTGGTCATCCAGCCTGAATTTCACCTGTCATCACAAACAAACACACAGAGCTTTTCACTGTTACTTGTTAGAGACAAGGCCACTGCCACACACACAGGTGTGATTGGAGTCACTCCTCACCTGAACTGGGTGCACTGGAACAGCTCCAAACACCACACACTTGCAGCATGTGCTAATCCCAGACACAGGCAGGTTTCCTGAAGACAAACTTTGGCTGAATTTAGGGATTTTCTACTATATAGCCCTGCCATGAAAGCTCAGCAGGGCTGGATGTTCTCTCAAGCACTGTCCAAAGAAGTCACAGTCAGACCATGCTGGCACACAGCATTAGCACTGTTTGTTGAGGAAACGCCACAAAGACAAACAAAACAAGTTAAATGTCTGCTTCTAGGCCTCCTATAAAGCAAGGTGCTTATCTATTCAGAAAGGAAACAAACCCCCTCTTTGACTTATTACCAACCCTTGTCACCTGTTCTCAGTTCTGCACATGGAAAACAGTCATTCAGGCAAGTCCGAAACACGTAAGTGTGTTCCATGCTTGTCACCTCCCTGCTTTACTCTTTAATGCTCAAACCTGGACAGAAACTTGCTCTGTATTCTCTTCCAAATTTTTATGACCTTTAGAATTCAAACACCAAAACCAAGTTCAAGGTCTAAACAACTTCCTTCCCACTGCTCACTGAATTCTTGCTGCAACGTTATTTTATGCTTCTGTTTTGTGTCTACTCATGTTCCTATTTAGGTGAGTATATTGTGCTTCTTTCTTAAGGATAAATCCTAAAAAATACATATTTGTTGGCTTATCATTTAAAGTTGCTTTGTCTGAAAATCAGCAGAAATAGATATCCCAGCAACAAAGGGAAGTGTTGTTACAGCAGGAAGTAAAATATAACAAGAAATTCAAAGCATCTGTTCACCTCACAATTCAGAGACCTGACCAGTACATCATCTGCAACAGAGAAGAGCTGTTCTAGAGTCAGGTGTTTTGTAAAGAGACATTATTTCTGATAGGCATATTAAATACAGCAAACTGGGAGACAGAAGCTGCACCCAGAGAAACCACAGTTCCCTTTGCTGTCAGATGGGTGCCCAGACCCCCACTGCACTGCACAGCCCTGGTCAGGGGAGCTGGAGGAGCCACAGCCAGCCCACCCAGAGGAACAGGAATTCCCTGCCCACTCCCAGCAGCCATTCCTTGGACAGCACAGTGGCAATGCACCTCTGCCCTGCAGTTTCTGTATTACATTGCAACGTTCCACAGCAGAAGTACAATATTCTAAGTATTCAACGTGGCCTAAATCCCATGAAAACAGCGATGCTGGTATCTCATAACCCAGGAAGCAGCAGACCTACATCACAGCTACAGTAATGCCTCTCTTGGGAAGAGGAATGGAAGAGAGCAGGCATAATTCCTGGGCCGTGAGCAAAGCTTTAAAGCACCTACCTGAACCGTTTGCACACCCAGGAGAATCAAGGCTGCTGCAGAGCCTCGGGGGTGGCTCTGGTGGCCAGGAGGAAGGGATGTGGTATTCCCAAAATCCCTAGTTCTCATTGCTGCCAAACCAGCTCCGAGTTTCATTGTTGACAAACATGTCTCTAGCAGACCATGCACTTCCCTCCTGTATTTTCAACTTCCTTAAGGGTTCACTGCCCTTTGAATTTTGGCATCCTAAAGTGAACAAACTCCAAACTGAGTAGCAATTCAGAATTGGGACTCAAGTCTTTTGTGACTTTTGTGACTATTTAAGCCAGTTCTCATTTTGTTTGTAGTGATTCTCTTTTCTCTTAAGTCTCTCTGAGGGTTACAAGCTTCCTGCCTTTGAGACATCTGAATTTGTGGGTATACAAGTAATCTCGTACTTCACCCATCACAGTTACTCACTCATCCACAGCACACCGAGTTACAGGTGCACGAGCAGCCACTTCAGGCACTTGCCTGGCTCAGAAGGTGGTTCTGAGCCGGCCCAGCCCCAGCACCCACTAATTGCCTGAGAAGAAAGTAGGTTGCGAATGAAAGTGTGACAGGCACCGTCACACAGGGTGATGAGAAGGAGCTGTGGCAGTAGAGAAAGCACAAGGATATAAATGTGGATAATTGGAATGATTTAATTTGCTAATGTTGCATAAGAGGCATAATTAGTTCAGTAACAGTGAGAGCAGCAGAGGAATCAGACTAGTAATCACAAATAATTACGTGCCAATTACACATAGTAAGGGGGTTTTGTTGTTATTGAATGGTCAGAATTTGGGAACTAGACCAAATAACAGACCTCACAATCTCTGTTTCAGTCACTTTTTCTTTCCTACAGCAGCAAAGCCTCTCTACCTTTTCTCTGGTAAAAAGAAGAGAAACCAAAACCCAAGTAAAACCAAGATGTGATGCGCATCCAAATTGGACAGTGTTCCTATCAGCAGAGATAGACTTGTAGCGTCTTTCCAAAGCTCCCTTTCTGTAGCCAAAATCTCTGTCTTGTCCACACTGTCAATACCATCTGCCAGCAGCCTCCTCAGCTCATAAGCCATCTGCCAGCCATTGACCTAGAGCTCTGTGTGCTCTCACTGCCATGCTTGCCTAAGCTTCTGCATTTCCACATCTCTCACCATCCTCCTACCCCGCTCTCACACATCCTCCCAGAAGAACTGATCCAGACAACTATTACTAAGCCAACAAGAATGGAAGGAGTTGAATACTGATTGTCTTTCCTGTGTAAAACCCCCTCTTTTTATTTTTTTTCCTGGTTATTTCCAAGGAAGAATAAAATAGGGGCTTTGAGTTGTTCTGCAATAACAAATTGATACAGTACTGGAATAATTCACTATTCAACATGAAGCGTAAATTAGTTTATTTAAATAGGCTATTTCTTCTTAATCACAAAATTAAAATAAAAATCAAGAAAATGGAGACCTATTTTTGTTACCACCCTGCATGACATTTATCACAGATTTACCCTCATATCTGACAGTCTTTAGCTGAGTGAAACTATAATTTCTAAGTTGGACACTTTAGTTAAGAGTCATTATAAAAGGTTATGACAAACTAAGAAAATACTGTATATAAAGAAGAACAATGCCCCCCCCCCACTGCTGGAGTTTGAAATACACATTTACTGAGGTGAATTTCTGTCCAAATCTGAAATGATATATTTAGGAATATATCTTGTGTCTTTCAAGTTTGCCCAGAAGAGCAGGACATCCCTGACAGGCTCCACTCTGATTCCCTCACACCCATAACAGCACGTAATGAGATTCATCCTGTTGTGATCCAATGGAAAAAGGGTGGGATTTCAACTGCAGACAATACACTGCTACTATCAAAGTCAGTATCTGGAAATCTAGACCATGATTGTTTTTCCTAAAGCAAGAAAATACCAAGTACCCCTTTCCTTGGAAATCTCTCAGATTGCAGCAGAAAATATCACTGTCCACCCAGAAACCAGTTCATTGGATCAGTTTGGGAGCAGCCCTTGCCAGAGTTTTCAAGAGACTAACTTTTAAACAAGGTTATAATATTTAAGAGTGTCTATTGCTCTTACCCTTTACTGAGAGACAGTTTTAGGCAGCATTTGGGTTCTCTCCAGCACTGTTTGTAGCACACCAACGCTTGAAGGTTTTGAACAAGGATGTGATTTTTTCTTAGAAATAGGAACAAACATTAAGAACAACATGGCACAACAGAAGAAACTCCATTTTTCTAGCAGGAATATTAACAAGCAACTTAGTCCCAAGTCACCAGCCTGCACAAATATATTCTCTACTCACAAATGCATGCTGCTGATGTAACCTCATAGGGGTACACATCCCTGAATCTTCAGTAAAATTAATTGGGCCAGTATAAAATATGATCTAGTTCCCTTTGTTCATTTACCTAATTTGTGCAACTCTCTGAGAATGTGTTTGTTACACTTTCCCTTGTGGAACTGCACAGATGAAGCTGTTTCATTAACAAGGGATGGGGGCAGAGGAACACTGTTTCCTCTCAAACTGGGTGACAAAGCAGGGACACAGCCCACGCTGCTGTGCTGCAGCTGACCATGTCCTGCACGGTGCTGCAGCTTCTCTCCTCTCCTGGAAGCTCAGGACACAGTTCCCTGGCTCCTGGGCTGTGCACTCAGGAGCTGCAGAGGTGCTGCAGTGCTGAGCACAGGCATCTTATAGGGAACAGAAGCTTTTCTGCCCCTTCTAAATCTGGCTGCACACCAGCACATTGCAGGGACACCAGGAGGTGTTTCCTGCATTGGTGGAGCCTGAACACTACCTGCTTTCTCCTGCAAAAGAGGAGCCTGATTTGGGAAATTTCAGATAGGCACGAACACATAATCCATTTAGGGAATGTGATACAAGGTTTTGGGGGTAACACACAGCTCTGGGTGCCCTGTTTTGCCACCCTCCCAGTGCCACGGTGCACTGGGGACACCAGGAAGCAATTCCCCTGGGTGAACCCATCCCAGAGCCATCTTCTCTGTATCTCTTTCACCCCTCTACAAAGGCCCATCCATACTGCATGTCCACCAAATGTCTCTACCCATGCCTCACCAACCCTCCCCTCCCATCAGAGCTGCACAACACCCCTCTGGGCTGCCTGATCCACACCCAGACCACGTCACCCAGCTGCTGCTGAAGGGTCACTTCCCCCATTTTATTGAGTAAAACAGGGAAGCAGTTTCACTGGGGCTTTATTGGAGCTCTATTAGAACTTTGATTTGTAAAGTTTCCTGGACTACGCCTGCTTTATAAAAGGGTTCTGATTTCTACCCCACATTCCCCTTTCAGATGTAAAAATGCTCCACGTTGAATTTCTCCCCATTATTTCCTCTGGGGAGGTGCTGACATGACAGCTTGGTAAGCTTTATCCCTACCAAAAGGCAAAGCTGTTCCGATGCTTGCAATTTTTTAATGTATTTTCATTTAATGATTGCTTGCTTTTTCTTCCTTTATCTGTTACAAGGAAACACCTATCTATGAGGATTCCCTGGGAGAACCAAGAAAGCAGAGTTAGAGGGTCAGAAACCTCGTTTACAACATGGAAGAGAAGCAGAAAGTCCCTTGGCCCTTCCCTGCTCTGCAGCAGGAGCTCTGGTGCCGCTGGTTCGGGGGCTGTTCCAGCCGCCGGGACGTGTACGAATGAATCACGACCCCGAGTTCATCAGAGTTTTATCCCATACCCCTCCCTTTTGTCCTGTGGCAAGTCAGAAGCATCTCCTCAGTCTGCAGAGAAACTTGTGATCCTTCTGCAGAGAGTCTCTTCCTTACATTTCCCTAAGGATCACAACTATGGCCTTTACGCTGCTTTCGGGTGCATGAAGTGCTTTGGGCATTCGACCCCAAGTCAGCTTAGATAATGGAACTCAGATATTGAAAAGTAATGAAAAACCCAAATTATGCAGATCCAAGTAATTCACAATTCCCATTCCCGTGGCCCCGTTGGCAGTTGCAGTTTTCCTGTGTGTAGGGCAGGAGGAAGAGATTTAATCAGAGGGGTTTCATGCTCAAAGTGTCTATGTTTGGAGAAGGCAGGCAGTGGGATCAGTGCAGGAGGAACTCCAGGGGACCAGCAAGATCTCACGTGCCTCAGTTTCCTGCTTGTACAATAATGATAATGTTTGACTAAAGAAGTCAATGTCAACCTGATTTATCTGCTGCTGAGTTATACAACAAACAGGTGTCTATACATTTGTTTGTTCCACAGAGAGAACCAAGTGCCACTTCACACCATTTAATAACTGGTTTTGGGTGCCTCAGAAATTCACTTTCATCACAAAAACAACCTGAAAGGCTATTTTCCTCCTGTCACAAAATACCAGCGTATACAAATTTTCTTCATACCTTCCTTTAACGTGGACAATTTCTTTATTACTTCATTGTAAAGATTAAGGAAAATAATCTATAAAGCGAGTCAGAGCCTTTCCTTCCATCTGGTCAATAGGTGCTTTTTTCACCTTGATGCCCCTCCCAGAACCCACTGCCTGGCTGCACAGCACTTCCCCCATGGGCAGCTATTCCTTCTGGGAAAAATCCCAGTAGTGGCCCTACAGCAGGTCAGTGCTCTGCAGGTTGCAGTGGGACAATCTGCCCGGGGACTTTGCTTTGCCCACCATAAATTCCTGTGCATATTCAACGCACTTCCAGGATCCAATGTAGCTGTACAGAAGTCCTTGATGAATTAGGGACTTTTAGGGCTTTTTAATAGGCTATAAAACTTGCAGTCAGACACAAGAAAGCCTGCAGGTTATTAAACTCTGCCTTGGTTTTGGAAAAAAGTACTAGTCCTGCAGGCAAAAGACTTTTTCAAAGTGTGTTACAAAAGCCATTTCTACCCACAGTCATCTGTGGGTCAATGTGTCAGCTCTTCACTCACATTTTCCAAAATGGCTTTGGAAGCCTTGTTTCACTGGTTGTTTGAACGTGACAAAATTGTCTTTTACAATTTGCCTTTGTACCAAACTCCCCACGATTTCCAAAAAGCTCCAAAAATACTCCTCAAAACACCTCAGAGCAATAAAATAAGACACAGACCTGGTGTCATCTGAAGGCCTTGCCAGTTAATTGCAGAGAATCAGCGTGTCATTCCAGTTTCCCCTGCTGAGTTTTGCCTTTGCACCAAGGACTGCAGCCCCAAGGAAGCAAATCTTCACTCCCAAAGCTCCAGCTTTGGCCGTGTAAGGGGCACACACAGTGAATTCCAACAGATCCTTTGCTCCGCTGCCAGTGGTTCTGCTACAAGGAGCAGGAGCATCTCCCTCCAACATTCACTTAACTAACATCTACTTGCAGCTCTACAAGAAAAAGATCTGTCGGCCTTTAGAGTGACAAACGTCCTGCATTTCTCTCCCATGCAACAAAGGAAGTGTTTATCGAGCACTTGAGCTCGCAGGAAAAAGAACCCTGCAATCAGAACAGCCAGTGTTAAATCCTGGAGTTAAGCAAATAGCTCTCCGGGAAATTTGATGCAGCCACGTGATGCAGAAGTGAGAGCGAGGGAAGGGAACGTCGTTCTTTTTGCCAAAATGCAATCAAAATTATAAAAAGAAGGAATAGTAAAACCATTTCTGATTCTGCCTGCTTAGGACCAGAAGCAGCAGGAAGCTCAGTGACACGTGGGAGCTGCTGCTCGGTGACAGACCCCAGCACCCCCCAGAGCCCCAAAACACGGAGGGACAGACACCCCTCAGGTCAGATGTTGGCACAGGCTTCATCCAGCACACCGAGGCTTGCAAAGGAAAGGCACTGAGAGAAAAGAACACCGACGTAAGACCAGATTTGAAGATTTGATTCAAGTGAGAACAGTTTCCCTCTTCAGAAAAAAAAAAAGAAATGCCCTCCTGTAATTGTACTCCTTTTGCTTGATAAGTCTCTTTTTTTCCTGAGAAACAAGTCTATGTGGTAGCTGTCTAAACAAAGAAGTTGGAACTAAGAAAATAAGGTGATGGAATTGGCCCCCTGTGACAAAATAAGCAGCTTCTTCATTTAAAAAAAATGTTTACTATTTTGAGGGAATAAAACTTTAGAAAATTAATTATGAAGTATAAATAACTGAAATTCCCTGCTCAATATATTTACTTTGATTTGCAGCTCTCAAGTAAATCATAGGTTTTACTTTGATGACACAGTAGCCGGTTAGTGCTTTTGGTGCAACTCTTCACAGAAATACAACAGTTGGTTCCCACATGTACTTCTATATGAATCTAAAATTCTTTCTCCAAATAGTCTTCCTAGTAAAACTTGCTCACCAGCATGCTCACATGGAGATAATATGAGCTGTGGGAGTACTGTAATTTCAACATCTGAATTGGGATCTCAGATAAAGAGGGCAAACAAGATTTATTATATCCACTGTGAACAAAGTCATTTGAGGGAATAACAGCTTTATGTTTATTCAAACATAACTGAACCCATTATTCTTCAAATGTCAACTAAATCTTAGGAAGAGTTCTCTGCTCTGTGGGGTTCCATGCTCAGAAGGTTTCACTTTAATTCTGACTAAAAGCAAGGGTGGTATATGACATAAATCACCTGGTAGGGCCACAGTCACCGTGGCAAAGTTGAACTGGGCATGGGGAGATTTTATCAGCATATTTTCACACTTAAAATTTAACAAATATTCTATCAAGAGCTTGACATGCCCAAAACTGGCCTGTTAAAAGCAGATGTTAACAGACACCATTCCTTGTATCTTTTACCCTACTCCACTTTTCCTCCAGCTCTTCCAGCTCTTTGCCTGGGCTTTTTGTGTTCCTTCCACCTTCCTACTTAGGGCTTACTTTTAGTGTGTGAACAGTATCCTCTCCTCTGGGCCTCAAACTGGGAGACTTTCCTGGACCTTTGAATGTCTACTTTTCTACCTTACTCTTTTCCTGGCACTGTCAGACAGCTTCCATATACATGTAACTTTTCCCTGGAAAGTAATATGGAGCAATTCCCACCATGATCCTCCCTTTTCATCCTTCTCCTTCAGCTGCACTATGACCTTCTGTCCTACCACTCCCACCCACTTCCAGCCTCCAACTTTGATTCCTCCCCGGTCCCCGGGGCCATCTTGAAAAAACACCTGCCAGCAAATTTGGTGGGTCAGAGCGAATAAAACTAAATGTCCTCTCAAGTGTGTAAAACCTTGTTGCAGTCAACATGGGGAGAGTAATTCAGACTCAAAGCAATATTATTTCTCCAAAGATGGCAACTGTAAAATGTGTGTCTACAACGCCAAAAGAAGTAGTGAGAGTGATTAAGGTCTTAATCTGCATCCAGCTGAATACTCCTCAACCTTCTCTTCGAAGAAGCTAGATGGCAAAAGAATCAAAGCAGCATCTTGAGTAGCCTTCAAAAATAGAGAAAATAAATATTTCCCCTGAGGAGTAGCAAGGGAGGAAGCTTCTGGAAGTCAGTGCATCCACCAAGGGCAGTAAGTGAAGAAGGTTTCGCAGGAGCAACGAACAGCTAAAAATCAAAGAACATTTGAAAAGGAAAGACTTCTGATATGTTTGTTGCCCATGTCTCCACCCATCTCATAATCTTTAATCATTAATACAATGAAAATCTCTGCTGTTTCAAGGAGCTGACTACCCCAGTTGGCCAAAAGGGAGAAGTGGATCTGAGCAGACGGTACAAACTGTAGGTGCCCTAGGAAAGACAGATTACCAAGAATTTATTATATGGTAATTCTGTTTTCTGAGTCACAGCAATGAATCTACATTTTCAGATTGAGCACTCATGTATGTCTTATGCTCAAAATATGTCAGGTTGGAACACCCAAAATATATAAATCAAAAGCCATAAAGTGACATTGTTGATTTAAGAACCTGAGGGCCAAAACTGTGCTGTCATAAAAAAAAAACCACCACTACTTACTATCTTCAAATGTGAAATTGAGACAGACAGATATATATATTGTCATTTAATGTAAAATTTCCTTGAATCAGCTGTAATAAATGACTGGATACAAGGGATTTAAAAATGTGTGTGAAATAGAAGGCTGCAAGAAAGAAAAAGAGAACATTGTAAAGGCTGAAGGGAAGAAAACTTCCAAAAAAGGTGGCTGGGGTCATTGGGTCTAAATAGCAGAGGGCACCGGTGATCTTTTGGGGAGGGCACAGCAGTGAGGCTCAGGAGAGCAGTGGGTGTATTTTGGGCTTTGTTTCCTTAACTTCAGTGAGGTCATGTCTCAATGCCTCAGCATTCCCACAGAGAAAATAGGGAATAAAGGCACTGAAACTCTTACTGAAGTTTTTAGAAATCTGCTGATGGGAGAGCTTGGCCTTATGACTCATGCAACGTCTCCGAGTGATCCAGGAATGGATCTTCCAAATTGGTCAAAGAGGAGAGGAAAAGGTTAAAAAAAATAGATTTTGAGCCAGATTATCCTTAAAGGTCCCTGCCAATCCAAAGCATTCTGTGACTCTGTGACTTAACCCACCCACAGAGGTGCACTGTGTGCCTCACACCAGAGTAGTGCAGTGGAAGGTGAGGGCAGGAATTCCCCCCAGGAGCTCTATCCCTGGTCATTTTTCCAGACTCCAGCACACAGTGCCTGGAGCCTGGGGCAAGCACTCCTGCAGTCACTGGGCTGAGTCTGCACCATTCTGTCTTGTGTTTTTTCCTGAGGCCCCAAAGGATGAGATCTCCTTTTGCACTATTTAATAGTCACAGTTGCTTTAAAGGCTTCCTGGATCACTGAATCCCACACTGGGAAGCATATCCCTACAGTAACTCCAAAGATGATAATGACAATGCTGGCTTCCCTCAGCCTCTCCTGGGGGCTTTATTATCACTGCTGTTGTGTTATTCTGGTGTGTCATAAGAAGTTAAATGCACCACAGACCCATTTGCTTGATTTTGCTTTCTTGGTTTCCAGTTGGAATCATTACCCAGCACTCTACCCAGACCACGAAGATCATGCAGGGATTTGTAGGGGATTGTTGGTTTTATTTATCAGTGGCCAAACTCCCAAAAACTTCAATGGGAGGATTTGCCTCTTGGCAGTAGAAGTTTTATTTCTCTCGTTAGCCTGCTAGTGCAAAAAGACCCCAATCAAATGTGAATATACAGATACATTCAAAACAGATGCTCTCAAGGCTCTCTATTAATCAAAAAAAATCACTGCTACTTTTAAAAGATTCATCATTGTTTTCAGAGCTGAACAAATAATTCATGAATAACTTACTCACTAAATTCAGTCTACTTTGGTTCAAAGATTATCAATGTGAGGATCGTGATTTCCTCAAATGTATTCATGTTTGAATGCCATGAATATGTTAGCACGTTGTTTGCTCTGTGGATCCTGATAATCCAGCTGTAAACTGTATTCTTTTCTGTGATTTGTCAAAGTAATCAGATGGCACTTGGTGCCTGATCAGTGAGTGCGAAGGTGCTGCCAAACTACCAAGGTTGCTCCCAGGTTTGTGTCCATAACTCTGTAACACTCAATCTGAGAACTCGGAGGCTGGAACGTGAAAAGTAAAAATGGCATCGAAATGGCAAACAAATTGATTTTAAAACAGATACACTTTATGGAGAAGGAAAGTCTATGGCTCAGAAGGAGAAGTGGCATGCAAATTTGAGACACCTTTTCTGCTCTCCGAATTCAGTCTGGGTAGATATTGAGGCCAGTATGGGTTTTTTACTCGACTACAACTGTAATACCACCTATCTCCAAATTAGAAAGCTCAGAAGTGCAAAAGGAGTCTCCAGTTGTGTCTGTGGCTATGCAAATCTTCAGCTCAATTAACAAACTTTAATGCCTTTTCCAGATCTCGATCTTTTATCAGTTTAATCGAGCGCATTTTAATTCAGGTGATACAGCTCCTGTGAAGAAGCTGTGATCAGAGACCAAAGAGCAAAGAACTATTTTTATAGCTCTTGAAGAAAGGCTGTAGTGATATCAGTGTAAAATCCCTAACAAAAACTATGGTCACAAAACTACCCCTTCTATTATACACTTCCAAGCCTTTAAATAGAAAAAAGAACAGATGCCAAAGCAGAGCCATATGTTTTAATTGTAGCTGTATACAAGCATGATTTTATTTTTTCTGACAGAAAATCTATAACTTGAGTGGGAAGTTACTGAGTGGAATCCTCAATGGCATATTTCTGGCTAAAGAAATAAACTCCCTAGAGAACATGTCAAAGTCTGAACTGAGAGATTGAGACATTTTGATAACAATTCAATACGTGTCTCAAAACATCCAATTGCTTTGAAGTAATTGGTGGGAGGAGACAAACTATTAATATTGGATTTATTTGGCAGAGCTTGTGTCTTACACTAAAAACAACCACTAGCTCCCCTTGAAGTTGTTGGCAGGTAGCATGCATTTAAATCCATGGTTGGAACCCAAACTCCCCTGCTGCTGCAATAGCCCAATATGCCTCTCACTTATTATTATAACCCCCCCATCTTTTCTGAATGTAGATGATGGGAAAGAAAATGGTTAATCAGTTCTCAAATGTCCCTGCAAGTTCCAGTCCTGGCTGCAACAAATACATTTTTCTGTAAATTCTTACTTCCCTAGAGCAACTTCAAAGATGTTCTGAACACACTGACGTCTACAGTCAGCAAACTGGTGTGAAGGGCTGCTGCATTCTGCACCTCTGAGCTCAGCCTGTGTCTTTAAGTCTGAACACTCCACGTGCAATCTGTAGCTGAGACCAGAGGTGGTTTTCTGGGAGCACAAGCCCACAACTAGCCAAAAGGAAAAGTCCAATACAAGTTGATGGATGAAAAGGCTGGGGGAGGGGGGAAACAGGGGACCTTATTTGGAACTTATTTCTGAACTCAGTTTAAATATTGTAAACCAAAAGACATAATTTAAAACTGAAAAGGGGGGAGGACTTTCTGAGTCTCTGCCTGGAAGTGTTGCCCAAACACAGCCTTCTGCCTTCAGTTGTCTAGTTCAAAATCCACGTTGCACCACAAAGAGCCATTTCCATGCCAGAGCTATTCAGCAGCTTCTGAGCTGCAGGGATCGATCCAGTGTCCTCTGGGCAGATGCTGAGGATGAAAAGCCACTCCAAACAATCATCCTCCACTCTGGCAGCTCCACCAGAGCTGAATGGGGAGGAAGCATCAGCTGGGCTTTGGCCAAGGTCTTCTTCAGGGCAGGCTACTGTGGGCTTGTGCTACAGTTCTGGACCCAGCCAGCAGGATGGATTTGCCTCTGCTCAGCCACTGCAAAGCTGGACAGATCCCTCTGCTCTCAGCTCCGTGGGTGTGCTGACAGGCTGGTGGCTGCCTGGAGGCAACAGGGTTTGGTACCACCTTCCCTTCCTTTTGAGCTGACCCTGTGCGCATCTCTCCTGGGTTTTATAGCCCCTCTTAGCTATGGATCCCTGATCTGGAGTCAGGAGTCTTCTAGTAGCTGGAATGCTGAAGGAAAACGCCGCTTGCACGTGAAAAATAACCACAAATTAAACACAGAAAAATTAATTCAGAAAATATTCTCAGCAGATTAAGGGTATGGATGCACAAATGAGAAGGTAAAGCCTGATGCATAAACCAGGAGCAAATGCTGCTGCACCAGCTGTGTTTATTTGAAACTGCAAGAAATGAGCAGGCTGTGTACTGAAGAGTCCATCTGACAGATTAACAAATTCAGCATGGATTTGTCCGGAGTTAAATCTGTCACTGGTCCGGTGGTGCTAAATTGCTTTTAGGAGTTCATAGCTTTTTGAAACTGGGACAGCTTGACATGGAAAAGTGAATGTGTTAACCTGAGCAAGGGTTTAGGCCAAATTGTTTTTGTGAAGTGTCATTTATACAAAGATTTGATTAAAAAAAAAAAGAAGGAGAAAAAACCAGAATGAGAAGAACAGAACAGAAGAAAACTTCCCATACGATTCAGTAGCACTTCCAATGTAATGCTGGGTTAAAAACAACCTGCATAAATCAAAACCTATCTGAAACCTATCAACATCTGTTTATTAAAGACTTGGAGAACAATCCATTTTTTAAAAAGGAGAGTTTTTCGTACTGATGTGCTAAAAGGCTTCTACTGGAGTAGTGTTGTTAGATGTCTCTGAGCTCCATCAACTTCTCAACACACTGCATGTGATCTGATACTTGGACAACATAACTAATGACAGGCTGCAAGTCAGAATTGTTGCCAAGGATGCAATTCAACAAATTATGAAACACCCAGGAGGTCAGAGCTCACAGACAGCACAAATTGATGCTATAATGTGGGACAGATAAGCAGAGGGTATTGCAGTTGCAGGAAGGTGAGCTGTTTATTTAAAGAAAGCAAAGAGTGTTTTCTGCTTTTGCTGTTGATTATTCTTAAACTGTTCAAATTAATGTAATGACTAGAGGGTCTCTGACCTGGAAGAGCAAGGGAAATTCTCTGTCAACATGAGCGATTACCTAAGCATACAGACAATAACAAGAGATATGCACATGCAGTTGAAGGTAGAAATCGGGTTTTGTAAGCCTTGTACAACTGCCAGCAACAATCAAAGGTTACTAACCAGGGGAACACAGTCTCGAGGAAGCACACAGCAGCTGCTATCTGCTGGTGCACACTGCTCAGCAGGACACCTCGGCTTCAGGGGATTTCAAAACACTGGTGGTAATTCTTTCTTTTCTGGGCTAACAGGCTTTATCAACAAGATCTGGAAAAGGCGGATACAGACATGGCACTGGGCACAGTAGCCTCAATGTTTCACATTATGAACCAGAAATAAACCCCTGAAATTAAGTTGTTCAGATTTGAGACCTGTCCTGACATGGCTGGAGAAATGAGCGTTCCCTGCCCGACCTGGCTGAGGTCTCTGTAACATCAGCCCCTGCAACGAGCACCTGAGATCTTTTCCCTAGAACAAGAAGCACATTTTGGAAAGGGAAATGTTGAAATTGCTGCTATTTGGATCCAGAACACAGGTAAAATCAAGCAGATATCCAGCAGGCTATTGCACTGAGAATTTTTCTATTTCAGCTTTTGTGCTTTCTCTGCTTCAACACAGGTTTTAAGTGTTGGTGACAAAGGTACAGTACCCATGGCAGGGTGCCCTTTTCTTGAAACTGCACATTGGCTACAAAGATGAAAGTCATCCAGACCTTCACATGCTCCAAGTCTGCAGGCTCACAGCAGCCCATCTCCCCGTGGAATCAGGCTGTGCCCTCTTAAGTGGAATGTGATAAGGAGTGCTTTGGGAAGCAAAAGTTAGAGGAAGAGAGAGAATCAACCCTTTGTTTCACTGTTTTGTCCCTCTTATGAGACCAGAACTGAGGGCTCTGGTGGGAGGAGGAAGTTCAGGGTCCTGTTGCAAACCAGAGGCTGTCTGAGGCCGCCCTCCCACTCCAGAGTGCAGAGGTTTGGTCAGCCCTGTCGTGCTGCAGGGCCCTTCCTTCCCTCCCTGCTGCAGCACAGAGCAGGCACAGTCCCCTCCTGTCCTCAGGGAGCTGTGCTCTGCCACACAATTACACTGGAGCATGGCAAGTGTGACCCTACTACCTTCCACATGGTGATGGAATCACAGAGTCATTTAGGTTGGAAAAGACCTCTAAGATCATCAAATGCAACCATTAACCCAGCTCTGCCAAGCCCACCACTAAACCACGTCCCCAAATGAAACATCCACACGTCTTTTAAATGCCTGCAGGGATGGGGACTCCACCACCTCCCTGGGCAGTGGCAGTGCCAGCTAGACCAAAAACACAGCGTGAGGAGGCTGCTGCCCTCTGGGGCAGAGAGAACTCACCAGCAGCACCAGCTCGGCAGGACAGGGGACACCAGTGGGGATGGACAAGAACAAGGGACAGGGACACCCCCAGGCCAAAGTCCTGTTCAGTTTGTGGCTGCTTCCCTTGCTGTGGACACATCCTGGACGCAGCTGGGCTACAGCCTTTCCTCTATCAGCAGCCCCTCACTGGGCTGCCAGTGCTGGAGAGACTGAGCAAGCAGGATGCCAGCAAGCCTCACAATTATGGTCCCTCCATGAGAGACACCTGCTGCAATTCCTTTGTCATAGTGTGGCTGGGATGTGAAAAGGAAATTGGGTTTTATTAAAAAATTGAACTTTATGAAAACACACCCTCCCCCTGCTATCAAATGCATTTCTACAAACAGAAAATCTATCTCTGCAGTAGGGTGTTTTTTTTTTTCTTTTTTCTGGATCTGAATAGTACAGAGGAGACTGTGATATAAATGGAAACATTACAATCATATAACAGACAAAGCAGTGCTAGGCTGTATCACTAGATCACTATGGTCTCCTCCATGAAAAGGAAAAGCCTGATTGACTATAAAAGAAAATATTAAATAGCTGTAGTTTACCTAGAAAACCTTTAAAGCACAGATGGCCATTATCTAGGGGATATTGATGTGGAGAGATAACATGGGTCATGCACTGTTAAAAAAAGAATAAGACAAGGACCACATCTGACAGTGTTGAGCAAGAAATATCTGCTCTTTCAGGGGGTGACCAGGCCAAGTCTGTATTTCTGTTCTCAGGGCTGATATCATCATTAAAAGCACCCGTACCCTCGGTGCAATGCACCCTTTGCTGCTTTATGCTGGACAAAGTAGCCGGGCATTCTTCTTTTCATCTTAAGAGGTGGGCCTTAATCTTTGTTCAGAAATTATTTTTAAGTCGTTTTGGGAAACTGCTTGTTGTGCTTCTGCAAAGGAACCTGTAAAGACCCCCGGGTGTGGGTGACCCTGCAGTGATGCACCTTCCTGGCACACAGAGCTCGCTGGGGTCGGGCTGAGCTGGCACGGGCAGCCAGGAGGGCAGATGCTTATTGTAACCAGACAATCTGAAATTAAAAAACTGAGCTGCAAAGCTCACAAAAGGAGATGTCTTTCAATGATTTTTTTTTCTCTTTTCTACTTTTCCTTCTCTTTCCTTCTTCCTTTCTTTTTAACAAATTTGCCGCTAGTTCAGTTTTAGAAAGAGATTCCAAGCCAGACCAGTGCCAAGGAGGAAGCAAGCCTGTGGAAAAGCAGACTATGTGGCTGGCAGCACTTCTTGATCTGAACTCAACTTTGAGAGATTTTTGATAAGTCTGTTGAAACAGTCTTTAGGAACCAATTTAATTTTCATCAAAGGTATCCTCTCTCTTTGCCAGAGAAAGATGCTTTAAAGCAGGACCAGCTTCAACTGTACAGCTGTCAGTTTTCACATGAATCATAGACAAATGCATTACTTGAATCCCTGTTTCAGAGATTTCTGCCATTTCTTGTGGAGTTGTGGGTGGTGTGGGTATTGAATGTCCCCATTCATCTTGGGAAGGGAAAACAGAGGGTTTCCCTTCTCCCTTCCTGGATCTGTGTGAAAACAAGCCAATTTTTCCTTTTCACCAATACTTTCAGGAAGGCATAAACCTGATGTGTTAATGACTTACAGTACAAGAGCAATTTTTCAATATTTGTGGGGGATTAAATTCTGTTCCCCCTTCCCATTTCCCCAAGTTTTGTCTTAAAGGGAGTGAAGAATTGCTAATATTATGCCTTGCCCTGTCAGCTTAAAATCCTCATGAGTAGCCTAAATGCTGCAGCATGCTATTGAAGTCAAAAAGAGGGTATCCAGTTCTTCTGATTTTATCATAAGGCACACAATATTTGAAATCTTTGATTCACAGGGAACTTAGTTTTCTTTCCTGTGTAAATTCTAGTCGTTCTGCCCACAGAGAAAAGAATGGAAGTGCAAGCCCAGGACACCCTACGGATACAAATATCAGGAAGCAAATGAAAATAATCTGCAACATATAAAAATTGTGATGTTTCAAAGAATAATAACTCAGTTAATGCTACTCCAGAAATAGTAATCTTGTAATTGCATGGTCCACCCTTAGGAATGCCCAGCTAGGACCTTAACACCCGTGTTAGTTCCAAGAAGCATTTTCATAAAAGCAATTTCTTTCCTCTGCCACATACCAGCTCCTATCAGTATGTTTGCTGCAGTGTGATGTCTGTGAAGTGCATCCCCGGGTGGCAGAACAACTTGGACATGGCAGGCAGGGAAAAAACCCACAGTGTCTGGTCAGCACCTGTGTATCACTCAAACTCCTCTCTCTTCAACCTCTCACAAAAGTGATTTGTGCTTGGAATTGTGCTCCAAAGGCTCTGGGGCAAGCAAATATCATCACATGTGTTTATGGTGCCCCTACCACGGCCAGGCCAGGGGCCATGGAGGTCCCCAGCTAAACAGCTGGCTCCTGCTCCTTGCAGGCACCATTTGTGTGGTAAAGGCCCCATCCTAATCACCAGCAATACAACTGCATAACCCAAATTAACCCTAAAAATAACTCCCAGCACGGGGGTGTGAAATGCTCGGTTCGTGCGTGTTTTCCTTTCACGAGAGCCTTGTTACACCAATTACTCTTGTTGGCTTGGCAAAAGTTAGATCTGCTGAGTGCCAAATCCTGCACACAGATGTATGTGCCTGGCTACTGCTGAAATAAAAATCAGAGGCTTTGACTTCCACTTTTCTTTTTTATCCCTCTGGTCTGGAAGGCAGTCTATCAATCACAGCAGATTGAATGTCTGCACACCCCCAAATGGCTCCGTGCACACAAAAGGGAGCTGGGCCATTTGCATGGGGAAGTGCTTTTCTGAGGTATGCATTTAGGAACTGTGTTTACAGCTGGGGTCTGGGAGATGATTTCGGGAATGGCATCCAGAGAATTGAATACAGCACTGGCAGTTGAATAAACGCTTGCAGCAGCCTGAGCCTCATCCTGAAAGTGGGTGGTATCCCTTTTTTTGGCAAGTACGGCTCATCACAGGGACTGGATGGTGCTGTTCCTCCTTCCACCCCTTCTCCACGCTCTTTCCCCTCTTCCCATTTGGCCTCCTTTAACATATTCAAGGCTCTGGGCAAAATGGCACAGAAAAGGAATAAGAGGCAAGCAGGAACCCACCCAAGTGAGCCTCCTTTTCCTTTGGGGTGGGGTTTTTTACCCCACGTTTGAGGTATTTGAAGAGAGAAACTGCTCAGCACTCAGCTGTGGGCTTTATCCAAACCTCCACCTTTGGGTGTCTTTTCAACCTTGTTTCCTGCCCTGATGTCACAGTTTGGCCAGTCTGAGAGTAGCTGACAGCACGTGCAGGTGTTCCTTCTTTGAGGGTCAGAGATAAGAAGCACCAGTGTTGATTTAGGTGCCTGCAAGCCCATCTTGCCTGAGAGCTGCTGCCCCTGAAACCAGGGAGTGTGCTGTGGTGGTTCTCAGCTCCCCCACGGGCGGGGGGAGCACTCAGAGCAGGGT
This sequence comes from Pipra filicauda, assembly GCF_003945595.2. NCBI lineage: Eukaryota > Metazoa > Chordata > Aves > Passeriformes > Pipridae > Pipra > Pipra filicauda. The sequence goes on from NW_024104731.1 coordinate 1,752,778, forward strand.
TATTGCCAAAGCACAGTGATGGTGAAAATGTGAGCCCATCACACCTGAAACAGCAACAGCAGCTGCTGCTTAATGGTTGAAAAATTTAGACTTGTAGCCAAAAAAACACCCCACAGTTCCACTGTATGTCAGTAGCTGAGCAGGGGTGTCACCTTGGAGTCTGACCCCACATTCCATATTTTTTATACCATCCCTATTAACTTGACCAGAAGGTCTGGGAAGCAGGAACATCACAAGACTGCACACACAGTCACGAGCTCCCAAATACTCCAAAATACAGCCTCTCCCTCCAAAAAAGGAGCCTGTGACTCTGTCTGTCCCAGTCTGTGTGGCTCAGGGGGAGCACATGCTTTGTTACCAGGTGAAGCACAAATCTGAGAGACTCTGAGACATGTAACGACGTAAAATCCTGCTCAGAACTGTAACTGGGATGCTCCCAGTCCACCCCTTCCCCATCATTATTAGGCAGCAAGAGGGAAAGCAGCCGACACAGAAAATAGGTGTGCTGCTCACCTTGTTTAATTTTACCATCTTACATGAATAAAAAAAAAAGATGAATATTTTATAACCTTGGCTTTCATCATAAATAATTTTGTGACAGTTCAGCATTCTTGTAGATTATTTACAGCTTTTTGGTTGATGTGTGCTCCAAAAACACTAAAAAAATGATTTTTTTTTTGGATATTGCCACAGTAGCATGAGTACACCTTTCAGATTTCCTATATTCATCTCAAGGACACACCAGGCTGAGGGCCCACAAACTCTCCCTTTGCATGGAGCTGTTCTTTAATAAAGCACCAACACTCTTGCTCCAAAAATGCCAAATATAGTTGAGAGAACTCCTTGATAACATGTTTTTGCTAAAAACTATTTATATTCATAGATTCCTGACAGTTCACTTCGTTTTGATACAGTTTCCTCCCAATTCTAATTCTTTTAAACCTTGTTTTTGGTTTAAGATGCGGAAAAGAAACAAAAGCTCTAATCAGGGAAAAAGATATATAACTACGTAAATGACTTATTTTGTGTGCACAATTACATGTAAATAGCCATGAATCTTTTTTTAAAGCAAGACAAAACATAAAACAGTCTGCTTAACTGTAAATTTAAACCTATTTCACTTTCAGGCTTCACTGCTTCCAGTGTGAATCAGCCTATTATCTTTAAGTATGAAATCAGAAAAAAAGATTTGCTGTTTGTGTACACCCAAAGATTAACATTTCCCTGAGATTAACAGCGTGTTTCTTGAAGATGGAAAGCACATAACACCAAGAAACACAGTTTAGTAACTGCTTCTCAGGAGCATTTCTGTTTTTACAGCAAATGCAGCTTGAGATTAGGAGTATGCTTTAAAACCAACTAGTGAAAAAGTGATGTAAACCAAACCCATGAAGGTTTGTGGTGAAAGTAAAACAAATTACTACATGGCCCAAAAAGTTAAAGACATAAAATCTGCAGTTTACAGTACATTTGCTTGCATCTTTTTGTGGTATGCAAAATAATGCATAAAAATTCAGGATTAAGCATATTTAAATGTCACTTGAATCAGAATTAGAATAATTGTTAGAATGTTATAAATAAGGCATCTGTTTGGAGCAGTCTCTGCTCTATAATTGCCTGGTCAATATTTTTAAGTTTGCTGAGGAATATCTAGCCAGAGGGAAAGCAGAATACATCACTGTTCCTTCCTTTATGTTGCTGAGCCTTCAGTCTTTCCAGGAACACTAAAAATATGAAAATACTAACAACATGTGATTCCTCTGCTAAGTTTGCTTTGGGCTAATTCTCATCACTGGAAGAAGCAAGGACAGAGCAGGCTACTGCATTTGCTTCCCAGAGATTTACATACAAGACAAAAGTAAAACACACTCTTCACTTATTTCCTCCAATCTGCTTGATTTTTCTGTCTTATTGAGCTCTCTCCTTTCTTTCCAGCCCCCAATGGGCCCTGCACCTACACTAACCCATAAATACCAACTCAAACATATTACAGATAAATACCAACTCCAGTACATTACTGTGGGTAACAACAGGGGCTGCTAAGAGTGACTGAGCCCATAAAGAACTGAGGCAGCTTGGGCTCAAAGCTGGAGAGTTCCTCTCCCCCTAAAGTCTGGAAAGGCTTCTTTGGTCTCAGATCTTTTCCCAGCAGTGAGGCTGGGAGGACACTGCCCAAAGCCACCACTACTGACTGTTCCTGCTGAGCTCCCTGAGCCTCACACACGTCCTGTCAGAGCACAGACGTGCTGCCAGGATGAGGACCTGACTGATGGTCCTGCTTGCAATGGTGGTGCTTCATGCTCATTCTGAGGACATCTCCAACTGGCCAAATCATCCCAGAGAAGTGCCAGGCAAAGAGATTGTGGGGAAGTGGAGTCCTTGGAAGGCTTGTCTGGGATGAAGTCACCTACACTGTGCAGTGCACGATGGATGAGAGTCTGAGACACAAAGAGAGTCTGGTGGGTGTGTATGGGGTGTAAAGTTTGGAAGTTTCACAGATTCCCCGAAATTTTCATAGTCAAGTCCTTTACTTACAGTGACCCAGATCTTGAGAGAGAGTTCTTCGGACTGGGAGGCAAAATTGGAAACCAGAGGAAACACGGGTTGTTTGTAGTTCTAAGTACAGTTCATAAAACTTGTGCAATTTGATCAGTGTCTGCAATGCTGGATAAACCCCTCGTTCCTACTTAACATGTAGAATTCAAGGTCTATGCATAATTTTTGCATATCAAGCAGGCTGTGGTGCTTGAAGTTGCGTATATGTGCAGTAAAAATAGTGGCTATCTGCCAAAGGTTTTCTAAACTGCATGAACAGGTTCACACAGAGAACATCAGCCTACTTGACACCATCCAGAAAACCCCAGGAAGGGGGGTTGTAGCTCCAGAGTCTGGCTGTGTTGCCACAAACATTCATCTGTTGTTTCTGTGTTCTTTCTCTCTTCCTCTTTGTTATTGAAATTGCAAAACAAACTCCCACCCACCTCAGCCAGTGGAACTCTGTCTGGAGATTTTTAGCAAGGTGTCTGGGAAAACTGTACAAGTAAAACAGGATATGTCATACTCAGATTGAAAATCTGAGAAAAATTGTTCTTAAAAGGATACAAGTTTGTATCCTTCAGAGCCATTCTCAGATACCACAGACACAGCCACCTATAGATACCTCACTGAAGAACAAATCCTAAGCCTGCAGTCACAACAGCTCCACTTTCCATTATCCCTGAAGAATTAACTCCTTTAGTTGTGTTATTTAGTGGCAAAAAAGTGAAAACCAAGCACAACAAATAACTAGAGAAAGGCTATTTGACCTTTAACATCAATAAACTTGTAAGTCATGAGAGAGAATAAACAAGGAGCTCTACGATGCTTTAATTAACGTTGCTTTTCAGAAGATAACTCTATTTTGACTTATTTTCTAGGTTCTGCAGTATGCTTTTTCTGCTAATACCATTCTTGGCAGATTACTTAGCTTAGGTATTTAGAGAATTAGTTGGCACCAAAAAAAGATTGATAGTGTGGCTCAACAAGACGAAAGATGAGCAATAGGTGAGGCAGTTCACTGGGAGACATTCCCCAGGCCGCCACCAGGACCAAATGTCCCGTGAGCAGTGGTGGAAACAACAGGTTTGGAAAATACAGTCCACATACAAAGGAGATGTGAAAGCAGGAGAGTTATCTGAGAATACTGACTCAGTGGGAGGAGTGAGTAGGGAATGAGGAAACGAGGCGGATATGAGGACATTCCAGACAGATGCATCACAGATGGGTTTAAACTCTGCTGGGGAGGACTACCTGCACCCTGGATCTCCAGTTCCTTATTTCACTGCCCACCAGCCAGACACAGCAGCTGGAGAACATGTGCCTGAGCAGCACTGGTGGGCAACCACTGCAGAGCAGAGCAGTTTACACACACACACACACACTCCTCCAGACACGGGAACCAGAGGCAAGGGATGCACACTCCTCCAGGAACAGAGAGCAAACACACACACAGGCCACGTCCCAGAGATGGAGCACCTCGCTGCAGCTCTTTGCACTGTGCTCTGCAAGGTGAATGCTGGGTTTTCAGAACACATTAGGGTAAAACGGGAAATAGGGAGAGAATGGGAAAGAGAAACACCAGTAAAGAGCTGCTTTATGCACCTTCTAACGTGTAGTAAAGTTCTAAAAAAAGGCATTAAAACTCAGTTATTACCTAATATACTGGCATGTTCCATCTAGTAGCCTCCTCACTAGCAGACAACTCCAAAGGACAAAATGAACCTTTCTGGACAACAGCAGATAGGGTACTAAATCTGTTGTAAAGGCTGTTCAATTAAATAAGAATGTTGCAGATTAGCACAACAGACAGAAACACACGTCCAAAAACGAGGAAGACTGTGCTGATTTCTGGATGAGGCAGCATTGCTGAATACTGTAATGATTAAAACCCAAGGAGAACCCAGAAAAATGAAATTTGTGCCAGTACTTCTCCAGATGCCAACTTCTTTTTAGTAACACTAAACTATTCCTGGAATGATGACTTTCCACTTCCTAGAAAAAGCAGGATTTGGGAATCTTACAACTCAGAAGTTAGTTCAGATTTTTATTTGGAGTGGAATGCTGGACCAGTTTACTGCCTTGACTACAGAGGGCAGGCCCCAGCAGCAGGTCTGATAAGGCTCTCGTTCCTCATGTGAAGGTAATACAGGTAAAATACTGCACTGTGAGACTTTCCCCTTCTTATATAATGCTCCAGGGGGAAAAAAGGGCCAAAGGTGAAGAGAAAATAATCCTCCCAGGGAAGAGAACTGATTAATCCCTAAATGAGAAACATATTACAAATAGACTGAGAAAGCTCCCCCACAGAACTGGAGGTTGCAAATAATTCTTTGGAAACACCGCAATCCCTGCCAACTGCACTGTTTCTTGAAATTTCTGGAATTTATTTGGAAGTTGAATTTCCAGCAGAACCACGGGTGGACTTGGCAAGCCACTGTGAGACTCCCTGATATTGCCACCCACTGCTTTTACAGGGTTACTGCTCAGAAGAGCTGAAGCCTTGATAACTCTGCTGGTGTCTGTTGTGTCTTTTCAGACGAGTCCTTTTCAAACTGAAATTTGTCTTGCCCTTTGCTTCCCTTATTTGTTACAAATAGTGCATTCATTTGCAGCAATATCCACGTTCACAGGGAGTGAGAAACTTCCTAATGCAGATCAGGCAGCAGAAGGTCTTATTCAGAACTGCAACCCCTGTGTGTGAGATGGAAGGACCTCTCGGCAGTCAGCAAACTAGTGTCAAGAGCAGACGTGTCACTAACCAGCTACTATGACTTACAGGATGAGAATGAATGTTTAAATGCTGTGAAGTGATAAAAATGTCAAAAAGGGAGGCAGAATGAATGGCCTAGAATGGAGGGCTCATGTGGGGGCTCCAGTCCCAGCACGTTCAGTCGTGCTGTCCTGACAACACACAGGCCCCACGAGCTTCTCCCATTGATCAGATGCTTTCTGTACTTGCCAACAGAAATGTATATTTAGTAACTGCCTGGAAGATTTACATCTATTACATTGACACAGAATACAAATGAGGCATTTTAAGTGGCATTTTATGGTTATGTTGTAAAACAAATTGCCACATCTGTTTGAATTCCTGTTTTACCATACCCATCCTTCAATCTTCTTCAACCTGTCTTCACTCTGAGGCCCTTCTCCTCCCCAAGCCTGCTTTATACCATCCAGAAGCTCATGGCTATTTTTCAGCTTTCTTCAGTGCAATGTGGCCACAGTAGCTTTGCCACTTGCCATACATCCCATTAAGTTGAGATATTGCTCCTGTAACTTAACATAGGAACAGTGCAGACACAGTTTTCTCAGATAATGTCACATTAATCAATCATTTTTAAATACCAACAGGCATAAAGTACAAAGTACTCAAAAGCCAGTGTATGTAAAGTGCTTTCTTAGAAGGGATAATTCATCAAACACCTTTGCCATGGTATCAGTAATACTGATTTTGCCCTTGCATTTCAATACTGGATCACTTCATATGCCTTGGTCTGTGCACATTGTTAAGGCTGCTAAAATTCTTCATCCTTCCCCATTCAAAAAAGACAAAAAATAGCCAGGTGAGAAACTGTAAAAGCATCTGCCCATATTTCTTCTGCATTAAACACCAGAAATCATCAAGCTTTACATTTTTTGATTAATACTTTCTGTACAAACATAATGGGAAGCAACTTAACTGAGTAGAGCACAGTAGGCAATTATTCAAATAATGACACTGGGCACTCTCAGTCCTGTTCCTTCAGTGCTGACAGCAGGTTTTCTCCAGACAATTGGTGATCTCCCTGCTTGCTGCAGGACATAGCAAATTGACATTTATTTTGTTAATAATGATCATAAAAGAACCTTCAACTTTTGACAGCTGGGTCTATTGATACCATCTTGTAACATAACACACTGTACAGGAACATGTGAGTTGAACAGTAACCCAGTAATGTTGCCAAGATCACACAGTGGTTAGAAACAGCACTAAAAGGCCTGGCAGACTTTCTGAAACTAAACATCTGACAGAATTAACACTGCACTGAGCAGGCACTGCCCAACAATCAGTGATTTCCACTTTCTCTCCTCTAGTTTCTCCTTCCTTGCCATCCCTGCCCTTCTCTTGTCTCTCCAAGCTCAGCTCTCGGGTTATTGCTGGAGTGCAGCTGGGTGGAAGGCAGGCAGTGTGAGCAGCAGCACAGCACAGAACAGCAGCTCAGGAGCAGTGCTTTCTGAATTCCCGGGGATTCCTGCTCTCCCCGGCCGGCTCCACTCCCCCCTGCTGTGGCCAATGCTCCGAGCACTAACGTGCCGGCACAGCATCCACACCCTGAGCACCACGAGAGATCCCCTCGCTGGCACCACCCAGGGCACCAGTGGATGCCACCAGCACACAGCACCAACTGCTCCATAACCTGTCTGCAGAACCAATAGGAAAGGTCTCCTATTTTGGTTTTCAGTGCATGTATGCCACCAATTCCATCTGACTCTGCCCCCAACTTTGCACTCAGCAACAAACTTTCCCCAGTCTGTGAACACAGCAGAGACCTCAAGCTGTCTGAACAATATGCCCATCTCATTATGCACCAGCGATTATTAATAACTAATAATAATACGAGTATTAATAATTCTAAAGATATCTACTTCAGTGACATAGATGCCATTTTCCTCATCCAAACTGTGAACTAGAGCTCCTTCCTTCTTTCCCCACAACCTTAGTGAGCATCAGCTTTCCATCAGATTGTGTCTAGGAAACTCCCTGCACACACATCAGCTTCCTAGTGGCCACAGTCGACATAAACAATAACATAGGATAAACTAAAAAAACAAAACAAAAAAAAAACAAACAAAACAAAAAAAAACCCATCAGCCATTTAAAACACACAAACTGTAATACATAACCAGTCCCTCAAAAGTGTTTAGTTTCTGCTTTCAGTAAGCTAAAGGGTAGTTTTAACCAAGAAAAACAATTCTCCAGGGACATAGGTCACATTTTTGAGCAAGCCACTTGCTGCCATAGATGAATCCATCTCATGCAGGAGGGACCCTCGAGGTGCTCCCAGATCCATGCACTCAGGTGTCTTCCCTCACCTCGTCCTGCAAGCACCTTTCAGCCCTTTCAGTGAAATCTGCTGGTGTCATTTCTGTGAACATGAAGGACATCTAGTGGAGTCTTGCTTGCTCCCAGCAGAATGCATAGTTTTAGCCTCTGATCCCCGATTTCTTATCCTTGTTCCTGAAAACCAGCACGTGCTCCTGTTCTCTGAGGACAGGCAGAGAGGTCCAGAACTGCACGGGTTTCTGTTGTCAGCAGGGCTGTGCAGCTCCTCCCTGGCGTTCTGCACTCCCTCTGCAGGGCACGGTGCCTCCTGCTCCTGTGTCACCCTCCTCTCCACTCAGTCTCCCACCACCAAGAAGTCTGGAATAGTCAACACCACAACCTGCTTCCTAAAACTGCACTGCTCGTTGGTGAGGATGCTGTGCATTTAACCTGTGCTGAGCCAGCAGGGATTACAGCCATGTAGACTCACACTCTCTGGACTCATCTACACTTTAGGAGTGTAATTCGTGGGCAAAACCCTCTTAATTTTATCCCTTGGCACTGAGATTATGGAGGGCCTAAACTTTCCACAAAAAACAACAAGGCTTTTGTAGCTGGAGAATCAAACTCTCATATATGGCTAAGCACGATTAAATCTGCTGTGGAAAAAAACCCAAAGGCTTATTCAGATTGCCTTGTAAAAGCTTAAACATAAATATTTAATTCAGAATATTTTCTAAATTCGCTTTCAAAAACCATCACTCACAGTATTTCAAAGGCTGAGGCACAGAGGTGTTTTATCTCTAAAAGAACAAGTAAACAAATGCAAGTTTCCCCCTGTTCATTTAGCTGAATATGTCAAAGCAAGAAGTTGCTAAAAAATTAGGAAAGGTGTAAATAACAACCATTCCAATAAGTGGGTATTTCTCATGGTAAAGATATGAACTGAAAAGGAGGAAGGGAATTCTGATGTGTTGTTTCTACTGGAGTAAAAGCAAATAGGTGTGTTTTGTGCTGGAGTCAGTGTCCCCTTCCCACAGGGCATCTCTCTGCCTGTCTGACTGTTACAGTGGGTGCCCTTCAGGGGCTGCTGGGACACGCTTGCCCTGCAGGACTGGTGTTTTCCAAAGGCTGCCTCATCCAGCCCCATCTTTCCCAGCCCCCAGAAGGCAGCCAGATCCATACAAGAGAAGCAGGGTGGAATTGTGAGCACTTTGTTCTCTTAATTGAGGCCGGGACAGCTGAGCCCAGTAAAACCAGTCACGAAAGCACCGAGGAATTCCTTGTCTCAGGACCCAGTGATGGGGTCAAGTGCAAAGAGCATCATGATCTATTTTCCTCAGCCTGATCCTAATCCCTTTGTACATCCATGTAAGAGCTCTGGATGGCCAAACTCTGCTGGTCCTTGCTCTGTTGCAGTGGGCACACCCAGCCCAGCACAGGGAGCCTGGCACCCCAAATGCTCTGACAGGAGTGACTCACACTGTGCTGAGAACAAGCACAGTTCCCATTCCCAGCTACAAATATTTTTAGCTGCTCTAACAAACAGAACAACCTGTCAAGATGACCCAGGAAGTGTTTGAAGAAGAAAACACAATAGAATTTATGGACAGAGCCACATAATGTGGATGCCAAGACTCTATTGCAAGAAGTATCTTGGTTTGGGGCTGGGATGTCTGCCTGTCTGTCTGCCTGTCTGACTGTCTCCTGGCCCAGGCAGCCCTAACCTTGAGTCCAACACTTCCATTTACTCCACTTATTCCCTCCAGAGGATATTTCATTCACCTTGTGCACAAAATAAGCATATTTATGATGACTAGGAAAGACAGAAGGGGGATATCCAGCATTCACTAAATTAATGAAACACTACCAACAACATACTAAATTTTTAACAGTTTTTGAAACAGACTTTCTATTTTTTTAATGTTGTGATAATTATTTTTTTTCAGAGACCAAATTCAAGATTTGCTGTGTTTAAATTTTCTCTCTGCCTCACCTGGGAGCAAGGATTCAGACCAAACAATTCCTCAGCAGAGCTGACCAATACAATTTTGGCTGTCCATCACTACTAATGCTGTCCTACTTTCCTCCCTTTCAAATTTGAGGGGACATTTGATTTTCTTAGTAAATGAAAAGCTCGTCTATCTCACCTGAGTGCCAACACAAGTGTTGCAAATTATTCTAAGGTGGGATTACAAACCTTTTGTGAATTAATCATTGTCCACTGCATTGGTAGAAACCTTGAAATTAAGCTCTCTCACATGATGAGTAATGGCTCCAGGAGTTACCAAACTCACAGAACTCTCCCAGACTGAATTCTTTCATCAGCTTCCACAACATCCTGGCAAGGCCTGTGGCCTTTTTGTCCCTGCCCTTACAGCTCAGCTTTCCACTGTCACTGTGGAACAAGTTCTGCTGCTCAGAGCGACTGTCCCCAAGCAGCACATGCAGGGTGTCCCTGGGCAGTTTGTGAGTGTGCCCTCCTGCTGTTTGCAGCACATGGAGAGCAGACTCAAAGGGGTTACAGTCACTGTGAAAATAATATTCAAGTAGATTTCCAGAAACACCAGAGGTGCAATGACTGCGGTGTGAGAAATGCTCCCGGGAATCTGCACCATGGGGGCTGAACTTTCAGAGCAGCAAAGTCTGAGTTCTTTGCTTTCTCACTGCTCAGAGGAGACAAACAGAGAAGCTGGAGTGAGGGGTGAAGGTGGCCTCACATTGCTGGAAGTTGTGTCAGCCTCAGAACCAAGAATTCCAGGCCAGCAGGTTCAGTGGAGATTTTGGGAGGGCACACTGTGAGGCTCTGTGTGGGGACACAGACGTGGTGAATTGTGCTCCAGCAAGCAAACCCTCCTGGATATGGAGCCTGATCCAAAGTAACCATCAAATCCTAAGGGAGCAGAGGGAGTCAGGTACAGAAACACCTTCACCACTCCTGTACCCACACATGCAGGAACTCCTTTTGCCTGCTGACGATGCCCTTTCCTCAGTGCTTCCTCTAGACTGTACAGTTTTGCTACTTCTCAGCTAGAGAAGTCACTGATAGCACTAGTAAAAGTCATGAAGAATACATTTAACAGCAAGGTACCATATCCTGTGGAAATTATTGCTTTGTATTAATATTTATTGTTTACCAACTGTATAATAGGAAGGCTAAATGGTCTACTTGAGTCGTTTTGTGAGGATGCATTTACACTTGGAACGTTTAATAAAACATTTGCCAATAGCTATGTGAATAATATATACATATTTTTAAATTAGCCCATTTTTAAACTAGTCTATAGACTAGTCTATCCTGTGTTTAAGCCACTGCTGTCATGCCATTATCTCTCACACAGACACACTCACTTCAGCTGAACTCAAGCAGAACTCGGTGCTTAGGAGGCTCCACAGGAGCAGTTTAAAATTCACACCTTGTCTTATGTGAGTACAGCTTTCCCAGGGCCCAGCTCTGTAATTCTGCTTCACAGACATTTTACAGACATGGTTGTACACACACATGGCTCTTAAGTTATATGGAACAACCTGCATTATTGTCACAGAGCAGCCACGCTCCAGCCAGGAAAATTTAGGTTACTACAAGCAAAAAAAAGAGCCCTATTGTTTATCCCAACCCAAGGATCACATCTGTGCCGACTGGCAGTTAGGCACAGCCATCTGTCATTTTGGGGTATCCTAATGGGATTTGGCATCAGAAGATGAGGTTCTGTAACCAGGTAAAGATCAAGGGACAAGAATGCCTCGAGGCTTCAATTACCCACAACTTCACATTGTGGTGCCTTCAGAATTCTGTCCTGAAAACCACGTTAAGTGCAACCCATTGATGTTTATGGTTTGCATTTGCTGCTCCTGGAAGCAGGATGGCTTGTAAAATTAGCAGCTGTAGAAAGGGGGAAAAACCCACCCTGAAACAGTGAAATTTTTATTTTATTTCTTGGTACCTCTGATTTTGGCACAAGTTTAACAACACTATCTTCAAAATGCCCTTTATTTCCAGGTGACTATTCTGCATTTACACCCTATATGGGGTTTATTTTATGCTCTATGTACAATCTGCAGCCAGACTTCTATAGATGTCTATTTTTGAAACCTTTAATCTTTTTAAATTCTGAGTGCCCTCTATTTTGGTAGACGTTTTAGGAGTTCAGAATAGATATTTTGTGAAATAAAACAAGCAAAAAAATCACCAGTGAGAATGTACAGTTCTGCTGGAAAAAAAACCCCAAAACAGGTAGATAATTTCCCACCCATTATTCAACAATAATCCAAAATGGATTATTCCAATTAGAGATGTGATTCTGTGGCCAAAGCACTGCACTGACGCAGAGAGCTATTTGTACAAATTGGAGCTACAAAATATTTTCCCTGCCCAGAGAAAAGCAGAAAAGTTCCCAGTAATATTAGTAATGTATAATACGATTTGGAGACAGGACAACTTGTATAAACTTGTGTAGGTGTTATGAAAAAAGCTCTTTTATGAAAGAATCCACAGTTTTGAGTCTACAGAAATAGAGATGCTATTAAAACCAAGGAAGTTTTAAAGAAAAAACAATCCCCAACCCCCTGGAAAGAGATGCCAAACCAAATATTGTTACTGACAGAAGATACCAAGTCTTCAGGCCTAAAATATTTCTAATATCTAATATTTTAGAATAATCTGGGAATCTGTTTCCATATAGCTTTGCAACTGCCAGTACAATGAAGACAACACTTGCAATGATGCCTCAGATTTTTTATTTGGGGCTGTTGGAGTTCCCAGCAGAGGTAAAACCACTGTCCCACATGAGTGTCACATGCTGTGAGGACAGGCTACCTGAGTGTGATTCACAACTGAGAAACAATGCCAAGACACTTAACTTCTAAAACATTTCTGTAACAACTGAAATATGCATAAATGGGGATTTACCCAGTTTTCCACTCAGAGCTTTGGTGAAATGCAGCTGTAAGAGGACAACAGTTCACAAGTTCTCCACATAACCTTTCTACACACGATTTTTCTCTTGGCCACACACCTTGTTCCCTGTTAAAACATCTCTGCTGGGGCTCTCTGGGTGCCAGGCTGGCCCTCCCCAGGTTTGCTGCTCTCTGGCCTTCCCTTCTGCAACACTGCCAGGGATTGCTTTCCACCCCCTGCTCACAGCTCCAGCTCCCAGATCCCTTCTGACCTTGGGTAACTCAACTGGTTCCTGAAGAGCTCTTTGGATGCCCGGGCATTCCCTCTGCAGAACGGTGCCCCCTGAGAAAATACCTGGCAGGTCCTTGTGGCTGTGAAAGGAGGGGGGTTGGGATGTTCTGAGGAACCCAAGCCAGAAGCCCAATGCCAACAGACTGGAGCTTTGGTGCTTGGGATGGCTCTTCTCCCATCACAGGATGCAGAAGGTGCCTGGAAACTGGACCAAACAGCAGGATGCTCAAGAGTATTGTTACAGAGTGGCACTGTCACAAGAAAGATGCAATTTCCACGTGATTTTAAAATACCTCCACCTTTTTGGTCTGCAGCTGGAACTTCCTGTGCAAGTTTCCACTAAGAAATAATTTTTAAGAGGTATTCTCTTACCAAATTTTCAAGTAACCAGTGGTCACAAGTAGAAAAAAATGGTGATACATCAGAAGAAGTCCAGGGAGTTTAATACCTCCTGTCAATCCCGTACAGCTGCGTCCAAAAAAAAAGAAAAACAAGTACAATTGTGAGAGGAGCTTCTCTCTTTTACAGAGAACACTGCAGCAGGTGCACACCAACAGATGCAAGGTACATTTTTATATACAGCTGCTTGAACAACAGATCTTGACAACAAAAACAATGGCCCTGCCTCATGCTTGGCACTGTGAGAGAGGTGTCGTGTGTGGAGGGACTTGTGCAAGGAGCAGCAGAGCCAGCCCCAGCCCTCCCTGAGCAGCAGAAAGGGAACACAATGTTCCGAAGGGGATGCCGAGAGTCCCTCCAGCCTATCTGCAGCACCCAAAGCCCACAGCCACCACCAAGGAGAAAAGCAGGTTGTCAGCAAATACTATTTTCTGCCTTTGAACCTGGAGGAGAATGTGATGGACTCGTGAGTGTTGCAAAGAAAGAGGAGCATACATGTCCAGTGGAGCTTTTCTTCAGGATTTAAATACTCCCTTTTCCAAACTTAAGAAAGCTGCATTGTTCGGGAAATTTAATGCTCTAACTTGGGTCGTTTTCAGAAGGTAAATCCTAAAAAGCTCAATGTGGCATTTTTAAACAACTGCCACCACAAATCTCCAGAATTTTGTGTTTCTAACCTTGCTTTTAAGTGCTTGCATGACTAATGAAGTGTGACATTGCTGAGATTTGCTAGCATTCTTTTCTGTAGCATAAGTTCTAGCTGACAAAAATATGGCTAAATTTAGATACCTGCAGCAAACAAGAACCTTCAAAACAAAAGCAGGCTTAAGGATTAAAATTGGCTATGACATGTTTGTGCTCCAACACAGGCAAGTTCACATAACCCCTTGTCTGCTGCCCCATGCACAGCCAGGCTGGCTCTGAAAAGCTGTTTGCTGAGGACTGGCTATAAAAGCATTACTTAGTTTGAAATGCTGCTGCTCCAGCAGGTTGTGCAGTGTGGCAGGTGGAGCCTGCTGGGTCTTTCAACTACAGATTTTTAGGGTTTTTTTTCAAATAAGTCATTAAATAGGGAAAAACAGACGGAAAAAGGCCTCCCCTAGATAACAAACTGGTGTTAAGGAACATGGCTTGAGCAGCAGAGGAGACTTATACTGGGTTCTAAAAACTCTAAATGCATTCAGATACTATATTGCATTTCCCCAGTTTTTTATTGTCTATGTGTTCTTTTGAAGGGGGAAATCCAGCTCAATCCTTGCTTGTTTATCCTTACACGTTTCCTCACATATCCCTGAAAAATTCCAACCATGGTTCGGTGTTGGTCAGCAACAGTCAAACTGAGGTCAATGGATGGCTCATCAGACACAAACATAAAAGATCTGCAGTGGGAGTGACACCCAGAAAAGAGAAACAAGAGAGAGAAATGAGAAAGAGAAATAAGAAATCCCGTAGTTGAATTTCAAATGTCCAATTGTCTCCTTTTATCTTCTGTTTTCTTTTTTGCATTGTGCCAGACAGCTACCCTAGAAGCCACGGGAGAATGATATATAAACACCACTGCTTTCTAATACTTCTGCTGGTAGAATTAACCACATTATTCAAATGTCAATTTACTGCAAGGATAAATTCTTTTAAATCAAAGTACCATTTCAAATTGAATTTTCAAGCCATTAACTTTACCAGGCTAGTCCTGCTGGCATATTGAATGTCTGCTAGGTATTCTCATAACAAGGTCACTTTTTCTAGTTCAAACTTTGCATTAAAGAACCCTGAGAAAAACAGTCAGCTCATGCAACAGCAGAAACTAAAAGAAGCCTAAACAATACACCTGCTGTGGAAGAGCTGCCTTCTTTTTCCTCACAGTAAAATTCAACCTTTCTTTTCTGAAAAAAATAAAATAAAAAGAAAAAAAAGCCACCCAAAAGATGGTAGGACCTCTCTGTAGGAACAGTGAATGAAAACTTACATATTATGTTTCCTATTTATTTGCTTTGCAACTGTGTTCTTAGTCCTGGAGAGAACACTTCCTGCTCTAAGTACATATTTTGAATTCACTGTCAGATTTAAAAACAAACAACTGAAATACCCAAACAGAACAGTGCATCCAGAAGGGTTTGTAGCCTCTTGTCCTGGAAAAAGCCAGAGCTGCAGCTTTGTGGGAAATTCCTGGTGGGTCTGAGGGCTTTGTGTTCCCTGTACTCTAAATCTCTGCACAGTCCAAGCACCTAAATAACCACATAAAAATCATCACTTTGGAGAGGTATTTTACCAGTGGAAACCACGGCTTTCCCCATCATCCCCACCCTGTTCTCCTTTTCCTTCTGGCAGCTGTAGGACCTGTGACACCATTCCTATATCTAATCAAGACATCTCTGGAGGATTTAGAAATGGGCAATACTTTAGGAGTTTAAAAATAAAAAAAGTAGTGAGGTTTGGTTGCCCACCCTTCCTCCTCCCCCAGGGAATGAAAGTGAGGAGTCAGGCAGATTCTGCCACTGCTGCTCCCTGTGCAAGCAGACAGGACACAGTCACTGGCTGTGGGGTTTTGTGTGTCACTGAACCCTGGGCTCCCCAGTGCTCAGCTGACCTCCCACGCCGAGTCCTGCCCCGGGATAGGTGTCACACAAACCATCCCTGTCCTGGGATAAGTGTCACACAAGTGATCCCTGTCCCAGGACAAGTGCCACACAAACCACCCCTGTTCTGGGATAAGTGCCACACAAACCATTCCTGTCCTGGGATAAGTGCCACACAAACCATTCTTGTGCTGGGATAAGTGCCACTAAAACAATCCCTGTCCTGGGATAAGTGCCACTAAAACAATCCCTGTCCTGGGATAAGTGCCACTCAAATGATTCCTGTCCTGGGATAAGTAGAGAGAGTGCTCAGCCATTGGAATGGGCTGCCCAGGGAAGTGGTGGATTCTCCGTCCCTGGAGGTGTTGAAGGTGAGACTGGATGTGGCATCAGTGCCATGGTCTGGGAACCACGGTGGGGTTGGATCAAGGGTTGGACTTGATGATCTCAGAGGTCCTTTCCAACCCAGCTGATTCTGTGATTCTGTGATTCTGTGATTCTGTGATTCTGTGATTCTGTGATTCTGTGATTCTGTGATTCTGTGATTCTGTGATTCTGTGTTTGTAAGTGCCACACAAACGCTGCCATCAGCAAAACTCTTCTCAGAGCAGTGTCAGACAAAGGCAGACGATGCTTCCTTGCCTCTGTCCTGGGGAACACGCAGCCAACCCGCAGGGATCAGCGAGGCTGGAGATGCCCGTGGGAGGATGGCCCCGGGCAGTACACGCTGCCAGCCGGGCTCTGGCTGCTCTAATGGCCCAAGGACGGGGATTGACTCGTCTCCAGCTCAGCTGCCCCTCCGTCCACAGCGCAGGGACACAAAGCAAGACACCCACTGCATAATCAGGGCTCTCAAAGCGCCAGCAGAGTCCTCGGCAGCTCCTGTGATACCCCGTGTCATCAGAGCCCACGGCAGTGTCGTGCCTGCAGCTTGAATAGCACTCACATTCATCCTACTGCCTCTAGGAAAAAATGCCAGGGGTCAGGAAAGGGCAGAGAGAACGGGCGAACCACAGAGGAAGGTACAACGTCCTCTAAAGCAGAGGAAGAGCAGAGACACACCAAAGAAAAGCAGGGCTAAAAATATCAAGGAGAGGGCAGAGGTGCTCACACAGTGCAGGCATACTGGGGCCACAGAAATGCATTTGCAGCTCGTTCTAACCTGCACTCATTGAAAGACAGGTACTTGCGTGGGGGGAGCTGAAAAAGATGTTTTATTTCCCAGCTCTCTGTACTTCCCCCCCCCCCCCCCCAGTTTTGTCCCTGTCAAAAAAAAATTAAATCTTGAAACAAGGGACAGAGATCAGGGAAAGAGAACAAAAATGGGAGAGCGGGGGGATGGTCTTAGAAAACCCAGAGTTTTTCACTTAAAGTTTAGGGGCATAGTTTTGAAAACAGAATATCATGTTTGCCTTGCTTTTAATTGAAAAAACCTCATGCAGCCCAACTCTTAGCTAGTTTGCAGATAAAGATGTTGTTAAGTTACTGACATGCAGAAGGCAGGACAACATGGTGTCATCAAAAAGAACAAAAACACAATTGGAGAGAATTAACTGTACAGCTCCATCCTCCCTGACCACAGCAGAGCTGAAACACCTGAACATCCACGTAAGAGAAGAGAACTGCAAAGCTGCAACCTCCTTTTGTAGGGACTGTGAACAAAATGCAAAGCTGCAGACTCACAGTCAGGGGGTTTCAAGCTACAAACACAAAAATGAGTTTTGAAGCAACTGGGAGTGCAACACAGGCAGGTCAATTCACAAACTAAAACCAAAAAATATATATATTTATTTAAAAAAAAAAAACCAACCAGCCCAACCCTTGTAGGACCATTAAACTCGATCAGTTTAGAGCATGCACCTTGATAACATGGAAAGTAGTTAACTGAATCCAACTCTCAGACAGTGGGCTCTGTTTAAGAATGGATTAATGCATTATTTATTTAAATTGATCTAAGTTCAGATTACTCTGAAAGAGGGGGATCTCCTCTCCTTCTGCTCACCTGTGTTTTCTCAGTTGCTCCTTGAAAAGGCTGCTCAGTGGGACCTGAGTTGGTTGAAATCTTTCTTTTTCTTTATGGTTTAAATTTCACTCAGATCAGTCTCTCACCAAGATTAGAATAAGGAAGGAAGGTGAAAGAGGAAGATGGGAGGGCTAAACTCTTAGTGGCAGAAAAAATGTAGAGATCCTTAAATCAATGCTGGAAGGGCATCCCACTTTGGTTAAGTGTTCATTGTAGGAAATGTTATGTGTACCAGCCATATCCACAGCCATGGTGGAAAGCACCCCTTAAATGTTCTTTTGGATGGTTGCTAACTTGTAAAGTGTATTTCTAAGAACTTATTTACCTGCTGGTACTTGCTACCAGGTCCTTCGTACACCCCCCTTTTTGCTTGATTTTGTTTAGTAGAGACAAGGCCTGCCCAGGTGAACACAGGCACTCCTGCACTGGGCTGTTCCCTCTGTTCACCTTTGGAGTGTGGGTGACCTGAACACAGCCCTGGGAAGGCTGTTTTCTGGGGGGTTGTATTTTCTGGACCAGCTGTCCCTGTGAGCAAGGAAGGGTTGCCAACCTGCCCCTGTGCAATTTGAATATAGTAGGAAAATGCTTGTTCTAACTGAAAAGGGAGATGCTTTTCATCTTTTATCTTTCATTGTCATTGATGACATTCATGTCATAGTTCAGAAGACCACCCTTCAGCTTGTTCTTGGCTGAGACGTAGAGCTTTTAATTTATAAATTATGGCTTCTTAGAAAAAGAAAAAACCACTGTGTTCTGCCAGTCATATTGTCCTTGTTTTTTAATTACCAGCACCAAAGAGAAAAGGCTTTAATGCCTAGAAGAAATGTGCACATACTTTCTACCACAAAGAAATTCGTCGGTGTTTAGCACAAGGGCACATAATTAATAGTTGTACTTCAAAATTCCAGCAAGGCTCACTGCAGTTGTCTGCCAGGAGATACAGACACTACCACTGCCACACTGAATTTTTCCTATTGTTTTGTTTTTCAGTAGGTAGCAAGAGTCTGAACACAGACCAACGTGGCAATGGCACAGCATTACCAGAAGAACCAGCTGTAGCAGACCCTTCCATTAAGAAGGTTCACTGGAACAGGTGAAGAAATGAAAGAAATAATGGTCTCGAGGTGCCCAGCCTCTCCCCTGCACAACTCCCAGCTGCTCTCTTCTTTTTGCTTTTTATTCCCACCCTCCTTTTTTTTTTTTAAATCAGAACACAAGGATACTTTCCAGTGCCTGAACAAACCCTTTCTTAGGTGCTGCTCCCAGGCCTGACCCCTTCTTTTCAAACAGCTCATCATTGTCCTGCTCAATTGCTGTGGGATAAAATTTTTCAACCGAGTGACTGGTGTTCACTGGCAGAGAAATGAGGCTCATAAACTGCACAAGACTGGCTTACTTGAAGGGCTCCAGGACACAAGGAGTGGTGGGTTTAGCAGACATGAATGTCCCCTGATGTGTCACCCCCCCTTTCCCCACCTTACATCACTGTCCTATTGCAAAAGCAGCAGAAGGTCCATCACTTGACTCCAGTCAGTCTAAATTTTCCAGTTATACAAACCTTTCCTTTCATGGCACTGACGGGTGCCAAAAGTCACCTCTGCCTTGCCTATCCCTCACCTCTGCCTTGCCTATCCCTCACCTCTGCCCTGCCTATCCCTCACCTCTGCCTGCCTGTTTCCATCTGCTGCAGATCTCCACTCTCATTCGTGCCAGTCGGGCTCTGCGTGGAAGCTGGAAAGGAGAAACTTATCTGGGTTAAGGGCAAGGGAGCTTTTGATTTTCATTTAAACCTAAGGGTGGGACCTTACTGAGAAGTCAGGTGTGAGCAGGGACGGCTGAGGCACAGACAGACACTTCCCTGTGCCACCTGGCACGACGGGAGAGGCACCTTGGAGCGGGGACAGCGGCGGTGGTTTGGCAGGGAAGGCCTCGGCTGCTGCAGTCACATCTGCCAGCTCTCACCTGCACTGTGCTGCCTTCCAGGAAAACAGCACAGGTAAGGGCTGCTGGAAATCAGGCCTCTCATTTACAGCCTGGTTTGCTGACCTTAATGCTGCCCAGAGGACAGCTCTGGAGGGAGCTCTGTCCGCACTGAGGGGCAGTGATCCTCTCCCCAGGCTCTGCTGGTCTCTGTGTCCTGGTGCCACCCTGATGTGAAGCTGTCCCACGCTGGAAGCCGGGGGGAGAATCCTTGTCTGCAAGCAGCAGACACGGAGGAGAGAACAGCTTACTGACTGTGATACCATATCTGAGGAGTTCAGATGCAGCAAGTTCATTTTTCATGCTGTCACATCCATGGAACCCTGTCCCTGTGCTTACACAACAGATCTGCCTGTGCATCCCTGTGCCCATCCACTCTTCCAGTCATGCCTTGGCACTGAAGTGGAGGTTTGAGTTAGGATTCCTCCAGCCTCTGGAGCGACAAATCCCAGTCATCACACACAACTGGATTTTTTGGTCCTGCTGCTTGCATGAATTACTTTAAACCAGTGGAACTTGTAACAGACTGATGGTATTTGCCTGAAAACCCTCTGCCAGGAGCTGCTGTTGGTCCTGCAGGCAAGGTGTGAAGGGGGTTTTGCTGACTCATTGGCAGAGCTGACTTGCTACCCCACACGGATGCAAATGAACTTGGAGCAGCCTTCAAGCAACAAGCCCCAAACTCAGGTTTAAGGACAGGTATGGGCAGGAAATGGCACAAACTCTTGGTGCAGCTAAGCCTAAAAGCAAAGCTTATTGTTATTTTCAGAATATTGCTAATTTATAAATCAAACTTCAGAAGTGTGGCTTTGATCTTTATGTGTGTGTAGCTTGAAATAAAATTGGGATCTCCAGCTGTTTACAAATCTGCTAGTTCAGGAAGCTGGAAAAATGGAATCAATAATTTGTTTCCCTCTCTACTCCCAGCTGTAGAGTTTTGCCTCACATTTGCTTGCAACCTCTACAGAGCAGGGGCATTGTCTTCTCCTCTGCAGTTGTACAGCACAAAGAACCTCAGCTGCCCAGGGCAATACAAGGGCAACTGGGTACAAGTAAGAACGTTACCAGTCCTTGGGTACTGGTCAGTATGAACATAACCCTCAGAAGCTTTTGTTGTCATCCAACATTTAAAGCTCCGAGGGTGAGTTCCCACTCTAGGCCAGGAGGGATTTACTGCTGCTGTTCTCCAGAGCAGCCAGCCCTCAGGCACCGGTTTTCTTCAGAAACAGGAGCCATCTCATGGTCATCTCTGTTTGCAGTCAGCTGAAAAGCTGAGGGTTCCCAAGGAGGTGGGGATTGCAGAATGGAGGGACAGAGATGGAGAAAATATTTTCAACCTACCCAGCAACGTCCCCAGCAGTACAAATATGACCAGGTAGATGAAAATGAGACTAAAAACCCCTTCCTTCAGGACTGTGTCTCTCCTCCCTGTAACAACACTCTCCCAGGTGCTACTCACAGAAAGGACCACTAGAAGCAGCTATTCTTTGTACATCCCCAAACCAAGTTAGACATAAACTACTGAAAACAAGTAGTGCTTCAAATAATTTTCCACTCTTGCCCTCAGTGATGATCGTCTGCTTTTTGAATTAAGATCCAATTAATTTTTAAAATAGTCAAGGCAAGTTTCAAGCTAAGGAGTTTGTAATCCAGAGCTTATTAGCCTGAAGAGGAAAGTTCCAGTTGAAGAAGTACTGGTTTTCTTTTTTGTAAATTGCTTACACCCCGATTATCTGCCATTTTCATCTTTCTTAAAAATTGGAGAGTTTGGCTGTTAGTCTTAAATGCTGGGAAATTTATCCAAAAGCACCTTGTCAGGCTGGTCAGAGCTGTCAGCTGTCAATCTTGCTGAGGAACAATTCAGAGATTCCGTAGAGATGAACATGCTGTACACATAACTATAAATAAAACCTTCTATTTCGTTTGTGGTGAGCTGGAATTATATATGCACCTACATACATCCAAGGCTATAAATAAAAATTAGTGTCTGTTCAGGGAGTTGGGTTGGACTTGGATATGCTAACTCACTCTCTCTTTTTACAAATACATACATATTATTAGTATATATATAGAGAGAGAGAGAGGGAGGTATCTAGGACACCACATTTCTAACCAATGTTTATGGCCCTTAGAGCTCAGGTTGGGGTCACCTACAAGGAACTTCATCTTCCTACTGCCCCCCTTTCTAAGGGGAAATAAGAAAGGGTGGAGGGGAGACACCAGAGTAGAGAAGGGTCTCGCCAAACCCAGATATGAAAGATGATTCTCCTTCAAACATTTGCCATAACAGACTTTTAACCAGAACGAGAGGGAGCAATAACTGTGCCCAGTCCTGATGGGTGAGACACCACTGTAGCACAGGGTTCTGTTGAGCACTGACTGAGCTTAAAGAAAACATGCAAGGCCAAGCTGTGTGTGCAGGTAAGGGCAAGAGGATGTGTGGATGGAGGCCTGGAAGAAGGAGGCTGCAGCAGTCCTGCTCTGTGTGACTGGGATCACGGGTGCCACGTCAGGGGATGGTCAAAAGGCAGAGAGAAGGTATGGCATGACTCTGGCTGGCATTATCTGCTCTCCATGGTTCATCTCCAGCAGGTATCACACACCACCCCAGTGTTACACACACTTGTTAAACAGCACTTACTCAGATTGCTCATGTCATTCCAAGTTGCTTGATCGATGCAGCCCAAATTCCCACTGCAGACCCCAGACAGGCAAAAACCTACACACAGGCCTTCAGCCATGAGTCAATCCCAGCTCCTGTGGGACACAGCTCTGGACACAGCCTAATTACACCTGGGCACACCATGTGCATGCCTACACGACAGCTACTGATAGCTAATGATAAATCAGAGCATAGACAGGCATAAATATAAACAGAGAGAGCTCAGATGGGCATCATTAGAAATCTGCACTAATAGACAACATTTTTAATGAGAGTGATGGGCAGGGGAAGATCAAGCATATCTTTCCTTTGAACCTCTAACGCCTCCTTCATTTCTTCACATTACTCTACACACATAAAGAAAAAATTTCAGTCTTTCAGTCACACCACTGGACACTGCCCCTGGCAGACAAATGTGTGCTTTGCTGCTGGTTATTTTCTGTCTAACTCCGAGACAGATCAAAGATCAGGATTGCAGAATTTCAGAAGAGGTTTTAGGGAACTTTTGTTTCAGGCATTTTTCATTTATTCCTGCAGGAACATTTATTCCTGCAAGAGGCTTCTTGTTTTCCTCAGGTTTGAATGGTACTTAAGTTTATCTTCAATCTCTCTATTTTATTTCATAGGAGATGAAATAAATGTGCTTGTGCTGTGGCCAACGGGAGCCTCCAAACCATTAACTGTGAGTTATGGCAGATGTGGGCCTGTGGAAGTTGCAGGAACTCGACATCTGCAGGAATCCAACCCTTAGATTTTAAGAAATTGCTTTGCACAACTTTAGGTAGACTTGTAAATGTTTCTCATTATATTGGCCAGGGTGGCTTTTAAAGTTCATTCGCTCCATCTTATAACCATCTTCAGTAAAATATATCCATTTGGTTGAAATGACATGCTGAGTTGTCGCTTGCTTCCTAATGACTGGGGACTTTCACCAGCTCAGAATCTGTAATTGAGTACATATTCAAAGCATTTAACTCAGATCTTGTTAAACTGATAGCTTTGGCTCTGTTTATTCCAGACACTGCTTTTAGAAAAGTCGTTAAGGAAATGTGTCTTGTACATACAGCACCATGAAAGAGCAACACATTACCACAATCTGAACTATTGCTCATGCATTGTGCAATCTGGAGCAGAGCACAGCCCAGCCAGAATCACAGATGGTGTTTTACATGACAGCAGTCATGACTATTGGCCCTCGAGTCATTTGGGAAAGAAAAAAAAATCAAAACAAAACAACCAAACCCTCAACATCTACCAGGATCAGGTCATACTGGAGGAGACAGAAAGAGCAGCATCACTGGTTTATGAACAT
The DNA here is from genome assembly GCF_003945595.2 of Pipra filicauda. Taxonomy (NCBI): domain Eukaryota; kingdom Metazoa; phylum Chordata; class Aves; order Passeriformes; family Pipridae; genus Pipra; species Pipra filicauda. The sequence continues at coordinate 1,776,482 of NW_024104731.1, forward strand.
CTGATTTACACCCTAACAGGTAATTATGCCACAGCTGGTAGGGAAAAATTTCAAACAAACAGTTAAAGTAAATTAAATATCAAAATAGAGAATTAACTTAATCCATTACCTTCTCAATACACTACATCAGGCCATTGGACATGAGAAGGTCCAGAGCAATAAAAATGTTTTAGCAGTTTTTAGGGCCAAAGTCAGTCTTAACATTCCTTCTTCGAGCATTTGCATGTATAGAGGCTTGGGTAGCTTTGGAGCAGTTTGTGGTGCTGGGGGTTTGTCAGAAAAAGTCTTTTATGTGACAAGGGGAAGGCAGGACCAAATTTAGCCCTCCAACATCAAAAATGGGCCTTGAGCAAAATTCACAGACTGGCTGAGGAGCATCTCCTTATTGAAACAGGCACCTTCCCAGAATTACCCACGCTCAAAGCTCCTGGCTCAGGAGTGGCCAGAGCACATATTGCTTTTGTTTTGCTAAATATCTCAGGTTGGGAAACTTATTGAGTTCCAATAGATCATTGCTTTGAGGAAGCATTGGATTTCAGGCCACTGCACCCCGTGTGCTGCTCTCAAACCACTTGTAGTAAATATATCCAGTGTCAGACACTCTGGTGCATCCAAACCTAAAGCCAAGGCCCTGCAAGGACACCCTGAACACAGCCCTGCTTGCACAGGTCAGGCAAACCCTGTATCCATGTCAAAAAGGCCCAAGTGAGTACCTTTCTACCTACTTGCCAGACATTTACCTGAGTTATCTCAAGTAGCTGCTTAGACAAAAGGACTCCCTGTGATTGTTTAACACAGCACAGCACAGAGAAGACAGGTCTGTCTCCTGAATCCATCCCTGCTCTGCCTGTGAATGCCCCCAGAAGGAATCCCCCAGGTTAAACTTCACGGAATGCAAATGAAATAGGAGGGTGTTTCTGAGCAGTCCCGATGCCTGACACTCAGGAAAAATATCTACAATGCAAAGCATGTCATCCTGCTAGTGGGAATTGCAGAAGGAGAGGGAACATTTTCTAAGACATCTGCAGGGAATATTTTATGAATTGAAGTGTGTTTTCTCTTAGGGGACTGTTTCATTGCTTCGCTTGATTATCCATATTTTAACAACCATTTTTTAAAGGTTTTTCAAAAGAATGAAATTTTGAATCAAGAGGACACGTGATCCCAAAGGGGATGAGTGTTTTACTTAGGTAGCTGTCCATGACCTTAGAGGATTTCAAATAGAAGGGGGAAAAATAAAGGATTCTATGCAAAATTTAAACAGACTGAAAAGCAAAAATGGAAAAAAAATACTGATATAAATTTCTGATCTGTTGAATTGCAAAGTGTACGGAGAAACTTAAACTAAGTAAATAAAAAAACCTGAAAGGGGCATTCAAATAATTCTTGTAATACTCCCCTTCAGATCACACTGTCCATTGCTTCAGTGCAACACAGCATAACTGGACTAAATCCAGCAAAGCAACCCCCTTTCTCTGCAGATACCACTCTCCAGCAAATAATTAAGCCAAAAATGGAGGCCTGACACCACTCACATCCTGATCAGATTGTAAGATGTGTCATTGCCACACTGGCACTGACCTTCTAAAATCTACTGATTTAGTCACACCCACAAAGGTGCAAGACCAGGGCAATGCCAAGCAAGCAGAACTGCAGTAGTTCAAAACAGAGAGGTTTCTGCTCATTTAAAATGTCCTTTCACCTCTCCAGCTCTTCCACTGCAGCTGCTGAAAGCAGTTCTAGCACAGACAAGTCCCGGGAGTTCTGGACCCCGTGCTCTGCAGGTCTCCAGGAGCTCAGCCAGACACAACCACGTTTTTAACTCCCCACTCTCACATTTACCCACAAGCAGGCAGAGAAACTGCAGTTCCTGGATGTATTAGTAGAGATAACAGACAGCAGCTGGAAACATATTGTCCAAAAAAAGTGTACTTTGGGTGGATTATTCCTCCCATGGCTTCCAAGTGCCTTTTAACCACAACCTGCACCAAAACACTGCAGTCTGATGTGGATTCTGGATACACATCGTGGAATTAAGAGAGAGGGGGCTCAGGTCATTTGATGAGGAGGGTGAAAACCCATCCAAACCACGAGAGAGCAGGGCAGGAGGGTTCCTGAGGAGAGGTGCTGTGTCATCACCCTCAGGGGACAGTCCTGTAGCTACTGGCCAAGGCACAGCCCCTTGTCCCAAGACCTGAAGTATTCTGTTCCCTTATTACCTACTCTGCCTTTAACTCCTCCTCATTTCCTTACAATGAGACCTGTTTAGGTGTGCAGAAGAGAAACTATCTAAACCAAAATGCTTCCTGAAAACCCCTTTGTGCCCCAGTGAAGGGCTGGAGAGCCTGGCTGCCTTGCCTTGCTCTGCCCTGCCTGCTGCTGTCCTCTGTTGGGATGAAAATCAGACTGTTTCTGCTGACTCCCACTCCTAACCATTTGCAGCAGACAGAATGAGAGCAAAAACAGGGATTCCACGGAGCAAAGGAAGCAGGAGGGCACAGGCGTGGGCAAAGCAGCCGAGGAACAGAAGGCAGCATTTGTTGTGACTGATGCAACCTGACAAAAGCCAAGTAACGTGTCCATTTGCACAGCTGCATTTTGCTGTAGATGTGGCATGGGCCACACAAAGGATATTTAATGTAACAAACTGGTAATACAGAAAGGAGGGTTTTCTCCAGTTTCACACATAAAAATTTAATATCTATTTCGAAGAGATTCACAGGCAAACCCTTTTTTTTAGAATTAAACATACGAGGGGTTTTATCGTGCAAAGCAGCACGGGTTCACGTGGGATCGAGCTGTGAACAGTGACAACACCAGTTGTGCTTCAGAGAGTCTAATGGTTGAAACCTGGGTTAGTAAACCACAAAACTTAAAGAAATGCCTGTGTGCAGCTGGTTTGGGTTCCCAGAAATGTGCACTGCATGGCCAGAGGAGGGATGCTCAGGGAGAACTAAGCAGCTCCAGTGTTAGCCTTTCCTGCTTTGGGTCCCCTGGGAAATGCAAATCACCATCTGCTCACCTTTTTGATGAAGGAAGGGTTAAAAACCAGGTGTAACTGGAAAGAAAATTTCAGCTTCACTGAAGAGACACAGAACAAAAAAAAAAGGCACAAACCTAGCTGCACAAACCATCTGGGATTCTCCTTACATATGGGCCTGAATTTGAATTGCACCAACCCAGCAGAGCTGGGGCAACTGTTCACTGGGGAGAAGGGAACTGGGCTGCCTGTGCAAGGAGACTCTCAGCACCAACACAGCCAAGACCAGGAGACCTTGTTGTCACAAAGATCCAAATTCCCTCAGTATTAAAGCAGAGGAATGTTAGAACCTCTTAACTAGGCAGTTGGTTTCTCCTCCCCCCTACCAAGGACTGTCAGATCTTACTTTCCTGCTTAACAGGTGAGTAATTACTTTTCAAATTTACAGCAAGCTGTTGACTGAAAACATATAATTTTGAAATTATGATATGACAGGCTCACATTATGACATTACATGACTCAATCTGCCATTATTTTTCAGCAGCAAAATATTTTGATTGAGCAAATCCATTTCCTTAATCTTCAAAACAGGACAGTTGAAATAGCAATTTCCAAAGAACAGCAGAAGCATAAAATATCCTCTGGCAGCTTATCTGCAGGGTTTAGTGCATGGGCTGCTAGACTGCTACCAGGGTGGGCTGGTTTACTGCATGTCTCACTATAAGTGCTGCTGGTCCTAATTGCTTTAGGTCCTAATTGCTGTCGAACCCAAGGCAAAAGTGGTTTGCTGTGTTTTATCAAAGCTTTTGTTGTTGTTTTAAAGATAAGCACACACCCCTCCCGTGGCCCAACAGCACCTTGGAAGCAACCCTTACACCATGGCTGGACTGTGCTAATCACCATGTCCTAGTTAGGACAACTGAGACCAGTTCATCATGGTATGGGTGTAACCCAAAACTGTGTATTCTATAGCCTTCCATGCCATTTCCCAGAAACTGTTATCAATGAACCATTTACACCCTCTGCCCATAGAGCCTGACTCCTCAGGCTATAAACTAGGTGTTAAGAGGCCTGTGAGATAGGAGGATGCTCCTGTCCTCACACCCTTTGTGGAACTCCCCGCCCTGAGGGAAGCACTGAGCATTTCTGCCTGAACTGCAGGATATATAATCTTGGAGTCTTGGAACATTTTTAACCACTCTGTGGGATCCAGAGAAAGACTGCGGCTCATCGCTCTCAAACAGACGTGGACCACCACCCTATACTGGACTCCAATCACCACTTTGACCAGACTGCAACAGCTCTTCCCCCAGCATCTCACTGCAATCACCACTTTTAACTAGACTGCAACAGCTCTCCCACCAGCAGGTTCTTCCCCTCTCCCTTTACTTTGGACTCAAGCGGGGCCCAAGGAACACCACGTTGTTCATGCCCCAGGGTACTGGGTTATACATTTGGGTTTTGTGGGTTAAGACCAATTGTTTGTTTGTATGATTGTACTTACTGTATTATTTTAGTAAATTGTTATTCTGACTTATAATCTCTCCTTTGAGTTGAGTTCATTTCCCCTGCTGGTTAACTCTTAAACCAGCACATTTTTGGCCGCCCAACGTGGGGCAGAGAGAGAGAAGTCAGAATCACAATTTCACTTTAAGCATTTGTCTATTTGGATATAGAAACTCCCTGATCACCATGTTGTTTGATGCATTCACATGGATGTTGTATTTGAGCCTGTTCATATTTCCACAGATGGGGCACTATTTGCCTGTTTTGATGCTCTCTTTAAGACCAGGGAGAGGGATCCAAATTGCTTTATTAGTATATTATGTTTATGTCATTCTAACATCAGAAGCAATGAGTTTCATTGTAAATGTGTATTCAGTCCTGTTTGCCTGTCCTGGTTTGGGTTGCTACCTCTGGGGCCTCATTAAAAATCGTACCCAGCCCTTTGGGGGAACAGGGGGGGATGGTTGTTTCCAACCTCTCACCTCCTTTTTCCCCTTCAGACCTGCTACAACAGTTTTTGAAAATATTGAGTTCCCTTTTGATGTTAAGGACAGCATAATGTTATTGTTAGTGTTGTTCTGTCTGCTCTGTACTGTGTACACCATGTTTAGGGTCAGAACAGGGCCTTCTAGGGAGATTGTTTGGACACCTGCCCTGGGAGCAGATAATGCTGAGTGGCACGGGAAGTGGGAGGACATCAGCCAGTATTTGGAGAAGTTTTCTCCTCCAATGATCTGGAAATTCACCCCTGAACAACTGCAGGATCCTGTTAGCATGATAAGACTGGTGAAGGAAAAATGCTCTGGCAGCTCCAGAGATGGCCAGCTCACAGCAACCTGCTGGGCCCTGGCCACTGCCTACCGGACACTACTTGACATGGTACAGCACTGTCAGGGGGAGGAGAGAAGGACCAAATCCGCAGGCACCACGTCCACCCAAACCACAGCTGAGTCAGAGGGAGAAAGAAATAAACCAACCGGCACCGTGTCCACACAAACCATCGAAGAGCCAGAAGAACAACCAAAACCAATAGCAGTCGCCCCTGTCCAGAAAAGGAAATCAAAGACTAAATCAGTCCGTATAGCAAATGATGACGGAGAGGCAGGACCTTCACATCCACTGGAGGAGACAGAGCCAGAAATAATCACTCGGTCCCTATCCCTGGGTGAGCTACGCGAGCTCCGGAGAGAGTTCACACGACAGGCGAACGAGTCCATTCTGACCTGGCTGCTCCGAATCTGGGATGCTGCAGCTAACGATACAATCCTAGATGGGAGTGAAGCCAGACAGCTGGGATCCCTGTCTCGAGATGTAGTCATTGATCAGGGGATTGGAAGGAGGCAGGAAACTCTCAGCCTCTGGCGGCGACTGTTGTGCAGTGTGAGGGAGAGATACCTTTGCAAGGAGGACCTCCACGTACAGCAAGGACAGTGGAACACGATGGAACAAGGTATCCGGTGCTTAAGGGAGTTAGCTGTACTGGAGATAATCTTTTCAGACGATGAAAGATTCCCTAAAAGTCCAGATGGCGTACAGTGCACCTCCCAGATGTGGTTAAAGTTTGCACGACTCGGGCCAGAAATGTATTCCCGCTACTTAGCAACGCTGCAATGGAGGGAGGGAGAGGACAAGGTGGGAGCATTGGTTAGTAAACTAAGGATGTATGAAGACACTGTCACCGCCCCACTACGAGCCCACGTCTCATCTGTGGAAACCAAACTGGCTGAACACGTCAGAAGCCTGGAAGAGAAAATTGAAGAGGGACACCAGAAGCTAAGAGAGGAAATTAAGGAAGGGATCTTCCATATCTCACCAGGACAAACAAGAATCTCTGCTATTAGGAGCCAGCGTCCCCCAGCTAAGGAGAGAAGGTACACTCCACGTGGCGATCTATGGTTTTACCTCCGTGAGCACGGAGAAGATATGAGGAAGTGGGATGGGAAACCCACTCCTTCCTTAGCAGCCCGGGTACGTGAACTGAAAAGAGGAACAAGTACCACAAGGAACTCTTCAAGGGTAAACGTTGCTCCAGTCTCTCGTGGGCAAGACTCCAGACGGTACAGGAATGATGATACGTCTGATCCTCTTGAAGGGACCTCCAGGTCATACCCACAAGAAGAGCACAATGAGTACCATGACCAGGACTAAGGGTGCCCTGCCTCTAGCCAGGTAGAGGAGAGGGACAATCGAGTCTATTGGACAGTGTGGATTCGGTGGCCTGGCACATCAGAGCCACAAAGGTATAAGGCCTTAGTGGACACCGGCGCACAATGCACTTTAATGCCATCAAGATACGTAAGGGCAGAATCCATCTCCATTTCTGGGGTGACAGGGGGATCCCAACAGCTGACTGTACTGGAAGCTGAAGTGAGCCTGACTGGGAAGGAATGGCACAGACACCCCATCGTGACTGGCCCAGAGGCCCCGTGCATCCTTGGCATAGATTACCTGAAGAGTGGGTATTTCAAAGACCCAAAAGGACTTCGTTGGGCTTTTGGCATAGCTGCTGTGGAGACGGAGGAAATTAGACAGTTGAACACCTTGCCTGGTCTCTCAGAGGACCCCTCTGCTGTGGGACTGCTGAAGGTTGAAGAACAATTGGTACCGATAGCCACAGCAACAGTGCACCGTCGGCAATACCGCACCGACCGAGACTCTGTGACCCCTATACATAAGATGATCCGTGACCTGGAGACCCAGGGGGTGGTCAGCAAGACTCGCTCACCCTTTAAGAGCCCTATATGGCCAGTGCGTAAGTCCAGCGGAGAGTGGAGGCTGACGGTGGATTACCGTGGACTCAATGAAGTCACACCACCCCTGAGTGCTGCTGTGCCGGACATGCTGGAGCTCCAGTACGAGCTGGAGTCCAAGGAAGCCAAGTGGTATGCCACCATTGACATTGCCAATGCCTTTTTCTCCATTCCTTTGGCAGCTGAGTGCAGGCCACAATTTGCTTTCACTTGGAGAGGTGTGCAGTACACCTGGAATCGACTGCCTCAGGGGTGGAAACACAGTCCCAGCATTTGCCATGGACTGATCCAGACTGCACTGGAAAAGGGTGAGGCTCCAGAGCACCTACAGTACATTGACGACATCATTGTATGGGGGAACACAGCGGGTGAAGTCTTCGAGAAAGGAGAGAAGATAATCCAGATTCTCCTAAGAGCCGGTTTTGCCATTAAACGGAGTAAGGTCAAGGGACCTGCTCAGGAAATTCAGTTCCTAGGAGTGAAGTGGCAAGATGGACGCCGCCTAATTCCCATGGAGGTGATTAACAAAATAGCAGCCATGTCCCCACCAACCAGCAAGAAGGAAACACAGGCTTTCCTAGGCGCTGTGGGCTTTTGGAGGATGCATATCCCCGAGTATAGGCAGATTGTAAGCCCTCTCTACCTTGTGACACGGAAGAAAAATGATTTCCAGTGGGGCCCCGAACAACAACAAGCCTTTGAACAAATTAAACAGGAGATTGCCCATGCGGTAGCCCTTGGGCCAGTAAGGACAGGACAGGACGTGAAGAACGTGCTCTACACCGCAGCCGGGGAGAATGGCCCTTCTTGAAGCCTCTATGGTATGGTGGACGGTGGTCAAAGTACAGGTATGAGGAAGCCTGGCAAGTTGACTACATCACGCTCCCCAAAACCCGCCAAGGCAAGCACTACGTACTGACCATGGTAGAAGGAAGTACTGGATGGTTGGAGACATACCCCGTGCCTCATGCCACTGCCCAGAATACCATCCTGGGCCTTGAAAAACAAGTCCTGTAGCGACACGGCACCCCAGAGAGAATTGAGTCTGATAATGGGACCCATTTCAAGAATGGCCTCGTAGACACCTGGGCCAAAGAGCACGGCATTGAGTGGGTGTATCATATCCCCTACCATGCACCAGCTGCTGGAACAGTTGAGCGGTGCAACGGACTGCTGAAAACCACCCTGAAGGCACTGTGTGGGGAGACTCTCAAACACTGGGAGCTGCATTTAGCAAAGGCCACCTGGTTGGTCAACACCCGAGGCTCCATCAATCGAGCTGGCCCTGCCCAATCAGAACTTTTGCATACTGTAGATGGAGATAAAGTCCCCGTGGTACATATGAGAGGAATGTTAGGGAAGACTGTATGGATTAGTCCCACCTCAAGCAAAGGCAAACCCATCCGAGGGATTGTTTTTGCTCAAGGACCTGGTTCCACCTGGTGGGTAATGCAAAAAGATGGGGAGACACGTTGTGTACCACAAGGGAACCTAATTTTGAGTGAGAATGGTCTGTAATGTTTCATTGTATATATATATATATAGATAGATGTATATAGTTTTAAAGGGATATAGTTTTTTAAAGGGGGTTAATTTGGGCATGACATGGATGGCATAGAATAAGGGGTGGATAATGTCCTAGTTAGGACAACTGAGACCAGTTCATCAGGGTATGGGTGTAACCCAAAACTGTGTATTCTATAGCCTTCCATGCCATTTCCCAGAAACTGTTATCAATGAACCATTTACACCATCTGCCCATAGAGTCTGACTCCTCAGGCTATAAACTAGGTGTTAAGAGGCCTGTGAGATAGGAGGATGCTCCTGTCCTCACACCCTTTGTGGAACTCCCCGCCCTGAGGGAAGCACTGAGCATTTCTGCCTGAACTGGAGGATATATAATCTTGGAGTCTTGGAACATTTTTTAACCACTCTGTGGGATCCAGAGAAGGACTGCGGCTCATCGCTCTCAAACAGACTTGGGTCACCACCCTATACTGGACTCCAGTCACCACTTTGACCAGACTGCAACAGCTCTCCCCCCAGCAGGTTCTTCCCCTCTCCCTTTACTTTGGACTCAAGCGGGGCCCAAGGAACACCACGCTGTTCATGCCCCAGGGTACTGGGTTATACATTTGGGTTTTGTGGGTTATGACCAATTGTTTGTTTGTATGATTGTACTTACTGTATTATTTTAGTAAATTGTTATTCTGACTTATAATCTCTCCTTTGAGTTGAGTTCATTTCCCCTGCTGGTTAACTCTTAAACCAGCACAAGGGCGAACACTAGATATGAGTGATGACTTTTTCACATCTATACAGATACCTTGAGCCAAAGCACTTTATGATTGTAGTCATAACGTGAGCCACTTAAGTCAGCAGTATCCTTTTGTATATTCATAGACTGTAAGGCTGGAATGTCAGCTGGCCATACAGCCCACTGGTCTTTCCTCTGTTAATTTCCATATGGAGCATATTTTTGGGACATTCAAACTGAATTTACAGCTTTCCAGTGGCTGACATTTTGCCTAAGCCTTTGTAAATTAGGCCACTAGTTAATGACTATTTGTTAAAATAAATGTGCAATGTATTACCTGGAACCTTTAGCTTCAATTTCCAGCAGTTGAACCTTGGTGAGCAAAACTGAAGAGTCCTTTCAGCTCAAATTTCATGTACATTTAAATGCTTTTCATAAGGATTTATGTTTAGTCTGCCTAAATATTTTTGCTGCTCCTCAGTGTAATTAATTGAAACGATGCTATCTGCTCATCTTAAAATTCCATGTGTTATTAGCTAGGTAATAAGAATGATAGTAATACTTTCCATGTCTATGTTGGAAATTAGCCTGAAACATTATGAGTGATGTTTCATTATAACACATCGAAGAAGAATGAAAGACCATGTAAAGGAGAGGGAAAGGCCACGTGAACACCCACAGCTCTAAGCCACTGTTCAGAACCCATCTAAAACTGGGTGGGCACCACTGGGGGAAGGATGATTGAGAGGGGGCCAGCAGCCTACTGCTTGTTTTCCATTTCACACAGTGCTCTCCTGTGAGGGGAGCTTCTGTCTTGGCATTTTAAGGAGACAGTCAGACAGGAACTGAGCCAAAAGCCAGCATCTTTGGAAAACAGGTTGATTGGCCGTAATTTGGACACCCATGATGTAAGGTATTGTGTGTGGAGGGTATAATTTTTAAGGTGTATTTTTCATAGGCAGTACTGAAACGTAGGCCGTATATTTGCGTGTAGAGAAGCAGATGCCTGCACTGTCTATCCTTCTAAAATGCAGTACTATGAAAAGCACTTCAGAGGTTTGCTATTTGTGTGTTAGTTTTTCACTGTGGAGGAATGAGTGATCTGTTTCTGGCACATCATGTGGCACTGGTTAGTTGCTTAATCCATTCTGCCTCATTATTTTCCCAGGAAAAAATGTACTCAGCCTTCAATGCCTTTCAAAATGTAGCTGATCCGTGTTCCACAATGTAGTGAAAATTCAGTTCTTCCATCTTGTTCCAATTATCAAAACTTGTATCTTCGTACATCAAACTCTGTTGTCTGTCTGCCATTAAGTCCTTGCCTAGCACCACGATTACAGTTCTCTTAAGTTAACCTTTCCTATCTTCCCTTCATGGTCAGACCAATTCCCTTTTATTCAGCTTCTGGAGACTGTTTGCCATGTAGAATCCTTTGTCTTGAGCTTTGAAATGATCACACATTGTTAAAGAGTGTTGCAGCATGCTTTTCCTATTTGGAATAAATATAACAATTAACCTTTGTTTCACAGATGTGATTGCAACATTTTTAGATTTGCTTATAAGATAGTTGTACCATGATTCTGAATCACAATTTGAAATCAAAACATACAAATGCAAAGATTTAGCATCTGCCTGTACCCGGAAAATCAGGCCATGTAAGGTTTGCAGCCTGATAGGCTGTTTGTGCTTTAGGGTGAGCTGACTTCAAATAAGCATCCCTGGAAGCAGGGAGGAAGGCACAGAGCTCCCTGCTGCCTCCCCACACCGGTGGTGTGCCTGGGCACAGCTCAGCCCTGCCTGGCTGGAGGCAGCTTCGGAGCCACCTCCAGAATTTGAGGAAGGCATTAATACATTTGTAGTATTTTGCTTCACTGTCTAAAATTCATATCATGTTAGAGTTCAGATAAATCATTCTGGATTCTCTGAACATCTGAGCAGCAGATTTATTGCATTATTGTATTTGCTGATCCAAAACATTGTTTCTGATAACATTTCCCTGCTGCAGCAGGTTATTCCTCTGCAGATTTTCTGGATCCTTCATCCTGGTTTATAAACTCACTCTCTGCTATGCCTGAAAGTTTCTAAATTCTGTCTTATTAGGGAAAAGAGCTATTGCAGATTTCCTGAGCATCTGGCCTCATTGTCGAGGCTACTGCTTTGGAGGAAATGACTTAAACCTGACATTTTTCACAGCCTCCACTCCATTCATTTTTTATCAGATCCATGCTATGTGTTGTTTCTGAAGCAGGAGCACAAAGCAACCCTCGGGCCTGTAAACGCATGGCTTTCCCAAAAATATATAGCAATTCAGGAAAACAGCCAGAGGGAACAGGTATTTTAGTGCTTTCTGTACTTACTGACAGTCTATAGCATTAAAAGCAAGAAACTCGGTGATGATTACAAACACATATTTCCTCTGGAAGCAACTGCATGTGATGATAACACTCTTCATTTGTCTTCACTGTGAGTTTTCTGAGAGTCCATCTTTACAGTGCAGCATCTTATTAGGCAGGCATTTTCTAAACCAGCATCTTATGCATTATGCATGAGTTAACAGTCACGATAAATAGAAAGGGTGTTGCTGAACCAGAAAATTGAACCTCGCTGGTTTGTGTTTGTAGTTGATTCCATAGATATAAACTTAGCGTACTAATCAACAGCTACCCACTTTAAACAAATGTGTGCTTGTCATTCCCTAACAGAACACGACAGCACAGGGTCACACACAGTACTGAGTCAGATCTAGAGCATATTTGGGTGGGAACTCATGTCCAGATTTGGTCACTGCCTGTTGCTTTAAACTCAAGTGGGAGAATACCGTAACAAACAAACATGGAATAACTTTTTCCACAAAGGTCTGATTTTTTGGCTAAGATTAACTTTGTCTCCTTGCTACAAGGCTTCACACCCCTCCCAAACTTCTTGACAGCATTAAATATTGCAGCATTGCTGATTTTGTTTGTCACAGGTCATCTTGAATCTCACTGAGATGTACTCTTTTGATGAAATCTGGGCAAGAGATCCAGGCAGACCTACCTTTATCTGTGGTTTGAGAAGTTTCCTGTGGTCTTGATATTTAAGGGCTACAAAATCACTCCCCCTAGTTCTCTTTTGTCCCTGTCTCTCTGGGCCAGCTGTCAATCCATGTCACTACTTTGTTTTTTTAGACCAGTTTTACTTTCGTAAACTGAATTAATCATGTAATTTCCCCCCCTTCACATCATCTTCATTTCCACGCTAACATCAGGTTAGAAAGAGTTAAGAGTAAAAATTTCTTCACCTCTTTTTGAGATACTGTCATTAAGAATAGTTTAAATTCTTAGTTGTAACCAGGCTGTATGAACAACCAGAGCAGCATGTATGCAATGTTTATCCTTGGTTTTGTGATCACTAGTGTTTTCCTTATAATAAAAGAAATCAGAAGAAATAAAAAATACAGATCTAATGTCTTAAATTTCCATTCCATATTTTACATTCTTTTTTTACTTCTCTGTGATGAACATCCTATTTACTAAAAGGATTATTTTAAAAGCTTTCTTCCTCTCTCCCTATGTGAATGTGTGGGGTTTTTTTAGAGTTACATGATTTAACCATTTTGAATGAACATAAGCAGTTTTTCAGACTGCAATTTTGAATATGTATCTCCTAAACTACAAAATAAGGATGGTGCTGTCTGGCAGTTTATGAAAATTCATTCAAAATTTAAAAATTATTGGGAATGTAGACAAAAGAACACATGCTAGCACATGCTGAGAGGTTTCACAGAACATGCTTGGAGATGGGAATTGGTGACTCTTGCTCCTAGAAAAGTGAGGTGCAGCCTGGCAGAAGGACAGTTGAGGCGGAGAGGGAGATGTTGAGAGAGAAGTTATGATATAAATACACTACAGTCATCAGAGAAAAACAGGCATTATGGACAGAATCCTCTGAATCCATTGGTGAATTTGCATCAGATTTCCAAGTGGCATTAAAGAACTGAAAGGTGCCTTTGCACAATACAGAAGAGTTTACAGCCTACAATTCTGTTATGAAAAAAACTTCTGTTCTTTACAAAATGGCCATGTTCTACCTGGTATTAATACATGACTTAATAGTGTGAAATAAAAAGAATCATTATGATTATATCTATGAATAATTAATAAAGACAATTTTAGAGACTTAAGATAGGAGAAGCATTGATGTGTTCAAGCCTTCCTTCTAAAAACTAATTTTGGTGTTTGCTTGGACACACTGAATTTTTCATCACATTTACAGCACAGAGAGTAAGAGGTTAATCTGGAAAGACTGGAAAAACTTGGTGTCCCACTGGCAGCCTGAATAGTCAATGTTAGGATAAACTATTAATTATGAGTAGCAGCAGTTCTTGGAGAGTTAATTTTATTTATAGTGTTTATATGAGCTATATAAAAATCCCAATGCCTTTGTTTTTGTGTTAGTAGTGACAATCAACATGTTCTGTTCTCTTTATCGTCTTCTAGGAGTTTATATTACCTTTAATATGCCTGTTGTTCTCCACATAGAATACATATTTCAGACAAAATCATCCCAACTTTCTGATCTTCCTATTTATATTGAGATGCCTCTGATTTTAGGTGGCTTTATGTTCATTACATTTTGACATAATAGTAAAACTGTTCTTATATGTCCTTCTTGTGAACTGTGAAACAGCTAAAACATACCCAGATATCCAGAGGGATGGATTTTTAGTTTTGGTTTGTCAAAGGTAATGACTGGAGTTGATTATTGTGCATATCCAAACTTTCCCAAACTTTCATATTTTGGGAAGCTTGAACAAAAGGCAGTACTTTAATGCCAGTGTTTTAGTCGGGTAAAAAAAAAAACCCAAACCCAAACTTGGGCAAATTTGGTTTTTCAAATCTACTCAAATTGTGCATGTGAAAATACACAAAACAAAAACTATTTGAACTGCCATCATTTGGTGTAAATCATCAGACGTTTTAGTGAAAGGTCATGGCTAGGCTTCACGAAGGAAGATTTGGGATTTAGTGAAAGATATTTTAGAAAAAAACTCCTTTGTATCAGTCAGTTGTATCACATCCTGATCTGGATCATCAACTCTGGGACACTGTTTTTGCTGTAACACAGTGGGAAGCTTTGGTGAATCCAGGCTAAATGGACTAAACAAATACCCGTCCCCTGACGTAGGTGTAGCTGGAAGCAATGTGAATATACCTCTGAAGATTGAGACAGCTCAGCAAGGCAGCTCAGTGAGAAGAACGAGTGTGGCTGGATGAGTGGGGGTCAGGTTTGTTTTGTTTTATTGCAGAGCTGCTTGTTTCGATTCCTGTGCTACCTCCCAAGTTGTGCCAGTCTGACTGCTTGCGTCATTCAGAGAAGAATAACTAGGGATTGATTTCAGTTTTAAAATAACCCATTTTTCCCCTGATGCTTCTCAAAAAAAGTTTGTCAAACTGCAGCCTAAAGGATTCTATTGGCCTGGTAAGAAAGGCGGGACTTGGCGCGCCTGTGCAGCCCAACAAGCTAGCATAGAGGAAGCTGGCAGCGAGCATTGCCATGGGAGGACAAGTTCTTTTAAACACATTTTGTGCTGCAAAGATGGACTTGGATTTGTGAGCAATGGGGCTGCTGCAGGGGTGTTCTCCCTGCAACCATTGAGAGAGAACTCATGTACGCTTGTTATAAATAAATCTGATTACATGCAATGAAATACCTGCCGCTTGTCATCCATTCTTCTCCGTAGAGGGAACAGTTCCCCAAACACTGACTAGCCATTCCTGATGGAAGGTTTGCCATCACATTGATGGATATTTAATAATCACCCAGAAACCCTGGTTTTGGGAATGGAGCCGTAAGAATATTCTAGCCTTGCCAGTTCATTTGGAAATAAAATACTTGATGAGCATTGAGATGGAATCTGCAGT
Source organism: Pipra filicauda (assembly GCF_003945595.2). Classification (NCBI taxonomy): domain Eukaryota; kingdom Metazoa; phylum Chordata; class Aves; order Passeriformes; family Pipridae; genus Pipra; species Pipra filicauda. The sequence goes on from NW_024104731.1 coordinate 1,791,878, forward strand.
TTTCCCTGGTCTCAAGAGGCCCACAGACTTTTGGCAGGAGGGTGTTGTGGCAAAGAACATGACAATGAGAACAGCATTACTGAACCCGTTTGTTTAAATCTCTACGGTGATTTAACAACTGGTGTAAACTGAAGTTCTGCAGTGAAAGACCAAAGAGTTCATCGAACCCATGCTGTGAGGATGGCATAAATATCTCAACAATTTTCTTGTTTTAGATGACACTGAGGCAAGACCCTTAGTATTGCCATCCTGCTGGCTTGTAAATTCCAGATAGTACAAAAGAAGAGAGTTAACTCTTCCATTTTTGTGTACTGTGACAAACCCTAAATAACAATGTAAAAGTATTTGCTATTTTAAGAACAACCATGTGTTCCTAATCCTTTCTTAACATCATCTCTGGTTTGCAATCAACATTTTGTGTTATGTATCTAGTCTATAAGAAGGTGCTCTATAAGAGCAAACCTTGTGCTCTTAACTCCACTGCTCATGCATTCTCATTGTAATTTCTGCTCAGTGCTCATACATAAAGAACAAGTCACTGAAATCTTTAAACTCTTCCCCAGTCTCTAAAGCATCTCTTTGCCAATGAAAAAAAATTTAAAATAGTTTCTTAACTTCAGAATAGCAAACATATTTCAAGATAAAATAAAAAAGCTTTTTACTTAGTATTGGTGACCACTAGGTCATCCATATAAAAATATAGTAGTGATAGTGGAAGGATCAGATACTGATACCTGGTTTATTTCTGACAAGTATTGCAAAAAAAGTCTCACCCCTGCAATGCAGAATGCAGCAAGGATGCTCAGGCCGCATACTAAAAGAGACAAAAAATAAACCAGATACACCATTTTCAGGATCAAGATTTTCTAGCAGCCCCCAGAAATGGATTCATGCAAGAAAAATTGTTCTGTGTGAGACCAAAAGATGCAACACAGTCTGATAAATGAACAATTGTGCTTAATAACAAAATGGCTTTTCAGCCGACAGCTGTTTCACCAGACAATTTAGTCAGAGGCCAGATGGCCAAAGAGACACACAGTGGAAAGTAAATTCTAGGATGACTCCACAGAAGGATAAAACTCGTAATTCATATATGTTTGAAATGTCAAAGATTCAATTAATGGAATTAGTATGTAATGCCTAGTGCAGTTTGCCTGTTGGAAGCTGTGCTCAAGCTTGTTCTCACAGCTCCTCTGCAAGGGGAAGCAGTGGACTCCTGGCTTAGAGCTCTGACTCACACATGGCTAATTGCCTTTCCATCTCTCTCCCTGATAACTGGTTTTGTCTACAATACCAGTCTGTATCACTTACTGCTCTGCACCAACTCATTTTTTTGCTTCTCATTTGGCACTGTGGAGTGATAGGAAGAGAGAAGACCTAAAACAGAAGTAGGTGTGGACTTTTGGGAGATGCAGGAAAGGTGAGGTTTACTCTTTTATGGAAGTTGCATCTAAACTTAGATGGGAGAATGAAATTAGATTTTATACCTAGCAGAAAAGTTTCCAAACGCTGAAGTATATTTTAAAATAAACTATAATGTAGTATTGTCAAGTTTCAGCTCAATTTTTTTTCTGTCAAAAACTAGATGACTTAGCATTATTAGTTACCACCACTGCACGTTAACTTGTCTTTGGAAAACTCTGACTCCATCTTCTGACTGCTCAGGGAAATGCAGTGACTAGTTTGTATTTAGACTTCTTGACTCAGAATCATAGAACGGCTTGGATCAGAAGGGACCTTAAAGATGATTTAATTCACAAAACTTTAAATATTTTCAATATCAAGGCTTTGACTATTTGGTTGAAGCTTTATTGATTTTAGTCATTGCCTTTGCTAGCTGCTACTGATGTTGCTTTCTACTGACAATACAGCTTTTCTTACAGATTTCTGAGAAAGAATTCAGGACTTTGCTTCCCTTTTAATACCCTTAACACTGTGTCTGAATTCCCACCTGATTCGTGGAAGAAGATTTTGATGATACGATGTCACTTCAAATAGCAATGATTTGTCATTGGTTTTCCAGATAATTTTTTCTCATTTAGTGTCTGTGACCCCTTAATTCTTTCAGGTTTGATACCTGCATTGCCAGTTAGTAAATTTGCCTTTTTTTTTTCTCTTTTAACATAAAGCTTTTAATAACTGAGCTTTGACAAAAGCTAAATTGAGAGCTACAGTCATGCATCCCCCTTGCTCTTTGTATTTGTATTTTAGACCCAGTGTTGCAACCAGATGTTTAGTGCTCTGTACTCACCATAAATGACAACTGATTTTTGTTAATGCAATAAGATGAGAAAATTCATTTATGCTGTCCAATATCATGTTGTGCAATGCATGCATATCCACACAGCTAGAGCAGAAAGCAAATCAGTCATTTATTTGATTGCTGATAGTCAAAACAGTAAGAAATGTATTTTTCCTGAATTTCTTTAGTCAACTTCTGATGAAAAAAATGTTCAAGGCCATGAATAGAGCAACCTTCCCACCCATATTAGTCTGATTTGTCATCCTCACACCTAACCCCTTCATTTCCACCTAACCCCTTCATTTCCCAGAACTGCAACAGATTTAAGGGGAGCTTCTCCAGGTCCTAAGTTAAACTGTCGGTCATGCAAGGAGCTGTGTGTGTAGAGAAGCCAATGGAGGTCTGCAGATGACAAAAATCTACTGATGTGCTGCGCTCATTGATCGTTTTTCCGTGTTTTCTGAGCCAGTGTTTCACAGAGCAGTGGACCATAGGGAAAAGGGCAAATAATGTCAAGTGTGAGGACAAGGGTGACACAAGGAGGGGTGGACTGTAGTACTGCACCACACCTGGCATCACAGTCTCACAAACACGTGATAAAATAAAGGGAAAGCCAGAGCCAGTTGCAATTTGCTCCTCGGTATTAATTGCCCAATTTCATGTGTCCCTACTAGGTCTTCTGGAGGATGGGAAATTGGCTCAGACTGGTGTAACTACAGCATCAGCCCCATCTGGAACGCTGAACACTGAGAAGAGGAATAACTGTGGTTCTCAGTGTGCCAACCCCATGGTCCACAGCATGGGAGCCACGACACAGAGGCAGAATGGCTTCAGAACCACAGAGGTAGGAGTATAATTATGTCCCCCGGGTGCTCAGCACTAGCTTCAACCAGGTCTAACTCACTTTTGTGGCAATCTTCCTTGCTGTGGTGAAACTGTGTAAGAGATAAGAGAAAATGGTGCTGGGCTGCACCACAGCCACAACATGGTTGAGCCAAGCACCTCTGACAGTGCCTGAATGGCCACAGAGTTGATATTTTATTTGCCAATCAGAGTAACACACACATTGTTACAGTAAAAAAAGCCCCCACACTCATTGCTTTCCAACTCAGTCCAGCTGTGGCACGTATTGTGCAAACTGTTTAGATTAATTACTTGAAAGAGAACAGATTTTTCCTTAATTGCTGTTCTGCTTAAACTATGTGAACTGCATAAATCCTGGTTCATTCAAAGCTGGACGTGAGGCCTGAAAAAGTCAATTAGAGTCTTTTCAATAACTTCAGTAAGCTTTGGGTCAGATCCTCCCCCCTCCTCTACCTCACTTATATGTCATATATGTTGTAGAAGAGTCATCCAGTGTAACAATAATGTAGGAACACCCAAGGATTTGGGGCTATACCAAAGACCAACCTTCTCCTGTTAACACCTGCCTGCCTCTCCCAGGTTTCCACTTGCCCTGTTTGTGTAGCAGCTGCTGAGCTGCTGCAGATTAAAGAAATCCAAAAACTGCTTGGTTTACTGCTTCCTTGGTTTCTCATATGAGAAAGTATTAGGTAAAAATTTAGGAAAGGGAGACCTCCTTGCTTTCTGGGTCATCTGCAGATGTAGCAGATATAGTCCTTTACGTGGTCCTTGGCATTTCTCGGGTGGAATCTCAACTTCTACTTCATGTTGCTGCTTCCCCTACTTTTTCAGGGGAGTCTTCTCCTAATTGAATATCATATAATTTCACATCTAGAGGGAGTGAGACTGTCTGTAAAATTTTGGAAATTACGGATTGTTCAGTCATGGGTAAATGTTTATACCCCTGTGGGAAGGTACATTGAACTGCCTTCAGGTGAGCACAAAGTTTGCCTTGATGTGTTCCCAGAGTAGAATCATAAATAACATATCTTTTGCATCTAGGTTGCCATCCATGCATAGGACTGCCATCCATGCTCCCTGAATTTGTTACCAGTTCTGCTAAATCTGGCAGAGCAGTAGTTAGAGGTGTGACATTGGCTTTCCATCTCCTGCAGGCAACAGTGAGCAGCCACTGACCCTTTGTCTTTTTCACCATTCCCCAGGGGATACAAATGCTTTCATTATCTGTACAATGCTGGGTGGATTGGCAGCCCACGTAAGCACCATTTCTACCTTTTCTTCCAATTTTTGCTTTATCTCCTTTTCTTCCTGTAACCATTTCTGCAGCTGCTCAATTTCCAAAGATAGTAACAATTCAGTTCCTTTCCTGCCTCCTATTTCCTCTCTCAGACCTTGTTTCTCTCTACTAAGGCTCTTCCTACCTAATTTCTCCAATAATTGTCTTTCCCTGTGCTCTGCTGAAGCAAGTAGAATCATAAAATTATCATTCTCAGTTATAAGCTTGTTTCTTTTGGTTCCCAGTCTTTCTTTTATTTCCCTCTCAAAGGCCAATGATGACTTTAATATTTCATTTTCTGATTTTGAAGCAGCATATTCTGTATAGGACATTTTTGGGAAGGAAGGGACTCTTTCATTTCCTTTTGTGTGATAAGTGAGTCCCCAGTATTGCACAAATAATTGCTTTGTCTTTCTAGAATTTTCAGGCCCATTCCTTGTCTGCCTGGGAAGGAGCACATTTATACTTTTGTAACTGTTTATCCATGGCAGTCTTGCTGACTACACCAATTTTTCTGTCACATAAAAATTTAGGGAAGGGAGACCCCCTTGCTTTCTGCATTGTCTGCTGTCCAAGTCCCCATGAGACCTTCAGAGATAATATTTTAGAGTAATCAGTTTGGCACCGTAAGTCTGGTAAGGTAGCAGAGGCACAGTGTGGTCGCAATCGCAATCCCAGAAGCACAAATGGCATAAGTTGCACTGTAAGTCTGGGTGAATTCAATAAGACTCCAGATTCACAAATTGTGCAGTTTACTGATTTTGTTGGGACAGAATAAGGTCCACAAATTGCTGTTGCTAAATGCACTGGTATCAGAAAGTACCTACAATAGTATTACCATGGAAAACTTACCTGACAGGTGTCCCTAACGGGGAGTAGAGGGTACTGCCTGTTGACCAACCCAGGATACAAAGGTAGAGTCTCCTCTGACCTCCCTCCCCTCTTAAGTCATATTTGTATTGTTTTCTTTGAGGGTGGTGAAAAAAAAGTTTCAGTTGATGTAATTTCATGATTAGGTGGAGTTTGAGTGACTTTAATCATACATGTAAAGCATGTGCAGGTTTTACATCATTAGCATATGTAGGGAATGAAAAGTGATATGCATTTTGAAGGTCATGATGTGTAATTCAGCTTTTGGTCACCATTGAGGTAATTCCTTTGGTTTAGCTTTCATTAGCTGCATTCTTTTAAACAGAGCGTGACTCCAACACCTCTACACCACCCTTTGTTTCATGCCTTTCTCAGGCATGAAACAAGTTCCCTCTGTGCCCCTGCTCCTCAGGCGTGGCACACAATTTGTTTCTGGTGAATTACTGCCAATATGGGCACTTCTCCTCACTGAGCTTTATCTTTTGACGTTTCTCAACAGAAAGTGCCTCAGCACAGCACATGGTGTAACCATCACCCCCTCCCCATATGAGGTGGTCCCATGTCAGGAGTCACATCACTGAGAGAGGCAAAATTAAATCCAAAGGGTCTGAGAAAATGAAAAAGGGAATTTGGATTGAACTTCGCTTTCCATTTGCTAACACACAACACATCAGTACACATATTTTTATTTTATACCTTCATTGTATTACCTCTGTATTGCTGTAGTACAAAGATATTCCCTGGTGACATGGATACTACTGTATTTTTTCTCAAGATACTGCACCTCCAGATGTGCAGGGACATGTTCCACAGCAGCTTGATATCTAGAGCTATGAGTTTGTTGCAAATGAAAAACACGAACAGCTGTCATAGCCACTAGCCCACAGAGAAAAATTAATTGGTGAGGTTGGATATGGTTGAACAGAACTACATAATTATTAATCCAATTTGAAAAAGACTTGGCTACAATTGAGAATTACGGTGTTTACCCTGCATACTGCTGGAGAAAATGGTTTCCCTAATTTTGTAAGTGATTGGAAAATTACTTCTGCATTGGATTTAGTAGGAAGTACGGGCAAATTCCCACAACATATTAACAATGTGAGTGTTGACTCTGGGACTACTCAGTGAAGTGTGGGTTCCTGCCCTGAGGCCCTATGGCTTTAAAGATTTCCTCCTGCATTTTTTAGCTGAGGTACATTCAGTAATATACATCTGTACAGTTGCAGCTCAGTACAAAGAAAATTTGTGATGATAAGGAAGGCATTTACATTATTCTACACATCTAATGCAGATGCATAAGAAAGGAAGGTAAGTTGTCTAAACTTCTTTTACTCAAAATAGAAATATATATTCCTTCAGAGAAAGTGTAGTATCTAATTTAGGCTCCAGCTCTGGTTTGCCACCATGAATATCTGTTTCTCCACTGAAGGAAGCCTAGGAGGAGCAAGTTTCCAATTGGAACACTTTAAGTTCAGGTGCCTAGAGATGAGAATGTGACTACTGCCCCCCAATTCAAAATGTGCCTATTTTCTTTATCTGAACATTCACATTGACTACAATTTTTCTTTTACCTCTACATGCTCTATAATACAATGCAATGCAGCACACAGTGCTCTCAGAGACTTGGGTTGTGCCATGAGCTTGCGAACAAGTAGGGGGTAAATGGCATTACCTCTCTGTTTCTCACTTTCTCCTGCATCAAGCTCTAAAGCAGCCTCCTGCCTTACCCCTCGGTTTTGTGACAATTTGTATGTCAAAAGGGAAAGAGTTTGACACAGGCCGCATCTGGTAAACTTTGGATCCTCTCATGATGATAACGTCTGAACAACTTGAAAGTAAAAGATGATGATGATGATGATGATAAGAGGAGTCCTTACACCAGTGAAGGCAATATAATTGTTGCAGTTCGTGAGGAAAGGACACAACAACCTTCAGGCTCAAACAGAGTTGAAAGTCTGTTTATTCAAAATGGTTCCCCTATTTATAGAGGGAGCAGAGAAGGTTCTGAAAAAAAGGGAGGAGCATGGGACTGACAGGAGTTACATCCAATTAGGGAGACCCAGGAGAGGAGTTACATAACATGGGGACTCTGCACTGCCGCAGATTTTAACCAATAGGAAAATAAGGAATAAACATGAGGGAGAGAACATTATGGAATTCAATAAAAACATGGGGGTACAACAGATTTGAACATATATTAACAACAATTATTAACTTCTTCTAGTCAAACAGTCTCTGTGTCAGTAATGTTTTATTGGGTCAGTTCACAACATGTTTTCTTCCTCTGCAGCCTCAGTCAGGTTATCCTGTAATTGCTGTTTCCACATTCGAAACTTCCCCTCTTCGCAGTAGATGTCTTCCACAATAATGGTCAGGCATAAAAGCAAGAGTTTTATCCAGATTATGTCCCTGACTGATAAGCACCTGCTTTGATTTTCATTATATGTGTAGTCTTTGGAGAGTCCTTGCATGAACTGTAGCACTGGGGGAGTAGAAAGCAAAAGAGCAGGTGTATTCAGGCTGCAGAAATGTGAAGTAATATATAGCAGCAAATAAACTCCAAGTGTTGCTCTGCAAATATATATGTACCTTCAACTCACGTCAGTGGAAGTTTATGAGACGTTATTCTAGCTGGCACTCCTGCCATGTAAACAATGCCTAATTTATCTGACATTCCTTACACTGACAAATAGTTTCATAGACTACTGGAAATGCAATAATCAGACCCACCTAACTCACCCCTGTGTCTCTATCAGCCCAGTTCTGAGTGCACTTTCTGAGTGCTAGACATATCCAGTTTACTGTGTATATAGTGTGTTGCTCATGGCAACAAGCAGATAGATGAGGAGATGGAGAAGAATAAATTTAAATTAGGGATGCACTTGGATGCCTCAGATGGACTGACTTGTTTGAATATTAGAAATTATCTGATGAAGCTCTGAAAGGTATATTTATTGTGTTTGGGTCTTATACGCAGGCAGAAGTAAATGTTACTTTAAAACTGTATTTTCACTTAAGAAACACAAAATCAATTATAGAAAATTCTATCTCAGGCTAGTGATGCACAGCTCCCAGTGACATCAAAAGGAACCTCTAATTTTCAGTTCTGGACTGAAACCAGATTTATTTGCTCTGCTTTTAGAGTACACACATGCAGAGGTCATAATTATAGTCAAGAGGGTTGATCCAAAGTCTGCTGTTGTCCACAGCCTGTATAGCAGTTATAAAAACTTGTGTCCCTGCTGAACGAGAAAGTTGCTTTGCATCACAGTTCCGCGTGAAGGATGCTGGAGGCATTCTGTTTATTAAGTAGAACTGTTTTCATAAGTTAGGAGGTAATCACCAATGACTCTGCTGTCAGTGTGGAATTCACTGTGCTGTTTAAATCTCTTACAGAGTAAATGGAACTCACAGAAAATGTCCACAAAAGAAGTTGCCATTAATGTTACAAAAAACATCAGACAAAGTGACAGAAGGAAAACAAAGAATTGTGCCAATTAACAAAGAAAATTGCAGGTGAGGATGGATTTAACAATGCTTCACTACACTTTAAATGTCATCTGTCGCTGAAGATGTGAAGATCTCCAGATGTTCCAGGTTGAATACAGCAGGCAGCTGCTGTTGAGTGCCTTCAGAAGCAGGTCTTGTGGAAACCAGCTGCAGACACTGTAGGATCTTCAGACATCATTTATCTAAAGCAGTGGCACTACACAGACATACAACAAAATTCGTGCCATTTCTTTTTCACTAACTTCTGTGTTATCCCTTGGGTATGTCCTATTCTGCATTGCTATTAAGATCAGGCTGGATAATAAGAGGTACAGCTCATCACAATTAAAATCAGGAAATGAACAAATGAATCTGCATTTTTAGTCATAGAGATTTTTGAGTGTGCACATTCAAACCCACGGAGTTCTTTTAAAGCACTCACTTTCAAAAAACTCAAACGCAGACTTCTCAGAAAGTGACACACAGGTGACTTCCACTAAATCTGTTTTCAGCTATATATATAGGTTATATATAGTCAAGTCATACAGTAACCTTTTTATATATTAAAATTTCAATTACCTAGTTTTAATTTGTTGTCTGTATTGACATAATTTTGGTCTTAAAAACAAGTAACTTTCATGTTGACCAGCCTTACATGAAGTTCTTAGTCTTAGCTGGCAAGTAGAGCTATGGCTACTTAGTTTTTATATATGGCCCTTTAATTATGTTGAGGCTCAGACTGACTTAGAAAAAGATTGTCATTAATATTTCATGAAAATAACCATAATTCTTAAAGCCATATTGTAATATCAGATCAAAAAATTAACTTTATTTTAAGATATAATTAATTTGCTCTTCAGAAATTATTTAATTGCATTGTAAGCATCCCGTATCACAGTACTCCATGATTATCATGAATATATATCTAAAAGGAATATAAACATTCATTGTAGTAAAGTCCAGGAATTAATTCAACATATTACTTCTCAATATAGAAATAATAATATATATTCTCAGTGGGTTTGCATGTTTATAAGACAAAAGAGGTAAATTTATTTGCCTCCCCCATAGACATATATATATTTATATATATATATATATATATGGGTATCCTTAGAGGGCCATTTATAAGAACTCTTTAAAAGTTGTTCATAACAAATAGATAGCATTGGGAAGAAAATCCATGTATGAATGGTAAAAAGTCCTTTTCATGAACAAACAGGTATAAATAGAATTCTGGGACTGAACCCCAATTTATTCCATATTAGGATCATTTTAATGGCTTGCTGCTAGGTGTGTGTGTACTTATTACTTTCCATGTAGTACAAGAAGTCTATGCAATTGGAATTGCTTATTAATTATTCTAACAAAAAGGCAAACTGAGATCCAGAACTAGTGCAAGACTTTTGCAGACCATAGCATATTTTTAAAGGATTTACTGGCAGAGAGAGTGCAGTATAAACCTGCATGATACAGGAAAACTACAGAAAGTGAATAATGATGCTGATGCATTAAAGGGTAGAGGGGATTTTATACACTCTCCTCGTGTAATACATTACTGTTCTTATTCATTAGGCTGTAATTGAAATTATATTATTTCCCAGGTGGCTTTTTAGTTCTTAATGTGCAAGCTTCCAATGAGCTTAATAAAACTAAAAGTAGGTTCTAGAAATGTGTATTTATGTTTACTTTCCTTCTACTAGAGATAACCACCAGTAGAAACAAGCAATTTGTTTGTAAAATAATATACCAATCTGTGTAATTGGGGTGACAGGATCTAATCTATACTGCCTAAGACAATTTAAAGTCCTAAAAATAGGTTCCTGTCCTGGTTTTAGTGGAATAGGCAAGCTCAAAGAATCATCTGGTGGCCGTCTTGGGAGTGAAGTCTTATTTACAGGGTCTGTTCTTTGAGTAGCAAATGAAATATCTTCCAAATATAAAAGGCTCAAATACATAAAATAAAGCGACCATGTTTAAAGACGTGGCCTTTCAGATAAAGGACCTGCGGGCATTTCTGTCTTCTTATGTGACAGGATTTTTGAAATATAATTTTCTCCCCAAAGACATTATGCCACATAATTAGTTCGAAGTCCCTTGGCTGCACATGAGGATTTCTACAGGTACACTGTAACAACACACTTTCTGCTGAAATGATCTGCCAAAAGCTGGTGAGTTTTTAGGATTTACCTGAGTTCAGTTTTCAAACAGAAAAGGAACTTTGCCATGTTTCCATAATTCCTATACAATGTATATATAGGATTTTCCTTTGATGCTTGTATACCTGTAAAATACATCTTCTTCCACTATGTGAGAAATGGAATCACTCAAAAGAAAGTGAACATTTCCATTGACTAAAGAAGAGCAAGGATTTACAGTTACCAATTCATCATTAGGCAAATTAATCTTCTCAAAGACTCAGTGCAATTTTATCTTGCATTATTCCTTCAACTTCTCCCTTATACTTCCTTAATGTATTTCAGAATTTCAGCATTACTGCAGGACATTGACTGGAAGACACAAAATTTTACTGTGTGACTGAAATGATTTTGTACTGAAAAAATAGGAAAATATAATTATTGTGCGAGCAATATATGAATACTGGGTTAAACATGCATTCTTGTTAGTTAAATGACTGAGATTGCATAAAAAAACAGAAAACAGGTATTTTTGATCTTCTTAGTATGTTCATATACATAGATATTCGTATGTGCATGTCTCTGCATGAGTACATTGTAATGTCTGTAGTGTGTACTTCTGCAGTTCAGGCACATTTTTTTGAGAACCTTTAATTTCTGTTTTAAATTCCGATGCTCAAGTGTGAAATATTTTAATGTTTGAACTGAAATCTGTTCTACATGCCTTATGAAAAGAATGAGTTATATAATTTGTGCACGGAAATGGTATTTGAAAAAAGCAGGCTTAGTTTTATTTGCAAATAATATGTCTAAATTCAAATTAGACTAATGGGAACATTTTTGTACTCTCATTTTAGCTGCATATTATTGAAGATTGACCTTGAACTTGAAAATGAAAATAAACAAAATTTTTCAAGTGTCTGTTTATTACTTCACTCATTTGACATTCCTGTGTTTGTGATTAATTTATCTTCCAGACCTGAGATCAAAGACTGCAAAGGTATAACAAATGGTTCCCATCTCCTCAGGGAATCAGAATATTTCTGTATCTGATGTCCTCATGTTGTAACTCATGGACTGTGGGGTCATATCGAAGAAGGTAAAATACATGTATTCCCCATAAGAAATCAGTATATTTGCCAAGGAGGGCTTGTGAGGTCAAAATGCAGTTGTACCTCTGTAATTATAGATTGAGAGTTTGTGGTTGCTGTCATAGCTAAAGTGGAAGACACTGGGAATCTGAGACATTTTCTCTAGTAAGATATCATAAGGCAACTATGAGGCAAATAGAATACATAAATAAAAAAATGTTCTTTACTCCTGCCTGAACCGGAAAGCACAGGGTAGAAAAGCAGCTACGGTGTTGTTTGACCCGTGCCATAGAAATAAACTCATAACTTTTACACACAGCACTTTTTTTTTTTCCAAAATTGCAGTAAATTTACATGATATTTTTCCTTAGTGCCAGAAAGGCTCTTGCTGAAATACCATCCCCATCCTAATTGCCTATGCCCCAGGTGTTGCCTGACAAGTAGCTTGTTTCTTTGATTCCTGGCCAGGATGCTGACACAGGAACTGGTTTGTTTCCTGTGGAAAAGGAAGAATAGTATCAAAGGAATGGCTTTCAGATGTGCCAAAAGAAAAAGGATCTGGGGACATGAGGAAGCCACAGTCCCTCAGTCAGGCATGTAAGAGCCCAGGGGAGCCCTGCAAATGGGACGATTCCAGGGTCAGACTGTGCCTTAGAAGCAGAACCCTTGTTGGTGCAAGAAGTGACTGGCAGGGTGGGGGGAGGGGGCCTTGTTGCAAGTGAAGCTCCCAAAGCTTAGGTTTAATGGACTCTCTGCCTCTGGGAGAGGTGAGGTAGCATTTCTAAAATTAGTGCTTGGGAGGTGCTACATGAGCTACAACAATGTGTGCACAGTGAGTCCACAGTAGGTTTTCATTTCACAGTGAGGCAAATATTTTGAAGAACTTGATACACTGCAATGTTTCAAAACTAAACCTTCAGAGTCCTCAGGCCAAGCATCCCCTGTTGCACTGGTGCCTTCCCAGGTGCCTCCTTTCCAGATTGTCTCAGTGAAGCATGTGAAAAAGGTACCAGCAATAAATAAGATGTGGTGGTCTAAGAAGCAGGGATGCCAGATCTCATTCTGTCCTGTTATCACCCTCATGTTTTCAAGTCCTCCAGTCTGATTTTCAGACTTTTTTTCAGGTAGCCTATGCATAATAACCAGAGTTAAAAGCTGTTCTCCTGCCCATCAGTAAACTAATGGCAAAGTTGGATCATTAATATAAGATAAAAAGTTAGCTCGTTCGCTAGAAAAGACATTTGTTGACATATGCCACTTGAAATAAAATCCAAGTTTATTTGCAACAGCTCCTTGCATAGAAGAACTCAGCAAACACTGAAATCTAGGAAATACTGTAATCTTACTGATAGAAGGGTGTTGATAAGCAAGAAGGAAGAAGGCATAATACAACAGCTTTTCTTTGCTTTCTAGAGGATTCAATATCATTTAAGTCTTGAGTGCAAAAAACTGGGATGCTGCTATAAATCTCTCCTTTCAAGACTGTTTAAAACAAGTAGTTTTAGGCTGCTGTAGGTGCCTGCTTAGGGAAAAAATAAGATTGAGGGAGAAAGAAAGAGAGTGGTGTCACAGGCCAGGACTGAGCCATGCTTCCAGTTGTATTAATTAGCCTTGCCTGCACACTCTTGCATTATAGTCAGTATTACTCAGCTTTAATTTAGTTTCCATTAACCTTTGCAAAACATCCACATGTTTGGATATAGGGAAATATGTCATGGGTATTACTGCACCGACAGAAAGAACAGTTTGCTCACAGCAAAAAAAGTGCTTAAGAAAAGGCACCATATCTAAGTAGCAGCCTATTCTTTATCAGCTGTGAGGAACTGTCTGTTACGACCCGCCCCAGGAAAAGGGGAGAGGGGGGTAACTCAGGTTCCATCAAAAATTCCTTTGGGGTGGATTACAGTGAAACAACACTAAATAATCGGTGTATGAAAACATATATGGATAAGATTTATTTTAACAATTTTGAATCAGTAGGTAAGTTAACATTTTTGGGTGCTGTAACCTTTCTAGGGAGGAGAAAAATGCATAGGGGAGAGAAAGACAGGGTGAGAGTAAGGGAGAGCAAGAAAAAAAAAGAAGATGAGATAATCACCGCCCACTGGATCCAGCGATGTCTTGATCCGCAGGTGGTGGGGGGAGAAGGAAAAGCAAAAACCCCCGCCAAAACCCCAAAGTCACCAGTCAAAATCCATATACTTAGCACCTCCCCCAGGGCGGGGAGCCGTCCCCATAGGTTGGCGTCCCCCTTTTTTGGCGCGGAGTCCACGAGGAGGGCGTGGCAAACTCAGCTCTTCCCGCCTTTTCGGGTCTTGACATCTTCTGCACTGAAGGAGGGGGGGGGATGGGCCCAGTTGCCCACCAGAAAGTCAAAAGCCTGTAGAAGTCTCCCAGAATGCATAAATCATTAACTGTTTCAGTCTCTGACACTGTCAAATACAAAAGGCATGAAAATATTTATAGTCATCTATATCTGATTTTACAAGGAAATTAAACTATTGGGCTTGTTCATGCAAGGCAGATAGAACTTTCCAGGTCACATACAGTAAGTGGCTTAATGTTCAGTTTGCCTGACTAAAGGGCTGAAAGGTGATTTGAACCTAAAATGTTGGGTTCTGTGGCTTGTCCATGTCTTTAAAATAGACCTTCTGCAGTGCAGTGACATTTCCTTTGCCCTCAAATTAGTCCTCCTGAACAGTTTTTCCACTTCATACTACTAATATGACATAATTTTTCAGCACATTATTAGATACATTACTATATTATTGAGAGCATAATTTTACCAATTCAGACATGGGCCCTGTGAAGCTACAGTTCATGATCACAGCTGCTGACAAACTCAGGAGCAAAGTTCTCATTAATTCACTGAGCAGCCACAACTCCACCCAACTAGTATCATCACCTTTGGGAACTGTTGGGATGTAGGGAGTTCAATATTAATGGACACACATCATGTTCTATGCAAATGATATTCATTATTCATGTTTCCAATTCAGAAGCATCTTTCAGATGAACTAACATTTAAAATCATTGTGGAGGCAACCATTTTACACCTACTCCTGGAATGCAGTAGTTTACTAATCTAGCTGGGATTTCACACCTAATAAGGATTTTCTGTCCCTTGATCACGCCTGATATCATGGCAATCTTTTGACAATTTAGAAGATTAATTAACAAATACAACAGAATAACTTCCAGAATATATACTGGGCCACATTTTCCACCAGGAAATTGCTGTCATCATTGCTGTTTATCTGTCTGCCTGCTGTCTTTTCTTACAATGTATTAATTACTTGCATCTGTGGTAAGAAAGTAGCTTCTTATGCCTGCACTATACAGATATTTTTCAGTTCTGTCTAATAAGGTCTCAATGGTATTTCATGTTACAAATGCATATTTATCATGGGGTGAATTTCCGCTGCCGAATCCCTTAGCTCCAATATTTGCTCCTGGATCCTAGTCCCAGACCATCTGTTCTGCACACAGGGCACACGTGCGTGTTCACTCCTGGTGAACACAAGAACAAAACAACCAGTTCCCTCTACGATAAAACTGAGCTGGCCCAGGAGCTGCTCTTTGCAGACAGCACCATTTTTGTCGTCTCTCTGCCCTCTGCCCTACGGAGACCGGAGACCGGTACCACCCCACCGGCATCCCAGCACACCATGGACATGGATGCCTTTGCATTATGTCCCAGGGTACGTCTCACAAAGCAGTGGCATCATGTTATAAACAGCTTCTGTGATCTGCAGAGCAATCCTTTAAGTGCTCTGGGGAAGGTGTTCTCACACATCGTGAAAGCCATTTCTTATCAGCTCCTCCTTTCCAGCTTCCTGGGGAATACCACCTAGGCAGCCTAACAGCAGCCCAAACCCCCAGATTTTATGTATCCATCCTCCTCCGTCTCTAGACAGAACGATACTGCACACATTCCTCATTCCACCCCTGGCTCAGCCCTCCTGGAATGTGTCATGTTTACCCCTTTCACTGCAGTGCACCACTCTTTCCACATTTCTGGCCTTCTACATGCCGGCTGCTGTCCCCTCAGTTACACCGGGCATTGTGCTCAAGTTACAAGTACTTCTCCACTGCATTAGAAGCTACAGTCTGGGTAAAGGAAGTTGTTACCTTGTGTCTTTACTGCAGGCTCGGGCTGTTCACAAAAATGCCACAGTGCTCTCGGAAGGGCTGTCTGTGTTGGTGGCTGTACCGAAGTGTAGCTGCCAGACCTCCAGGACAGTCAGTACAATTTACAGGGGCTAAAGAAACACGTTATTATATGCACAGCCAAGAATTTATTATTAGTCTAATAAAAATGCTAACAGTCCAATTAAGTAACTACTATCAGTCTGGTTATACAGCAATTTACTAATACGGATAGTCCAAACTGTCCAGTTATTACAGCCTATTCCCAGGATGGAGACCCACTGCTCAGCACCCACCCCACTGTCTGGGGCTGTCCTCATCCTGCTTGGCTTCTTTGTGTGTTTGGGACACGACTTGCAGAAACAAACCCCAAAACTCACAGAGTATTGAAGCAGGTATGTTTATTTACAGCGCCGGGTGCACGGGGAGTAATCTCGCTAAACACGCACACCTATTGCCTTGGTTCAGCCTTTTTTATGTGACACAATGTTACATATGCATTAGTTGTGTTACATATACATTAGTAGTGTTACATATGCATTAGCTGTGTCAGCAAATTCCTGAAAATTGGGAGGGGAAATCAGTAACATACACCACACCTATAACTCTGCCTCGGAATGCCCCTTGGTGTTTTTATGTTTTCCAACATATCTGCTAACTTGCTCCTTCCTCCTTGGTTTGCAATTCCATGATTTGTCTGAATTTGCTATATACAGCATATTTTACTGATTTTGGAGGCTCATTGTTCTCTTTTTTTATCCCTAAAACAGGTTTAATCCAATCCACAGGGTTGTTCTTCTCTAGTGACTGATAACTGACCATGTGTGACTTGTGCTTACAGTCCTGGCATCTTTAATATCCATCTGCACTCGCACCTTGAAGGCCTCTACTCTTCCCCTGCTACAATCCTGTTTCCCTTCAACCACTATAAAGTTGTAGCCTTCTGATCACCTAATGAATGTTTTATCAACACAACCTACTTGCATACACACCCTTGCTTTAGAGCCTACTCTGTCACTTTCCAACTAGAACAACCCAGCAGAAGACGCATAGACACAAACAGACACAGGCAAAATACTCCATATCTACTAGTTGTGGTAATACCACTGGTAAGTCACCAACTTACAAACGCACTCAGTACACTTAAGGAGAAACTGGATTATGGCTTCAAATACTTCCATCATGATCAGCAATAAAGCAGCAGTCTTAAGGGTGATGAGGTTTCAGAGCACTGTCCTCTGCCATGGGCTTCTGCCAGCCACTTCCATCAACTGTTGGAGATGCTCCCCCATACAAGAACTTGGTATCCAACCCTGATCATCCCAGATGGCCCTAGCACATCTTGGTCCCATCAGCAACACCATTATCCTGGTCATTTGCCATACTTGGGCAGGAAAGTGCCATATACAGCACACCAGAAAAGGGCAGGGGTGAGCTGGTGGAAAGCCTGCTGGATACAGACCAAGCAAGCTCCATGGCTATGCAGTGTGGATACAGCTTGCCTTCTCTAGAAGGGATTTTGAAGCATTTTGAAGATAAGCTACAATGGGGCTGATGCCTCCTGAAGTATAGCTGCCAGCTGCCCATGACTGAACTTGGATCTGGACAGAATTTGGACTAAGGAGAGTTCATATGATACTCCTCACGTGAAAGGCAAAGTTTTTCATTTATCTCCACCCCTATAAATTTCTAAAGTCTGAGATGCTTTTAATTGTATGCCTGGGAAAATCAATAATTTAATCCTTCCAGAACTGACCATGTGTTACCCCTTTTTAATCAAAGTGCACAATTCACATTAATTTCATTTAGGAGGACATTTTGATGACAGATCCAGATATTTCTGAAGTAGTCGTGTTTATTTATAAGCAGCATACAAAGTCAGGTTGCAAGCAAAGGGAGATAATTTCTCAAATATCTCCAAGCACTTCTGTGACCAACAATTGCTGAAAAGTTTTGTCTCAGCTCCTTCTCCCAGCCACGTCAGCAGTGTTTCCCTGACTCAATGCCCTTCAAGTTAAGCATATCTCATGACGGAAGCAAGTGATCCACACTCACTCTATCCTCCATGGAAGATCCTGCAGTGATTCAAATTTGGCTTTTTCATGTCTCAGAGAACCTTTTACTGGTGGTTTAAGCTCAGGAGTTACATTGCAAAGCAACGAGAAGTTACCTCAGAGATGGTCAGTCACCCTCTGTCAGGTGGGGTGTCAATCATTCAAAATCAAGGAATAGTAATTTCTCAAATGCATGTGGTTACTTGTGATTATTCACTCAGATTAACAGAGAAATCTTTCCCACTGTCTCAAGCACATTGTGTCCTGCAAGTCCACTCTCATAGGTGTTAATAACTGAAGGCTTTTATTTTGCGTGCCTCTCAGGCAGCTGAAAGGCTGCTCTCCAAGAGGAGATACTGTTGGTTCTTAGCCACCACATTTATCATCACTTTATGGACCTCTCCATTTGTAAATTTATGATCTTTTCTTATTAGCTCAGGATATCCTCTTTCACATCTGCTCAGTTCTTTGAACTGTTCCTCGTCAAATTCAAATGGTGTTTATCCCACATACTTGAACAGTCAGTGCTACTGAATTCTTAGATATATTCCTGTCTTTTCAAAAAACCTGTTGGAGATTTGCTTGAGCAATCCCAGATGACCACTTTTCTGACATGAGTAGTACAATGAAATATATCTTGACACTGCTTTTGGACTGCCTGTCTGACTTTTAGAAGAGTAATAGCACCTTCCATCCCTGCTGGCATGGATGTCTTTGAGGTCAAAAGAAATGATGATTTCCTTCTTCACATGACAGACAAGTTCAAGCTTTGCTTAGTCATACCAGTGCAATTTAGTATTAATTGTTTCTACTCTATGATTTTCTTCCATATATCTGAAATCGCAGTTTATAACTCAGTGGGGATAGGTTTGTGTGACATCTTTCTTCCTCCATTAACCATTTCAGTTGCACCTACCAAAGGTAAGTTTTGATTCAAGTGACACTAATTTTCACTTCTAAGACCATTGCATAGCACGTTGTCTACTTTAAAATGAGTGTGTGTTGCACATTCTCATTAATCCTTTTATATGAGCAATGTGATATAAGGTGACTTAACTGTGGGCAAAAATCAGTGTTTGTATTTTTGTTTATATAATTTATGCAATATAAAAATTAATTTTATATAATTTATACAATATAAAAAATTACTTTTGTGTGTTCACAAGTGAAAACAGCCTCTTTCTTCATTAAGACAACATGTATTATGCTGCTGCTGTTCTGCCACAATAGTCCATAATCCAGAAGAAACGGTGCCACTTTACCACAAATTAGTATGAAAGTAGAAAGCTCCAGTAATGGTTTAATTTTCTTCCCTTTTTATTGCTTTCAAATTCAGAAACAGCTTAAAATCAGCACTCGAACTGACACAGCTAGAGCTCCTGAATATAAAGCAACTTTAGATTCTTCCAAATTTGAGAGTTTGTTCCTTCATTCAACAGCTTCACTAACACAGTTCTCGTAGAGCTCAAACAAAAGCTTAGCTGAATCATTCGCTTTACTCCCAGGAGAGTAGAAACCTTGTATTTGCTGGTGGCTGAAGAAAAAACACAACGCAATTGGCAGAGATGCAGAAACTTTTATAGTTTACCAGAAAAGGTACACAGAGAAAAATGGAACAAGGAAAACATACGGATTATGGAATTATGGAACTATGGGATTATCTCAGTCCATTGGATTAAATCCTAATGCTTGTTATATCTGTGTAAATCAATTAATACATTAAAATTTTGGATATGATAACAGAACTTGTTTTTTCTCTTCTATTAAAATTTAGTATCTGTTTTAGTATAAATTACTCCACAACACTTGCTTGAACACCTTCATTTGGGTTTTTCAAAGGAAGTTGAATTAATTTGGTGCAAAATATAATCACGCATGTGTTAGGATAATGCAAGTGCAAAGAGGAGAATAGAAACAAAACACTGTCTTTGTCTGTTATTTATTTTCATTCCCTTTGTGCAGGAGCAAATAACTGCTTGAGTGGTGAAGAGTGAAGTTCCCAGGTACTTATGTGAGCTGTTATGACATTTGATGCACAAAAAAGAGACAGTACAATTGGATTTATGAAGGATTTATGAATCCAAGGGCCAGACTGACAAATCTTAGTTACATTATTCCAATTGCATTTCCAGCAGAAATTGAGTTGGTTGAGTTAAACTGATTTTTATCTTGTCTAGTCTATCCATTTTGTTCTCCTGATATTTTAAAAAGGTCCCATGAGGTGTATTACAGTACCTTTAGTATGGAATTTCCTTCTTTTTTTTGACCTCTGTAAACAGGGGTGCCATTTGCCATCCCTGGATGTCTCTGTTCCCTTATTTAAAGACTTGAATGGATTTGCTGGCCTATTCCCTTAAGTGCTGTCAGTATCTTTAGGTCTGGAACAGCTCTGAGACATGATCAGCCTCTCCATCTAAATGCCCAGTAGACCTATGGCCTCTACTGTTGTGCTGGGATAGTTTTGCTTATTTTCACTTTTCACCATGAAAGTTATCAGTTCCACAGCATGTTACCACTGCAAATGTTGGACCAGACTTACAGCCGTGTTCCAAACTTATCACTATATACAACCATGAAAAAGATCATTCCAAGAGAATGTGTTCTTGCTGCATATTCCCAGCTGAACCTTTCAGATGGCTCTTAGACTGCCTGAAAGTTTGAGTAAAGGATCATCAGTGCATGGGGTGACAGCTGGTGGCACAGGGTGACTTGCAGTGCTCTTTTGTGCCCAGAAGGCCCAGCAGAGGTAGAATGCAACTTATAGCAGTGAAGTACTAAAATTAAAGCCCTGAGTCAGACTTGCAAAACAGTCAAACCTGATAATGAACACTTAACCATTGCTAAGTCATTGTCCTCTGCTACTGGGAGGCTCTGAGCTGTGTTCTGTTACAGGACAAGGGCATCCCACCATGTACATCAGTGTCTCTGTGGAAGGAGACATGGACGTCTCTGTCATTCAAGGACAGTTTGGGTCCTCTGAGGACAAAGACAAACAATGGTGATTAGGCTTCTGTTGGCAAGGAAAGCCAGAGAAGTTTCCCATGAACCCCAAGTGTCTTTTTTTCTCTCCAGGAGCTGATGATATGAGTGCTTTCCACCTTCCCTTTGTAAGAGGGAATGCTTTATGGATATTTCTCAGCTAAATTCCCAGTTTGCAAAGGAAGACCACAGGCCTTGAAAACCCGGTGCTGTGAGAAGGGTGGGTTAGGATTTCTGTCACAGACAGGCATAAATCTCACATAGCATCAAAGGCTTCCCTTTTGTTGTTGCTTATATGCCACATATTTGCTTTGCTTTGCCATTTTGGATGCTTTGTAAGATCCCTCCCATCCTGAACCAGCAAATAAACTCTTACCCAGCCTCCTGTCCACCCTGCTCAGAGAATCAAAGAGCCTCCTGGCCTTTCTCCTCTGCTTCTCATCCCTCTGCTTGGAATAATCCTGTCCCTCTGTCCCTTCCCCCTTGCATTCTGGCCTTCCTTATCTATTTAAAGCCTTGCTTTTTGTGTTCTGTCCTCCTCTTTCCCGTTCAAGTTGAACACATGCAGTTACATGGCAGAAAGTCCAAGAAAGAAAATGAAGGCACAAACGTGAAACCAGGACACTTTGTACAAAAATCATGGAAACATACATAATGGAGTGGTGGTGAGCCCCTTCTCTGCCTCCTCCTCTCTTAAATCATCTGTCAGTCATAGTTGATAATATTTGTGAATTATTGAAACTCTGCTATGCCAGTTGGGAAGACAAATTTGAATGTTAACTAGATGTAGTCAAAAAAATGCATTTTTGTGCTTAGACTCAATCCCTTGCCAATGAAGCAATTTTTTCTGTTTATGACCTACTGAGATTACTACTGACACATCATAAAACTTTTCCTTTCTCATTCATTATTGGCTTTGTCTGTTTTAATTTTTTTGTCTAACAATATTCCACATTCTCCATCCCTGGAGGTGTTCAAGTCCAGGTTGGGTGGGGGTCTGAGCAACCTGGTCTAGTGGAAGGTGTCCCTGTCCATGGCAGAAGGGTTGGAACTAGATGGTCTTCAAGGACTCCTTCTAACCCAAACCATTCTATGATTCTATGATTTTATTTTTATGCCATAATTTGTATTTGAAATGCTTTCACTCTCACAGAGTTGGTTCCATAATCTGACTACAAATTCCTGAATGGAAAGGCTTCATTTCCAGACATTGACTGGTGATATAATGGTTGATCTTAAACAGCAAGGATAAAAAGACACAGAAGAAGACTAAGAAAATGAGGTTCATATAATTTGGAAGTCTTAACAGTGGTCAGCACTATCTCCCAGAACATGGTATAACTGGTTCCAGAAGCATATATTGCAAATCCTAGTTTAAAACAGCAGAGCTGACACAAATCCTGGAGTGCAGCAGATTTTATTAACCTCAGAAATGAGTTCTTATTTGGTTACATTTACTGTAAGATGTAAACTGTGACTCGTTTTTGTATTCTGCATTGATCCTGGTCAAAACTGTATGTCTCAGCTGAAAACATATTTAGTATTCTGCATGATGCTTCCATTTGTAATAGCTCAGGAGCACCCATGAAGAGGCTTAGAAAAAGCATTATTATCATAAACAGTGACAAAAAAAAAAAAAGACAGAAAAAAACTTGCTCTATTTGTAAAGATAATGGATACAGTGATCATGACACTTTGTAAATAATTTCTCACTCTTAACAATAACTTTACTCCATGGGCTTTAAAAGAAATGCTATTAAAGAAATTGTGAAGCAAAGAAAACAAAAAATTTGTGCTTCCTATCTGAACTTCTTACTTCTCATTTTAGCAAATAGTGAACCTGCCACTCCAGAAATCCCATGAAGAGAAGGTGTTGGGAGGATGTACTTACAGACAGATCTGGGTTTTTTGGTACAAGGTACTCTGCTATGTAGTTCCCCAGAACTTGGGAAGTCCCTGCAGCACAGGATTGTTATGATGGGAAGAGAATATGCATTAGCTGGGTATGGGATGGGTGTAATTACTAATACACAAGGACAGTGCTGTGAATGCTCGTTACTCTGCCTTTAACAGGTTGACATGAACCACCTCATAGTAGTTAGTGCCTGAGCTTCCAAAACTATTGTTTTCTTGTGTCCTCAGAATCCTCATGTTTCAATAAGTATCTTGAATTACCAACTTAAAAAACTAGTATTTGAAATGTGTGTGAAGTCAATACTGCTTTGCTAATTGCACATAGTATTGACAAGGACAGTTCAACTCAAGTTAATGCATCAATGTTTTGGAGGGAGCAAAAAGCAAAGCTACAGCAGACCTCATCAAGCCAGGACTTTCTGTTTTGCTGTCAACATCAACTACACCTTGTCTGTCCACTCTAACAGAGTGCTTGGTTTGTACCAGTGTTTTCCATAAGAAATGACTCATGCCCCAAAACACAGATTGCCTTTCCCCCAGCCTTTGTGACCTTGTCTAAAGTAAGTACCGCTCCAGCCACAGAAATGAGGAGATAAGAGGGGCTCTGTCAAGAACACTCGCTGTTGCTGCTACTGTTACTCTCACCCAAGCAGACAGGCTGCAGATTTATCAGAAGTGAAGGCAGCTGCTAAAAGTCCACAAAGAATGAAGTATCCTTGACAATTGTTAGGACAGTTTACCCTTTACAAGTGTATTTCCTTTGTAGTTTACATTGTGCTTAATATCCAAGGCTAGGTGAGGTAACCTGTTGGGAAAGAAATACTATTAACATAATCACCATTTTAATTAAGTGATGCTGTGAAGGCACAGTGCTGTCATTTACAGACAAATGAAAGATGATATCCTTCTAGCATAAAAGAATCAACATCTTATGTGTGGGTGCCACAACCCACACAGCCACAATATTTTGAAGGACTAAAGTCTAAACAGGTCATGCTTTTTTCAGGGAAGAAGATGACATGGGTTCCAAGAACCCAGTAATGCCGTTAGCACAAGGCATTGCATCAACATTCTGGCTTTCTCAATATGATTCCTTCTCCAGGCTTCATTGCTGTAGTGGGTTGAGGTGGGTGGGTTACAGTTTAAAGGCTTTATGGAAAAAATGTGTTAGAAACAAGGTTTAAGCTGACACAGCTGCATGAGACTGGAGAAGTACTCAGAAGGAATTAACTCATAAATGACTGGATTTTCTAAATACCTAGGAAATGACTGTAACACATCTGTGTGTTCTTTCTTGTGGGTTAATGTATTCAATTAATGGTAGAGTTTTGACTTTGGAAAAACATTCTGTTCACAAACTGATTGCTTTCCCTAACTATTACTGTAAAGTAAAAAGTATAAATTATAACACTGTTTAGTCTAGTTTCTTTCATTTCCAAAATGCATTTGAGAAAAAGTCAAGAATTACACTTTTCAATTTTAAGCCTCACAACAGGATTTATTGGTGCCATCTACTGGCTATTTAGTCCTCTTAAATTTCAACAAATTATGAATAATGTGTTTTAAATGCAGAATAATAAGAACTTTATGAGCCTTACAACTGAATCAGCCAATATCAAACTATGTAATTGGAAAATCTGTAATATTTAAATTACATTAAGTCAAACTTTGGCACAATGTTCCAACAGTGTAACTCAGTTACAAAGCTTTTAGATGTGCCAAGAGGAGAAAGCTCGAGGCAGTGTACAACTGCTTGTATACAGACTCCAAACACTAAAGCCACAGATATACTCCTCGTGTCTCAGAGGAAGGCTTCCTCCCTACAACTGCCAACCATTTCAGATCCCTCCTTCCTAGTGTATGAGTATGTGGGGCACTAGCACGTTCAGGCAGCAGGTAAACATGGTCATATTGCTGTTTGCCTTTGCTGGAGGGATGTCCCCACAAAAATTTGAAGGAAAAAATGGTGCTTCAGCTCATAGCCCAGGCAAGCTGTGAATGTTTCTGCTGAGGATGGGTTTAAGCTAGTTGGAGGGAGCATGGGCATGGAGGGGATGGCACACAGCCTGTTCCACCACACCCATTGCAAGGGTAGTATGAGCAAGCAGAGCTTGGAAGGGACCTGCTGTCCAGCACTGCTGAATCCCCTTCTGCTATATTTGTTCAAAAACATCTGAAGATGACCTAGGCTTTAAATCACTTAAACTCGTTGTAATAAAAATTGCTAAATATTGAAGCAGTGCCAGGGAAAGATCAGTACATTAATATTACATTAACTGAGATGTTTACAATATCTCCAGTGACAGGTGAGAAAAGTACTTACACATCCAAGTAGTTGCATCCCTAATGAGCAATATATTTGAGCACATGCTTAAAATACTTAATCATACTTAAAAGTGCTTTGCTAGATACCAGTGAGAGTGCTCACATTCCCCACTCTCATTAGTCAAGACTTTAACAGAGCCAGAAACAAATGTATTTAGATTATGACTCTGAGAACCAACCTCTGGAATAACTTGCCTAGCAACTAGGTTGTAAGCAAAGAAGGTATATTAGTAGTGTGCTTCCTTTTCTCTGTCTTTTCCCATCATCTAACAAAAACATGAAAGTCTTTAGGAAGGAAAAGAATGTTACTTAGCCATATCTGTTTTTCAGAGATTTACGTAAGAAAGTGCTTTCTGATGGAACAAACTAAGCCTTCACCTTATATAATGACATATTTATATGGTACTAGTAGAGCTCACAGCTAAGGCTGCAAAACTCCGCACAAGACCCTATTTTCAGGTGCTTGTTACTTTGACAGACTATCTTTGACAAATTTCTGTCGTTTGGCTGAAATTTGCACACCTTGGATTTTTGTCTGGTTGTTTCACAAAAATTTCATATTAAGTTTTCTTTAAAATCATGCAAGACATACAGGTTTTCCCATATTAAAATTATAACAGAAGCTTGTCTGAGAATCTTCCAACGCTACATACTGGGAAGTAGAGACTTTTCCTTTGGTATAGATACCCTTGGTATAGATCCCTACATAGTTGTGCTGCCATTTCCATGAAATGGAAATGGCATGGAAATTGATTTACTCAATGGAACTAGAAAGGAAAGAGAGTTCATTTGAAATTTGCTGGAGTGTGAATCTGCACTGAACATGTTTTGTTCCTGCAAGTTTTCAGTGTGTCTGATGGTGATCCCAGAGCTGAGAGCAACTCTGCAACTTTATCAAGGGCCGAGCAAGATCTTGAAGAGCTTCTGCAGAAGTGGAGCAGGGAGACTTCCCGTTGCACAGTCCTGGTGCTCTTGCTGCCAGACCCCTGGAGCTCCTGAAAAGAAAAATATAATATTTCTAGGATGGGAAGAGCTGCAAATTTAATTCCAGCTATCAAGTTACTCCATTTGCTCAAATGGCAGGGCTATGTGGATCTGCAGCAGGTAGGCATAATCCTCCTCATGATTCATAGAAGTGCTAAAATGGTTTTGGTAAGGGAATCTGAAGGAGTTTTGTGTTTCTGTAGAGTGACACAGGCAATGACACATAAAATATCTGCATGAAGAGAGAGCTTCTAGATGCTTGTTGTCTTCTGAATAACCAGGTGCAATTTCACACTCTCCATCATCCATGGACGGATTCTCTGGATAAATGTACCAGCCTGCACAGACTATCTCAGGGCTCATTAGCAGAGAGGCAGCGCTGCCTGAACGTTGTCAAACCATTTCTAAATCTGGTTTGCATGTCTCGGCATCTGGTGTTTCCTGTTCCAGTCCTGGAGCGTGGAGCAAGTTGCATGGCTGAACAGCAGCCTGACGAGACCTTGGGTGGCTCCATGCTGAGAAATTTGGTCGCCTCTGCTTAGTAACCTTCAGCATTTCTATAGTTAGGTCTCATTAGCTCAGCTCTGTGTTTGTGAACATGGCTGAACGCTACTGGACAGTCCTTTTGTGGTGTGTGTGGTCTCAGCCAGCAGATGTGGGTGCAGGGGGAGGACAGTTCACACATCCTCGAGCCAGGCCTCTGGAAGACGGTGGTAGCCTGAGCACCAGAGTCACCATGGTGCTTCTCTTTGGTTTAACAATCATTTCTCTGTGTTCTCACCACAGCTTCCCTTTCCTCAGCAAATACTGCAGATCACTTCCCTGTCCTTCATTAAATTAAATCATTAAACATCGATTTCCAATATTAATCTCTTCCTCAGTCGTAGCCTCATCTACTGAGTGCCCATACCCATCATGTGAGGATTTGGACCTTTTGCAGGACGGTGGCAGCGCGAGTGGCAGTGAAGGTGGCACTGCGGGTGGCAGTGAAGGTGGCACGGCGGGTGGCACTGCGGGTGGCAGTGAAGGTGGCACGGCGGGTGGCACTGCGGGTGGCAGTGAAGGTAGCACGGCTGGTGGCACTGCAGGTGGCAGTGAAGGTGGCACTGCGGGTGGCAGTGAAGGTGGCACGGCTGGTGGCACTGGGGGTGGCAGTGAAGGTGGCACGGCGGGTGGCACTGTGGGTGGCACTGCGGGTGGCAGTGAAGGTGGCACTGCGGGTGGCACTGCGGGTGGCAGTGAAGGTGGCACAGTGGGTGGCACTGCGGGTGGCAGTGAAGGTGGCACGGTGGGTGGCACTGCGGGTGGCAGCGCAGAGCTGGCCACCCTCTGCCACGGAGCCCTCGCGTCCCCGCGCGTGGCAGCGGCCCCGGTGCGTTTGGAAACAATCCTCGGGATCGCTTCCACCGGCAGGACACGCTCCTGTCCCAACACTTGAAAGTCTGTAAGCTGCCTCAGCATTTATACAGTGCATTGCAGAATTTAATACCGAGATGTTCACGAGAACCCAAGTGTCGGGTCTGTTTGAGGGGTTTTTCGCGCCGTTTGTGTCTGTTCTACAGTCCCGGGGCCCTTCCCGGCCGGGGCTCCACCCGAGGGGGCACGGACCGCCCCGGGGCCGCGGCGGCACAGCCCAGGCGGATCGCTGGGCCCCGCAGCCCCGCGCAGCCCGGCCGGGCCCTGCCCGCCACCACCGGCTCCGGCCCCGCCGGGGCGGGAAGGTGCGGCCGCCCCGCCCCGCCCGCCAGACGCCACATCCTGCAGGTGCCGTGGGGCGGCCATCGCGGAGGGGCCGCCGCCGGTGAGTGCGGCGGACACCGCGCCGGGCCCCGTCCCGTCCCGACCCGGGGAGCGGTGGCTCCGACCCGGGGCGGCGCTGCGGGGTGGCCGCCGGGAGGCGGGTCCCGGTGAGGGGGCGGCGGGGGCGCGGCCCGGGCGTGGCGGGGATGTGGCGCCGGGGCCGCTCCCGCCGAGCCCCGGGCCCTGGGCCGACCGCTCCGCCGGGCCCGCGGGCGCCGCTTCCCAGGGCGGGGCTGGGAACGGGACGTTGGGTGCGGCGGTGGCTCCGGGGCCCGGCGGGAGCGGGGGCTGTGCCGAGCCGCGGCCACGCGTGTGTGTGTGGGGCCGGGCAGGGTTGCGGGAGCACCGGCCCGGCCCGAGCTGCCTCTCCCTGCGGGCCGGCGGGGAGGCCCGGCGGTCAGGCCCGGCGGTCGCCCTCGGGTTGTTTCTGCTGTTCACTGCTCTGCTCCGTCTTTGCACGTACAGGCTCGAAGAAGAAGGGATTTAGTAAAATCGCGGTCAACCTAAATGGGGCAACACCTAAAGCACCTGTGAGGAGTCTGTGTGTGTGCCTTACTGCCGTGTGCTGGAGCCAGCAGAGGAAGATGTGTGTTTTTATCCTTGTGAAAAGCCGGGCTGTCTAACTGCTGAACAAAGCCATGTACTGAAATTGGAGATCCTGACAAAATGGGAGCACTTGTGTTCTCTGCGACTTGCAGTTTACTTCTAGCCCTCGTGCGAGGGCACAGTTTATTTACATGTGAGCCAGTGACTATCTCCAGATGTTCAGGAATGCCTTACAATATGACTTTTTTCCCAAACATCATGGGACACTATGATCAGGACACAGCTGCTCGCAAAATGGAGGTAAGTTCTCTCCCTCCTACTGTAGTATGTAACAATTTTTTGTCTCATTAAGAAGTTATTTGGGATACCTGTTATGCTTAGTGACAAAGCAGATAATGTTTAGTTAGTAACGTTTCTTTAAGTGTTTCAGTGTGTGCTGGAGCTCCTTGGTTGTATAAGCTCTGTGTAAGGGAGCTACAGACTTCCTTCCCTCACCCCGCCTTGGATCCTGTATTAAGAGTGGAAGAGGAATGGGTGTAGCATAGCAATGTGGCTATTCAGAGCATTTTGGCACAGCTGATCACATAAGCCCAGGCACCTGACTGTTAAACAGAGCAATTGTTGAAATTCTCTGGGGAAATAGCTAATGATATCCTGGTCTGCCTGAACTCAGTGCAAAAATCGTATTCGAAAGTTGCTCATTGCACCTCTCAGCTTATATCTACTAAGGAGAGGCACCTAAACTTATTCTTAGTCCTATTGGCCATTGCAGGTTTTGCATTCTGTTGTCTTCTGATTGGATGCTGAAGCTTCTGACTGAAAGAGCAACTTTACTCTTTTTTTTTTTCCTCTGACTCAAAATAAGCACTTTTCTTACCTGAACTGTAAGTGTGGCTCCCTTGAGAATATGCTACCTTGTGGAAAGGCTTTGCCGATAGCAATACCTGTAAAGGGCAAGAGCCTCTCTGGGTGAGAGGCTTGTAAAACAAGTTTTAAACCTGTTTTAATAATGGCTTTTTCAGTGGTAAGAGAAGGGGGAAAATCTTAACACACATCTTGAAAAGCTCAGTGTCTTCTGCTGTGTAGAAAGTGAAACACAAGTGAGTTGAAAATTAGGTTTCTGTTTTTTAAAAAAAAAATTATAGGTGGTATTGGAGGTGATTACAGTTACTAAAATCTTATTTGCATACTCTTTACTGAACTTGGAGGAGGAGCTTGGTTCAGTTGCCAAAATATGTTTTCAGTGTTGCTTGGGATAATCAGGATTCCCTGTTTGGCCTCCAGCTGCCAGCCTGGAATGGCACAGGCTTTGGTCTTACATTGGTTTTGTCAGCCTGGTGTAAATGTGTGGGAAATTCTGGTATCGAGTGTTAAGCCATCTGAATTTAGCTACAGATCTCTGACAAACTGTGGGCTTTTAAATTGGTAGTCAGGCTTCAGTTGTGAACTGTGCAGTGCCTTCTCTAGTTGTCATTTGTCAGGAATGCTTCCTGCAGTGTCTGCCACTTTATCTCCTCAGGTATGCTGCTGCTTTTTACTTGGTGTGTCTTAACTGCAACCATTGAGCCAGCATTTGTCAGTATTTGTGCCTTCCAGTCATGCTGTTGTTGGGACAGAGAGACCACAGAGCCATTTTTATTAGGTTGCTGTGACTGACTTTTCTGAACTGTCAGTAACTCGTGCCTACTGCATGTGTGGAGCGAGCTCCTTCTGGAAAGGGTTCATGGCTCACCTGTCCTTATATAGCTACTTAATAAAAAATTGTGAGGTAGTGAGAAGTTTTGTTGTTTTTCCTCTTTTTCCGTCTTGTCACCCTTATAACCACTACTGCAGTGGTCAGTCACTGCTTAGCCAACTGACTGGGTGGCTATGGGGAACAACGGTGTCCATTAGCACTTGATTTCCCTACCCTGTTTCATTTGCTTCCTGTCATTGCTACTACCTGGCCTCTAATTTGATATTCCTCACTACTGTAGTGTAGCGTTCTGCCTAATGTGTAGTGGTCTGCCTGCCTTTATTTGTGATCCAGCAGTGCTGATGGACTACCTAGTCAAAGTGAATTTTTAAGACAGCTGCTATCCTGGTGAAAGGGTCAGGAAGTTTCCTCCCATTCTGTTTGTAGCTCGTGTTGAGTCTGTTGCTAGCAGTTAGATTTGGAATGAAGGTGGTGAGCTTATGGTGGTTCATTGCTGGGCCTTTTTTCTGAGAGACCAGTGTGTACCAATGTCACTTACACATTTTGGTGTGATTCTATGCTGTGTCACTAACAGCACCAGCACAGTTTGTCCCTAGTTGATTGCAACAGAGGACCTTCTCAGGATTGTCACCGTGTTCTGCTTTTCTGGGGACTTGGTGTTGCAGCAGGGGGAGAGGAGTTACTGACTTCGGGAATAGTGTTTAATTTCACTTTGCAGCCATAAGGAGGCAGTGGGTTGGGAGGTGGAGGAGACTTCTGTTGTTTCAAGAGCTTGAATTTTTCTATAATTGGCAGTTCAAACTTCATTCATACCAAAGAAAGAATTTTAATAGTACATTGGCTAAAACTTTCTTTTGATCCTCAGTAGGAATGCTTAAAGGCTTTGGTTTTTAGTTCTATCTTGCTCTTCCCCCTCTCCTCCCCTCCCCATGGCCTGTTCTCAAGACTGGGCATTAGACTTATATCTTAGGATGTAAGGTCTCACTGGGTTTTGAGGCTGATGCTTGCAGTATTTTGCTCACCGTATCTTAACTAACTCTGAGTAAGCTGCTTAATCATGCAATCTCAAGGAAAAGGGGAAAAGACTTCTTCAAGAAATCAAAACTATTTTGTGCAGAAAGAGCTGTGATGTTAGGCCAGTTTATGTTCCTATTCCCTTTGAAAACTTCTGGGGAGTGCTTACTCCCAAAAAGGATAAAGATTTGTCAAGGGGACAAGTGTCACCTCAAGGTGAAGTTCACTCTCCAGAACCATGGTAATTCGTGATGTCCCATTCTCAAGGCTCTACAGGTGTGTTCTGCTTCAGAGAGTGTTAGAGAGCACAGCCAGGAGAGCTGTGCTTTCCATCTGCTGGTGCGCAAAGTCTTCTGTACAGTTTCTCTGCTTTCTGGGAAGGTGTTAAATTGGTATTTCTGGATGGTGTCTTCATAGTAATCTTCCAGGAGAGGATGATGTGGAGCTACTGTCTCAGGTGGTGGTTGCCCTCCAGGAAATCAGCTGATACATGGTCTTTCAAATCTGCCTCATGTATCAGCTGTTTGTAATGATGTGCTATAAACCAGAACGCTGGACCACTGAGAGCAGGAAAATTACTAACTCAGTGTTAGGGCCTCTGTTGTGGATGTTTTGGCTAGTGATGATAGTCCCTCTGGGATCTTATTTTCCGTAATAAAAAAGATGTAATTTCCAGTTGCTCCCTCCATTCACATATTTATTTATTTAGTTTAATTCTGAGCTTTCAATTTGGCAGGCTGAGTTTTAGCTTCTTGAGTTCTACTTTATATTTGGATTAGTTCTGTTTGCACAACAAGTGGTGATTTTAGTAGAGTAAAACCACATGACTTTGTGGTGTGAAGTTTTGTGTATGTTAGCTAAACAGCTGCATCACAGTGGAATTGTTTGCAGATGTCTACCATATCTGTATCTCAAAGCAGTTTAACAGTAACACTGCTCATGTTACTACTAGTTCAGATTGGGAGGCAGAAGATCTAGGGTTTGTCCGATGAGGCAAATAGATGGACACAGCAGAAGACCTGGTTCATTACAGCTGCACTTAAATAGGTGTTAACTCCCCCTCGTGGTCATCCACAAAACCAAGTCACCTCTAATTCCAGAGTAATTCCTACTTTAACTATCCTGGTTGTCAACATAAGGAATTATTCCAGCAAGGCAAAGAATATTACTGTGTCGTAACTTATGTTCATATCTCTTAATCTGTTCTACTGCAGTTCTGGAATGTGTCCACAGGAGACAAACCCTTAAGATTTCCTGACGTGGGTAAGATCCACAGGTCTATAGAAGTACAAAGGGAAAAGGCTTGCCAGTCACTTTTTAAAGCAGACTATGGAAAACACTGGAAAATATCCCACAGAGAACAACAAAATACCTCAGAGAGACTGGAAAAATGATTCAGGAGTGAGTTTTCCATTCACTTCTGAGTTCATGGTCATGTGCCAGAATATGTGTGTGTCTATGGAGAATTAAGTGCAACCGGCTGCAGCAGTGGCAGAAATTTGTGTGAGAACTGGGATCAGTTTAAACAAAACCATTTAGAGGGGTTTAAGAAGTACCTTCAAAAGCTTAATATTGAAATGGCATGAGTTAAAATTTGTAATGTAATGGCTTAATTTGCTTCCACTAAATACAAATTTACAGTTAATTCAATAAAACAATACTTAAAAAAACCTGAAAAACCATTGTCTGCAAGCTTAAATTGGTACATGTGTGTGTCTGTGTGTGTTTATATATATACACAGGAAGGAGGAACCTGTCTACCTCTGTAGGTTGGGAATTTTGGGGAAATAAGTACTGTTTTGTAAAAAGCTTATTATTGGGATATCCTGCAAGGTAGCACAGGTGTGAATTTACTAAATTGTTTTCATTTTTTGTGCTCTCTTGCTCTCAGGTGTTCCCAAGAAACATCCACCATCTTTAGTTCTTACAGTGGTTCTTGCAGCAACGCATTCATAAGCAGTTTTTGCTGATTCCTATGGGTGCAGTAAATTACAGTCATTAAAAAAGTGTTTGTTACCTTCAGTACTGAGGCCCATTATCAAGCATGATTAGCTTGCGCAGATTGTCTGAAACCAGAGAGGTGAATGTGTGTAATCCTATTACACTGGCTTTAAGCGTATCAGTCATTCACAAAGTCTGCTACTGCTTTCTCTGAACAGCATTCCTTGTTGCTGGATAATGTGACTAGCACTGCCTTGCTCTTTGTTCTGAAAGGATGTTGTTTAGAATGCACGGGGGTCCAAAGTGACGCGTGTTTGATGAAGAGATGGTAACTGGGGTTCATGGAGATGGTGTTGACAGAGTGATTCCAAGAGCCTCCTCATTATCCATTTTAAGAGGCTATGTCTACACTGGCAAGTAATTTGTGTTACAGGTGTTACAGGAGTGAATCTCTACTTGAAGTTGTTCTCAACACAAGACCTCTGGGAAATACCGTGATATCCTGTTGTTGATCTCCTGCGCATGTCTGTCCCTTTCAGGTGCCCTGGCTTGTGCTCACGTGTAGCTGCTGTGGTGGTTTTTTAGTCTCCCTGTCCAGACTGCATCTTGGATTCCCCCTGATCCATACTCTTATGTGAGATGTGGTCACTGGCTAAACCAAGGCACTCTAAGTGTGGAGTGATGGCCTTTGTCCTGTGGCTGTAACCTACTCCAGGAGGACACCTGTGGATGAATGGAGTCATGCAAGCTTCCCTGAAGCTATTTGTATTGAGAAGGAAAACAGAAACAGAGCTACTGAGTTTGGAATTTCTTTGCCTTCATCAATGGGAGGCGGTTAGGGCTTGGTAGCTGAGCTGATTGGGAGGAACACATCATCCTTGGAAATGGGAAAAGCCAGCAGTGGGTTTAATTTTCCATATGGAGCATGGATGTGATGTTCAGGGTGACAGCTTGGCTACAAGGTGTTGCCTATGTCTTCACTGATAAAGACCACAAAAAGCAAATGGTCCAGGAAAGAGCCACATGAGATGGGGAATGTGGTCAAATGTCCATGCTTTTTTATTTCTAGTTTGACAGTGCAGTGATTAAATACAACAATTTCTAAAACTAGTGTTGTGTCATCCCTTTAGTTCTCTACTCCATTCCAGAGGAGGGGATGGGAATATCTGCACCACAGAACTTGGTAGCTTTTTCTCTCTCTCGCTGTTGACTGTTGATTCACCAGCCCTTAGGGGCAAACATGGCTCCTTTATCCCACTTTGCCTTTTTGGGTCTTTTCTGTGTATTGTGTGCATCTGTGATTGCTGTAACACAGTCTTAATTTGCTTGCCAGAGGAAGAGGTACATATGTGTGCCCTGTTCTTCTGAACCACGAAGTGGAGATGAGTGGAGACTTGCTTGCTTTCTGCTTAGCCATTAGAAGAAGGGGAGGTGTGCAGGTGTGCATGAGAGTGTGTAAGTAGCTACTGTAAATGGGGGGAGATAGGGCTGGATCATCGGTCTTTAGAGGACAGAAAGGATGTGCTTTTACCAAAGATACCTGCTCCTCTAGATGAGAGCTTCCTGGGAGAAAAAAAGATCACCCATCTTTCCTGTACTTAAACTTCTGGTAGATCAAGTTCTTTCAAAGAATAACCACATCCTTCCAAGTTTGGCCCATGCTGTATTCCCTGGAGGGCCTGCATAACCAGGTTTCTTTAGTCTCAGTAGCTACTGCCACAAAGCACTTAGTGGCCAAACTCTCCACATATTTATCCTGCATGCAGAAACTAAAAGCAGTTTTTTGGAGAGGGACTGTACCCATCCAGCCTCGTGGTGACCTAGCAATACCCAGCTGTCCAGGCACCATGTCCCAGCTGCATATTGCTTCACATGAAATAATGCTCTTGCAAAGAAGGTACAAGGTGCACCGTTTTAAGAATCCAGTTGTGTGTGGGATGTCTCTGGGAGTATGAGTAGAGCTTGAAAGTAAACATTATATGCTGAAGGTTAACACAGACCACAGATCATAAGATGAGAAAGAGGAAGAAAAGGTGGCTTTGAGTTTTTAAAACAGGAGAAGGAGGGAAGATAATGGTGGGGAAGGGCACCAAAATAAGTACTGTGGGCTAACAATAAGGAAACACTGTCTAATACAGGCATTCAGAACTGGGGAATATCTCAGAGTGTGACCAACTGGAAACAGTGAAAGCAGAAGACAGAGGTAAGAACTGCAGGTGCTGTGATAGATGCTGCAGCTTCATGGGCTTCAGCATAGTCAGATGACTTGTGCATGCCTGGCTGACATCTCCTACATCACAACAAAGTTGGTATTTTTTGAGGTGGTTTAAATTTTCATTTAAGACTGCTTAAAAATGCATGGAGTAGGCAAGAAAGAAATGGTGCAGGGTTGTTACTCTGGTAAGTTGGGTGGTGCTGTTCTGCTGAAGTGTGTCTCCACATTCACAGGAAGGAGTGGGAAGCATGAATCTGCCCTGACTCTTTTGGAACCAGAGCAGTAATGACTTCTACTGGAATTTTTTTTTAAATGGGGGGCTTTTTTAAACATAATGGACAGTCTGTAAACATTGTTATGGGAAATCCTCTTCATTGGGTTCTGCACAGAAGGTTCAGCAATAAATCCATTTACTCCTGTAATGTATGGCAAATAGGTGGAGAATTTAAGATTGACATTCTTCTGCTACCGCAGTCCAGATACAATGAAGCTCTGTCTAGACTTCAGATGTTTGAGGGCCTGCAGTATACTTTCCTTCAGTTAACATGTATTTATTTGTCTGTCTCTTATGCTCTGTATAGTGTACTTTCTCATGTTTGTTATGGACTGCAGAGGCTGGAATATCTATAATTTAGGTCAAGCTATAATTTAGGTTAGGACCAAAAAATGCAGTGAGTTTTGGTAATAAGCTATTTTGGAAAGTATTGGGAATACTTGTACTTTAGTTTGCTTCAGAATAACTTAGTGAGATGTAATATTCCTGTTACATTGTTTATAACCTTTTTTACAGTTAAAAAAGACACAGATATATGTATTTTTATTTTGCACATGAAAATACTTAGAGGGGAAGCATGGAACTATGTTGTTTTACTGCAGAAAGGAATTCTGTAGTTGCTAGATCCCTGTGTGGACCATTCACTTAGGAGTTGGATCTGATGATCCTGTTGAGTCCCTTCCAACTCAGAATATTCTGACTGTATATAGTTAATGCAAAACAATACAGAGCTTATAAAAGTAAAAAGCAGAATAGCCTTCTTTATATTTCTTTCTCTGTGTTTGTTTATACTGTCAATGGCAAGTTTAGTGCCCAAGTGTGGTGTTGGAGTAGTTTTTTGGAGTTTGCTTTATTTTTTTCCTTAAAGTTCATGAGTGCCTTGCTATCCTACTGACCTTTGAAAATCCTTCCCCCACGTCTTATTCCTTACACTGTTTGGATTTCTGATTAATATTCCCTTCAACTTTGAAAAGCTAGTATGAAAGTTCAGACCTGAATATATCTGTATATGCATACATATATATGTGTGTGTGTGTATATATATATATGTTTATTGCATGTGTAGCGGTGAAGACTTGCATGGTGAAGACTTTGCAGATACATTTGTTCTTGTTGCAAGTATGTTGAACATGTAGGTGATGAGTAATTCAGCTCCCTCAGCAGTTGCACAGCCCGGGATCTGAACTGTTGCCTGGATAGTTCAGCTTGATGAAGTGATGAAGTTGAGGCCCACCAAGCAGGGGCACCTGGCTGCTTGCTGGCCAGTCCCCGAGCCTCTGCAGTTTATAGCACAGGGTTTTTTTAAGGTCAGCTGCCATCCTACTTTCGCCTTTTAAACAGCGATGCTTCAGGTGCTGACTGGTGGGCAGCTCCTGCCCCACATGGCTGTGGGAGGAGAGGACTGCTGGGAACAGTCTGGCTTATCAGCTGTTGCATGTTGAGCTGCTTTGTTCAGAGCCCTTTGAAAGTCCAAGTACATGTTTGGCCTTTGCTGTTCAGTTGAAGGACAAAAATAGGCTCATATCTTTGCAAACATCTTTCATTGCAGAGCAGCATTGTTTGGCCCACTTGCTTGTTTGCTATCTTCTTTCTCTGCGTCATCCTCTGCCAGCTCCTTAAACTCTAGATTTAACTTGAGTAGGAAATTGAACTATTTTCTCTTTTAAACTACGAGGCAACCTACTTTGTACTTTAACAGAATACTTCATTCTTATTTATGTAAATGTTAAATTGCTTACGTCTTAAAAATGTTTGACAAGCTTTTAAATTAAACACGACTTCATATGCCTTTATTCTATTGTAAAAGCTGCAGAAAGTATTGCTGCTTTGTTTAAAAGCAGCTTATTAAAATAAAAGTCAAATTCATGTGCTTTCAATGGGTTTTTTTTACTTCTGTCAAATTAGGATGCACTAATAATGTATATTAAACTTATATATATTCAAATTTATAATGTATATATTTTATATATTCATATCTAAAATACTTTGTTCCTGTCAGTGAATTTTAGTCCTGAAAACTTTTGTTGTTTTACCCATGTAAAACATACATTATGACTGATACTTGCTGCTGCCAGCAGTAGTTGATTATTACCCACAACTCAGGTAGGAAATGGAATATATGGCCCCCCCCAATGAGTTTATACCATGTTCCGTGGTAATTTAAAGGATGGTTGACATTGCACTAACTTTCATGAGCCGCACCATGTTTCTGTTTTGCAGTTCTGCTGTTAAGTAGCAACTTTTAGCAGACATGTAGCAACAAGACACTGGCACTTAAACTGCCTTGGCCTCCTGCAAAATCCTTACATACGAAATTAAAAGTGTCTTTAACTTGCCTTTGATCTAAATCCGTCAATGTAACTTCCAATGGGAAGAACCTACTCTTTTTCTCAACCTTGCTTTGAATCTAATTGAACTTGAAAATTTCATCCTTCATTTAGTTTCATGTGTTGGGATGTTTATTTATCATGACTTAGTTAATTGTGCATGAACTAGGAGTCAGAGATTCTTGGCAGGTGATTCACTGTGACCATCAGCAAATTGCCACCCTTGCCAGCCCATCTAGGAATACTATATGAAGGCATTAATCTCTCTGGGCATGATGCTAATCCTGTTTGCATCCAGTCCAGAATAACTCTGTTGTAACAACAGTGTAGGATTAAATCAACCGTGCCATACTTGTTCTGCTGTTTTTAATTGAAACAGATTATCATTGTAAAAGTGACTAAGGGTACTGTGAAGATTAATTGTTAGTATAGTTCTGTGAATATAAAGAGTAATTACTGTCTCTTATTCTGAGACCATTTATGTACACTATGATTGACAGTGGCTGTATTTCCTAACTATCACATCTGAAAACATATATGTATACACATATATTTGGGTTGGGGCTTGGGGCTGTACTTCAATTCTGTAGTGACACTTCCTAGACAGTAAGCGTGTTTGTACTGTAAATTATTAATAATTATTTTTTAATTATTAATCATGAAAGTGTCCTGTGAGGAGCAAAGGAGTTGAACTTGGTGATCCTTATGCATCCCTTCCAGTTTGAGATACTCTATGACTCCATTATTTAAGTAGGTGTTATTTCCTGTAAAGCAGATATACAGTTTCATGAATAACAGTGTGTATCTTTAATATAGGTAGGAATCTCGGGTGCGCAGTGTAGTATGATTGTAGAAATACAGATTTAAGCCTGCCTTTGCTTCAGAGACTGAAATACACGGTTATGTAACCAACAAGGTTGTAATGCTGTTGCTTTAGGTCACAAGATTTTTATGAAACCAAGAAAGAGGTGACATTGCTTAACACTGAGACAGTTGGTGTCTGTCCTTGTTTAACTTAGTAAACCTCAGTGTTAACTGGGTTAACTAAGCTAAATGTTTTAACTTGTAGTTAGACCTCAGTAGTTAGGAAAATAGGTTGTTACTCTCTTAGATACCTGGCTCCAGTGGCTGAACAAAGGCTCTAATCCTCTGTATATCTCAGCAATTCAAGGTATTTCCTGTCTCTTACAATCAAGGTTTGCTGTGGCTGATTCTAACAAAGACCTTGATATTTCGATCCAATGTTTTCTATATTATCTGAATATCTCTGTGACATTAATCAGCAGAGTACAGAAGAATATTTTCCTTTACTTTTTTTGACATATCTTGGTAGTTATCATACATCCCAACCCCAGAGACGTCTGATCATTTCTGGTAATGCTTTTCTCCAGGATAAAACTGAAATGAGGTACAAGAGAGCATTTTCAGTGTCTGCCCGGAATAATGAGCTTGTTTTTCTTGTGTCTTGGAATTGTAAGCCTGCTAAGCACAAAACAGAAGCATCCTGAGTACAAGATCCATGTACAGTTCTAGATTGCAATTTGCTTGTTGGTAAAGTTCGTTTAAGAACATGTTTGCACCTAGACCTTTATTCTGTACTTTGTAACATTTGTTTTTGCTTGTCTTAGTTGTGTTACTGTTTGTAGGACCACACTGTAACTGGATTTCTGAGGTAGTTTGGCTTTGCCTCTGGAAAAGATATAACATAGACACACCTCATAAGGAATCTAGAATTTACTAAGTCAGATGTTGGTGTTTTGTTAGTGGAAAGTTTGCGTCCCACAGTCCTCAGTTCTTCACTAATACTGCTTGAGACAGTGCCCCTCCTGCTGTTAAAGACTACATCATCATTGACTTTACAGTTGCTATTAGTTTGTTGGTTTGGATTTTGGGTTTTTGTTTGTTTGGGGTTTTGGTTGGTTGGTTGGTTTTAGATTGTTACTATATTCTAGTTTGCCTTATGTTTACTGAGTTTTGTTTCCCATTGTTAAGAAGATGAGAATTTTTATTTTAG
The DNA here is from genome assembly GCF_003945595.2 of Pipra filicauda. Classification (NCBI taxonomy): domain Eukaryota; kingdom Metazoa; phylum Chordata; class Aves; order Passeriformes; family Pipridae; genus Pipra; species Pipra filicauda. Next base: position 1,832,083 of record NW_024104731.1, read on the forward strand.
GACTTGCATTAGCCGTGTTTCTGGTTTTTAAAGAGTCTGCCTTCACTCTATTTTTAGCACTGCCATCACCAAATCTGCAGATTTTCATCTCTCTTCTTCATATGACAGGGCAGTGGTTGCTAATGCTAGAAATGCCAAGTGCCCTAGTTTCCTGGAAGAGCCTATGTTGTTTGATTGTGCCACGGGCAGACCCTGAACTTCCTGAAGAGGGGAGGACTATGGTACAAGATTCTGAGTTTAATCCCAGACTTGCATACTCAGGACACCAGTGTGCGCATGCGTGCAGCTTACCCAGCTAATCACTTGGATAAAAAATGGTTTGTCTTTGGGACATCCATGGTTCAGATAAAGTGGTCTTGAAGCAACTGAATTTTACTGTCAGTGAGCTTGTGATCTTGGCTTTACACTTTTTCCTTCCAGACGATGCAGCTGGGGGAGAAAATACTTTGGTTTTGGTAAGATTTTGCTTTTATGGTCCATCAGGAACTGCAGACATGCTATTTTCTCTGATGAAACTTTTCCAAATTGGTCAACTGGAAGTGAAACCCACATTTAAAGATACCTAATTGTTAGCAGAGTTCCAGACACAGTTCCCTACTACTTCTGCTGTTCTTAAATGGTAAAAGTAGGCTGTTGCTGAAAATAAATTTGTGTTTTACAAATCCCATTTGTGTGTGCTTGAGGCAAAGTTTTACATTTTATAGAGGTTTTTTGGTTGCGGGAACTCATTGGCTGTAAAATCTGTTAAGAGTTTTTTGAGGGACTCAATGTATTTGTTGAAAGGGGTAATTCAGACAGTATGTTATACTTCAGTTTTCAAAAAGGTTTTGACATGGTCATAACCTGTGTTTTTTTTAAAGAAACTCTGCTGGTAACCCATTGGGGACTTTATTTTCCAATGCCTCCCTGCCTAAGAAGAAAAGTATGAATAAATAAATGTTTTTTCACAGTAAGGGTTATTAAATCATGAGCTGATAGTTTCATGCTATACCAAATAAGTAACTAGAGTGGTTCCCCCTACTTATCTGTACAGAAACCTCTGATAGACAGCTAATTCATAAATGGACCTAGAAGAGGGATAGATAATAAATTTGCTGAGAAAACAAAATCGGTGAAAGAATTGCAGATTCTTTCAGCAGATGAATCTGCTAGATTCAACTGGACAATAAAATGGTAGGTGGGATTTAGGGTTGGAAAATGCAGAGTAATGCATATGGGAAAAAAATTACTCCCAGAGTAATAAGTATGAGGAAAAATAACTCCCACTATCTGTACAGGTGGGTGGGCACAGTATTAAATTGGTTGCTGTCACTCAGAAAGAGTTTTCGTCACTGTACCAATGGGAGGTCAGTGTTCGAATGTAGTCAAGGTAAGTAGAAGGCAAAGTATAGTATGAAAGGAATAGAAATCAGAACTGAAAGTATTACTATACTAACGTATAAATATATGGAAAAAGTAGAGTGCAATCCGTTAGCTGTTTGTCAAAACACAAATTAGGTTGTAAAACCAAGAGTTACAATAAACAAATAAAATACAGTATCTTTCAGCGGTGCCTGCTTAAATTGTGCAAGATAACTTACTACTATTATATTTACAAAATGTTTAAGTTTAAATGGTTGAAAAAGGGATTAGATGCATTTCAGGAAGGAAGGTTTGTGAATGTCTTTTCAACACAGTGGTCATGTTATAATCTGCAGCTTGTTTCCTAAACCACTGGTTGTAGGAAACTGGGAGAGATGTCAGATTGGTTACATCCCCCTTGTTACCAGACAGGGTGAGAATGGGGTGTCCAGCTAAATGGTCTGACTTGTAAGGTTGGCTTGTGTTTTCAGAACATCAGACTTCTTGCTCTTGTGTTCGTACTTTCAGGCGTCAGAAGGTAAGTATTTTTAGCTGAAAGAAACATTGTAACAACAATTATTTTTGGCAGCTGAGTCCTTGGAATTCTACTCTGATTACATTATAGGCTAAGCATAGCTTTCTTCCTAAAAATTTGCATTTTTCAACTTATCTGTTAAGGTGGTTTGGGGTTTAAATAAAATATGTCTTTAAACAACAGTGTTTAGCCAATAACAACATGCTTTAGTAAAAGTCTTGGAAACGTTTTATTTTTGCTTGTCATTGTCTACCTCTGATATACAGTATCATTGTGTAGTGATTCTTGTGATATTTTAGCTTTTAAGTGGCTTTATACAGCAGAAACTCTGTTAAAATGGTAAAGGTTGGTTTTATGCCCTGACTTTCTTTACCAACCAATGCTTTCTTTATACTCATTTTCTATATCAAAGGAGTGAGCTTACAATACATAGCTGTATTAGTTATGTTGGAAAATTCTATTTAAAAACTGTTAGTTGCTTATCAAAAGAGCTGGTAAAATTGGTTTTATAGATAAAAATATTGTGTTTTTTAAAAATCCTTACTTTTCTAGAGAAGGTATTTCTGTTTTACTGAATTCTGTGAAAGTTTTTGACTGGCAGCCCAAAACTTGCTCTAGAGAATTACTTTTTATCAACTGAGATGAACTATGGGTGACAAAAAGGAAGAATTCAAAACAATCAAGACAATCTGTTCAAGACTTAATGTCAAAAGTAAACACAATTTCTATAGGAGTTGAATATGACTACCTAGGCTATTGTCTTTATTTTATCCTAAGTGCCAGGAAGAACAGAGCAAATATAAATTAACAATTGAAAAGAAAAGCAGCATCATAATTATGCAGAGGGAATTTAATTCATTTAGGGTTAGCGCCTGACTACTTTTTCCTGTGAAGCCATGCAGTGTTTAGGAAATAATCCAACTTACAGAACTGGAACACAGTATACCAGGGCAACATTTCTCTCCTTGTCATGAAATACTCAGATCTTGGGTTCCTACAAAGGCAGCTCCAGAGCAGACGTTCAGAGAGGGGATTAAACTTCTGTGTGCCTGCTGTCATGGTGTCTGCAGATGCAGAACACAGCTGGAGTGCTCTGAAGGGTAGTGCCAACAATTTTTTTGTTTTTTTTCATAAAGCACTTTTATGTCATTCTTGCTCTGCTGATCTTTTCTTCCCCTCTCCCCACACATTCCTGTGTTTATTACCAAGGTCCTTTGAGGACTTGTAGATACTCCAGTTTGAAAGCGTAAATTTATTTGCCAATGTCTTTTCTTTTAAACTGCATGTTCAGGTAAGGGTAAACTTGCTCTTCAGGTAAGGGTATATTTGGGATACTGAAAAGCTGATGGACGTGAGGATGCTGTTCTGAACTCAGAAGCACTTGCAAAAATGACCACCAACTCCTGGTTTGTCTGAAATTTAACCACATGGTAGTATTTTGGCTAAAACAATTTACCCTAATAGTAAAACTGATAAAATGTAGAACAGGAAGGTTGGCTTTTTTTTTTTCCTTAAAAACCTCTCTGACTGTGAATAATGAATTGAATGCATTGGGCAGAAAAAGGTTGGGTTAAATTTCATTCTATGAATTCTCTAATAAGAACAGTCATCAGTTACTCACTGCAGTCATGTTGAGAGAGATTTGAAATGAGGTGTTTCAAAAATGAGAAATAATGATATTTGGACCTCATTAATCAAAAAAACCCCAAACTTCTCCAGCATGAGAGAAGATGAGTACAATGCGGCACTTAGGACTGAAAATGTAATCTAACAGGAACTACTGGAACAGACACACCTTTAAAAATCTCAGGGCACTTGTTTAGAAGCTAACTGGTGTACAAAGGAGCACAGTGTTTTACCCTATTTTTTAAAAATCCTGGGCTTTCGCAATACCTTTTAGATTTCTAATGTTGACAAGTAGGAAAAGTCAGGTTCGAATAGTCACAGATTGGCCAAGATTCCTGGGGCAAGGGCTGGGCTGGAAGTGCTAATGAAGCTTCTTGCTACTCAGACCAGCAGGTTTTGCTTTTTCGCAATTGCTGAGCAAACAGTATTTTCTAGTATCTTTTCAAACCTACAGGGGATCAAATGTGAGCCATAGTGATGAAAGTTAGTTTTAATGCCTTGAATTATCTTTTTTAGATTGCTAACCAAAGCCTTTTTCTTCCCTGTAGCCTTTTCTTATTCTTATGAATCTTCACTGTTCACCAGACGTCCACACATTTCTGTGTAGAGCCTTTGTCCCTGCCTGCCTGGATCAAATTCATGTGATTCACCCTTGTCGAAGCCTCTGTGAGAAAGTGTATTCTGACTGTAAGCAGTTGATGGACACTTTCGGAATTGCGTGGCCTGAAGAGCTGGAATGTGCCAGGTGGGGTATTTCTTGTATTGACAGGTGGTGGGAGTGATACTTTCATATTTGACCTGGACTGAGTTGAAAATCTGAGGCAGAATGTTAAATATCACCTTGCTGACCCTGCAGTGCTTATGCATGGGACCATTTCTTCATTAAAACTTTTTCACTATTCAAATGATCACCTGCATTTTCTGCTTGTGACTTTTTTGGCAACAAAGCTCTGCAGCAGTTCAGTATTCAGATCCCTGCAAAAGGAAGCTTTTTTACTGTAAATTTCTGAAAGTTTAAAATATTATATGTTACTGCCTAGATTTTGCTTTGGTTTCTGATCTCTAAACTAGGGATGATCATGCTTACTTCATTAGGGACTTTAGAAGTAACTGCTCGTAAGATAATGAAATACAGAATATTCTGTATTTGAGCATTAAATAGTAGAAACCTTATCTCACTCCTAACTGCTTAAATGTGCAAACTTAATCTTGTGTTGCTTTTCCTGTACTGCCTGCCAAAACTCTCTTTTAAAATTTCAGCTATTTCTCAAAGGTGTTCATGTGTCTTTTTCAGATAGATAATAAAATATTTGGTGAAAAGATGTCTATATATTTTAAATGGAAACCACCGAAAGCACCCCAGTGCAATTTTCCTGAGATTCTGACCTTCAACTGTGGATATTTATAAATTATCGAGGCCAGTTTTTTTTTTTTTTTTAACACACATCAGGTCAAGAGGAGCAGAGACTGGAAACTCAAATAATTTTTCTAATCCCCATGCAGTTGCTAATCTGTGGTAAGGCTGAGGGAAAGCTGGGACAGTAGTCCTGTGCATGACCTGTGGTAGAAATCAGTATTGGAGTGAATATGACAAGTGGCATTAATGCCATTTCCCGTAATTCTGCAGAAAAATAGAAGTTGTGGGGTTTTAAAACAAGAAGGCATCAACTTTTCCCATCTAGTGTGAGCTTCTGTGCAACAGTACTGCCCTGAAGGGGCACAGCAAATATCTTCAAGGATTGTTTTGAAAAATCAGGAAAATTACAAATGAATCCAGTTCCTCAAGATGTGATATTTTAAAATAAATTATGGTTTTTTACTGGATTTACTGCAGCTTTAAATTATTTTATTACTGCTAGTATTTACTGAAAATGAAGCTTCTCTGTTCATATGTGAAGTGATGTCTCCCTGGTAGCCAACACTGAGAAGTCCGTGGAATGCAGGGTGTTACAGCAGCAGAGATTCTGCTGCTGGAGCCTTCTGGTATGAGGATGGGAAGTAACTGGAACAGTGAGATTCACACTTTTGTATTCTTACAGTCATCATGGCTGGGCTTCGTGAACGAAGATTTGGGGAGGGCTCTACCCACATTTGTTACAAGTGCGTTGTGGCTAAAAAGGCCAATACGAGACAGGCTCGTCCGGTTGCAAAAGGCACAGCAGAAAGACTCGTTAGGTGGTGTATTCTGCAAGGCACGATTCTTTCTGCGTTGCCTTTTCTCCTTGAGAGTGATCCTGTGTGTGTTCTCAAAAGCATCATCAGCGTTATAGATAGTGTGTCTCCAGACCTCCCGATTGGAGGCCAGAGTAGACCAGTATGATGATCAATATGGCCAAGGCTGAGATGTTGTTTCAGGGAGTCCTTGTATTTCCTCTTCGGGGCTCCTCTCATGCAGCAGTCGGTGGCAAGTTCACCATAAAGCAAGATCTTAGGGAGGCGGTGGTCCTTCATCCTGGAGACGTGTCCTGCCCAACACAGCTGTGTTCTCAGCAACATGGCCTCAATACTTGTGACTGCTGCTTGTTCTAGAACAGATGTATTGGTCACATAATCTGACCAGGGGATGTTTAAGATTGTTCGGAAGCAGCGTTGATGGAAGTGTTCTAGGAGTCACAGGTGGTGGCGGTAGATGACCCATGATTCGGGACCATATAAGAGGGTAGACAGCACTATGGCTCTGTAAACACTGATCTTTGTACTTTTCTTACAGACATATATAATGCCAATTAAGACATGGGTGAATGTGTCCATGCATCATGCTCTGGCCTGTGGTTAATGAAAGAGTCTGCCACAGAATCAGTTTTCTTCATTAGGCTGGATTTACTTGGATGGCGTGATAATGCAGAGAAACAAAGAACTGACGGGGTTTTTAGCTCAAGCTGAGCTTGCAAACTGAATTGAGTCTTGTAATAGTGTTTGACAAAGACTGTTGAGATAACAGAATCTTACTTTAAAAGCTAGAATGCAAAACTTGTTCTTTTTAAACATGCACTTAAACTTGGAATGCATATGAGCATAAATCCCAGTGTAAGCAAATGCTGACCTGCTTGAGTTATATAATCTAGTCTGAATATAAGTCCAGCACTGCTAATATGATATTATCCATGTAAAAAGATGATCTCTTGTGTCAAATTAAACCGTGGAGCAATTGAGTCTTGAGCAGTTTTTAAAAGAACATCATAGAGCTATAAAATTGCTAAAATATTGTTAATTTTTTACAGTGCTTGTATTTTCTGCTTATATTTTTTTCAGTTAGATATTTTATTGTTGTTGACAATGAGATAGCAGTATAACACAAAAAATTATAGTAATGATCATGTACTAGTCATCAATTAATGATGTCAACCTTCTTCCTTGATTGATTGCAGCTTGGGTTTTGACAAGATTTTTTTGCTGTCTGCAACAGTCTATTGTTATCCAAATTTAAAAAAAACCCTACTGTATACATTTGATATAAGTATGTAAAAGTTCAATAGAATTTAAAACTCTAAAAGAATGGTTTCAATTTGAGTAGTGATTTTATAGCTTATGAAACAACAGCTACAGAGCAACAGTTAAATAAATGTGTTTAAAGTCTTCTGAATTTTAAGTTTGGTTTTTATAGTGCCATCTGATTTATTTTTTCATATAATGCACGTTTGCATTATCTGTAAAATTTAACAATGCTTAGAATCAGATTTTTTTCATATTTCTAGAAAGTAATTCTAGTTGAGGATGAGGGGTATTGAGATATTTCCTCTTCTGTTTATTTATTCAGACTAACTAATTGTGACGAGACCGTTCCTGCCACTGCTGCTGTAACCACAAACGTACACGGAACTCGGAAGACCCCAGTCCAGATCCGAAGGGATTATGGATTCTGGTGTCCCCGGCACCTCCACACTACCAATGAACAAGGCTACAAGTTTCTAGGAATTGATCAGTGCGCACCCCCATGTCCCAACATGTACTTCAAAAATTATGAATTGGATGTGGCAAAAAGCTTCATTGGAATAGTTTCAATCTTTTGTCTTTGTGCTACACTTTTCACATTCCTGACTTTTCTGATTGATGTTAAAAGGTTTAGGTACCCAGAGAGACCGATCATATATTACTCTGTCTGTTACAGCATAGTCTCTCTGATGTACTTTATTGGATTTTTGCTTGGGAACAAAACTGCCTGTAATGAGGCAGATGATAAGTTAGAAATTGGTGAAACAGTTGTTCTTGGCTCCCAAAACAAAGCCTGTACTGTCCTTTTCATGGTTTTGTACTTTTTCACTATGGCAGGAACTATTTGGTGGGTGATTCTTACAATCACTTGGTTCCTTGCAGCGGGAAGAAAATGGAGCTGTGAAGCTATTGCACAAAAGGCCATGTGGTTCCATGCAGTTGCCTGGGGAATACCTGGTTTTCTAACCATTATGCTCCTTGCGATGAACAAAGTGGAAGGAGACAATATCAGTGGAGTTTGTTTTGTGGGTCTCTATGATCTGGATGCCTCTCTGTACTTTGTGCTTTTGCCGCTGTGCCTTTGTGTGTTTTTCGGTCTCTCTCTTCTCTTAGCTGGTATTATTTCTTTAAATCACGTGCGCCAAGTCATCCAACACGATGGCAGGAACCAGGAGAAGCTAAAGAAATTCATGATCAGAATTGGAGTTTTTAGTGGTTTGTACTTGGTGCCACTGGTAGCACTTCTTGGATGTTATGTTTATGAACTGGTGAACCGGAAAATCTGGGAAACGACTTGGGTGTTTGACCACTGTGACCAGTACCATATTCCTTGTCCTTATCAGGCAAGTAACAGTTTCCTTTTAACAAAACCCCTTATGCTTCACTGTATCTGCCATGCAATTAGTAAGTTATTTTCACATTAAGTAATCAGTTCAAGAACATAGAGCGATTAATTCTTTTTTAAGTCAAAATCAGTGGAATGATACTTTTGGTTTGAAAATTTTCACTAATTGAGTTCGTAGCACTCAGCAATTCCAACTCACAGCTCTAACAGAATATATAACCTTTCTTTGAACTTCATGTTACAAATTTGCCTTGGAGGAGGATCATTCTTCATGATATTTGTTCCTAAATAGTTGCTCAGTACTTGGGTGCCTAGCTCAGTATCAAAGTGCATAAGTTGAATTTTCATCAATTTCCGTTGAAGCTGAAATAGTGATTCGTGAAGATCCAGACTAAATGGAATTTTAAATGCTGCTTATAACCAGAGATTTAAAATCACTTTTGTCTTTTTTTTCTTTGAACTGTAGAAATGCGTTCAAGAACACTTGAAATTACAGAACAAATTTCCAATACAAAACAGTACAGAACAAATTTCCACAATAGTTGTCATTTGCAGACTGATTTTCAGAAATGCAAAGAATTCTTTATGAAAAACAACCAAACAAAAAGCAAATAAAGAAAAAAACCTCAACAGCACTTTAAATTATGGAGGTGATTGTATTTAATATTTGACTCCTAAAAAACTTCCTTGGAAAAGCTTTTAAATTAAATCTGCCTGTGTTCAGGGCTCTCTGTGGATTAAATCTCTTGCAATTGCAAGGAGTTTTATATTACAAATTACCTACAAGTAATTTGTAATATTACTTACAAGTAATTTGTAGTTTGTTTTCTTCCATTTAAGAACAAAACATACAAGCAAACATCCCTAAGAGAAATGCAAGTGTCTCATGTCATCTTTCTTTGCATTACACTTATCGTCTATGTTTTTGCTGCAATAAAATGTCATTAAAATGAGGAATATAAACACAGGCATTATGAAATGATAAGGGTTGATCTCTTACATCCTTAAACATTATTTATTATCCTCTGGATTGAAGTCAGTGTAAGCTGAGAGTAGCACAGTTCACAGACAACTTGGTTATTTGTGCTTCCAATACTGTTTCTTAACAAGTATATTTTGACTTCAGTGGGTTTTATTCTGATTTCTGTATCAGCCTAAATGGTTTAGAATATACAAGGTTGAAAACAAGACACTTATGTTAAAAAAAATAAATCAACAACATTGTTTTGTAGTGCTTAAATATAAGAGCTTGGCATAATAACACAGGAAAGAGCATGTATTTTCATCATTTAATTAGCCTATTGGAAAGAAGAAATAGCAACAGGAAATGTTAACAAAGATCTATTTTATGGGATCTGTCCCTATGGTAGACAGTGTGTGCTAATTGTGGAGTAGCTTAAAGTGGCATGCTCAGCTTTGGCTTACCTGAGCTGGCTTGTAGACTCTTGTTACGTTGGCCAGATCAAAACCAAATGAAAACAAACTTCAGTTTAAGTGGTTAATGTTACCTGCCTAACAAAAATAGTGACTTTCATAGATGGGCTGGCAGATAAGCCAGGTAACATAAATTAAATCTGCAGAATGGGAGCAGAAGATAATGATCTCTTACTGAGTTAAATGTCTCAGCTCCTATGATACAGTTCTGCAAATAGGTGGATTAATTTTGCAGTAAACAGAAAGCTACTGTGTAGTTCCCTGCGGCTCCTTGAAGATGCTGTCTAATCTGATTAACTCCCAACTAATCCTTCCACTACCTGAAGGGAGCCTACAGGAAGGATGGAGAGAGACTTTTTACAAGGGCATGCAGTGACAGGACAAGGTGGAATGGCTTTGAACTGAAAGAGAGTAGGTTTACGTTAGATATTAGGAAGAAATTCTTTACTTTGATGGTGGTGAGGCCCTGGAACAGGTTGCCCAGAGAAGTCGTGGATGCCTCATCCCTGGAAATGTTCAAGGCCAGGCTGGATGGGGCTTTGATCATCCTGGTCTAGTGGAAGGTGTCCCTGCCCATGGCAGGTGGTTGGAAGTAGATGGTCTTTAAGGTCCCTTCCTATCTGAACCATTCTGTGAGTCTGTGATCCGCTGGCTGTTTCTTTTAAGTTGAAGGGATAAATCTTATATATACATACTTACCTCTGAAGAACATGTTTATTAATATTATTGCTCCCCAAATTACCTTTCAATTTAAAAGAAAAATATTTCCCTCTGAAAAATCTCTGTGTGTGTTCAGCTGTAGACATGAACCGTGTCTGACTTGACTGTACATGTCTAACATTTGCCCGCAGTACAAGCCTCAGCAAAGAACAACAGCCATAAGGAGAAGGTCTCTCATTTACGTAATTTGTTTTCTGCATTTAAAAAAGTAAATCAACAAGTGTATTTTTTTCTTTGCATTTATTAAACTTTATCTTCTAGGCAAAGGCACTAGCAAGACCAGAAATATTTTTGTTTCTGATGAAATATTTGCTGACATTAATTGTCGGCATATCTCCAGTGTTCTGGGTGGGAAGTAAAAAGACCTGTTCTGAATGGGCCAATTTCTTCAACAGAAACCGCAAAAGAGAGTAAGAAAAATTTTTTTATTCCTGTTTGTTAAAGTGTATACTTATAAAGTTGGCTTTAAGACATGTTTCTTTATATATAGCTCAGGTAATCAAAATGTTGTCCTGAGACTTCTTTTTCAGACTTTAAATGCTGCCTTTGGGCATCAGCAAAATTCCATTGGAGTCGGGGGAAGGTTTACACATGCAGTGACTTTTTGACATTCTCAGAAGATAGAAATTTTTTTCCTCTGCTGATTTCTCTTTTGTAGAGCAGAAGGCATGTTGTTGTGTTTAGCATTGGCTAATACATCTCTGGTTTCGAGTCGAAGGAGGGAAGATAATTTCAGTCATCAGTTTAGTTCCTTTCATGTGTTGCGACCACTTCATTTGACACAGTACTTTGTGGTGTTTACTGTCATGCAATAATAATATCATCTGCTTTTCTTCTCTGCCAGGCTTATCTTGTTTTAAAATTAATATTCATTGAACTCTCCTTACTGTCACTTTTATTGCAAAAATCTACTGTTCTTTATTTTTTTTCTGAAAGACAAATATTCAGTTTTATTACTTAATTTTAGTAAATTTGTATCTATGGATTTAAGCAGCTTATAAATTTCATCTCCATTTCTTCTTGTTGTAATTTTTCAATTCTTTCTTATTCCTTGATTATTTCTTTTTAGATTATCTATTACTTATAAATTATACTGTGGGTTTAGATTGCTTTATTTCTTTGGATTTCCCAAGGCAGTAGTCCTTAAGCTCCTTTTATTTTACATTTACATTCTTCGATGGTCAGCTTATGGCTTCCTTTCCCTCTACCCTCTTTTTCCATTTCCTGTATAATTTTTTCTTGTATTTCAGATGTTAACTGCTTTCAGCTACAAGGATTTAAAAATAATGAAGTAATTTTTATAATGCTTACCTTTCTTCATTTGAATGAGGTTTACTTTATATAAAGTTAACTTGATAATGTAGTTGCTTTATGAGCTAATCCTTCTTTCCTCTCTTAGATCATTAATGTACTGAAGTCATTAAGACCAACTTGCAGAAGTAAGATATGTAGAAATCTGCTTTATTTAATTGTTGCACAAACATAATTACTTTGGTGCTATTATGATCAGACTTTTTTTCTCTTCTTTTCACATATTTTTTTTTCTTGTTCATTAACATCCATCTCAGATTGCATCACTGGTTCCTGTTCTGTCAGGGTTTTATGTCTGAGTCTTTATCACATTATAGCCAAGGTTATCCTCTTCATTCAGTTACCTGCTTGTGTTCTCTTTTAGTCCAATAAGTGAGAGTCGAAGAGTGCTGCAAGAGTCATGTGAATTTTTCTTGAGGCACAATTCCAAAGTTAAACACAAAAAGAAGCACTACAAGTCAACTTCACACAGACTTAAAGTCATTTCAAAGTCAATGGGTACCAGTACGGGTGGTGCAACAAATCATGGAACTTCTGCAGTAGCAATCACTAATCATGATTACTTAAGCCAAGAAACTGTTGCAGAAATTAAAAGCTCTCCAGAGACATCTGAGAAAGAGATAGAGGCAGACGGAACATCAGCCCGAAGAGTCGAGGAGGGTGAAAACAGCGGAGATCAAATGTTATCTGGTTCTAAATTGACCATGGATCAGGTGGAAAGAAGAAACAAAGCAGATAGCACATGTCATATGAGTAGCTTGGCTGAGAGTATGAAGAGAGTAGGTGAAGGAAGGTAAGGCACCTGAACTCAATAATTTGCTTGTTTATGCACATTACCACTATTGTTGTAAGTTTTCTATTCCTTTTCTCTGAAGAATCAGTGTACTCTCAATATGCAGCTAACCCACAGTAGCTGTCAAGAGAACTTACAGACTGCTCCACGTGGCCATGTATCTTTAGCATATGGGCTATTTTGTATATTTGTAGGATTCTCCTTTTCCATGTAAGTGCTGAGTGCTGGAGCTTCAGCTCCAAAAAATCTATGACTGCACTTCAATGGTGATGGATCTGAAAAACAACAATAGTGACCTTAAGCTTGGAAAAGTTTACAGAACTGTATTGCATTCTCTTGAAAAGAATACAACTGAAAATACATTATGATTTCATTGCTCAATTTTTTGCCATTGTAATGCACTGTGCTTAAAATTTACTGTGGTTTTTTTCATTACTTGCAGAATAATTCCTAAAAATGATTTTAGTGAATCTCCTCCACTACAAAGCAGCTGTTCCCAAATACCTGATGTCTCACACTCAGCTTCCATATCCCTACTTGTCTACTCAGCTTCAGACACCAGAAGAGAGTTGGATTCAGGAAACAGTTCAAATCCTTGAAAGATTGAAATTTTGTATGAACATTTGCAGTTTATAAAACTGACATGAATTCTGTGTTACACTGGAAATAATGGATATTCTGTGCCTTATTAAAAAACACACATATCTTGCTTTGCACTTAAAAAAATGTATGTTTTGTTGTGGAAACAGCTAACAATAATGTACTGTATTTAATCCTATCCAGGAATAATGGAATTTGAAGTTCTGTAGGACATGGCAGTAATGTAAGAAAAAGATGAGAGACAAACATTTTATAATGAATTGCATTAAAGTAATGCTTAGAAAGCACTGTTACTTTTCAAGATACAAAAATTCCATCTGCCTCTTCGATATTTTTTAACACTTGCTAATTTTTTTGTCTTTTTACTGTCTCTTAAACAATAATATCACTTAAATAAGGGATACGCAAATTTATAAATACTCTCTAAATTGTGTCCTGTTGTATCAATTACAGCACTGGTTTATGGTAGCTTGTACACTGAATATGAAAGGGAATCTGGAATTATAGCAATTTATTTTGTACATAAAAATGAATTTTGTAAATAACTGACTGCATAAGGTCAATCTTTAGAACTGCTGTATTTGTATGTATTGTACAAACTTGGGAAAGTTCACATGCTTCCGTTAGGGGGTTGCTGAAGCCAAGTGTCCCCTGGTGATCAGACAACACGAGTCAGTTCTGAGTAAAGCAGGTTGTACCTTTATCTGTGACATGCACTGTTATCTGGGGTGAGACTGGTCAGGCACCTGTGTGTCCTGTCACAGGGATGATGCAGCAGGGGCAGCACTGTTTCAGAAAAATGCCTCTTGGAGCCTCTGCTGGCATAGTGTTCCAGAGCATCGTGCCGAAGGAACACTTCAGACCCCTGGCCTTGGTGGGCAGAATCTGAAGCACACACTTTGGGGTTTTGTACTGAGCTGCAGTGAAAGCTCGTTTCATGGTGGTTCTATGAGAGTAACTTAATTTTTTATATATTCTGTAGAGAAATATCTTGCAGAAAATAATGTGTTGCGTTGTTAATATGCAAACTTGTTTAACAATCTGTTTACTCGGAAGATGGCCTTAATACTTTTTCTACAAAGCTTAGTTTTCTATATGCTACAGCAATGTATTTTCTCTAAGTCAAAAAGGCCTTAATACACGTAGCCTTTCTTATGATAGGGTGGTTCTCAAGAGCTACTGATGTGGATAACAATTTCATCATTTGGCTTCAATTGACTCAAGATTTCTTAAGAGCCAATGGGATTTATTACTTGAGATAATTTGGAAACAGGATTGTGCTGTTTTCAAAACATGTCAATGCATTTTGTAAGACTGTCCATCATCTTGCATTTGATAACTAAGAATATTTCTCAATATTTTTGATATTATGCAGGGCAATTACTGTGTTTGAGTTTGGGCAGCATTCATGGTGATGCTTTGAACAATGAAAATTGCATGGTACAAAGGGCATGTAAATGCTGAAACAACAGGAACTATAGTTCTGATAAACCAGAGTTACTCATTTTATCCGTCATACATTAAAAATGGAATGTCTTTATATTACAGTGTCTGCATTTTAGCATTTGTAACTTATTGCCTTAAATGGGATATGCTCTTTCTTTTAGACTTTCTCCATTAAAAATACACAGAATTCTTGCTACTGAGAAGTACAGTGAGAAAGATGAAAAATCTCCTGTGAAAATGCACAATAAATACCCTTCATTTTTCTAATTCTGTTTGTAATCAGGTAACTTTATACACATGTTCAGTAGTTTTGTTATTACTGTATTTGTTAGTAATAAAATATACTGTTGTATAGTAAGAGCTTCTGAGTCGGTATTTCATAGTAACTAGGTGTAGATGTTTGTTACTCTACTACTGTAGAATTGTGCACCTAAAACACTAATGTATTTCTTAGTAGAGCTCTGTGGGTTAATAAGTATTGCAATGTTTTTATTCCTCCTGTGTGAGAAACTGAGACAGAACAACGCTGGGAATTGTTCACATGAACACAGAGTTATGAAGGAGTAAGAAACTTGAAGTTGTTCTTTCATCCTAATATTTAGAGCATTCTTTCTTTCATGACCTCTAAAGACCTCCTTTAGGTTACATAGAATACGTATTTCCACACTGTGCTTGTGCTGCCGCCTTCTTTAAGTAGTGATTTTTAATTTTTTTAATGTTATTCCCTTTTTTTAGGTAGTTCAGAAAAAAATCTTTTGTGGTCACTTGCTCTAAAAAAGATAAATGCGAAGTAATTTTGAAGTTAAAGCAATACTGTGGGCTTAAAAATAGATACATTTTCAAAGAAGTGGGAAATGTGAAGCAGTGATCGTAACGTTCACCAGCAGTGAATTGCATCACTGGTAGATAGAGACTGTAGCACTTTGTGTGTTCCAGTGCTGCTGTACCAGAAATAGCAGACTGAATTCCCAGGGTGATCCTTGTACTAAAGCGACTGTGATCTCTGGGTGCTTTAACCGTGAAGTACCCCGGCAGTAAATGGGGAGTTAAACAGCGATTTGAATGCTCTCGGAAATGGTGGGGGGAAAGAAACTGCAAGAAAAGGGGCTCAGAGAAGAGTCAGGGCCCGGCAGACTGACTGCCTTACAGTGATGGGCAGTGGAGGACTCATTAACAGCTTCTCTAACAAAAGATACTTGGATTTTTTTGCTTTCCTCTTGTTTTCTGACCAAAGTTAAAACTGAAAATAGACCATTCATATTAAAAGGGCTTTTCTTAACCTGTGACAATTACTTCTCCCTGGGACAGCTGTAGTCATTGAATCAAGGCTGACAATCTTCTGGAAGATGCACTGTAAATCCAACTATTTACATGGCTACAGCTATTTCAGTATTTTTTTCTGCCATTATTTGCAGGATGCTAGAATAAAGGATACTGACAACTTTTGCAAACCTGGAACTGTGTGTGCCAAATGGTCTTTTTCTCTTGTTGGAGCTGTCATAAACCACTTCAAACTATGCTTTGCACTGAGTTTTCAAGTTGCATATAAAATCTTTCAAAGGACAAGATAAATTTGATATACCAAATCATATTTGATTTGTGATATAAACAGCACCTGAAATTGGCAGTATGGTAGTTTCATGGTACCTATTGTTTATACTGCATTTTACTGTCCTATTTTGCTAAATGCTTTTAGTGAAAACTGGATAAGATTTACCTAGAGTATAAATCTATGCACAAATTTGAAAAAAAAAAAAGTTGTCCAAGCTTGCAAATCTGACCCAGAGCATGGCAAATATAAACAAAATAATGCTTGTAACCTTTAAAAGGTACTATTAATACAGAATCACAGAATATGCTGAGTTGGAAGAGACCCATAAGGATTATCAAGTCCAACTCTTAGCACTCTTTGACATGACTCCTTGATAACTGTTCAACAGATTCAAGAGGATTGTATCTCCTTTTTCCTTACAGGATGCAGAATATATTTGGTTTAGAGACAGTCAAATCCAGTCGAAATTCAGAGCAAAATAGAAAAACAAATCAAATATGAAAAGTTGGGCTTCTTTAATGAAAATAAGTTTAGCATTCTGCAAAACACTGAAAATTGCAGTAGCTGAATAGGATGAAGAATCCTGTTTTCCTGCAAAGTCTGACCACCCAGTCTCAACGTGTTGTTTCAGAAGGCTGCATATCAAAGGAGAAATGCCACATCCCTCCCTTCACACTGGCTGCTTGTTGGATCAGTCTTTGAAGGCATCTGGCGCTCTCTTCACTGGTAAAGTTCACTGCCAGTATTAACCAGTGGTATTTGCAGTAATTGAGGTGGCTGGCACCAAAGGTATTTGAGAGTGTCATGGGAATAAATGTTATTTCCTGGGCATTACCTTTTTTTTTCACATATTCTTTCACTCTTTGTTGCTTATCATACTTAAATTTTTTAATGGACTAGAGTTTAATTAAAGCAACCTATACCACATGTTCGTGAGCTCTCTGCTTTCTGTATCTGGAAGTGAAGCTCAGAGTATACTTCTGATGTACAACTATGAAATCCATTTCTGTTTATTAACCGGATTTTAATTCCTACTGAAAACCATTTGAGATGCAAAGCATAATTAAAAGATTAAAAACATGCCAGAACATTTATATCCAAGCTCTTCATTAATGCTTATTCCCTGTATTTCAACTTTGTTCACAGAAACAAAATCTAAAATAAAAGTTTGCTTTATTTCAGGTCTTACTTTTCAAAATAAAGTGATGGCCAATGAGATCTTTAAACACACAGATCTACCTTCATTAAATGGGTCACAGCTGGTTTCTTAGCACAGACAGGAGCTGGAGAGGGGAATAGTTCCTGCTGTTTGGAAGAAGGCAGTTTTTGTGGAAGGGAAGTGCTAAACAGGCCCTTGGTACTGGGTGGAGGGGGTGTGGAGGGACACTGGTCTGCCGCCCTCAGGTACAGCAGGACAGTCATGAGAGAACATCAGGTATTTTAAGGGAAGAGGAAAACACTGGTAGTTTGGGCCTCACTATCAACACACAAGGTGAAGAGAAACAGTAAGAAGCGATTTTACTTCCATTGAGTAGGTTTGTCAGTTACAGAGGTGAGGGTGGGATGATGAGACACAGCCACCCAAGGGGGCTTAACGGGAAAAAGTATGTTCCATGTTGGTCGTATATGAAGGATGATGAAGAGAATGTGCATTCCAGTTTATCTTCCTGATGTTTTACCTGATCATATGAAACTGAATCACAAGAAATTACATGGGTACAAAAGTAAATCACTGCTAGGCGAGGTCCTGGAGGAAATCACTAATAAATTAGTTAATTAGTTGATGGCTTAAACTGCATTCTCTCCAGGCCCAACTTCAGTAGTATTATACCTACTATATAAGATTGTGTGCAACTCTTGCATGACTGAAGATGGAGGATTTGAGGATGCTGAAGCAGCTGAACAGGTTTCTTGGCACTAGATTTGAGTCACTGATGTTGCCTGCTGGACATAGTCCTCTCTGGGACTTGCTCTCCTTCCAGATTCCTACAGGCATGGCTGTGATCCAGACTTACAACTAAAGAACAAGCGAATGCACTATTGGGATTAATAATCCAGCCACATATCATTCCATTAAATGTGAAGAAATGACACTGACAGGTGAGATGTGCCAGTGAGCAGACAAGATGCAAATCTGTTGGGCTGGCTGAAGTCAGGGCTCACCATGGAAATTAATCTGAGTTATTTTTCTTAACATGTGATTTTAGTAGGCAAGATTATTTAGTAGGCAGTGAGAAAGGACACTGAGAGATGCTGATAATTGGGATGAGGTTCCCTACGGAGAGAAATGGAAAGTCACCCAACCAGTAGAAAAAAACAAGAAAGCACACCCAAAAAAAAAAAAGAGGGAGGACTCTGCCTTTTAAATTAATATAACCTCAGCAGCATTCGATATTTTTAGGGCACACATTCTGAAAGTTTCTCTACTTGGCAACCAAGAGGTGCTGTAATTACAGCAGTTATAAGGATAGAAGGAAGGAAACCACACTAGAAACAAAGTAATGCCTCACAAAAGTGTGGTTAGATGAGCACCTGCTGTAAAAACATTACTCAAAGAAGGACTCAAAAAGACATTTTTCTTCATAGCAACCTGGTAGGAACATTTTGCAACCTGGCCAGAACATTTGGCTGTTATGGCCAAACACAATTTCATCCCCCCGTGAGCCAGGGATTCAGGTGCTTGATCCTTTCCAGCAGCATTGCGCTAGTCAGTTGTTGATGCAAATTAAATAAGACTCCTATTTCAGCACATTGCAAGAGTTGAAGTATCCTCAGGGCTAAAGGATGCCCCCACTGAACTGCTTGTGGTGAACCGCTCTCCTGACCCGGCAGCCTCTGTCCATCCTTTGCTCTTTTGATGACAGTGGGTCATCAGTGACCAGAGGCAGGAGGTGCTGCCCAGAGGTTCCACAGCCCTGCTTGGCACGAGCCGTGGTGCTTCTTTGCCGAGGTCAGTGTGGGTGTGAGAAACCAGATCTCAGGAATGCCATGGGCTTCAAGCTCCACCACTACATCTAAGAGGCAGAACTGCAGTGACTGTGTGTTCCATCGTCTTTGTTGTTGTGGCTCTGCCCCTCTCTCTTTCTTCTGAGACAGAAGTTTTGTGCAACTGTTGAGTGTCCTGGACCAGTTAGTTTGCTTCTTGCACCAAAGCTGCTTTCATCCATGGGCTTCTGTGCATTTTGTGTGTGCCTTGTTACAGTGGCTACAGACTTCTGGTTTCTGTAAGCCACCTTGAAGGGCTATACAGCCCTGCCTCAGCCCTGCTCTTAGCTGCCTTGCTTATCCTGAGGAACTCCTTTTCAAAGGGCTTGTTGGACACAAATAAAATAAAATAAAAAATTTAAAAGTTCGAGTCTATTCCTTTAATTTTAGGATTATCGCTAATTCCAAAACCGGGAGGACAGACCTGTGGTAGTGCACTTGATGAATGGTGTAGAAAAAGAGAGATTGTTCCCTTCATTTGAAGAATCCTGTCTGAATGGAGCACTGTATTTCACATCCTAATAACCGTTTATTAGCACAGGATTTAAGGAAAGTTAGTTTTTCAGTTCTGCCTTTCTATTCATTGAGGATTCGTGAGGCTGCCAAGTGATTTTTCTACCACTGATTAATTCACAGCCACTCATTAATGAGCAAATGTTCCTCCTAAGCCTTAGCTCTCTCCTTGCACATGATGATTCACTGGAGGCACAGTGAATTTAACTTAAAACTGCACTGAATTAATTTTCCCATTCTACCACGTGCACAAGTCTTTGAATAACCCAATCTAAGCAGACCTGCTTCAACCAGATGTGCTCCAGATGCCCCTTCAGACCCAGAAGTTTCCATGACTGCAGCCAGGATTGCACCAGCTGCTCTTGGGAGCAGCCTTGCAGAGGCACAGACCAGACCCCTTCAGAGTCTGAAATTTGCAACCACTAGTCAATGAGAACAGTACAGGCTTTTCATCATGATGTTTACACTATGGAAATGTCTGGGGGTGTGCTGAGTTATCCTTTATCAGTGAGCAGACTGTTCTCCCAAGCAGTTTTGTTAAAGTTTGTCTCTGTCTGACTGTCTGTGAGTGGTGTTTAGTTTAAGATATTTGGTGCTTCCATTATTATTTTAGTAACGGAGCTGCAGAGAAATGCAACTATAAGTCAACTGATGACTTGGACAGAAAAAACCAGATCTGCCTGGAACTCCAGCAGGCAATGGAAGGAGCTGTTTCTGTAAGTTGAGCTTCCTGATACTTGACCTATGTCCTCATCTTGACTTGTTGGAGAGAATGTTAAGGATTAATCTTGATAGAAAACTTAATTAATATGAATAATAAAAAGCATTGATCCTCTCTCTAATGTTTTCTATTGTGCAAATACACAATATAGCCTCTAGTAACATTAAGAACTGCCATGTGCTTATTCAGAAGTAAAGAATTAACACTTAACTCCTGGAATTTTTTCTCACACTCAAAAAATGCCATCTGTCTGTATATGGATGTAGGAATTCTCCTCAGCAGACAACCATCTGAAGGGTGAGCACATGCTTTCCTAACAGTTCTGCCCCTCTTGGACAACTCCATTATTATGCTCCCACCTCTGCCTGTCTTTTCAGGCTGGTATTCAGATGATCAATTATTTTTTTTGTGGCTTGCATAGGGAACTGTTAGCATGACCTGAGTATCACCTGAAGGTGTAGAGTCTCAACAAAGAGAATATTGATACGATTTACGCTTTTAAGCTTTTCTTACAGGCAGAAACACGACATCACTGAGTATTATAATCCACTAAAAAATTGGCCCCAAAAGAGTTTTTAAGATTCAAATGCTAATATGTATACCTGCAAAGTACTGCTGTGGCTACAATGCTTACCATTTTATGTAGAAACTACTGGAAGATTTTTTTTAAATAGGTGTATCTGTGCTGGTATAGCAATAAAACAGAGGGAGAGATGTTTTGGATTATTTTAAAATAATAGACATCCTATACTATATCATATGTTTAAATTAAAAGGTGTTAGAAGGGATCAAGGCCACAATCCCACTGATATTCATGCAGTTCCAAAGGCTTTTTGTGGAAGAAACTGGAATCTATTTCTTAAACCTGTAATAAATTACCCAATAGCTCGTTCTTTGGTTTTCTTCTACAGCAGTACAGACGGCTCTTTGTCTCCTCGATCAGACAGGCAGCCTGCAAATAGCCATTCGAGAAATCCAAATTTTCTCTGATCTCAGCCTTTTACACCAACTTACAACTCACCCTAAAATATCAGTAACCGTGAACAAGATCTAAATGATGAACTCTACAATTAAAACACTGAGGACAGATCATCAGAGATCCCAAGTGCTGTGATGCTGAGCACTGCAGTGCTACCTCTGAGCTCTGCTACTTACCCTGGGGTGTGTACGTGCTCCCCAAAGCTATGCACAAATTGAGCTGCCAACCAAAGTCAAAATCCCCAGACATCACCAGAACAGGGAAATGCACAAAGCAATAAGAGTTAAAAGCAGACAAAAGGTCCAGGTCTTGGCACTTACCTTACTGGGCCTCTTTTGGCTCGGGATCCTCAGCCTTAAACCTCAGGCAATATTTAGACCCCTAAGTCTGGTTTTCCTGGTTGTTTTACCCTGTGAAGACTAAGGACTGAATAACAATTATTTACTGGTTGAATTCCATCCAGTGCTCTAACAAACGGTATTCATAAACTGGAATAGTTTGCACAGGAAAAGCAGAGACCCAATGACCCAGTGGACAGTCCTTTGAATTTAAATATGTGAGGTGAATGGAAACATGTGTGCGTATGGGCACATCCTCCTCTCCAGACTTGTGTGTCTGGATTTTTGGGATGGTGAGAGGTTATGTGAAGGGGGAAACAGCTCAAGCTGCAATAGAGAGATTGCACTCATGGCATCAGCCTTGTGGTGTAAACATCTGTTATGTGTGATGAGCTGACAGTGCCACGGTGACCTTGTGTGAGCCTGCCTAGGCAGGAGCAGATTGACCATCTGGGAGATTTTAGCAACATTTAAGTGGTAGAGGTAGCAACTCATAATCTTTTCTGATGTGTTTGTAAGGCCACATCAAATATAAAGTCTATATCATATGGCAGTATGGGTAAGATGAAGGAATCACTAGTTGATGTAATATGGATCATGGTCTGAGGATGCTCAGGCAAGTTTATTACCACAGCTCCTTTTATCTGGGAAATAGTTAAGGCAAAGTAGATCAATAGTTCTGATTCAATCTGAATAGCTCACCAGCATTCAGCAATGGTTGGTGTCCTCAGAAGCATTTAAATATATCAAAAGTCCACAGAGCATAAACCTAGCAGATGGCAGGGCTTGCTTGGACTGATGCAGGCTAAGGAGGATGTTGACATTTCTGTTTTCCAGATGGAAATACACGCTGTAAGTCAACTAGGAATTGCACAATGCTCTCACTGGAGCTCAGAGAAGATGTCCCACATTGTTTGCTAATACATTCTTTTACAGCACTCCTCAGTTTGCTTCCCCTGGCAAAGTAATTTTGATTTCAAAGCTTCTAACCCACACTTGAATTAATGGCTGAGCAAACCCAGGTGGGGAAATGCATGCAGATGCACGTGCAAATTTTTTCTCTACAGTACTGAGCAACTGTCTTGCGAAGGTATGCAGTGCTGCTGTGCTGTGTGCTTCAGCTACTGCAGACTGCCTGAAGAAATTCATTCTGTAATGCATAGGTTTGGCAGCCTGTGAAGGTACATGCCTTAGCAACAGCCTGTGTTGATGCTGGGGATCCTCAGTCCTTGGTAACGATGCTTGTGTGAACAAGCAGGTGCCACAGAAATCAGACATTACCACCTTCACAGGATTGCCACCAGCCCGGGCCAGGAGGGTTTGCTGGCAGCGACACACAATTGCACAAGGAAGCCTCTGCGTGTGCGTGTTCATGGATGTCGACTGAGGCTGTCACTGAAGCGATTGTTGCAATTATGGATTTACATAATTTTCCCAGCTGGTTTAGAGAACCATTATTATTTGCCAGCTGTTTTTTTAAGTTGGCTGGGTGTATTGTTTCCCTTCTTCTCAAGATAGGAGCACTCACCTCAGCAATGTGGCTGATGTCAGTCCCAGTTCTCAGGACACCATGTGACAGGGTTGATGACAGCAGTGTGACTGACCTGGGGTGCAAATCTCACTTCACTGCTATTGTTCCACCTGTATAGACAAGGAAAGGGAAGAAAGACAAGTAAGTGCAGAGCCACATGAAGGGGTTTAATGTACACAAAAATCTGGTTCTGTGTAGTCTATTGTGAATGACTCAAAGCCTTGTGGCATTCTTTCCTGCAGGACAAATGTGTGGTTTCGTTAAATACTCCAGAAAAAAATATGTGTTGAAGCTTATCTCCCCCTTCTGGAAACTTTACCTCTACAAATCCCACAAGGTTTGCAGCATACAGAAGCTACCCATTAAATATATGTTATTTCTATTTTGAATGCTTGAGGATATACAGCATTCTTTATTTTATACTGCTTTCATTTCTGGTGTGATGAAAAGTAAAGTATAAATTTTAAATTAAAGCAAAATGAGATGGTTTACGCTGGGTTGCCAAGAACTTTCCTCCTGTTATTAGATTGGCAATGTTCACTCTGACAATACTAGGTTCTTCAATAAAGTCCAAAATCCGCTGCTATTCAGAAGGATTTTGTGTCCTTACCTTGACTTCTGTTACAATGAAATTTGTGATTGATGCCCAGCTGCTGTTTTAACACCATTTCCCCTCACGTACATCAGGCTCTCGCTGCGGCGTTACGCGGTTTCTTACCGAAACAGCTCCTTCATCGGAACGGAGTTACCATCTGCCGAGCAAATCCCTGAAGACCTGGAAGTGGGCTGCCTGGGGCTCCGGGACAGCCGGGAGGGTCCCCGCATCCCTCCCGCCGCCTGGCGCAGGGGTCTTCAGCATCGCCCCGGGGCTCCAGCATCTCCCGGGGAAAGCTCGGCGGGGCCGGCCCCAGGGGGCGGGAGCCCCCGGCCCTGTGCCAATGGCTGCGGGGGGATGGCTCTGCCTGGCCGTCCCGCTCCGTTACAGGATGGAAATTCCCGGCCTCCCGGGGAGGGAGCTCGGGCTGCGCGCGCTGAAAGGCTCATTTATCCCCGCGCTGCCGCCCAGAGCGGCGGACACGGGTTCCTGCGCCGCAGCCTCCCCCCCGGCCCCGGCGCATCCCCGCCTCCCCTCCCACCCCGCGCCCCCCGCACGATGCCCCGCGCCCCGTTCGCCGCCCCGCCGCTGCTGCTGCTGCCGGCGCTGCTGCTGCTGCTGCTGCTGCTGGCGGCCCCGCCGCCCGCCGGCTCCGACAGCCCCAAGGGGAAGCAGAAGGCGCTTCGCCAGCGGGAGGTGGTGGACGTGGTGAGAGCGGCGGCGCCGGGGGCTGGGAGCGGGGCCGGGAGCGGGGCCGGGATCTCGGCTGACGGAGGTGTTGGGGGCGCCGTGCGGATGGGGGGCGGCGGCCGGAGGATCCGCGGGGACTCTTTTGTTTGCTGCAAAGATGTGGGAAAAGAAGCGAAAAATCAGAGGGTTTCGAAAAATCTCGCCGCCGCTCCGGGCAGGGCAGCGCTGGTCCCGCGCCGCTGGACTTCTCTCTTGAGTTCTGTTAATTACGCCCTGGTTGTGCTGAATCAGGAAAATGCCGAGAAGGGATTAGACGGGCTTTGACAGAAACCGCAGGTTTTCGGCGGCCGGGTGCGTGTGTTGGTGTTTTCCCCATCGGGCCAGAGTCGGGGGCTGCGACTGGAGCCGGCGGAGCCCCCGCTCCCCGCCGTGCCCGGTGCCGGGGGGCATCGCGGCCGGACCCGAGGCAGCGCCGTGGGCTGGACCCTGCCCTCAGCCACTGCAGGGGCAACGTCGAAATCCTACAGCCCTTCCAACAGAAGCAGTAAATGCTGTTTAGTTCCTAAAGGGTTAGTGCATAAATAATAATGAGAGAAGTACAAAACAAGACGAAAAAAAGGTCTGCTGTTCAGCAGACACCCTGAAAACTGTATCTGCATGCTTCCCGAACCCACTTTTCCTTGGAGTTGCGTGAATGCGTTACTCGCTTTGGCTGTGGAGACTGCATACGACTGTTTGAAATTCCACTGCAACTAGAAACCTGAATGCATTGGGACTATCCTATCTCAGCGATAGTTGAGAGGAGGGAGATTTTCCAGGCCTTGGTATGTAGAAAGCAGATGTGAAGGTATTTCTCTGAACTGCTGGACTGCTGTTCACCTCCTATAGAAAATCAGTGGCATGGCCGTTTTTTTCATGATCTTCAGAGAGATCCCCTAAAGTGATGTGCTGGAAACACCATTGATAGCAAAGCTCCTTCCCTTTCACACCACTTCATTGCCCTTTCACTTTCATTGTGGAAGTTGAATTGTATTGAGAATAAGGAGTCTGTACACATGGAGGAGCTTACATTTTCTGTTGGAGCAGTATTTGAGGGTCTCTCTTTTCGCTGGCATTGCTCCATGCTTTTGGGTGTAACAAAATGAGCAGCAAAACGCAGGTAAATCAATGGCAGCTGACTCAGGCACTGCCCGGTTGTACAGACTGCTTCAGCTAAAGCCATGCCAGGACAGAGTGAAGGTATGCTCAAGAAGGGATCCTGCCTTCAGCAGACATTTTAAAATATGTTTTATGCATTTCCAGCTTAAGAAAGCATGAAAAAGACTTTATTTGGCAAGACAGATGACTTTAGTTGGAATGGAGCCCAAAGCCTGGGTAATTCTTGTGCTCACATCAATTTTTTGGGGTGTGCAATGGCTGAGCTGCTCTCCGTGGAAGGCTGCTGTGCAGCTCTGGGCCACCGCGGTGGCAGGCCCTCTGTCAGGGCAGCCCAGCCCCTTGTGGTGTCCCTGGGGATGGGAGGGATAACGGGCCTGAGCCTTGGCCACTCCCCAGCTCTTGCCCATTTCCACATCCAGGACTTCTGTGGTGAGTAACCACATGCAAAAGAAGGAGCCAGTCACTGTTACAAATAGAGTCCAATGGGAAAGCAGCAGCAAAAGCAGATAACCAGTGCTACATGAAATAGAAATGCCGTTCCATCATTCTAATGGCCCCTGGGTCACTGTGTGCTTTACCAACCAGTCTCCTCTTCAGCTAGCTTTTCTAAAGAGTGGCCTTCTTGATTAAAATATTCCACTGTTTCCACTGCTTTTAGCCAGCCAGTGTTCTTTGGTGAAGGTAGTAAGGGAAAGCCAGCAACCGTTAGTCCAGCTCTCATCTTACTTCTTACTAGACCTCTCCATGTAGTCACTGATTTATTTTTGCAGCTCCAGCCAAGCCTGTGATAGCTATGCTGGTTTTTGCACCAAGGCCTGTGAAAAGGCACAACGTCAGACTAGGAAAGTTCACCAGTATGACAAAGGAAGAGAGGGCAGGGGCTGTAGTTTACAGCTCCTGCAGTGCAGACAGGGGCATGGCTGGCAGGAGGGGCAATAGTTGCAGCACTCTTTCTTTTTGAAACAGGTGAGGAGGATTAGGTGGTTTAAAGAAGATGAAGATGAAAAAGTGTGAGAAAATGGAAGAGCAGAGTACGGTTATCTGTGAAGATTTGGGATGAAGGCTAGATCAAGCAGTCAGTCACCAGATGGGAAAGAGCATTTGAAGTAGAAGCCACCACCAGACCCTGCAGGTTCCTGGTCAGCATTTCCGTGCCTGCTGACACCAGTGCTCCTCCCGCATCCCAGCACTCAGGCTGCTGGGGGAAGGAGCCCAAACCTACTCTCTAAGAAGGGCAACCCCAAATTTCATAAAGTAGGAAGGCAATTAACATGTGCAGTTTGGGAGAGCAACACTTGACCTTTCATAATACTGTGATGTTAGGAAGGATGTTAGTGTGCATTGTGCATCCTCCCATGTGTGCCTTCCCACTGTTATGGGGGAATCCTGACTTCAGGATTATTCCAGGGTGCAGCTTCCCACATCTGCATCACCACTGATGTGTGTGCATTCTGGAGCCTGACTTGTGGGGCTTGACTATCGTGACGTGATTCTGTCCCAGAGGAGCAGCGACAGAGGAAAGAAAACCAGCGTTAACCTCTGCACTCTGTGGAATGAAAATTTTTCTCTATTTAAAAAAAAAAGAAAAATAATAATGAAATCTTATTAGCAGAGACAATTATACAAGCAATAGTGGGTTAGGAGAAAGAATTAACATATGACTTTTTTTTTCAGTATTGAAATGTTTTGACTTTTCTGATGTGTTCCAACAGGTTTTAATTCTTGGACTAGGTAAAGTTTTAATTCTAGGATTTATGTATCTTTTCATAACAAAATGGTATCTTAATATACAGCAAATTCTGCTGGTGGTGCTTATCTTTGAAAACCCATTTTTCTATTTTCCTCTTCTATGGAATCATTTTCTTGGTGATGCAGAAGTAGCCCATTAACTTGTGGCACGGCAGGGGTTTTGTGTTTTGTTGTTCATTTGCATTTTATTTGGTTTGCCAAGGGAGTCAAAGGATGGAAGCAGCAAGGTCTGTTCTGTGTTTCAGTATAACGGCATGTGCTTGCAAGGCCCCAGTGGTGTTCCTGGACGGGATGGAAACCCAGGAGCCAACGGGATCCCTGGGACACCTGGAATCCCAGGACGGGATGGGCTGAAAGGGGAGAAGGGTGAGTGCATGCGTGAGAGCATCGAGGAGTCCTGGACACCCAACTTCAAACAGTGTTCGTGGAGTGCACTTAACTACGGCATCGACCTTGGGAAGATCGCGGTAAGTTCACTTTGCCCGGGATGCTGCACTGCATCAACCACAGCAGCCTCTAGGTCTGCCTCTGTGAGCTGGGCAGCACCAACCATATGGATTACCCGTTGGAACCTTTTTCTGCATGTAAGGATGAACTTCTCAAAGGTTTAGCTACTTCAGCTTCCTCTCAGCTGTGTTTCAATATGTGCCCGATTCACTTCTGCAATAGGATTTCAAAGGAATGATGTGGCTGGTGTAGGAGTACATTCAGAAGACCAGGTATTTAGTCACACTACCGAAAAAGTGCCTCCAGCTTGCCCAGAACAGGGCAAGGTTTTTACTATTTCCATCCTAAGGAAAGATGTACATCTTTAATCTGTTAATTGTACCTGTCTTTATAACTCCTGCTTCAAAATAGTTGTTCACTGAAACTCAGTTACAGGATGCTATTGCAAAGGATCAGCATTGTTCAGGAGCAGAATGTTAGCCAGACTGACCCAAACAGTCTGTCCTCCACTGCAGCCCTGGGTGTAAAACTTTCAAACACAGTGGTTCAAGCCTAGAAAAAATCCCATCTCAATCCCAGCTATGAAGCAAAGCCCAGAGAGGCTGGAGTAATTTAACTGCTATTGTTGTGGCTAGAGGGAGAATCAACTTTTTTAGCAGACTCTTCTCACTGCCTTGTACTTTCAGAACTATCCCTAGCTTTTTTTTTCCCCTCATGATATCCAGCACTTCAAAGACAGGATAACAACCATTTAAAAATCTGAAAATGTTTCTTTTTCAGTTGTGGAGTCTTTATCAGGGTTTAAGCCTCTCAGAAATCTTGTGATAATTGTTAAGGTCAGGATTTATGTTAGCAGAGATAGAAATTGTACTCTCCTCTCATGCAAGGACTTGGGGGTTGGACTAGGTCATCTTCAGAAGTCCCTTCCAACCCAATGATTCTGTGATTCTGTGATTCTGTGACTTGACTGGAGCTTTCAGACAGCTCATACCCTTGACATAAACCCCAGAAGGTAACTAGGCTACCAACTTAACAGCAGGTGTTATCTAAATAAAGTTAAGAATTTCCATAATCCGCTTCTTCATTACCATCTAGGAGGTGCTGTTTCTGATTTTCATCTTTGCATTGTACGGCATTTGCCAGGCTCCAATTTTTTTTCTTATTTATTTTTTCCCCCAGAGGGGACTAAAGAGAATAGCAAAAACATTTAGAAATAAATAGATTCCTAAATATATTTCCTAAATATAAGCATATGGAAAATAAATACATTCAAACCCAGAGGTTGCAACTGAAGCACTTTTGTCTCCTCTTAGGAATGTACATTTACCAAGATGCGCTCGAACAGCGCTCTCCGTGTGCTCTTCAGTGGGTCACTCCGGCTAAAGTGCAAAAACGCCTGTTGTCAGCGCTGGTACTTTACATTTAATGGTGCAGAGTGTGCTGGGCCACTTCCTATTGAAGCCATAATATACTTAGATCAAGGAAGCCCAGAGCTGAATTCTACTATTAATATACACCGAACTTCTTCAGGTATGTATGCAGAGACCACGTGGGCAGAGGTGAAGGAGAAGGCAGCAGCAGGTACCAGAGTGCTGCCTGCCTTAGAAAGTTAGAGAACCGAAAGAAGAGGCAGAAGAGCAGCCAGCTAACACTCGGTACTCTTACTCTGCTGCCTCAGAACTGACTATTGATAGTAACAGTATTATAATTATTTATTAAGTAGTACTTTTTTGTTGTGGTATTTTTCTCTATGCTGAGATTTAGAAATGGAAGAGATTTCTATCCAGACAGTTCTACTGATCACTGCCACAACATGAATACAGAGACATTCTGTGCTGTATTAGCCTATGGAGAAACAGCCTTACTGCCAAGTAGACAGTATCATCTGGCTTACAATACTGATATTTGCACATTATCTGTGCATAAAATGAGACTTATTCCTCCTGGAATTTCCACTCTTATTTCAGGTGGGGCACAGAAGCAAAATATCTGTGGATATTATTCAATTGCTAAGCAAAAGGCAAATTAGTGAAGTCATTCAACATTAAAGGATGTAACACTAGGAAAAGCGAATGAACAAGTCCGTGCTCTTTCTCCACTTTCCTCCCTGTACTGCATGACTGCAGGAAGTCTAATGCCTAGAGCTATCATAGGATTTTTTCATCAAGGGATAGGACCTACCTGTCTTCATGAACCCACCACCTAGTGGTGCTAGGGGGGCAAAAAAAAGGGCAACAGGAATGGAACTTTATACAGAAGCAGTAAATTAGGAGTGGCAAAGCTTGCAGAGTGGCAATCACCTTTACAGGGCTTAGCTGTGGAAGCCAAGTACAGCTGCACCCCCATCTCCCCTCCCCATCACTGTTAAAAAGATGGCTGGAAGGGTATGAAACCATATCCCAGCTCCCATTTTGTAAATTTGGACGTTTAAAGCAGCAGGTATACCTCCCATTTAGCCATCCTGTGGATTGTGATCTGCTTCAGGTACTGCAGGTACAGGTGTCAAGCAGCAGCATGGACAGAGTGCATGACTGTAACTGATGTTGCCACATCTCTACATAACAGTTTCTATTTCTAAAAATACTGTTCAGGTTTAACTAAATAGCACAAGCTTGCAATGAACTGCTGTTCTTAAGTACTTGTGTCCACCTTCAGTTGTGAAATACAAAGGGATTGTGCCTGCTGAGGTAACCTGAATTTTGTCTTTAACCAGTGGAAGGTCTGTGCGAAGGGATCAATGCCGGCTTGGTGGACATTGCCATCTGGGTTGGGACTTGCTCTGATTATCCACGGGGAGATGCTTCTACTGGATGGAATTCAGTCTCCCGAATCATCATTGAAGAACTGCCAAAATAACTTCCCCTCCCTTTTTATAATATCTCTTTCTATTTTTTTTTTTTATTTTGTATTATTTTCTTCAGAATTTACTTCAATAGACTTGGATGCAAGTACTGGACTGAAAGGCACCCAAGCCTTGCATCTGTAGCCTTTGTCTAGCCTTGTTTTGTCCATTGCAGAGGCTTTTTATAATAATCATTTTAGAATATAAATATCAAAACCAAGTTCATTAACTTTTTAAATTCCTTGTTTGATGTAATACCACCACTGTTCTAAGAATTAACCGTAACTTTTTGTATCAAATAAATAAGACCTTTTACAAAAAAAATAAAAATAATCCAGGCTATTTTATTGAACATTAATCTGCTTGAGGTATTTTACATGGTGTTATGGTACACGATTTTTTTAGAAGACTTTAAAGTTCTAAGAAAGTAAATTCAAGTCTTAGCTTTAGCCTTCAGAAAACACACATAACAACTATTTCTCCAAACCTGACTGTAGAGTAACATGATCTGCTGTTACAGTCTTGTCTCAACAAACTCCTGGTGACGTAACTGTGACCTAGATGATGTGGTAAGCGTTAAATACCTTGTTCTGAATAACGAAGTAAAAATAGACCATCTAAGCTCTCCTTTCCTCTTTTGCTTCTTGATAGACCAGATTTCAGTATAAACATCTGTGACTGGTCTCCATTTTTGGGATGAAGACATTAAATAATTTTACAGTTATAAAACTTGATTTCATTGCTCCAATAAAATAATTTTCCTGGATTTAGCCTTTCAGATCCATAGAATCACTTCGTATTAATTAAAAGCTAGATATATTAAATAGTATGGAAGATACAGAAAAAAGGCAAGTTGAAATGCCTTGGCCTTCAGAAAGGGTAGTGGTAAAGTGAAACAATGTCACAGCTGTTTACAAGTGAGTGACAACACCTATCATGCTGGCAGAGCATTAGCTGCAGTGTTTTAAGTATTTTCTTCCAAATTCTGCAAGTGATACTCAAATTTTTTAAAAATTGTACACGTTCTAAAGAGAAACAATAGTCATGTTTGTATTACAAAATCAATTTTACATTAATGAAATAAAAAACCCCAAGAAAAGCATGTACAACATGCAGAAATCTACAGTCTTCCCAAAAATTAAAAGGAAAAAAACATTAAATCTGAAATAATTATTTTATTTCAGCTATTTAGGATTAAATTCAAGCTTCTTTTCTGAAAAAGCTGTAAGATATTCTCCAGGCATCTCTCAGATTGGTAGCTCTTGCCTGGATCTTTTGTTGGGGATGCCAGAGGAGCACACCTGCAGCAAGGGGAGCACTGGGCTTTCCCAACTGCAAGTTTACGTGTGGGATTTGCTGCAAGCCAGCAAGTTACAGAGCCGGTATTCTGCCTCTGAAGGGCTGTACTGTTTTCATTGGATTGGACGATGGGTTTTAAGGTACCTGAACACAAACAAGGTACTATGAGCTGAGCTATGGAGTGAATTTACAGAAAGTCAGTTAACATACAGTAACTGATTGTGCACATGCTTGCAGCCTGTGTTTGCAGGCATGAGTAAGCTGTTTTGGGCCTAGAGCACACTGATCCAGGGTAGTACGTGCATAGGTTTTATTCTTTTCTTTACGATTTTTCTTCATGTCTTTACGATATTTTTTGGACCCTGCCTGGCAGAGTTAATTCAGCATTCCATTAAATTCATTCTGTGTACCAGAAAACACACAAACCCAAGTAAACACCCTCCAAAGGCAGAAGTTAGTAGCTGTTATGGATTTACACAGTAATTTGCATGGTAAACTTCCAGTAAATTTATATTTAGCTAAATACACATGGAACCTTCAGTAATGAAAACCAAATCCAGCCATAATGACCCCAGATGAGATTATCAACTGTATCAGTAGAGAGGACGGGAATGTGGAAGAGAAAGTGGAAATTATTAATAAAGTTAGTTACACAAAAAATGTGGTATGTGGCAATAGTATCAACAGAAACAAGCAAGTGGATTGCTGAATTTAGATTTAAAATACTCAGTAGTTTCTGTAGTTTTCCAGATTTTAACTTAAAAATGAAACCAATTCCCTAATCTGTTAAATTTTTATTAAAAACCTTTCTTTCTGCTTTAAATTAGTCTGGTAAACAGGAAACTTCTTTAAGAGACTATGAAGGATTATTCCGCTTGTTATGTAACTGATTAATTTCCCCCTACCTGTTGAATAATCTTTGCTAATTTATTTCATAGTTAAGTGATACTTTCTAGATATTTCTTAATATCTTCTTACTAACAGCAGAAGGCAGATAATATGGTCAATAATGTATTTTCTTAAAGAACTACAAAAACCCCAAACCAGCAAACCTAGACTTCCAAAAAGTACATATCCTTGACAGCAATTACTGGCAAGCAACCAACCATCATTATTATACAAATTTAATGAGAGGTACTGTAATTTAACTTATGACTAAATTAGCAATCAATATATTCTTAACAGTCCTTTCCTTAAGCTAATCAGAAGGCATTAAAGGATCATTCTGTTTTTTTAAAAGAAAGTCCCGTGCACCAGATTTTTTTAGACTAGTTACAGACTTTTTTTCCAGATAATATTACTGGAAATAAGCATGGTCATATTTGTTATTTACAGTGATTTGAACGCTGCATCACTATGGATTACTAGAAAAAAATCCTCATTTTTAAAATGTAAGCCCACTTTCAAATATATATTTGCTTAGTAATATTTGGTCAGATGTATCAGTAATGGAGACAGACTCTGGTACAGAGAGACAGAGATGCAGAGAGAAGGGAAGAGAGAGAAAATGAATTAAGTAAGTGGTGAGCAATATACACAAGATACATTTTGGTCTGGTGCTAAAACCAAGTCAAAACCCACAACGCAAGTCTGTCCTGGTATGAGACAAGAACTGGGTTGCATCAGATTGGCAATTATTCAAACTCAAGAATGGACAGCTGTCTTAAAAAACAATATTGGTTTCCAAACTGCACCCCACTGAGGCAGAATTTTTGTGTTGGATGAGTAACAGAATCTGGAGCATTCCATATCCTAAAATCTGACAAATAACACAGAGGTGGATTCAGAAGACATTGCTCGTTCTTTCATGAGACTCAGATTTTAAAAAGTTTTGACAGGCACCAGAGTTGCTTTTACATGAAGTTTTCCACTTATGCAGGAGTAGAATCTGACCAACTGTTATCTCGAGACTTGTTGAAAGAGCTTAGTGGGTTATTCCAGGCAGGCCAGGATGAACTGAGTTGCTGCACAGCTGCCTTCACCCAGTCACAGTGCTATTTTTTCACAGTTGCAGACATCTGTTTCAAGCAGACACAGCTGATAGAGAGGAAAGCAGCAACACAGGAACGTTCAACAGGAGAGATGCTGGCAGGGTTTTACTGTCTCTATATTCTTTCCTCAAAATACTAGATCAATTCAGTGTCAAAAAAGACTGCTGAACTAAGTTTTTCCCAGATCATAAATATAAAAAATAATGGATAGATTCCTTATGAACACAAGTTTGTACTTTTAATTATTTTCTTTTCTAAAACCAAGTAAAAAGCCAGACACATTTTCATAAACTACAAAGGTAATACAGCAGGCAGGAGTCACTCTGATCACATTGGGGATAATTCCTTTGTAAAATCCATGAATTCCTTCTTTCCTTTAAAGACAAAGAAAAACATTTGGTTTTAATTAATGTCTTTTAAGAGAAACCAGACATAAAACAAAGCCTGGCATTTTTCTTCTTGAACTCCCACTGAGAGAGGTACTTCAGGTTAGAAATAACAATTTCAGACAGTGTTGTAAGTTTATAAAATATTAACCCATCTTTTTTTTTTTCTGAACATATTCTAGAGATCAGCTGTCTAGCCTAGGACTTGGGTGGTGTTTTGTGGGGGTTCTTTTGTATTATCTAAGTAGAGGGTAATTGACTATCTTTCTTCATGCCACAAGAACTGGTTAAAATAAGTTAAAATTTCTGCAGCCTGTTCCAAAACCCACTCACCTATTTAATCTCACTGAAACCAGCAGGGCTGAAAGGCTTGGTGGTTTTAGGTCATGTAAGAACAAGTGAGCTCAGAGTCAACACAACTAAGGAAAGACAGCATTTATTTTTTGAAAATTTAAGCACCTCCTCCAGAATTTTGATTCTCCTGGCAAATAAATGAGAATCTAACTTGTCCCAATTTGAATCAGTGTTCATGTTAGGGCTGTTAGGAAGTTTCGAAGACATTTAATAATATTTTCAGGCTTCACAGAGGCCTAGGACACATGGGATGATGAGCACATTTAAGACAGATCCTGGAAAGTGCTTGGGTGTGGTTTACACTACCCTTCCTAGGGCTGTAGGTTGCATTTGTTTCATCATGAGTACAGTAGTGGCCCCAGAATGGCTGTATTACACTTCATCAGAACTAATAAGCCTTCCTACAGACTGCAGCACTGCAGGGCACAGTGCTGAGACATCAGAGCTATTTTTGCTCTGAGCTGCCTTCAGTCGAAATGGTCGTATTGCCTCTGAGTCAGTGGTGCTCCTGAACAACACAGC
Organism: Pipra filicauda; assembly: GCF_003945595.2. Lineage (NCBI taxonomy): Eukaryota > Metazoa > Chordata > Aves > Passeriformes > Pipridae > Pipra > Pipra filicauda. Next base: position 1,867,318 of record NW_024104731.1, read on the forward strand.
CTCAGTCACTCGTTCAGCTGGCACCTCTTCATACCCCAGGACTTCATTCACATCTGTCCTGCAATATGCTGCGACCCAGAAGCATTGTCCAAAGCAAGATGGATATTGGTTGCACACTGTAAGGTGGCCAACCTTAGTAACTACAGAAGTCTGTGTGAAAACTCTCACAGGCACTGTGGAGCTGATGGAAGGTTTGTGAGAAGATATGAATAGGTGTGAGGTCACAGTTCTCTAAAGGTCTTACAGGAAGCTGGGGCAAACTACAAATGCAGTCAGCCCCCAGGGTAACTCAGGGACATCAGTATAAACAGCTCTGGCTAGCTCACTTCACCTTGCCAGGAATTTGGATTAGCCACAACTCCCATCCGCACAACGCTCCTGTCCTACGTGATAAGCTAAAGCAGTTCAAGTGAGACTTCATTGTTTAAGAGCCCCAAATCAGCCAAGTCAATGTTATTTTTTAACCTGTAAGTGAAATTTGCTTGGGAAGAGAGAAGGGAGACGGGGTAAACAGAAATGTGCAGGCTGGCATACACCCCCTCCTATCTCCTCCTTTGTCCTCAGCTTATAGCTATTAGAGACATATTGCACAAGATAACTTCGTACAGATAACAGTTTGTGTGCTCTGAACTGCCCCAGTTTCACAAGTCACCACAGAAGCCAGTAAAGAAAGTTTTGATTCTGTAAGACTCACTTTCCATGATATAAGCTTTTAATTCTGCATGCCTACCTCCATGTCCTGCGGATCACATCAAACACACCAGAATACGTGTTATGCTGATCTTGAAGACGAGCTCGCACAACTTGATAGGGGTATGTTGCTGACACAGCAAATATTTTGGATACAGCTGCCATCATTATGTATTCCACAGTGTTCTAGAAGCAACAAAAATTACTGGGTTTGCCTTAAGTATGGTTTAAACTAGCCCATTTCCCCAAATCTTGTTTGATTTTTAGAAGTTGAACTAAACAATACTCTAGATTTTTCCCCTTATAATACACATATTAAAAAATGGCAATGTTTACTATATGCAGTGCTACAAGTAATTGATTGTAAAATGTGTTGTGCCCTCTCATTCCTATCAAAGGAAACACTTCTTTGCCCAACTTGCACCTGACCAGTTTCGAGGGTTTAATACCACCATCTGTGGTTCCACAAAATAAGACAAAAAACATTCCTCCCTCTAAAATTCTCAAAACATTGCCAAAATAAGAAGTTGATTTCCAAAAGTAGTGCTAACCAGTTGCTTGTTACTGAAAAGTAAAAAGTATTATTTCATTCTATATATTCTACATTCCAGTTATGTATCAATAATTTGCACATTTGGCTGCTCTATAACCTAGACAAATGGAATAAATTTCTATTTATTCACATGCCGCAACACATTTTTATTCTCAAGCATCATACCAATTTTGTATCTGATACTCTGTTTCTATACTTGTTGTATCTCTCTTTCAAATCCTCATATGCCATGAACTGAAGTGCTCCATGTGAAGTTCCAAATAGACCAGGCACAAATCCCTAAAAAAGGAATAAAACAAGGTTAAAGGGTAAGGCACAAAAGCTGTACAACTTGACAGAGCACAGCTTAACACGCATCACATGTCCTCCCTTAATTTACAGACCGTGCCTGCATAACTGTTGCTGTGCAGTATGATCAGAGCCGACTTTGGGTTGGTATTCCTAATGGCAGGCATCACACAAACACATAAAAATGTTACTTTTCTCCAAATGACATACAGGCTAAAGACACCCACTGAGTCACCAAGATAAAACAAGTGGTCCAGGGACTCCACCTCACAGAGCACAAGCAGGTAACACGGATAAGGATTGCCAGAACACAAATCAAGCTGCAGTCTTGCAAACGTGCCGCTCAGTGCCTGCCCCTTTTCCAGAAACTGGCACAAAGGGGTTTAATTCCCAGCTGAGACTGGCAAGGCAATGAGAGATGCTGGCATTTCAGTGAGAAGGGCCACCGGGAGTAGAGGTACAAAAGAATTACTGTGATGAAGCCCTGGAAATAGATACGTATGTGTTTGCATGTATGTGTCTCTATATAAATATCTATCTATGATATATATACATTTCTACATTAAAAATGTGTGGGTCTATATAGAATCATAGAATCATTTAGTTTGGAAAAAACCTTTAAGATTATCAAGTCCAAGCACAATCCTAACACTGCCATGTCCACCACTCACCCACGTCCCTGTGGGAGAAGAAAGAGGGTGAGCCACTCCAGCACTGTCTTTCTTACACACACAGACACACACACAGGAAAGCTGAAGGGCACAGATGAAAAGCTAACTTATACAAGGACTTATGGGTGATTTACATTAAAGAATTAAATCTAAGATTCAGATCAGTTTGAGTGCATTCCTCACCCTGCTATGAACACATTTCAAGGAAGCCCAGCAGAAGTGCCCAAAGATGTGACAAAGCAGTCTGGGAAATGTTCCCCATTTGTAAGAGGCAGTATTGGATAGTAAGAGTGTAATACGGAAATATACATCAACCTTTTGTTTCAAAAAAAGTTGAAATGAAGGGGGAAAACAGGTATTTTCTGAAGTGTCTCCAGAAGAAAGAAAAGACAGGAGTTCCCTCAGGAACAGGACTACCTCCATTAAAATAAGCTGCCAGCTGCACGGGTTCTGAAAAGCACTAATTCTCTTTTTGAAGTGTTGGTCACTTACACTGAAAAAATACAAATAAACAGGGGATTAATCATCTTTGCCAGAAATGACTTAAGGGAGCCAAAAACTTCCTGAAAACTGTTACAAAGAGACAATTATAATGGAGTTAGTGATGCAAATGTGGGTAAAAGGACTCAAAGAACCAAAGTTTCCAAAAAAAATATACTGATATTGAACAGTTTTATCTGATTTTCTATGATTCATTCAGGTAAGAAAAAGAAATTAAAAAAAATGTGTCCAGACTCAAAACATTGTGTTAGACTAAATGGGAAGTCCAGAATGTTGAATTAAGACAATATACTATTAAAAGCCTGAAGAAGAAGAAAAAGAGAAGGGAACCTGGTAGGAGTCCACTGAAATAGTGTTAACAAGACAAAATGATAAACTTCTAAACTGCAGAAAAAATCCAAAACAACTAAAACTACAGCAGGCATAAAAACTGCACAGAGCTTCCATCACTTCAGAGATCAGCTCTCTGCACACTATAGATTTTTTAAGTCTTTGATATTACAGCCATTCAGGAGGTGATTTTTTAGAATTTCTTTGACAATTGAGGATAAATTTCTTCTCAGAGCAGAAAATAATGGTCATGAACTCATCAGCAGTGACCGTGAACTGATGAAACGCATTAAGGGCTTGTGAAAGTCCCTGAAAAACCACTTCCCCAAACATGGTAACAAGTGGAATTAAACTCTGTTTCTGTATTTTGTCAACTGTGAGCATAACCATACGATTTTGTGAAGCTTGAAGCCAAAGGGCCGCAACAGAGGGAAATGGACAACTGTGGTTTTCACAAAACCTGACCAGAAATGAAAATAAACCAGTATTATAAAAACAGAAGGAGAAGAGAAAAAACAAAATTATAAAAAGCATCAAAGAAAAAATTATCTGGGTCAGGAGAACAAGGAACAGTATGAAATTAATGGATAGTGACAGCAGGGAAAATCTTTGTAAATATTTATCTGTGATGAGACAATAAAACTGTTAAAAGACAGTGGAAGTAATTCCTCTCCACTTGGAAAAAATTAGAATGATGTATTTATATCATAGGAGAATGAGATAATACTTTCCCCACCAACAAAGGAAGAATGTTAAACAATGTTTAAGAGTGCTAAACTCTAAAATTTAAGCCAGCAGATTTGGATAACTTGCTCCCAGGAGTCCTAAAGCATCTATTGATGATAAATGAGTCTCGGCACACTCTAAGTCTTGTGCTGACGAGGAAAGCTTCCAAAGACTGAGGAACTTTTAATGTTGGGCCAATATTAAAAAATGCAAGAAGGGAGAGAGATAACTGTCAGCCAATGTGTCTCAGTAATAAGAGCTGACCTGGGCTTCTATTGATCATACATAACAATGTGTTCTTATGGAAGAATGTTTGAAAGCAAAACTATTTCTTCATGGTACTGAAATATCTTGGCTGAGGAAGTTTTTGAAACATATTCCTATTCTATTTTCTTATTCTCAGAATAATTTAATACAAAATTCTTTCTTGCCACAAAATGTGATAGAATTGGGTATTTACTTTTCATCTATGTGAAGATCAGTTTTAAAATAATCTCACTTCATGTACTCCTTTGTATTTTTTACTTTAATATTCAAAACTATATCCTTAAAAGATTTTTGCCATGCGGGCTTGACAAGATCAATGGTTTCTCAAAGAAATCCTGTTTGAATTCTCTTTCGGGGGATTACAACAACAGACAGAATTAAATATATAATTAGAAATTAAAACGGTAAAGTATATAATCCTGAACAGCAGACAGTGGGAATAAGAAAAGTATTTTAAAGCTGGCTTAAAGAGTTGTAAGTGCTGAAGATCCAGGACAAGAAGTTGTCCCATTGGTTAGTATTTCAAAGGTCATCCATCCCAGTGAAAAGAAACATAGGCAAATATATAAAGTGGAAGGCCTATGTTACTTAGTAAAGTAGGGAACAAGGTTCATTTGGTGATGTGGTACTCACATCACTGCCTGAAGTGTTTGAGAGCACTTAAGCCAAAGAAGCCTCTGCTGTAAAGCCATACGAGGAGGGGCTGAGGTCACTTGGCCTGTTCATCCTGCGGAAGAGGAGACTGAGGGGAGACCTCGTTGCAGTTACAACTTCCTTGGGAGGGGAGGAGGAGGGGCAGGCACTGATCTCTGCTTTGTGGTGACAGTGACAGGACCTGAGGAATGGCCTGAAGTTGTGTCAGGGGAGGTTTAGGTTGGATATTAAAAAAAGGTTCTTTCCCCCAGAGGGTGGTTGGGCACTGGAACAGGCTCTCCAGGGAAGGTGTCACAGCACTAAGCCTGAAAGAGTTCAAGGAGTGTCTGGACGATACTCTCAGGCACATGGTGTGACCCTTGGAGATGGTTCTGTGCAGGGTCAGGAGTTGGACTTCATGATGCTTGCAGGTCCCTTCCAACCTGGTATATTCTGTGATTCAGAATGCAGTAAATTCCTTTTGTAATCTGCTTAGTGTTGTCTGCCTTTGGGTTCTCAGTGTGCAAAAGACCTGCAGTATCAGAGTGCCCTGCTCTAGCAACTTGTGCAGAAAGACACTGAAGTATGCCATTATCTTGGATCTTGATTCCTTCATGGTGAAAAATGATACCATCTTTTATACGAAAGTTGCTTATGTCTCTTTGTAGAACCTGTGACTAAATTTGAAGTCAAGATGGCCAAATCTCAATGAATTTTGCTGAGTACAATTACAAAGATGTAAAAAGTCACTTAGCTTACAAGCTTCATATTTGCAAGAAGAAGAAAAATAGTTTAAGCAAAGCATAGCAAAATAAAGAGAATTAAGTGCCTTAGATGTTAAAGGACTGGAAAAAGTACTTAATCTCAGAGTATAGAATCTTGCCTACCAAAGGTGAAATGACAACACAGAATGTCCAAATATATTGCACTTGGTAACAAGTACACATTACTGATAAGATTTTTTTGTTCTGTTAATACATACTGCATTAACATTCTCAGTCTTGGTGATTCTGGATTTTACTTTAATATCCTTAAATTTTCTGCACTTTCTTTATATTTTACTGTTGTCTATTAAGCACTGCTCTATTTCCAGTTGCTGCTTCTGTATCATCGCTAAAAGAAAATGACACTTAAAATACACATACAGAAGTATCGAGGCCAGGAAGAATGTTAGTTGCATTCTTGATTGATGCTTTAGCAGTCAGTAGCTCTATAGACTATACATCTAGCAGTTTCCCAAGAGCTCAGAGATACTTTATGTTTTCCTAAAAGTGCCAATTCCTTCCATCTTACAATTATTTTACAATGTTTGGTCTCTCCTGCCTTATGCTTGAAAAGAACAACACAGCACTCATAACATGAAGATGGTTGCATGACATTCAACTTCATGCCAAAGTAATTTTTAGAGCTCAGATGTCCAACAAATCCACAGGTGTGTTCAAATTACATAACCCCAAACTGATTTTTAATTCAGCCTGGTGTGCAGCACAGCACCTCTGTCCCCAGTCACCTGGGGGATGGAGACCATAGGACAAAGCCTAATGGATAAAGCGTGTGGAAGATCACAGACTGGATGACTACTGGGATAATCAGTGAAAGAAAGACTTCTGCCTTTTCAAAACCAGGCCAAGTGCAAGAAAAACAACTTACTGAGGAATGCAGATTCAGAAGACTATAGTTCAATGAATGACCAATACCCAGAAGAACTATTAAAGACCGCTTTGATCCCTGCTAAAAAGATTGATGTATCCTGACATTACTAGCCTTGTGCCTCAAACAACGGAAAGGATTTGCTCAGACCCGTAACAGTACCTGTACGATAGAGAGCAAGATATGGAATTGCTCGTACAGAAATGCCGTTCTTTAGAAGACCAATCTCCATCAGAAAGAAACTCCTTCCAGATTTTATTTCCAACTTTTGTTGGTACTATCTAAGATCCCCTTATTTGCTATAATTTGCTAAAATTAGGATTATGAGAAAAAAGAAGACGTGTGTGTTATACAAAAACTTCAGCTGTCCAATTTCAGATAGAGCAAGAAAGAGAAAAATAAAAACGACCCCAAACACTGAAAATGGAGGAAGGCTAAAGTATGCACAAGCCAAAGAGCCACCTGAAGAAGTGCCTTTTCCCCCAGTATAGACAAGGTTCAGAGAGTCCTGACATCAAATGAAAGTTGCTCAGTGTGCATACTTATGTAGGTCACTCAGGACCTATCTAGGTCACCTTCTTCGCAGATTTAAGCAAGTAATTTGCTCTTTCAAAGGAAGTAGCTGGTTTAGTTCCTCATTTGCAGATTAACACTACAAAGAAGTGTCTAATGCCAAAGGCAACATGTTACAAGCACGAATAATCTGAAAAGAAGGGTGGAAGGACATCTTAAACCCTAAGAGATTCAAGAAATTAGAACTTATCTACATGGAACAGAGCAGACATCCAGGCAGGCAAATCAGAAATCCTGACAATTTCAATTTAGGAATAAGTAGGGTGCCTTGTTCCTGGTGTCAGAATTTGGCATTTGTTGCCATGAAGCATACTAGTCTTTCAGCATAGGAAAGATTATACTTTGAAGAACCTAGTGTTGTTTAATTATACTTTGAAGAACCTAGTGTTGTTTAATCAGGACAATTCCCAAGAGATAGTAGTCTTGTTCCGCATCCCTAGGAGTGTTAAAGGCCAGGCTGGATGGGGCTCTGAGAAACCTGATCTAGTGAAAGGTGTCCCTGCCCATCACAGGGGGGTTGAAACTAGACCATCTTTAAGGTCCCTTCCAACCCAAGCCATTCTATGATTCTATGATTCTATAGCATTACTTGCAGGAGAAGAGCCAGACTGAACTAAAATAGGTTTCTTCACAACTTCCAGGCACTGATGAATGAATCTTGATGTCATGACCTGAAGGAAGGAGGAGGCAAAAAGTCCAAATCCAGTTGCCATCTGTTTCCCTACATTAAAGGGAACAAAAACCCCAGACATATGCAGACCATATTTAGAAGTCTGCAAATTTTATGCATCTCGAGATGACAGATTACAGACGTCGATAACTAGAGGGCAAATAAGCAGTTGTGAAACCATCCATTGTGGAAGAAAAAATTATCAAGTACTTTAGTCATATGTTATCTTCCACAAGATGTCAGAAAGACAGAGATAAGGGATGAAATGGAAGAAAGTACTAGCAGCAAGATAGATTACACTATTGCTGCCCTACTTATCCACATTCTAATTATAGGAAAACTCAAAAAAAAATTCAAAGCAGTTTACTCTCTATCACCCAATAGAAGATGGCTTAGTCATAAAGCTTACACTGTATTATTCAGGATTTCCTCTGTCCTCTATCTCAACAGTGTAATAGCTTTTCTTCTGATTAAGCTTTTTTGCTGCAGTTTTCCAGCAGGGATAACTCACAGAATAAAAGTAAGTGAGCTATGACAAAAAATTACTTCTCCCCCCCTTTTTTTTTTTTGTCTCACCATGCTACTGAGTGGTGCCAGTCAGTTTTGGAATTCTTCTTAAATTTTGTTACCTTATACAAGCCACGAATGCCCTCTGTCTTGTATATCTTTATAAGAGCATCAACCATTCCTCTGTATTGCCGCTTTGATGGATCAACGCCAGCGTTGTATTGCAGCACCAGTCGTGTCTTCGTTACCCAGATTGGGTTTGTAATACAGAGAGTCATGGCTCCTGAGAACAGATGTAAGTCAGACTGATTGTTACGCCAACTCCAAAGCTTGTCCCAGTTTGTTCAGTCCAATGTAACACAGGCTTCTACGATGACAAAACTACTTATCCTACAAGAGCACTCATATTACTTAAAACAAAGTTTATACTCTCCATTGTTCCCCCTCTCTGTCTTCAAAGCTCATAATAAAAGTCCATCCTACTCCTGCTGGGGTACTTCTGCAGAGCACACGGTGCATATTCCTAGTACACCCCCTTTTTTGCCTCACCTTTCCACAGTTAGTAGCATAATCATAGTAGATAGGAAACATAAGCAATTCCTTAATGTAATCCTGATTATCAAAATTACTCTTCAGGTATACATTGCTCAAAATTTAATGGAGAAATGAGTCATGAGAAATTTGCTTAATCATACTGACAGGTTAATACAAGCAACCTGCTATAGCATTATTGGTTGTAAAAGAACCCATTACTATTTTTCACATTAAACAATATGCCTTACATTTCAACATTAAATGAATGCTTCAACATCCTAATAGAGCCTTCTCAATTGACTAGATTAAATACAACACAGAAGCATGTGCAAGAACATATGTTAGAAAAAACATATTAAAAGTCTTGCTGATAGAAGTAATTTTATTTCAGATCTTCAGTTTCCAAGAAGACTTGGACCACAGAAAAAGATTTTAAAAGACCAATGACCAATTCACCTATTCTACTAACTTAATTGGGACCAGTGTTATTTAATATTTTAATTAATGACATAGACAAAGGCATAAAGTGCACCCTCAACAAATTTGCCAATGAGACCAAGCTGAGTGGTGCAGATGACACATCTGAAGGATGGGATGCAATTAAGAGGGACCTGGAGAAACTTGAGAAGTGGGCCCATGGGAATCTCATGAGGTTTAACAAGACCAAGTGCAAGGTGCTGCACCTGGGTCAGGGCAACCCCCACTACCAATACAGGCTGGGGCATGAACAGATCAAGAGCAGCCCTGAAGGACTTGGGGGTGTTGGTGGATGAGGGGCTGGTCATGAGCCAACAATGTGCACTTGCAGCTCAGAAAGCCAAACATATCCTGGGCTGCACTAAAAGCAGTGTGGGCAGCAGGTTGAAGGAGGGGATTCTGCCCCTCTACTCTGCTCTGGTGAGATCCCCCCAGGAGTGCTGCATCCAGCTCTGGGGTCCTCAGCACAGAAAGGACACTGACCTGTTGGAGCAAGTCCGGAGGAGGGCCACCAAGATGATTAGAGGGATGGAGTACCTCTCCTATGAGGAAAGGCTGAGAGAACTGGGATTGTTCAGACTGGTGAAAAGAAGGCTTCAGTGTGACCTAATTGTGGCCTTCCCGTACATGAAGGGAGCCTACACGAAAACTGGAGAGGGACTGGTAATGTTAAGGGCCGGTAATGTTAAGGCAGGGGTGGATGGCTTCAAACTGAGAGTTTAGATTAGATATTAGGTAGAAATTAGTCACTGTGAGTGTGGTGAGGCACTGGAACAGGTTGCTTAGAGAAGCTAGGATGCCCTATCCATGATAGTGTTCAAGGCCAGGCTGGATGGGGCTTTGAGCAACCTGGTCTAGCGAAAGGTGTCCCTGTCAATGGCAGGCGGTTGGAACTAGATTACTTTCAAGGTACCTTCCAACTCAAACCATTCTATGAGTATGTGATTCAAAAGGCCTTGTCTTTTTCAGGTCCAAGTGTTAAACATTTAACAAGTTAACAAGCTGATAGCAGCAGATCTACATAGTTATATTTTGGAACCCAGTATGACACTAAATATGGAAAATGCTTATGCACAATGAAAATGAGGACAAAAGATGTTTTGACAACTCCTAATTCTGTGCAAAACTGAAGAGACCACAGCGATCCATCTTTTAATGTTAGACCTCACTATTTTATTTACAGACAATAAATGATTGCATTTGGGCTTGAACACTTACACTTGCCACCTGTAAGCTGCACTGACACAGAAAGGCAGGTAGCAACATATGGAAAGGCTAGAAGTGAACATTAACCTTCTCTGAATTTAAACTCACCAGCCTCTGCAGCTGACACTAGGTGTTCGGTTGCACTGAGACTTTCCATCTTTCCTTCCTTCTTGTAAGCTTTGATGGCATTGTAACTGGAAAACGTAAAATATAATTTGGTAAAGGTGAAAACAGATCTACATCATAAAAAAAACAACCCCAAAAGAACAAAACGCTTCTCTCAAGATCATGGTGGCACACAGCCTTTGAAAAAAAGATACCTAAACTATTTTTGTTTGGTTGATTAGTTGACCTCTGAGTACTTACATCTTTAAAATGAACTATGGTAATACATATTTAAATTGTATTATTAAACTGTCAGTATCAATGGGACTGCACCGTGAAACAGCTATCAGATCTCAAGGATTAACTTCTAAAAGAACCAATTAGATAGCTACTTGTCAGTGTTGCTCTCAATAAAAAGGAGGCTATCTTCTAGCTCATAAATACACTGAGCTTTCTTCTCCTGTTCTAGTTTGTAGCCTTGTGGATTAAGAAATTGTCAACAGGAGCTGAACCGTCAACAGGAATCTATAGCAAAGCTTAAGGACTAAAGTACAACAATAACAGGGTCTAGACAAATGACAAGTGATGTTTGCATAGCCATACCAGCTAACTATTCCCTAGTATGCTTCAATTAATAAGGTTCAGCAGTAAATCAGGTCACAGTTACAGAGTTAATAAAGTAGAATATTAAAAAATGAGCTTTATAAGCAAATCCCATCAACTGACAAAAACAATGAAAGAACTGTCACTAAAATGATTAAAAAACAGTTAAACATTTAGTTTTAGTAGAAAGTCTCATCATGTTCTCTAAGTCTTAACACATCAGTTTAAGTTTTTGTTTTTCATGAGGTTTTAAACACAGTGCAGTGGCACTTTTAGAGAATTCTTCATTAATATCACCATTCCTCAAGTATTTTTACAGCATCAAGGTGACGCACTGTACCTGACAAAGGAACAAAGTCTCTTAAATTTGAAAATAGCAAACCATAAAAAAGGGTAACAGACCTGGACTAACTAAGAGAATCACAAGTTTATAAGTCACTTAGCACATTTTTACACCCCCCCAAAGAAGAAGCAGTGTATATTTGAACATTACATTGTGCAGGATATGACACATTTTACAGTTCTACTTACAAGAAAAAGTAAAGTCCCCAGGAAGCCCCTGCTCCCACCATGTTTGGAGTTACCCCCTGATATAAGCCTCGTAGTCCTTCATGCTTCCAGACAGTGGTCATGCAGTGGAGAATCCCATTGTATTTTGGCCTCAGCTCCAATCCATCACTTACTATGAAAGAAAGAAATTAAATTGGAAAATATTTCAGCAAACATAAAGTTCAGCTGTGTCAAAGCCACCAGAGAAGTCCACAGCCTCCAAAGCAAGCTGCAAATGAATATGACCTAACTGATCAACTGCATTTTAAAAGTTTTATTTCACAAGCAAGCAAGAGTTGGGGTTTACAGCTTCTTAAGTCTAAAGAACTTTAAAAAAAAGGAGGGAAAAGGAAAATAAAAAAAAATAAAGAACTCTTTATCTCTGTGAGAAGAAATTTCCCATCAATCTGCACTGCTGTGCATTTATGGTGAGCAGCAGCTTCGACTTTTAAGTTTTTTGTGTCTTCTTTTTAGCACCCCTCCAATTTTGTATTATATTTCACATGATACAGGTGGGGCCCTTGACAACACATTTCTAAAAGGAGTCCCAAATAACAATGCTTAAATTCAATCTTCCTCTTTAAAATGTTCTAAAAGGCAATGAGTCATGTCTTCCTGATGATTCCCAAGTCAGTTTTTATCAGAATACTCAGAGTTTACTTCCATCAAGAATTCCTGTGCTCTTCTATTCTCATTGAATGCATTTGCAGGGAAACACCAGATGCATCCACTTCTCCCACCTAATAACCTAACAACTGGTGGTCCAAATATTCAGAAAATATCACTGTCAAAAATAGAAAAAACACACAAGTTTTTGTTTGACAGATTTCCTGTAGAACACGGATGTCCACACAACTTACAGTGGTAACTACTATTGCTCCTACCATAACAGCAGGGGGGTAAGCTCGTTACTGGTGATATATGTGGTACGGTGCATGGTGAGATGACAAGAGGTAACAGACACAAGCTGTAATATAAGGAATTCTGACCAAAATTTTTTATCCAGCAGAGTGGCCAAATACTTGAACAAGTTGCCTGAAGAACATCTTTGGAGCCACTAAAAAACCCATTAATCTCAAAGTTTTACAATCAATGTAGTTTTTGAGTCCCCATCAAGATTAAGTCAGGTAAACAGTTTTCTGTTCAATGACACATTAATTATTCATTTTCCTTGAATTTTGTTTACAGTCTGTACGTAGTGACAGACTTCACAAAATGCTTTTTGAGCATATTGTGACAAGGCCTCAACACCTTGACAATCATGCAAAACCAGAAAAAAATTAAAAATCTCTTTTCTCCCCCCGAATAAGCGCTGCTAAACCTTTCTCAAAGACATTTCTGATTTTTTTTTACCAGGTTTATAAACAAATTAAACAATGTGGGAAATCAGAGACATGAATGCAAGTCTGTCAGTCAACGATGCTGCCAAGAATCTTCACAACATTCATTTCTAATATCAGCTCTTGCTCCCTGGTTGAAGATAAAACATAGGAGCTGTTATTTTCAACCCAAAAAAGCATGTGAAAGTAAGTGACCTCCAAAAGCCATCTAATCCAAACCCATGCTCAAAACAGATCTAATTAGATCTGGTTACTTAGGGACATGACCAGTTGACTCCTAAATGTTTCCAAGGCTGAAGAGATTACAGCTTCTCTGGGTAACCTTTTCCATTATCTGACCACTCTCACAGTAAAATAAATAAGTGTAATTTTCCACATTCATGCTTGTGCCCGTTCCTTCTTACCCTATTAACTATTCAGCTCCAAGAAGAATCTGGTTTTACCTTCTCTGAGTCCTCCAATCAGATTGTCATAGATTGTAATTATATCTCTCCTCAGCCTTTCCTGTTTGAGGCCAAATTGATCCTGTTCTCCTATGTCATGTGCTCCAGCCCCTTTATCAGCCTGGTGGTCTCCACTGGAATCACACCAGTATTTCACTGTCTTCATTCCTTGTACTGGTGAGCCCCAAACTGGACACAGTACTTCAAATGCAGTCTTACAAGTGGAAAATAGAGAGGAAAAAAGCACCTCTGCTAGTTATGCTTTTCATAACACAGCCCAGGATGTGCCCACCTAGGATACGTAAGGAACTGTGTAAATCCAACTTCGTAAAATGTCAGTTTGGAAATGTAATGCTGTAAATTTTGTAAAGCCCCTCTGTGACAGTTCTCTGTTTGTTTCCGACATTCTAAAACACCCACGTGTCTAAGATAACAATCCAGAGATACAGCAAAATGTTTTAACCTCTCTAAAAGAGAATATAATAAATGGGGGACGTGTTTGTCACATTAACAGAAAAAGTAAGAGAAGCTGCCACGTTCCCCTGTGAAAAAAAAACCAAACTAGTTAAGAGTTTTCTGCAAAACAATACCACTACTGTTAACAACCCAGGTTATTACAAAACTACTGCTACACTCTGAGTGTTGAAAATCCTTGACGCAGAGGTGAACTTCGAACGTGGGCTTAGGACAAATCCGCCTGTTAAAAGCAGACAGCGCTCCCGTGTCCTCTGGCCCCGGTGATCACGAAAGGGAGGGAAGGGCCTGCCCAGCTCTCTGATCTGCCCGTGCTCGAGGCACACGGCACATTATACAGCCCCTGGAAACGACAGGAAGAGTGAGCTTTGGGACAGCGGGGAAGAGAACCGGAGACCGTTCCTTTCGGCTCCCGGCCAGTTTATCCCAAGCCCTGGGGCTGCCCTGCGCAGGGGCTTTGGCGGCACAGCGCGGCGCGTCCCGGGCCGGGCACGGCGAGCCGGGGCACGTGCGTGCGCCTGTAGGACGGGACGGCGGGGAGGCGGCCGGTCCGGCCTCACCTGCGAAGCGGATCTTGACGAGGTCGAGCGGGTGCAGCGCCAGGGTGGACAGGACGCCGCCGCTCATTCCCGCCGCCAGGTTCTCCAGCCGCACGTGCCGCAGCAGGGACGGCGCGCGCGGTTCCAGCGCGGGCGGCTCGCGCGCGGCGCACGCGGGACCCGAGGCGCCCATCGCCGGCGGCGCGCGGGCAGGGGGCGGGGCGGGGCTCGCGGCCTCGCGCGAGAGCGGCCCGCCCGCCGCGTCCGGTCACGTGCGCGCGAGCTTCCCGGTGGAGCCGGCTCGGGCTCGGGATCTGGAAGCGGGGGCCGAGATGCGCGTGAAGATACTGAGCCGTAACCCCGACGACTACGTGCGCGAGACCAAGTTGGACCTGCAGCGCGGTGAGCGGGACGCCCGGAGCGGGGCTCGGGCCGTGTCGGCCCGGCCGGAAGGGCTGAGGCGGCGGCGGAGGGAGGGAGGGAGGGAGGGAAGGAAGGAAGGAGGAAGGACAGGAAGGATGGCAGGCGCTCGTGCGCCCGCCGGCCGCGATCCGCGCAGCCCCTGGCGGGCCGTGGGCTGCCCTCGCTCCCTCCGTCCCTCCCGTCGTAGGGAGTTTTTCTCCGCAGTGCCGGTCCCGGGCGGCGATTTTCGTGCAGTGCCCATCTCCGAGAGAACTTCCTTGGCCGTGCCCCGGGGCCGGGCGGCGGCCGAGAGTGGCATCTCGGGGTGTCGGAGCGCGGTCTGGGAACAGTCAGAGCCGGAGTGCGGAGTAGGAGTTTATTACCACTCTGGTACTCCGAGATTACATTCAGTATTACCGAAATTACTTTTAACAGTTTTTTGCACTTACTGCTGTTTCGGTCGCGTTGTGCTTTTTGCATATCCTTTATTAAAACTGACAAAAATCGTTAGATTTTACACATAGAATCACAGAGTCGCAACAGGCCCTGCTAAGGAGTCCCTCCCCAGCTTTCTTGTAGGCCCTCTGAGTACTGAAAGGCCACCATAAGGTCTCCTTAGAGCCTTCTCCAGACTGAACAGCCCCAGCTCTCACAGACTTTTCTCATAGGAGAGGTGCTTCATCCCTCTGATCATCTTTGTGTACCTCTTCTGGACCTGCTCCAACATGAGTTTTTAAGTGTGTGTTCCTCTTATTGCAGTTCCAAGGAACTATGACCCTGCATTGCATCCATTTGAGGTTCCGCGAGAATACACAAGAGCTCTGAATGCAACAAAGCTAGAGCGTGTGTTTGCAAAACCCTTTCTCAGCTCACTTGATGGCCACAGAGATGGAGTTAATTGCATGGCCAAACATCCAAAAAGTTTGTCTACAGTGCTGTCTGGAGCATGTGATGGAGAGGTAAGCTTACAAACCACAACAAACAAGGAACCTTTCTTCCTTATTTTCTATTTTCTTTCTCACTGGTGTTTTGTTTGGTTGGTTTTGTTCCACTTTACTCTTCTTTTATGTCTTTGTTCAGCATAATTTACCTTCACTCAGGAGATTCAGATTTCCCAGTCTGGGGCGGTGTTTCCCAAACTGCGGGTTGTAATCTTCCAGCACACCAAGGCAGAAGCTTTCAGCTGTGCATCTGTGAGCAGAGAGTGTGCCATTCAGTTCCTCAGGATGGAGCAGTGAATGTTAATTTATACATTCCATAGTGATTGCTTTTTGCTGCCCACATGGTCCCTCTCCTTCCCTTGAAGAAGTTAAACTGCTGCAGATTAAGAGACTGCATGAAGTCAGATGAGCTAGGGGGAAGGGGCACACAACCAAAAACTTTTTTGAATAATATTTTATCATATTGCCTAAGAAAACTAACCTTATATTTGTTTGATTATTTTTCATAGCAAGAAAAAAAAACCCCAAGGACACTTTAGTTAGCGAAATCTGGAGTTGTAGAAAAAACTAACCTGTCTTCTCTGTCTTTTCTCACTCTTACGGTGTTCATTTGGTGGTGCTTGTGTAATTTAAAGGTGTCTTCTGGGTCACTGGTTTCTTCCTGCTTTTTATAGAAAGTGCGTATGTCATGCACTAGCGTAAGAGTGATTTACCTTTTTAAAGAGAAGGGGAACCAATTTATATGAAACTTTAGCCAGATTTGTTATCTCCTGATAGAGTGAATAAAGTACTGGGTGCTATAAATACCTACAAATATTAAAACTGACCTCAATTTCTTTTTTTTTTTCTTTAATTAGCCCAAATACTTTGAAACCAAAACCTCTCTGAGGGGTGGACATCTGTATAGAATGTAGTACAGCAACTGGACTGAAAACATTCTGTTTGTTCCAAAGGCTATTTTCTTGTGCTTTTGTCTATAGAGTCTTTTTTCCCCCCTAAATTTATAATTGCTGCTTTTTTAGCAAGAACTCTAGTTCAAAAATAGGAGAATGCAAAATGCAGAAAGTGTACAGCTTAGGTGGGGGAAAGGGGAAAGAAGGAGAGAGCCTCACTTTTTTTTTTTTTCAAGAAGGGAATAATAAGTCGTTTTTTACATTATGAAGTTTGACCATTGTTCAAGCCAGCTGTGCCATTTCATTACCTTGTATTTGAATTGTGAACTGCAGTGGTGAGCTGTAGAAAGCTTACAGAATATTTACCTCTCTGTTTTTAACAGGTTAAAATTTGGAACTTGACCAGACGACAGTGCATTCGTACTATCCAAGCCCATGAAGGCTTTGTTCGAGGCATGTGTGCCCGTTTCTGTGGCACATCATTCTTCACGGTAAGTACAGTGTGTCTCCTTAGTACAGTGCAGCCGTACAGAGTGCCTGTTCACCATCTGTTTTCCACTGAGAAACTTGCTCCCTGCTGTACAATCTTTAAATATTGTATGAATACGCTTATTAAATTTGTCAGTGAACCCGACAGTTCTGTTTATATAAAATTGTTTCTGATGCTATGATACGGATGTTATTCAAGACAGTTGAAAGGATAGAGACCAGAAAATAGCTAACAGATGGTTGTGTAATTAAAACTTGAATAAACTACTTCTCATTAAAGTAGTAAATAGATTATGTTCATTGAAAGACATAGAAAAGTGTAAAAAGGTAACCATTTGCATATACTATGATTAAAGATAATCTGATTGAGTCAAGATCACTCCATGCGAATTAAGCTTTACTAACTTAAATCAATCACAGCAGGTTCAGTTGCATGTAAATGGTCTGGAAATAGTATGTCCTCCTGTTTACATTAAAACAGTTCTAAGATGACACAATAAGAAGAACTGTTTTTAAAATCTCGAGTGCCCCAAGATTTTGTTTCTTTTGAACTGGGTATAGAAGAACCATTTTCACTATAGTATATTTATCTTTTCTGAAGTATATGCCGGGTCACAAGGACAGTAGTTAGGATATAGGGGAAGTCATAGTAAAAAATTCTAAGTGGCACCAGATTAGAATCCCCTTTTGACAATCCCTCTACCTGAAAATTGAGGGAGGGAGAGAAGAAACAGTAGTACTGCACTCAGGAAAGAAAGTTAAACTTGTAGACCTAACATTTTTTTAGGCCTTTTTGCGTGATCCAGGTCACTGCACAGCCATGCAGAAGCTTGTGCTGGCATTAGTGCAAGAGGTAGAATGGCATTCGAAACAGGCAGCTGAGCAACTGAGGTGGAAAGTGCCTTTTAACTGTTTACATGCTCATCAAAGTGACTTCAAGAAAGTTCTTTGCAGTTTAAGGTGCCAGTTGATTAAGAATTGTAAAATGTGTCTTTTGGAAAATAGTCACCACTCCAACTCACCTTTTGCCTATTCAGCCCTGGAAATATCTGTTTTGGAAAAGCTTTGTGAATGAGGATAGACAGTTGAATAGGTGGTGGTAGGAAACAGTGACAAACTGGAAATCAGTTACCTGCTTTCACAAGCAGACAGATCCCTAGAAAACCTCTGAGCAGCAGCCACTGTGGAAGCCAGCCCCCACCTCCCCTTTCTGCTTCCACCGTCCCAGTTTTTATTGCTGAGCATGATGTTCTGTGGTAAGGAATACTCCTTTGGCCAATTCAGGACATCTGTCACGCCTGTGTCCCCCCCAGTCTGTTGCCCACACTGAGCCTATTTACTGGTGGGGGAGGCAGGGGTGATGACTGACACAGTGAGAGCAGAGGGAAATGCTCTGTGCCGTGCAAACACTGTTCAGCAATAGCCAAGACTTTGGTGCTTTATCAGCACTGTTTTAGCCACACACCCAAACCACAGTGCCAGATGGGCTACTATGAAGAATGTTAACTCCACTCCAGCCAGACCATGTACATGTTTCTAGGAGGGCTAATCTGCAGCTTGGAAGTATAAAACACAACAGTGACAGGTAGGAGAAAGCACCTGTGTATATCATAGAACATTCTCTTTGAAAGGCTGCCTGTATTTAATTGCAAAGCACATCTAGCAAAATAAACACCATATATTTACATAAAACTGTACATGCTTTCTCCAATATTTCCAGGTTGGTGATGACAAAACTGTGAAGCAGTGGAAAATGGAGAGCCCGGAATATGGAGAAGAAGAAGAACCTATTCATACAATTCTTGGAAAGGTAGTGAATCTGAGTTTTGGTTTTCCTACATCTCTTCTTTTGAATTAAGTTTGAACCAATTCTTATCTAGCTTTTGGAGGAGAGAGATATAGTTTGATATTACCTGTTATCTTAAGGGTTGTAAGGTGATGGCATCGAATTTTTTTGTTACATTTATTTTACATGTAACCAGAAAGGAATATCTCAAATGCCATCAGAGATGCTGAGCTCTGTCTCTGCTAATCATCCCTCTCCTGCAAACTGGTCAGATCTTTCTGTAGTCTCTTTCTCTTCAGAAGTGTATTGTCAGGGCTTAATCTGCATTAAATTTCTTTTCATGGCAGTACCTTGCAGCCATTCAATACAAAATACTAACTTTATGTCTTTCTTTTTGACAAAAGCAGATGAAAAATATATACTTTGGCACTTTCAATTTACGATCAGCTTATTTTATAAAAAAAATTAAATACTTTTTGTAAATAGATAGTTTGAAACTCTTTAGTTGTTGTAATGTCTATGGAATCCATTCAGGTCCCCATTGAAAATTCATAGTCGTACCCTTAACATTTCCATTTGCTTGAAAGTCAGCCAGGACTTTGTAAATGTGCTTTTAATGCCAGCTCCATTGTAAATTAACAAGAAATGCGTGCATGCACCTTAAATGAAAAAGAAAACTTGGCTACTGGTAGGGGCACATCTGATAAGACTTAGTTTCTTGTTTCATTGGTGGCTTGATTTTCAGTAATATAAATGAATAAAAACATGGGAGACTCCATATGCAATGATTTATTGATCTTTTTGGTAACAGAACATACTTGCGTATTTATACGTACAATTGGTTTTGTAAATTTTTGCTTTTTTGTTTTTTTTTTTTCTTTAAAGACGGTGTATACAGGAATTGATCACCACTGGAAGGAACCTGTTTTTGCCACCTGTGGCCATCAAGTGGACATTTGGGATGAACAAAGGACAAGTCCCAAGTGTTCTTTGACTTGGGGTTTTGATAGCATTAGCAGTGTAAAATTTAATCCCATTGAGGTAATGTTTGTGTTACATATTGGAAATCAGTATTTTTCTTGAGCAGTATAAGATCTAAACTCTATATACATTATCTTGATTTTTTTTTCCAAATTTAGATTTTGATATATGTTTTAACAGAATATTTGTGGGAGGTATATATAGATTTTTATGGCTATACTGATTTGGAACGTAGTACTGTATGTTTTTATATTTTTGTCTTTTATCTCTCTTAGTTGGGGAGAGGAAAAACAAAAGCAGGGCAGTCTCCATTCTGCCCAAAGCAATACAGATCTGGTACCTCAGTCATATAGTGTAGGAGTTATGCAGCTGTGGAGCTGTCACCTGTTCCAGTATTGTACTACCTGTGACTGAGACTTCTCACCCTCTTCTTGGCAAAACAATTGCATTTGATCTTTTACAGCACTTCCTGTTACATCTCTTGACTGGACTGTGTTCATAGCTGAAGAGTTTATGAGGAATTGCTTGTTAGTTCTAAAGTAGAGGGCACTGGGTGGATTCTGAATCTTATGGGGAAAGCTATTTAAAATGTTTGTGCTAGATAATCAGCTGCACAGAAAAAATGATGAATGTATTTCCTTAACTGAAAAAGAAACCGTTTGACTACCAACTATGTGAAATAGCTTAGGTATTTAATTTTAGCTGTTAACTACACTCTAGAAGCATTCAAAGACCAAACACACTGGTTTTCTTTTTCTTTTTTTTTTTTTTTAGACATACCTTTTGGGAAGCTGTGCTTCTGACAGAAATATTGTGCTATATGATATGAGAAAATCAACTCCATTAAAGAAGGTAATATTTTTCTTTTTAAGAATAATTAATGGCACTAATGATAATACTGGATATGTTAATAGCCTATAACTGTTGATGGCAATAGAGAAAAGGATGCTCTGAGCGGTGAGTTCATTGAGTTTTCATTGTCTGAGTCTTCTGAGTTTAAATTAATGTTGGGATTGAAACAATACAGAGTTAGAAGGGCCCTTTTCTGCATTCAGACAGGCTGTCATGCTCACTCTGTTGTAATTCTTGATCAAGTGCCTGACCTGACAGCAATTTCACAATAAGAACTTTATGTTCCTGTATTGCATTCTGTCTGTGTATGTGTGGGTTTTTTTAAATTTTTTTTTCTCCTCCTTGCCAGAAGGAAGCAAGGTATCTTCTATGGCATTTCCTTTCCACCACTGGAGAGCCTTGCTCTGCATTTGAAAAGGTGTTTTTCCTTTGCAGGGAGATAAACTCTCCCTATGCACCTACCATAAATATTCAGAAATCCTTTGCAGTGTAATCAGAATTGTATCTATATGTGGAACATACTGATGACGTGAAGATTCCTGTTTAAGGGAATGTATGTATTTATTTTAAACAAGAAGCTGGTAATTCATACACACATATTAAACCTCAATCAATTTCAGTATTATTGAGCCTCAGAACTGTTTTAACAATATTCTTCTTGAAATATGTTATTCTGGCTTGTGAATATACATTCAACGTCCTTCTGTGCTGCATACTTTCTGAAATGACATTGATCACTAGAACACTGTAATGGTACTTAACTTAGTTATAAAATAGGAATGTTGTTGGCATAACAGTATTTCTTTGTCTCCCTGTGCCCCAGCAATTTTTAATAAAGTATCATTTGGGCCACTGAGACAGTGTTTATAACAACTTATCAGTGATGCCAGTTGGAGACCCAAATGTTGACATGAACATGCTGTAAAGGTGCAGTTACAAACTCAGAGGATGCAGTTTGAGCCTTTGTGAACTAAGTTCTAATCTAACAGAATTTTACATATGTATATATGCTAAAGATATAAAACTCTACATACACCTGCATAATTGCATGTATATATATGTGTATCTCATGTAAGCAGTGTGCTCGGGTGCATTTCCTGCTATGGGAGTAAAACACTGATGAGTACTTCCTTGCATCCATGGATGCAGTAATGGGTTTTCTCCTGGAATAGAGATGATTCTCCTGTGGAGTGGAAGTGAAATGTCCATTTCTGCATTGAGAGCTAAGAGCTCTGTAACTCTAAGAGAAGGGTGCTTCTTATTAGAGGTACCTTACTTATGTACAGGCACTTGTTTCCAGCACTGCTGTGTTCTTGGGGTTTGATCAGCAAAGCAGTTGGGACTCAGTGGGAGTCCCTTCATTAATGGCAATAGGAATACAACTTCCCACATCATGAAGCAATAGCTCTCTTGCCCATTTGTCCTGTCTATGGGTTTCAAAGCCTTAAGTTTCAAAGAGGGAGGGATAAGATGGTGAGATGCTGCCTAAGTGCAAAGTACGAACTAGTCTAAAAAAGCTGGGAAAAGATGAAGGAAAACAATTCTGTTGAAAAACAAGAGGAAGATTTTTACTAGGAGTTGGTACACTTTAAAAGTCATTTTTGTGCAACCTATGGAAACAGGAAAGCTTAGGATATTTTAAAGATGGACTTTCGCTGACGGGAACTGTGCTTTCTCTTGCTTGCTGTATTCTTAACTGTTCATTTCAACCAAATACCTTGTAGGTCGTAAAAGAAGACAGATTATTTTTTTGGGTGAGCAGGTTTTGTGTTAAAGTCATCTTAACATCTCCAAGCTAAAGCTCTTTGTAAGCAAGTGTTCGTAGTTAAAATAAGTAAACCAAGATAGCTAAATCTTCAGGGACTTCACAATTTTGGCTTGTCTTAATAAGGACTTACATTTACTCATTTCATAAGAAGATCTACGGTAGTTAAAAGTAGTGTCAGAAGATGGCTCCACTACAGGTTTAGATAGTTCTGAAATGCCATTATTAATGTATTTACAGCAACTTAAATCACTTCCAACCCAGGTTGCCTTACATAATCCTAGAACTGTACAGAGAATCTGTTTCTTAGGCACTATTTTAATTCAAACTGCTGAAGTGAACTGAATGCTTGTAAATGTCAGTGAAAAAATAGTGATGTGGAGCATGGACTGTGACCAAACTTGACTCCTTTTGAAAGAGCTGGATTTTTCAGCAATAGTGAAGTTATTTTGTGACATGATGGAAAATACTTATTATACATGTAATGGGTTAACATTAATTGTGTGCTCATTTTGCAGTGGTTGATAAACTTGTACAGGGAGGAATAAAGAACACTCCTTGATTAATAACTTCCCATATATGTGCAAGGTTTGTAACTAGAACAATATTGAAATCTTGAACAAATTCCAGTTGTCATATTACTGTACACATAGGGCATTTCAGTGGCCACTTTTTAAATTAGACATCACTTTAGACATCTGATGATTACATTCGGTTCTGAATGCACACACTTTCTGAAAATGAGCAATGTTCTGCAGCACAGACTTTATAATGAACAGGGTAACGTCACCTAGGAAATGAGGACTTATGAAGAAGTGAGAATTACGAGAATATGCACACACTCATAAGCTCACAGTCTTTTGGAGAGATGTTTGGTAGTCATTACTGTAAGGGTTATAATTGTACAACTGTATTCTAAAATATGTATGTAAATGTATGGTGTTTGGTGTAGTAAGCCAAGAACAAAAATGAGTTTGGAGTACCATAGCATCAAACACCCAAATTTCAGGATCTTTAAGAAGGATTATAGCTGGCCTGGAGCACTGTAGAAAATCCTGTTTAGAGTTGTTCAGTGTGTTAATAAGTTACTCTGTAATTACACATCCACTTTGTGTCAGGCATACTGTATAGTTTTTATTTTTAAATATGGCCGAAGCTGCTGTGTATGGTGTGTGCAATGACCTCCTCCCTGCCTTCCCTTCTCCTACAGAGGCCCAGCTGTTACTGCCACAGCTGTCCTCCAGGGTGGGGATGTCTGACATACAGCTTCTTAATGCCTCTTGTCTAGTCTGCAGTTAGCAAAGCAGAAGGGTCTTAGTCTGTTATCAGCTGCCCTCTTCCCACTTCAGGGCCAACTGGCCTCTTTGTTAGCCATATGCTTGCTACCAGCAAGCAAATCTTATGAATGTGGAGCGAATGACTCAGTGCTGATACTGTGATAGTAGGGAGCAGATTTCAACACAGTAACTTCTGTATACACTGCTTGGCACTTCAACAAGAAATGGCAACTGTCCAGGAGAATTCATGAAGCACAATTTCAGAGATAAAATAAGGAAGGGATAGTAATAACTGGGAGAACATTAAAATGTTATAATTGCTTTGCAAATACTGATTCACAGCTTCAATTAATGATTATATCCCTTGAAATAACCATTTAATTAGGCATGTCTATAGATTACTTAACCAAAGGTTCCTGTAAATATGATAGAGAAGTGAAATTTTTCAGAAGTTCCAGGTTTACTTGTAGACCACTAGTGCGTTGCCATGTTCAGTGACCTCTTAGAAGAATTCTGAGGTGATTTACGAGGAAAATTTAATGTCCGTGTAGCCCAAAGCAGCAGGCATATGATGAGGGACAGGAGGTTCTTGAGTTTGGATTCTAACACTGCTGAGGCAACATTCTGTCATGTCACTGTTTCTCTGGCATGGTTGTGTATTTAGGAAGTGCTTGTCTCCAGTGGTGTATAGGAAGTTTTGAACTATAGTGAATATTTTACTGCTGTAACAAGGTAGCAATGTGTAATATTTTTCAGGTTATCTTGAACATGAGGACAAATACACTGTGTTGGAACCCCATGGAAGCTTTCATTTTTACTGCAGCAAATGAAGATTACAAGTGAGTGTGACCTTGCTTTTCAATACTTCTGGACATGTTACATTTTTAATCTGTGTCTTGGTGATTTATGAGCATGCTAAAATGAATTTTTAAAAGACTACTCTAAATTTGAATCACTTAATAGCCTAGAGAATTACAGGCTTACTGATTGTAAGAAATATGAAGTGATAGTAGACTACCTTTTTTTCTGCATTTCAGTACTTGAGGGATAAAAAGCAGTGTAACTTAGAAAAAGTGTAGTTGAACCAATGCAAATGTAACTTGCAATGGGACCCAGAAAATAAGTACTATTAGTCCAGTCTGAGGCAATATACGTGTTTATTGTCTTGCTGGCTCTTGCAAAGCTTGATATATTGTACTGATCAGCTATTTTGATAAAAACATTTCTTAAAAAAAGAATTTAATCTTCTCTGAAACTGTTCTGGAGACTGCAATACTTATCCTTTCAATGTCTCGAAGCAGTTTTTTACTTTTGAACAATACTATTCATGTGAACAGCTAATCTGATATTGAAAAAGCTGTCTCTTCAAAACTAGGCCATTGCAAATGTGCTCCATATCCTCTTTTCCAGGAAGTCGGTGATCTAACAATAGATCACTGTTTTCTTCTAGAACATAGGAATTTTATCACTTAAGGCTGTTTTTCAAAGAAAATGGAGTCTGGCTCAGACCTTGAAAGTGGGTTTTATATTCAATGTACTGTTTTTCTTATGTTTGGGTTATGATATGATAAAGCCACTAGGCTACCTAATCTGTTTGAGAGTTTGGAGGTTTGTTTATAAATTTGCTTTTTAGTTGTTTTTCTGGTTTTTTGTTTGGTTGGTTTGGGGATTTTTAATTTTTTTTGGTCTTCCCCTTCCTAAACTAAAAACAATAGCTATTATTGTCAGGGGCAACTGTCGTCCTGCAGGCTAAGGCAGTTAATATGCAGTGGCAAATGCATGTATCGACATATATCAACACTTGCACTTGCAAGTGTTCGCTGATTACGTGGAACAGCAGTTTTGAATATGATGCTGCATACTTTCTTTTGAATTTAAAAGGAAAAGGCAACAGTTGCCGGTATACTATTCAGTAAGAGACATTTCAGTTATGCATTCACTTGAATAAAGGAGGGCGAGAAACCTGCTGAGTTAAAAATTGTTAATATAGTAATTCTACTGAATTCTTAAGCAGTTTTCATTAAATGCATTGTCTATAAAGCACATTTGCTTATTGGCACTAGGCAAATTAATGATCTACGCAGTGATTATGCCTCGCTGTGTATCGCTGAGCTTGTTGATTCAAAGTGAGTAGAGGTGGACCTTATCTGAGCTTTGAAGTCCTTAAGAGCAAACCAGCTGTGGTCCAGCAGCTGGGTGTTTATTTTTAATGTAATGCTTTTCTACAGACAGTGTGCTCTGCTGAACTAGCATCTCCATGTGTTGAAGGACTGGGCTTTCCTTGCAATCCTACATTGTCTGGCCTAAGATAATTAGGCAGTAGGAGAGAGTGCCAACCAAATGGAACTTTACAGTAGACTGAATTACAAGGAGTTCACAATGTGAGAATATTTAGAAACCTTTCAGAAGTTTCCTCTGCAATATGGATCTATCCTTAAGTGTGGTTTATGTAAAATGTTCTATTTACTTAAGGAGGTTTTTTGGTATTAAGCTGTTGATGTATTTATTTTAAAGCTTATATACTTTTGATATGCGCTATCTTGAATCACCTGTGATGGTGCATATGGATCATGTGTCTGCTGTTCTTGATGTGGATTATTCACCCACTGGGAAAGAATTTGTGTCTGCCAGCTTTGATAAGTCTATCCGCATTTTTCCTGTAGACAAAGGTCACAGCAGGTGAGTGGTTTTACACCTTTCTGTCTTGCTGTCATTCATTTCAGTGACTTCCCTCCCAAGTCTTCAAAACTATTAATGGATTCATTAACATCTTCCTTGGAGCATTCAGTTCCTGTGAATGTTGAAATCTGACTCTTGATAGCTTGAAACCGACAGGCCTTGTAGTTGATCTAATTCTGGAGTCTGTATCAAAAGTAGAACCACTCCACAGGTAGCAGTACTTATGCAGTATGGAATTAAAATTACAGTGGATTATTGTGCTTGGATGTAGTCATTTGTATTTTACCAAGGTGAATCCCATTTTATTTCCCTCTGTTCATCTTGAATGTTTTTAGATCACTTTGTACTGTATCTGTCACCACTTAGGTTTGCAGTGTATTACAACACTGTAGCATTTGGTTTTCTAGGGATTGTCTTCATCCTATATGGATGATTACTAAAGACATTATGTAAATGTATTGCTGTATGAATTCCTGAGAATTAGTTCGGGACACTCTTGTGATCTGTTTCAGTGCGCTTACTGCCTTTTATTCACATTTTGTTAACCAGGTTTTGATTCATATGACGGTGCTTTGAATAGAATTCATTTTGATTTAGTTTTCATGTAAGATTTCATAAGGCGGTATATTAAGTATTTTGCTGAAGTTCAGATTGAATATCTACTATGTCTCCATTATTTTTTATTTTTCTTTCAGTTTGATGAAAACTGAAGCAAGTTATCTGATCTGTGTGGTATCAAATGGTCTTCATAAACCTCCCTTCATTATTCTCTATTGTCAGTTCTTCCTCCTTTTTCTTTTTTCTTAACTTTATTTTACTTCTACTTATCTACCTCTCTCCAACCTCAGCGCCCCAAAAGGTTTTTACTAGGTCAGGTTCTGCGTAGTTTGAGGGTGGAAATATTGAAATATTGGTGAAGGAGTATATTTTTATTATTGATTGATGAAATTATGTATGCAATGTAACTGTGCTGCATTAAAGAGAGGGGCCGTTTACATTCCCTCTATATCTAATCTACAGATAGTTTTCATCTTCTTTTTGTCTTGCAATAATATTTTAAATGTAAATAGGTAGTGCAGTTCCTTTGTAGGTTTTTTTTATTTAAATTCTTGCATTATTAAACAATATGATTAGCAGCTCCTTTATATGGATTAATAATGTTCACAAAAGTGGTGATATGCAAAGCTAAAGCACGTCACTGAGGGGAAGTTTGCAGACCCCACAGTGCAACAGTAAAAGGCTTTATTCCACATTATAGCAGATTGTTGCCAAGACCTGTGGAAGGAATTTTACTCTTTATCCCCACTTTTTTTCCCCTTTTGTGTGGTGGCCATAAATCAGTTGAGGAGAAGCCTTACAAATGAAGAACTTTGCCTTGTATAGGCTGACTAGAGTGTTCTGGGACACACAAAATTCCTTAGAAGATGGACTTTTTCAGAATTACACACTTGACATTAATCTCATGGAATGGAGAAAAGTCTCTAAATAGATGTGATCCTACTTGGAAAACTGAGAGGGCAGTTAAGATTATCTGTAAATAAGGATCCTGACGGTATTCCTGTTATGACTTCTGATCTCCTGCCAATATGAAAACTCCTAACTTCAATTGCTTTCTATTTTATTTTTAAATGAAAATTTAAATAATTAAATTCTTTAGCCCTAAGAAATAAGATTTATTATCAAGTTGACTAAATTTAATAAATGCTTGGTAAACAGAACTGTATTTCTGTGTGAACTTTTAAATGACGGATCCAGGTTATTTGGCCATGTTTTGTGTTCTCCCTGTCCCTGAAAATGATATTTAATAGCTTGTGATGACAGCAACAGGAGAGGCAAAGGCTGCAAATTCAGAGTAAGGAAGGGAAAAGTACTTAGTTCCCCAAACAGTGGAGAAAAGCTTTGTTATTGAGTCACATAGTAGAATGAAAGTAAACATAGAAATGCTTGTGAAAGTGCAGATGTGCACACACACTTTTAAACTCAACATCAGTGAAAAGCTGATGTACTGATGTTTTCTGAAGATACTTGTACTCAGTCTTCAACGTGGTTGTTCTTGTAGAGCATTGCTTGCTAGTGAATTACAAGAGGTGATTAAGCTTATTAAAGCTTATTAAGCTGATATATTGATTACTTTTGTTTTTCTCACAACCTCTCCAGTTAAATTCCAGTCTAGTTTTCCCACAGCTCTTGAATAGGTGTTGTTTTCATGTTTCCTTTACAGTATTGCTTGGTTTTTCCTTATAAAAATAACTGAGTAGAAGAAAGAGAACGGTCTATAAGCTGTAGTGCGTGTCTGATGCACTGAAGAAGTGGCTATTGGTGGTCAATAAGTAGGCCTTATTTTTCTTCACTTTCAGAATGCTAAAAAGTAGCTAAAATTACCAGAAAAGTGTACCTAGTCCTTTATTTTCATAGCAGAAATGAAAGAATAAATTTGTTTGATACATACTTAATGAAAATCAGATAAGAGTTTAATATTGGTTTAATTGTAGCATGCAGAAATGTTTTTCAACAGGTGTTAGCACTTGTCGAGCAGGAGTCTGATTGGAAGAAATCAGAAAAGAAAGGAAGTCCATCTTTGGGCAAAGGAGGGAAATCACAATGAGGAGTAGCAAATCCATTGCCATATATCATAAATGGATAGGTGTTTATTTGCTGTTCTTTTTCTTATTCATAATGGTGGTGTCAGATTCTTTGGTACCTGTTTTTCTGCATTCCCATTCAGTAATATTCCCAATGCACATTAATCAAAATTATTTCAGGAACAGTATGGATATCATATTGTATACCTATGGCATGTTTTGCAAAAAGAGTTATTTTTTAACTATTTACTGTAGTTTCTATGAAAGCATTTATTTAAAAAGCATCTTATCCGAGATGGTCCTTTATCAGTCTAACTGTTACACTTTACTGGAATCTCTATGTATAGAGAGATAAGATCAGCATAGTGTTAAAAAAGTCAGATTTTTTTTAAAACCAACAGCAACAAAAAGTAAAAAAAAAATTTGCCTTGCACAGAATGCTTTCTACTATTTGAAAGGTAGTGTTGGTGGGAAGAGTGACAATAGCTCATTTTAAAATGTTTCTCTTTGCTTTAGGGAGGTATATCATACCAAACGAATGCAGCACGTCATCACTGTAAAATGGACTTCAGATAACAAATATATTCTGTGTGGCTCAGATGAGATGAATATTCGCCTGTGGAAAGCCAATGCTTCTGAAAAACTGGGAGTGGTAAGAGTTGCATTTTGCTTTTTCTTATCACAAGATGTTTGGGGTTTTTTGTTGTTCTTACAGCTGGTTAACCTGTTCAGCCTTAAAAATCTTATTTCTAAAGGGAAACGGTAAAATTGTAGTTTGACATTTGTGTTTAATTTGCAGACTGACATGTGCAGTACAGCTCATTGCATTTACTGTGGTCTGTAATAATAATAATAAAATTACATACCTCATTATTGTTACACAAGGTGACTTTTTTTGGTCTTGTTTAACAATAATCATCAGTTCGATCTAAACTAGAGTTGAGTTTTTAACCTGTGTACTAAAGGTTAGAATTCATCCCTTTGCACTAGAGAAAAGGCAATAAATTCTGCTTTGCCATACTTAAGTAATTCTGTTGAAGTTTTGGGTTACTACATTTAAAATTTTTGAATGGTATGTGATTGGTTCATATTTGTTCATGAAGTTGGTTTGTTCAAATAAAAAAAAAAGATGAAAATCTAAAAAAATCATACCGTGATAAGCCTGTGCATTGTAAAATAAACCATTGGCGCTGATGCATAGGTGAGATTGTCATTAGCCTGTATAACTCTCAGATACCAACTGGGCAAACTGGTGTGGTGTCTGAAGTCCACTGGATTCAATGTAAGTCTGTTTGGTTGAAGTGTCCCTAGTAGGAACAGACACCAGTCTAATTAAATAAGTCTTTTCAGTTACACTTGTTCAAATGTTTATGTATAGACAAAGCCAAAATATTCCTTTATGGTTCCCAGCTCTATATATTCATCTGCACAGTTGGAAGTATTGAGTGACTGTGGAGAATGAATTTGACACTTTGCTGCGAGTGATCCCTTTATGTAGCTTCATATTGTTACAGTGTTTTGGAGGTGCTTACATTGCTTTTTCTGAGCCTGTTGGCACAGCTGTCAGATAATGCCTGTGGGGATTTCTACTTGATCTTGTGAAAGATTGCGGGGAGAGGAAAGGGAAGCTGTAATTCAGGGAAGAATGTTGTGCAGTTAAGGGGACATCTATTGCATAGTTATGTCTAGGGCTGCTTGTGATTACCTGAAGCTCCATCAGCTTATAGTATCTGTAGGAGGGAAGTGGAGCAGAGCTGGGAGAGGTGGCAGGTGAATGGGAGTAGTAGAAATACTTAGAACTACTCTGTGGAATGGGACAGTTCATGGATTATTGTGCACTGTGAAGCACTGGATATGGAGTAGCACAGATAAAATAACATGTAAATCTTCAGCCATGACCCCACCATAGGTTTTGGGAAGTCCTGTTATTCTCATTTTTGCTATAGAGCTGTAGGTAAAAAACCCACAGCTTTGTGTACTGTGCAGTAATTGTGGTTACAAACTACTATTTAAGTTTGTAAATATGAATTTTTTTAAACGTGGTAACTTCTTTTTTTGAGGATGCCTTTTTTTTCCTCTTCTGCGTTGATTCTTGGGACTTTCCCATGTGGTCAAACACAAATATCAGTCCCATACTTGCTAGTTCCAGGGGCTCCACAAAGCTCCTTAGAGACTTTACTTTTTGATTTAACTTTTTATGTTGAATTTGTTTAGACAGTGTGGGATTGGGCAGAAATTATTACCTGTTTTCCTTCTGTTGTATCCATATGCTCATGGCAACAACCTTTTCACCTGCTTTTACAATATTAACTGAAACTTTCTCTGTTTATTCACTATATTCTTAGTGAGAGATCATGATCTCTAAGATGTTGTTCTGTAACAGAATTGTCTGGTAATCTTGATGTGCATCTTTACTCTGTGCCCTCTGTGTGAAGGTCAAGTGGGTAAGAAAAATGTCAGAAATAACATTTTCTTATAGAAGGGTTCCTGATATTTTCAGATGTGAACAAAAAATTCACTGTATTGACTACTAGATGGTATTGGCTCATTTTCTTATGAAAGACTGAGGATAATTGGCTCTGGGAAGTAATGGGCAAACCCACCTCCTTCTGCATTATAGAAATACTGTGTACCAAAAGGACAACTAAACTACTGTTTAAGTATTCAGAATGTAGACTGGTAAACGACATTCTGCTGTTTTCTGCAGTATTTGCATCAGTGAAAATTGGCCATGGATGTGCCTAAAAAAGGCACTACTAATGGTGGCTATTGGCTGTTGGATGTGGTCCGCACATTAATACTTGTGTTCCTTGGCCTGACAGTGAATCCTACATAAAATAGCCTTTTTTGTTTTTCTGTAAGTTCAGTTTTGTTACTTCATATGCCTCTTGGAAGCTGTTGCTACAATTTGGTTCTGCTCTTGTGGGATCAGACCAAACAAGCTTTAGTAACATTCTGTGTGTAAGGGTGTGTAAGCATTTTTGTCAAAGCACTTTGGCTGTTGGCTCCCAAGAGAGCTAAATCAATATCTGCCTGTGACACAGGTCAAGTGACATGTGGTTTATTATTTGATTTTTTTTTTCCCTCCTGTTTTTCGAGTTAGTTTTTTTGGGATTCTTTTTTTGTGGGTTTGTTTGGGTTTTTTTTACTGTCAGAAGTGAAAGTCATCCCATCCTTTAGAATAAAAAACTTGTCGAGGTATCTCAGAAAAAACACCCCACAACAACAAAAGACATCTTAAGAAAGCAAAATTATTTAGAAATACAGGAAGAACTTAAAAGGGACAATAGTGTATTATGTAGAAAAACTACTCTCACTTCTCATGGAGAACATCAATGAACTTGTAAAGAATTACATTATAATGAGAAGAGGTAATGTTTCAGATCCCCGAATCTTGTGTGGAAGTGTGTTCAAGCATGAGGTTGCTGAAGCCTTGAATTTAGCAAGACATGGAATTTGAATGTCTGAAGCTACTATAGTTGTTAAAATTTTTTCTTTAGAAGCACTAAGAAATTTTATTTTTCAGCTATTTAGAGTAATAGTTGCTAATAGGACTCAAGAGTAGAATCCTCATGGCTTATCACAGTCTTGGATATACCTTGGAAATGTTTGGGTTCAGGCAACTGCGCCGTTCCTTGTTTGATCCAATCTGGTAGTTCCTGATATTCTTAACACTGCAATTGTTAATGCTATTTAGCAGGTTCCACTACTTTTCTTCAGTACCTGCTTCTTCTTTTTTTATCGGATTGATGTTCTTATCTTCACAGGCATGTGCTTGCTCCTTTTATAAGTGTCCAGTTCTTCCACAGTCTGTGGCTATTTTTTGAATGTTTTGAATATCCAGAGCTGAGCATTCAGTAATTCTGTCAGAAGTGTCAGAATATGTCTTAAATGCTTAGTTGCTTGGTCTGCTATTTTTCTTTGCTGAGAAGACTTGATTGAATGACTCATCCAAAGGTCACTGTATTTCTGATATAATGCTAAAATCTTGCAATACATTGTATTTTAAGATGGATATTTTTGGGCTCAGGATGAGTGGAAACCAACATCCTGAAAGAGAAAGAAAAATAGTAATCAAACCTTTTTTTTTTCTTTGATGAGTACTTAGCCTTAGTTGTTTTTTAGCATTGCTGGGTTCCAAGGAAGTTACAGTACTCATGTTGTGGCTGGTGAACATTTATCCAGTTGGAAAGTTGTACTTTCTGAACCGTGGCTGTCCAAGCACTCATCAGTTCTGACATGCATGTTGTCTTTGGGGTTTTAATTTATTTGGCACTGCACTCATTATTCAAAATCATTGAAACATGAAAGAAAGAATAAAAGTCTCTTGAGGAGCCAGAGGCATCTTGTGTCTCTACTCCACTGACAATT
The DNA here is from genome assembly GCF_003945595.2 of Pipra filicauda. Classification (NCBI taxonomy): domain Eukaryota; kingdom Metazoa; phylum Chordata; class Aves; order Passeriformes; family Pipridae; genus Pipra; species Pipra filicauda. The sequence goes on from NW_024104731.1 coordinate 1,900,665, forward strand.
GAACCTGCATGGGTTTTGCATAGGGGTAACAAAACCCAGATCTCTCTGTTGGAGATACTGCAGAAGTTGCTTTAAAATAATTTGCAATATTTAGGTTTTAATAAAAATTGATTAATTGACAAATATGTATTATTAAATAGGACTTAACAGGTGTTATTTTTAAAGCAGTAAACATCTATCTCTGCATGTCCAGAAGCAAAAGACTCAATTAATCAAGACTTTTGAGAAACTGCAGACTGTTCAAATACTGTACATAAAATATGGCTTGTTAAGTATGTTTGAGGCTTTTTTACCTGTGCTCTTGAAAAAGTTTGGGATTTCTGAAAGGTAAATGATTTTGACTTTTGATGAAAAGAGGAAAATAGAGCCTCAACTGAATGAAAAGGCTGGAAAAGCAGCAGTAATAGAGTAGACTTCAGTTAATAGTGTACAATTAATGTAATTAATACAAAGAAAGAGATAAATTAGATAAAAGGATAAATTAGAAAAGATATATTAGGGTTTTTTTAATTATAGTGAAAACAAAGAACCATCAGTAAAACTTTTAAAAGCTGTACTGCTCTTCAGTCTACTGACACACTAAAAAAGAAATTATACCCACAGTTCTTAGCGTATAAATGCTTAGTAACATTACTTCAGAGAGTTACAGCTGCAAAATTTGGCTGTGTTACAATTCTGAATTAAAACAGGGCACTGGGCAATTGAATAAGATAATCTTCTGCTTGGTATTTCAGTAAAACTAGTGCTGAGCATAGTGCTAGTGGAGCATAGGTTTGCTGCTTTCTTACAAGATGCAGAAATAACAGATTTGAGTAAAGTTCGAAAGAGAGGAGGAAGTGCAGTTAGGAGTCTTGGTTTTGATCTAGCAAAGTGCATTAGCAGTAGCACATCAAAACTGTCTTAAGTAATTGTTTATCCTTTCGGTCTGGTTCTAGTATTTCCATTTTCTGAGGTAATGCTGATAACAAGCAGTACCAGATACTGTGTGACATGGCATTCTTTTCATAGTGATTTTGGGCTTGTGATTGATTCAGTGTACCTGTAACTTCAGCCCTTTAGCTATGATTTTGTGCTCTTAACATCCACATTGCCTTACATTACCTTTCTTTTTTTATTTTTGTCATCCATTTAGATGTAAAGAAGCCAAAATTTTTTGGTCCAGGAAACAGTGAATAATAAACTTAATGGCAACAGATTTAGAAAGGTGTTTTCAGCAGAGCAATGGAAAAATAAATGAAGAGAAGCTTTGGTTTAAAAAACTGCTGGGATATGTTTCGATTCTAAAAATATATTACATCAGTGCTCTTGCCTGCCCTAATCTAGAAGGGCAACCTGAAGAGGACTGATAAACATTAATTTCATATTCTTATGCTGAATTATGGAAGTCTAACAGCGTGGAGTTTTAAATACTGCACAGTACAAATACAGCCCTCTTGAAAAGGATAATTTTTTTTTAAAGGTGGTTTTAGCTCTTCAATCAGGGCTCTGGAAAAATGCTTACCTTCCATTTAGATGTGAAAAATAACCAGCCTCCATCATCAGGAGGGAGGAGAGAGACATGGGCAATTTATTGGAGGAGGCATTTTCCTATTGCTGGCAACTTGGTTGCATTTAAAGATTTCTTTTTCTCCCTTTTTCACTCTAGGTATTCACTGTGAAGTGGCACAAATCAGTTCTCTTTCTGCCACATAATTTTTACTTTCCTCATGTAGGAAGGAAGTTGCACATTCACTTATGTATGTATGAAATTGAATGTATGGGGAAAAGAGTCATATGTCATCTTTGAGCATGTCTCATGATGTCATATAAATCCCAATTTATTATATTATACAGTGTTCAAAATCTCTAATCCTGCTAAATCATGCTGTGCATCTTCTCCAGCCCAAAACAGAATGGGGAGTATTGCTGTTCTCTTCAGCTGTTCACGTTGACCTTTGTAAAATGACTTGCAAGAGAGAGGTTGGGATTCAGTGGATTATTGCAGTCTGATTTCTTAGCTAGCTGCTATCTCCCATAAACAGAAACTTGTCATTACTGCAAAATTTTAATTTTCTTTTACCATCGTGTAGATGAGGGTGCATTTAGCACAGCCTGGTGTTTTGTCCACTGGCATTTGATAGTTGGATGGAAAGTCACCAACTGTGTGCCTTTTTGTATACCACACTGCACACAAAAATGGAGTCAGACTCAACAACCTCTTGATCTATATTAATTTTTTAAATAAGATATCCTGGATTTATCTTTAATTTACAGATTCACCTCTTGTCTGTAGGATCATCAAGGTTATACTAAATCGGCAGCAATTTGCTTTTCTTAAATTAAAGAAAAATCATTGCATTTAATTAAAATAAAAGCTCTTTAATTTGGATTATGTTGGCAGTTTTCTGCAGAGTGGGAACACCTGGGATTTATTAAGAGTGAACCAGCTATTCAGGTTGGCTTGCTAGAAGGAATTTCAGTAAAAAGCAGAGGGTGTAGCTTTAGTGGGTTAGGGTTGTAAAATTTACTCTGTTTCACTTAGAGAGGTCACAAAAATATAAGTAAAGCAAAAAGATTTGAGTTTTCCGAACAAGAGGGTAGAGTGAAACAGAGGTTAAGAGCATTATGTATCTCTGATGCCTGAATAAGAATTTTTTGAGCAATGAGCAACTCTGCATATGGTACCTGGTTTCTTTATTGTCCCAAATGAGAAACTCCTTTGCTATATATTTTATCAATACTTGCTTTCAGACCATTTGTGGTGTTCCAAACCAAAATCTTCTGAGCATGATATTTATTTTTTCAGAATTCATTACATATTTTAACAGAAGTCACTTATAAAAGTGATCTCCAGAGTGGAGAATAAATAGCCAACTGCTGATTTCAAAGGGGAAAAACACATTCCTTTTCTAATGTAGGTGGAATTTCCAAACTTTCTGTGTGTAATAAAGCTGTTGGTTTTGTTACTGCTTTTTTTCTCTTAGCATCTGAAACTTGGGTTCTGTCTTTTCTTGAAAATAAGAAATTAGTGAAACTGAGTCATTTTCTAAGCTGAAGTTGTCTGGGTTTTTAGTATTTTAGGTGCAGATGGTAGTGTGTGAAATAAATGTAAGAGGGCAAAAGACTTGTTCCACAGCTAGTTTGAAAATGTGTCTGAAACACTGGAACTATAGAGTGTATTTTGGGCAGGAGGGTAGGAAAAAAAGAGAGTGGGATTATCATCTGTTAATATTTAATATTAACAGATTTTATGTTTATGTGAAAATTCACTAGACTGAAATGCAACTGAAATTCCTAGAGATCTGAGCAAATCCGAAATACATAGAGACTGATATTCCTCATGAAGCAGTGAATGCTTTAGGCAAATACACAGCACACACATATTTTTTTTCTTTTGATAAATAAGTATTAGGACCCAAGAAAAAAATGCCTAGTTGAAAAAAAAATAATATTCTGTAGGTTGGTTGTCAGGAGAAGGCGTTTTTCAGTTCCAGGGTTGTTAATGGTGGCTGAGACATAATTTTGAACATGGATAAAAGATTAGTCTTTTGTGGCAGTACTGGCTCACCTGAATTTCATATGTTTGTGACACTAAGATTTTTTTAGCAGCTTGATGAAAGTGGGAACTCCCTGGTGTCATACAGTGAAGCTAATACTTGAAATCTGATGTGTGCACCGTGCTTCCTAAGGGATCAAGGCACTGGGTAGGATTTAGGCCACCTAAAAAGATGTCGGTAAAGCTGTTCATTAAGGCAGTTCATTTACAGCATTTGTACTTGCACTGGCCAGTGATTAAAATGCCTGCAAATCTTTGTTTTACAGGTAAAGTTGATCATCTGAGATTGGGAAAGACTGATCAATGAGCTTTTACTGTCTCCTATTTATATTCCCTCCTGTTTTTCTACAGCACATTAAAATCTGATTTTCAGGAGTTAAATTTGGTTACTTCACTCAACTTCGAAACTGTGAATAAACTTTTGCGTTTGAGCATTGGGATATTGTTGGAATTTTAGGGTTTTTTAATATTTCCCTACCCTAACTCTGAAGATCCTGTGGGTACAACCATTTGCTAGAAGGAAGCCACTTGAATTAAAAGTTAAAAAGATTGACAGTTAAATCCCTGTTCTTTCATGACGTGCTTGTCTGTGTTTTCGCTGTAGCTTGCACCGCGAGAGAAGGCAGCAATGAATTACAATCAGAAGCTGAAGGAGAAGTTCCAGTTTCACCCCCAGATCAGGCGCATCGCTCAGCACCGTCACTTGCCCAAGAGCATATATTGCCAAATCAAGGAGCAGCGCATCATGAGAGAGGCTCGTCGGCGAAAGTATGTCATCCTCTTCTGGATTTGTTTTCTCTTCATCTTAAAACGTGCATCACTGCAGTGCTGCTGCAGCAGCAATGGATGGGAATGATAGAGATACAGCATGTGGGAGGAACGAGTGTGAGCTACTTTTAACATCTGAACGAGTGATCACGAACTACTGGATTGATTATAAGGAAAATGCTCTGTTTAGCATGGCATGATGCCACATGGCAATGGAAACAGAATGGGCTGTGTTTGGTGTGGCGGGCTTTTTGGTTTTGTTTGGTTTTTTGTGGGTTTGTGTTGTTTTGGGTTTTTTATATAATGTGAGACTCCATGATGAATGTTTGCTGTCACCTAGATCATTGTCATATTGGAATTTCTAGGAGCAGGAGGTGGCATACTTTGCTGTAGCCAAAGCTAAGCTAAGAAGTGGGTTTTAGTCATCTTTATCTGCTGAAAGACTCTACAGACTTGAGCAGCCAATTCTATCGCATGAAAATCAAGCTGAGTTCCCAAGAAAAGGCTTGATTTGAAACTTTTCTAAATTAGCCAACTTTAAAGTTACTTTTAAAGGGAACAGTATTTCTTCCTGAAATAGGAATACGTGGCTAGTGATTGATAAAAGAAGAGCAATTCTTTTCTTTTGCACTTGTAGGATGTCTCCATTAATACCTTGAGGAGGAAGCTGTTATTTGTTTAACATTTGTGCTGACTACTGAATTTCATTTTTCTGTTTTTTTTTTTTGTTTCTAGGGAACTGAATCGTCGCAAGCACAGCAAACCGGGATCTGTGCCATTTGTGTCAGAGAGGAAGAAACATATTGTGGCGGTAGTGAAATAATTGTTTTCTCATGTACAAAATGTCACAATGAAAGAAAAATGTCACTATTGAATGAATACACTGTACAAAATTTGAGGGACATTGGTAAGACAGCATATGGCTCCAGGAACGTGGCTTTTCTTCAACTTTATACATCCTCCGACTTCTGAAGTCATCATCTGCTTTGGGTACTTATGAGAATTAGCACAGTAATCTTTCATTGCCATTTGTCTGTCTGACGTTACTGCCACAACACTCTGTATTGCAGTGGAGTTTGACCCTTTTGATACAAGCAAATAACTTGGTGGAGAAATGTCTGTAGTTCCTGTCTTATTCCTTGGTACTGTTACTACAAAAAAAGGATGAAATAGATTCTTATTTATCAAAGCAAAAAAACCCTTGTTCCAAACAGAGTTATAAAATAGATTCTCCTTATGCTGTCTGGTTTTTAATTTTTATTCAAACAAATTTAATAAAGAAAACAAGTGACCTTAAGGCAATGGACTAGATCTTGATTATTCCAACTTAAAAAATATCCTGCATTATACTTCTTACATACAATATATTATCTTTCTTTTATCCAAAAGGAATTTCTTAGTATTTTCTGACATCTGTAAACATAATTGTCAGTTTAGCTTGAGTTGAAGTAGTTGGTTCTTGATTTGTTGAGTCATGATACTTCTGGTTTGAGCAAGCCCTGTTGCTTGGAATTTATGAGCTTTGGTGCAGAACTCTGAATGTAACGAGAGCTTTCATTTCCAAGGTTTGGTTATGGTGTGATATTGATGTGAGCAGTATGGCATGAGCTATGGCCGTCCAGTATGTACTCTGCTTATATAGAGCACTGGCCCCACCTACTGGGTGGAGTCAAGAGGTGGAGTCAGCGCTGATTGGTCCGCATCACTGGCTCCGCCTACTGGGCGGAGTCAGCGCTGATTGGTCCACACAGTAACTGCAAGCTATGTGCAAACCCTGTTCCCTAACCCTAACCTTAAAAAAGAGACTGCAAGCTATGTGCAAACCCTGTTCCCTAACCCTAACCTTAAAAAAGAGACTGCAAGCTACTAGGGTTAGGATTTTAGGGTTTAGGGTTTTCGGGTTTAGGGTTTTAGGGTTTTAGGGTTAGGGTTAGGGCGCCGTTAGGGTTAGGGTTAGGTTAGGGTTATGGCCAAAGGATCTCGTTATGCTCCAAGACCTTGTTTGCACAGTTGGTTTCAGACAGGACCCAAGTGGTGCAACTCAGAGGAGCAGGGTTGGCTAAAAATTGCTAGAAGGGTTGTAAAGCATGCTGAAAAAAAGGAATTTTAAAGTTAGGAGGGTACTTGGAGTCTGTGCATTTGGTTATGAATTCCTTTTCCAGCTTCAGTGGATGTAGTCATACATAGAGATCTGTCTTGGCATCAAGTGGGGTGCCCTCTTAGCATTCCAGGAAAAAGTCTGTGTTTTCCAAAATCAAATCTTGCTATGACTTCTAGAAACATACTAGTTGTAAAACCAATGTAGGTCTGAGTTGGGGCTTTCTGGTTGGAAATCAGTCATTTGGAATTTTGCAGGTGGTATTTGCAATCTGTCAGTTCTGAGGATCCCTGGCCATGGATTTTTACACTGTTGGGCTGGCTGCAGTTGCTTTATCCCTTTTGAAAACTCTTTCAGTTTGTCTCTGAAATAATCATTATATGTAAAAAGAATATGGATACATGCATCTGCATGTGTGTGTACCCAAGTGTATGCAGAATAAAATCCTTAGCATCACATAAGATATTGAAAATATAACGAATAATTAAGGAAATAATAATAAGGAAAAATACTAGTGTTTGCCTTCAAAATTTTGGTGTCATTGACTGAGGGGAAAAAGGGACATGATGGTTTATTTTCTAAATCAATGCAGTGCCTACAGACCTGCTGATTAAAAAAAAAAATTTCTGTATGTATTCTTACTTTGTGAAGATACTCAAAGAGTATTTTGAAAGAGAAATAGCTTCTTTAATGCAGAAATACTTAAATCAATATTCATAGGATTAGTAAATTTTAGATGTTTTGTGATAGAGCAGCTATGGAGTCATCAGTGTTTTATTCCTGCTCTGTTGTAACCAAGCTATGTAATGAAACAGATAATTTCTTTGACCCTATGTATGTTCTAGATATTTAAAACAAGCTAAATGACCTCTCAGGTATATGGAATATGTAAAAATTTTAGACCAACTAAAAAATTTGACAGGAGTTTCTTTTTCCAGTGTTGGTGTGGGCATTCTTCACTGTGCTCATTGTAGAATTCCCTGGCCTTTAGGACCAGAGCTTTTTTCGCCTCCCAAGCCAAAGGACCCCAGGCTGTTGTGATTCTGTATCAGCAAGCCTGTAACAATACAAAACAATACCTGTGTGCACACCCACACGCAATACAAACAACAAACACACGGCCAACCACAGATCCACAGGGGCAGAGTGCAGTGCCTGTACCCGCACCTGTGCAAACAGGGCTGTGCTCCAGTGTCGCTGCTCCGCCCTCTTCTCTCCAGCTGGCCAGGACTGAACCTCACCCTCTTCTCTCCAGCTGGCCAGGACTGAACCTCACCCTCTTCTCTCCAGCTGGCCAGGACTGAACCTCACTGTGTGCACGAATCTCTGCCTGTGGTGCCTGTGGGGCTCTGGTACCTGCTGTGTGTGAGGCAGGAGTCCAGGCAGTGATTGCCAATCCAGCCCGTGTCTCCCAGTTGCTGGCCCCTGGACCCTCAGGTCCCTCAGACATGTGGTCCTGCTCCAGTGGCTCATACTCCTATTGTCCTGCTTATGGGCTAGTCCCACTTGAAGTTTGCTAGCCTTGACAGGTACATGCACACAAGACCAGTTAGAACTAGGGTGCAGTGAGAATATGGGATGGACTGCAGCAGTGAAGTGCAAGACTCATGCCGTGAAGTGTAATTGGGAAGCTGTCCACATGGGACTGGCCCCCTTTATTCTCTGTCTTTGGGTTCTCCGTGCCTGTTTGTCTTCAGTCTACCTTAGTCCTTCCCTGTACATACCTTTAGTGGTTCCCTTAAACATCCCAGAGTAAATTTTGCACATTGTTACAATACTCTAAAAAAATCTGTAATAAATTTTAGGAGTCCCTAACTTCTCTCTGTTCTGTCCCAGAGTTCTTTTTCCCCTATATTGTGTAAGAAGTCTTATAAGCCTTTGGGTAATGCCTCAGTTTGCTAGGGAGTTTCCTACACTTGTTTTGTGGGTTTTGCACCACGAGCAGTGATCTGGATCATTCCCCTTCCATGTTTTTTAGGACTAGTGAGTCTGTGCACTCAGTTTGCACTAACTGTTCTTCTGATCCTTGCGATGGCTTTGTGTTTAACTGCTTAGCCTAGTCAGATAACTTAACATGGTCTGTTATATGAAAATATCTCTGCAGTACCTTCTGATCCCAGTGAGTGGACCAAGAATGTGGTGGATGCAGTAGAATTCATCTTGCTTAACCTTAGATGTCTGCACTGCAGGCATAGTGAACAGCTTTGCACACCTGATCTATACTCAGTGGACATAATTATTTATTTCAGGAGATGTTTCTCCCATCCTTCAGACATTTATATTATTATTTAAAACCTTGTTTTATTTTATAATTAACATCGTGATACAAAAGGTGGCTAGTTAACTTGTGAATATCTGCCAAGGCTTACACGGAATTGCACACAGAAGCAATTAGGTTTAAGACGGGCAAAACCAGTGAGAAGTGAATACCTTCTGCACTTCCTGGAAGTTCTTGTCTGCTTCTCAGAACCACAAAAGTCTAAAAATATTTGAAGGGAGATGAATGAGATTTTGTAACTGAGGACAAGAAATTTCTGGATAATGGTTTTGGGAAATAAGCTCAGTGTTACACTAAGAGAAAGATGGAAAGGGGTTTGAAGAAGAGGGACATTAATTAGAAAGAAAAGACTGTGATGTGCTCACCTAGGACTTCTGGGGCTTTAAAAGGTATGTGAAGAATTCTAGGACAAAATCAAAGATCATAGTTCAAATACCACCAACTAAAAACTGCTGAAAGTGTCATTCCTTACTATGTTAAATGCAAAAAAATACATACTTCCTCTCAGTTGAAGATTGTGTTCTTTATACGCGGTTTGAAACAAATTTAAGGACTTATTTTCAAAGGTAATGGGTAATGACTTTTGCTGACTTTAGGCAGAGCTGCTGTTTTTCAGTGCCTTAAAAGTTTGATCTGGGATCTCTGAGGTTTTTAGAATATAATGGAAGATCTTGGGGTTTGAAATTTTTCTTACATTAATAAATGTTAGTATACTTAGTGATTTCATTTTATCCAAGGCTGGAGCAGTTTCAGCAGATGCAAACAATGTGTGTGCAGTGGGTAGATGGAAATGATCAGGAGTTTATAGTATGTTGCATCATGTTTTCTACTTTTAGAGCTTATGTGGGCAAAACCAAAGATCTTTCAGCAGACAAAAGAGTATTGCTGATTATTAAGAAGATAAATGGATGGAGATCATATTTTGACTGTCATTGTAAAAATGTGATTAAAAAACATAGTAGGATAGAAACCCACAGATTTAATATAGATTTAGCAGACGTTGCACTCACGTATTTATTGCAAGACTGACATCTAAGCCTCTAACTGGTATTCAACGAGTGGAATTATTTGAAGATGTGGCTTTTTTTCTGAGAACCTTATTGTAGAATATGACAATTTTTTTTCAGCAACTTGAGAAATGTCATTAATTTACAAAACAGTGTATGAAAACTGTCATTGCATAAGGTACAAGTGAATGGTGGGATGTAGCAAGGGATAGGGGACCTGTTATATCTGCTAAGAGAGGCCATCGCATCAAACACCTGCGTGAAACAAGTCCACTAGTTCATGACAGAGCCAAAGCTTATCAACAGCTGCAGGGTCCCAGTCTGGGTGCTCCTGCTTTTGCTGTCTGGGGCAAACATCCCTGGTTAACTAGGCAGTAGCATTCTGTCATTACTCATTTCCCTTTCACTTTGTCCTGCAAGAACAGCTGTTGGCTGTTTTTCTGCACTTTGGGATCTAGGGTAGAGATTGAACAGTACCTGAGGATGAAATCACTTCTTCCTATTTGTAAAACTGTTTTTATTAGAGGGTTACAGATTTTTCAGCATTATGGTCTTCATTCTCTTCTGGCTTTGTTCTCTTCACATCCCTGCTTGCCAAAATACCTCCTTAGAAGTTCTTGCTTTCTCTATGGTCATCATTGACTCAGCTGTATCATTTAGCATTTGCTAATCAGAAAATGGAAATACCTCTTACTTGAGGTTATTTCTACCATATAATATCTGCTGGAATATTACCCTGAATCCCTCCAAAAATGAGAATTGTTAGGCTCTTGAAGACCTATGGTTGCTTTAACCATTTGCAGATGCCTACGAACTTACGCTATGGTTTGCATAGTATTTGGGATGTATTAAGGGAAAGGAAACCTGGTCTCAAAAACACTTGGAGGATGAGAAGACAGGAGAGCCAAAGAGGAAGGATTATTACCAGAATATAACAATGTTTTGCAAACTGGCCAAACAGGTGGAGTTTGGTGTGGCAGGAGCTGGGGGAGCTGCAAGGCACAGATGGAAAAGAAAGGAGCACGTGAACAGTTTTCTCACTCAGTTTGAGTGAAGATGATAGGGAAAATTCAGTCTCTCTTATGCTATAAGAATGTAAGGTGAAATATCTAAAATGCCTATTTTTTTTCACACAAGTGGGATAATCCAGCATTTAAGTCTGAAGGCAGAAGAATCATTGGCTCAGCTGGGTATCTAAAGGTATCATATTTATAGACCAGCTATTTCAGGAATAGAGCCTGTGGTTTTTTGCATCACTGAAGGCAAAATATAACCTTGGCAAACAAAACCACTGGCAATATTTGCAGTTGCGTCATTCTCAAGTGAGTATTTAACATCAGAAAACGTTAGGACATCCGTGATAAGCTGCTGTTTTTACATAATCCTATCAGTTATGGCTGTCCAGTGGCTGCGGTACAATATCTTGAACAGAAAATGTTTACTATCACAAGTTAAAGCAGCATGGGGTAGGTAACTGGATTATGATATTGATGTCAAACTGTGTAATAAACTTAATACAGTAATTGGGTGTCTAAATGTGGTTTGAAACTAAGGTTTAGTCAGAAGATGTTTTTTTTCCCTCCAGGAATAAAAGGAATAAAACAAGGAATCTGGCTCAGTGACAGTTCTTTAAATTATGGACAATGTGTAATAACTTGCCTCAAAAGACAAATACCTTTATGTGTTTTGTGCCTTATTCTGTGGAGAATCTTTTGTGTGAACAGCCCTAGACAGAGATTTTTGTCTGAGCTCTCTACATTGAAAAACTGTCATGGTGAATTTGGACTGAGCCAAAATTCAAATGTATGGTCACACTAAGAGATGCAGTCATGGTAGCAGACACGGAAAAATGTGGCAGAACAGATCAGAACTAAATGCTCAAAACATCTATTAAAATAAATTTTGTTAAAATGTTTAGTAGCCAAATATTTTATTCGCAAGACAGGAAAAGCTGAAATAGTGTGCAGTGGGTTGCTAAACTAACCAGTTAAGTATCAGCAAGAGATACCTGAAGGAAGAAACTGCAAGTCAGTCAGGTTCTCATTTTATCCATCTGTCTTAATTCAACCTACTTTTCGTGTCACCAGCATAAGACTTCAGCTGTCTTGAAGCTGTACTATCAGAAGCCAATGCTGTCACAGTTTTCCAAATTTTCTTGCAAAACTGCTGCTTTAGTGGGTACTCTGCTGAAAATGTCTCTCTGTTTTTGTTGGCTTTGAGGATGCCAAAATTCAGGTGCCTTGGGCCCCGATGTAAAGGCGTGTCCAGTCCAAGATCAGGGCCTGCTTTACTCTGTGCAACTATGTCTCTGAGTAACCAAGGGGAATACTAATGCTGACAGGTATATGTTTAATGCATAGCTACAAAATACTCCTAGCTTGTTATGTAGGGCATTAGATTTCCCTGCTGGAGGCTGGCCATGGCAAAGCAAAGCTTTCCACTTGAGTCATTTACTCATAGTTGCAATCATGCAAAAGTTGCTGTTTTAGTAGGTGAGCTAATAACACTTCTCAAGACTTCCCTCACACTGTTTTTCACCATGTTTGTTTATTGACTTTCAGACTTCAGGACATTTTATTCAGTTCTGACAGTTCTTTAGCAGCACGTTTTTTATCAGTGTCTCCAGGAAGCAGATACCATCAGCAATGTCCAGACCTACATGAGCGTGACCTGACCACAGAATTTCACCGTCTTGAAGATCTGTTAACTCCAAAATACAGGAATTTCAGTATTAACTTCAAGCCAGCTGGTTAGAGATCTTGGCCCATCTGGTGTCCTAATGAAAACTGCAACATTTTCTTGGGATTGTACAGAATCACAAAAAAATTTCAAGAGATCCTCTTGAAAACTTTCTGAAAGAAAACACAATCCAGACAACCACAATGTGTTTGGTATGTGTCATGTGTTGCTGCTGTGCATTGTTTGTTCAGTGACGGTGCACAGCCTGAAAATATGGTCAGCATAAGATCAGGCTGCCAGAAGTAATCTGTTCTTAAAGTACCTGAAGATGCAGTGATGTTGCAAATTCAATTCAGTGTAAGTATGTAGAAGAATTTTCTGTGGGGGGACTGTGATACTTTGTCAGTCTTATAGTCACTAAAATTGTCTTTCAGGTCTTTTGAAGGTTTTTCTTCTATGTTCTTCTACAGTAGATTCACTCTCCTGTGCTCAGTTCAAGGTTTAGAGCATCATTTTGTGTTCCTTTTTGCTGCCTTATTGGAGCAGATCTGATCTGGTTTATCCTACTCTGTGCCTTCCAATTCTTCATTTTTAAGTTACTTTCAGCTTAATGCAAGATGATTTTCTCACGGTTATTGTCTTATTTGAATTAGCCAAATTGATTATTTTTCAGGTGATAGGACAGTTTCAGTATGAGGTGGAAGTCTCCTCTTTAATTTGGGATAGTTTGGGGTTTTTTTTGATGGTAATAGTATTTCCTCCTTTGTTTTTTATTTATATATTCTAGCTACGATTAAAATCCAGAGCCCCCTTTTTGCTGCCTGCCAATGTGATTATCTTTTCTTCATAAACATTTATTCCCTTTTTCCATATTAATGGCATTGTGTCCTGAGTGTTTGGGAAATTCTGCTTTGCTGGTCCCTCTCTCATACTTTTACTCCACAACATTGCAGCGACCCAGCCCTCCTATTTCTAGCCATTGAAAAATACCAGGAAATTCTTAGTTCTGCTGACATGTTTTGCTAAAGATACTCAAAATTTGTTTCTGTGAAACCTGAAAGTTATGCCTGTCAGTGGAAAAATTACTTTTTTAAGAATTGACATTTAAACCCCATACATTTGAGTGGTGATTTTCTTACTTGCTTCTTTTGCAAGTATTTGACTTAAATTTATTTTTTCCAAAGGCAGCATATATGTCACACTCATTGTTGGCACCTAAAATTCATATGCCCAAACATTCATTGAACAAACAAAAACTGTTGTGCCCATGTTTTATTACAACCACTCTGATGTGATTTTGTGGGCAGAAGACCATGTTCTTGCCATCAAGGGATGACTTAATTATCAAAGTTGGATAAGCTCTGTGCTGCTGTGTGAACAAACTCCAGATACCCAAATCCTGTTTAGTCCATAATTAGTTCTCCCTACTTTCCCATTCATGCCCAGCCATGTCAATGAGGGCATGCTGCTGCTAATAAGGTTCTGTAAGATGTTTTAGAAAGTGGTTTTTTATCATGGTAGCATTTGGAGGGTTTTCATCCTCACCTACTTGAACTGTGTACCTGCTGTTTTGCCACTAATTGGTTCCTCGTCTGTCTCACAGGGCTCTTTACATGGTGTCACTCACAATCACTGCAACTCTCTGTTTCCCTCCAGCTGGAGAACCTCAGTAGTTCATGATTTTATTATTGTTCTTCAATTTGATACAATCTGTTCCTGACCATCTGTACCCACTCATGCTGGGAATATCAATACTGTAATTTTCCATCTCCCTCATAACTTGAGCTGATTTTTCCTGCTTGCAGCATTGTATGTACATGCCAGAATCTTCTGTATAAGATGGAGTGACTCTGGAGCAGCAGCTACTTCAAGGTTTGAGCTCCTTGCTGAGGCACGATTGGACTGATGCTTGTTGCACATATTTGTTTGGGGCTATCCACTAATCCAAGGAACTGAGATGGAAATTGTCATGGAGACAAAGCAAAGGCTTAGCCAGTAATATTTCTAAAGAGGAAGGTGGTCAGCCTTGCATGCAGCTCCCACGCTTGAAGAATCAAGAGAGAAATTTCTGTCTTCCCCTCTATCTTTGAGGTACCCAGCCTTGATAGACCTGTCGTGAATTTACATAATCCTGCTGACATAACTCTTTGGATCAGAGTCTCCTAAGCAACCCAACACAGCAAGGTACTAGGTTCTGGAATGGGGGGAAAGGTGGGTTTGCCTCTGTGTGGGGTGTGTGTGCATGCACGCGCATGTGTGTACTTTGCATAATTCTGGCAATTTGTATTCTACTGTACTTAGAAACAAGCAGGTTAATTTAGCTTTTCCTCTATTTGTTCATATCTGGTGCTTAGAGGATTTGGAAAATCCTATTCTCAGCCATCAGCTAATTTCATTTACATAGAAAATACTACAACTGTTATGTGTTGTCTGGTGGACTATTTTATTATTATTTTTTTAATGTTTTTTTCTTCACATAATGTCTTGACGTAAAATGCTTCTAAATGTCATGTGATTAGAGATTTGATAAATGAAGTCCTTTCAGTATTTAAATAATCCTTCAGGTCCTGCAGACTCTTACATTTGTGTGTGTGTGTGAGAATATGAGGAAAAATAAAGACACATAATGGACTGTAACAAGAGGTTCCAGTGATGTTATAAAGCACAAGAGTGAAGTTCAGACAATTTATGGTCCACAGAACAGAAACTCTCAATAGAATAATATTTCTATAAATCAAAATTTGTCCATTGCTTATTTTCTATATGTGATTCTGACTCATGAATCCATGCCCTGTAGAAATTTCTATTCCTTCTTGAGTCATGCAAATGTTGCCTCCTATCACCACAGATCTTCTTTCTCAAGTGATTAGCTCTGTTGCACCCTACTCTGTTGTCATGTATTTTTTACTTCATGTAGCATCACTATTTTGGGGAAAAAAATATTGTGCTGATTTTCCTTCTTTTTCAAAAATAATGTAGAATTCATTGTACCAAAATTGGAGAAGTACAAGAGGCAATCAGTATATACATGATATAGAATCAAGTAGGAAAAAATATGTATACACAAACAGGGTAATTTGCGCTACTTTTTTCATGCTACCTTCATCCTGCTTCTGTGAAAGAAGGTCTGATGACAAGAAAATGTCATTTTGAGGGCATGTGGACATCATCAGGTAGAGACAATGTACTCCTCTCTATGACAAGGTTTATCTGGGGAGTGAACAGGTTTATTTTTTCCTCTTTTTAAGATGTTCTGTGAGAGAATAAAGCAAAGCTGAGGCATTTTACATGTCTTTCTCATCCTATGAACTGATAGAAAAGAAACATGACATAAAACAATGGAGTTAAAAGCTTGCTGGATCTGAAATCATGGACAGTAACAGTGTGGACTTCAGGGCAATAGCAGATGAATATATGAAAGCTAAAGATGCTACCTCAGGTGGACGAAGTCACAGCAGGCAACTTTCTGACTCGAAATGAGAAGTAGTTCCTTGTGAGAGAAGCGAACAGCTGTGTGTCCAGCATGTCCTCTTTGCTTTCAGGATGTGAGTCAGCAGTGCTGTAACTGGCCTGTCATCCTCTGCTGCTGCGGGTTAGGTGCTAGGCTGAAAGGCTTTAGTGAAGTCCGGGTAGACAACATCCACAGTCTTTTCCTCGTCCACTGAACGGGTCACACCGCCACAGAAGGCGATCAGGTTGGTGAAGCAGGACCTGCCTTTCTAAACCCATGCTGATGAGGCCTGATCCTGTCTTTATTCAAGACAGAAATATAGGAAAGAATGCACCCAGATAACTATAATTTATTTGGGTACTCACTGTTAACACATTGGTGAAAAGTAAACAAGATTATTAACCTAGCCACTGTTGTGGAGAGAAGTACAGTAATGAGACAAGCATTGTAAGGACAGGACTGCTTTACTGAAGCAACTGTAAACATCTGAGTCTCAGTGCAGCTGGATACTTTCTTGCTAGAGCACATGCCACAGGTTTATTGCTCACAGTGTTAGCTCAGTGTTTTACACTTTCTTGGAGTAGTTATTGGTTCTGTTCTTTTCCTTTCCAATTCATAAACACTAGCTTTTGAAAGTTTCATCCACTAATCTTATAGTGGATGTAGCCCTTTTTATAGGAGACAAGGCAGGCTTTAACAGCTGTCTAAAGTATCGTCTCCCCAAGAGATTCCTTGCACACTGGGAAATAACTCCTTTTACATTCAAAGAAGGAATTTCGCTACACTTTCGTATTATTTGATATACCACTTTGAAATGCAAGATAAAATGTCAAAAATGAGCTCATATTTTATTACCTCTTCTCTTCCATCCCTTCCTTTGCAAGACAATTCTTTGTAGAGAATTTTTTTCCCCCTTCCACTACAAAAACAGACAATGTATCCAAGCTGCTGCTTCTCATACCTCACTATCATCAGTAAAAGCTGGAAATAAAATTATAAAGTTATCATCCAGTAATGTTTTAAATATTTTTACTGTCTGACAGCAGTCCTAACATATTTCTTTGACATCAATTTGTAAGATACCGTAGCCTAGGGAAGATAATAGTTGTACTCAAAGGTTGTATATTTTCTTAGACTAGTATTGCTAATAAAAATAGCCAAGCTTTTGTGCATATGAATTCCTTCTCGGAATGTTTTGATTTCCTACTTACTAGGAACTAATTATGAATATAATTATATTAATGTAGCCAGTGAATTAATCTTGTTTTAATCATACTTTACTTTTAAGAATTCTGGTCTTGAGAGCAGAACACAAAGCAACCATCATCATGTTACTGTGCATTTGCTGACTCTCATTTGGCCTAATGCAATTTCCCCCTCAGCCTAGTAAAATGCCAAAGTTGATTAATGTTGATTAAGACTGTTCATAAACTTTTTATGCTGCACAGTTTGATTTTATCTGAGATATGTCAACTGGCATCTCGTGGGGAGCTTTTTAAGGGAAACAGTACTAGAAAGTGTCAAATAAGTGCTAATGATCTCTATACACAATAAAGAATTTTTTTTCCGATCAGTATTCAGCTTTCGACATTCTAGTGCCTTCTGTCTCTGAAGTATAAAAGGAACTTTCACAAAATACTAGCTCCTTTCTTCATGTACTGGAGCTAAAATTGTACTGAATGTTTACTTGAATTAAAAAAAAAAATTAAAAAAAAATTGCCTGTACCCTTATGCTTTTGGGAAGAATTTTGCAGTGCTACCACTTCTGCCTTTATGTATTATTTGAATTAATTGAACTTCCTGATCAATTTTCTGGTAATTTTGCAGATGTGAAACCTAGATAGGTAAAATTCTAGATAGAAAATACCATATGCTAAACTTTTAACTATCATCCCTTTCAGGTATGTTTTCATTATCAAAGCTGCTATATTCCAGGTCTGTGATAATCAACTGTGGTTGAAAATCCAAACACTTAAAGACCTACTGCCTTTGGATTTCGAGGAAAGCCAGTGTTTTCTTTCTCCTGCCAACAGAGGTCAGAACTCAAATGCTTCCAGTAAAGGAAGGACCTTATTAATGGGCTGGTTTCACATGGATGCATGTTACTTTGAGAACTTCCCACTTAAATGCTATTTTGGGAAAACCTTAAGCAGTTCTACTCCAGCAATGACGCTCCACTTCCCAAACCACACCTCATTTTTCCTCCAAGATCAATTTAACACCATCTTACAATAATGTCCATGAAGAAATAGTCATCTTCCACTTCTCCACTTCTCTACCTTACTGCTGTCTTCTCATTTCAACCCGCTGCATTTATCTGAGCTACCTGTGCACTGTGTTTTTTCTGTGGCTCTCTGAATTTTTTGTGGCAACAGGCTGTTTTCTGTGCTATTTTTTCTATCAATTTCTATGGCACCGGACTCTTCATATATGACTAGGCTTTCTAGGCATGACTGTAATAACATTGATAATGATAATGATGATGATGATGATGGTGATGATGATGGTGATGATAGTTCAGGATGTTATTACTACTTTTAATAATGAATTGGGATAGAAAATCCCATAGTACAGTCCATGGGGGAAAAAAAATAGAGCAAACAATCATTTCGATCTTGTGTAAAATCAGGAGTTGGGACTTTGAAGATATCACTACAATAGGAATGAATATATTCCTGAGATCTGGAACAGGATATTCTGTACCAACTCTGAAGGACAGTCTTATGACTGAATGAAAAAAACCAAACCATCGCATGTGACTTAAGAATACTGGTTTTTCTTCTGAAGCAGCTTGAGTTTTGGAAATGTGGAAGGAGTCAGGAAAGAGAGATTACAAGGCAGCAAACAGGAAAGGTAATGCTGCAGCCATACCTTGCAGGAACATGTGATAGTGTTCAAAGCATCTACTGTGCTAATGTGAGCCTGTGCTTTAGGTATTGAATAATGTCTATATACTCATTGTTTAAAACCCATACAGTATCTGACAACTCAGAACAATTAAAAAGAGACCAAAGTCCACAAGTTGTGGACAATTTTTAATACCAGAGAGGGTATAAACACCAATGAATGGCCCATAAGTGACCAATAGAAATACATGGTATGTATGGTTTTGGTAGGATTCCTGACTCTAGGATTGTTTTAGCTAAACAATTGCTACACTGTTGAAAACAAAATCCTTTACTTATTACTGTCAGGCCCGTTGGAATATAAGAATTAACTTGCTGCCCAGTTATTTATAAACATTGCTGGTACAGGTCAAGAATCAGATAGAAACATATATCAAAGCTGAAGAACTCTAACTACGCAGGAATTTTTAGCTTCTTTCAAAATTTCCTCTGAGTTTCAACCAACTAACTGAACAACAATTGAAATTGAACTGTTAAATTCAGACAGAAGATATTGAGTAAGTTTAACATCCTGTAAAGACTTAAGCCTGCACCTTAAATTCAGCTTGTTATATGCCACACTTATTTCAGACAGAGTATTTCAAACTGAGCATGTAAACAGAATTGCAGGAATGAGACATGATAAAGTTTTTAGCATTGATCATATTTACAAACTTATGAACTTTATGTCTGTGTATAACTGCTTTGGACAAAACATCCCAAGCCCTATAAACCATGTTTTTAAGTATCCCATTCATAGAATCATAGAATAGTTTGGGTCAGAAGGAACCTTTAAAGGTCATCTAGTCCACTACCTCTCTGAACAATATGTTCCAGTGTTTTACTACCCTCGAGATAAATAAAACATCTTCCTTCTATTTAGTCTACCCTCCTTCAGCTTAAAACCATTACCCCTTGTCCCACTGCAACAGGACCTACTAAAACACCTATCTCCATCTTTCTTACAGATCCCCTTTTGGTACTGAAAGGTCATGGTAAGGTCTCCCAGAGCCTTCTCTTCTTCAGGCTGAATAAGCCCAACTCTCTCAGCCTTGAACTGGAAAACAATCTAACTGATCTGAGCTTTTCCTCAGTTTTCAGCTTACAGAAAACCTACGTGCCAGGGACTTTCCCATATTGTATTTCAAAATACAACCTGGATACCAGCTCCTTGGTCCCCTGAAAGAAGGCAAATCAATCTCTTGCCACCCAAGCTGATTTAGGAATAAGGTTGAACATCCTCCGTACCCTCAGCAGCTACCATGATACCCATGGTGAGCCCTCAGTCTTCTAATCCAAAAGGCTTTTGTTAATGGTACTTCCTGAGCCAGAAAAGGGTTTGGAAGTGGGTAAGGATTAAATTACACTCTTCAGAACAATTTAAGAACTTTCCCCTTCTTCTGACCATGTGAAGATATTGATCATATGCATGGAGAGGAGGAAAAAGTGGGGGCTCTAGCCGAGAGACCCATATTTTTCTGTCTACTGCAGACAGATCATTGACAGTGAAATTGGGAGGGGCTATTTCATTGAGTAAAGCTGACATAGTATTATGGTCAATACTGTGTATACTATGGATAACCCTTTATTATGGGAAATGAGAGTAACAAATGAAGAAAACTAACCTCTACCAATAAATATCTAGCATTCTTCAAATCACTTGTGGGCAAGTATCCAACTAATAGAAATTTACTTGGAGCAGAAAAAAAAAAAGCATACATAGTAAGCAAAATCTTCATGAAAGAAACCAAATGGCAATGTAGGTGACATTATACAATATAACTAGCTTCCTCATGTTAGACAGGAGAAAGCTGGGACAGATCCAAGGCTGCACCAGAAAACCAGTCCATGATGGTTTGATGGTACCTGGGAATCACAAATTCCTACAGTGTAGTTTTGTCCTTCCTCAATGGGAATTTGAAGAGCTCCTTGCAAACTGCTCACAGGAAGTGCCCTATAGGATACATTTCTTGCTGGTTATACATCTGATTTGATTGAGAGTCTGAGTACTGGACATTTTCAACCAAAAATATGTTTTTAGTTTCCTCCACTCACTGATCTATAATGGAATACTTTAAAGTTCCTTTCATGTCAGCTACATAAAGATGTTTTCCAAGTTTCAACTTGTGACAAAAATAACATAAATAATTAGTTACACTGGATTTCTCCCTTATACAAAACATAATAAAGCAGATGTTAGCATTTCCTTTTCAGGAAAGGATTATGCTTAAATTATGCTTGAATCTACCAACTCATTTGCTCTTGTAGTTGCTATGAGGAAGGAAATGGGAGTAAGTATAATGAGACCCTTAGTGAAAGACGTTTTGTGGTGATATATAAAACCAGGTTACAATGCCACTGTTTCCTTGGGAACCCCTCATGTCTAGCAGAACTGGAAAGGAACAGACTGAAAAAAGGGTATCAGAAAACTTATATTATTAACTCTGCTGGTGTCAGTATATTTAGATGACTTAGAGAAGCCACCAAAATAAAGTATCATGTGCTTTTAATATACAACTGGAGTGAATTTTCATTTGCAGATTTTACAGCAAAGAACAATTTCAGCAGAAGATTGTAAATCTTCTTTTTCAGAGTGTGGTAGTGAGTTTAGAATGAGAACTGAGATGAACAGGAAGGGCAGGTACCTGGGGACGTGAACATGAAGGTCAAAATTTACAGATGAGGTAATTGCAAATGAATGCTCCTTAAAAATCAGTTTTGTAAATGATCATACTACACGATAGTAATTTTATTGTTGGTTGATTGTAGATTATCATTGACACCATTACTCTGGAGTAGGTAGAGAAGTCTGTGCTTTGAGTATGTTTTCATCAATATGTCACCTGGGTCATGTAAATAACAGTAACAACATGAGACAATTCAGTGCAGGCTGACAGGAACATGAGCAAATGATGTTTGATTTTATTTGGAGAAAAATGTGAGGAATGATAGGTGGAAATGATTGGGAGAAAGGAAGGTAGAAGCGCAGAAAGGTTGTGTTGAACCATTTTTTCATTGAGGATGTCATCTGCTCTGAATCTGCTCTCTCTTTTCAAAGCCAATAGCTAAATAATATAGGGATTACAGTTCCTGTCCCTGGCTTTATTTGTTTATAGTTATTCACTTACTGGTACAGGATTTAGCAGAAACAGAACAAATACCAAGGAGAAAAGAAAGCTCTTGAAATTCTACAGTCATGCTGAGAGCAAGTATTTGTGATTTGTGGGTGAAAAATCATAGGCACAATGAAATTATTACAGAAGCAGTCACTGTAAATCCAGAAAGTTCAGAGGTAAATGTCCATTGGAAAAAAATTCAGATGAATGAAGCAATGCACATAGGACTGTAGTCATGTCTTGCAATCAAAACTACAGCCCGAACACTGTTAGTGTTTATGGTTGAGGCGTGGCATGAAATATTTTTGAACCAACTGTGTAACTTGACAGGGTGGAGAGATTGCTTTCAAGTGGTCTGGTTATTTTTAATCATTCTTAGAAGTGATTGAGTGATTTCTCTTTTTCTCCACTTCCTCAGGATAAAATGTAGTTTCCCAAAGGGGTCAGTGCAGTTAATTCTTCCATTCAACATTCATAGATTGATAAGGACTGTACTATCTTTGGTAATCTGATGACACATGGTGCTACATTTCCTTCTCTTTTTGACTTCAATGCCAAATTTATCTAGTGCCTGGAAGAAACAAAGAATTCGGTGAGAGCCAGCTGGCTGGAATCCAGTCTGAAAGGTGAAGGTGATGTGGACCGAAAGAGCAGAATGCTTTCAGGACTGAATGAAAAATCATACAGTTTATTTTACAAGGATATCTACATCTATATAATTTGCTCAATGTCTTCACAATGGTTTATGTATAATAACAAAAGATCTATTACACATATTTTTACATTAAGAAATGAAACAGGGTCCCTTCAGCTAAGGATGCCAATGACATTTTTTAGAGAAAATTAAATTTCGATTAATATATGTGCATGATAATAGGTATGGATTACTGTTAAGACCGGCTTTATCACACCCAGTCTCTATCCTTCTGGCAATCTGTTCCCCCAGAATTTGTTTCCCCAAAAGAATGGTTTTCAGCCCAATACTACATGTGGAACTTGTTAGCTAGTGGAGCTACATCCTAGAATTTATTCTCTGTGGAAATACAACTAATGAGGACCATGATAGTTTCAGGAAGATGACTTTTTTCCCCAGGCCTTTGCACCTGGTTATAAGTTGATGTCATGATCCATTACAAATAGCACCAGCTGCAGTAATGTACGATTTTAAACTGTTAAAACTAAACCTTACAAAACCACTTTATTATTGCTGCATATGCTTAGATGTTAACCAACACTAATGTGAGTTACATCTTGTGAGAGAACAGCAAGAACTGTCACTTGTAGACTGAAAACCCACAGATTTGGATTGAATTGTTTCTTCAGCATTCCTGGATAGGGTATTTTCCTTTTATTTGGGCTGGATGGCATTTTGAGTACTGTAGGATACTTTTTCCAGAAATAATTTCTTGCCACCAAAATGACAGCTCAGGTGGGGGACTAGAAGTAGCAAAAGAGTTTTGAGAGCTTTCTTCCACCACTACCTGGTGTCCACATGAGAGGAGGGCTTGCTTCTCCAGACTTCTCTCATGGGTATCACAGTCTTGCTCTTCTGGGTAAGAGGAATCTGTCCAGACAGTCTCTGGGGCAGATTTCACACCGAAGGACACCCCAGCAGGGTGTTTGTGGGCGATGGTGGATCAGCTGCTCTGCTGGGCTGGACCCGCACGGCTGAACAGCGATGCCGCTCCCGGCTCGGGGGAGGGAGGCCGGCCCTGCGCCCATCCCGCCGCTCCCCTCGGCGCTGCTCTCCAGTTCTCAGCCCGAACTTCGGACTGCGCCGCCGGGCCTTCGAGTGGACGGGGATATGGGGGCTCTGCCGCCCTACAGAGCCGCTTCCCCCTCGCCCTTCCCGATGCTTCCTCCTCCTCCTCGAGGGGGCCGGCGCTCCCCCCGCCGGCTCCTTCGCTCCGGGGCTGCTCTCGGGGCTGGGCCCCGCCGAGCGGGTGCCGCTCTGGGCCCGCCCCGCGGGCAGCGCCGGCGGCGGGAGCGGCGGCCGCGCAGTATCTCCCCGCCCTCCCCCTCGCCCCCCCGCAGCCGCCGAGCTCGGTCCTCCCAGCGCGTCGCCGGCGCCTTGGCTCCTCCTTGTCCTTCCTCGCGTGATTTTTATCGCGTCCATTTTTCGTGCAAGGATAAATAAATAAATAAGGGCAGCTGCCGCCCGCCGCCCCCCGCCGCCAGCCCGCGCGGCGCCGCTAGGGGCGGCAGCCGGGCCCCGCATCGCCCCGCGCCGCTCGGCTCAGGCGGGGGAGGCGGCGGGGCGATGCGGAGCCCCCTCCCGTGACTCCGGCTCTCCGCCATGCCATGGGTTAGGCGGACTCCATCCCGCAGCCGAGAGGGCACCAGCCAAGCGAGGCGGCGGCAGGAAGCGGCGCGGCCCGGCCGAGGAGCGGCGGCGGGAGGCGGCGGCGGCGGCGGGAGGCGGGCGCGGCGCCCCGCGGCCCCTTCCATGAACGGCGGCGAGGAATTATGAGCCGTGGCCGGCGGCCGGGACTGGCGCTCGCCCGCTGGGGCTTCCCCCGCTGCGCGCCCCGGGGCGCCGGGGCTCCGCTCTCGCACGGCACCCGCCTCGCCCCCCCCGGCAGCCGCTGCCCCCGTCTCCTGACCCCCCGCCGCTGGCTCCGTCCCCCCTGTCCCCGCCGGGCAGTCGGGGCTGAGATAATCTCGCTCGCACCCAAACCACAGCTCTCCCGCCGCTAATCCTGCCCTCTCCTCTCTCCCTCCCTACCCCGCCCCCGGCCCTTCCTCTCTCGGCGCTGCCCTCTCCCCTCCCCACTCCCCCTGCTCGCCCCCCGGGGCCCCTCCGTCCCCGTCCCCCCGCTGCCGCCGGCGGCCGGGCGGGTGGGTGCGAGGTCGGGGCTGACGGGCACCCCGCCCCTCCCCGGCG
This sequence comes from Pipra filicauda, assembly GCF_003945595.2. Classification (NCBI taxonomy): domain Eukaryota; kingdom Metazoa; phylum Chordata; class Aves; order Passeriformes; family Pipridae; genus Pipra; species Pipra filicauda. The sequence continues at coordinate 1,925,366 of NW_024104731.1, forward strand.
GGGCCGTCATTAGGCTGCCGGTTGATTACAGGGTATTGATTTGTATGTGCTTCTCCCGGCGCCGGCCGCTCCCGCTGGTGCTGCCGGAGTTCGGGCAGCGCTTCCCGTAGCGGCGGCAGCTCCCACCAAACATGTCGGCTCCCGCCGGGCCCCGGAGCGGCCCCGCCGCTCCTCAGCCTCCTCCGGCCCCGCAGCCCGAGATGCCGGACCTCAGCCACCTCACGGAGGAAGAGCGGAAGATCATCCTGGCCGTCATGGACCGCCAGAAGAAGGAAGAGGAGAAGGAGCAATCCGTGCTCAAGTAAGGGCGGGCGCATCCCTTCCTCGTCCTCCCGGGCCCGCGGCCGCGGAAGTCTCTGCCCCAGCCCCGGGGGGCGGCACGGTCGGGGCGGGAGAGAGGAGCCGGGCGGGCAGGGGCGGGCAGGGGTGCTCGGCGCCGGGCGAGTGTGGGGCACGGCGCGGGGGGGACCCGCGGGAGCGGCAGAGAGGGGACCGGGCTCTCCGCCTGTCTCGGCCGCGCTCCGCGGGGCGGCTGCGGCTCCGCGCGTCCCGGCGCCGGCGGGGCCAGGCGCCCAACATGGCCGCACAGGTGCCGTCCTCACCCGGCGTGTGCCACCGGCAGGACGGGGGTGGGTCGGGGCGGCGGTCGGCGCCGCCGGAGGGGGCGGACCGGCGGCACCGAGCCCCGTCTCGGGGGCGCGGCGGGCTCCACGCTGGCGGCGGCGGCCCTGGCGGGCGGAGCGGGACCGCCGGGGCCTGGGCTCCGGCCGCTTCGCTGGGTGGGTTTGCCACCGCCGCCATCTTCCCCCGACAACGTGTCTGCCGCCCGCCCCCGCCCCGCTGCTCTTTCCAAGCGTGAGCCCCGGCGCCGGGGGAAGCGGGGCACGGCCGTGGGGGCGGCCCCGGCTCTGGCACCGGCCCCGGGAGCTGTCCAAGGCCACTCGACTCAGCACCGGGAGCTGTCCGCTGTCTCTCGGCTGGGCTCAGCACCGGGAGCTGTCCGCGGTCTCCCGGCTGGGCACGGGGCGGTGTTCGCGGAGCAGAGGGGCCGGGGACGTGCGGTCTCTCCCCGTGCGCGGTGCCCCAGCCCCGGGCGGGCCGCCGGTCTCGGTGGAGCGCGGGGGTCCCGCTCCCGTGCGCGGCGTGGGTCGTGTCCTTCCCTAGCCGGGCTGGGTGGCACTGAGTAAAGTCGACAAAACTGTCCTCCCTCTGTGGCAGAGCAACCACGCTGACTTCTAATGGCTTAAAAATAAGCAAAGCTACTGCTATCGTGGACGTGACTTTGATGAGTGTGAGAAAGCTGAAGCACTAAGCGGTTTTTTATACCGAAATTAGTGTTGTGCCTTGGGCATGTTAACTGCAGCTGGCCTTTCACACTCAGCACCTGGAAGCTGTCCTCTGGGCTGTAGTTGCTGACTTTGAAGTCTGTTTCCAAGATTCATTGCATTATTGTTAGCATCATACCAAAAGCTTCAAATATCATTTATGTGACAGCTCCTCAATGTCGAGGTGATCTCCTAAAAACATTTCAAAGTCTGTTAAAAAAGGATTTTTTTGAGGTGAACATTTTAAACCTGTTAGTGTAATGTGAGCACTGGAAATAAAGAGCCATACCCTGTTTTGTCACCACCTCTTAGCCTCTTGCTCTACAATTTGTTTGCTATTGTAATACTTTTATTTTAAAACAATTTAGACTCCTTTACATTACTAAATTGTGTGATATATCAAAATAAATTCAAATGTGTTTTCTAAAATTTCTGTACTCTTAAAAATCTTTAACAAAGAAGGAAATGGAAGTTCAAGTTGCAAATTGCAGGTCTTCAAGGAATTCAAGTTGCAGTTTAAATATATATTAATAGCATTACTGTTTTAAAGAAGGTTTCTGGCAACTTTTGTTGTGGACAATAATACTTATGATCAAATATAAAGTATGATTTCAGTATGATACTTGAATCAACTTGAACTGGTAAGCTTGCAAATGAATAAACTGTTCTCAAGTAATGGCAAGGTAAAACCAACTTAAGAAATGAAACAGAACTGTTTTCATGTGTAGTTTTCAGAATCTCAGAAGCAGACAATGGACAAAAGAAAGGTCTTCAGCAACTCTAAAGATAAACTTTGTGTGGCATTCAGTTTTCTCTTTATGTCTCACTAAAGTGTCCTCTTGAGTTCTGGGTAAGCTGTGGGGGAAATGGTATGGTGTAAAGTTTATACAAAAGGGATAGCCTAAAGCAACTCTCTTAGGAAAATGCTGTTGTCAATAGAATTTGAATAGATAGCCTACAATATTTTAGAGGATACTGAGACGTGGTTTGGTGTCAGATGAATAACTCACCAGTTTAATTTTTCTTAAAATGAAGTGTTTCTTTGAACCATCAAGTACATGTTTATTCTGAAAATATCTACAGATTTATTAAGAACAACTCTCCACCAAAGTAATGTCAGAGATTGTTCTTCATCTTTAGGTGGATATTACTGAGTTTAATTCTCTTGATAGATATTTTCCTTCTGTCAAGAGAAGAGAAAGAAGAAGAAAGAAACCCCCCATATTTATATGAATGAACTGCTGTTATTGCATAGAGATAAATATAGAGCTAAATCCTGCAGTCTTTGTTCAAGTGTAATTCTCCTCGAAGGCAAGCTCCTTTTGAAGTGGAAGGTATTTTTGTCTGTCTAAGCAATAAAATTGTGTCATTTAATTCCATGGAGAAATGTAGCAGGATAAAAAAAATGCTGAAAACAAGAGTTGGCATTTAGAGATATTAGCACAAGAACCGTTCAAATGTTGAAGAAAGCAGCAAGCATGTCTTCTCTCTAATTTATTTTTTTTTATTTGTGGTGATTGAGTGTCAGTATGAATGGCTGGTCCCTGGGCTCTACTTCCTTTCTTAATTCTATTTCTATCTTGTGTCTTTCAAACTCTTATGCTGTGCCCATCACTGTGGTATTTGAGCATTTTCCAAAAGAGCATTAAGTAGTGTGACTCATATCTGTAATGTGGACTATTTATTCTTTTCCTTTCGCTCCCTGGGGTAAATATGTGTGGATTTAAAATAGATACATAACTTCTCCCTATGTTTGTTTTACTGTTTTTGGGGAAAGGAAATGCAGATGGTATTGAGTTGTAGTCTGTAGCAACTAATAGTGATCAGGTCAGCATGAATTCTTGCCAGGATTTGCTGGAACATCATGGCATGGAAAGCAGAAGCTTTCCAGATTTGCTCTCTCCTTTGGCCTGGTTTGGTCTGTGAAATACGCTGAGCTACAGTTGTGCACTATGTTCCTGTGGTGGAGCTTCTGCTTTAAAAAGGATGAGTGGCAAACTCTGATGCTTTGACTATCTCTCTTCTGAAATTTTTGGGACACTTGGAGTGCATTTTGAATGTCATGTACTAAGAAGGTGTCTTTTTGACAAGGGTTTTGAATGTATAATTTGCATAATATTTGATATGCATAATATGTGACAGAAAATTTATGTCTGTACTCTGGGTGTAAGTATTTCTCTGCTGTTTTAAGAATATTTACATGTTTTCAACTTTTATCTTTGTGGATTTTTTAGTATCTTGGATGCAGCATAGAACTTTTGATGATGACTCTTCCTTCACATTATGCACATCCTTCCTCTTATAAAATCTAGTTTTGTGTGTGTAAGCTTTGTAACAGATTTTAGACAGCACATTTCCTGCATATGGATTGATTTATGAGATCAGTCTTGTGCCTTTTTACTTTTCATTTATTCTTTGTTTCTATATCAAAGAACTGTATTGAGAGGATGCACAGAGAAAAAAAAATTAAGAGATGTTAGGATGCTGCCATTATTTATAAAGATTTCTGTTTCAACCTGTGTGATCTGCATATACACTTTTCTACTTGCAGTATCATGAGTTTCCAGCTCCTTTGCCTAGCAATTCTAAAGATAAAATGCTCTCCTTCTAAAGTCAGACTCACAGCTCTGAAAAGACACGTATTTCAGCTTTTCATGGGCATGGACAGTTTGACCCAGTAGAAGATGAAATTTTTCCAAGAGAAATTTCATTATGAAATCATCCAACTTTTCATGTATTTGCAAAGCATCACAGGTTTACCATGATGTCTCTATAAAACACCTCTTTTAAATGTGTTTGTGGCATTGTCATCTGATTTACCCACGGGGAGAAGACGTGTGGAAACACGTTGGTGTGCTAGAGAATGGTGGCTCTCTGTTAGCCACCACTGTCAACTGCAGAGTGAGTTTTAGAAAGGTACAACTGACTACAGGCCTGTGTGTGCTCAGTTGCTGTGTCACTGATTGCACAGACATGGTAAAAATTGGGTAACCACACTGACTGAAGCAAAATCTCTGACAAGGAAACCTTAAGGAAGCTGGACTGTGTGGGCTCTGTATGGCACTCTGAGAGAGTGAGATGTGGGGCAGGAGGCTCACTTGGGAAAGAGGAAGCAGTAGATGGATGGCCGTGAGTCACAGCAGTGTAAATATCAGCCTCACAAAGCTATTGTGCTATTTTATAAATAATTATCCTGCTTTATAAATAATAAACTCAGATTTACACTGTGTTAAAAGCATTATGTATTTAGGATTTGGATTTTAGGGCTGGAGGGATGAATTGATTTTGCTTTTTGAAAACAGAGATACATATAGGAATTCCTAAGTTTATAGGGTCAGGCAAAAAGATTTGCTTTTGACTAAATAGTAAACTAGGACTCCAGGCACTGTTAGTTATGCTTCCCTAATTTTGCACTGCCTTTTGTCTGAATTTGGAATTCTGATTAGAACAGTTTGTTGCTACACCACTCGTCATTTTGCTTTTGTTTCTATGCATTATAAAATAAAATATGTTCAAGGTGAGTTTAAAAGTAATAACTTTATGCAGTATAAAATAAATGATAGTGGAAGTTATATAAATATATATAGTCAAGGAAGATACCTACCCCTTGCCCCGCCCTGGTCTGTCCTCGTCCCTTTCTACTACCTCATTCTCTGCTCCCTCCTAAAATTCTTCATCACCACTCTTTTCTTTTGTTTTAACAATTTGTACTGCTTTTTGGACCTCTCTCAAAATTGTCATTATTCTTTGCTCTTCACTCTTATCACATGCTTAGACATTTTATTATGTAGATAATACTTGTCAGGTTGTCACACCTTGTACCATTTGCTCTTCAAGAAGACTCAGTGTTTACGACTGTTCTCTAAAGCATCTATCACTCTTTTAGGCACTGTCTACAAATGATAGCAGTAGTACTTCCTCTTAGTGACTAAGCAGAATGTATTTGGAGATTATACTGAGTGGCAGTTACACTAATTATTTGGCTTGCTAATGTTAAAGTTGAGTAAAATTTTGGAAGACGGCAATAGTGCTGATGTTCTCACATTCAAAAGGTACAATCAGGATGAGTTGGATGTAGAAAGGCTTGATATCATATGGGACTCAAAAATAGTAAAACAGACATAGGATTTAGTTAACAAAGAACCCCCAAAACAGATATTTAACACCAGGCAGTGTGTGCTTTCTGTAATCTTGTCACATAATGATTTTTCTGTGCTTCTTTGGGGAAAAAAAAAAGAAGAAAATATTTAATTTTACATCTGAAAGAGAAGAGCGGGATCATAACTTAAGGCGCTTGGACCATATCCTAGAAAGCAGTGACTGGGTGAAATGCAGTGGTCTCTGGAGGTGAGGTTAGGGGACTGAATGGTCCATCCTGGGTTTTGTCGGCGTGCATCTGTGAGCTGAGTAACATCTAAATAACCGAGAATGTCAAATAATTGATTTTTCCATTGAAACAACAGACTAATTAGTATATATATTGTAAATGTCAAAATACACAGAAGTGAGGCTACTGCAGAACTGGTGTAAGATGTGTTTTTACTCTGCCAAAGAAGTACTAAAATACTCGCAGGATGTTGAAAGTTCCATAAAAGGGAGAAAAAAAAGTAAAATAATAGTTTGAATTTTGAAATTTAATCCAGCGGAATGGGAATTTTCTTCAACTTAATGCCACCTCGCACATTTTTGCTTTAGTGGCTTTCTTAAAGTTTTACTGTCATATTCACAGTCAGTCAGAATGCTAGGGAAGTTTTGAAGACCCTTTTCCAAGAAGGAGTTTTTTGGTATGATACTATCTTTCCGTTTCCCCAACATCTTCACTGATGGTGCTTTTTTTGACAGAAACTTGGGGACATAAAACACCAAAAACATGTGAAAGTGATGAGTTACGATCTCGTCTATACCTGTTTGACTGCAACAGACACGATACATTAGCAATGAGCTTTGAGGTGGGGATGATCTTCTGAGTTAAGTTTAGATGCTGTGGGCTATCTTAAACATGTGTCTTGCTATATCTTGGTTAATAGCTACAAGTTATCATAGATAACCTAATCTCTTTAAAAGTGGGCAAGAGTCTTTAAATTTAGACTCACAAGAGGGAAGAATCTCTTGAAATACTGATTGTTTAAAAATGGCATTCAAAAGCAGTTGTCTTTCAGACAAATTAATTTTATTATAAATATTAGATTCAAATCAGACCACATTGTATTCAATGCTTACTGAGTTTAGATTTTGTCTCTTTTGCAGGACTATGTGGTGTAGCAGGAGGAACTGTTACATTCTTGAAATAACTGTCTGTTGAGGGTATGTTATAGTTTATTAACCAGTTTACATCAAATCTGGTGGTGCATTTGTAAACTCAGTAAACTCCAGCAACTTGTCTCACGAGTTATTAAACTCCTGGCGATACAGTAACATTACAAAATCAGTGCTGTGCTGAAAAGATGCTTCTGCATGATATTATGTTGTGACTGTGTCCTCATGTTGTTTCTCCAAGATAGTCTTGAAACTGCAAAGGCCTCAGTAAGGCCTGAGATTGGAAGAGTTGATGTAACAGGACAAGATTGTATAGGGGAGTAGTGGTGCATTTAAGAAGTTAATACATGTAATTTTTTGGAGAGTAAGGGTTCAAAGCAGTTTCTGCTGTTCTCTGATGTTTTCATTGAAGGTGGAAGGCAGTTCTTTTATAGTCTTGAATTTAAATATCAGCTGTTATCACATTTCTCTGCCTAAACATGCTCGCAGAGTGATCTCAGTTGCATTTTGATAAAGAAATCAAATTTGTGCATTTTGATAGGGGAAGAGTAATGGTTATAACAGTTGGCTTTAGGTATCTCTAGGAATTTTGAAGGTTTGATGTGAGGCCCTAAAGAATGCCTTTGATTTAGACTTTGAACTCCTTTACTAAAAACATAGTGAGATATTCTGTTTGTTCTAACAGGAGTTAGCAAGAACTGAACTGGTGTTTCAAGAAAGTGTTTCAAAGTTTCAAAAAAATTTAGAAAATTTGTAAGAAAGTCTTTAAACTTTTAATAACACATAAAAAACATTATTTTTTTTGTTTATTCTCTCTGTGGGGTTGGTTTTTCTTCTTAAATTTCATATGAACTTGTTTAAATACTTCCTGATTACTTATTCTTTATTTGACATTAGTATTTTTAAGGTGAATAGCTTCTTATAGCAAATATAATATTGTGTTTGTACATAGGACATGTAACAGGTCATAGGTATTGCTGGGTATTCAATATTATGTGGCATTTTGGTTCTGTGTGTTTGTGAGGGCAGACTTTCTTTAGAATGTGTACTGTCTTAAGCATATGAAGGGCTTCAAATGTTTTGACCTTTAAATAAAATTGTAAGTTAGAATCAGCTGGCCTATTTTGGAAAATACTTTACAACCATCTTTCATATAACTTTTCAGAAATGGGTACTCCAGTGTGTTAGCAAGAAATCTTTTGCCTTATAGTGTTTATCTAAATGTTGGTGCGTTTATATATTTTTCTGTTTACAGAAAGGATGAATGAGAAGCAGTGCTTTTAAAGCTGCTTAAAGCCCAGAGAACACATAGAATAATAGAAAACAGGACAAGCTGGGACTTCAAGAGGTCTTCCAATTCATCCTTTGCCTCAAGGCATGACCAACTCTAAGAGAGCAGTTTCTAACGCTTATTTGTCTAACCTAGTGGTTCCCAGTTGTGAGAGCCCACCTAAGCAGTGAAATAAATATGCTTCATGGCTGAGGGGAGGGCAGACAACACATTGAATTCAAGCTAATCATCTCTGCAAGAGCTGTGCTGCCTATGTAGCAGAAGGTGAGAAGTGGGCCAAGCAGATCTCAGGGTAAAGCTCTTGGATTCAGGATGAAAATTTTACATTTTTTCAAACGATGGTTTGCTGCTGAAAGGTATGAGAACAATGATTCCAGCTACTGCCCAACCAGGGATGGAGATACCTTGAATTCCCTAGATAATTTGTCTCTGTTACTCAAAGTCATTATCTTTACCATTAGACTTCTCCCCCTACTGTTAAACCTAAATCTCTTTCCTACCATTTGCTATTTGCTCTGTCCTCAATGGATATGCAATGCAGTCTGTTATTTTTCTGTTTGCAGCAACCTTTCATGTATTTCACAAATGTGATCATATCTCCTCCTGTATATTCTCATCATCTCCTTTCCACAGACTCGACAAGTCATATTTTCTAGACTTCTGATCACTCTTGTTGCTGATTTTTATATGCTTAGTAACAGATCTTTTTTGAAACACAGTGTCCAAACCCAGACAGAGCATTCCAAATAAAAGTGTATAGGGAGAGCATGAGGATAAAAATACATGTCTTGCACAGAACACTTTCCTTGTACAGACAGTGTCATGGGTGTTTGGGTTTTTTGTTGTAATTTAGCATTGACGGACTCATGGTCAGCTTGAGGTCTACTATACCTTCACCATGCTTTTCTGCAGAACTGTTGTTGAATCAATGGTTCTTCATTTTGTATTTTGAATTTTGTTACCTCAGCTAATGCACAGTGTTTGTCTTCTTCCCCATTGAGTTGTACTCTGTCTGTATCAGATGCCTCTTATGAATTTTGCATTGGAGTACTTAAATAAAATGCACAAACAGCCCTTGGAGCAAGAATGAGGACTTGCCTCTAGAGGCAAATAACAATAACAGAGTTATTTAGACTTTCTCTTATCTATCCATACATTCACATTCCTGACTGCCCAGTTGTATGCCTTCACTGTTAGGATGCAGAACAAACTTTTCCAGTTTTGCACATAACTTGTTCGTTAGGGCAGCAAGAGCTGATAAAATGTCTAGAACATAGGTCTTACATGTCCTTGGAAATACAGAAATCCTGCATTGTTTTAAGGGAAACAGTTGTGTCTGCTGCTATATTTATTCAGTTGCTGGAAGCTTTGGTTGACACTTCAGTCTCATTAAACTGAGACAACTTACAAAAAAATTTGACAAAAATTTGAGGGCCCAAAGACACCTAATTACTAAGGGTTTAATGAAAGTAAGTAGGTGGGTAGTGTAAGGGATTTTCCACACTCCTGACTGTGAAAAAGTCTGCTTACACCATTCGACATACCAAGGAATTCTTCTAGGGGAGAACCAACCTTAACATCAGAATAAATCAATCACAAGGTGTGAGTCCTCACAAAATCAGACTTCTTTAAGTTCAACGCTCATAGAACTGCTTGGTTAATGAAAATTAATTGGTATTTTTTTCATTCCCATGCTACAACATTTAGAGCTTGGGTTGTGCTATTGAGCCCAGAAAATCTTTGGGGTTCTTCTGACCAGATCTGAATACCTACAGTGGAAGACATCCACGTTTGAAATCACTTAGATTCAATTTGAAGCAAATAGAAATGAAGAGGTACCTTTAGGATGTGATCCATCTCATTTTAAATTAGACATTTCAAATAGGCCAGATGAATTACAGAGCCTATTTCTGGCTATGGACTTAAAAAGAAGATAGTATGAATATTTCAGATGTAGAAATCTACCTTGCAGACATCTTGAGGTAGGTAAGTTGAGTCTGATCTGCAGAGTTCTGCCTTTGAGAATAACTCTTCAGTATTTGATCTTATAAGAATGCCATGGACACATTCCCTGCTGGCACTGATTTTTATGGTTCTCTAGATTACTTTAGAACCTTGTTTGTCAATCTGCATCTTTTGCTTATATTTCTATCAATGATTAATTAGGATATGCTCATTTATCCATAACTTTACTATTTGAGACTCACTGCTGGGAACCTGAGTATGTTTCCTTTCTAGTCCAAGGTTATTCTTAGGATTTGGTATATTTTTTATACTAAATGCAAAAAACCTTTGAAGAATGAGATCTGAAAGAAGACCTTGGAATACAAAATCGTTCCAGCATGTGGGATTAAGCATACCTATCTTCAAAAGTACATTGCAAAGAAAACCTTCCCTTGTCATTCATCAATAAGAATGACTAATGGATATCTTAAGTTTGAAGATAGAATCTCATAGATGAAGCTCGTCAGATTGCTAGATGGGGGGTTACAAACAGGATTTATCTACTACTTGTAAGCTTAAAACCATATAAGATTACAACCCAAAGAAAACTCTATAAGCTCACACACCCTCTGACTTTTACTATGTATTGTTTGAACAATATTTATTTAGCTACTGTGTACTTACAAATTGATAGGTCACTTTTGATAGTAGTCTGTTAAAAACATACTGTTGACTTACTACGCATTCTGAATTCAGCACTTTCTTACTTTAAAAATCTGGATAAACAGGTATCTATGGAAGATATTTTGTGGTACCAATATCAAATATATTTTTGCTGAATCAGGCCCTAAGACAGTTTGGGAACATGGGTTTTGATTCAGCATGCTTCCATTAATTTGGTTATTATGATTCATTTCATTCTGTGTAACCGACTGCTGCACAGTATGTGACAGCTGAACCATGTATTATCTAACAGCTAGAAAAATAGCATCACTGTCACGTTTAGAAGGCTGAGGGTTACGCTTTTACTGAACACGTGTTTTGTACTAAAGTTAAAATGCTTCAGGAAATCTTACTTTTTTCAAAGTACTTGTATCATTACAAATATGAAATATCACAGTAAACAGTATGAACTATTTAAAAGTAACAACTTAATTTTAATTTATGAATGGAATGAAACTTCTTGTTCTGATTTTTAATAATGGCTTTTTGGGTTGGTTGTAAAATTATGTCTGTGGATGCTTTGCTGATAATCTGATTCACATATAAGTGGTAGGTTTGAGGAGCTAAATTTAACTGAATGGGAAATATTTCTCAAGTATTGATATTACTTCCATGATAATTTATATCACATCAGAAGACATTTCAAGTGAAGCAGTAATTTTAATTTTTTTGCTGAACATTATCAAATAATTCCATTAGGTTGTAAAGTTAAGCAAAACTCCAATATGATTGAAAGAAAACTATTTTATCTAGTTTCCCTATTCCTTTTTAAGAACTGTATCTTCCATGTTTAAAAATATGTATCAAAAAATCCAAATATATCTTTTTCTGCCCTCTTTATAGTTTATCTGAGAAAATGCTGGAGAGGGTGCTGTGAAGGCACTGGGCCTAGAAAAGGTACTTTCAAGGAAGAGTACTTGTTATTTGAGAAATGTTTTTAGCTGCTTTGTAGTGTTTACATGAACATGTCTTCTGCAGAATTTGCCAAGTGTTCTTGTCTAAAATTTTGTCTGAGTTATATACTCCAAAGCTCTTTATAATACAGATATTCTCATGTATAAATAAAGCTTTTATTTGGTGGAAGAAAAAAAATTTAGTAAGATTTTTAACTGATAGTATGAATGGTCATTAGTCATATTTGTTCTGCACAAACAGGAGTGATAAAAGTTATGGAATTAGTCCATAATCACATAGACACTGGTGTCCTAACTTAACTTTCAGACATAAATAACTATTTCTTAACTCAGTGGGACATGTAAGATGTTAATTAATTGAAAGGAATATAGGTTAAAATAGTGCCTTTGTTTGATTTATAATTTTGTCTAATAACACTTTAAAATAATAATTAAAAAACATTCATTGAAACTGGAGTTCCACTATGGAAGCTGAATCATAGTTCAATAGTTAATGATCACATGCTAATTACAGTAAGTAAAGGTATTGATGTATATTTATTCTGGTTATTACTGAAATAATTGAAAAATATATGTCTTCTATAAGAAAGAGCAGTTTAAAATTTGTAGCATTTTTTGTCACCCTTCATAGCGACAAGGTTTTCTTTGATAAGGGCTTAGGAGTGTTTTATTGTAGTAATCCACAAAAAATTTGTATTTCAAAGGGACTGCTGTTCCTTACATGAGTAAGACTAAGCAGTTCCTTAATAATGATGACCTATTTTAAAACAGCTCCAGCCTCCCATTGGCACTGCTGGATTTTCAGTAAAGCTGCCCATAAGAAAGATGTTGGCTTGTGTTAAAAGAGGGAAATTGCCATAAAATATCTTCTATCTTGAACATAAGTATCTTTTATTCGGTATTTATGAAGTTGTTGAATAGTAGTATCATGATGTGGAAGGAGGTTTATACCAGAGCTCTACTGTGCCTTTCCATTGCTTAATATATTTGGTCATCATTAGTATCTTTTGTTGGGATGGTTTGAACATCTGCATAATAGTTTTTGTAATTACATTACGGAAATGTATTCTAGCCTTAGTTTCAGTGTAATAAATTTTTTCTTCAAAAATTTCTCAGCATGTACAGCAAAGAGAGGAAAGTAGTTATTGAACTCATGCCCATCAGCCCAATTATTCTTTGCCTTTTGAAGAAGGAGGGGGAGGAGGTGCTCCAGGCACCAGAGCAGAGATTGCCCTGCAGACCATGGTGCAGACCATGGTGAGGCAGGTTTTCCCTTGTAGCCCATGGAGGACCTCGTGCCAGAGCAGGTGGATGCACCCTGAAGGAAGCTGGGACCTCATGGAGGGCCCACACTGGAGCAGGCTCCTGGCAGGTACTGCAACCCATGGAGAGAGGAACCTGTGCTGGAGCAGGTTTTCTGGCAGGACTTGTGATTCCGCAGGGAACCGACACTGGACCAGCGTGTTCCTGAAGGACTGCACCCTGTGGAAGGGACCTACGGCGTAACAGTTCTTGAAGAACTGTAGGCCATGAGAAGGAACCATTTTGGAGCAGTTCACTAAGGACTATATCCCCTGGGAAAGAACCCCACACTGGAGCAGGGGACAAGCATGATGAGGAAGGAGTCACAGAGATGAAGGGCTATCGACTGACCACAGTGTCCCCATCCCATCCACCTGCACTGCTCAGAGTGTGGAGGTAGAAGATTCATAAGTGAAGTTGAGCCTGGGAAGAAGGAATTGGGGAGGGAAGTTGCTTTTAGATTTGTTTTTGTGTCCACTGTCCTATCCTGTTATTAAATGGCAATAATTTGAATTAATCTTCCAAAAGTGGAGTCTGTTTAGCCTGTGACAGTAGCTAATGAGTGATCTCTCCCTGTCCTCATCTTGACCTATTAGATTTTCCATCTTATTCTCTGCCCTGACATGCTGAGTAAAGGGAATAATAGAGTGGCTTGGTGGGTGTCTGGTCAACCCACCACAGTATTCAACAAGTACATTTACAAAGGCTGACTTGAGCCTAGTGCCACCACTCTCTCTGGGTCCCTGCGGAATCAATACAGTAAGAAAAAGAGAGGCTTCTCCAGAAGGCAGATCTGAGAGGCTAAATTCAGCTCCAGAGTCCCAGGCAGTTCTATGCTGTAAGTGCAGCACAGGCAGCTTCACTGCCAGCCCAGCTGCTCCTTTGTTCCTCCATGACACCATCATGGCCCCAGTGCAAGTGCCTGCTGAACTCTTTAGTGAAACTGTTTTCGGGAGGTTAAGCTAATGAAAAACATTTTCCTCCTTCATCACTTTGGCAGTGCATCTTTTTAAAGTACAGAAAGGAACTGATCTGATTTACTGTACAGTCCCACAAAATGCTGAGCTAACACAGCTGAGGGGCTGAGAGAGATTAAGTACACTACTTTTGGAGTCTCTGGGAGCAACAGAAGTATTCCACCGTTATTTCTACAGTCTGCAAAGACTGGTCATGTTGCAGTCATTGAAAAGGCCAGCAGTCAAACATGTACAAGCTAATCTCTTATTTTGAAGGTGGTGTTTGAGGTCAGTGCTGCCAAAATTAGTGTTCAGAGCTTTTTTGTGAAGAAAATGAAGAAAATGCTAACAAATTTTTTCTGTTGAATAACTGGAGTTGGAAAGCCATTACTGCTATTACTTCATATAGAACCAGGTTTTGTGTCGCCATATCAAACAGCAGGTTTCCTTGTTAAACACTTTTGAAAGTGATTTTCAGACATGTTAGTTCAGCTCATAGACTGAAGATAAAAGGGAGAGAGGAAGTACTTCAGATCACTCTGGCTAAGTGAATGGGCTCTGTGAAGCTGTGTTGAGGCATTTTCCAGTGTAATTTGGGATATAAATAATGAAAGTTGTGTAGCGAAGGTCCTAGTTGCAATTGCTGCACACACAAGCTCTTATATTTTTACAGGTGACTGGACACTCCTTTTGTTGTGTGAAATAACAGAAGAGCTGCTTTGCCCTTCATATTTCAGGTTTTGCATGGAGAGAAGATTTGATGATTTGCATTATGTGATGACTTTGGCTCTAAGCTTGTTTGCAATTTACTTGAAATGTAGGCTACATCAATATTTTAAAAAAGAGGATGCATAAATAATTTTGTTGTAATTTAATCTGTTACTAAGGCATAATTTCAAATAGTGAATCTTGTAGATGACAAAAATTATGGTTGACTTTCAATATGCTGGGGTCATGAATACATTAACTACCGAAAGTTTGTAAGATTACACAGAGGAATACAAAGTGTGAACTCACCATTGCTACTGTCTAATGCCAACACATAAAAAAAGATAGACTTAGCATCAAAGCATTTAATTTTTTTTCTAATTGCAATAAAAGTAATTGATTCTGCTAAGTTACAGACTTGCAGACTTACTTGTGCATCTGATATGTAGCCTCATTGACTTAATTGAATTTAAAAAAAAAGTGACTCAGAAATATAGCAATTAAAAATATTGCCATGCTGGTAGCAATTTTCTGAATGCCTACCTAGCAATCTTATTTTTAAGCAACGCTATATTTAGAGGGACATTTCATTCTTTCAGAAGAGAAATGAATCTATTAGGACTAGGACTATTATGTAGGAATATTAAATATTCACATATTTTGTACTACTTGGTTTCTAATATTAGCCCAGTATTCATTAGGAGCTACATTCTACTATTGGTTAGAATTTTTTTTTTGAATTGCAATAGCTGTCATCTTTGATCTTCATTGTATTGCAAAATAAAACAGCTGTCCCCGTTCTTATGCCCCCCTTCTAGAATCCTGGTAAAAATTGCTACAGAAGCAATATTTTAGCATGTTAACGTGTGTTATACCTCAAATGACTGTGATGGTCCTCCTTTCATAATCAAAACCCACTCTTCTGGAAGGATTTGCTGCCCCCAAATCTGAATAAATTATACATTTTAAAAATCTCATATTCACTTGGAAGCCAGTAATTTTATTACATCTGTCTTTGTTTTGAACAGTTTTCCTATAAATGTCCGACACTAATTTCTGGAGGGTATAGTGAGCTTTTACTTTTTCACAGGTTGATATTCAGACTGTCTCAGTGGCTGGTTAGAAATGTCCAGTGTCTGACTGGGTTACAGTGACTCTATCACTGCCTTGTACTGCTGTCTAGAATGCCTGTTTTAGTGTAAAACAAAATGCTAAAAGGTCTCTCCTCCTGTGTAAAGAAGAAACACTTATATTAGAGGTTCCTCTCTGTAGAAAATAGAGCTTCTATTGAGATCTGTCTGAGATGATAATGGAATTATTCTGAAAAAAGAAAGATATTATGGAGGGCATGTTCATGCTAAACAAGACTTTTTTCATCCAAAAAGTTATGTTTATTCCAGTGGTGCAAATACGTTTGAAATGATGTAAGTTCTAGTTTAACATTTTTAATTTTACTTGCATTTAGTTTATACAAGATAGGATTTTCCAATTTTTGTCATTTAAAATCCATTTTGTATATAAAAGTGTTCTGGGAGAAGATCATTTAAGTCTATAGATTTTAATACAAACTGATTTTAAGGTATTCACTTCCCCAGCTCATTTTTTGTGGATAGAGCCTGTAAGAAAACATATGGGTTAGACCATATCACAAGCAAATAAAACACTTTATGGCTTTTTGGTTTTGCTTTCTTAAAAATTTTGTTTCTGTAATGAAATAATTGAGCCAAATTTTGGGTTAACTTGCATTCTTTTATTCTGTTACAAGTCTGCTAATGTCATTAGATCACTTCTGATTTAATCTTATTGTGAAAGAAAAAAAATTACACCCATCATTCCTCATCATTTATGTCAAAACTTATAAGGGCCCTGTGGGAGTGAAAGACTGCAGACAGCCTCACTCCAGCCCTGTAGAATTTAAGCCATGAATTTCTACTTCCTGAACTGTCATTGCTGCCTGCCTGCGGAAGGGTGGAGAGACAGCAATCTGAAGTGAGGTGTAGTGCTCCTCCTGGTGAAATCTTGAAACAAATAAAACCACATTCAGTTACATCAGAATTGTATTCTTTGCTCTTGTCAGACTTTTTCTGTTCTCCCTTGATACAAAGGAGCCTTGTCATATTGCCATAATTACTGTACAGTCTTCCAAATTTTCTGTTAGCAGTAAATTAACATTTACTGTTACTACTACTACAGCAGGAGGTGCATATAGTGAAAGAGTGGATTGTAGATTGACTGCTAATATTTTGCTGAAATCTTTTGTCTTTATTTTTCTTACACAGTTAGGTGTTTTCTAGTAATTTCTGTAAAGATTGATGGTGTTTTCTCTTCTAAGACGTGGATAAACATTATAATATCTAGTGTTCCACTGGGTGTAGATAAATAGATAAAATCTGTAAAATAAGTGCTGAAAAATGAGACATTTTGCCTGTAAATGTCCTACCAACGGAGTAAAATTAGTTATTCATTGTAACTATTGAAGTTGATCCAGCTATTCACTGTACCTGTTAAAAGTGAAACAGTCAGCAAGCCTTGTAGTGTCAGCACTTATGGTTTTCACTGTTGCTTCTAGAGTTTTTTAACCTTTTTTTTTTTTTTTTAATATTAATTACTTCATTAATCTCACAGATCTTTGGCTGCTCTGCTACCTCCCAGTATTTTTGTGTAACATCAGTTTGGGCAATACACAGAGTATAAAGGTGAACATTTTAACAAACGGTGAAATTAGTGTACATTCCACAAACGTGACAAAGATTTGGGGTTAAAGTTCAAGAATAATCACATAAGTAGGAAGTATTGTGCTCACAATAATAAAAAGTAAAGGAGCTGAAGGAAATTGCAAATTGATATTTTCGCTTATGACATCATCTTGTATATAGATACAGCTTTAGGTTTTTATTTGTTTGCAGTAGATAAAGGGGGGACAATAGGGCTTTCAATGGTTCTTGTTCTCTCTCTTTACAGCTGTTAACTAGCCTTTAAGAACATACTCACTATTTGAGTTACTTGAATCAGTTTTTATATAACTTTTTCTGGAATTAAAAAATATTTGAAGAGTATTTCTGATTTAAAGCTAAAATAAAGCTATTTAAATAATAAAATGCAAAGTAGAAATTATGCATGCATTTGCCTAATATTAAAAATCTGAAATGTCCTCTGTACGTGTGTTTATATGATCTTAATGGAAAATGGCAATTATTTTTGAAAAATAAGCAATAGCAAGTCAATATCCTTTGGGGTCTCATTAAGAAAATCTTTCTGATCCAAAGTTTTTTACTGTCTGTGCTACACTGCAAAACATTTTAGCACTCTTTTATCTGTAGTAGGCAACATGTAAATATAGTTGTCTTACTGTCTTGAATGATCTTTGTCCCTATGTCTTCTAGCTCTTTTTGGTGGCAGATTCCTGCATGTGCATTTCCAAAGGAATGGGTGCTAACAAAACTAACTCCAGTCCTGATAAATGTATCCAGTTTAGTCAAGTAATAATCAAAGTACAGAAATTTGAAAAGGGCATATTTAATTAATGTTATTTCTAACAGTTGGCATGTGATAGCTGAAGCTTTTTTGTTGTGCTGTCAGCTGCACCATTTCAAACTGAAGTGCTGTTTTTAATTTGCTTGTGACAGACAGCCGTGCCAGTCAAAATGCGAGAGCCTGGTTCCTATCAGTTTCTGTTCGTTTGCTTATTCACTTCCTTGCTTTGCTACAACCTACTTGTGCTCTCCCAATCTGTCAGACACACTTAAAGGAAGTTGTAGTCTACATTTCTACACTAGTTTTGTTTTCCCATGTTTCCTTATTTTAATAAGCTGGTTTATCCAATTTTAGAGCAGATTGATTTGCATTCTTCAGAAGATGGATAGATTGAGTCAAGGCGCTGTAAGAATGACACCAAAATGCTGAATGTACAGTGAAATCACCCAGCCCTGTTTCTGCCTGTGCTGAAGAGGGATACAAAGCCTTTTTCAGGGACAGGAAGGAGGCCTGCTACTTTCCGTCTCCAGCAGCTATGTGGGTGTTTCCTGGGCAGAGGTGGAGAGGGAGCTGACCTTAACATTTGTTAGCAAGTTTTCAAATTGTCTGCACTCTCACAAAGAAGGAAGTGATTAGAAACAAGAACAAATCTGACTTAGATTATCCTTTTGCACTCCCAAAATACATTTTTACTGCCTTGAACAAATCTTGCCCCTGAAGCAGCACAAGTAGGTTTTGTTCCTTTCTCTGAGCTTTTGGTAAAAATAGAGCAAAAGCACATCATCCACGAGACTCATATCTTCGTGTGCTCATCTTTGTCTCTCTCTTTCTGCTTCTATATTTTCTGTCCTTGAGGAAGGATGTTATTGCAAAAAGTTTTCAGTGGCAAATCTAGTAGTTGAAAATAAATACTTGACAAACTTGTGTTTCAAGTTGAGAATACAGTTCTCAATACTGAGAATCCAAGAGCTTCTCACAACACATTTCCCAATATCTGCAGCATGTTGCAGTTCTCCAGATCCAGACATGCAACTCAACTTTGAGGTGTTACTCCAGAATAGCAAAAAATCTGTGTATATCAATCTCTCCAATTTCCCTGTGTCTTGGTTTCCACAAAAAGGAAGCATCGCTATGAGAGTTATGGTATACTATAAAAAATAGCTGGTTTGGATGATAGAGAGCTGAGTTCATCTGGGTGCTGATGCACAATGGAAGATTTGTTTAGGTTTGTCCTAGGTCCCCTCCTAAACTCCATCACCTGCAGTGTGCATGGCATTAGAGTATCTACGGTCCATGTAATAGCAGTATCCGCAGCAGCAAAGCCCGTAGCTTGTCCTGCAGTCATGTTTTTGACTGAAAACATGTATGTGGTGAGGTGGGTTCTCCTAGGTTGTTCTTGTTTGTCATGGAGGTTGTTGAATTTTATACAAGTTATTTTTTCTCATCTTTGCTAGAAAACGTTGAAGTATTCTGATTAGAAAATTATTAAAGCACAAATAAGAGCGACAGTGTCCTCATTTGAAAAGAGAAAGTGTAGCCTCCTAGATACTTAAGATTTTAAAAACACTCTTTGCCATCAGTACAACTGTGCCTCCAGGAGAGAAGAGGAATCCAGTATGACCCCATGACTGTGCACTTCATAATCATTTCACTCTTAATAATCTAATCCGTCCTTGTAATGAAGCAATTAGCTTGCTGTGCCCCTAGCTGTAGTCTAAGAGCGAATAATGGCATTTATTCTTATTTTAACAGTTCTTCTGGTGAATGCTAGTAGGTGAGGTTTACTTGACCTGTCCTTTCAGGTCTCGTACATACTAGGAAAAAAATCTTTTAATAAATCAGGATATCTGTTGCAAGGACATTTATGATGGATGAATTTAGCCCCCTGCCATAAATTTCCTTGGGTCAGAAATAAAGGCAATATAACATTGGAGGTAAAAAAAGGGAAAAAATTACAAAGAAAAAAAGGGCAAGGGAAGGGGAAACCACAGTTGCTGTTAGTTCCTCAGGTTTCATTTGAAGTGATCAAAGAAGTGATCTGTGACAAAGTATTACTCATTCCTGATCTCTTCAGTGAGCCTCAGACTCCTCTCTGTATTTTTCAATTTTTTTTAGTGGTCTAACTCTCTATTTTAATATATATTATTTTTCTAGGTCTCTGTTTAAAATAGGAACAAAAATTCCTAGTATATTTTTAAAATAGGTTAAATGAGAGATTTTATTTGATATGTAATATTTAAGGATGAAGTATGTCTGTTTTGACTTCGCAAGAATTTGGTAGCACTTGTTTTCTTACTTACATCACTGTCTCTCTTTCAGACTTCCTTTCACTCACTCTTTTTTTTTTTTTCCTTTCCCGAGCAGTTCTCGTTCCTTGTAAGAGCTTTGTATGATACAGGAAGGTTTTGTCTAGTCACAACTGTTACTCCGCTCCTACAATGACTTTTTTCTTTGTAGGAATGGCATGCAGCATCAGGTATGGCATTCAGGAGATGTGAGGAGAAGGAAGAAAGAAGGAAGAGTGTTTGGGTTTTGTTTGGTGTAACTGGTGAAAGGCAAATCCAGGTGGAATGTGGCATTAGGAAGTTCTTGAGAGGAGAAAGCACCTTTTATGTGTGTGCAATGTTTTCAAGGTTTTATTTAAGGTTTTATTTATTTTCAGACTCTACCAATTGAGTTTACTGCAGTGTATTGTGCATATTCTTCTGGGCACCTTGGGATCTTTTCACATTCTCAGTAAGGTCTTGATGTACTTAAGGCTTTATTAGACCTTCTCAACTTTTTGGGGGGATTTGCATGTTGACTGAGGTAATGAAAGATTATTTTCAATTTTTGCCAGGATTTTCTTTTTGACAGAACTTTTCATGTGATGCTAAAAGCCAGGCAAATTTTGATATCTGGATTGTGATGGAAGAAACTTGAATTTCTGCCAGCTCTTTTCCCCAGCTCCTTGGCAGCCTCACTGGCAGGCTGGTGGAAAGCCATATTTTGCATCCTTTGAGTTGTTCAGTCCCTGGTTCTTCAGCAACAGAGACAGCTGGGGCTTCCAAGACCCTTAATTCTGGGCAGCATGTCAGGTGGCTTCTTGCAAAACCCAAACTCCCAATTAAACTGGGTCAAAGGAAGTAATTCCACTTTGTGGAAAAATTCTGAATTTTTGGTATTCATTCTTCCATAAAACAGAATCACTGCTAGGTTTAAACCTTGTATCTTCCTTTCCATATGTGGATTTTGAATGTTCTCCTGTCTGGGTTTTTTTGATATCTCAAATGAATATAACTCTTTTCTCTCCTTTACCTTTCTTCCATCAATTACAGAACAATGTTTATGCCTTAAGAGTGTTTTCACAAATAACAATGAAATAATGAAATGTTAAGAATGTGTGATCTGACATGTTTCTCAGATAAGAAAAAAAAAGCGGCCCAGGTAATCTGTACAGTGAGAGATTATTATTAACTTTGACTCTCTCTCTATACTGGGGAATGAAGTCTCCAAAATAACTAATGAAACTGCATAAACCAACCAGAATAGGTGTAAAATGTTAAATTGATTTTGTTCTATTAATCTATTTGATTAAAACAACTTGTTGAACCAATACTTCATTATTGTATTAATCTGACAGCATAGTGGGTTAAACCTCTACTATGAAAACTTCAATATTGTCTGTACTCCATAGTGTTTAAATATACTTTTCTGTGTATTTAACACATACAACAAAGAAAATGTACTAATTATTGTTATCACTTAACAAATAGCCTTCTGTTGTCTAATTTAGAACAAGAAACTTGTTTAACTCCTCAGAAAACTAAATTAGTCCCATGCTTACGGAATAATAGAGAACAAATTTAATTATCTACCTTTCCCTATTCTTCCTTTTCTAATTTATATTGTGAACATTTGAGGGCAGCTCACAGGAGTTTTTGTTGTTTTGGAAGTTCATGGCTACTGTGGATTATGGTAAAATTTGTGGCAACCATTTTACTTTCCTTAAGGTTTTTTTTAAACATAACTGTGATTGACATTCCCCAAAGGAACTGCTCTTAAACAAACCTTTTGCTTGAGCTCATGCTGAAAATATTCAAGAGGCAAGAACAAACATTTGTAAGTGAAATAGGAGAATAGTAATAAACACTTAGAACTAACACAAATTTTAGTCTTAAATTTCTTTGAAGGCTGCATCTTTGTTAATTATTTTCTTTAAATATTATTGGAGTAAATTACTCAGAAACATAGTGGAAATTTTTGTTTTCCCATTTATCATCAGATATTAATCAAAGAGATTAAGATAAAAAGTAAGCAGAGTTTCACACTTTCATCTTTTTTTTTGGGTGGTTTCTTTTTTGTTCACTGTCACCATCAGAATTTGAAAAATTTTGGAACAGTTTTCTAAAAAAGGTTGGGGCCTGAGAATAGCACTCTTCTGTTTCCTGGTTTATAGCTTCCTCCACCATCTGAATTTCATGTTGGGCTATTCTCCCAGGACTCCTTTACTGGCTCACTTCCACAGGCTCAGAGAGCTGCCCTCTTAGTCAGGGGTCAGTCTCTGAAAAAAGAATAGGTAGCTGCACGAGGAAAGTCAGGAGAATAAGGGGAAGCTCTCTGAGCTATTTACAGATAAACAGCTTGGAGAAAAATGCAATTTCTTCTATACTGTGTTTGGACTTTGTTCCAAATGATGGAGAGTGAGACTTCTAGTCAGAAAAAAACTTTGGAAGATGCTGAATTATACTAGCTGAGGTTGTGGTCTTACACTTTTATTATGAGACTAAATTGCAGTCTACTTTCTGTTGAGGAAATTATCATGATATCCTAAGAAAAACTGAAAGATTTTATTTTCATATTTTTCTCCTGAGTTTGTTTAGCATTCCAAGTGAGAAAGCTTGACTTGTGGGTGAAGCAAATCGCTCATCTTCACTTGGAAGAGTATAACTACGTCCCTCTATTTTTCACCATTCTTCATTCAAGTCTGAATGACTCTATGGCATGTTTTTCTAGAATTGTGTTTATTCCCCATTTTAGGCTACATGTGCAAATCTGTGTGAAAGCATGGAGTGCTGTTGCACTGTTAAAAAATAGCAAATAAAACCAAATTTGCCAGACTCTTTCTTACAGATAGTCAGCCATTTTCTTGAAAGAAATTGTTTTTTTATGAAGATCCTTGAAACTGAGTAATTCTTTATTATCTTAGAGATAATTTGTGGAGTGGTGATCAGTTTTGATGTTCCGAAAATTTTTTGCTTTAGTTTCTGTACCTGATATCCATGGCAGAGTGAAAACATTTAAAGAAATTTTGGATTAAACAGGGCTTTTCACCTTTTAGCATGATACTTAATTCCCATCTGGAACTCCTTGGTCATTCTAAATAAGACTTGGACTTTCTGGGGAGGGCTATGTGCCTGGATGGTGCCTGACCATCAGGAGCTCATTGTCCTCTAAGATGGGAAGTCTGTCAAGAAGATTTTCAGGGCTTCTTTCTGGAGTAGAATGTAGTGATGGAACTGAAATCATGTTCTTTCTGTACTTCAGAAATTTGAGTTGTCTAAATTTTTTTCTTTTCAGTTTCTGTTAGAAAATGGCAGGCCAACCAATTTAGTCTGAGGGACTAAATGACAGAAGATTAGTCTGAACAAAGAGACATTTGGAGAATTCTGAATAAAGAAAAAATTTGAAACTTCCTTGTGTCCTCATTTGTTGTGGTGAGGTGGGAGGTTGTGCCCCTCTTCTCCCAGGCAGCGAGTGATAGGACAAGGTGAAATGGCCTCAGGTTGCACCAGGGAAGGTTCAGGTTGGATATTAGAAAAAAATTTCCTCAGTGAAAGAGTGGTTAAGCGCTGGAACAGGCTCCCCAGGGAAGTGGTGGAGTCAACATCCCTGGGAGTGTTCAGAAAACAATTAGAAGTGGCACTTCACGATAGGGTTTAGTGGGCATAGTGGTATTCAGTCAGAGGTTGGACTGGATGATCCTGGAAGTCTTTTCCAACCTTAATGATTCTATGATTATGTGATTTTGAAAAGGATGTCATTTTCGCTCCAGTAAAAATTAGAAGGTAAGAGAAGACCAGTGAGAAATCTCTGGCTTTTCACTAAAAAACGTTGCATTTTTAGAGTCTAATCTCTGCCCATTTGTTCTAGGCAGAGCATGAAGAAATAGAGGATATCAGATCTTCATCAAATGTTAGCATAATAAAATTTTTAGAGACTTACTTTTTGAGAATGTCGATTGAAATCAGGATTTCTATTTAATTTTGTGTTCATCTGGTGTCTTCTATTTGGTCTACAGAACATTTAGAAAAGAGGCCGCTTAAATGGTTATATGAGCACCCACCAGGAATATATTGTGCTGTGTTATGCACAAATGTTTTAAATGACTTCTGAACACTTTTTGAGAGAGTTTTAGAAAGGTTGGTTAGTTGTTTTTTTTTGGGTTTGGTTTGGGTTTTTTTTTAAGTGATACAGATCAGAAAGTCTGTTGGTAATATGGCCATGTAAAATCACCAAACTTTTTTTATATATTTTTTTTTATTATTTGCTATAGCTATGCCTATATTTAGCCCTTGTTTCACCCTTTTCCTTTTCATTAAATTATTGATCCAAAGCTCAACACCTCTCAAGCCTTGGCAGACCATTGCCAGTCGTGTGTGAATGACTCGGTGAGTCTTTCCAAAATGCTCTTCTGCCACTTCTGGGATCCCTGTGGACCTGCTTCCCTTGTAAATCCCAGCCTTTGCAGATGGGGTGCTCTGTCAGATTGCAGAGCCAGAAAAGCCATTCTGTCTTTGCCAAATGCAAAATGTGGGATTTGGGATTACTTTTGTAGGCTTGCAATACCTGTAATAAAGGAAGCTATTAATTTTTCCTCAAAAGCTAAAATAACTGTGGATTAAAAGTTTCCAATGCATGAGGCTCAAGTGTCTCAGGAACAGCAGGAATTTCAGTTTGTAATTTTTATAAGTAATCATTTTCCAAAGACCCAAAGACCCAAAGAATTAATAGGTAGAATAGTCACAGATGAGTAAATGCATGCTGAGAAGAAGTTTTCTAATTTTAGACCACTATTTTCACTTCCTACAGGTAAATTTACAAGAAGGCTCTACAGCTAAAGGGTTTTCCTAAACCAAATATGTTTTATGCTTTGTAATACCTAACAATAGATCTGTTTACTGGGCATGAGTCATGTAGCTTGCAATAACATTTGGTATCAGGTGTGTAACATTAGGCCCTGTTGTTCCCCTAGTTGGTGAGGAATAGCATTAAAAATAATGTGAGACCTTTTGGGTGAAGCTAGGGATATAGATGTTGGATTTTTAAATTATTTTTAAAACACTTAATATCTGAATATTATTTGCTATGGAACGATATTTCATTCAAGAGAAATGTTATAGAATATAGCAGATGTATATGAGAAATTGGGGTTTTGTGGAAGAATCAGATAAGACTTTGTTTTGATTTGGGGCCAAAGTGGGCTTTCACTAATTCAGTAAATGATACAGTCATGTACCAAGATTAACAACCTTCAACATGTGAGTGCATCCTTAGACTTTTACTGTTTTCATCACAAATTGTGGTAAAGAAATAAGTAGTATTTTGCGTTTCTAGAGGAATATGAGGTACTAAGTTTGCCATTCTCTTGAGAAAATTAAGGATGGGCACTAGTAAAATGAGGTTAAGACAGGTGTGATTTAGTATGTTGCTAAGCGTTTGCAGTTCTGTACTAAGTAATTATTGATTATCCATTGATAAATGTGCTGGGAAAGAAATGTGGCACTGTGCCTTTCTCAGAGTCTTCTGATGTATAACTCGATGTACATATTGCGAAGGTCAAAGGCATCAGGAGTTGAAATAGAAAGAGAAACCATAGTTTCCCTGATTTTTAATAACCTGACTTAGGAAGAACATACAGTGGAATTCAGGAACTAACCTATAAATGCTAGAGGAGATCTGTCTTTCCCCCTGTCTCTCCACAGAACAGGAATAAAAATAATTTTCTTTTTCTGTGGTTTTCTAGGTTTTCTGTAAGATTTGGAACAAAATCTCATTTGTTCTGTCTTGACAGTTAGTGAGGCTGATCTACACTGGTTTTACAGTCCATTACAGAGTGGGGAGTGATGTGGATTACCTGGGCATTGCAAATCTCTTAATTTATTGAATAAATCCCTTGTTTTGTCTCAACTTCTCAATAATACAAAAGACAGGCAAAACAATTTTATTTGTGAATAACAGACTAAGTGATTAAAATGTACAAACTACCAAATTGGACCCATATTTGGCTGATATCTTTGACCGTGACCAGTCATGAATGTCTAAGAAAGAATGTCTCAACAGGCAGTTTTATAGCCTGTTTTGCTGTGTATGAAAACATATATACCTTGACCACAATCATTGTGTTAAATAGAATTTTTTATATGCCTCCTCAACTGTTTGTTTTTACAGTTTAGACATTTTCAGTTTATCTCAGTTGGATCTTGGGTTCTTAAAAGGACCATGCATAGATTTTCCAATATGAAAATCATTCTCTGCTTCTGATCGCCATTATTGGTCTTCTTGTTATTTTTTTTTAATAAATTTTCTTCTTTCTCTGGGGCAGTATCTATAACTGAAAGGTTAAATACATGAGCATACCACATATTTATCAAGTGGTATAGTAGTATATTGTCTTTCATAATAAACTTTTCATAATAAACTGCTTTTTTTGATCACTACTGTAAATTGATTTTTCATCCCTGAAACATAATAGCTAATTTGTTAAAGAGCTTTATATCTGTAGCTATGGTTATTTTTGTCACATGCATTACTTTTTACATACACACAGTGAATATTATTTGACATATAGTTATAAGATTTCAGCAACTTTGCACACTGGGGAATTTTGTCACCAAAGTTTATTTTTTCATATTTGCCTTGCATTTGGATGACAATATCCAAGCTTTGAGAACTGCCTTTTTAAATTGAGAATGCACTAGATACAGGATTAAAGACATATATTTTAATTAAAATATTTTAATGCTCCATATGAAGGTTTTCACAGATTGTTTCATCCTAAGTACAGTACAGGTGGGGAATTCCTGTAGTTTGCTAATTTTATTAAATTGATAAGATCAGAAGTTGATTTGAATATAACTATTGCTCACTTTCCTCTAATGCCCCAGTTATTGAACTTAAATCTTTTTGGACCTCAGAACTACAAGAGATATTTTTTTTTATTAGGTGTTAGTTATGCATGCAAATATAAGGGAAATTATGAAAAAAAAATGTGGTCTAAACATGAATATGGCTTTATGTAATAACATTTGCTGCCCTTTTTGTTTAGAATTTTTGTAAAGAATTTATTTTACCTTAAAAGGAGTAAAGCTGTACTAACTGGAACATAGAGAATATAGACATACGTGTGTATGGTCATAGTACAAGATTTATTTACTTATCTGGAAATCTTGTTAAAATGATATATGTGACTATAATTTAGATAACAGAACAGATGGAGTACTGTTCTTACCAGGTGTTAAGGGTTTAAAATTTATTTATTTAAACCTTTAATAGCCATTTCCATTTCTGAGTTTGTTTTATTTTTTTGGTTTGTCTTGGTAACATTTAGAAAATTTGGTGTTCAGTGTTTTCTGATAGCTTTGGGGAGCTTATAATGCAGCTACTGCATTGCATTTGCTTTGTGTTCTGTGAAAGCAGTGCTTGAAAAATGTACAAGGCTCCTAGAAGGCAGAGGATTCCACATAACACACAGAAATACTTATTGAAGACTATTTCCTAAGTCTCACCAGTATCCAAGGCACTTTATAGCTAACTCTTGAAAATGTAGATATTTTTGTTTGCGGCACATGTGTACTTATAATTATATGGAAGTGTTTGAGGAAAAGGGGAGAAATGCCAAGTTTCTACTGGTATACACATATTTATACCAAATTAAAACTTCATTGATTCTTTTGTGTTTAAGAGGAAAACTGGTGATTATTCTTCATTCCTATTTTTTAGTATGTAGCTGAATGGAAGATGAG
This sequence comes from Pipra filicauda, assembly GCF_003945595.2. Lineage (NCBI taxonomy): Eukaryota > Metazoa > Chordata > Aves > Passeriformes > Pipridae > Pipra > Pipra filicauda. The sequence continues at coordinate 1,953,263 of NW_024104731.1, forward strand.
TCCTAGAAAGGATGAATGACTCTTAGGTCATCTAGTCCAAACCCTAGCAGTCTTAATAATCTCTCACTTTTCTTCCTTGAAGGTGTGCTAGTATACTATTCTTTTTATAGCTGGAAACAATCTTCTAATTTCCTGCTTAAACCAGTCACCACCAGTTTATAACTTATCTTTTAAAATTTTTCTTCTTTCTCTGATATTTGCCTGTACTTTTACTCCAAATTTTTATTTCTTATTTTACTACAATTTGGATGTCTCATCCTCTTTTATTCTGCAAATAATTCACCATTCCTAGTCATTCTGTGAATTTGGATGATTTTTGTCTATTGGCTTCTTAAATGAATGATCTTGTACTTGGCACAACTGGCTGTAGCAGCCTTAGAAGGAACTGGGAGTGTGGAGACTCAATCAGCTTCTATTACCAGCAGCACACTTAATCACAGATATATTTAACAATACTGAGTGAGGTGACCTCCCTGCTCTGCAGGGTAGATGGCACAGCTGAGGAGCAAAGCTCAGGGTCAGCATTACAGTTGCTTACATGGCCTCCTGCGAGGAGAGATCACAAAATCATAGAATGATTTGGGTTGGAAGGGACCTTAAAAATCACCTCATTCCAACCCTCTTGCCATGAACAGGGTTGCTGCCCACTACATGAGGTTACCCCATCCAACCTGGCCTTGAACACTTCTAGGTGTGGAGCATCCACAACATCTCTGGGCAAGCTATTCCAGTGTCTGACCACCCTCACAGTAAAGAACTTCTTCCTAACATCTTATCTAAATATCTCTTCTTTCACTTTAAAACTGTTCCCCCTTGTTTTATTACTGTCTTCCTATGTAAAAAGTTGCACTTCTTGCTTTACAAGCTCCCTTTAATACTGAAAGGCTGCAATTAGGGTCTCTCTGGAGCCTTCTCTTCTCCAGGCTGAACAATCCCAACTCTCTCAGCCTGTCTTCATAGGAGAGGTGTTCCAGCCCTCAAATCATCTTTGTGGTCCTCCTCTGGATATGCTCCAGCATGTCCACGTCTTTCCTGTGCTGGTGATCCCAGAGCAGGACACAGTACTACGGGTGGGGTCTCAAGAGAGGAGAGTAGAAGGGCAGAATCCCCTCCCTCAACCTGCTGGCCACGCTGCTTTTGATGCAGCCCAGGATACAACTGGCTTTCTGGGCTGCAAGGGCAGATATTGGGTTGTGTCCAGCTTTTTGCCTCTGAGAACCTCCAAGTCCTTCCCCACAGAGCTGCTCTCAATGAGTTCATCTTCCAGTCTGTACTCATGTCTGGGGTTGCCTCAACCCAGGTGCAGCACCTTGTACTTGGACTTAAACCTCATAAAGTTCATGTGGGCTCACTTCTTGAACTTGTCCAGTTCCTCCTGGATGAAATCCCATCCTTCTTTTGTCAGATTTATGTTCAAGTATCAACTCAGCTTCCTGTTACCTGAAAACTTGCTGAGGGTGCTCTTGATCCCACTGTCCATGTCACTAATGAGTAGTTCCAGAAGAAGTCAGGATGATGAGGACAGTCTGGATCCAGGGCTGCAGAGTGCCTACACCTCACCCCAGGGGCAGAGCTCTGGGAGTCTCCATTGTCCAGAGCCCTCAGTGCTTCCATTGCTACTGCTACTGTTGCTGCCACCTACCCTGTCCCCACGCCCAGGGCTCCTCAGTGGTCCCTGGCCCTGTCACTCCCACACTCAGGTGTGGGAGGCGGGCTGGTGGCAGCAGCACTGTGAGGCTGCATGTCCCCAGCTGCTCCCGGGGGAGTCACTGTTTCAGTGGTCCCAGTCCCATGTGGCACTGTCAGTCTGGCTCTCATCACACTCTGTTGTGATTTTACCTCAGGTGGGTGAATTTATCCTGCACAAAGTGTTGATTTGCCTTAGTCCTAGTGGCGTGCCTGCCTTGGCGGTGCCAGCAGGAGCGCGCATTGTGTTCTTACTGTTACAACATTAATGACAAATTTAAAAACAATCATTTCCAAGATTGATTATAGAGGAAATTTGCTATTTATCTTTCTTCACCTTAATGCTTCATCTTTCAATAGGATACAATGACATATCTTCGGGCCAGTTCCAAACAGGATTGATTCATTTCCCTGTGGCATAGCTGAAAATTTTGCTGAAATCTACACACATTTCATTTTGTTTTGTCTGAAGAATCAAGTTTTTGAAGGAAAAGATTATTTTTACTTACTTTTAAACTTTAATTAACCTGACTTTGTCTTACTGTTGCTAAACAGACTTAAGGCAGAGGTAGATATGAGGTAGGCTCATCTGCTGAGTGCCTGGTAAACACAGAGTTGCTTTTCCAACCAGAAGGAGAGGTAACTGCACAAAAGTCATCTGAGCATTTGGAAGCTCATATCACTGGGACATTTAGGTGAGATTTCTGATAGCATAATGTGGTGGTTTGACCATGGCTGGATGCCAGGTGCCCACCCAGCTGCTCTATCACTTCCCTTCTCAGCTGTAAAGGGGAGAGAGTAAGATGAAAACTCATGGGCTAGCATAAGGCAGTTTATTAAGGCAAAAGCAAAGAGAAAAATAACAAGGTTTATTCTCTGTTTCCCATCAGCAGCCATGTCTGGCCACTTTCCCAAGCAGCAGGGCTTCAGCACATGTAATGGTTTCTTAGCAGGCAGCCATTGGAGACAATGAATGCCACCCTTCCTGCTTCTTTCCTTAGCTTTTATATCTGAGCTGATGTCATATGGCATGGAATGTCCCTTTGTTTAGTTTGGGTCAGCTGGCCTACTTGTGTCCCCTTCCAGAAGGAATGTTACAGTGCTGATGATGTGCTCAGCAGTATCCAAAACACTGGTGTGTTATCAACACCCTTCTAGCTACCAATGCAAAGTGAGGGCTACTGTGGGGGAATGAACTCCATTTCAGCCAGATCCAATACACATAATTAGTGGTGTGAAAGTATAATTAACAACTGACAAAACTGTGAACGGACACTCACTTAAACTTTTTAAGCAGGATAGCATGTTTAGCAGAAAGGCCTATTTTCTTCAAGTATGCTTTTTCTTTTCTAAGAGTTTTTTATTTTTTCATGTTATTGCAGGGTCAAGTGATAGTAAAAAAGGGAAGAAGGTAGCAGTCTGCACAATTTTAGAAGCAAATAAAGGAGAAGTAAAAAAAAAAAGGGTATTCTTAATAAAAATATTTTGGGAATAAGAACTTATTAGTCTATGGAGTAGTCTATTACAGGGATTGCCAGAGCTCTTGTTACTTGATTCTTTTAAAACAAGTCTAAGCATTGTATCTGTAGGTATACGGTAAAGAACTATACTGATGACTGAGGAAATAGTTATTTCCTTTTAGTTTTTGATTGTGTAGTTCCTAAACCATACAAATCCATGAAGTTCAACAAGGCCAAGTGTAAGAGCCTGCACTTGGGTCGGGGCAATCTGAAGCCAAGATGCAGGCTAGGCAGGGAATAGAGGAGACTTTGAAGTGTTGATGGATGAAAAGCTTGACACAACCTGGCAATGTGCACTTGCAGCACAGAAAGCCAATCATATCCTGGGCTGCATCAAAAGCAGTGTGGCCAGCAGCATGAGGGAGGTGATTATGCCCCTCTACTCCTCTCCAGTGAGAACCCACCTAGAGTGATTCAACCAGCTCTGGAGTCCTCAGTATAACAAGGACATGGACCTGTTGGAGCAATTCCAGAGAAGGGCTGCAAAGATGATTAGAGGGCAGGAGCACCTCTCCTATGAAAACAGGCTGAGGGAGCTGGCGTAGTTCAAACTGGAGAAGAGAAGGCTCCTTAGACACCTTATAGAACCTTCAGTACCTAAAGAGAACGTACAAAAAAGGGAGAGGGACTTTTTACGAGGGCATGTAGTGATAGGACAAGGGGTAATGGCTTTAAGATGAAAAAAGGCAGCTTTAGATTGTATATTAAGAAGAAATTCTTTACTGTGAGGGTGGTGAGACACTAGAACACGTTGCCCAGAAAAGTTGTCGATGCCCCATCCCTGAAAGTGTCCAAGGCCAGGCTGGATGGGGCTTTGAGCAACTTACTCTAGTGGAAGGTGTCCCTGCCCATGGGAGGAGGATTGGAACTACATGATCTCTAAGGTCCCTTCCAACCCAAATAATTCTGTGATTCTATGATTCTAATATTGACTGAGTGATTTTTGTAATAGTTTCAAGAACTTTGTTATCCTTAGTGATTTATGTGCAGCATACTCCTCTTCAACCCTATACACTTTCCACAGAAATGCAAATAAATGAGACACATCCTGGATGCCATATGTTTAAGCTGGAACAGTTTCTCTTTGTTTTGATTGTCTTCTGTGGTTTATTTTTTTGTTTATATTGTTTGTTTCTGTATTTTCTTTCCTTACTTACATTTTATTTACTCTTTTTTCCTTTCCTGGCTGATCATATCCATCAGGAAAGTTAATTTCTTATAACATTTTCCTGGATCTTAGTTTATTTTCTTCACAAATATGCTTCTTAAAAAATCCTCTGGCTTCAGGCCTTGCTTGGTATGCAGTTCAGCATCCTTCTGTCAGACAGCCATTCTTACCTTCTTGGATGTCTGTCTGGGAGAAGACATGTTTGGAAGAATTGCAGTGATTGCCAGACGTTTGAGCTCAGAAAGAGGAAGGAACTGCAAAAAAGTCTCTAAACTACTTGTCTGAGAGTTTCACTAGATATTTTCCAATCTGGCAGTTTAGGTCAATCTAATCAGAATGTCAGAGGGGCTTCTCTCTGGACTTATGTTTGAACAAGAAAGGAATTTTCAAACACATAGTGTGTTTCATCTGCAGAACTGGTCTTTATACCATAATTTTGACCATATTAGCATGCTCCTTCCTATTGCACAGAGGGACTAGAGGACGATCCTCCTCTTCTGCTTTGGTGGCTTGACCCTGGCCAGCAGCTGAACACAGCTGCTCACTCCCTCTCCTCTCCTGGGGGATAGGGAGAAAAATAAAGGGAAGGTGAGAAGATTTGTGGATCAAGATAAAGGCAGTTTAACAGGTGAAGCAAAAGCTACACTTGCAAGCAATGCAAATGAATTTATTCCCTGCTTTCCGCTGGCAACCAGATATTTAACTAATTTCTAGTAAACTTGGCCTCAGCACAAACATCATAACCATGACTTTCCCTGCTGCCATGTCCCTTTCTTGAACTTTTATTGGTCAGCAAAAGATCATATGGTATGGAACATCCTTTTGATGGATGTGGATCAGCTGTCCCAGCTGTGCGTCCTCCCAGTTTCTTGCCAGTGCCTGCCTGCTTGTGGAGGGACAGACAGGAAAAAGCCTTAGCACTGCACGAGCACTGTTCAGCAATAACCAGAACTCTGGTGTGTTATGAGCACTGTTAGTCACAAATCCAAAAAAAACCCATCACCATACAGGGTGCTGTGAGGAAAATTGACTCCATCCCAGCCAAATGAGATACACCTGCAGAGATTCCCATCTAAGAAACTCCACAACAAAGATATGAGAAGAGGGGATTGTTTGGAATCTCGTAATGTTGTGTAGAATGAAGTTGTGTCTTTCATTTGTGATACACAGCTATTCAGGTCATTGTGAGAGTGTAGCAGCATTCCTTTGTTCTACTTCTAGTTCCTCAAATGTTCTTTTTTCCCTATTGTACCCTGAGGTGACCTTTCTCTTCCATTCAGACATTAATAAATGACATCACTGATGGTGATGGCTGATTAATTTGGTGCTCATGTGCTCCACTGTGTTTTATTCTTTGGTTATAAAGTCATTTCTTCAACTCTGAACAAGCACATCTTTTTTTGGTGTTGGCTGCCATTTTTGCCTAAAAAGTAGAAAGAGTCTTATGGATGATTCTCCCTAGATGTTTTTCTGAGTAAGATTTTGCTTAGAAAGGGATCCAAGATAAATTCTAAAGTGTTCCTCAAGTTAAGATAATTCTTCCCTTTTTTTAATTGTATATTGTTCCAGAACTGAAACGTTGCTTCACATCCTGGATATCACTTTCCATCCTGGTTGTATAAAATAATTTACATTTTATGTATATTAAAAAAAATGATGTTGTCCTTCTGTCTCTGAATCAGAGGCAAACAAAGACCCTCACAGCAAAGGCTATAAAAATTGTTTCTTGAGCGGTATGAAATCACTAAGAAATAACTGGGTACACTGGGGGAAAAGGAACAACTGCCTGAGGCAGTGAGGAGTGTCAGCTGCAAAGAGAACCTGCAGATCAACAACCCTTGTTAAACATTATGTCTCAGTGACCTCCAGATGTGATGTAGCATCTACCAGACAAGTTCTGCTATAAAGCTGTGTGAAAGCAGCACGGGAAATAGTGGAATGCATGTGAACTCTCAAGCTAAAAAGCTTGAGTGTTTAAATGTGATTCTCACACTTTGTGGGAAACTGTCTGTGAATCGTATATCTTGCAAAAATTACTAGTAGTGATAAATAACCCTTCTTTTTTAAAGGTTCAGATTATAGCAGCAAGAATAACTGAAAAGTCCATTGCAAATACTGAATTATGTGGTGAGAACAGGATTTGGAAAGTATACATTAAGTTCAACTTGGAGCAAATGAGGAAACAAGAACCCAAAATATTAAATATCTGCTACTTAGTTGAGCTGTGCTGAGACATAAAATCTTTAGTAAAACGTGTGTGATCATGTAATTATTGTAACAAATGCATAGAATCCAAGTAGAGAACACAGGAACGACATTTTTCTAGTTCATTTTCTAACTCTTCAAGTCATCATTTTTATCAACAGAAGTGATGGTGTGCAAAGATAGCACATCGGGTTACCTTGCACTGATCCCTATGAGGTGGAACCTTTAGAATGACAACTTTTATCTCTGTTACAGGAGCTAATAAAGTATTAGCAGTGACTGTTCCTTGATTTCTGCCTGAATGCATAGAGAAAGCATGATGGGATGTGCTGCCAGTGACTGTCAGCAGTATTATCAGAGGAATGCTTGGTAGTTGTGGGTTCTGGTTTTAGCCGAGTTGGGAAATAAGTGTAATACATATTAGGATTTATAGAGGATTATAATGCCTTCCTGTAAGATGCCTGAACCCAGCAGGGAGCCCAGGAAAAAGAGCCTTTCTATTCTCATTTCAACTGTCTGGATCAAAACCTGATATGACTCACAGAAGCTCAGAGCTATCATTTTAGATATGGTTGTGTTCAGCCCAGGTTAGAAGATTCTCCTTGCAGATGAAATGTCTGGAGGATTTGGCTTCTAAAATATAAGAATTCTCTTTAGTATGTGTGATCTTAAGTTACCCTCAGAGTTGGTTTTTTTTTCTGGTTTCCATATGTCCAATGGTACATCCTTTGTCAAATATTAGGGCCTTCCTCCAAAGATTGTTGCTCAATATGGTATCATCAGACATTTTTAGCCATTTTTTTTGAAAATAAAGGAGTTTGTTCTCTTGCAGCTTTGTTTATGCAAATAGAGACCTATATAGAGATTTTTAAAGGAAAATAACATAAAACCTGTGATGTAGAATGTCAGGCCAAATGAGTGAAAAGTGACGAAGTATTCTGAATTGAAAACAGTATTTTCTACTGAGAAGTGCATGATCATCCTTGTCTATTAATAAAAAAGAATATTCATTAACCTATACCCACATGAATTCCTGTGTGCCTATATACCCTTTTTTTCTTTTAAATTGTAGCATCTTAATTCATTTATTTTGATTTCTTATCATAGAAAAATATTTTATGACAAAGTATGGCACACACATTGCTAAAAATAAAATCCAAAATGTACTCTAAAAACTCAATAGGATTAACTTCACATTTGTTAGGATATAGGAGATGGTGCTCTGTGTATGAAATATTGTGTCTTTTGCATAGTGGATGAGAAAAGAAGAGGCTAAAGGCAATCCATCATGACGTTATGTTTGAAGAATGGCTAGGTGAAAATGACAGTATGGGCTTCCATGTACTTGTGGTTGAATCTATTGCCTTTCAGAAAGCAGAAAAAAAGACAAAACAAACCCCCTGAATAAAGATCTTGGTGCTTCATAGTTGCTAAACTTTAAATCCTGGGGATTTTAAATTAAACTAATGGGTTTTCTTCAACTATGTTCTTCATCATATGCAAATTCTTATATCAGGAAATTTCAGTAAATAATTCTCTTAAAAATGAATAGAAATTAAAAGTAACATAAAATATAGCACAGTGAAAAATTATTCAGTAAATTGAAATAAAATTTGTTTCATTCTCAGAAAAATGTTATTTTGGAGATATTAGTGGAGCTGAAAATTCATGAAAATATATTTATTAAAGCAGATATGTGACTTAAAAACACAGAGACATCATATTAGGACAGTAATTTTAACTTTTTAAAAAATTGTATATACTGTTAACAAAAATTTGCTCTTTTTATAGTCTCTGGCAGCACTGAGAGAGCTCTAGAACAACTCTCAAGTGTAACAGAATATTTTTTTCCACTGTAAATATATTTGTGGGAGAATCAGAAGGCTGTTTTCTGTTTATGTACACTTATACCACAAACATGCTATGCCTCACATATTACAGAATTGATATGTAAAGTCATAAAAAGAGAATTTGAATTTGTTTTCAAGTGTGCATTGAAGACATGCTTTATTGAAAATAGGTAGGAAAGTTTCCTTAACTGTATTCAATACATGAATTGTTTATACTTTATATAACTTTTTTGTATTATTAAGGATTACAAAGCAGAGAAAAAGTGACAAATACAATAGTGAGTTAATTATTTTTAAAATGCTAAGTGAATCAGGTATAATCAGATTTGAAGTTAAGAGAGCAACTAGCTTGATTGGTGTAAACATGGAATAAATAGTTGACTTGCTGGCATATTATTTTTAGAACACATGTCAGTGTCATTCTCCACAACAGCCTATGACTACAGAGGCTCTGTATCACTTGGCCTGTGCTTACATGCACGAGGTACTGTGGAGCTGGAATGTTCACTTCCCATTGATGGCTCCTGGTGAGGAGGGCAGTGCTGGATCTCAGCTGTGATTCACACAGCTGTTTAAAGCACAGAAATAACCTGTATTTCCCTTTATATCTATTTGTAGATTTTCTTTCTAAGATTCTAAATAATCCTAAAATTTTATTGAAAAGTATTTGCAGTATATGAAAGGATATTTTTTTCTGAGATGGAAACACTTATTTAAAAGACTTAACTTTCTGAAGTATACTTAATATTTATATAAAAATTAAATAATATTATGTATTTACTATTTACTCTGTCTTATATCAGTTTGAAAATAAATAATTTGAATATTATGTTAATATTGTAGTGGTTGGTAAAATGGAAGACTTAAATAGCTGCAGTTCATGGACCTTTCTGTCTTTGCAGGAAACCAATAACTTCTCTTGATCACAATGTAACTGATAGGAGAAATAAATTCCAGTTCACTTCTTTGTTCATTAAATTGTGTCAATTTTTCTCAAACATTATTACGAAACTAATAATTTTGCTGCTTGTTCTTGAGTTAGAAAACTGTGCTACTGATCCCATCATGGTTACCCACCCTGTCTCTGTATGGTGTTACTAACTTGTATATTGGATTACTTTACCCTGTGTTTTTTCTGTTTAGTGATTGAAAATTCTGATTCGGTGTAGGAGAGGTCATGCTGTCTTATACTTCATTTACACATACAACATTTAAGAATCGGGAGGCTGCCTGAGTGCAGATTAGTAGTAATAGACTGGCTGTGCTGTGGTAGGGTAGTGATAATCTGTCAGTTTTGAGAGGATAAATGAGTTTAGCAAATAGTTTAACAGTATTGCTTTATATTGCTGGGCTACTAAAAGAAATACAAAGGTTTGAGAAGAGATACCTGGGCCTGTTTAACCCTATGGAAAGGACGACCATTAAAAAATTTCTTAAAATCTCTTGTTTAAGGACAGGAAAAGAATAAAGACAATGGAAACATTTTAAAAAGATAAAATGCTAAATGAAATTTTTTTCTTAGCAGTACCACTGAATTTTTTCATGCTAGCTGGGGAGCTTTTTAAAAAGAAAGCTCTTCTTCACAGCATCTGACATTCTTTAGATGTTCCATTAGGAAAAAGCAGAGAACTAGTCAAGATGGGCTTTAGCTCTGTTAGTTTGATTCTTCTTCCTTTTACTGAAAAAACACAGATTAAGGAAGGGAAAAGAAAGCAAGAAAAAGATGTATGTTTGTGCTAATTTTTATTTACAACTCACTGCAATGAAACAGAACAGACAGAAGTCTTTTTAGCCTGTGCCATCGGTTCCTGTCGTACTGAGCGCTGGCTCAGGGGGGTGCTCCAGCCATGAGTCCCGGCCTGGGGGGGAAGGTTCTGATCTGGTGGCAGCGGGAGGTGAAACGAAAGAGGAAGTGAAAGGCAAAGAAGGGAAACACAGATTATGTGTCTTGCCTTCAAAGTTTTTTCTGTGATTTACAAGTGGCTACCTAAGATGCCTTTTATTAAAATTTTGGACTGTCTGGGATATTTCTTAGAATCAATCAAATGAATGCTTTCCACTCTTGCTTTGGTTAGTGGGTCACAGGAGATGAGGGGATGCAATTCATCTAATGACTAAATAAATATTCCAACATAGCCCATTCTTCTGTTGGTATTTCCCCATCAGTTAAGGCTACTTTCTGACCTTCTATTTAGTTTACCATGCATCACTGACACACTGTCCTTTGGGGATAGAAATATGTTTTGAAATGAAAGTTTTTTTCGGCTGCTATCTTGCTTTATCTGCTTACTGTATCTTTTCCTGTCAAGATGAATTGTTCTAAGACTTTTGACATTTTTAGAGTCCTTATAGTAATTCAACATGCAAGATTGCTGATTTATTGCAAAAGTAGGATTCCTTCTTGTTCAGCATCTTTGTGTCCTGAGTTCATTAGGAGTGAAACACAGTGACAGAAAAACTGAGACTTCAAGAAGCACATTTCCACAGAAAAACTGACACTTCAAGAAGCACATTTCCAATATAATAATCCAACTGCTTAGGTTGAAATTTAGGTCTTCAAATCTTGACAGATTTGTTTGTAAACTTACACCTAGAAAGTTGTAGTGTTTTTTTATTAACCCCACAGTTATCATTGTGTCAGTTCAGATGTCATATTAACCTCCTGTTCAAGGCAGAGAAAACCACAGGATTGCATTGGTTCAAGATGACCTTTTTCAGCCTTCAGAATTCTTTCTTTTTACTTTTGTACAAGTAAAGGAAGAATAAAAGAATGCATACATTAATTATACATAGTGTAATAATTGCTTACTCAAAGTGGAGTTGTTCAGGTTTTTTTGCTGATTTCCATGTTGTTGCTACAAAAATTTTAACGTAAAATAAACATATTTTAGTGGAACTAAAAACATTCAATAGAAATAAGATAATTCAACCAAATATTTAGAAGGAAATAGTTGTGCTGATTTGTTTATTTATGATAACTACTGAATATTACACTTACCAGTGTCCTTATTTCTAAGTAGTCTTCTGCATTAAATTAATAGTGAAAGATCAGTGTATTTGTATGTCATAACTAAATCATAATGAAAATTAAGAATGACTTGCTATTTTAGGAGAGAATTGATTTTTTTTAATCTTATTTAAAAAAATAATGCTACTGAAATAGCATCGCTTGACATAGTTAAATTTTTTTTTAATGTGATATTTTAGTCTCTCTCTTCAGAAAGAAACACGAAAGTGCTGTTACTAGTCAGTTCTACTCAAAAAGTTTGAAACTGTCATAAACTTAATGCAGCATGGGTCATAATATTTCATAGTTAAAATGTTCAGTCATCGATTTTGCAGCTATGAGAAGCTCCTCCTAAAGAGGTGTCATTATGACCATATGGTCTAACTTTTGTATAACAGATTGTAGAATTTTTGTAGTAGTCTGTGATAAAAACTTTGGATAGGAGAGCTAGTTAGAAATATATAGCTAGTCTTCTATATCTTTCCCCTTATTTTTGGATATTAAAATTTGTGGTTTGCATACTAGCAGAATTCGTCTCGTTTTTTTGTAAAACTAAAAAGAAATACTGATAATACCCAGTACTTCTGCTTTTATCAATACATGTCACAGGATCGCCTGTCTTCCAAATATGTATTAGGGTATGCACATAGTTTTAGAAATTTTTGGCCAAGTGGAAAAGTCATGAAACATACCCTTTCATAAATTTTTCCCAGGTGTCCTGAGCATGTTTCATTTGCCTATTTATTTTACTTCCCAGGTTTGAATGATTTTTCATGGTGGGAGAGCTGTTGGAACTGTAAGTCTCTTGTTCTCTATTAGAAAGGAAGACATCTTTTATACATAAATTCATTGAAAGTCCTTAGATAACTTATGTGAACTTCTGTGAACTGAAGAAGAGGAAATACCTGTTTGATATCCATGAACCTCAGAATGATTAATTTATCCCTTTGTACAGTATGCTTTGAAAATAAAAATAATCAAAAAATGGTAGTAGCCAGTCCACTTGTTGCCGCTTCCGGTAAATCCTTTGCAAAGCAAATGTTAGGAATGTGGTTTAGTGGTGGACTTGACAGTGTTGGGTTAATGCTTGGAGTGGATGATCTTAAAGGTCTTTTCCAACCTAAATGATTCTAGGAATGTTATGTTCACTTTGTTGCATAGTGACGGCTTGCTGTCTATTAGACAAAGAGGGATGAATGGCATCTCTCAGAACCCACCTGTCATGTTGCTTGATAGAGTTACTTGTTAAATGTATTTTGTTTTAGGTGAGAACAATTAAATGAACTGTGTTTGCACATTTCAGTACAAATATTTATTATCCTATTTAATTTTTTTACAGCTAGTACATTTTGTAATAAGTTTCAACAATCTCAAAAATGGAAAACAGGTAGATTTTGCTGTTTCAGCTTTTCAGATGACAAAGCTAAGGTGATATTTTGCCTCTTTCTTTTGGACTGTACTTACTTAAATGAAAATCATAATTAATTTTTTTACACTAGTACTTGTCTATCATTTAGCCAAATGGCAAATCTTATCTGTCTAGAAGCTTCTTTGAATCCTCCTTCAAATGTCTGATTTTGTAAACTGCACAGATGTGTCTTAACATGAGGAAACAGAAGATGCAACTTGTCATAATAAAAAAAGAGTTAGAAAGTTCCTAAACTCTGTCTGAGCATCATCAGACATACAGTAGGCTCACCTTATGAATGCCTATGGTGTTGAGTCTGTCATAAAACACATTTTTATGAGGAAATGAAAGAAGGTGGTCAGAATACCAGCCCAAAAGAAGATTATTTCATATAACTTAGTGTCATAAGGTCGTGAAGGTTAAAAGGGGTCTCTTGAGGTCATTTAGTGGTCCTGCTCAAAGCAAGATCAAGTAGGTGAAGTTGTTAAAGAACTTGTTGAATTCAGAACATCTCCAAGGGCTCGAGAATCTACATTCTGTCTGGGCAACCTCTTCTGGTATGTTATGCCCCTCAAAAATACAGTACACTTTATTTATGAGTAGTTGGAATTTTCCATGTTCCAAATTGTCTGCCACCTCTTGACCTATACCTGTGCACCTCCAAGAACAGTCTGGCTCCATCTTGAGCTCCCCTTGGCCTTATTCTCTTGTTAAGCACTGCTTGGCCTGTCAGTGTCTTTTTGTACATCATGTGCTCCAGACCTGTGACCATCTTGGTGGCTCTGCACTGCACTTACTTCAGTGTGTCAGTGGTTCTCTTTCACTGGTAAGTGCCAAACTGGACACAGCACTCCAGATGTGGTTTCAAAAGTGCTGAGTAGAGGAGAAAAATCATTTCTGTCAACCTGCTGGCTAAACTACTAGTATGGCTCAGGATATGGTTGGCACACTGAGAACTCCTGCTCATCTTCCCTAGGGCTTCCAGGTCTTTTTTCAGCAAAGCTGCTTGCTAACTAGTTGGGCTGTGAGTTGCTTCCAAGTTGCTGTACTTTCAATTTATCTTTTTTTGAAACTCATAACGTTCCTTTTAGCCATTTTTCTAGACCTTTGATATCTTCTGCATATCAGCCCTGCCCTCCTTGACAGATATACTGACAGATTTCCCTTGATTGGTATCATCCATAAATGATATGCTGCTGATGGACATCATTCATGTTGTTAATAAAGATAATAAACAGTGTTGACTTCAGGATTGATCCTGGGGAACATCACTAGTTCTGGACTACCAGTTGGACTTCAACGTCTATTCACTATGCCTTGAGCCTGGCAGTACAACCCGTTTTTCATCTGCTTGTCCAGTCCATGTCTATCTAGTTTGTCTAGAAGGATGCCACAGGAGACCATTCGCTTCTCCACACAACCGGTCATCTCATCAGGGGTGGCAGTCAGGTAATTCAAACATGTTCACCTTTTCCTGGGCTTGGAAATAGCTTCCAGTAGGATATGTCCCATAACCTTCCACCTAGGATGTTTGAGAGTCACACCTTCTGCAAGAAGTGGGTGAAAAGTCTGATGGGACATTCATTATCCCAGTTGTTGAACCTATGATATTACACAGGCAATGCAGAAAACCTCAGAGGCTGACAGGAAAACAACCTGGAGAGCCTGGCTCTGTAGTCCTACATGTACAAACTTCGTCTGAGAGTGTAAAAAAATCTGGATTTCTACCCCATTACTTTAATTTCTGGCCAGACAAGTTATTATCTAAAAGATCAATACCATGTTTATAACATGAATGAATCTGTTCAGTTAGATATTGACTTCTCCAAGAATATTCTATGAAAAGGCAATTCATGGTAATATTGCATGTAATTTCAAACTTCAAATGTGTAGAGAGGCCTCAGCCACATGCCCAAATTCATGGAAGAGACTCAAGTTCGGAAGAGTAGTCTCCTTTTCCATCTGTAGACTGGATCCATAACGTTTCATTGTCAGATTTTCAGGTGTCTGGATTTGGTTTTGGGGATAATTAACTTCATTAATTGTACTTAGTGCATAATTTACTTTTCTTGGGGTACTTTTTAGGCCTCATAGGAATGCAGTACAGTAGTTGCTAAATCTTGCCATTGGTCCTTGTCCATGCAGACACTTGTGTGAAGTTAGGCATGCTCATAAATATTTGCAGTCTTTGAGCATGATCTTCAAATAATTTGGAAACAAAGCTCTCCAGCTCTCTCTGTATCTATGGACTTTAACATAAAAGTGGAGGAAGGGATTTACCTGTGGCTTCTATGTGATATCATAATGCAGAGAAATAATAATTCTTGCTGGAAATCTAACTCTTGTTTCCTGAAAACTGATTTAGCCTTACCTTGTTTGAGACCTGTGTATTTGGTTGCCTGACATCCATGTCTATATTATGGCCACAGCATATGGATATGTCCCCGATATAGTAAAAAATCTCAGACATGTATAAGATAGTGCTGTTATTTTTAAATGAGAAACCTGGAAAATCTAAGGCTGTTGCAATAAGATTTTTGTCTCTGAATGCTAAAAAGCTCTAAGCTATCAATTGCATACAAGGCTAGGAATCCTGGGATATAATTCCTTCCAAGAACAATTATAGGGAATTTGCCCTTCTTTCCTGGGGGATAAATGATAATGAATTTGTGTTTTGTTGGTTTTAAAAATTACTTACAGTATCCATTATCAATTGATTTATGTTTATAGATCTATACAAATTTTAAGTAGTCATTGACATTCCAACCAGAATATATTTTTGTAGAGTTATCATGATGACAATTTAAGATAAAATACCTTAATTATAACGTGTCCTCACAGATGCTGCTGTTCTGCTCGATTTTATAGAAAATACCTTACATTTCCTGTCTACTTGAAATTTTGTAACAGAAAAGGCTACACTGACGGTTCCACAGATATGTTTGATATCATACATTTTTTAAAAAACCTGTTAGTTGACCACCTGCTTTAGTAATTTTCTTAACTTCAAATAGTATTTAGGAGTATGGCTGGCATCTTCAAAATATTTTAATGATATTTAAACCCATTTAAAATTTAAGTGCTCTTTTTAGGGAAGTTTGTGTTGCACTCTGAGGTTTTTAAGTAACTGCCAATAAATACAATTATTGTACAGGTCTTTTAGATGTAGTTTTTAATATTTTTTTTAATTATAGCTTTTTTGAAAGCTAGTGTCAGTGATGCACAGAACAAATATCCTGTTTTGTTTAAGACAGTCTGAGTCCACAATAATTTTATTCCTTGCTGTAATAATATCTATAATTAATAACACAATGATTATAGTAATTTTTATATTCAGTAACTAGTTTATATAATGCTTTTGATGAAGTCTCCCCATTTATGTCTTGAAACCATACACAGGAACAATACAAGACATCACAAAAAGTATTATTAGTGTCAGTAAGTTTGACCACAGTATTGTGGTGTGTGTGTCATCTGTGGCTTATTTAATGTTCATTTTGAATCATAGTCTTCTGGGGTTTCGACAGGCTTTACAGCAAACTAGAAGTCTGAGGCTTCTTTGTTGGTCATTCTGTAGTTTTGGATTTAATTAAATGTGAAAAAGAGAATTGTCTTTGTTTTTTTTTTACATCGTTCCCTCATTTTTAACAATAGATACTGAAGTGCTAATCCCATTCTTTTCTGCAGAGATTCTTATGTTGTCATCATCAACATAGTATCTTTAGTCTTTCATTCATGCATTAAATGACATGGCTAACATCTGTTACATTTGGGTTGTTCTCTCACATTCTCTCCCTGGGGGAGGAATTTCATGTGCAGTTAGTGGAGTTTGTATTAACATGGAGGGTTTTTTTAAAAATATGTATGTTTCTTAGTGCTCATATTAGAAGAGGTGACACCAGTGCACCTTGCACCTGCAACAAAAGACAGGATGGTTTAGAAGTGTAGTGGAGGATTATTGTAGAAAAGTTGTGTCTCCATTCATGTAGATTAAAAACATTATTTTGTCTGAGGAGTGAAATTGTTGATCATGATCTTTATCTTGGACATGTTGGACACAAGATGCTGAGCATTTTGAAAATAAGAATTAAAAATCAGTACAGAGAATAGAAAACTAGGCTACAGTACTAACAGTGGAAAAATATAGATGGGAATTTGATAATGGCTGATGACTTCTTCCTGATGAATTTTGTACTACTGTGGTTGACATAGGTAATGATAATGGCAGCTGATAAATAAAGGCATCCATAAAGATGAAATGGAATCTCCTGACAAGCTAGGAAAGGAGAAAACTGCTGTAGGTGCTGTATGGTAGACCATTGCCAGGAGGAATTCCAAGAGAACTTTTAAATATTTGACTGGTTTAACGGTTTGAGGATATATATGTTCGACAAAATAGACGTACAAACATTTTGAGTGGTCTCTTGTGCCTATTCACTTCTTCTTCAGCTTCCACCAGCTGTTCTTCATTCCTGAGGAGATCTTGTTCAAGTAGTGAAACCCTGTTATCTCTATAAGTGATAAAAATCAGCACATCCAGATGCTAAGCTGGGCTGCGAAGCACTATAGAAAAATTAGGCAAGATTTCTAAAGCCGTGATCAGTGTAACTCTTGTGCTTATTTGCAAAGATATAAATACATTTTATTTATAGAATGCCTTTTTATTGAAATCAAAAGGGCTTGCTATTTTCTCATGAGAACTGTGGAAGACAGCAGAGTACTTCTATCATTGCTTTCTGATCTAAGAGCATTTTGCAAGTCAGTGTTATTCTGTTGCGTTGTGTTAGCAGTGAGAAACACTAGGTGTAATTAATTAGGTAGTAATTTTATGTGCTTTTTATAGTCTAGAGTGCTTGTATTTTGTACAGAAAACAGGTGGCTTCCATACTTCCATTTTTTAAGTGTTTCTGTTCCAGGTATGGTCTCTTCTTTAAGCTGCATATAGGGCACTGTATACAAGTTCTCCAGAAAGTAAAATAATCCCTTTTCAAATAAGTTGGAAGAATTTGCTATTTTCTCCTTCTGAAGTCCAGTGATTTTGTATTTTTATGGTCTTACTGGTGTTTTTTTTGCAGTGCTACTGTTTCTTTTCAATGCAGTCAGTGAGATAATATTGCATTTTTTGGGGTGGGAGGGGAATTGCTTGTATTACAGCTATTATCAGAGATGTTTAAACAAAGTAATTTTAGGCAAACTAAAAAACTGAATTCTATAGTTTTAGCTATGCAAACTACAGAAATTTGTTTGATAATTCATGGACAAAATGAACACATAAAACCCCATATATTTTTAGATAACGTTATAAATTTTTACTTAAAAATCATCTATACAGCATACATTTGAAATAACTTTTTTGTGGTGGTACTGCATTAACTTAAAATATGGCTCATGCACAGAATGTAAGCTGTATTTTTTTCAGTGCATGTTGTTATTTATCTTTCTTAAAAAGTTTAAGTGACTGTAAAAAGTGCATTGTAACAGAATGGTACATAACTTAATTAACATAATGTTCATTTCAAATATATATCACTTTTCAGTTAGATGGCTGTTAATAATCTTTAATTAGGACATAGATGATGACATATTAGAGGGGGTGATCAGTTGAAAAAGGTTGCATGTTTAGATTCACACAGAAGAAAATTTCTGAGTGTATAGTAAGAGAAGGGAAAAGTGGCTAAGTAGATTTTAAAATCAGAGGAGGGACCATTATGATCTGATTACCTCACATATGTAGTACAATCACATGGAGTAATTATCTCATCAAGCTCAAGAACATGAGATTGAAATAGAACATATTTAGAAACACATCCAATATTAACCTAAAAGTTTTACTACTATTATGAGTAAAGTGTTTCAATATTTAAAAAACCTCAAATTTAAAATTTCTATTCTCCTCCCCTCACCTTTCAAACTTCTCTTCCTTGTTTTTCAGTTTATATCAATGCTATTCTTTTATCTATGTTAGGAAAGAAGTCCAAGCTTCCAAGCCATATGGAACTGGTATTCACTGTGTGGACCAATCTGAATTATCTTCTCATTCACAGCTGCTTTTTCTGCATCAAGATGACAGCTTGCTTCAGTCATAACAGGCCTGGCTACAAACTAACATGTCTACACTTTGGATGATCAAAGGGCTAGAGTGCCAAAGTGGAAGAGAAAACGAACCAATTCACAGTGAAAATGCCTTTTAAAGTGTCTAGGTCCTGTGCACATAGAAATTGATAAGATTGAAATCAAGATATTGATTTTATCACTTTTCCAATGAGGTTAAAAAATCCTGAACTCAGCTCTCACATATCTCCAATTGTTGTGTCCTTTTTTAATATCTTTTCTGAACTCTTTAATAGTGATGGTCATTTTTTGGCCCTTTTTTGCTGTACATTGTTTGGAAAGGAAGGTTTAAGTAAAGTTTTGAATTATTATATACACTTTTCATGAATTTTGGGATTCAACTTAGCTACTTATGTCCTTCTTATAGCTGTTGTCTCCTAAAGGGAAAAAGAAGTGTATTATTTTCTATATGAAAAAATTGAGACTGTAAAGTAAGGCTCAGTTTCAAGATGTGTTGTTTCCGCAGCTGTGACAAGCTTGTCCACATCTCTGTGCATCTTTATTCTTCATCGGGCTCACTTCTTCAAGTAAGAATTCAGCTGGGACTAAGAACACTGAGATCTTGGGGGAATAGTTAAGTTAAAAAAAAAAGTAAAAGAAAAAGTTAAATAAGAAAGAATCTGGAATGTTTAATACAGGCAAGCAGTGCCACAGACAGGCCTCAAAGGGCTATGACAGATGAACCTTCTCTGTTTTTGTTGAGTAGGGATCATCTCTATTAGTAAAAAACCATTGTGCTTTCCAAGACTCTGTTGCCCAAAAGTATTAAACAGTTTTAAATTTTGTTTATTGGTTAATACAAATGTTTTTGGAAAGAGCATTTAGTACCTAGAGAAGACTATTGCATTTTTTTTCAGAAATGGGAATAGAAAAATTTCAAAATTGGTCACAGACATTCTATACCTTGTTTTGATCTAGAAGGTCAAGACTAGACTTTGTAATAATGGTTATATTCAGATCAAATGATCTGAATAGACAGAGCTTTAGAAAGTAGTTTTCTGTTTCTGTTGGCTGAATTCTAATTTTAATTAACTGAGATTTTAAGATTGCCTGTAAAATTCTGACTTTAAATGTATTTGTAAGTCACAAAGTAATAATAAAATTACTAATTTGTTAGGTCTCATTCTAAGCTATTCTGAAAGTTCAGAAAATCTGATGGAATGTCTTTTCTGGATACACTCTTCTAGAACACTAGAAAAACGCAAACACAGCATCTCCTTTTAAAAAGTGGGGGTGGCATGAGTGATAGAAGAGCCAGAGTATTAGCAGTGAATCAGCCTACTCTAATTCCAAGAAAAACAGTAGAGGAAATAATCCAAATTCTTGTAGGTATCTAGAAGATAAAAAAAGAAAGGAATAGCAGTCAATGTGGATTTATCAAGAACAAATCATGCAAAAAAAAATCTAATTTAATTGTGTAATAGATATCAGCTTCTGTAGACAGAGAAGTGGCAATAAATAACATATCTTGACATCAGGAAGGCTTTAATATCATCTTGAAAAACATAAGCAAGCTGGGGCTCGTGATACAGAGAAAACTACTGTAGAATAGTAATATGTACCCATGAGTAATGAGCCAGAAAGTTTTACTTATAATCTATGGATGGTTTTCTGTCTAAACAGAAAAATGTACCAAATGAAACTTTGCTGAAGTTGTCAAGCCCATTCATTAATGTTCAGAATGATCGAATAGAGTGCACTTACAAGCGCGTTACAAGACAGTTTTAAATGATTTTGAGAAGTTAGAGATATGATCTAAAATCACTGAATGATATTCAACAAGAATATTATTCAGTAAGTACTAAGCTTACATGTAATCATACATTTAAATTGAAATCACCTACTGACTGGGTAGCAAATCCCAAGTGCAGTATCTAGGCTCTAAACTGCTGAACATGAACTTTAATTGCCCGTTATGGAAAGAGTATTTGCCATCACAGGTTGCATAAACATTACAATGTCCTACAAAACTGTGAAGCAATTATGCAGTTCTAATGAACATCACTGAATGCCCATCTGGAAAGTGTCTATTTTTGAAAATTGCAACTCAAAATAGCAGTGGATAAGTTGACAGTAGTCCAGGTGAGACCTCTAGAAAACATACCGTGAGAAGATACTAAACACATTTGATGTGCTCTGGGGCAGAATACTGGGAGGAACTTCAGGATTCCCAAAGAAATGAAAAAGTGTTGGTCTTTGTGCCCAGAGTAGATGATGGGACAAGAATTATTGAGCTTAACTTGCAGTTTGGGAGATTCAGGCAAGATAGAAGTTCTAATTTATTAGACATTAAGCTATTTAATGCACTGTTGTCACATTTACTTCTCACACAACTGAGTGTATTGAACTTGTGCTTGGGATAGACAGTGACTAATGAGGATAACCATGACTGAAACATAGTAAACTCATCTTTCCATCATTAATTTCTGCAATTTTGAAAAGTCTACTCCTTGTGCTGATTTTGGGTAGATTTTTCATGCATGAAGTACATTTTTTTCTCTCACTCTCTCTTTAAGCAAAAGTGCATATACCTCTTTCCTCAGAAGAAAGGTGTGAGTATATTCTTTACAAAAAAACAGGATAAAAATTCACATTTATGAACTTGAGAATCACTTTTAAACTTGTTTTCTTTAGATTGCCTTTACCTCTCATTTATACTACTAGTGTAGGTATAAGAAAATACTGAATTTACAAAATTTAATTTCATACTCCCAATTAGAAATTGATACTGGTGTTGTAGCTCTGCAAAATGTGTTAAGTAGTGAGTTTTTCAAAGATGTTTAGCATGTGCTACATTTTAAATCATAGGACTATTGTTTGAGCTGGTTTTGATGTCACTTTGTGTTTACTAATTATCATTTATATTTAGTGTCTTCATGAATGACAGTTCAGTTCATTTTAAATGTACCCTAATTACAAACAGACATGAATGAATGCTTGTAATTAGCTAGGAATGAGAACAATGAGTGTCTGCATTACAATAAAGACTTAGGAGTTAAATGATCATCCAAAGCTGCTGTGCAGAATTCCGTTATTAAACATTTAGAACTTCTGTTCAGAGAAGAGTTTGAATAACATATGTTTATGAAGAATGATGCTCACAAAGTAAGTGTTTCTATAGGTAGCATTCTGTTTATGCCTCTAGTACAGATGTAGTTTTGCTGAAGGAGGAATATGAGACCTGAAGGACCTGAAGTCTTTTTTTTCTATCTCTGTCTTCCCACACACTACAGGTGCCTTTAACCTATTATGGCCAATCCCAAACTTCTGGAATCCCAGACTGATCACTCTTACAAAGAAGTAGTGAATGTTCCAGATAAAAAGCATCTCAGGGAGAGGGTTCTGGGTTCTTAATTGGTTCCTAAGTTTACTCCCAGGAAACATAAAACAAAGGGGACAAACTTCAGATTCTACTTTTTAATGTCATTCGAGAGACATTGCATCCTTTCAGGAAGTTTAGGTATTGAATCAACATCAAAATGCTAACTGTTGAGAGAATACTGTATTTTTAATTAAAGTATAATGTTTAATTGTACCCTTAAAATTTTCATTGTATTTGGTGAAGAGGTTTAGAGGTTACCAGCCTAGACACTTGAGTTTGTGTCTGACTGTTGAAAGATTTTTTTTGCAGACTGACTAGGAAATTTAATATTAGTAAAAATATAGAAAAAAGTGAAGTCAGACAGAAAACTGTAAGATTGTTACAGTTTCAATGATACTCTATTTGATTTTAGAAATCTATGTTAAAAATAATCACACAATTGAAGTTTTCAGTCATTCTGGGAGAGCATTTTGATTTTTCAGAAATGTATGAAATACTTTCAGGAACCCCTATGATGTATTTTTGAATCAGAAGAAGGAGGAAAAAAAATGTTTCAACAACTTCTGTTGGCTTAAACTATAAACTATATATGTAAGATCTCAGGGCTTAGTTAGTTTGCTCAGAGGAACAGTTATGTGTGAGTAGTTGTCTTATGAAACCCAATAAAAGAAGTTTAAATAAACACAGAATTTGTTAAAGAGCAGTACAGTTTTTGCTTGATTTTGCTCTCACATTTTTGGAGTCCAGAGTTCTTTCCTGGAGCCTATTTAGAGAGTAGATGTTTTACTTTCACTGAACAAAGGGGAAGAATAGTTACACAGATCAGATTTGCGTATAATTCTTAATTCTGGAGTGTTAAATTTAAGTCTTTTTTTTCACTGGTTATTAAACCAATTTGCTGAATAACCTGTAAAAAGACACTGAAGGAAACTAACACCCAAAGTGAAAATAAATGTGTGATGTCTCTACAGTTTTGAAATTCAGTACAGCCTGATTCATCAACCTGCATTGTACTCTGAAATGTCAAATCCATTGGACCCAAAACAACAAGATTTTTGTAGACTCAGTAAAACCACAACTCCCTTGACCAGTAAATGTCTCAGATTCAGCCACTGGCCACTGGAGAGAATCATGTGTGACAGGAGTTAATGAAAATTAATCAAAATTATTATTATATCTTAATGATTAATATAGTTTTAGCTTTTAAAACTATTGGCATTTTCAGCCAAGACAAGATATTTTGGAGAGGCTAAGAAATTTTGATCAGAGGCCCTTACATCTTAGACTGAAAGAAATAATTTTAATTGATTTTTATAGCAGATCATTGAAATGCTTTTACGCTTCTGCTTAGTTGTGGACGAATTGTGCAATTTGTGATATGGAAACTATCTGAAAGAATTTTAATTCTGGGCCCAAAAAAATAAAAAGTGTTAAAGATTAATTTCACCAACGTGTCCTGCAAAAGTGTTTTTTTTTTTTTTTTTTTTTTTTTTTTTGTAGGTGTTATTTCTTTAGGTACTATTTTTTGAATATCAGTTTTAAAACCTTTAAAGCTGGAGTTTTTAAGTGTAGAGAGTGGAATGTATGCAAATTTGTCAGTAGTTTCAGATCTGGTTGTACTCACAGAATTGGATTATGTTTGTCTCCTGAGCCTAAAGCCTGCTCACTAGAGCAAGGACAACACTCCAGTTTGATTGGCATCTGCGATACAGCTCTCGAATCACTCTGGTCACTCTTTGTGAATACATCTGTACAACATAAGAAATAAAAATGTGCACAAAAAATATCAACTTAAATAAACTCCTCAAACTAGGAGAGCCTTATTCAGGCAATGAGTAGAAGGCAAGGGCATGCAGAAAAAGAATCAGAAAAAAAATCTAGAAAAAATTGGTGAGTTCCAAGTATTATCTAACTTTAGTTCACTTCAAAATAAAGGTGAAAATAGCGAACACATCCCAACGGGGTACTGATATAAAGAGACACGTAGACAGAAATAGCAAAGCATCCTGAAAAAATATACACTGAAATATTTTATTTCTTAGGGGAACATTGATTCAGGGTTATAAAACCAAGGGAAAAGAACATTTCTACTATTGTGAACTGTATTACTATAGCTAGTCATGCAGACAGTTTATAATAATATTTTATATATGGTTCTTGCTCTTCTATGCATCCAATGAATCACAAGACAACATCTGTTTTTAGAGAAAACCACTTGTGCTTTCTTTCAGTAGCATGTAAACTGAGCATTGTATTTACCTCAATTGTCTCATTTAGTCAGAGATACTACATCACAAATAGATGAGATTATATCACAGCAATTTCCAATGCTTTTCAGATATAAACTAATAAATTCTGTAGAATATGTGGATAGAAATTCAAAGTGATCTAAAAGTATTCCCATTTATACTTTTATTCAACAAAGTATATTCTCAGGAAAAAACAGTATTTTATGTTTTATTCTCACAGAAGACTTCTTATTAATAGTATAATACAATAATATTATCTAATATTATATAATATGTAATAAATAATATATGATAGTATAATATAGAAATTATTCCCTCAGAAAATACTAAATAAAATTTATTTAATAATATTAAACTCTCAAGATTTATGTGAACAGCAACAGCAAATCAGCAAAATTCAATGATTTCTTCATAAACTGACTATTTGAAAGCATTGTCACAAAATTTGTATGGAACAATAGACTCTACATTACTATTGTATTTCTCATTTATTTTTCTTTTCCTGGTTTTTCATTTCCTGTTTAATTCTTAGATTCTAATCTTGTTTTCGTAGGAGAAGTTGTGTTCTTTTTTCCTATTTTTCATGCGCTTTAGTAAGCCAGGCCGACAGAGGAAGTATTTGTATGCCAATACCCCTGTCTTTTATACAACAGTGATCCAGAGCTTCTCGTGTGAGGAGGTGCAGGACATGAGTCTGCCCCAGAAAGGGGCTCTCTGTAAGGCTGCTTTTGAAGAGAACAAGAACAAATTTGTGATATTTGTGATATTTGTTGTTTGTGTTCCTGTTGTATGGTCTGTAAGTAGTCCTTCTCTAGGATTGCTGCAGTCTGGAAGACATTTGAATTCATTTCATGCAAATAAATGTCTGAGAAAAACTAACTTATTGTCTGCGGTGTAGTTTTTAAGCACTTCAGTATATATGTTTTTCACCTGGTGGATGACAATAATAGATAGATAGATAATAATGTTATAAAATTGTTATTTAACAGGCAAAACAACATATCAAATCCAAAGTAATTACCAATGCATTTAAATTAATTACAGAGTTAAAATGAATTTTTATTTAATTCACCTGCTAGCAGATGAGCCTGGGGTTACATATTTCACTGTAGCAGCTGGTGACAGTACAAGCATCTATGAAAGCACTTTCTGCAGGAGATGCTTGGAATGCCATCTACTGTTGAAGAAGTAAAAAACCAACCCAAAAGCAATGCAAAACCCTTAGGAAAAAATGCCTTTTTTAGTGATTTATTCTGAAATGACACTACTTACATTGTACATCTATACATTTATTACTTGTCAGGCCATCCTTTTTGCAGAATATTTGAAATATATTATGTAGAATTCAACTAATGTTCTGGAAAAGTCTTAATTGTACTTGATTACAGTATCTGAGCTTTTGTATCAATTTTAAAATTAGGCTTTCTGCTTTGTTTTATTAATTCCCTGAGAATTTCAGTTATCTGCAAAACAGTGTAAAGCATAAGTAAAAAATAAAGTCTCTTCTTTACAATACAGAAACAATAGAAATTGCATTTAGTAAGGAAAGTTGTGATCCAGACAGTGAAATAAATATCCCTTAAAAATCCTTATTATTAAAATTTTCATTTAAAATATTTAAATTTTTTCCTGAAAAAAATTGCCTTTTTTAGATGCTTTTTAAGAAAAACAACCATAGGACAACAACTAATATGGTATTTGATTATCTGTTACTGAAATTCATTCTGGTAAAATTATGTTTGGAGGTTATAGATCTACTCAAGTTTGAGTAGTCTTGTACACCTGTATGTTACGTTGGGATATATTTAGGCCTATGTTATTACTATAATAATGGTAAATGTTTGCATTTTGGTTATGAATAAGATGATATAATTCACAGTCATCTTGTTACAGTCATCCTCATTTCCAGAAGTAAATTATGGCTCACTGTAATGCAGCTATTGTGGTTATGTTTCACACATCCTTGTAGGCAAGACTGTAAAACCTTTTCTTTTTCTCTTTACACGAATGATACAAGATCACAGTGGCAGACCTAAGATCTATTTCAGCACTCCTATGGAGAAACCTGACTTTTTAAAAAATAACATGAGCTGTAAGACTATTTTTCTTAATGATTGTATTGGAGGAAAATTTTCTTTCCAGTTGACAGTTTGTTAAACTGTTCTTAAAAGTATAGGAAAATACACAAGCAAACCCAAGATCTGGCTAACTTCAAACTAACAACAATAAGAAAGTAAAAGATTATTGGAATGTTCTTCAGTTTTGTTTAAAAATAGATACATTTAAATGAATTCTATCTGTCAAAAATTAATCTTTGTTAGGAGTTTGGGTTGTAGTAGTATCTGTAACTTAACCATTTTCCAACCAAATCTCACCTCAGATTTGCTATAAGGCCCCCATAATTACACAGAATTGCGTTTAGTAAGAAATGTTATGTGACAATTTGACAATTTTGCCTCTGTTCCAACTTGGAAAATGAAAGTCCAGTATTTTTTTTCTGATTTGATGCCTGCTATCTCAGGTTGATTTTTTTTTTTAATTCTACATAAATCATCTGCCTGAAATGTCCACATATCTACAGGATTTGGGAGAGTAACACTTATTAAATTGGAGAGAAAAAATTAAATCCAAGTAAAACTATTTTGCGCCCCCCCCATAAACTGAAATATGCATGTGCTTAAAACTCAACCAGCTAAAATATCCTGAGTAAAGGCAGTTGCTGATTATCTGGAGGCCTTGAAGAAGTGTCAGGGTCCCATGTGAGGCTTTTCAGCCTGTGTATAGTATATATAGTATATGGTGTATATAATTTTTGTGTTTCCAAATTTTTGTACGTGCCTCATTCCCTCAGCAGACACAAGTGGGAAGCAGCTGGCATATTCCACATGGCAACAAATTATAAGGTTGATGGCTTACAAATTCTGGCTTAGAAATTCCCACGTACTCTGTGATAACCAAAATAATCTTTTGCTTGCTAATTATAGAAAAAAGCTGCAGTAGCCCATTTTAAACTATGTGGTAGATTTGGACAAACACTGTATTTTTAATATTGAACTTTTAGTATCACCTCCCTGGTCTAGGCCTCCTGCTTGCAATTTTGGATAACCTTCAAAAGAGATCATTGATCCATGAATTAATTATTGGAACTGTATGTAATATAATGGCCACCTTTCAGTGTAGTACTTATTTATTATTACAGTTGTGCTATAGTAATTTTCTCATGTGCTGATTTGTGAGTTTGACACTCATTTTTATGGTTTTACTATCAACACCATAACAAACACTAAGGAAAAAGTCTGGCCAAGTTAGGAAATGTGTGAGAAGTGAGGGAGCTTTTATTTGTAGAACACAGTGTCCCTATCTCTTACTCCAGAAACAAATGATAGGAAACATTTTTGCCCTGAAGAGTTCATATCCTAAGATAAGCAGTGTCTGATTTTTTTTGCTGGATTTGAATTAATCAAAACATGCTGTCAGTGTATTCAGTTTTACAGTTGAAAGTACAGGGCTGTTGAGCACTATGTTCTTGGTTGCAGTGAACCACATTTTAGTATATATTTTATAGAAATAGCGGTGTCAAAATTTCACTCTGAGAGTTGTTTGTCTGAAACATTAGATAAAACTATCCCACTTCTAATTATCATCTAAATGTTGGAGTAGTCTTAATCTTACAGAATTTGTTATGTTTGTGGGTGATGTTTATCTGAGGTTCATTCAGGGAGCTCATTCAGCCTAGATTATTGTACAGGAGAATGTATGTGCTTGTCTATGACGTGTGTATGGTACTTTCTTATTGTTTGTCTTGTATCTTTAAGATAACTTCAGTTTGGACTTCAGGGATGTTTAACCTCTTCAGCTTGGAGTTAGATAGGTTTTAAATTTATTCTGTGTAACAGGTATTGTTTCTAGCCCAGGTAGCCAACTTCACTTTCTTGTTCACTAATAACAAATGTTCAATAGCCTCTCTGCTGCTGATCTTGGAGGTGTTTTTGTGGAAACTGCTAGTACTTTTGTAACAAACAGAACAAAATTAGTCAGGAAAATCACTTGCATACATTTTCAGGAAAATATTCCTTTGGAAAGACATTGCTTTATTGTCCAAAATATGATCATTCTCAATTCAAATACCTATACTCTCTGAATTAATACAAAACTTGGAGCAGTCATATAAAATAAAGACTTTAATTTTGATCAAAAATAGATAAGCTACATATTCTAAGGTATATGTTCTTATAGCCTCTATAGGATAATCAATGCAGAGAATCAATTCAGTTAATATGTAGATATTTTACAGTTTTGCAATTGACATGGATTTATGTTTGACCTTATCTCTCTTTTCTTGGAGTTAAACATACTTATATAATTTAACTTAATTAATCTCATAGAGTTGCACTCTTTCAAGAAAATAGTTGATTGTACATGTATTTGACTATATCTGTTAACTCGACTGTTTTGTCAAGAGTGGGTGCTGGCAAAGTTATATATTGTGCATGTGTCACATGTCTTGACCTCCAACGTGGGACTGTAGTCACTGCAGTCACTGCAGTCACTGCAACTAATCCTTTTTTTTTTTTTGGCATTTGATGTAGGGCGTATAATCGATTTAGAAAAAGAAAAGTAAAAAATCTAGGAAAATGAATCCACGGACCTTTAATTCTAAGACAGAGTGGTGGAAACCTTAGAGTGTGGCTGGAGCTGATGATCTTATCCCTTTTTCAGTTCAGATCCTAGTTTGACGAAGGGAATGGGCAACCCCACAAGGGTTTGAATATAGTTATGCACTGAATGTCATTTTTTGTTGA